>NC_090941.1:503866309-505116309 GCF_040938575.1 Ambystoma mexicanum | reverse complement strand
GCCACGAAGTCTCCAGGATATATGAGGCCCTCCTGCTGGGCTCAACCAAGAATGAACTAAAGTGCAAAGGGAAGTGGGAAAGAGAAATGGGCCTGGAATTTGAAGACGGAGCATGGGAGAAAATAACCCATTACCATAGAAAGATCTCCAGGAATGCCCGTCTCCAACTCATCCAGCTGTACATCACTAACAGAGCCTACCTCACGCCCGAAGCTATATCTAAGTTCAAAGGCGCCACAACCCAGACATGCCCAAAATGCCACGAGCCAAGGACAGGAATGACCCACATGTTTTGGGGCTGCCCGACGATCCAGAGGTTCTGGGCCCGAGTAAAAGAGAGGGTGGCGACTGCGGGGATCGAGGTAGAAATACGCGAGCCGGCAGCCTGCATACTGGGGCAATACAAGCGAAGTAGCAAGAATAGGCCCCTGAATAGACTCACTGATTTGATCTACATCACCGCGAAGAGGCGTATAGCTATGAAATGGAAGAGCGCTAGAGGTCCGACCGAGGCCCTTTGGTGGAGCGACCTCAGGAGATGGATAGCGGCGGAAACAGCAGCGTGGGAAACGGCGATACACGTGCAGCGCCTTGACTCCAGCGCAGATTTGCTCAGTTGGGTGGCGCTTACGGTGCCACTACTCCACCCGGAGGCGCAGGATGGTGCCTCGGACAAAACGGACAGTCCCGGCCCGGCACGAGATCCTAAAGAAGATTGAGGACTTATCGGTGGTCTCGGTTGAAAAGGGGGAGGGGGGAGGGAAGGGAGGTTTGGGGAAGTTATACTATGTTGTTCTTGAGTTATGCATATCAAATTGTCTATCAATGAGTCAATTGTGTTAAAACCAATAAACATAAATAAAAAAAATAAATAAATAATGTGCACTCTGCAAGAAACAAAATATTGTCAGTTGCGACATTGTACACAGCACATCTTCAATTACTATGTAGCCCTAAGCCAGAGACAGTCAATTTACCATAAGTTACCACCCGCAGATCCATTTCCTAAAAACTGTCAGCTCAATGAACACATTGATTTTTAATTGAGCAAGCCAAAAACATTGCCAAAGGTTTTCCCTGATAAATGATATTCAAATGGTGGGGTACTTGTGGAAGAAATGCCCACCCTCCCAAATAAACCCAAATTAAGGGAAATCAACAGGTGACTTAAGCGTTTAAGATGTTTTTCACTTGTATTTGTCTTTGTTGAATTATGCGAATGCTTATAGTTTAGTATTTATCAAGCCACATAACATTGCTTTCTTGAAAAATAGCAGCTATTTCACCATTTGTTCGCCTTTTTATCGGTGCCTCCACTGCAAGACACGGGGCATCCCACACGCCAAAATGGCCGCCACCACTCTGACGCTGCTAAACAGCCTCCATCTGGCCTGAGCAGTGCGGATTGGCAAATCTTACACTCTTGTAGCCAATACGATCGCCGGCAGGCGATAGCCGGCCCAACCCGTTAAGGCCACCCAGCAAGGCTGCCAATCTGGAGCCTGTCTGGAGCTAGGGGCCATGAACGCTGCCCTAGTATCCAGATACCCTCACAGTCAAAGCCTCCGTTCATTTATTTGAGTGAGTGTTCGCACAGCGCACTGTAGACTCCTCACATACCTTGTTACTTGTACGTTCACCCGTTGGAACTTTTCGACCATTTGACTCACATATGACTTGCACCGTTGTACTTTCCGTTCCAAATTCAGCCGCTCCGATTTGTCTGTCATTGTTCCCGCTGCCTGCCTCCCAAATATTGTGTACCATAACCACTGCTTTGATCCAATGCATAGCCTCTCAGCATTATATGCACTGCCTGAAAAATGGTCTTTGGCACCCTTAATGGACTGCCTGTAAAACATTCTTAAGATCTCTATGTACTGCTGGTAAAATGGACCACAAGCACACTATAAGCATATGACTTTGATCGTGCCTCTTGCACACTGTGCCGCAGCTCCTATCTATGGACCTGCGCCGCCCATCCACCGCACATCCCTAGAGCACCATTTCATGTGCAAGTCTTTTGTAGTGCACTGCCCAATCTCTGTGCCTCCGTAGTTCATCACTTACCTGTTACTCTGGTCATTCCATGGCACGTGTACTTAATGCTCCCCCTAGTTCACCTTGTGTCTGACTTATATGGTCACTGCTATGCATTTGTACTCACTGTGCCTGCTCTGGTCACTATATGTCTGGAACATTTAGTTATTGCAAGGCATTGGCAGACTCATTGTGCCGTTTTAGGTTGCCAGGCATGATCTGTCGCACCCTCTACTGGTTAGTCTATCGAAGTTCTTAGCCGACTTCTTCTACTAAAATGCATTGTGCCCCTAGACCACACTTGCATTACTTAGCCTCGTACGCTAGTACCTTAAAGCTCGCACATCTGCCTACCCTACACTTCTCACTTTACGTATTGATGACCATTTTGGCCGTATTGGGCCTAGAGCTCAACCACACTACTGCCCAACAACACACACCAACCTCCCCTACAATGCACACAACTATGCCTCCTACAATGGATACAAATCTACCGTGCGTACCTCCCTCATGCAACACAACTTCGCTCAATCCATACTTAAATGCACCAGCCCCCAGGTTACAACATTTAACCACCAAACCTACCCCCAACCAACCCTGCCCTACTAGCATCAGGAATGCCAGGCTTGGCTCTCGCCTGTACAATAGCATCACCTCAACTGCCTATCACTACACCTTGTCCGATACCGGCATACGGAATGCCGCTATGCATAAACCCACACTGTCTCTCCTGACTAGATTGAAATCGCCCAACTTCCTGAATCAACCGTGTGACACATCAGCCAGAAACCAAAGATTAGCATCCAGATGTCGCCACTGGTCCTATCACATGAACATCCTTAATATGGAAACAACAAAAAAACACCACTGCCCCTGTGGCGCCGATAATTGTCGCAACTCCCACTCCCAATCATCCCAACACTGTGACCAAACTCAAAGGTGCACTCATTAAAGCACGCTCTGTCCCTGCTCACGCCTTAGATATTGCAGATTTCATTGTGACAGAAAACCTTGACTTTCTTGCTATCACGGAAACCTGGCTGCATGCGGCCTCGGATCCTGCCCTGACCTTAGCCATCCGATAACTACTCCATTATCAGATGCGAAAGGGATACCAAGCAAACTATGGGGGGTGGATTAGCATTTATATTCAAGAGTTGCTTAATCTTAGAGCTGCCAACACCCTACAGCTGCCATCAGCTGAACTACTCTATTAAACTACCGATTTCACCTAATCACACCGCTTCAGTGCATCTCATATACAGGCCACCCGGCCCTACCTCCACATTTGTAGAGGACATCTCTTCCATCCTAGCCTCTAGCACCAAGCCTAAATCTCAAATCATCATACTTGGCAACCTCAACTTGGGATACCAGGACACAAATGATACCAAAGCTAATGATGTAGCCAGTGTTGTGGCTGACTTCAGCCTCACCCAACATGTTAATGAACCCACCCATATCAAGGGTCTCACCCTTGACTGGGTCTCAGACATGAACTGTGCACTAAAGGTAACCTCTGTGACACCATGTGCGTGGTCTGATCACCATAAAATATTTTCCATTGATTCTAGCCCTCCCACTGACAAACCCAACCTTGCCCTGCCCACTTATACACGAACCAAGAAGGATATTACGGTTGAGAAACTACTCCCCCTTATCCTCCCGCTACTGAACTCGGCCTCCTCCACTTGCTCAGACCCTACTGCCCTAGTTGATACCTATAACCGGGCCATGTTAAAACCTCTCAACACTATTGCCCCACTCAAACTGCGCAAACAGAAACCTTGCAACCATCTTAATTCATGGTTCACCCCTCACTTACGTGAACTGCGCAAAGAAAAAAGAAAAGCTGAGTCACATTGCAAAAGCTCACCTACACTTGTCAATAGAAATAACCTTGCAACTGCCTCCATCACGTACAAAGAAGCTATCCTGGCGGCCGAAAAAGAAGTGTACAACGTTAGGATCACACAAGCTCAATTCAACACCAAGGAACTCTTTAAGATCCTTAAGGAACTAGAGTCCCCAGTCACTCCATTGGATACATGCACCCCGGACGCTGAATGGTGCTCCAATATACAAAAAGCACTACTAAACAAAATTGCCCTGCTCCAAGCCAAAATTAATATAAAAAAAGCCACCTCTCGGACTCAGTCTTACAATACCCCCGTTCCGAAGCACTTATTCAAACCTTTCAGCTTCTCACCCCTTACCATCAAGGAAGTTGAAAACATCATCTTGAAGCTTAAGGCTTCCAACTGCCAAGGTGACGCCTGCCCTGCGCAGGTTGTAAAGGAAGCGGCTCATGACCTCCCCTCATTCATTACCTCCTTTATCAATTCATCATTCAAATCGGGCACAGTACCCGACAACCTCAAGGATGCGTGGGTCATCCCCCTAATTAAAAAACCTAACCTCGACCCTAGCAATCCCTCCAACTACAGGCCCATCACCTCGCTGCCTTACCTACTCAAAATTCTGGATCGTGCAGCCTATCTTCAAATCCAGGATTACCTTGACACTAACAACCTAGTAGGGCTTAGACAGCCCTGATCGACTTGAAAAACACAAATTGAGGACCTGAAAGATGAGGGCAAACAAGCTCTCCTGCTCCTCCTCGACCTCTCTGCTGCATTCGATTTGGTCGATCACCAAATCCTCTGCCATCACCTTAAGATAGCCGCTCACTTCTCTGACGCAGCTACCTCCTGGATTAGCTCCTTCCTGGCATATAGATCCATGAGGGTCTTCTCTCCCCTAGCCGCGGCTGACCCAGCTCATGTCCGTTGCAGAGTCCCACAAGGCTCTTGTGTATCGCCCACGTTGTACAATGTGTTTACTAAACCGCTCTTTGATATCCTTGACTATCTGGGTGTCTCCTATACGAATTATGCGGACGACACCTAGATACTCATCCCTATCACTGGCGACTATGTAACCGATGTCAACGCACTCAACGCACTCAACGCACTCAACGCACTCAACGCACTCAACGCACTCAACTCAGTCTACTCGGTCATCCAGGCCTGGATGGCACACCACGGGCTCTGCCTTAATGATGAGAAAACTGAGTTACTCATCATAGGCTCTCAGTCCAAACTCACGAAACTTGACCCCAAATATAACTCCTTCATTATTGATGGAAACATTTATTAAAGTCACCAACGTCACGAAAACACTAGGAATTTACCTAGACTCCACTCTCTCTCTCTCTCTCTCTCTCTCTCTCTCTCTCTCTCTCTCTCCCTCAATAGATAAACCAACTCGGTAGTCTCAGCATCATCGTACACGTGTAAACTCATCACAGCTTGTCGCCCCTTCCTGACAACGGACAACTGCCTGATCCTAGCCAGAACCCTCATGTCCAAAATTGACTATTGCAACACCCTTTACTTGGGGACTCGTCAAAGAAACCTTGATAAACTACAGGTCACCCAGAACAATGCCATTAGGGCTGCTCTCAACATCCCCAGGCGCTCCCACATCTCCACCAGACGTAACCTACACTGGCTACCCATTACACTCCGCTTCTCCCTCAAAGCACTTGTTCTAACCTACAAGGCACAAAATAATAAAGCACCTGCTTACCTGTCCACGCGGTTCACACAACACACAGCATCCAGACCCCTCAGATCTGCACAGGCGCACACACTAACCATTCCCAGTTTCAAGCTAGAGGCTCGAGTTTCCCAGTCCTGGCTGCTAAGCTTTGGAACTCCATATCCAATGATTTTAGGAATGTGCCAGCCATCCAATCATTCAAAAACGGAACTAAACGCTGGCTGAATAAACAGGATGCACTGGCTTCCGCTTTGCGGGTGCCCGTTGCATGAATTACAAACAGGCTACTCGCTGTATATACTGTATATTTGACCACTCTGCCATTCCGTGTAATATTTCTGACTCATGTCTATACAATGTAATCTGTACCTATCTATGTAACTCTTATCTGTAACTACCTTTTCCAAACATGCGCCCTGAAACCCTTGGGCAGGGTGCACAATACAAATAAACAAATACAAATTGCATGTGGGATCTACACTTTTGGATTAGATGCCACGCCCCCCCCCCCCCCCCCCCCTCAACCAGGCCACCAAATGTGCACTAACTAATGGTGTTTGGTAAGTAAGAAATAGTGTACATGTGAAGAGACTTTTTTTTTCTTTCTTAAATACCTGCCCAATAGGTTTAAACTTGAAATTTGGCACTATGCCCCCACCACAATGCCAATGGCCTATCTATTTCCCATGGTGTATGCTGCTGGACACAGGAAAGGGAAGCCTAAAGCAAAAAAAAGGAAGTGAAAAATGTGATTGGTGGAGCACCGTTTATGACCACTGTAAATTGGCTCTTACCAGATTAGGGGTCATAGTTGGTTGGGCCTGAGCACCTATGGGCAGCCCTTTGACCTTCTTGACTCTTCCCTCATACCCCAAATAGGGGCAACTATGCCCCCTTCTGGCACTGTCCTCCTCCTTTCACAACTCGCTCCTCCTTTCACAACTCGCTCCTTTTCTTTCCCCGATCTGCTGAATATCTTGACTGGCAAAGGCAGGACCAAAGGTGCCACTGTTCCCTGAGGGAGACGTTTAACATAGACATGTACACTTTGAAAAAAACAGGTTTGGGATAAAATGTAATTGTTGGAGTGATTTGCCAAGTTAAATTTCTTTGCTGTCAGCCAGTCTGCACTGTAACAATCGCTGTTATTTGTATTAATTGCATATTTATATGGGCACCTATACACAATGTGTTTCCCGGTGCTACAGGACAGAATGGGGGTCGGGGGGTGGACATTCAGATTGTGCAAGTGCAGCAGCAAGAAATGCCTGGGGGAGGTGGTAAGGGGGGCAGGGGCAGGAGGGCCCAGGGATAGTCAACTTAGGGTGCAAGTGCTATGCAGTGCTCAAGGGGCAACTGCCACGGGAGGTGGGGGGGGGGGTTTAATCACCCACTAGTGCGGCGAAGGGGTGTGGGCTGGACTCATGGGTGAGCGGGGGTGCCAACCATCCATTCTGGTCAGGGAGGGTGCCCGGAGAGGCAGTGCTGAAGCAGTCTGGACTGGTGGGTGGGGGGTCGGAGTGATTCAGTGTCCTGTAAGACTTATAAGGGACCAGGCCGGCAGTCACAGCAGACAGAGTGAGATTTAGCAAAGGAAAGCAAGAGGGAAGAAAGAGCGAAGAGCAGGGTCTTGAGCTGCTACCGTAACTTAAGGAGCTCCGCCTCACCTCTGAGGGAGGCTGTTCCAGAGGCAGGCAGCTTCCGAAGATGGAGATCCACCCCCCACTATCTGCTTGGAGAAATGACGGATCTGCAGAGAGTTGGTGCTAGAGGGCCAAAGGGCTCTAGCCGGGTGGTATTTAGGGACAGACTTGGACGTAGCAGGGTCCCAGGCTCCCAAAAGCCTTGTGGATGGTGCAGAGGGACTTGAATTTGATCCTTGCTGCCATTGGGAGCCAGTGGAGAGATTAGGGCTGGAGAGATGCAGTTCCTGGCCTTGAGGCCAAGGATAAGTCGCTCGGCCATGTTCTGAATTAGTTGGAGGGGGTAAAGAGAGGAAAGAGGCAGATTGAGGATGAGGCTGTTGCGGCAGTCCAGCCTAGAGAGGATGAGAGCTTTGGAGATATTGAGCTTCTGGGGGAAGGTGAGGAAAGGGAGAATGGCTCTGAGGAGGTTTAGCTGAAAGTTGGCCTTCTTGGCAAGGGCCGTGATGTCATGTGAGGGGAGAAGGAGGCAAAAGAGTCAAAGGTGACGCCAAGCTTGTTTGCCTCACAAGTGGGTGCGGTGGGACAAAGGTGGGCAGCCAGAGAGTCGGAGGGAAAGGGGTAGCAGGCTTCCCAATGAGAAGGATCTCGGTTTTACTGGCATTAGGGCAGAGATCATTGGCTGTGCACCATGCCTGAATAGCAGTCCGATATGAGCGAGGAAGAAGAGGAGGGAAGCTTGAAGGAGAGTGATGTGTCAGCATAACATTGTAAGTGAGGGGAGAAGGTTGAGATCAAGTGGGCCAAAGGGACAAGGTAGATGTTGAAAAGCCACAACGATAGGATCGAGCCCTGAGGGATGCTGAAAGTAAGGTGAGAGGTGGAGGAGAGGAAAGAGCCCAGTTGCACCTAGGACGGAGGTCAGCCAATCCAGTGCCCGGTCTGTGATGCTGAGTGTATCATGGAGACAATTTATGAGGGTGGCATGATTAACCGTATCAAAGGCAGAGGAAAGATCAGTGCGGATGAGAACCGAGGGGGGAGTTGGAATCGAATTTGAGAGCAGGTAATCGCGGGTGCTCAGGAGAGCAGTTTCCGTGTCTCTTGATGCTCTGGAGCCAGACTGGTGCTTGTGGAGACAGCCAACAGATTTAGTGTGGTGGATCTTTTGGGGGGGGATGACCAATGTCTCCAAGAGTTTGCCTAGGAAAGGGGTGATATGGCCATAGTAAGCCGGGTGGGTGAAAGGGTCGGCAGAAGCGTTTATTATTATTTTTGTTTTAGGAGCGGGTGCACAAGGGAGTGCTTGAAGGGTAGTGGAAAAGAGCCAGTGGCAAAAGAATAACAGAAATCAGTCATGGCAGGGGCGAGGGAGATGTTGTCCTTGATGGTTCTGGAAGAGCAAGGGAGCACCTGTTTGGAGCAGACATTCATAGAGCAGACCACTTTAGAGACCTTATCCGGTGCAATGGGAGTGACAAAGGAGAGTAAGTGGGACGAGAGTGGCCAACGGAGGCATGGGTGAGGGGGGAGGGTTTGGGAGGGGAGAAAGAGAGTATAGGATGTCCTGAATTTTGGTGGTGAAGTGGGAGGCCAGTGCGGTGCAGAGGGCCTATGAGGGTGGAAACTGCAGCAGGATTGGCAAGATTCTTACAGATTTGGAAATTCAGCTATGTTGTTGGTGGCCCCAGAGATGCGTTAACTACCTGCCTTTAAAACTGTAGCTCAAATTTGTTATTTCATTTTGATAGGAATGGGGTGATCAACCTTTAATCCTATCCGTTTTAGAATTCAGAATGTTCCCAAGTGCATACAGATCATCAGCCTTCAGAAACTGGCGAGAAGGTGGTTGTGAGTTTCTATCTCACCTAGAAAATTAGGTCCTTTGAATCATGTGAAGAAATCTTTGGAATAGACGAGACGGAATGAATGTATTATCACTTGAGGTGCTGGGCTTTGTATAAGCACAACAGTGAAGCGCACAACAAAGTAATTTGAAAAGATCTTTTAAGCCCCACTTATGGATAGTTTGATCTCAAAATGTTATGGATGTCTGATGGCTAAAAATGAGTATGGGCTACAACAATATTTTGACTCTTGGTATCTTAAGCCTTATTGGAAAAAGAGTGGGAATATATTTGGTTAAGAAATAAAGGGTCTCTGCTCAATATACTGAACAGTCGAGGTAATGTTCAGCTGCCAATGATGACATAGATTTATCTTTTGAGAGTTTGCAAACATTTGGGAGCCTCTCTGCCGAGAACTAGCATGGCCAAATAACCTGTTTTACAGATTGGTTTCCGCTCCGGAGGGTCTACAGCCATGTTACGCTATCTTCCATGACATACATTGTAAATGAAGACACCCCTAAATTCGTCTGTGTATGGCATAACTCTTTAGTTTTCAGTACATTTTCTTTTTGGTAAAACTTAGGTTTTATTAGCTTTTATGAAAAACAATAACCGTAACATCCGAGACAGCCCCATTACACTTCATACTTTTTCAGATGACCACTGAGCATGTACCTGCGGACAGTGCCACCACACGTGTTCTCTCGATCCCACCTGGCCACATCCTCTCGGACATCTCGGCGAGACCCCCGAGAACATCTTTGAAAGCTTTAATGGGTACCTGTGCCATCCCTGTAGTATTTTTTTTTAAGTTGTGCTCCATGTGTGCTGTGAATAAGTTCCCATGGAAGGCTATTGTGAAAACCTTGTCCCACGCGTCATCTGAGAGGACCTCCCCCACCAGACGTTTCCAGTAGCCCTGGAACCCTCTCCTCTCCGTTAGATTGTTGGCATTCAATATCTTGTACATTTTAGACACCATCCCCTTCCTTGAGCTAGCAGAATCTAACATTTTCTCAAAGGTAGTCTGAGGTCTCCTGAGCTTAAGCCCCTAGGTCCGTTCGCTTAGGATGCCCTTCAGCCTGAGATATTCAAATATGCAGACATCCCCTGGCCTAGCTCCTCTTTCATTTCCTCATATGGCAAAAAGTCTCCCTCCCTAAACAATTGGCCCGTTTTTTCCATACCATTGTCCGACCAGGCCTGTGCTTTCCCAAATTCCCTGCTCCCCAACCTGAAAATGGGGCCCCACAATGGGCCACGTTGTCAGGTGGCTGGTTTGTGCCCCCTCCTTCCAGATCGACCAGAGGACCCCTAATGTTGGGTGGTTCTTTAACCTGTTAGGAATGGACCTTTGCAGAACCCAAAGGAGGTCCCGGACCTTAAGTGGGTGTGCATCCATGGCCTCCAGGTAAGTCCAATACGTATCCATGCCTTCTTTCACTTGCTCTAGAAGTACCCTCAACTGGGCTGCCCAAAAATAAAGGCAGAAGTCCGGCAGACCAAACCACCCCCCCCCCTCCCTTGGAAGGGTGAGAATGGTCCTCCTAACCCTCTGGGTCTTACCCTGCCAGATGAATGCTTGAACCGATTTCTGGAGATGCCTAAAAGTCTGGTTGGGGACTCTCGTGGGGAGGGGAGTGCCGTGAAGAGAGAGAGAGTAGTCTTGGTAAGATGTTCATTTTTACCGCTGTCATACGTCCATACCATGACACGCTCATATTCCCCCACCGTCTCATGTCAACCTTGATCTCGGACATTATAGGGTTGTAATTGGCTGGGGCCAATCGTGATAGGTCCTTGGTGAGGCAAATTCCCAGATATCGTATGGAGTCTTTCTCAACACTAATCCCCATGAATCTGTTCAAAGGGTCCAACAGTGGGTCCTGCACCCGGATAGGGAGTAACATAGATTTTGATTTATTTATTTTCAACCCCGAGAATAGCCCAAAGGAGCCTATTAAGGACAGGAGTGGGGGGAGGGAGCGGCGGGGTTCCATCAATATGCCGGAATATCATCTGCAAACTGTGAAAGTTTGAACTCACTTCACCCCGTTTAATTCCCTTGATGTCTGGGTGGGCCCTCCTCGCTATGGCGAGGGGTTCCATTGTAAGGGCATAAATTAGGGGGGTGAGAGGACACCCTTGTCTCATACCCCACGAGAGGGAGAATGGGGCTGAGGGCTTCACCTCGACCCTTGCTGTTGGGGCCCTATACAATGCGGCTACCCATTTTCTGAGTCTCCCGACCCCCCCCCCCCCACACCTCCCCAATCCCATTCTTTGGGTGAGTTGTCATGTACCTCCACTCGACCCTAGCAAAGGCTTTTTTGAGTCCATCGAAAGCATGCTAGCTTCAAGTTCCGATTATTGCGCATAATGGATCAGGTCTATTGTTTTCCGGATGTTATCCGAGCCCTGGCGTCCCCCTATGAAACCCTCCTGGTCCCCGTGGACCAGCATCACCATTATCCCCTCCATCCTCTTGTCAATCACCTTTGCCAGGATCTTGACATCCATAGTAAGCAACGATATCGGTCTATAGGAGGAGCATTCCGTCGGATCTTTTCCGTCTTTGGGTAAGACAACTATTATTGCACCCATCATTGTTTCGGGGAGGATATCCCCCTCAAGGACCGTGTTAAACACTTTCACCCGGTGGGGGGGCCAGCATGGACCGGTACATTTTGTAAAATCTCAATGTAAACCCATCCTCCCCTGGTGACGTTCCTCCCTTCATCCCCTTGATTACTTTCACTAACTCTTCTCCGGATATCGGGGCTTCCATGTCATCAGCCACTTCCTTCGCTAGGGCCGGTACCGGAATGGATTTTAGAAAGTCATCGATTTGGGCGTCGTCTCCCCCATGCTCCGATTTTCATAGTACCGGCCAAAGATGATTTCCCCCCCACCCCCCCGGATGCTCTGTGTCGGATCCCAGTGTTCCGGTCTCAGTTTCTATCACTTTCACCATCCTGTTCTTCTGGACCTCCCTCAGTTTCCATGCTAGAATTCTGTCTGCTCTATCCCCTTTTTTGTAATACTTTTGTTTAAGCAGTTGAAGTCTTCTTTCTGTTTTGGTTAGCAGAAGTTCCTTCAGCTGTAACCTATGTTCCTCCAGGGCCGCTACCCGATCCGAATTCACAGGCCTATCCATGGACCCACCCGGTTGGAGTTTACCTATTTGTTTCTCGGAGTGATTTCTCCTGGGCTTCCCTCTCTTTTCCTTTGGGTTCCTATTTTAATTAAGACTCTGAATGTGTCCCACAGGGTATGTGGGCTAACCTCCCCATTATCGTTCAATTCGAAGTATTCCACTATGCTGTCTAGCACTGTTTTCGATATCACTTCATCCTTTAACAATGCATTGTTGCACTTCCAACACCTCTTCCGAGTGCGGCCCCACCCTCCCATCAAGGTGTTCCTAACTAGATAGTGATCGGTCCAAGGTACCGGCTCCACCCTGTGGCCGGCTGCATACGGGAGTAAGGACCTGTCGATGAGGATGTAATTTATCCTTGAAAAAAGACTTGTGTATCCTAGAATAGAATGTGTATGGAGGGTCGCTTGTTTTCGAGCTTGGAAGTTAGTCCTCCAGACCAAAGTCTTAGTCGACCCTGCAAAAGGTTTGCGACTTGAGGTGGCCTGCCGCTCGGGTGGCCTGGGGTATCGGTCTCTTCCTATCAGTTGCGGGTTTCAGTACCATGTTAAATTCTCCCCCCACTATCACTGTGCCTTGCACAAACAGTTGAACATCCCTCCCAAAAGTGGGCCTGACCCTCATTAGGCTTGCATACCACCGCCAGGGTTAATGGGGAGCCTTGGAGTGAACCCCTAACCAGCAGGAATTGTCCATCCGGGTCCTTCAATATTGCCTCAGTTTCAAAACCCATTCCCCTCACCAACAGGATTGTCAATCCCCTCATTTTAGTTCTGTGTGATGCACATACGATCTCTCCAATCCCCCCCGCCCCCCAGTTGGGTTCATGTCCCCTTGCCCAGTGCGTCTCCTGTATGAAAAGCACATCCAGTTTTGCGCGGTGAAATTCTTTTTCAATAGGGACTTTTTTAGTGGGAGTGTTCAAACCCCTGGCATTCGGGAGCCCACCTCCAGCACACGTAGACTATCAGCCATTTTTTTTAGGTCTACCTTCCCAATATGCAGCGTCCTCAAAACACCCCTCTGTAAACTCCTCGCCTTCGTGCCACTTTGATACATCTCTGGTTGCCAAGTACAGTCAACAGACCATTGACCCCCCCCACCTCTGCCCTCCTCCCTCGCCCCTGGGTGGAGCTTAAACTTGACCCCACCTGCCTCCCCTTCTTACCCCCAACTCGATCAACCTTGACTCCCCCCCCCACCCCCCTCTTCCCCTCCCCCGGCCAGATAGTTCAACCATGCCTGGTGTTTGGCCAGACCACCAACCTGCCCGCCAACGCCGGGCTGCTTTTAACTTTACTCATCCCGTTGAGACACCCCCCCCTGTGTTTTTCACATTTTGTAGAGCGCACAACAGCTCCTGGGCATCGAGGCGCTGTCAACGGAGCGTAAGAAGGCTTATTTAAGGGTTACAAGAAGCCGCCCAACAAGTGGTCTTAGAAATACAGCTTACATATAAGTCAGTACATCAGTTAGTGAGGATAACATACAAATGACTTAGGATGCACACGTAGAGCCTGCAGGTATAAACGACAAGCTTGGCTTTGATGGCCTTACGAAAGGCACCATGGGATTCAATTTGCCTAAGGTATGGTGGTAGGGCGTTCCAATGGGTGGCAGCCATGGTGGGGAAGCTGTTACCTCCAGTACATCCTTTGTTCGTTTTGGGAACAGTAATCCTGTTAGCATATGCTGTTCTGGCTGGCCTGATGGTACAGGGTTTGGAGATCCTTTGGACAGGTAGGGAGGGGCCATGTCATGAAGGCACTTGTGCGTCAGGGCGAGAGTTTTAAAGATGATTCTTCCCTTGACTGGGAGCCAGTGGACTTGTCTTCTGAGACCAGAGATATGGTCCCTGCGTGAGATGCCGGTGGCGGCCCTAAGGGCATTATTTTGAACCACTTGCAGTTTAGCAAGGTTTTTTCCTGATGTTCCTAGGAGTAGGGCATTGCAATAAGCAAGCCTTGAGCCAATTATTGCCCTGGCGATGGTGAGACACTTCTGTTGGGAGAGGTAGGGCCTCACAGCATTGAGCAGTTTCGAGTGATAGGCTGAGGAGGATGCTATGGCATTGACCTGCCAATCCATAGTCTGGATCCAAGTAGACACCAAGGGTTTTGACTATTTGAGATACTGTGATGGGGATGTTGTCAACAGTGAAGGATCTGTATTGCTTGTCCAACCTGCCCAAGGTGGACGGGGATCCAGTCAACAAAAGTTTTTTTTTTTTTCAGTGTTGAGGCATAACCAGTTTTCTGCCATCCAGGATTGGATGGTGGCGTATATGACGGGCTGTCCCACAAATGCATCCCTCATACTTGCTGTTTTTTGGGTTCGTAGCCATGTGTCGTCTCCTTGTCCTGAACCCTACCTCTAGCCAAGGTGCACTTCCCCATATCACTCAGGCCACCCCGTCCTTGAGCGACGGACAGCGTTTTCCGTTTTTTTGAATTTTCTGGATCCTGTGATCTTCCACCCGTCTCTCGGTCTCTCATTTCCACTTGCTCCCACCACCGCCATCCCCGAGGGCCCTCTCTGGGCTTCTGGGTCCTCCTCTGATGTCTTCTTCTGTGACCAGGGTCGTTCTCTGCCCCATGTATTTAAACTTCAGAGAGAATGAGTATCCCCACCGGTAACACACGCCCTTCTCCTTCAGGCACTGCGTTAGGAGGTGACATAGTCTCCATTTGGCCAGTGTAGATGCGGAGCGGTCCTGAAAGATTGAAATCCTGGCATTGTTGTACTTAATGTCTCTGGCCTTCCTGGCTTCTTCCAGTACCTTTTTTGTTTTTTCTGTGTAATAGTGAAAGCGGACCAAGATGGACATGGGGCCACTGGCCCTCCCCTCCCCCCCCTGCCCTGTGCGCCCTGTCGATTGTGGGTTCTGGGGTTGCTTCATTCGCGAAGAGGAGGCATCTCACTTTTTTCACCTCTTTGGATGTCCCTTTCCATTTCCCCCTTCTGCCTCCGGAACCCCAAAAAAGCAGAGGTTATTCCTCCTCTCTCTATTCTCAAAATCATCCATCTGCCAGGCCTGTTCCTTGTCTCTTTTCTCCAGCGCCGCCAGTCTCATCTGTTTGCGCTTCCTGGGCTGTAGATGATGATTAATTGGTCTCCAGCTGTAGCAACCCGTCCTCGACCTTGTCTAACCTTTGGTCAATTTTTTCCAGTTTTTGGGCTATATCAGATCTCATGTCTCTTATTTCCTGCAGCACCGAGGCAAAACACCTTTCCATTGCGGAGGCTTCCTTCATCGCGGCCTCAGAGTGGGCCAACTCTCCTTCCTGGTCCAGGCTGTTTTGACTGCTTCCTACCTCGTTGAAACGATACTCTTGGAGGGTTTCATTCAAACTCATCGGGCCTCTTTGTATGCTTCGTAAGTGCGTAGACCCCGGTCCGGGGGGTCTCGGCGTGCCCCTCTTGGACTCTGTACTGGGATCCACAGTATGGTTCTGCTGCGTGGCCCTGGAGGGGTGGGGGGAGTTTAGTGTTGGGTTATCGCCCCTTCGCTTCTGTCTCGTATAGGTGATCCCTATAGGGGGGACATTCTGGGCCGGCACACGCCCCAGGAGCGATCCCTGGGGGCCCTCACCCCATCTGTATTCTGGCACTAGAGGTTTCCCTGCTGATGTCTCCCTGGGCGGACCCTCGCCCCAGAGGTCGTTATTCCATTTTGATTCATGGGGTGTGGGGCGGTTGTTCCAGGCCAGCTCTTTCCTCAAGAGGGGTGCCCTGTTCTTTGGTGATCCCGCTGTTCGGCTTCTCAACCTTTGGTGGGCACACACCCCGGGTTGGTTCCTAGGGGCCTCCACCAATCTGGGACACGGGTTCAGGAGTCTGAGCCCCTGATGGGTTGACTGGCTCCTGCGTTGCCCTGGCCCGCGTCTCTGGAAGGGGGGGCTCTTTATTCCTGGCAAGTGCTTCTGGGCCAGCGATCAACTATGGCCTCAGTGGGGGGGGGTCATCTGGGCGGGCACACGCCCCAGGGGCCACCACCTAGACTAGTCTTGGGCTCTGGGGAGCACCCTTCCTCTCTCTTCCCCTGGTTAAGAGGGCTCTCGGGCCACCCCTGGGCCACTGCCCCAGCCAGTAACCCCCCCCCTCTAGCTTGGTGCTTCCTGCAGGGGTTGACCCCCCTTCTTATTGGGCTTCCCAGAGCCCTGTTTTCATGGGCCTCCCAACTGCTCACCTCTCTTCCTCTTTCGCCCTGTTAGATGGTTGCCAAGGTCAGTCTGCTCCCCCTCCCCCCCCCCCCCCCGGCGCTGACTTCTGTGGCGAGGGGGGCAGCTGCTTTTCCTGGGGTATCTCGGGCAGGCTCCCAACCCCCCAACTTGATTGTCAGGTTGTGCCAATGAGGGGGGGGGGCGTGGGACCGTGGGGGGCCAGTGCCAGATGGTCGCTAGGTCTATTGGGCCAGGGTTGAGGGTCCGCTGCGTGTGCGATTTCCCCGACCGCGGGCCTCCCTGCTTGCTGAGAGGGAGGTGAACCCTGTGTTGGCAGACTGTTCCCTACCTCTGTCGCTGTATCCCTCTGTGCTCTCTTGTGTGACCCCCGTCTGGGGGCCGGCGCCTGCCTCAGGTCTTGTAGTCTGTTGGCCTTCACTCCAGCTGCGTGCTGGGGACCTACGACCCTCTGCTGGTACCCCCGCTTAGATGCGCAATCACCTCCGTGGGTGGACGGCTTAATCCACGAGGCGCCCTCTCGAGGCGCAAACCGTGCCTCTGTCCCCACACCAGTGCCTCGCGGCCTCGGTCACTGTGGCTCCTTGTGTTCCTGGCTCCCAAGCCCCGCTCCTCAAGCCGCCGTCAGTGGGCGAGGGGGTGTGTCTGCCCAGTTGGCGGTCGTGGGGTTCCGTTCTTCCGTGCTTCCCGTTGGTCCGGGCCCCCTGTGATCACAGATCCCCCGCAGACCTCAAGCTTCTCCCCTGTGCCGTCGGGCTTCTAACCTCCGGCTTCGCTGGTTCCCTTCCGTGGAACGGTCTCCTCCTGTGCATCGTTCCAGTGGGCGGGGGGGCGAGGACACCACCCCCTGCTTGTCGCCCACCGCTGGGGCCAATTCTGGAGCTGCACCGCCACAACAACGTCCCTCTTCGGTCTTCACCCGCTGGGCTTGCGCTCCCCTTCTTTTCCTCACTTTCGCCTTCTTGCAGGCTTCGCTCTACTCCTATCACCAGGAGCTTGTTCTCCACCTCCCAGGGGTCTCAGTACATCAGGTTGTTTCTCAGGGAGTGCCTCAGGTGGACCCCTCACAGGTCCCACCACCCAATGATTCGGGGGGGTCGGGGAGGTCTCTTAAGGGGGGGCTCAAGTCCCTTAGCAGCCCGTTTTGAAGGAGCTGGATACTCAGGCAGCCATTGCCCATGCGCCCCCTGGTGGCCTCCTGACACTTCCCAGGACATTTTCAAAGAAACGCTACACATGATTCTCTTGTCTGAGGACACTTAGGTTATTGCATTGTAACTATGGAAGACCAACACCTTCCTGTTTAGTGATTTAATTTTTCTTTTTCTTTATTCCATGATATGTAATTTTAACCTTCATCTGGATTGATGCAAGAAGGAACCTCGATATGTATAATTATTTGATTTTCTTCTCTGGGTTTTCTTTCCTTCTAGGTGAAACTGTTTGTTTAAAAGGGGTAGGGGGGTCTTTTGATGGATGGTGGGAGGGAGAGGTGAAGGGCTTTTTTAAAGATTTTGTTTGCCCGTCTTATTTTATTTCTCCTCGCTTGATTTGTATTAGTTGTGCAGAAAATTAATAAAAAATATTGCCTTTTTTAAAGCTTGACATTAACATTTAATATTTCATTTGTTTCTGGTGAGAAAAAAAACCTACTTGGAAAAGGTCAATAAATAAATTCAAATGTTTCTTTTTTATATAATGGGTTGTATTTATTGGTTATGCTTCCCATACCTAATAGCAAGATTTTATAATACATTATAAAACATTGGATGGGCAGGAGCTAAAAGCAGCTCCTGGCTATCCAGCTTCCAGCTGTCATCAGTGTGAAGGCATCATGAAGGACACAGACCACTAATTCTAAAGTCAAACAATCAATTTTATGAACTTAAATGTCAGGATGGGAAAAAGGCTTAACTTGCTCTATGCTAAGGTGGGATTTCCCTACCTAAAAAAAAAAAAACAAGGAAACTCTTAAACTTGGGGAATCTGTCTGTGTCCAAAACCTATGCTTGCCTTTGCAACTAATCTACACAATGTGTTGTCATGTCAGCAACCAAAAGAAACCGTGTCCAACATGAAGTTCTGAGCTTCCTCCAGCTCGCAGCTTTCTTTCTGCCCCCTCCCCAAAGTATGAAAGAGTTTCCTTAAACAAAAGTCTCACAATTTCCTTTCTTGGATTGAGGATGCAAGAGTCTTATTTGGGTCGCTGGGTTTCCTTTCCCGAAGTGAGGACTTGGGGTTCCCTTGCCCAATTTCCAAATCATAGTTCGAACAACCTTGAAAGGAAATGCTCCTGGTCAGGACTCTGGGTTCCCTTCCCCATGTTTCAAGATGCAGAATAAAAAAGAAACACAAAATATCCTTGTCTCTAGAATTCAGTTAATGTTGTTTTAAATAAATGTCAAATACTTTGCAGCTTGCACATAGGTTGAGAATTCACTGTTTATCAGGCTTCAGTATCCTTTTGTTTGAATGTTCTTTAAAGTCACATTAGATTCCAGTATAATATGGTTTGTTTAGAGTGATATTCCTTTTAGCACGTCAACATATAATGGTTTGCCTGGAATATTCATTCAACACTTGTTTCTTTCCCCTTTTTGGGTTCCAAAGGTTTTAATTCAATTCGGTAGCAAGGTTTTAATTCAGTTCGGTATTAAATAATTAGCATCTTGATTATGGTTCATTTTCTCTTCATCTGAAGTTCAATATTTGTTAGTTTTACTATAACCCTTTAACTGCTGAGGGGGTTTCCCCTCCCTGTGCTGAGCTCTTTTTTTGGACATTTCGTTATGTCGGCATTCAATCCTTTGCAACGTTTTTGTTATATCCTGGCCAAATTTGCACCCTTTTCTCCCCACATGTAGGCGGTCATAACGCCACCAAGGATTCCTAGTTTACTGTAGTGGTGTGTGAGAAAATAACACGAAAGGGACTACATTTTATAGAATTTTTTCTTTCAGAAAATGCCAATAAAATGCGGTACAAAGAACCCTGTGATTTATTCTTTTTTTGTTTCCTTGTAAGAACTAGGAAAAAATTGTTTGCTGTTCCAAATTCACAATTTTCCAAGCATTCAAGAACAGATTGATTGGAAACGAAAAAACATATTTTTGTAAGAGCGGTAGGCGACTCTTCCTTTTTTTTTTTTTTTTTTTTTTTTCCTTTTCATTTTCAATATAACATGCTTGGACCGGATGTAAGAGGGTAGGAAAGCTGAATGGGAAGACGGAAAGGCATACATTTCTGAAAAGTAGACAAAAGTCCAAGTTTAGGAAGGAGTCATTTGCGCAGGTCACGCAACAACTATGTTGGTAAAATTCCCATAGTTTGGGGAAAAAAATTGGAAAAAAGATAGGTGCTGGGAATGTTTGGACCTGTAAGGTAATGGCTTCAGTAAATATTGAGAAAAGCACTGCACCGTTACATTCCCCAACTTTTCTAGTTGGGACATCACTCATTTTTTGTAATTTTGCGCAAAACAAGCAAAACCACAAGCCAAAAATGGAGCCATGGTACACCGGCTTTCTATGCTGACAGCCTAAACAGACATACTTAGCATTTGAAAATAAGGAAAACGAATGTGGTGAGGAATGACGAGCATCATTTTTTGAAAGCGCACAGTCAGACATTTTGAAGGACAGGTGACTTGTGCAGGTTACAAAAGCATACAGTGCATGAAGCAGCGACTAAATGTAGGTTGCATTTGGGAAATGAAAGGGTTGTGTAACAAAGTGCAGTAGCAAATGTATGAAAACATTATCAAAACCAAGAGAAAACAAGAAATGTCCTACCTTCCCACAGGGGTCCTGATAGAAATGGTACTTCGCATGCGTCGGTGCACTGACCTGGGCACAAAGGGAAAAGGCTAAAACACTGGTATACCAAAGGGTCTGGGAAGACAACATTTTTAGGATTTTGGTCTTGTGGACAACCCACAGATCTGGCCCCGGGGTGTTGCAGCCACTAAGGAAAACAGGGAGCCCCATGCGTTTCTGAAAAGAAGACCCCTGTGGGAATCCAAAGAGGTCTGACTTTATCGAATCGGCCTAGAATGCATTACCCACAATACCCAGCAAAGTTCAACATTTTGAGGAAAAACAAATGTTTGACATTTGCCACCAGGAAACCACCGAAACACTCCGACAACAACACATGTCCTACCTTCCCACGTTCACACATGTGTCCCGATGAAAACGGTACTTCACATGTGCACTAGACCCTTTCCAGTTGAGAAAGGAGTAAGGCAGGGTTGTATTCTGGTGCCTACCCTTTGAACCATTTTTTTTAACAGATTGATAACCGAATTGAAGGTAAATACCTCTGATGCTCCCACTTTGGGAGCAGAGAAGATCAGCATTCTCATGTTTGCCGATGGCGTGGTTTTAAAAACAAATTTTAAAACTTTTTTTTTTTTTAGAACCTTGCTAGACTTGGTAAAGATGACAAAGCAGTTTGTTAAATTCTGCGAACGGCATAGCCTTGAAATCAATATGGACAAAAACAAAATTATGAGAGGCGGTAAGCTGCAGGGCCCATAGACCTGTTATAAACCATAATAGGAGGAACAGACATTGAGGAGGTCACATTTTGATTGCCTAGGGTTCAGGATCTCTGGGTATGGGAAATGGATCAAACTTTTGAATAATGCAAATGTTTCCTTTGGCAGAAAATGTAATGGATTATTGCAATTCTCAAAAATTTACGGAAAACCACCTCTTAATCCCTGCTCTAGAAATGTATAGAGCACAGGCAATTGCAGTGGCTATGGTGCCGGGATTTGGGGCCATTGCAAGATTAAACATATGTCAACCTATGAGAATACATTTTTAAAAATTCTATTGTGGCTACCAAAAAAATGCACTTGATGCCCCTTTTTATTTTTGGAACTTGCCCATAAGCATTTGCAAGATCAGGCAGCTCTGAAACCATTGCTTTTGTAAGTAATCATTTGGGTTGGGAATGGTGTAGAGAAACCCCTCCATGCTCATATCAGAAAAAATACAACCCTCTAGTGAAAATAGCCCTGCACACCTCTTGCACAGAGAACCAAGTTTTATTTCCACAAAAATAGAAGTGTGCCACCAAAGTCCTCTGATGCCACGGAACGTTCTGGCAAAATCAGTATGAGCACCCTTTTGATCCAGCCCATTCTTTCTGTCTTCTTCCCCGTGGGCTCCTCCATCTGTGCCATCAGACAGGAAGCTCGCCTTAATTGGTTATTGGGCAAAGAAAACCAATGCAGGCTCTATCTCTAACCTGATGTGTACCTGGTACTGCAGACAAGGGCTAAGAGGATTCTTCGAGGTAATATCATCACACACACTAACTCTGTTCCAGACACGTCGGCGTCCATTCAAAGCTCCCCGCCCTCATTTTAGCTATGTTGGTTTACCCCTCCCAGCACAAATCACGTGACCTATGGTGAAGGCAACTGGTCCCTGCCTTCTAATCTATCCTGATCGTGGTCGTTGGTGGTGTGGGGGGGGGTGGGGTCTGACAGTTTTATGGTTCAAGGCATAAAATAAGAATCGTCTCAGAGCAATTTGCTATGCAATTCTGTAGGTTGGCTAATCAAATGTGCACTTGTGTGCCAAAGTTAGCTATTTAAGTTGCCCTCTTTTATTAAATCATAGCTCGCCCTGCATTCTGGTGCTCTCCAAGCTCCTTTTTCTCTGTTCACAAGTGCTAATCGAGAGAAAGTGCAGCAGTAATCATCTCCTCCACTTTTAAGTGCCAAAGGCTAGGAGTGCGGGAGTGCTAGGCAAGAATTTCTTTCTTTTTCAAATTGCAAACCAGAAATAATCTGGAGGCTACTTTTACTAAGCTTTCAATTTCCTGTCTGGCAAAGACCACTATGTGCCAACTTTATATTTTTTTAAAAGACAATCTTGCAATTCCATTCCTAAAATGTAAGTTGTCACATAATGCATAATTACAGTATTGATACTGTAAAACACTGCATCATCTCCAGTAAAGTTTAGGTTAGATTTCTAAATTTCATAGTGTCAACTACAATTCATTTTGTTGGGGAAGTTGCATCATATTGACAAGTGAACACTTTTGAAAATGTACATGATCAAATGCTTTTGATGGCAAACCTAGCTCTGTAAACTGCAGGTTGAATACATCTTGCAACTGGTGCTCCCATGAGCGAACCCATACTCCTTGACATTCTATCTAATCACCCTGTTGCTTTATACCAGGTACCCTGAAAGTGAGATGACCACAAACTACAACATTCCACCTAGTTTGCTCAGTTCGCTGCTTTCTATGCAATCCACTCTGCTAAGTCTCTTTCTTGCCTCTTACATAACAAATACACTATGCGAACTAGATGCTTATGCAAAGTAGTGATCAATAGTTCCATCCAGTCTGTACAGCTACAGATCTACTGCAATACCAAACACTGTAGTTGGCCTCCTGAGCTTGCTTTATTATTATGATTGTATTATACATTACAACCTGCAGGAGACAGCTGGCCAAACTGTTTTCAGAGCCTTTTTATCGTATTTGTGTCCATTCATGCAGCTAACCTTCTATATTTTACAGACACTCATCTAAGGCTGGCCAAGTCTTTTCACCCACTCGCATAGTCAAGAGGATTTTATGAAGGGCGAGTAGCATTTGCAAGAGCTGTTTGAAACTTTTATTTAACATGTACTTTGTTTGCAGTAAATGTCAACGGTTTCACTGTGCATGGCGGCCTCTGGGTGGCAGCAGTGTTCCGAACATAAAGTGGGTTTGTAGTGACGTGCACCATTTTACAGAAATCACATTTTAAATGTGTTGACCTCCGTAGCCTTGGGTAGAGTGCATTTCTCTTAGGTTAAATATAAGATACCTGACCTGAAGGTCTAGCTGAAGAATTTGCAAGGCCCAACTCCTCTCAATAATGTCTTATTCAGCGGGGGTTGCAAAACTGCTGTATTTTTGCTCATTTCATGTCTTGGGTACAAATAGCTTCTGGTGACATTAAAAATATGAATACAAAATTGCTAATCAAGTGGGTCTCTTTGCTAATCAAAAAAGATTTAATTAGCAAACTCTGCTAATCAAGTTTTGAAAACTAATTTATGCCTTGTGGTTGGTGGTCTGGGACCGACTGTTACCTTGGAATGCTGGACGTCTTAGGATGGGGGCTTTTGGGTGCTATTACTTGGAGAGCTGGGAAAGGGAAGGTCAAAGGCTTGTGCCCTCCTTCTCGTGGGATGGCATTTCGCAGAGCGCTCTCAACCCCCTCGTGGTCTTGCAGCACACATTCCTTTTGGGATACAAAATGTTGGCAACATGAAACAATGAAGGGTCTATGAATCTCTGCAGCCCTGGCCTTTTTTCACTGGTGCTCAAGCTATACCCTATTCCTGCATGCATGCACTTATTTCTGTGTGTGGGGCTCGGGCCTGCGGCCCCTGCCCTGCATACAGCGTGTAATTAAGCCTCAATTCCAATATGGCTGATACTATCTAAGATGGCGTTTGGTTCCCCATGTTCAGTAGACCAAAAGAAACATCCCCCATCCACCCTGCACTTTGGCCCTTGCCTCTCCTACCCCCTCACTGAGTCCCTGCGGCACACTTCCAGGCCTCTGCCTCATCCAAAAGTGCTGGGGGCCCTGGGACGATCGTAGCTCCTTCTCAGCAATGGCGATTCCAAATATAAACTAGCCTTAAGAGATAATATTGTATGCAAATATTTCAATTATTCCATGTTTCAAACATATCAAAGATCTGAACTTGAAACCCCATTGGGAAAACCCAGAGGGTGTATGTAAGGACAATAGGCAGGAAGTGTTGGATGCCCACCAAGATTACACCATAAAATAGCTGATTAGTCCATCTCCAACTCTAGTAAAAACTTAAAGCCCCCTCCCCTCTATAATGAACCTCTAAACGGCTTGCTCTGAGTATTGCTCAAAAGGACTCTCCCATTCTACCCCCTTCTCCATAAAGCCAGATATTACATTCCCTTATTGTAACAATATCCATGTCTAATCTCCAAGAGGCTCTGGTCTTTGGGTCTGAAGTAACCTAAACCTTGTAATAGGTGATATCCATGAAATAGTAGAATATGTTCACAACCCCACTTGCTCAGCCAGATTAATATATCACATTTTGAATATGATGCACTTATCTCTCTCCGTCATGTCTCATATAACCTAAAGGTCCTTTACCATTACCAACTGGACAATTTAACAAAACCTCTCTATAATTATCCTGATTAGGACAGCATGTTGGTATAATAAAGATTGCCCACGCTTCCAGCTCAGGAAGTCTTCATTCTATTAAAGACAAGGAGGCAAGCATTATGTATTACTTTCTTTATTACTGCCATGATAGCTTTTCAATTTATAACTTTTAAAACTCTAACATTTGTGCTTTTTTCTTCCATACATGAAAACAGTGCAAATCTGTGGTTTAAAAGTTCCAAACAAAATCTTTTTCCTTAGAGTCCAACTTGGAACTAAGACTCCCATGATCCTACGGGGTCTGGTAGTCCTGACCTCTCATCCTGCACCTATCAGCTCGCAGGTTAGCCTATAAGAACCCCCAACTCCAGTTCCTTTCCTCTTTCTTTTCCATTCCAAATCCCTGAAACAAACTCGAACAGTCTTAAGGTCGACCAACAACGACCACCAACGGAACTGTGAACTGTGTCCTTGAACTGCAACTGCCCGGAATTCTATGGGCGACTGGGACGTGTCCTCGCATCAATCACTTCTTGCTTGTGATCGGGCTGCTTTCTGGTCATCTCCTATGAGAAACGGAGAAGACTCCATAAGGGCGGGTATCAAGACAAAGTTGAACACTCAATACATGATACATAAGTTCATCTTTCATCATCTGGGTGGGATATAATGCTTGCCTCCTTGTCTTTAATAGAATGAAGACTTCCTGAGCTGTAAGCGTGGGTAATCTTCATTCTATGACAAGACAGCAGGCTTGCATTATGCTTGTTCAAAGTTCGTCACCACTCTATTCGTTATGTCAGACACAGGCTTGAAGTAAGATGTCTTAAAGGTCGACTCAGAGGACCAATCGGCTGATTTCATTATAGCCTGAAGCGACACCCCTGCTGATAAAGCTCTAGAAGCCATCGCGCCCCTAGCAGAATGTGCGCCAAACCGGGACAAATCTATCCCTGCCCATTGCATAACTTCTCGCACCCATCTAGCAATTGTCGCTGTTGCTACTGTATAATAAGGCTTTCTACGTGCTATTAGCACCTGTATTCTACCTTGCGGTCTCAATTGCGCTGTGGCGGCCTCATGATCTTTGATACACTGCGCTACACAACTTTTTATTCTCGGCCAAATAGGGGTACGAAATAACTTGTGAATCTGTTTTTGTTCGTTTAGCTATGGTAAAAACCACACCATCTGGATAGAATATCTTCCTATCAATCTCTAGTGCCTTAACATCGGATACTCTTCGGCATGCTGTAAGACACAATAACATCGCTAGTTAGCCTGATAGCTGTGAGCGGGAAAGATCCTTGTTCTCTGGCCATCTAAGGAAAAGTTGAAAGACTTCTTTGACCTCCCACAACACTGTGTATTCGGCTCCAGTGGCCTTCTCAGTTTCATGCCCCTCAGCAGTTGCAGGACTGTGGGTTGTTCGCCTACGGCATTACCCTCTACTTTATGACCTGCTGAGTTTGCTGATCTAAACACTATCGTCCTAAAAGCGCTGCCGTCCTGAAATTTTTCTGCCAAGAAGTTCAGTACTTGCACTACAGGGGCAGAAACGGGATCCAAACTATGCTGTGAGCACCACTGGGCCCAACCATTCCAAGCAGCGTTATAGCTCCTAATGGTGGAAGGCGCCCAGGAATTTCTGATGCAGTTTGCAGCGAGTTGCGAAATGCCTGGCAACTCCCACCTTCTCCTGAAACATTTCAGGCCATCAATCGCAATGTGCTCGCTGTTATTAGCGGGTGAATCTGTCCGGTTGGCCAGAGTAGAAGGTCCGGCCGAATAGGAACTGTCCTCGGAAAATCCGTAGAAAGTTCCATCGCTACTGGAAACCAGGGCTGAGATTTCCAGATGGGGAGCACCATTACTAGTTCTGCCTTCTCCCTGCCAACATTCGCTAATGCTCTCGCTATCATGCGGAACGGAGGGAAGGCATAGTGGAGCGCTTTGCTCCATGGTTGGAGGAAGGCATCTGTGCCAGCTGCACCCGGGTCTATCCTCCAACCGATATGTCTGTGTTTGTGCGTTCAGTCTGGACGCAAACAGATCTATGTCTAAGGGACCCCAGAGTTCTTGCAACTTCTTGGAACACTCTCGGGTGTAGCTTCCAATTGTAGCTTCCAATCGCTGGAATCTACAAGATACCGTGAGTTCCAGTCTACCACTTCGTTGAGTCCCCGGAATGTATTCTGCTGTGACAGCGATTTGATTCTGTAGACAATAATGCCAGAAGTCCTTCGCCACCTCTGCCAGCATTTTTGATCTTCTTCCACCAAGCTTGTTTATATAACGCACTGCAGAGATGTTGTCCATCTTGAGCAGCACGCAACACTTGACTTTGTCCTTCGTAAAGGTGCGGACTGCGAATTAACCTGCTAACAGCTAGAGACAGTTTATGTGGAGGCGCAGTTCCTGCTCTGACCACTTCCCTTCTGTCTCTGTGTTCGCATCAGGCTCAATAGCCAGACCTGCTTGCATCTGACTCTATAATGAGGTCTGGGGTGTCCCCGAAGATCACTTGGCCATTCCAGGCTTCCATATTCTGGAGCCACCAGTGGAGCTCCGTAAGAGCGTCTTGAGCTGGTAATAACGGAACCCTCCCTGCAGATGCCTTATTTTGAGCCTCTGTAGTGTTCGATAGTGGAGCGGGCCTGGAAAAATCACCTGAATAGAGGCTGCTAGCAGACCCACAACTCTGGCAAGGGTCCAAAGCGAAAAAACTCTTCTCGCTATCACTAGTCTGAACTCCTTTTTTTTTTATTGCTCTCACTTTGTGATGTGGAAGCTCGAGAGTTGCTATGATCATATCTATTTTGAACCTGAGGAAATCTAGATTTTGGACGGGTATCAGATGGGATTTGTCAAAGTTCACCAAGAATTCGAGAGATGACAAAAGCGTGGCTATCCACTGAACGCTCTTGGTGAGAGTCACCTTGTCTGGACCTAGCACGAGAATGTCGTCTAGGTAAATGTCATGCGAATCCCCCTCTCTTATGGCTGCTGCTACGGGTCTCATTAGTTTGGTAAATGCCCAAGGTGCTGACGCCAGGTTGAAAGGAAGACATGTGAAGCACCATGTCTCCCCGTTCGATCGAAAGCGCAGATATCTCCGAAACTCCTGTGCTATCGGAATCGTAAGGTAAGCATCTTTGAGATCCAGGCGTGCCAACCAGTCTCCTGTACGCAGGAGATCTCGAAGTAGATGGACACCCTCCATCTTGAAGTGATTGTATATGAGCCATTCGTTCAAGCTTTTAAAGTTTATAACAGGTCATATTTTGTCCCCTGTGTGTACTAGGAACATGTTTCTGAGGAACCCTGGTCCTCCTTGTCCAACTTGCTCTATAGCGTCTTTGTCTACTAATTTGAGCATCTTGTGTAACAACGCTGCTTCCTAGCATGACATCTGAATGGGGTACGGTTCTGAGCTCTGGACGGGGTCTCCCACAAAGTCTAGTCGTAGCCCCGCTGCTGCATGCAGCACCATGCATCGCGCGACACCTGCCATGCGCTCAGAAACTGGAGGGTTCTCCCTCCTACTTTCATGCACACTCTACTCACCCCCTGAGGCATTGAGTTTACAATAGGATCCTCTCCCTCTACGACATCTGGGAAACCTGGATCTGGTCGGGAAGAAGGTATCCTGTTGCTTCCCTTCCCAGTATGGGGTGTGCGGCCCCTAGGGTCTGCGATGGTAGTTGAACCGACCGGACGCACGACTCCTGTGGCGTGCGGTCCCGGAAAAAACTCGACCTCAAAAGATCTTTATTGAACTCTGGGCTCTTTCCAGTGCTGAATATGTGCCCACAAACTGGGACATCTCTTTTGCGAATGCCTCGCCGAATAACAGGCCCTTGGCGCCTTCCCCAGCCTCATAGGAGGTGAAGTCGCACGATTTACTATCAATTTTTAATTGAATGCCTCTTCTCCTTTCGGACGAGAGTGCACAGTTTGCGTTGGCTAGGAGGCAAACTGCTCGTTGGGCCCAGTTGCCAAGGGCGGGAACGTCCACTGGTGCTTCGGTGTCCTTTTCCTTTTTCTGCTAGGTCCATTATTTTAGCTAATGGACCTGCAATGTCGAGGAGCTTGTCTTGGCATCCGCGCCATGCACAGTCCACCCCTTTTCTGATATCCCGCGCCGTCTTCGTCACAAAGGTGACCATCTTGGGGTCTAGGACAGGTGTCTGCTAGCTTCCCCGGCAACTCTGGCCTCGGGCACTCTGACCGCATGCGTGACCGTACTTCTCTATCTAGAGGTTTTCTTATGTGTTGTGCCATGTACGCTGCCACTCTGGGTGACGGCACCCACTCCTAAGACTTTGGGTGCCTGATGGCCTCTGGGTCGAATATATCTGTGGTGTTATCCACCTCCTGAGGGTCGACATCCTCCTCGGCTTGCCGGTAGGTGTCGTTCTCTTCACCTCCCTCATCATCGGGCATATATCCCTCGTCATTGTCCCATGAATTGTTCACCCCTGGGGTAGGGGGTCTGTCCTGGCATTGCCTGTTCTTTTCCAGGAAGGCTCTCTTTAGCCTAGCGACAGGGTCGCCCAGTCCTTGGGGAGCAGTATCCTCCCTTTCCAAGGTGCTCGGGAGATAGGGGGGGGGGGGGGTCAGAGTGTTTGCTCTTCCGAGCTGCTTTACGCCCCTTAAATTCAACCGCTTCAACCCCTTCTGTGGGGGTCTGGCTGACGGTCCTTCTTCTGGACTTTCTGCCCTTCTTTTCCTGGCAAGCTGTTTGCTGCTCTGCTATTATAGCCTCTAAAACTTCCAGTGTCTGCGTAATAGGCTGGACTCCTTGTGAGACTGTTTTTGTAAGCAAGTCTCCCAGTACCATTTTAAAATGCTGGTCTGTGTCCTGTTGATAAGGACCCTCTTCCCACTCTTCCTCTGACCATTCTGGTGAGGTGTAAGGTGTCACACCGGGGCTCTTACATTGTGTCATTTCCTGGTGTTGGCAGGGCCAACTTCTGGGCTGTCAGCAGAGGGGGTTGGGGAGCTTAGACACCTGTCTTTCTGGCTGTAAAGTTGACCGGCTACGCGCCCTAGTTGCTGTTCTTTGTGGAAGGATCCTCCTTGTAAGCCTTCCTTTCTAGCTAAATAATTCCCCTTCTTTTTTTTTTTTTTCTTCATTATGTGGTACTGTGAGGCTGTTCTCTCTCTGCGCTCCGCGATCGTAATGATAATTGCGAGTGTGTTAGAACTTCAGGGGATGACGGGAGATTCAGCTCCTCTCGCTCCCCTGGGTCCTGCTGCTTGCCGGCGCGGCCGTATCGCGTAGAGGAGCGGGGCCGGTTGCTGAGGTGGGCGCGTTCGGTTGCGGCGCCGGCCCTGCCTCCTCTCTACTCTGAATTCTATCGTTTACTCGCCTGCGAAACCGCAAAGTAATGCGTGGCCTAGTCACGTGTGTCACCTCCGACGAATGAGTACAGCCGATTATTGTTGGTATTAATCCAAATTCAATGTATATTCACGCTCCCTATGCGCGTCACAAATACTTTTCTGTCTTCTATAAATACTATCACTTTAGGCATATATAGCTGTTGTTAGAAGAATGTGTGGTACTGATCTCTTAGAGGAAAAAGAAAGAGGAAAGGACCTGGAGTTGGGGGTTGTTATAGGCTAACCTGCGAGCTGATAGGTGCAGGATGAGAGGTCAGGACTAACAGACCCTGTAGGATCATGGCAGTTTTAGTTCTAAGTTGGACTCTAAGGAAAAAGATTTTGTTTGGAACTTTTAAACCACAGATTTGCACTGTTTTCATGTATGGAAGAAAATAGCACAAATGTCAGAGTTTTAAAAGTTATAAATTGAAAAGCTATCATGACAGTAATAAAGAAAGTAATGCATAATGCTCGCCTCCTTGTCTTTAATAGAATGAAGACTTCCTGAGCTGTAAGCGTGGGCAATCTTTATTATACCAACATGCTGTCCCTCATCAGGATAATTATAGAGAGGTTTTGTTAAATTGTCCAGTTGGTAATGGTAAAGGACCTTTAGGTTATATGAGACATGACGGAGAGGGATACGTGCATCACATTCAAAATGTGATTATATTAATCTGGCTGAGCAAGTGGGGCTGTGAACCTATTCTACTATTTCATGGATACCACCTATTACAAGGTTTAGGTTACTTCAGAGCCTCTTGGAGATTAGACATGGATATTGTTACAAGAAGGGAATGTAATATCTGGCTTTATGGAGGAGGGGGGTGGAGTGGGAGAGTCCTTTTGAGCAATACTCGTAGCAAGTCGTTTAGAGGTTCATTATAGAGGGGAGGGGGCTTTAAGTTTTTACTAGAGTTGGAGATGGACATATATAAGTTTGCTGTGAAGTGGAATAGGAACTGTCACCATAGTTCTAGTGAGTTACAATGACGTCGGAGTGTGATCCCAGGGGGCTCTATCAACTCAGCTTCGGGAAGGTTAAGTTGAAAAGCTATCATGGCAGTAATAAAGGAAGTAAAGCATAATGCGAGCCTCCTGTCTTGTCATAGAATATAAAGATCAAATGAAGTCACCCGTCCTTTACCTTTTTTTTAATTGGGCCATTTACCTTCCCTCCATCTTATCTTCCCTCCGGAACAATAACATTAATGAGCTAAACTAAAAGCTATCATGGCTACGCAATTGTGTGACCTTAGTAGTCCTATATCTTGTGTTTATTTCCCCTGTTACTGTGATTCAATTCCTTACAATGGCTGAACGCATTGACAAGCCTTCATGGAAAGGACCGCTATGTAACCAAGCGACTAATGGGAAAGGGGCGAGTTGCTGGATGCTCTAAGATCTTCTCATGAAAAACAACATTAAGCTACCTGGACAAGGGCCGTTAACTGTTTTGTAAATCCACCCAACATTCCCTCTACAATAACCCCCACAAAACTATAACATATTGGCAACTATGTTACTGTTATTGCAGTGGGTGGAAAGAAAAAAACACCTACACGTATACAATTAATCTGTGATAAATAATGATAGCAGCAAGAAAGAAAAGGGGTCGCATTGCTTATGGCTGAGATCCTTTCAATCGGCGCATCGCTTCTCCTGGATCTTCAGTGAATTTGATGCCACTTGGTACAAACTCTATATAATCTTGCTGGACTGTTAAGCTGCACTTTCACTCTCATGTCCTTTGCAAAGGATTTTGCCTCCCAAAAAGCCTTTCCTTTCTCAACTATCTCCTGTGATAAGTCAGGAAAAATAACCACTTGTGTTCCTTTGTATGAAATGTTACTCTTTTCTCTTGACAGACTTAGTAGTTTCTCTATCGCACTCATTTTAGACAATGTAAAATTTATGCCGTTTTTTTCCCCATTCTGTATGCCATATCCAGGTCTGAGGGGTTTAATGGCTCCTTTTCCAAATATATCTGAAAGCACTTTTAACGCCATCTGGTGTGTGTCTTTCTCAATCTCGAGAGTTTCCTTCACTCCCACCAGCCTAAAGTTGAGATGGCTGCAACATATGTTGAACTCTGTTCGGTGCACATAGTTTGGTAGATTCAGGGCGTACGACAACTTGAAAGAAGTATTATCTAGTCATTTCTCCAAATAGTTCTTCTGTTCTCATCTCCACTCTAGCCGTCTTGTCCTCTGAGTCTCCAATCGTTGTCTTTACCTCTCCCAGCATCTTTAGCCACCTTAAGGAGCAGTGAATATATACCTAGTGCTTGGAATGTCTCCTTCTATGTCTAGGGCATGGTTGATTTACTTAGGTTTCCCTGGGACAGGCATATCCACTAATTTAATCTTTTTCTTGCTGTTTAGTGTGCATTTTATCCTTGGCTCATCAAAATCAGGGGCGAGTATGAGCCCTCCGTTCAACCTGCTGCTTGGTCAGCTGCTATTCCTGAATTGCGTCATGTCATAAATGCTTGCCGAATTTCTTTCTGTTCTAGGAACGAAGCGAACACAGCAACCAGAGCAAGAGACAAACAAAACAAGCATGACTCAGCAGTGCTCCATGACATATGCTGTACAGTGGTGAACTGGTTAAACGAGTGACTGGGTAAGCCGCAACAGATGACCTATGCGGCTGTCTGACCTGCTGCCCACTGCACCCCAGCACTGAAGCAAACCGGAAATCTAAAAACCACATAGGCCCCAAGGAACTAAAATCAATTTCTCCAGCATCCTTAGACTGCCTACCTAGGGGGACACAAGGCCCCCTTAACACAAACATGGACACTGTACAACACAAACCGCCAATGTTGTTAGTTGTGTTGTATATACATTTATTGTATATAACATGGGTAGATGACCCCAACCAGAGTAAAGGGAAGGGGTTAAGGGGCCCCAAGAAACTGCAAGCTGTGGGTTGTTCGGATGAGGTCAGAGGAGGAGGTTGCAGACCAAGAGACCAGCAGGAGAATGGATGGTGGACAACAGTGTGGAGTCAAATCGTAGAGCAGAGTGGTAAGTGCAAGTAGTGTTGCATTGCGAGTGAGATTGGAGGGTGTGTAGGAGTATGTGAAGTGCTTATGAGAGTGAAAGGAGTGTGGCTGGGAAAAAAGGTTTGGAGAATTGGGGGTATTAGTGTGGAGCAGGAGGGGGAGCAATATCAATGGCTGGAGGCAGGTAGTAGGAGCATGAGACCTTGGAGGGTCAGAGGAGGAAGACGCAGGGAGTAGGTGGAATCCATAGTTGAAAAGTAGGGAGAGGAGATGAATAGACCTGGGAGAGGAACATAAGGGTGTGAGAGTAAAAGCACTGAGTGGACAAAGTGTCTGGAGCCACCTCCCCCCCCCGGATCCCTAGGAGGTTCTAACTAACAATGTGTAAGGTGAGACTAGGAAATCTGAAAGTATTACGTAGCAAAGGCTGTTGTCTTTAGGTCGCGCCACCCTGCAATATATAGATTAAACCGGTTCGGGAGGGTGGGGGGGAGAATCAATTTGTATACACTAACCTGGGGATAAGGTTGATGCCTGGGTTATGGAGGATTGGTGCCCTAGAACCCCGAGAAGGCATTCAATAACATCCTTGAACCATCTCCGAGACTGTGTTCCTTGAGCTATCTGCCACAGTTGGTATCCCTGATCCTCCTAGTTGGCAGCAGAAAATGTTTGAGTGCAATACACTCTTTTGTCCTTTAACATATATAAAGATGTGCAGCTTGGCATTGCCCAAAATTCAGAATCTTTAAAATAAGCACCGTATATTTTTGACGCAATATACTATACCAATGGCAACAGAAGACAGTGCGCGTCTTCATTTCTGCAGATCACTAATTGTTCGACTTTGGTGCAGCACAATTAAGAGCAGTAGGGAGTTGATACAGACATGATAAATCAATTTGCATAACAATTGTTAACATAGGACTATTTGAGATAGACATTATAAGGAGGTCCCAACTCCAGTTTGATTATCGTTCCAAGCAGTTTCATAATAAAGCTCTTAATTTCGTTTTGTAGCCATCACCCTTGAAGTGTTAAGGAAAGTACTTTTATCTTTATTAAGAGTCTCCAGTAACGAAAAAGCCCTTATTCCTGCTGTATATTGCGTAAGATTCTGCCACCCATATGTTCACTTTTAGGACAAGTGCGTTGCCTCTAAAAATGGTTGTACTTGTTGACACACATGATTGACTGTAGAAAAAACGCCCAAATAGGCTAAGCTATTGACTTGCCAACTGTGGTTACTCTATGGTAAAGGGTGGAATTGGTTTTGTATGCTTATGGGATGCAGCAACATTTGTGATATGGTCGTAAATGCCAGATAACCATCCAGCAATTAAGTGTAGCTGGACGTGAAATTGAGTGCTCTACAAAGTATAACATACTTGAAATTAAACCCTGTGAAAGGATTAATTGTGCTTGTAAATCATAGAAAATGTATAACTTTGTCCAATTTGTGTTATCTGCTTTTATATCTGCTAATTACCTCGCTCAAAAGCAAGTTGATGGGAAATCGAAGGGTGTATGATTATGTAAGTTGGTACATGAACTATAGATTTAAATTAGAAGCCTGTTTGATTTCGACGACAGAAACACGTCTGACATTTTCCAGTTTGTTTCCTGCACACCCATATCATGACCTTGTAATGATCATTGCTATTTCTTCCCTCTCCCATGTACCCGATCCTCCCAAATGGTGATTCGATTAGGACTGGCATGCCAAGCAGGTCACAGATCATCTGACCTCCTTATGGTATTAGTGTAGCTATCTCTTCAAATCCAGTTATTCCTCCTTTGAAAGGTGCACAATGTGCACTTGCCTCTAGGGTATCCAATCAAAATGTTGCTACCAAAAATGTAGTCTGTGAAAATAGTGGTAAAAATACCTTTGCAGTGAAAAAGTTGCCAAGCAAAAAGTAGTAAAAAATGCAACTGAAAAGTAGCCAAAAATGTACTGCTGCTAGGGTAATTGTTATGGTTAAGGATGGTTGTGTGGGCTTGTGATTGCCTGGGTTAGGGGTGGGATAAGGGGTTAGGGTTAGAATAAAGATTTCCGTTGGAATTGGGTTGAGTTAGGATCAGGGTGAATGGTGCAGGGTTGGTGATGTTGGGGTTTGGTCAGTAGTTAGGGTGGATTAAGTGGCAGGGTAAGCGTTCGGGTAGGGGTTATGGTACGGCTAGAGCTAATGGAGTAATGGTTTGGGTGAGTGCTAAAAAAGGTATAGGGATGTTGGGAAGGGCTGGTGATGTTGGCATAGGAAAGGGGTTAGGAGAAATCTAGTGTTTAGTGGAAAGTAAGCATTAGGGTAAGTGGTAGTACTGCAGTTAGGGTAAGGTTGGGATTAGAGCAAGGGTTTGTGTCAGGGCAAGGGCTGTCATTTGTGTCGAGTTGGTGATGGGGTTAGAGTTACATTCAGTGTTCATTTCCCATTGATTTTGTATTGAGTAACCTGCTAATTAAATGCTTTACCATGCTTAAGGGTTGGTGTTTCATAAGGGTTGCGGATGGTAATTGGAGTTAGGGGAATGTTTAGGACCCGAGTTAGGATGCTGTTGGTGGTTTTATTAAAGGTTTAGGTCATTGTTAAGCTTACAGCCTTGTACGTTTTTATATATTTAAAAATAGCTTTTTGGTGACCTTATTACTGGCAACATTTTCACACTTTGCATTGATTGTATTGAACAACTACATTTCTTTTAAACCGCTTTTTGCTGGCTACATTTTCACATAGAACTGCCACTAGCCATTGATTGTTGATAGTTGACGGTTGGTGAGTAAGAAATGGTGTGCTGCGTGTATGTATAGAATAGAAGTGGCAGATCACTTTTTATGGCTGGCTGGTAGATTGCAACTTGGAATTTATTTTTAACCCTTACAGTCCTTTGCATCTTCTCCTGGGTTGAACTTCAGGAGATTCTGATCACAAAATAACAAAGATGCTTGTGCTCATCAAGAAAGCACACGGATAGCCTCAAATGTAGCAAATTCTTAGTGTTCATGAATTTTAATTAAAAATCGTGAACATTCTAAACTGGTATGGTGGATTCCCTTCGCTCACGAGCCGTCAAGGATCCCACATGCTGGGCTCTTGTGCTGCCAATCCTTTTCACTGCCATGCACTTATGTTTCTCATTGGGGACATGCTTCATGCCAGGAATATTGTGCCACAGATTTCATAATGTGAATACAAAGTCTTTTTGAACAGGTGAATAATTAGGGAAGTATGAGTTGATCTATTTAATTTTTTTGTAGACAATGGCCTGAGAATGCAGACTTTGGCTCTTTGTGTGATAAGCTGAAAGTATCGGAAGCAGTGAGAGAGGGAGCCTGGAAAATCTGGCAAAAAGTGTCTGCTGATGGTGCTACGCAAGTAAGTATTGTCACTGGCTTGTACAAAGCACTATTGAAAATGCTGTGTATGGTACAAGATTTAATCAAAATGTCCCTGCTCCATGTTGTTCCTTAAATTAGTGTGAACAATGTTTGACTACCGACTGTGCATAAATGTAATGTAGAAGTCTACCAACCCATCGTTGACATGGATGAGCTGAAGCTTAGATTCTATTTACATGAATTTCTTTTGCTATACTCTGAACAACAAATTAAATTCAACCTTAATTCTTTTGCGGGCGTCTTTGGAAATGCATATTTGTTTCTGCATGTAAGATTATAAGTTAGTACTTTTATTAATGTGTGCAATGGATTAACACTGCTCTAGCAACATTTGGAAACCTTCCTCATTTGTTGACTGAAATAAGCAATTCATCAGCACTATTTTACCTCCAAAGCCAGCAGTGTAAAATGCTGTATTGTTTCCCTGCTATGTGTAATGCCAAGCAAGATACCCCCATCATCCCTTGTGTGTGCCCACACATGCCCAGTGCAAACAAGATGAAGGTAGGTTCCTCTGTCCTGAGTCTTGCTTCTTTGCCAGAGCATTGTTGAACCAGTGATTTTAAATGCTTGCTTGGGACGTGAGCGGCCGCAGGAGCTGTTGGTTCGATACTCCCTCAACAATTCTCTCCTAGTAATATTCTGTTACCCTTGAGTTTTGAAGTTTGAAACACTTTATGGCTACCCAAATAACCTGCACATATGTGGAAATGCCTTTTCAGCGGGTAGCAAAGGTTCCCTCTTGGTCCACTGCTTGGCCTGTGAGGACCAACGTATTTTCGATACTTACTGGCAACCCTGACACTATAAATGAATGAATTGAAGGTGGCCATGCCAAAACCTGACCCTCGGTTCAACCCCAAAATGAGCCCCATCCTGGAATGTTACAACTTTGGTGTCCAAGGTCAGGAACAAAACAAGACGGTGGAAGAATGCATTCCTGCTTTCCGTCGAATGACTCTTACATGTAAAAGGGGTTGGATGAACTCCTTAATGATCAGGTCATGATCCACTGTTCAGTAATAGGATATGTGAGGAACTGTGTTTGAAGCATGACAGTTTGGAGGAGGTGATTGGATTACTAAATAGGTTGAGCACTACATGTCTTGCATGGCGAAGCTAAAAAAAGCTAAAGAGAAGGAAACTACTGCTGAAGTACTTCAAAAATGGAGAGCAAAGAAAAGGCAAAGAAGCACTGTAGTATTAAACCTCAGCCCAACGGTGACATGGCTGTCGAGGGAGATCATAGGAATGTGTTGAAGTGACCACAAAACGATGGGAGGTGGATATCGGCTGTGGTTTAGATGTCAGAGCAAACACCACATGGCAAGCTCTTTGTATGGACGTTTGTATGTGCTAAATGCAAATGAAGGGGACACTTTGTGAACTATTGTAAGAATTTCCAATCGGGTTATGGAGAGGGTAAGAAGGGCGGGCAGTTTGTGGGTGGTTATAAGGTTTTGTCATCTGAGGAGGATGAAGAAGAAAATGCAGATATGATCACTGTTAATGTGGTCAGAGGTCTGAATAGGGAGTATGAGTGTGAAACCCTGACGCAGAAATACACGTGAATGGTAGGCTGCTGACAATGATGGTGGACTCTGGGGTTACATTTTCCCTGATATCCTGAAGGGTGTTTGAATGTGACTTAAAAGGAAAGGTGGATGAATTGATCGCCCCAAATATATGCCCTGCAGGGTACAACATGGACATAGATAGAACTGTTGGGATATTTTATGGCTACGATGGAGTTTAATTGGAGGCGTGCATCAGGAAAGATGTATGTGATGAAGAACTGTTGTCCCTATTAGAGTGAGCAAAATAAATTGTACATTCGTCTGGTCCCAAATACCGATGAGCAAGTCCTCGATGTAACACAAAAGTAGGTATGAAGGGATGGTGAGGATCATAGAAGTGTGTTTGTCCTAGGTGTAGGGAAATTGAAGGGGATGATGCATCAAATAGTTTAAAAGGAAGGAGGCCAAGTTGCAACCAGTGCCACTTGCATTGAGAGATAGAGTGAAAGAAGAATAATTGGAGAGGTTCTGTGAGGTGGCTATCATTGAAAGAGCGGGGTCTCTGTAATACTGTAATAAGTTTCTCTGCTGGTTGCTGTCAGGAAACGGTGGTGAGTTACAATTTTGTGTGGACCTTGGGTAACGTAACAAATGTGTGGTTGTGGAAAGACATCCGTTAACCAATATGTCAGAAATGTTGTTGTAAATTTGTAAAGTGAAAGTATTCACTAAATTGGGCTTAGTGTCCGTTTACCAACAGATTGAGTTGCAACCGCAATCTAGAAAATTGACAGCGTTGGGATCACATGAAGGCATATTCCAATTGTACAGGCTGCCATTTGGTCTGGTTTTGGCGTCTTCATTTTTCCAGAAGGCCATGTATAAGTTGGTTTGCGGGATGAACAGACTCCACTGTTTCCAAGACTATATTTTGATATTTGGCGAAACAAGAGTAGAGCATGATGCGACATTAGGGAAAGTATTAGATATTTTGGAATGGCGCTCACAAAAGAGAAGTGCAATAGGAGCTTTGAGTGTGAGGAGTATTCAGTGCTACTGTGCTGCTACATTGGTGCTACATTGTTTCACGGCTAGTTTTGGAAGCTGCAGTCTTATCTCTTTCCACTGCTCCTCGAACTTGCCTATTAAAGCTTCCTGGGAAAGCGGAAGCAGAGAGTGCGAGGAGTGTTCCATGGTGAGGGGACTTCTGTGGCCCGAAGCTCACTCTTTCCTTTCCTTATGAAGGTTGGATTATGCTCACCCCTGCGTAACTGAACGTATGGACCTTAGACACTGCGAGTGGTTAGTCAGTTAAAACACACATGGTGCATTTGACCTGCCACTCCGTCTGCTCCTCATTCGCTACATATCCCTCAGAGATTGTCATTTGGCCTGCTTGTCTAAGGCTTGGTATCCTCTTCTAGCACTTGGTGACTGTGGGGCTTCATACAGCTGTTCGCCCTTTGAGCCAAGTGCTTGGGTGGGGGGGGCATTTCTGGCTTTTCATACTGCGACTGTAGTTTGAAGTACTGCCTGGGGATTTTGCCTTTTCTAACTTTTGCACCGGTGTGCACTCTATTCCCCTGCTCTCTTTACATAATTGGATTACAGTCGGTGACTGCGGGCCTGAAGTGCCTTTGAACTGGCTATATACTGTTGGGAAGGAACCAGGGTCCTCCCGAACCCCCGATCGCTTTAGAGTTAGGCAAGACCTCTTTAAGACGCTATAATGGACTAGGGGGGAGGAGGGTCTCTCATGCAAACATAATCACATACACAGACATAGGCAAGCACTGACGAAGGTAGTTATTGTCGAAATATAAGGCACAATTAACTATAGCTGTATAGATTTATAATGTCCGATTCTAGGCATATAAAATCTTAGTGCTATAGAGGAGCCAAGCTCCTTCTCAGAAGGAATACGGCCTCTGGATCTAAAAATGACCAGAGGCGCTTAAGCGTGCGATGTTCGTCACCATGGCCAGCACACTGACTCACCAGGCGTCCACTGTCAGTCAAGGGTCCATGCAGGTTAAAAATAGGAATCAAATGTTCTGTGCAACAAAATGCAAAATGGGATAAATTAAAGTGTGGAGTAAACTACAGGACTCAGATAACGTTAGCTTCAGGAGTGAAATATGGATAAAATAAATGAAAATTGGTTGTACATAAAAATGTTACGTTTTTCCTTAGGCTAGGCTTCAAGGTTTGTAAAAGTCTGCAGATCTGCAGGTTGTTTTTGCATAAGCTAGCAAAATGTAGAACAGCGTGCTCTAACAAAACCGCTGACAACGAAGAAAGGCGGCTTTGGAGCATCCTTATTATGGAAAAAGGACGGATTGGGATGAAGCCATGATCCATATCCGGTGACGCCACCACAGCAAGTCAGGCCTATATAAACCCCTGCCTGAAACCACTTTGGCAGGAAGGAACGGAAGAGGGACTGGAGAAGATCGTTAGGTGGCAGAGTCCTTTGCTACCATTCTCATTTTGTAAGATTTAACTTGTTATCATTACAAGAGCGCCTTTTTGCCTTATTTCCCTAGAGGGGTGTATGGATTCTGGTGTGAGCATAATTAAGGGGATCCCCTTACAATACCGAAGAGTTTTACACACTTGGGTGGTGCGAGAGTTGTCTTGTCACGCCCGGGACAAGCCAGGCACAAACGCCTTGGCAAAAACTGCACTTCTACTGAAGTAATTGGGAAGGCTATACTGGACACTGGACCCTGATGGAAGCAAAATCACAATGCCTGCCCTAGCAACATCCCGGACTACAGATCGTATTGGCACATGAACCCGAAATCGGCATCGGCTACAAGACTGTCCAGAAAATAAGGGTGAGTCTAACGTCTCCATAGACCTTAGTCTCAACCAAACAAACACCCCTAAAATAAACATGCATACTCGACACACCACAGCTATCAGCTACCATGACATTACTGATGGTGAGTTGATGGAAGCTGACAGTTCTCCAAAACGCAGGGGTAATTGACCTTCTTTCTCCCCAGCAGAAAAAGGCATTGTGTGTGACTCGACAAATCTCCCGGATGTATCGCCATGGAAATTGCCTACTTTCTCAGTAATTGAGGTTACGCAAGACCAGCTGAACTGCACTCCAAGACCCATTCAAGATAGCACGCCACACACAACTCCTGTGGAGTTCCGCTCTCTTGCGTCAAGCAACGAAATACTGATAAATGGAAAAGTTTGTGGAGTTGCTAGTAAAGCCGCTAAAGTTTGGACACACTCTGCGATGTTACATCTTCCGTCCACCTTTCCTTCGAGCAGCACTATTCGACCAGTGATTGATAACAAAAACAAGAGACGTGCAAGCTCTTTTCCTGTCTCCAGAAGCACCTGGCCTCAAGATTGTTAACAGCTCAGCGAACAATTGGAAACGTCCAGTTATAACTCCTGTGTCCACAGCGCATATGATGAAAATACCTCTCAACAAAATTAATAAAGTCAATTGCGACAGAATTCGAAGAGTGCAATGAATACTTGCAATCAAAAACTGGGCTGACAGCCAAGGATCAATAGAATTCAGACAATAAACCAGACCAAATTCTAAAGAAAAACATACAACAAACTCATGGCAGCCTTATTGGCAGTACCAAGTGTAGTACGAGTCGAAGTGCCAGTACTAGCAGCTTATCATCAATGAATTGTTCTCTGGTTCAGGACTTCGGTACCAATGTATACTACTGTCTGTGATGCCAAAAACTGCAATCACCTGCTTATCAAACAGATAAGTGTAGCTTTGCCACCAACTCATAAACCAGCTATACATATAGCAGCTACATCAGGAACACAAATGGCAGAGCCACAATGGCCAGCAATGCAAACGCCTCGGAGCATAGTGACTCGAGTAACTGAAGAAAGCGAGGATGACCATTACAATAACGAAGAGATCCTCAAAGATAAGACCTAGCTGTCAGTAGCAGCCGGCATTCAAATCCACAACAACATAATGGCGGTACTGACCATTTCACTTTCTCTGTTTCTAAATTTATATGAAACAATGATAATTTTTAAAGATCATGCAACTCTGCTCACCATGATGCATACAAAACCTTTATTTCTGGAGGCTTTCACCTCTAAAGTACAAGCCAGACTCGATTATGAAGCAGAAACCTGCAACCTGGCAAGTGCTCCTATGCGACTTAGCTAGTGGAGATCATACAGAAAAAGCCATTTTGATGACGGCTCTGGTGGACTATACAAAATGGTTGAGAAAACAAATTAGTGAGGTGGTACCATCCAACACACAGTTTGCAACCGAGAATGGGGAACCAGTGGAGAACATAAGCATTCGGAGGACTTCACTCGCCAAAAACAAGTAAGCTAAACCGAGCAATCAAAGAGCCTCCAAATAATGATCGCACTAAGCGAAAGCAAGGGGGAAAAAATACATTGTCTACAAATTGTGTCGGAGAGATTACGAGGGGAATCAAGACGCATAATAGAAGCTGAAAGTGTCCAAAGCTCCTTCAAAGACTAGCGTAAAGCCAAAGATTGGCGACATGCATAATATATCTGAAGGTCCTATAAAGGACACTACCTGTGACAACAGCGATCATTGTAATCCCTCCTCACATGAAGATGCTGGGTTCTCAATATTCATGAAACAGTAACAAATGTGAATGAACGCCTGCGTTCACTCAAAGACCCTCCTCCTGCAGGGCCAAAGAAGAAAACCAAAAATTGCAAAAGACGTTTGAAGTCCAAATCTAATGCTTCCCAATGCCTTTCTTAGAAACTTGTCAACTCCCCCTCAGCGGTCGAATAGTGTCGAAAATGAACATCAAGAAAAAAACATAGACCAACGAAAATTAAGTCTCTCCAACAAGTGACTGCAGTGATATCGACTCAAGCAAACTGTACACCAATGAAAGCCTATCATAACGGGCACCACTCTAGTGAATTATGCGAGTTAATAGAGCTGAATGATATCGACTTGATAGATGACTTGTCCCTATATCTCGAGGACGACATGGAGCCTGTAGAGCCTTTTCAAGAGGTTGTTCCTGAGAAACAAGTCGCTTCCAGTGGTCTTCTACAATCACAGACTAATAGAGTGAAGGAAAAATTGAAAAAGCCTCACCAAACAGTTGGCTCACCAATATTCTCAAAACGCTCTTAAAGACGACGAATTGTTCACTCCAATGTATCTATGAATCAGCATTTAAGCGAGGTATCCAAAGTTGCAACTCCCAAAAGATTTAAATCCAAAAGGACCCAGGGAGAGAAGAAATCCAACGGCAATCCCACCATCCAGACCGGTAAGGAATTCTCCCGATGACATTGCAATAGTGGAGCAACTCCACCTAGAAAATCTTCTCACTCCAAAAATGAAGTAAACCCAAATCGACATAATGCGATGCATCTATCACTGTGTGCCTGCACTAAGAACTATTACAACAGATGCCATTGCAATAGTCGAATATGCAAATGAATTTACGAGCGACTGGGTAATCCTTCATGTTAAATCATCATTTATTGCAAACACATTATTGGAGGCAAATGTTGACCTACTGCCCTTTTGGAGTCGAGTTAAGAGAATGTTTCAGATCCATCAACAAACGAGTGAATGAGAAGAAAACTTGTTAAAATCAATTTTACACTCATGCTCGTTAAGAAGTCCAGCTAGACCCTCCGTAACACAGAGGGGCATGCTTAAAGTCACCTTTAGCAATGAGTCAATTGAGCACCGGCAAGTGATTGACTCCATAAGTCCAACAAGTAACCCAAGCAATGAAACGGATTGGAGCTGGCTTTAGAAAGCTTTGGTCGTTCACAAACAAAGCTAGCAAGACAGCCACCTGATTGAGCAACGTCTAAGTCTGTTCTCTTGGATTACACGCAGATTTAAACATCTATTCAATCATACAGATTTGAACTTGAAAGGTCATGCGATATCTGCCTAAAGGAGACGTGGCTTCAGACACCACCAGCATGTGAAGGGTACACAATTCTTATAAATCCTGTAGTTAAGGGTCACCGTGGTGGACCGCACACAGGCCTACTGACTATGATGAAACCCGAGCAATGCCTACAAGTGGTTAAAACCTTTAATCTTAATCCATATGTTCAATCGACTGTTCTGCAGCATAAGAACTTGAAAGACACTCATCCCATTCACACTGTGGTGATAAATGTATATTGGATGCTGGCAAAAATGTAATCGAAAAAATTCCTTAAGTCAGTAACTGGCAGCATTGAAGAAGCTTACATCACGCTCTGAAACCCTTACCTTTTAATTTGTGGAGATCTAAACATAAATTGTCGGCACAAAGTCCAATTTGAACCTGCTGCCTTCAAGAACCGATGCAGGCAAAGATCTCTTGTGACTGCCAAATGCCAAATGGCCAAATATTGGGTGATATTGCCTGGAGACCTACACGGAGAGGGAATAATTCAACATCAACAATAGATTATATATGTTCCTCCAGAAACTTCTTATATAAAATGGAACATTTTGAGAAATTGAGAAACAAAGGAGTGATCACGATGTCCATGTTCTCTTTTGGAAAATCATAAGTACATTTTTAAAGCTTCATCAGCCGGATGAAAGCTTTAAAATAAACTAAGGTGGAAATAGATTAAAAATCTCATCCAAAAAATGTTGTCGCTAAATGAGCAATACCCGGAGTTGCTTGAGAGACACAAACTTGGACTATGTTATACCCCGTTGCTCTCTTGCTATCGAGTAGTAAAAATGGGCTGCAAACGACTGCAAATCTAGTGCTGCTCTAGTAGAACAGTGTAAGCATCTTCGTGCTGATCTAAAACAAAAATAAATCGGTACTCGTTCTTGGACAGATGCAATCAAAAAAGGGAAACCGCACTATAAAAATTGGTTGATTGGATTTAAATTCATGCGCGAACAAAAGCAAGCTGAATTGATGCGTAAAGCGAAATGTGACCCTAACACGAAAGACACTTGGTCAATAATCAATCCAATAACGCTAAATTAATAAGCACATTCGAGTTCAGAGGTCTTGGAACAAAGCTAGGTTGACTATTATTCCAATGTTTTTGGATGCTCTGCTGGCTACACTAAAAAAAAGTTTAAATATCACCTAAAGCTTGGAGTTTTCATATAACTGAAGAGGACAGAGAAGCAATCACCAAGCCAAAGCACTCTAATGCAGAAGGCCCCGATAGACTCACAAATAGTGGGCTTTATTCATCAGTGCCGTATTCAATCCTGTCATAATGGCTGGGGAGTTACTAACCTTGTGGTTGTCATAAATTGTTGCATCAATCTTTTTAATAAATGAGACCGCACAGACCCGGCAAATTTCAGGCCCATAGCATTACTAGACGTAATAGGTAAACATTTTGCGTCTTAATTTACAAAAACAACTGGTAAAATGGGCCAATATAGCTAACTTTGACCACAGAGAAACCGGCTTCACAAAGGGTGTTGGAACAGAGCGTTATCTGTTTTTACTTAATGTGCTAAATTTGCAAGCGATAAAAAATAAACCTAATCTGCATCTAGCGTTCATTGACCTTAAACAAGCTTTCGACAGTGTCAACAGAATGAAGTTAAGGGCGAAACTTCGCAGCTGGAACTGTCCTACTGAACTAGTACAGGCTGTGGAGGCGTTTCATACAAATGCAACAATGCGCATCAGACGAAATACCGAAGGAGAACTTTCAAGAGAAATCAAGATTGAGAAAGGGGTAAAGCAAGTTTGCCCTTAGCAGCAACACTTTGCAACCTTTATTTAGCAGATAATCCTCCTGCTCTCGAAGTGAGAAAAACATTTCCACCAAGGATTAATAATCGGATGATATCAGCAATAATTTATGCAGATGATCTGGTCCTGCTTGACCAGACCCAAATCAGACAGGAACGTCTACTAAATTCTCTCCAAGATTACATGAGTAATAATGATCTGGTAATCAATATTGAGAAATGTAAGATTTCCTTTTGGATTTAACATCGGCAAAAGAGGAAGGGCCTTTAAATGGAAAGTTGATGGCAAACATCTGGATCAGGTTGAATCTATTCAATATTTAGGTATTCGATTCAATAAATCAATTGGAGAAAAATCATGGGTGACTGAACTTCAACTTAAAGCCGAAATGCTGGCAAACCAAGAAGCCAATTTCTGCATGCCAGGTACGGCACATTCACCATGACAGCGCTCCTAAGATTTTAGAAGCAAAAAGTGCTGCCCATCCTATGCTGGTGAAGCCGTTTTTTTTTTTTTTAAATGTTTTTATTAACAATTTTAACCGCAAGACATTTTCAATACTTGTTACATTCACAGTATTCCTTCGTAATATTTTCATAAAACAATCATATAGAAACTATAAAGAAGAAAGAAGTGCGAAGCAGTGTTAAACTCAAGTCTTGTGCTTTTGATACCCCTCCCTCCCCAACCTCCCCCCACCCCTCTTTCCACTCATCACATTCTCTTGGGACAAGACTCAGGATTGGAGTGCGAATCGACAATTGGCATTACCGTGTTGCTTTTGCTCTACAAGTTCCCACACAAAGAAAAACAGCACAGAGCCTGGGGTAAGCAATTGACTGGTAGCATGGGGCACTGCCCCCAGCTCCACTGGTTGGCCAGGATGGTAAATAAGTCTAATTAGTCTGTGGACTCCCAGTACGCGGTGTAATATTCTAGGAAGGGCAACCATATAATTTCAATATTTCTGCGCGATTCATTAACAGCTGCCGTAAGGCTTTCCATCTCGTATATAGCGTGAGCTTTTATTAACCATTCCCTCTCTGAGGGTAGTGCTATTGATTTCCATTTAATGGTTGGGCACACTCTAGCTGCTAGTAAGAGGTTGCGTGGCAGATACAATAGTGTTTCATATGTTTCATCTTTTTCTGATTCCACTCCGAACAAAAACAGTATGGGCGTTGGGTCCCTGTGGACCCCATCTATTCCACTGATCCAGCCCAGCACTTCCCGCCAATATACCTGAACCTTATCACTGGTGAAGCCGTTTTAAATCTCTCCTGGAAGATCTGGAATGTCCTTGAAGGAACATTTTGAAAATCCATTCTGAAGTTACCAAGAAGTCTACCAATTGCTGCCATTAGAGCACAATTCTGGCTACAATCTTTGCAATCAATTATCGTTTGGAAATCATTCTCTCTCCTACTGAAACTCACATTAGACGATGCTGCAATCTCATACAGATTAAGACCTACCCAAACTAGTTTGGGTAGTTTGTACCCATGGCTTCTAAAAGAATGGTATGAAAAATGTATGCAACATTTATTTCATTTGGAGACTTCAGTCGAGACATTGCTATCAAATCTTTATGCGATCAAACAAAACTGAGAAAACCAGATTGGATTGCTACATTCTACCAGAGAGCTTCATATAAATCGCTGCTAAATCTTTCCCACGAGACACGGCCGCTAAATACAACTCTAAAATACTTTTGTAAATTCCTTAGCAAATGCCATTGCGATCAGTTCCTACGTCTGAGATTCAACCTTTATCCAACAAAGGAACGCCTATTTGCTCTGAAAAAAGCAAACTGCCAAGACACTATCTGTTGTTTCTGTCAAAATCCTGACAGTACAGAAACACCAAAACATCTTATGTGTTCTGCTCTAACTTTGGAAAGAACACAACTGTCTGAATTCCTTTTTAACACTTAGTCATTGTCACTAGACAAATGGTGGCCCTTGTTTCTTCTAGGAGAAAAACCAGCACAAGTTTGTGCAGGAGTGAACTTCTTAGACAAAATTTTGGATTAAAAGTTCTTTTATAATACAAGTAATTAGGGTAATTGACAGGTTGAGATGGGTATAATCCTTAGAGGGAAAATAAGTATGCCTCTACTTTTCATGAAAGGAAAAACATCACAAGTTAATGCAAGATTGAATTTCTTTCGATAAGAATTGGAATCTAACCTGCAAACGGGGCGAATTACCTCACTAGATAAGAGACAAACTTAGAGAGGACATAAGCATGCTTGCCTTTTTAAATTTTTTGAATACATTTTTGAATGAACATGTGTTTTTTTTTTTTTTGAATTTGTAAGATGAATGCTACATGTGTACAATGTTTGTAATAAACCAGAGTGCAATAAAATAAAAATTAAAAAAATACAGAGCTCTGTGGACTATTTAGGGCATGAGATTTTGTGTAATGTTGTTCGACTTAAGAAAGGGATGGTTGAGGCAATTGGCAGAATTTAATCTCCGAAAACTAACGGTGAGTGCTTTCCTTTTTAGGGATGATAAAATTCAATCAGAAATTGGACATTTTGCTGACAAAGTGAGTGTAGAGCAAAGACTATTGAGGTGGGGGGAAAAGTACATTTGGAATGGGGAGTGTGAAAAGAAATGTTGTGACCTAGTCGGAGATTTCTATGGCAAGAGCTTTGAACTCATTTGATACTGGAAAAAGAGATTTGCTATTATGGTGGATGCAAGTGAACTGGGAATTGCAGCTGCATTGACTTGGGAAGACGTTTCGGGTGAGATGAGGATAATTACTCATGCTTCTAGAGTACTGCAAGATCCCTAGAGGAGGTATTCAGTTTTGTAAAAGGAGGCATTGGCATGCCACTGGTCTGTGGAAAATGTTCTTAACTTTGTGTGGGGTGCTGAATTCACATGGAGGACAGACCACAAAACATTCGAAGAGCTCTTTGAGTCAAAAGGACTAGACCAGGTTCCAAGAAGAGTTGCGAGTTGGGTGGCGAGAATGCAGATTTATGGAATGAGAATAGAGGTCATACCAGGATGGGAAAACACGCTTGCTGATTATTTGTCTTGGCTGAGTCTTGGGGAGGAAGAAGGTGAAGTGGATCAAGTTTTTATGATTCATGATGCTGCGATTGGTCTCTTTGAATTGGAGGAAGCAGTAAAGAATGACAGACATCATGTGTGCTAGGTAGAGTCTAGATGTCCACAAAAGTGGAAATTGGAAGCTAATGCCAGAGCCTTCTGGCAAGTGGGAGATTGAGTGTAGTAAAGTATAGCCGGTGGAGATTGGTTGTGCTAATTGGTTTGTGATCCAACTTGGTGGATATTGCGCATGCTGGTCCCATCGGCATTATTAGGGTGTAGGCGTTGAGGGAGGATTATGGGTGGCCAGTGTTTGATCAAGGTATTGAGAAGCTGTTGATTGAAGAGCTGTGTGGAGTGTGAGAAGACTGGAAAAGGAGTGATGGTGTGTGTTCACCCACTAATAAGACTGGTGGTACCAAAGGGAGTGTCTGGTGAGTTAGCAATGGACATCTTGTGGCATGTTGATATTGGTGGTAGTCATGGTAGATTTGTGTTGGTGGATTTGTTCTTGAAATGGCTAGAGCTTAAGATTGTGAGAGAAGCTGATGCAGTAGCAGTGACCGAATTCCTGCAGGCGATATTTGATAAAGGATATCCGGGAAGTATACTGACAGATAATGGAAGTCAATTTGTAACGAAAGGTGATGGAAGAGTATCTAAGGAGAATTAGAGCGGTGCACAAAAGGACTGAGTGATGTCAGCCTGAGGGTAATGGTTCCATGGAAAGAGTGAACAGGAGTATTATGGATGTGGTGATGACTGGTATCTGATGTAGTAAAAAAAGGGCATAGTGAAGGAGTGAATTATTGCCCTAATTGCATGCAACGACTGGAATGGTGGTCAGGAAATGAGTTGGAGGTATCTGTAGGGGATTTGGTGGGGATTGAAAAGGGAGTTTCGCTATATGCGGAACCAGTACAGGTGGAAAAGGTGTTGATTAGAGCTGTTCGGCTAAATGGAGGTCAAGTGTGGAATGTGGGGAAAGTGGCGAAAGTGACGGGGCCTCGCAAGATGGACAGTATAAATGCAGATGAATGAGGAAGGTAGGTTTGTTATACACATGCTATTTCATAGGTATGAAAGTGAGAATGTTGGGATGAGGAATACTGGGAGTGTCATAAGGTACTCTGAGAATTCCAGCATGGTCAGTTGACTGGACGCACCTGGGGTAGCTGGACCACTGGCAGCTTTATTCTTACCTACTTTTATGTTAGTTTAATGCATTTCCTGAATTACCTGTCATGAGGACTTTATATCACTCCCTTATCTGACATTGCTGTAGAAGTTGAGGTATTGTGGTGGGTGTAGCGGAGCAGGGCACAAGTTGGCAGTCTTTCACCTGAGCTCTGATAAGTGCATCTGGCTGAGATATCTTTAACTCCCGCAGTTCTGCTGGGTGTGAGAGCCATCAGTGTAGCCCGTATTCAGGAGGTACCGGGGAGCGACAGGACAGATTTTGCATCTCAATTGAGTTTCCCCTGCTCCATCACTTCAATGCGAGGCAGTGCTGATGTAGAAAAGGGGGGCCCCCACTCAAGCGGACCAAAGAAACCCCTCCCTCTACGTGGAGGCGGTGCAGTTTGACATGTTCGTTGGGTCCTTTCCTCTACTGTGTTTGATCGAAGTGCCACGAGCACTAAGGTTGCATGGCTCTGAGGGATTCCTTCTCCCTGAGTTGTTCTGCTGTGCTGCTGCGAGGGGCTGTGGGGAATCTGTAGTCTGCAGGGGAGTTCTGGAGTTGTTGGCTGCTGCCCTGTCTGGTTCTGTCTCATGTACCTTCCGCGGCGGGAGGTAGTGTACTGTGACTGGAGTGCAGCGCTGGCTTCTGTGCCGCATAGGGTTGCTGGTAATACGATTGATTGTTTTTCATCTCTAGTCCACAGTAAACGCTGCTGGGGACGAAGCCCCAACCACATATGGAGTGATCTGTAACTTGTACGTATTTTGATGTATGTCTCTGAGATGGTCCTGACCAGACAGGGTAACTAACTGAGGTGAGAGCTGCTAGTGTTTGTAGGAGAAGACGTCTACATGAAACTAAACCAGGCTTTCTGAGGATGTTACTGAAGTAGTGAGGCTAGAGGATGTAGCCAAGCAAGAGGAAGTATTGGGGGATTCTAGTCAAATTGTGAATGGTATTTCCATTGACCAGACTGTTGTTACTGAGGCGTTAGCACTGTTGATGCTTATATCCCCTCAGCCTTGTCTTGATAAAGGGGAGAAAAGTATCTCTGCCATGGAAAGCTTGGGATCAAATGATGATCATTATGTTGAGTTGGATTTGTTTTCTGCCCAATAGCAGTTAGCGAAATAAGAATTGCTGGTGATCTTTTTCAGTGTAGAAATTACCATGCCTTTTGGTTTATGGTTGTACTTGCTGTACAAAGTGGTGATAATTGTGTACCCTGCTAAAGTGGCTAATTTCTGTCAGACAGATATGTGGGCCTGCTGAAATGGTTAATATTGACTACCAAACCTCTTTGCAGGACTCTGTAGTGGCCAAAGATAAAATTAGTCAAACCAAGCTTGATTTCTGAATATCTTGAAGCCGCTGGTACCTGAAAATGTAGCGGCACTATTCCATCCCTACATCATTACCTACCTCTACACCTACCTCTGTACCTACAGATAGGCACGTTCATGTAGGGCTGACTGAAGTAGATGCAGACTTGGGCCCGTCTACACCATCTGTGGCCTCTAGAGTCTGTACTAAAACCAAAAAGGAACCCCTTTGGGACTGTTTGACGCATTAAATCCAAAATGCCACATATTAAGTCATTAAGAGAATTCGCTCTGAATCCAAGAACGTTTAGCATTACCAATGTCCTGATGTCTTTAAGGCTGGAACCGAGAGAGGCCCATAGAAATAAGGTGTTGGCCTGGCTCCGTGATAGAACCGGACCCATCTGAAGATTTTGCACAGGATTAAGCTGGACAATTGGTGGATGCAAGCTAATGGAGATTGTATAATAATTGGTATTGCGGACACAGTAATGTAGAGGAGCAGATGCATGCCTCTGCAGGAAACCCTGCCCCCCACCTCCCATATGTTGGAGATCTGAGATTGTGCCGTGTTTGACACCTGCAGTTGTGCCAATACCGCAGTATGTGTTGGAGAGAAGATACCCATTGAGACAACCCTACTGAATGTATCCCCCGAAAGTACGACCACTTGAGAGAGGAATTCCCTGAAGGAATATGAGAAGGAGCAGAGGGAAAAAAGCCAGCGACGTCACGCGCATATGTATGACATCCCGAGATACTGGCTGAAGAAAATGGATAGATCCTGAAGAGACTAATGACGAAGTAAAGAATCAAGTGAACTTAAATACGAAAAAGGAGATCACATGTGCATGAAGTGCTGCAGAAAATGAACTTTTCAATTATTGTACAGATACTGAAACGCAAGGTAGACTAAGTCATCATAGAAGCTGGCTATACGTAGTGAATAGGGCACAGGCTAAACCGCCATTGTATAGAAGCTGGACATCTGTAGCATGAATTTAGTAAGCCAAGAACCATGAAGCAGGAAAGGAAAACTGTGTTGCAGCAAGAATAAGCAGAATCGTGGAGCTTCAAGACGAGCTCGTCTGGCCTGGAGTCGAGACTAAAGCAACCAAGGTGGGGCGAACGTGCAAAGAATGAGTCATCCCTTGTTAAGGTGCAAAGAAAGAACACTGAGTGCCAAGTTTAATTCATTTAGAGCATTTAAAACCTGCAAAATGGACCAAATCGTGCTGCCCTGTCATGTGAGCCAATGATGAAAATAGAGTTTGAACTGGAGTCCCAGAACACGATAGCGAGTGCTCTCACTCCAATGTATTCTGAAAGACGAGGATACTTTGCAAGGCCAAGTTCAAAGACCATCTTCATGGCAAAAGGCATGGGCTATGAGAGATGCTGGGCTAATAGGGTGGGAGAGGTAAAGTCATGCCCCATCTCCTTGCACCTCGGTCTGGGCTTACGTGCTGCTAAGTGAACCGAATGTTCCAGACCTGACAAACGTGTGCCAACCAATTGAAGGGGTCCATATAACAAAGGACATTTTTATAGTTTGAGAAAAACCAATGAGAATCTGTGTATCTAATGTTTCTGAAGATTACATGTTTTAGAGGTAGGCATATGTTGTCCATCTGATAGTCGGCAGCCAATCGCAATCCTAGTTCCTATAGAAGGTATATTTAGATGTTCCCCTTAAGCCAATCCCCACCCTTGGTAGGTTTTTCAATATTGCCACGTAGTGTGTCGTCACCTCTGATGTATCTTTGATATAAATGTTATGATTTGTGTGAAGATCGCTGAGAGAACCTGAGCGTGCGTCTGTTGATCGTTGTAAACCCCCTATTTTAGGTAATTGCTATTAAAATAGTACTTTGCCATCTTCCTGAGTTGGTTCAGTTATTTGGATTCAGAGTTATTCTGTGTGATCCCATCCATTACATATGCACGTTCCTAAACGGCCCAAAGCTCACGTGGTATTGGTACCGATGGTTTAAAGATCCAAACTAGTTCAGCTCCAGATTTTCAGACGATCTGGCATCCTGCACCATTATCTAGAAAAACGCAGAGTTTCCTTTGGAGGGCAGCCGAATAGAAATAAACTTGCAAGAAGAACTGAGACGGTGGGCAGGTCCCACTTTGAAGAAATCTCTGCTTGGTTACCACGGGCGCTCTGCGGACAGAATTCGAAGTGGTCTGATTGGAGGAGTCGTCGATACCGAAGGCCTCAAGTCAATTAACGAATGGTGAGTAGACTAAAGGGAATGGTAAATAAAGGGATGGGATTGTGATAATTTTGAGTAACGGGGAATATTGTAAAGATAAAGAAATACCGCATAGGAGTCCTAATTCAAGGGAATTGGGAGACATTTCAAACTCACAGGTCAGGACCGTGTAATGTAATGTCTCAAACCCTGTACAGGGTAAAAAGTAAAGGTGAGAGAAGTACCCTGCTTTTATAAATAAGACTTAGATAAGTGGGAAGGTGATCACAGTGCTTATAATGTGTAAATGTCTGACTAGTCTAAATGTTGTTTTTTGAATAAAGTATCGAGGAGCGCTAGAATTATGAAGAAGTAACAGTGATTAAAGATACATTTAGGGAAACGATTGGCACCAATCAAAAGAATAGACAGGGCAGTGAAATAAGAGGATTGAGCAGTGATTGATGGTGCTCGTTCATATTTGTTTTAAAAAGTTCGAATTAGTGATTAGTTAGTCAAGGTAAAAGGTTTATTTAGTGATCTAGTAAGTATTGACAGTCAATTGAGACTTGTCAGTATGGGACTCCTTAATGCACCTATGCAAGACACTATCAAAACATATGCCCAAGCTCAAACAATACAGTGCAGAATAGGTAAAGGGCGCAGCAGATAAAATGTTTATGCCATGGCCACAAGGGGAATCATTGTCAACAGCGTTATTGAAACACATGACCACATACTTGTACGCTGCGTACACAGGAAAGACATTGGAGAAAAGATTAGCAATTTTAGAACTTTGGAAGCTGTATCACGAGGAAAGAGAAGACCTGCCACCTGAGGAGTGGATGCTTAATCAGAATAAAGGGGAAGACATTGAGCCATCAGCTGCCCTTAACCTGCTTGAAGCAAAGAGTGTTGCTACAGAAGAGATGGGAGTATATCCTTTAAAGGAATTAAGAGCAGCAATGGGGTACAGTAATCAAATATATGAACCTCCCTGCTTACAATAGTGATAGTCTGGAAGAGAATAAAAAAGTAAGATATTTTTTAACTCCTACAAGAAAGGAAGAAGTGAATGGTTTTATTTGTCGACAGAAATAGACAGGGAGATTAAGAGATGGAAAGGAGAAAAAGATAAGGCAGACGAGGCAGTGCTTGTACAAAATTAATGGATGGGAGGACAGATATTACTCAACATGGATGGGAAAAGTATCAAGGAAGTTAGGCAAAGAGAAGATGAGGACAAAGGAAGGATAAGGAACAAGAGAAAAGATTGAGGATGAGCATAGAAGGAAAAGTAGGGAGCAATGAGAAATCGGGAGGAGCAAGAGAAAATTGAACAGGTATGGGAACAAAAAGTATGACACTAGACAAAGAGCGATAGAAGAGAGGTACAGGAACGAAAGAAAGAAGAAGCACAGATTAAGGGACAAAAGTATACAGAGCTGAAGGGAAGAAGAGAAGGAGTAAGGAGAGAAGAACTAAGGCAAGAGAAAGAAAGAGTTGGAAGGGATGCAAGAAAGCAAAGCAAAGCAAAGGGAAGTGTATGAAGAAATGGAGGGAAAGAGCAGACAGCAAAGTTCGGATACTAATCTTAATTGAAAGCAACAAATTAGGCCGAGCCCAACTATATGATGGGATAGTGTGGAAGAGATTCTCCTGAAAAAGGAAGCCATGCCAGCAGCATCTAGAGTAGTGATGGAAGAGGAAAGATTTGACGCGGAGTGCATTGGAGAAAGGATTGATAAAGTCTATCAACAGTTAAGACGAGATAGCGAGTATGGAACCCAAGGGAACGATCATTGACTGCCAGTACCTCAGTCACAGAGTGAGGCGGGAAACTCCTTTAGTGAAGAATGTCGAGCATTGTCTTTGAGCAGATTGAACCTAGACAAAGGCGAGGAGAATGTTGGTCATACTAGTTTGGGCCTAGACATGTCAGACGAGGAAAGAGTCCGGTCTTTGGGCAGACGGAGGGAGCGGGTGCGCCCCTGAAGGAAGCTCGCAAATGAATAAGGAAGTGAAATGGTCAGATCTGGAACGGCCCAAAAAAGATGGAACGCCAGATCCTATAGCATATCCAGAGCGTCTGAGGACGATCCCATAGAAGGGAGAGTCTCCACCATATGTAAGTAGGTTAAGGTCATTGCCGACAAGGAGACAGTGATGATTGTCCCTTCCATGGATAGGCCATTAGGGGGATCCAACTACGGGATGGGGTTTACGCAGTTCCGATAGTTAGAGAAGGGGGAGCAAGACTGCAATACATTCATTACATTGTGCGGGATTATTTTCCTATACCCCTTTCTCTAATGTAGATGTGGCCAGCTCTGTAATCCACTGTCTCCAGACTTTCACCCCCTCCCCCGAGTTCTTGCTTACTGCGTCTTGCCACACCACAGTTTCCGCGTTGGCCCATTTCAGCAGGTCCCTCCTGCACCAGGGGCCTTGTCCGCGCCTTCCACCCCATCGCTATTCTGCAATTTGCCAATATGTAAGCCAAATCCCTCAATTTACTCAAATGTGTAGCGCTCTTGGGACTTGTAGAACCCCCCAGTAAACACGCCAGGGTGATCCTATCTCCAAGGTGATGTCTACCTTTGCTAGTGTTTGAGCCACCTCTCCCCAAAGTCTACCAATCTCTACGCAGGCCCAGAACATATGGACCAGGTCTGCCTCAATCTCCCCGCACTTCAGACACAATTGTATCTCTGTTTGGATAAATGTTGATATTCTATTCGGGGGTCAATATGCTCTATGGGTTATATATAATTGGATCTGTTGGAACCTCGTGTTCCTGGACAGCTTTTTGTGGTACATTGTAGCTCTATTCCACATCGCGTCTGAAATTGGGTTCTTTCAGATCTGCCTCCCATTGTTGTCTCGTCTGTCCCAACTCCTTCCCCACCTTTGACATTAACGGTTCATATATTCTCGAGACTTCATGCCCACCTTCTTACACATCACAAAATGTCTCAATCGTCTCATCTGGCTGCAATGGCCCTTCGGTCTTCGCCCATCTGATCCATACCTTCTTCAGTAAGCAGGAATATGTAAGGTGTTGCCCTGGGTGTACCCCAGTTTCCCTTTTCAATACATCAAACCCTTTAGGCAAACCTTCCTATATCAGATCTCCCATTGTAGCCACCCCTTTAGGTTCCCAGTATTTCCGCGCATTTAACCGCAGTTGGTCAATCATCGCTTCTAGACCGATATAGATTTCATGGCCACAGATGGATAAGGATAGCTTAAAGTGTAAACTCCCTAGTTTGACTTTGGGGCTGGAAAATGGATATACGAATTGGAGAAAATGACAGGAGGAAATACGCTGGCCATAGGGGACATAAAAGGTCTCCTGGCAGCCATTCTTGGAGAGAGAGCTGATGACCCATGGAGGAGAGCAGGATATTCAAGTCTGGCTGAAGAAAACACGCTGCATGATGGAGCACCATTTAATAATTGTAGGGCAGATGTTTGGAGGGATCTGAGAGTACAGTATCCTGACACATCGAATATGGGTGCAATTATGACAAGAAAAATGAAAGAAGATGAAGACCCTATTGCTTACGTTCAGGAGAAATGGCAGCTTGAAACTCACGAGCCATGGGGAAAAGACAGTGGCGTTATTTTACCACATTTTATGTTGGGTGCGTCATGACCACTGTGAGGGGCGACAAGTTGTGCCACAAGCAGGCTCCCACCAGAACCCTGACGGCCTTAAAACCACTGCAAAAGGGCTCCTGGAGCCAGTCCTGGTGCCTTTGGCACCAGGCTCATATGTAGGAAGGAAGGGCTGTTCAAAATAGGTCCCATTTATGTACATGGGCCTTTAAATCCAACATGGAAGCACCCACACAGCCTAGATCTAAGAACCAAGCCTTGCGGTCTAGTGTTTTGGGTGTGGCAGGCCTGAACTACTTTCCCTGGTAGTACTTTACCTGGGCTATATGAACCAACTTTACCTGGGCTATATGAACCACACCCTGACTGCAGAACAGGCTTCACGTTGTTCTGCAACCAGCAGCGTGACACTCACTGTGACAAGCTCCTGGTCTTCAGCATCTTCCTGTAATCCTGCAAGAACAAGATTATTCGGTCTTGCCTGAGAAAACACCATCCAGCACTCAGCATCTCAACCAGGCTGCAATCTGTGGAAACCGAGAGGAAGAAACCTCACTCACCTGGGAGTCTAGCTTAAGGACTTCCGGCGAACCGCTATCACAGCTGCTGCTCGAACATCGCGACCTGCAATAACGAGAAAAGGAAAAACATTAGAACGCGCGCGCTTCGAAAACATTGAATTCCATCAGTCTTACCTGAATTCCATTGGGGTAAGCCCAGAGGACCACTGCAACATCTGAAAAGGAAAAAGACCTATTCAGGTTTGCTTTCAATATTAAACAACCGCACAGCGCTGTACTTACCTTAACAGATTCCGGGGGCCTTTTTTCCATCGCGTTCTCATCCACTCGCAGCACCACAGCGGCCTGTGAGGAGAAGAAGAAGAAAACACAGGTTAGCTTAAAAAGACAATAAAGGCGCTGCGCTTCACGCTTTCTCTTGGCTACAAACGTGCCTCTCCATCCGGCATGCCCGCATCAAGACCTTCCACCTGAAAAGGAGGAGATAAAGACATTAACCAATTCCCACCATAAACAGAACAAAGACTTACAATTGACAAACCTACCTGCCTATCGGCAGATTCGAGGTCACAGCAGGCATGTGCCCAAGGAAGGCGTACTGCACCAGTGAAGCAACTCGGGCAGCTCGCCAACAAACATCAAGCGCCCCTGCACAAGAAACACAGGATGGATAGCTCACCCTACAAATAACTAAGGTGAGAAAAGAACCCAGTGGGAAGGGAAATCGCTCAGAGGGAGGTGGGAGATTCACTCATTAGAGATAGTTCTCACAAATCCTCCCTTCTGTAATTGCAGATTCATTATTCAGCACTGGGCAAATACGCATCCAGGGTTCCATACCTCAGAGCCTTCTAGACGCCCCCGGGGATATCAGGTGAGCGTAACGGGTGTTGCCTGAGCCAGTTCAGAGGCAGATGAAAAAACAAGTGGGGATGGAAGCAAAGCCATGGGCTGAGATACAGTTGACAATAGTACACCATTGTCGGTTATTAGAAAAGAAAAAAAAGAAAGATGGAAATAGAAAGATTGAGGAAGCCAAGTTAGTACAGAAAATATGGTCACAATTTGCCATACAAGGAGTAGTATTGACAAGCAGAGAAGGAATGGGAAAGCAGGAAGCAATGGGTACATCACAGACAAATACTTCCGAGCCAGATGGTCCAAGGTGGGTATGGGTTTATGCCACGAGGCAGAGGTATCGGTTGTAGGGTAAGAGGAGGTGGATTTCAGAATAACCAAGGTGGGTTTTCAAATATACAGAATGAGAACCATAGTGCTCAGGGAGGATATAACCAAGGAGGAATTAACCCAGTATGTTTGAATTGTGGAATGATGGGACATATTGCGCGTACATGCGAGAGCCGAGGAAATGTACAAAATGGTCAGTTTTCTAGAGGGGGGGGGGATAGCTTGTCCTCTGCCATACATCACACGGACCAGAATGGGCTTTGCCCAATATCCCATATATCAGGCACAAGCTCCGCAAGTACAGCAGGTGCCACATCAGGGACAAGCACAAAGCAAACCACCTCCGGGACAGTCGCAACAAGCCCCTATGCAGACACAGCAGTATGCAAATACAGGACACCTATAATAGGAGGTGTCACTGTGGTTGAGGAATTCCTTTCACAGGGACGGGGATGAGCTTCTACCCACAATAGGACAGCGCGCAGTGTGACTTGATGTGTTCAGTACTATCTGTGGCGGCAGTCCCCCAAGAGGAACCAAGGGTCGATGTGACAATAGGGGGCAAATGCTTTTCTTTTCTTGTAGACACTGGGGCAACTCGTTTGTGTATACGAGAGGGTAAATTTCCAATGTCGGGTATTGCAATGGGTTCTCTGGAGCTACGAGTCTAGTTTCTTTTACTGATAAATGACCCGTCTCCATAAGGGAATATGACATGTCCGTTCCCGTTCTATTCATGACACACACCAGTTAACATTTTAGTAAGCGATTTAATGATGAAACTTAAAGACAATTTCATTTGCTGATCAAGGAATAGTGTGTTCCACACCAGGAATACACTATTTTAACGTGGGAGAGTTCATACTGGCATTTACAGGGCAAGTGGCTCTACGAGGTGTTCCAGTAGATCCAGAGTTTTTTCTATATAGGGTAAGCATTTTATTGACCTGGCTACCTGGCCAGGTAGGAAAGATTGTGGGAATAGCTGAGTTTTTATTTAGATCACAAATACCTATCGATGAGAATGGTGGACAGACTATTCCTGTAGAGTTGGAAGTAGCTATAGTACAAAAAGAAAGGGCAATGCTCCAAGGGATAGACTATGAGGGTGGACCATGGAGAACAGTGATGGCTCTTGAGGAGGAGTACTGACTGCCTGCCTGCCTGCCTGCCTGCCTGCCTGCCTGCCTGCCTGCCTGACTGACTGACTGACTGACTGACTGACTGACTGACTGACTGACTGACTGACTGACTGACTGACTGACTGACTGACTGACTGACTGACTGACTGACTGACTGAACTGATGATGGTGTTCAGGAAGACCAAAGCGATGACAAAGTGGTGTTCTTCATGAGGATTACATACTGGATAAGGATAGAGAAAGGGGAAGTCCCACAAAGAATGGTGATTAATGTGGCAGCGACCAGCAGTTTTTGAGGAGGGTCTTGAAAAGGTGCTGCGTGCTCTATGGACCACAGGCACCTATGACGTAGGTTTAGTGAAGGGGATGCAAGAGGTTAAAATAAAGCTTAAGCATGGAGCAATTTTACCCCGAGCAAAACAGTACCCCATGTCTCGAATCTGATGAAGGTATATCTCAGACTATTTCAGCACTGATGAATCTGGGGATTCTGGTGTCATCAGAGCCATCGTGTAATTCTGCAGTGTAGCCAATTTTTTTTTTTTTAAAACCATCTAAAGGCGGATCGTGGAGATTTATCCAGGATTTGAGACCTCTTACCAGATTGTAGATTTTAGTTCCTAATCCAGCGACAATATTGTGTAGTATTCCAGTAGAAGCTCGATACTTCACTGTGATCGATCTGCAAAATGTGTTTTTTGCGATCCCGTTGCATAAGGACTTTACTTTGTTTACGTTTTGCCAAAAGAGACTACAACATACTAGTTTGCCTCAAGGGTACTGTTAGTCACCCATCAATCTTAAACTGAGTCCAACAGATGGATCTAGGCACTATCGATCTCGAAAGTGTGCTGATCCAGTGCGTAGATGACCTATTGATTTGCAGTTAAACAGAGGATGAGTGTAGACGGGACTCTATCCGATTTAATGACTATTTTAGCAGGTAAAACATACAAGGTGGACAAGGAGATGTTGCAGTACTGTCAATAAGAGGTGTCATACATAGGTCAGTTGACTTCGCATGAAGGAAAGAAAGTGACACCTGAGAGAGCTGAGGCAATCATGAAAACATCAAAACCGAACATAGTGAGAAAGATGCAACAGTTTCTGGGTTTGTGCAGTTACGTTCGAGTCTAGCTGTTTGATTACGGCACGTACACAAGGCCATTCTGCAAGCATTAAAGAAAGCACAAGTTGGTAAAATAAATCTAGAATGGACCGAAGAAATGGAGGAAGGATTTGAGGAATTGAAAAAGAAATTTGTACAGCCCCAGTTTTAGGGATTCAGAATCATGGAGAGGAATTTTATTTGATTTCACACACAAATGGGTCAGTAATGACAGCAGTGTTTATACAAAGAACAACATTAGGGTATAAACCTTTGGCATATTACAGTGGGATTTTAGACCCATTTATTTGAAGACACTTCCCTTGCGAACGGTCTTTGGCAGCTGTTGTGTTTTCAATAGAGAAGTCTGCAAGTATTGTCATGGGCTGTTCTGACGCTTTACGAAGAACATGCTCTATTTGCTATTCTAGAGAAAACCAAGGGCACATTGACATCCCAAAGAGCTTCAGTTTATGAGGTAATGATTTCTAATGCAACGATTAACATTGTAAGATGTAAAATAGTGAATCCAGCCACATTCATAGTTGAACCCGTAGAAGGTGATTATGTGCATGACTGTGCTAATTATGTAGAATTTTATGATATAGCCCATGTGAAGGAGAATGCTTTGGCGGGGCGAGGGTATTATTTGTGACTAGTGGGGAAAGGCATTCAGGTGCTGCATTAGTAATTAGGAACATATTTAAATGGGGAATTCAAGGTAGGATCAAGTGCAAGGGTACTGTCTCACTTTACTGTGCAGGCAGCAGAATTATTAGCACTTTTTGTCACACTTTGACAGGAAGTGATGGTGTACAGTGACTCTGGCTATATGATGTCATCGTACACGCAGAGTTGGAAGAGGAGGGACACACCCCGCACAGACGGCTCTCCAGCGCAGCATGCTTCCTTATTGGAGAGACTCATTAATGCACAACTCCCAGTAGCCATAGCGGTCGTAAAATGTGCAGTGCATACTAAACAGAGACTTTATCTCTTGTGGGAATGAAGCTGCAGACGTAGAAGTCAAGAGTTGCATATTCGCCAGAAATGTCAAGTTTCGATACTGAAGATATTAAAGAAAATTCAGCCACAACCATGTTGGTACAACAGAAATAGAAATTCAGGGATGCACACCACAGGAAGAGCACGAACTGTGGAGAAGAAGGGGGATGTTCTTTATCCACAACAGAAGCAGTCTGGCGACGGGACAGCACTTGTTTTAGCCAGTGATGCCAGTAACTTTATTGAAAGGCACGCTTGAACAGCTGCATTACCCCGCGCATGTAACTAGAGTAAGTGTTGCTGGCAATATTGCAGAAAACTGGTTCATTACTAATTTATTGGAACACTTGGCACTGTTTATGGTGATTGCATCGTGTGTTAAAAGTTTACTACTGGGCATACACTGAGAACGATTAGAGGAGTAATACCTTGACTGAATGGTCAGTTTCAGCTTTTACATATAGACTATGTCGATATGCTGCAGATATATAATGGAAATGGATATCTATTAGTGATGGTGTGTCCCTTCTGTAGGTGGATCGAATCAGGACCGTGTACACACCCTGATGGCACTTGGGCTGCTAAATGTTTAGTGCGCAAAGTATTTCTGAGGTGGTTGTGAAGTGCTAAGATCCGATAATGGGCCACATTTTGTCAATGAGCTATTCGAACAAATGGGGCTTTAAGTATAAAGCACAAGTTCTCTTCTGTGTATCACCCACAACCGAACGGAATATGTGAGGGACTCAACAGCCTCCTCAAAGAATGGATTGCCAAGATTAAATTGACTTTGAAAAAGGGATGGCTGTATTGCCTACCCCTGGCCTTATATTCTATCCGGAATCAGCCAGGGTCGGACCACCACACCCCGCATGAGCTAGTAACAGGGCGTTGAATGAGAACGCCCTTTACCCCTCTGTCTAGGATTAGGAGTGATGCCCAGAGTGTAGCAAAAACCTTAGGTGATGAAATGCATGATTGTTTGACATGTACGATTACCAGTATTTTTCATTTTTGATCAAGTACAGCATCAGGGGGATGTTCTAGGAACACAGAAGAAGATAATTCGGCAACCAATCCAAGTGAACTATTACCACCACCTAAGTTATATGTTGGGGACCTAATCCTGGTCAAGAACTTTACCCGGAAGTGCCACAAGCCTCGCTTTATTGGCCCATTCTGTGTTTAAGAAGTGTCCCATTCAGCTGTTAAGGTTCAGGGAAGAAGAGCTTGGTTGCATCTGAAAGATGTGAAGGTTTATAGAGGCGAGACCCTTCCTCCCACCGTTGCTGACCCAGCAGCAAGACCAGATTTTCTGCGTGTGCAGACCTGATCGATGACTAAGAAGGACGACAAAACGGCAAGTGATTAACACATACTTTATTTATTTGGTCTGGAATTCAATAGACGCTCCTTATACGTATATTTGAGCAGAGAATTCCAGGAGTTTTGAAATTAACTTTTAGAAACATATTGATGCAGTGAATAATACATCAGAATGATGCCTAAACGTCAGTTCTTGATCAGCAATTGGAAAAGATATCAGTATCCAGATTCATATTATGGAGAATAAGGTTTTAGGGGATAAAAACAGATACCTACCGACAGTGACGTTCATCGTCTTGTGGTTGCTCTTTGTGTTCATACTTCAATCTTACCCTGCCCTTGTTAGATGAGACGTTCATATTCACACTTTTTTACAGGATCCTAAAAATGGTCCAGTGATATGAAGACTCCTTATAGAACAAATTGTACAGTTGCAGACATAAAAGAAGCTTGATGATTGTTTTAGAAATGATTAATGAAGACAATACTATTATAGAAAGAACACAAGTTCAGCAAACGGTAGGATGGCACGAAAAATGGCTGCCCAGATTTCTGTGCATAATTTATATTTGCACGACTGTTCTGGTTTCGTTTTTTCTTATTTTTTGCAGTCTCTATTATCTTAATGTTTCTACTGAGAAAGAGCTCCTCTGATTCTCCCCACTATGGAAACAAATAATTACAAATTCCTTGATCTTTAAGTATTTTGGGAGACAGAAGAGATGTAGCGGAAGATAATGAAGGGATAAATACCTATCTAGATAATTCAGATCACCTGGGGAATAAAATGTGGTATCAACACATGACAAAGGTGGGGGAAAGAGCCTCTGTTATGAGTTGCTCTCTCATCCCCTATGCCATCAATCCAGTAAGGACTTTCATTTCAAAGGAGGTTTGAGCACATGATGCGAAATGCCTCAGCCATCATGCAGCAATATAATTCTCAGACAGTTTCAAGGAAGTTGGGCGACCTTGCGATGGAGGTCAAAATGGTTGTTTCCATACCAGGATAACTAAATCAAAACCACACAAATGGAGAAGGAGCCTGGAGGAAAAAACAAAATGCTTGTATATCCTGCTGCAGGAGAGGGTGAGGTCATCATTGAAGAAATTAAGAGAAAGAATTGTCCTGATGTGACCAAAATGGCAGGATCACCTGGATGTTAATGTTGATCTATGGACGAGTACATACCAAGAAGGGATGGGAAGAAGGAATGGCGTCTTGTGCAGCTCATCTGCTGAAGACTGACTACGAACAAGAAGTGCAGAAAGTGAATGATGGATGCTGAAAGTCGTGGGCCAAGCACTCTAAATTATTGACATGGGTAGAAAACGAATCAGGCCCAGTAGTTTCAGTCCCATTGGTTAATTTGACACTTTGTTTCTGAAACCATGGAAAGAACCATGCGGGATATAAAAAAATGCAAAGCTACCATTAATGTTCCTGGGATGAGAGAACAGACAGCCGTCCTTATGGATCGATATTGGGCTTGTGGATCTAGGGCCTATATGGAGTTGCCCAAGGATTGGGGCAGAGTGTGTTCCCTGGTGCTCATCCATGTGCCAGCATTAGTGATTCCTCAGAGCGATCTAAACATTGGTGAATTTCCAAAAGCGGATGACCACTTGAGAAAAAGATCACTTGAACTCCTCCGATGGACAAAAAGAGAAAATTATTTCTCAGCCAAGTCGATAACTGCCTATACCATTCCTGAGGAGCACAAGTTGTTCAGCAAAACTGCTATGATGATGACAGCCATATTCATGCCTGTAATCCAAGCAGTGGCAAATGCCAAGGGGTTGCAGAATTACCAGATGGGAGCTTTTGCATACAATCAATGTTACCATAAAGGGATTCAACGCCATTAAGGAAGAGCTGAGGGCCATACAACTGATGACCCTCCAGAATAGATATGTCCTTGATATGATCACAGCGATGGAAGGAGGAGTTTGTGCCAAAATCGGCCCATCATGTTGCACATTTATACCTTCTCACAATGACCAGAATGGAACCTTGACAGAGGCCATAATGTTGTTGACAGATCTGCATCCCAAGATTGAAGACGAGACCGATGTCATTGAAGATGACAGTTTGCCTCTTTGTTCTGGATTCCACAGTGGTTGGCAAATCTATTCAAGGTTCTTGGAGCAATACCGGTGCTAGCAATGTTTGGATTCTGTATGGTCAGGATCGTGATTGCCCAATGCAAGACAACCGCAAAGAAGGTAGTGGGGGATGAAGATAATGAGCAATGTCAAACCTGAACCAAACACCAGGGAGCTGACTGATGACACTGTGAGAAATACATAGAGGCTAGCATCGTAGCACCTGAAGGAATCCAGTTTCTGTATCCAAAGAATCATGTGAAGTATGTGGGATGATGGGTCTGTCGTACCTCGAATGGACAATGTAACTACATGACCTGGAGTGTAGATGAACATGTCAAATCAGCAGGCACCCCTGAACATGAAGATATGGATACTAAACACTTCTTCACGATAAAATAACAAGATTTGGCAACGATTGAGGACTCTACCAGCGGGGGGAATGTAGAGGAGCAGCTGCATGCCTCTGCAGGAAACCCTGCTCCCCTACGTGCCATATGTTAGAGACCTGAGATTGTGCTGTGTTTGGCACCTGCAGTTGTGCCAATACCGCAGCATGTGTTCGAGAGAAGATGCCCATTGAGACGACCCTAACGAATGTATCCCAAAAGGGATGACAACTTGAGGGAGGAACTCCCTGAAGGAACACGAGAAGGAGCAGAGGGAAAAAAGCCAGTGATGTCACAAAATGTGCAATGTCCCGAGATACTGGCTGAAGAAAATGTATAGATGCTGAAGAGACTAATGACGAAGTTAAGAATCAGGAGAACTTTCAAATAAGAAAAAGGAGATCACACGTGCACAAAATGCTGCAGAAAATCAACCGTTCAATAATTGTACAGATACTGAAACGCAAGGTAGACTTAAGTCATCATAGACGCTGGCTATACGTAGTGATTAGGGCATAGGCGAAGCCACCATTGTATAGAAGCCGGACATCCGTATCATGAATTTAGTAAGCCAAGACCCACAAAGCGGGAAGGGAAAACTGTTGGAGCAAGAATAAGCAGAACCGTGGAGCTGCAAGATGAGGTTGTCTGGCCTAGAGTCAAGACTGAAGCAGCCAAGGTCAGCTATCTATTCTGGAAAGGAGCAAACCTGCGAAGAATGGGTCATCCCTTGTTAAGGTGCAAAGAAAGAACACCAATAGTGACAAATTTAAAGCATTTAGAGCATTTAAAACCTGCAAAATATGACCAAATCGTGGTCTCCTGTCACGAGAGCGAAGGATGAAAATAGAGTTCGAACTTGAGTCCTAGAACACGATAGTGAGTTCTCACTCCCATGTATTATGAAAGATCAGGATACTTTGCAAGGCCAAGTTCAAAAACAATCTTCATGGTAGAAGGCATGAGAGATGCTGGTCAATTGGGTGGGGGAGGTAGGGTCATGCCCCATCTCCTTGCACCTGGGTCTGGGCTTACATGCTGTTAAGTGAACCGAATGTTCCAGACCTGGCACAAGTGTGGCAACCAATTGAAGTGGTCCATATAACAAAGGACCTTATAGTTTGAAAACCAATGGAAAACTGTGATTCTAATGTTTCTGAAGAGAACATGTTTTAGAGGTAGGCATATGTTGTCCACCTGATAGTGGGCAGCCAATCACAAACCTAGGTCCTCTAGAAAGTATATTTAGATATTCCACTTAAGCCAATCCCGACCCGGTTTTTAATTCTTGCTACATAGTATGGCTTCTCCTCTGCTGTATCTTTGATATACAAGCTATGATTTGTGTAAAGATCGCTGAGAACCTGAGCCTACGTCCGTTGATGTTCGTTGTAAACTCCCTGTTTTAGATAATTGTTATTAAACTGTACTTTGCCATCTTCCTGAGTTGCTTCGGTTATTTGGATTTGGAGTTATTCTGTGTGATCCCATCTAGGACGTTCCTAAAGGGCCCTAAGCTCAGTAATCTACTCAACAAACCAAGCAGCCTGTTGTAGGGACCGTATCTTGTGGCTTCCACGTGGGCGGCACAGGACACTTGGTTTGGGCAGAGATTGTTGTCAAGGGAGACCACCCACAGGCTCTTTCACCCCCCCCCCACATATCAATTCACTGTAGAGTGTGCAAAGTACCCCATGAATGCGCTGGGGATGGGCTACCTTTAGTGACTCGCCTCACTCGCTTGCTGGTTTTGGTGGTTACTTGGTTCTGTGTGACCTCAAAGGTTGGGGGACAAACGAAGGGAAGAAGGCCACCAAGAGTTTTTTTTCTTTTTTTTTTTTAAGTCCAATACTGCCTACCTTTAAAAAAAATAAAAAAAAAAGGCTACAAAAAATGGATTGCTGGAGATTCACAGAGCAAGAAGATTTTACTGGAGGGGGCAAAAGAAACTACATCACTTCAACAACCTCCACACTGAAATGAATCTGAAGACAGAAAATGTAGACGAGGCAATTAAAGAGTGGAGGGCAAACTGGAGTCCCTGGATACTAGTGTGATGGGTGTGGAGCAGGATCGGGGGGGAAAAAACAGGAACACTAACTCCAAGACCTTGAACGGCATAATCAAGAAATAAAGTCCTCTCTGATTGGAGGTACAGAATTTCAAGTTATTTTAACAATAGTACCCCCAAAGTAGAAATGTTGCAAACTGTCAGGAAGGAGGCACAATTGAGTCATAGGAATAGCATGGGCTGTCCTAGCTGAGGCACAGACCACCGTCAAAAGGTTTTTTGGACCGAACTAATGGAATTGCTTCGGAGCTTGATCGCCCAATGCTGAAGCAGTCTTGGGAGTGATCTATGAAGGGGCCTACACAGATGGCGAGATGTGGGGGAGTGATGGTGATACTTCCCTTCGTTCTTCTGATTTGAGAGCAATTATTTGAGAGCAATGATCTTACAGGCAATTGGGAAGAAGGAAGATTTTATTTCAGAGATGGCTGTGCGCTCCTTTGCCCCGCTTTTAAGCCAAGAGACTTAAGTTGAAAGAGGTTCCTTCTGGATAAGAAAGTTGCCCAACATGGGTGTGCAGGCTACTGTAAGGTTCCTGCTGCGCTTTAACGTACAAAGTAGGTGGGGGGAAAATGGCAGTGTACACAGCAAAAAATAGAAAAATGCTTGGGGGAAGGGCTGAAGGCTGATTTTAGAGTCACATGTGTGGATTGCATCTGTCAGATGGACTAATGCAGGGGGAACATTTTCAGTACTAGACGACCAGAAAGTCACTGAACACCTCAATTCTATACATACAGACGGCACACCATTATTACTTCTTATGGGTAAATTATAAGTAGCTAATGGCTAGTGACGAGTGCACATTTTTCTCCCTGGTCTTATTCTTTTGTGCTGCAGTTTAATTAGTAGTTTACTCTTGAGAGCGAGTGTACTGGAAGGGGTTCCTAGTGATGGTTTAGAATGGCAAAGTTTCAAAATAAAAATGCGTCGAAAAAATTCATTTTTTTTATGGGGGGGGTCCCACCCCCGTCCCACCCCAACCCCATTTTTTTTAACCATATAACACCCATTTTAGTACAAAAAAAACCTTTACCTAGAAAAAATGAATTTTTTGATGCTTTTTTTTCGAAACTTTTGTCATTAGAAACTTTAGTCAAACTGTTTTCGAAACAATACCTGGATACCACTGGAAGGTGGATTCCATATCCATAAGTTAGGGTTTTGTTATAGTCATAGGCGCCCCTCTGTGATAACGAACATGGCTAAATTACCTGTTCTTTGGGAAGGCACCTACTTCAGAGTCCGCAGCCACACTTTAGCTCACTGTACCTTTCACAGAAGGGAAATATCCATTTGCGTATCAGTCTTTGTCCTGCCCACATGGGCAGTCCAGCACCGAAAGGCGATGGCAATTCTCATCTGAACAAGAGTACCAACATCAACCCCAGATGCGTGTTTCAACCTCGTTGGGCCTCATCAGTGAGGTGGAGTTGTGCCTCTCTGAGCACAGTAAGCAAGGGGTCCACGTCTGGATGACCCTAGGAAACGTATTTATTTTGTGTTGTTTAGTTTTCATTCTGTTGCGTTACTTTCCTCACTCTTCTTTCTTCCCTTTGGCTGCGTTGTGCGACAGTCTTTTGCTAATTTAAAAATATGTATCTTTCTGCAATAGTAAATTTGTGATGCCTGGCAGATGGGTTTATCTGTTCTTCTAGGGATATAACTTTCCATTGTTGCTGGTGGGAGATCTTCTCCATCCACCTTTTTTGAGTTTTTTAAAAAATTTTTTATTTGAAAACGTTTTTTAAAAAGCTGTTATTCAATGTTAGGGAAATGGTTGAACTTCAGTTTAAGTGGAAGATGAGGAAGTTTGAAACTCATGTTAAACCAAGTATTTCATTGGGTATTGCCTAGAAAAAAAAAATTAAAAAAATTGCAAAATAACGGGGCCAAAAACACCAAGTTTTCTCAAATTTAATTTGTAGACTTGTTTTCAAATTTTTGTTGTTGCAATTAATAGTGAGTTGGATTATGGAATATATTAAGGTGGGGGACTGCAAAAAAGAAGATTGTTGGGAAATTCGATTGAACAAAAATGTTTTTTCATAGTTGATTTGCTCGCTAGCAAAAGCCTGCAGTGGCTCCCTCCAAACTGGAAAATGTGTTAAACGGTTCAAAAGTTAAGAATCCCGCTTTAAAAAACCCCAAAAGGTTTGGCTTACTATTGGTAATTGTCCCATAGAGAAAAAATGTGCTATTAATCCCACATATCGCAAATACTGCAGGATGGATTTGCACCAAATGACAAACAAATTGGGCACAAGGGGCAGTAGATATGCCTTTTGTTAGTTTGGGGTTAAACTGTGGAGTAGTCTTGAAATAATGTGACTGTAAAGGGGTACTACCCAGGTCCCAAAATTTATATCCCCCATGGTACATTAACACAACACATTTCTGGAAAGGCTCACTGATGCAGCAGTGGGGAATGGGAAAGAAGCCACATGACAAGCCCGGGGAGGGGGAATGCTTTTCCCAAACTTGCAAAAGAAAGGGAGTAATAAGAGTGGGATCAGGGAGCATTTACACAAGGGTGCCTAGAAAGGAGGGGGGAGGGGGCACATGGAGAGTTGCAATCGGGATGGGGAAGACTTGTCAAGCTTTTTTCCCATTCCTTTGGTAACTTATCAAAAATATTTCCCTTGATGAGAGCTGCTTTTCCAGTTATTTTGCTGTTAATTTATGTGGGAACCAAGGGAGGGTAAACAAAATAAAACATTTTCAAATTGTAGTGCTAAAAAAAAGTAGGGTACCACCAAAATGAGTACAAGGCCATTGCTGGTGGGATTTGGTCATTTGTTTGCGAGAGGGTTATGGGCCTTGGCTGTAGGTCTGGCCCACTAATCATCACCACTGTTTATTAGCTTATTGGAAGCAATGTGGACAGTGGCAGGGTTTGAAATTCAGATTCAAGGAGCAGGAGCTAAACCCAGCTCTTGGGTGTCGGCCATTACCCAGTAGGCATGAACTTTCTCGGGGGAACTAGAAGCGAGTTATTAACTTTTCGGCCATTTTGTTTGATCCATTATATTTAAATGTGTCCTAATTCTTCTTTATTTGCATTCTCAAACACTTGTCACATATGCATGTTTGTAAGGTACCAGTTGGCACAGGAGCCAAAAATAGCACCTGGTAATTCCTGGTTAGCTTTAAGCTAACTAGGCTCTCCGAGGGAAGAAGCAGGAGCTAAATAGCTTGCGGTAATATTGAACCCTGCACTGGACATTGCGGGTGTAGTTTGATAAGTTACTAGGCAGGGTCCATAGTTGGAGATATAAATGACTGCCTTTAAATTATTAACACGTTAAAGAACACAACACCCTGGTACCCCATTTATGTTCAATAATCCCTACATATAATGTCTGTTTGTCTTGAACCGGGCACATTGCCTATAGCTGCTTTCAGAACACGTTGACTAGGATATTGCTCATCATGATGCCCCTTTTGCCCAGAGGTAGTTGAGAGTATGCAGCGCTTCCTATTCCTATGTCCTATTTATAAGGGGCTCTGTATCAAAAAATCTTAAACCCTGTTTACTGAATAGAGGAATTTGCTGTTTAATTGAGGCTAGTCACTGTGTATGAAATTTTAAGACCATAGTGTAATGTTTGCAGTGTCCACATACTTGACCCCGGCTTGGGGTTCTATAACAGCCATTCTAATAGGAATTGCAAGTATAGCTAGTAGTAAATATGGAACACAGCAGGGACCTTTTTAGTTTGAGGCTTCTACTCCATACTTATTTCGTGATTTGTGTGATGTATATATCGCCAGGATTATGAATGACCCCCGCTCTATTCTGCTTTTATATGATGTAGTTGTGTAAAATCTGGAGAATGCAGTCAGAGCAAGGTTTGTCCTCCCTTTTTTTTTTTTTCTTTTTTTTTTTTGTTTGTTAGGGGCTCGTTGGGAGAGGACTACAGAACAATAGAAAAACAGGAGGAACCCAACAAGCTACCTATTAATGTCGCATTGAGGTTGGAAATTCAGAATAACACTGGGTGACTGCAAGGAAACATCTAATGTGAAACAAATACCACAAGATGAACAAGAGGTTTGGATTACAAAAAAAAATATACTTAATTTTATTCTTTAATATATAATAAAATGGACACAATTAGTCCATCTTCTAAAAAAACACATTTCCAACCTCAATGCAACATTAATAGGTAGCTTGTTGGGGTCCTCCTGTTTTTCTATTGTGTAAAATCTGTATGGTTCCTTTAAACTGAAATTATATTGATACTAGGCAGGGGGATATGGGCCACAGCTGAGTGAGGGGGGTGGATCGAAACCTCAGTGAAAATACTGGTCCACGGGATATGGGCTGCAGTCGTCTTTTTGCCTAATTGTTGTAATGTGGTAATGGCCGAAGTACGTGGTTACTAGCAGGGAGTGTGGGTGCGCCATGACAGTATACCAGGTCTCCTGGCCATGGCCAGTGAACCTGTTTTTTGTAATAATTGGGGCTAAAAGGACAGTGTCTATGGCCTTGAAAATGTATTTGGTCGCCTTGGCCAAATTGAGTTGACGAAAATGTAAACCTTTAAAAAGAGGTTGATGTAACAAATGCTTGCCAGTTATAGGGATTGGAAGTGGTATGACCATGGATGTGGTGAATGTTGGTGACAAAACCAAACATTAGACCGTTCTATCACTTTGAAATGCTACTGGTTTTAATGATCCTGGGGGAAAAGTTCCTTCTCTTTGGGCGACAAGTGTGGACCAGATATGTTTCAATAATCCTGGATAATATTTGGTCTATCAGTTGTGGGTTGAGTAGCAGGAAAAAACAAATGGCAGTGACACTGTGGTGCACATCTTACTGGGATCATGAATGGTTCAAAATTGCTGGGAGCTATGTAGCGCCTGTTTGTAAACTTGAGGAGTCTTGATAGCGGGAGTGGTCCGAGAGACCCTGAGTCCCTGGAATGCTTGAACATATGCAAGGAAATTGGTCTCACTGCCTCACCATAATGCCTGCAAACCTCTGCCCAGGTCTTATCTTTTTCAGAACCAGAGTTTGTAGAATGCACCTTGCTGCAACAAGTAAAACCCCGGACTGAAAGCAGAATAATAGAATCATGAATGGCGTGAGATTTGACTGAAAAAATTCGTCCAATACACAACACACCAACCTCGGACCCCACAGGAATGAGATGAAAACCAAACAAGAACTGTACATGGAAAGTAACTGAAGTAGAGCCTGGGGACCTAGAAATCCTTCCCAAACCTAGTTGGAAGAAAAATTAAAAGTTGGAAGAGTCCCTCTATGAAAATGAGCAGCTTGGGCAAATGGCTTCCAGGGAGGGCTAACAGTTTCGAAAAGTCCCAACCCCCAGAGGAATAGTTTAGCTAGAGATTCGTGGTGAAGGGGATCATGTGATGTGGAAGACCAATGGGACTCTGGTGGAACTCCACAATTGGCTGCTAAACCACCCAGCTAGTTCAGAAACGGGTGAAAGGTGTTCTTCTGAGGTCGAGTTGAGTAGGTGGCTCCAGAGACTCGCGAGGAGGGAGCGGAAAGTAGAGAAGAGTTTGGGGACCCTGTGGGCATGCTGTGAGAGTGAAGGCAAGGTGTTCATTGTGCGAGTGGTACCAATTGTGGTTGTGCGTGAATGGAAGTAGGTTGAAGGTTGTAGAGGAAAGGGCAGGGAGGCATGAGAAGGTTGCGAGACGTGTGTGTGTGTGTGTGGGTGTGGGTGTGTGGGTGTGTAGTATTGGGGAACAGGTGGGAGTTGCCAGGCAGACACAGAAGTCAAGTTTGTGTGGTAAGAACAGGACACAGATGGTAGAGACACAGACACTTTTGGCAGTTGAGATGGGAGCCGAGGGAGAGGCCATGAAGATCAGGGGGAGACGTGTGGCTGTAGTGACAGTGGTAAGTGGGATGATGGGTGTGAATGACAAGAGGAGACCAGTCGATGAGTAGAATCTGAGTATGCCGTCAAAAGCGAAAAGCCTGAAAGTCCTTGAGATGCCTTATAGAGTTCTGTAGGCAGATGGTTAAAAAACATGACCATTAGGCTCCTTTTAGAGAAAAATGGTTGATCAAGATAGTAGGGGTTACCTTCCGTTAGTTTTACTGGCATTTGAGAATCCTCTTGGGGGACAGGAAAGCCTGGGTTATGGTGGTGGGGTCCCAAGGTGTTGTTGAGGTGAGAGGAAGGAACACCTTAGTCTGGGAGCTCCAATTGCTTTCAAAACCTGCTCTTTGTGATACATTTGTTTAAAGTAAATCGTGACAGTAGTTTGCCATCAACAGCTACCAGGAGCTACTTTTTAACATCCCAGGCCAACTGGTGCCATTCAAATGTGTATATGAGACATTAACTCTGTGTTTGGGAAGGAGTTTTAGGACGCTTCTAGAACACACTTGTACCACAGTGGGTTAATTTGTATTGCAAACCTGATTATAGTTTGACTTTCACCTGAAAGATATCAAGCCTTGCAAATACTTAAAAAAACATCACTCGGCCTACAGATCTAGTTACTTTCTCCAGCATGGGGTCTGGCATGGATTCACATGCTCATGAATATTCCCTGTTGTCAGGCTGGGAATCCTCAGTAAAGAAAAAATCTGTTTCAGTTTATTTTCTGAACTGTCTTTCTCCTAACAACCAATCACTGGTCTCTGGATCATACTGCCCCCAGCCAATGACTGCCCTCTACCTAAGCCCCCTCCTCTGGCAGCCATGTTCAGATTTTTACCGCACGTTCAAGTGTTGGGAGTCCTCGTGCTTAGCTCTCAAGCTTTTACTGCTTTTTGCGCTTTTTCTAAGAGTTTTACTCAATTTTTTTGGTCAATCGAGCCTTGCGCTCCATCGATCCACCTTCCGATTAACAGGGACCTGTTTTTCAGATTCTTCACGCCCCTCAAGGGCGAATTTCTTGGAGTTACTTCGTGGAGGATTCCAGAAGCTTGTTCAAGGCCTACGCCGCGTGTCGGACCACGCCAGCATGTCGGATGACAAGAAGGGCTGAACGCCCCTTTTCAAGATTTTCCCCGGCTGCAGGTTACGGAATGTCTTTTCGGACGACAGACATTCCCTGTGCCTTTACTGCCTGCACTCGGACCTGACGCATGTGGAGGTTGACTGTGTGTCTTGTCAGGATATGGTGCCCCGCACGCTGAATGATCGGCGCAGGTAGCTCAAGGAGTGGCTGCAGGCCAAGGCCCCTTCTCTGGGTGAGTCCCGGCATGCCTCCCCTGCCCAGAAGAAAGGTGAGCAGTCTTCTAAGACCTTTGAGGACACCCCTCGCGCTGTTGTCCAACAAAAGGCTAAGCACCACAAGTCCACTGTCACCGGGAGCGCCGTTGCGACAGGCTCCTCAGCGGCCAGAGCGAGTACAGCATCTCCGACGGCGTCGATCACGAGCCAACACTCTGAATCTTTCGAAGAGGAAGTCGGACCATCCGGGCAAACTCTTGGAGAAGATCCAGACACGCCCCCTGGAGAATGCCAAGGGGGAGCAGGGCTCAGACTCTCCTCCTAAGGCCACAGGCTCGATCAAGGCCGTGAAGGCCCAGGTACATCTGTCGTAGACCCAGCCTTCCATTGAAGGAGTGGTGGCGTCCCTCGCGAAGGACGCTGTGGCGGATCCACAGGGCGCGGCCCTGAAGGCGACCGTATCCCTGCCTGCCAGGAGGGAGTCTCTTTTCAGCCCATCGAAAGATGCCGGAGACTGAAGCCTATCATTTTGCCAAAACCGTCCCCCTTTTGTTGCAGTGAAGGGGGGGGGTACGGTAGCACTCCAGGGCACGGATATCTTATCAGACGAGGAGCTTACCAACCTCCAGACCTCCCAGGAGGAACGATGCGTTGAACAGGCCCTTAAGCGACGATCTCGACGATAGAGATGAAGGTGACGACTAGCAGACCGACTAGGAGCAGCAGGCTGCGGAGGGCCTGGAGGACCAACCTAGACCGCAACCCCCTTCTCCTCCGTCACCACAACCACCTAGACATCCACCTGGAGATATCTCGGTGGACATTCTCACTGCCTTGCATACTCTATGCTCGGAGATTCGGAGAAGGATGCCTCTTGCCCCAACGGCCCCTCCCGCGGTGCCGGTACTATTGGGGGAACCACCAGTCAAGAAGAGGAGAGGGCACCCTCCGCCTCCTTGTCACGCCTCACCGCCCTTCCTCCCCCAACCCCCCGAGGGAAGAGACGGGTCCTGACACGGCGATGACTGGCACGGAGGATGGCGGATTAGGAGCGATCTCCCGTCTCCGCTGCCCAGGTCTTCACCGCCCGACGAGATAGGCTCGTTCCACGCCATGATCTCCAGGGCCTCGGAGCTATTCTAGCTTGTCCCAGAGGAGAAGAAGAAAGAAGGTTTCCTATACCAGCGCTGTGAGGCGAAGAGGAGGACTGTACCTTTGATCCTGCTGTTGGATAACATTTGGGACGAGGGGTTGTCCCTCATGACGAACCCTTCCTCAGCCACGGCGAAGAGGGCCCCGTTATGAGAAGTACGCCTAAGTGCTTGCGGTCCCAACCGTCTCGGGATTCTGTGGTTTCGGTAGCAGCCAAGAAGAAGTCTTCAGGCTCCTCCTCTTCGGCAGCCTCCTCTCCCCCGGACAGTGAGGGGAAGAAGTTGGATGCCATGGCGCGAAGAGTTATCGCGTCGGCAGAGACTACCATGAAGACCGCCAATGCTCTTGCCATTGTGGCACGTTCCGACCGGGAGCTTTGGTTCAAGATCTCTCCCATCCTGGACTTCCTTCCGGATGGGCGGAAGCTTTGGAGAGTCAACAGGAAGGCGAGGTGGTATCGGACCACGCAATTATGGTGGCCATGTATATCGCTGACACAGGGTTCTGCCAGATGGGGAACAGCGTTTGCCTTTATCCGCGGGGTTGGCTGAGGGCCACACATTTTCGCCAGGATGTTAAGTCGATGGTGTTGGACATGCCCTTCGGTGGGGACAACTTGTTCGGGAAGACAGTGGATGAGTCTCTTCAAGCCATCAAGGCAGACACGGAGACGGTCTTCAGCAACGACCGCTGTCCTTTCAGACTTCCGGCGGGAAATCCCAAGGTTCTTCCAAAGGATTCGGTGGAGGAGCTTCGTCCTACCATCAGCCCTCCCGCTCTTTGTCCCAGGAGACCTACAGGGGCCGTGCCAAATCTGGAGGAGGCCGTCGTCCAGGACCCCAAGGCGGCCCTTCGACATCAAAACAGGATTGAACCGGATGTGGCATCGGGCCCCGACCCGTGCACCCCAGTGGGAGGCCGGCTGGCGAACTTCGTAAGCGTGTGGCAGACCATCTCCACTGACCGTTGGGTGCTGGATGCTCTCGCCAACGGACCCACCCTGGAATTTCAACGAAAGTGTCCCCGAATACCACCAGTGGCCCGGCAGGAAAACCGCGTCCCTCAGCTGCTGCTGGAGGTGCGGGCCATGCTAAGAAAGGGCGCAATAGAGCTTGTCCCAAGGAAGCTCCGGAGCTCCTGAGTGTACTCTCGTTACTTCCTCGTCAAAAAGAAGACCGACGATGGAGGCCCATCCTAGACCTCCATCGTCTGAACAAGTACATCAGGTTCCAACATTTCTGGATGGTTACTCTTCAACATGTTCTAGGACAGCTAGCAGAGGGGGGATTTCCCATCGTCGCTGGACTTGGAGGATGCTTACTTTCACATCCCCATCCACAAGGGACACAGCAAGTTTCTTCGCTTCGTGGTTCAAGGGCAACATTACCAGTTCAGGGCCCTTCCCTTCGGATTGAAGTCAGCGCCAACAGTTTTCACCAAGTGCCTGGCACTGGTGGCGGCACAGCTGCGTCTACGAGGGATCCATGTATACCCTTATTTGGACGACTGGCTCACCCGGGCAAGCTCAAAGGACATCGCCGTCGACCGCACAGCGAGGACAGTCCGGCTCCTGACGGATCAGGGGTTCTCGGTGAACTATGCAAAGTCCTGCTTGACTTCATCGCAGGACGCGCTGTTTCTGGGGTCCTGTCTCAACAAAGTGTAGTGCCTGGCATCTCCACCAGAGGAGTAGATGGCGGCGATCTTGGGCAAGGTAAAACGGCTGTTGTCCCTGAAGACCGTAAGGGTGAGGTCCATCAAGTCTCTGCTTGGCATAATGTCGTCATGCATATACCTCATTCGATTTGTGCAGGCTGCAGATGCGCCCATTACAAGAGTTCCTCGACGTACGTTGGATACAAGTATCGGGAAGCTTCGAGGACAAGATCACACTGAATGAGTTTCCGTTGAACGATCCGGTGGTGGGGAGTTCATACATCTGTCCGAAGGTGCAGATTTCCAGACCTCACCTTACCAGGAGACTGTTATGACGGACGCCTCTGTGGAAGGTTGGGGAGCTCATACCGGAAGTCTTCACACAAGAGGCCTGTGGCTGCCGGAGGAGAAGGCGTTGCACATCAACGCGTTGAAGCTGCAAACAGTGCGTTGGGCCCTCAAGTCTTTCCTTCCGTCCCTCAAGGACAAGGTGGTGCGGGTCTTCATGAACAACACCACCACAATGTTCTACATCAGGAAGCAGGGGTGCACCAGGTCCCCGGCACTCTGCAAAGAAGCGCAGGAACTGTGGCACTGGGCCGTTGCCCAACAGATGTTCCTCATCCCGTTTCACCTGGCAGGAGTGAAGAACACCATTGCTGACTCCCTCAGCAGGGAGCTGCGTTCTTGTCACAAATTGGAGCTTTGTCAGGACCAAGTGGATCGCCTGTTCCGCAGATGGGGCAATCCCCAGATTGATCTATTTGAGACAAACACCAAGTGCCAGATGTTCGTCAGCAGATTTCTCCAGGTGGGGAGCATGGGGCAGGCATTCTAATTCCCCTGGGACGGCCTGTTTCTGTATGCGTTCCCTCCGTTGCTTCTTCGGTTAGTCAATCAACTCAGATAGTCCTGGTGCAGGATGATCCTTGTCGCACCGGCATGGCTGAGACAGATATGGTACCCAGACATTCTCGACATGTCAGTAGCCCCTCCAGTCAAGTTTCCGGGGGTGGCAGATCTTCTCGCCAGGGAAGGAGGCGCAATTCAGCACCACGACCCAAGATCGCTGAACCTGCAGGCCTGGCTCCTGCCGCGTTAGAATTCCAGGGCTCTGATCGTCCAGTGGACTGCAAGGAAGTGCTTGCCAAGGCCAGAGCACAGTCGTCTACTCTTAAATACTATGGACATAAATGGAAGAGGTTCGCCGTCTGGTGCTGTGCACAGATCGATACTCTACGAGTCACGACTCCGCAGGTACTGCCGTTTTTTCTGTCAAAGGCCAAGGCTGGACTGGCTCATGCCTCCATCAAGGTTCATCTGGCTGCTATCTCCCGCTACACCAGATATCCGGGACGGTCGTCGCTGTGGTCACACCGTCTGGTTAAGGAGTTCGTCAAAGGACGGTTCCGTTCAGGTCCCGCCAGTGAAGGCTCCAGCCCCGGCGTGGGAGCTCAATGTGGTGCTGACTAGGCTCATGGGTCCTCCGTTCAAGCCCATGCATTCGGCGCTACTGAAGTTTGTCATGGAAAACTGCTTTCCTTGTGGCCATTACTGCCGCACAACGAGTGGGTGACATCCAGGCCCTCTCTTGTAAACCACCTTACTTGACATTCCACGAGACGGGGGTAGTGCTGCGGATGCACCCCTCTTTCATGCCCAAAGTGCCGTCGGACTTTCATCTAAATGAGTCCTTGGTGTTGCCTGTATTTCTTCCGATGCCTTTGTCGCCGGCTGAGAGGACTTTACACTCGCTAGATGTGGCTAGAGCGCTGAATTTCTATGTGGACCGCACAAAGAGTTTCTGGCAGACGTTGGAACTTTTCGTGAACTTTGGCCTTGTGAAACCTGGGAGGGCCCTCGCTAAGACTTCCATTTCCAGGTGGCTCTCCGGCTTCTTCACCCATTGTCACTGGTTGGCAAACCGACCGTTGCCTGGCTGTCCGAGAGCCCATTCAACCAGAGCGATCGCTGCAACTATGGCGTTCCTGTCTAGTTTGCCCCTGCTGGACATCTGCAGACCGGCTGCATGGAGGTCGACTCACACCCTCACAAGATTCTACTGCGTCCAGTAGATTCCAGGGAGGAGTCCAGAGTCGGCCAAGCAGTGCTGCGCAACATGTTCGCTTGAAGGTGAGCCTGGTGAGGAGGTAAGAGATGCTTAATGTTAAGCCTTGCCACCTCGTGTGGTAGTGCAGGTGTGTACTGCTATGTGTTCTTTATTCATGAGCATGTGAATCCATGCCAGACCCCATGTTGGAGAAGGAACAAGTTACTTACCTGTAACTGTTGTTCTCCAGCATGGGTCTGGCATGGATTCACATGTGAACCCTCCCGCGTACCCCTCTGCGGCTCTTCTCTTGGTCCTACTGCCACTTTACGTGCTACCAAATCTGAAGATGGCTGCCAGAGGCGGGGTTTAGGTTGAGGGCAGTATGATTTAGAGACCAGTGATTGGTTGTTAGGAGAAAAACAGTTCAGAAATTAAACTGCATCAGATTTTTTCTTTACTGAGGATTCCCAGCCTGACGGGAAATATTCATGATCATGTGAATCCATGCCAGACCCATGCTGGAGAACAACAGTTACAGGTAAGTTACTTGTTCCTTACCTTCTTTTTTTTTTTTTTAAACTTCTTTTTATTATTCAGCGTGGCAGCTAAACACAGGCGAACAGCGTCAGGCATTACAATATGAATACAGTGTACATAATGTAGGTGCGCAGAGGTTACTACACAAAATAACACAATTAATGGGCACAATCACAGCATAGAGAGGGCAACAGAAGACTGTGATAGGAGTGAGGGCCAGAGCTGGTGGGGGGAAGTGGGCGGGGGGAGGCATCCGGGGTCGCAATAAGATCGGACATGTAAGAGTGGAACCTGAGCCAGATATTCCTAGGCCTGGAGTGGGTGGGTTGCATATGGGACCAAGCTTCCTCAGAGTCCGAGGCCCACGTGACCGCTCTCAGCCATTGGGCGTGTGTGGGACGTGAGGGGCGAAGCCAGCAGAGCAGGATGGAGCGCACCACGTGTAGCAGGCAGAGGCCAGCTAGTTTTTTGGAATCACGGGAGAGGCCTGGGAGATCATGAAAGAGGCATACCACCAGGGAAGGAACAATGGGATGGTCGAGCACAGCAGACACTGTCGAGCAAACTGCCTCCCAAAACTGTGAGAGGCGGGGGCAGGACCAAATCATGTGAATGCAGTCGGCATCGTCCTGGCCGCATCTAGGGCAGCTGGAAGGGTGTTCCCTGGACATGCAATGTAGTCTGATTGGGGTGTAGTGAAACCTATGTAGTACTTTGAACTGAATGAGTTTAAGCCGGGAGTTGAAGGACACTCGATGTGTGCGCTCGCATAGATGTGCCCAGCGCTCATCCGACATTTCAACACCAAGGTCTACCCCCCCACGCACGCTTCAGTTTGGCAAAGTCTGGGACAGATCTGGATTGTAACATAGTGTATAACCTGGAAATGTTACCCCTCGTGGGCCCAGGGGAGGTGAGCTCCTCAATAGCAGGGTCGTCCGGTGGCAACGCGGGGAACGTTTGGTAATTACGCTTGAGGGTCCTGCGGAGGGATGCGTATTGGAGCCATACACTCTGGCCGCTCCTCAAGGGCAATGGGAGATCGGGCCATTCAACAAATATACCCTGGTCAAACACATCACGTAGCAACTCGTAGCCCGCGTCCGCCCAGCGATGAACCGTGCCCGGTGGGACCCGCGGGACCCCCGGGAGGAAATTCCAAAGAGGGAGGTTGCCGTGGAAGGCGTAAGCAGTTCTGACTAGCCTCCACATCTTCGCTAATGTGATGGACGTGCAGGCGACCGGGCTCTGAGAGTCCAGTGCCAAGGGAGCGGGTTGTATCACCAAGGAGCGGATGTCACGGTCACAGACCGCAAGCTTCTTGAGTCGGACATGCGGGGGAGGGTCCGTTGTATTAAACCAGTAAGAAGTATATTGGATTTGGGATACCAGCCAGTATTTAAGAAAGTCAGGGGCACCGAAGCCCCCGTTAGACATGGGAGTAGACAGGGTATACATTTTTAGGCGGACCACACCAGAGTGCCAGAGAAAGGAATTCCAGCCCCCTCCTGGCCACAAGGGTATGTTAGTGAACATGTAAAGCAACTGGGGCAACACCACCATCTTCAACAGCCCTATCCTGCCTGCCAGGGAAATCGGGAGTTTGTCCCTGACCCGGACCTTAGCCGTCAGGTGTGTGAGGTACTTCTGATAGTTTTCCTGCAAGGTCAGCACCTGCTGGCGCGTTACCACTATCCCCAAGTAGGTAAATGTGGATTGAGCCCATGTGAAACCAAGGGTGTCAGGAGGAGGGAGAGTGCATTCCGTGAGTGGGAAAAGAGTGGATTTCGAGCAATTCACTTTAAGGCCAAAGATTCGACCAAACTGAATGATGTCCTCCGGTATTGGGGGTAAGTTGATGGAGGGAGAACGCACAAACAATGTGTCATCCGCATATAGGGACACCATGTCCGACTGGCCCGCAGTGCGGAGGCCTCTATGAGCGTGGAATTGGCGGAGCATATCAGCGAAGGGCTCTATTGCTATAGCGAAGATCAAGGGAGAGAAGGGGCACCCCTGTCTCGTCCCCCTGGCGATCTCAAAGAGGTCGTCGGTGCGGACCCTGGCCACAGGAGTAGAGTAAAGCAATCTGACCCAGTAGAGAAAGGAGGGGCCGAATTTGAAACTCTCGAGAACCTGCCATAGGTACCTCCATAAAACTGAGTCAAACGCCTTTTGCATGTCGAGAGTGACAGCCACGTGTGTCTCGGGACTGATTCTGTTAATTATGTCAAATAGGCGCCTCAGGCTCAGGGAGGTAGAGCGACCTGGGATGAAACCCGCCTGATCTGGATGGATGATAGATGGCAGGAAGGGAGCTAACCGGAGTGCCAGAGCCTTGGCGTATACTTTGACATCACAATTTATAAGAGAGCGGGCGATATGAACCACATTGCAAGGGGGATTTAGCAGATTTAAGTAGTACTGTGATTGTGGCCTCATGGAGTGAAGGGGGGAATACACCGGCCTCCACAGACTCCTCCCAAAGAGCCAGCAAGTGAGGGAGCAGCTGTGACTTAAAATGCTTGTAAAATTCGACCGGGATACCGTCCGACCCAGGGGCTCGCCCCGAGGATAAAGAGTCAATAGCGTCTGACAGCTCCTCCAGTGTGAGTGGGGAGTCAAGGGAGGCTGCGGCCTCCGGGGACAGGGCTGACAGAGGAAGGGCATCGAGAAAGGAGTCGATCTCCGCCACTGACACCTCATCTGAGTTAGAGTGTAGGGTTTCGTAGAATGTGAAAAATTCCCTGTTGATGTCTTGCGAAGAGACAGCCATGGAGCCGTCAGGCCTCTCAATTCCGAGTATGTGTGGGGACCCCGTCTCGTGACGGATCAGTCGTGCCAGAAATCGACCAGGGCGTTCCCCCTCCCCGTATCTCCTCGCCATGCCAGGACTATCCAAAAACCTTTGTTCACGATCCGCGAGGGATCGGAACGTGTCCAACTCCATCCCGATATCAGCCAGGTTGCCCGGGGTAGAGTGAAGTGAGCATGTAGCTTCCAGGGTAGAGAGTCTGGATTCACTAGCGGCAAGATCTCTCCGGATTGACTTAAGGACCCCATTCTCCTTGGCCAACGCAATCCCTCTAATATAAACCTTAAATGACTCCCATAAAGTGGCCTGAGACGTTACCGAGCCCGTATTAGTCTCGAAGAACTCTTCAATCGACCGCTCGAGCTCGGAACAGAACTCCGGGTCCAGTAAGGAGAGGGGTTTCAACCTCCAGTTGCGTGTCCGGCCGGGATCAGGACCCCAACCAATGTCCACAGTAACTGGAGAATGGTCATACAGGGTTCTGGGAAGGATCATTAACTGTATAACGCTCTTAACCAATTCGTTGGAGATCACCCATCTGTCAATACGGGAATAGGAATCGTGGACTGAGGAGTAAAAAGAGTTACACGCGGGAGTCCGGGTAGAAGAACCTCCATGTGTCTACCATGGCGAGACGTGGCAGGGATGATAGTGCAGCGTAGGCTGCCCTGGAAAGTTGACGGGGCCTGGATCCAGATCTATCGAGGGCTACATCGAAAATCGTGTTGAAGTCGCCCCCCCCAAAGGATGGGGACAAGGGGAAAGCCACCAAGGAGGGACGTGACCTGTACATAAAAATCGGGGTCATCTAAATTAGAGCCATAAATGTTCAGCAGGACCACCTACCTGTGTTGGAGCGCAGCATGAAGCAACACATATCTGCCTTGAGGGTCTATTTGTGAGGAAATAAGAGTAAACTTGAGGCTCTTGTGAATGAGGGTCATGACCCCACGGCTTTGGGTAGAGAAATCGGTAAAGAATCTATGGGGACCCCAAGTTTTGGCAAAACGCAGACACTGTTCCGCGCGAGCATGTGTCTCTTGTAGAAACAGAATCTTGGACCCATGACGCTCGGCCTGTAACTGGAGCTGCCTCATCTTTTTATAATTGCCCAACCCACGTACGTTCCAGCTCATGAAGGTCAGGTCACTCTCGGTCACAGATGCAGTGGTGGTTGAAAAAGAAAAAATGTCAATACCCAGCGGGCCAATTTCACAGCCCTGCGGCACCAAGTCCTGAGTACCACCTCGCGGTCCGCCTTCGCTGCCAACGCCAACTTTTTAATAACATAACCCCCGACATGACCCACCCCCACCCACACCCCCCCCCCCAAACAGAGGGATGACAATCCCAACCCCCCTCAACCAAAACCAAACCAGAGGCATCAGCGCCTGGGGGCCTCAATGCCGGACTGGCCGCCGCAGTCCGGGCTGCGGCAGATCCAAAAAAGACAAAAGGTGCCCACAGTAGACATTTTGCATGTAACTTGAACGGGGTTCTGGCACATGTTGATGTGGCACATATTTGTAAGATGAACAAAAACAAGCAGATTCCGGAATAGAGGATCAAAGTGACCCCGATGCAGGAAGGCGGCCGTGCCTGGCCTCTCCTCGTCGGGACAGAAGGGTAACTGCAAAACCGTGATCAGAGGAGAGGGGTCAGCCAGGGAAATGTTCGTCGATAAACCTGGAGGCCTCCTCCGGGATCGTGAAGAAAAACACCTCATTGGCGTGTTCTATGCAGAGTTTGGCAGGATAGAGCATAGCTTATTTGACGGAGTGGTCCCGCAGCCTGCGTTTCACAGCTTGGAAAGTCTTGCGTTCACGTTGGACGGCCGTTGAGAAGTCTGGATAAAGATGAATCCTTGCGCCGTCCAGTAGTAGCTCACCTTTAAGTCTGGCGGCCCTGAGGAGGGCATCACGGTCACGGAAGTTCAGCACCCGGGCTATGATGGGCCGAGGTGGAGCACCGGGCTTGGGCTTAGCCGTCAGGGCTTGGTGTGCCCGCTCAATGGCGAAGTGCGGGGAGAGCTTGGGAGAATCCAGGAGCGAGACCAATGTATGCTCAACAAAGACCTTCATTGGTTCATGAACTTCATTCTCGGGAACCCCGATAATGCGGAGGTTGTTATGCCTCGATCAGGATTCCAAGTCCTCGTTGTTCTTCTCTACCTCGAGGACTCGGTTGGAGAGAGCGACGACCTCGGAGCGCAGGGCGCCCAGTGCATCCTCTGCGGAACCGACCCGTGTCTCGACCACACTCGGATATCGGTCCTCTCGATGTGGGCCTTAATAGAGGATACAGTACCGTTCATGTCATCCAGTTTTGAGTGAAGTGCAGTGAAGCCCTCACGGATGAAGTACATCCTATTGGGATTCCGGTGCTGTGGCGGGTGAAGATGCAACAGGGGCCTGCTCAGTGGTCTCCTCTGACGATCTCGACGCAGCCTTCGCAAACATGTTGATGGAGCTCTTTCCTCACACCTCCCTTGGTCATCCTGATGATGTTGGAGGTCGAGTGGGGGTGAGGGGGGAACCCCAGCAGCCTTGGGAGAGAGGCAGGGGGAGCTAGGACCCTGTACCACGTGAGGGAGTATGCGAAGTATGGTATGAAACGGGGAGTAATGCAGAGGGAGCCGTGGCTGTGAATCCGTATAGATGCGATATTGCGGCTACCAGTGCAGGCTGCGGGGTCTCAGCCAGCCCAGGGAGACGTGGGGGACAACGCAAGGAGACCTCGGGGGTAGGAGACCCCAGGGATGGGGGTGATGATGCCCAGCGGACACTGTGAGAGCAGGAATCCAAATATGAGTGACCAAGTGCAATGAATGGAGAGGAGCACCTCCCAGCACAATGCTCCGCAGGGTAGACAGGCCGCAGCCTCGAGCACAGCGATGAAGGATAGGGCAGGCAGCCGGTAAACAAAAGTTCCTGTGTGGAGTAGTGGCACTGAGAGCACTGTGGCCCCCTCAGAACGTAGGAGTCCCCCAAGAATGAAGATTTACGTGGCCTGCGAGGCCTAAGGCTTCCCCAGTAGGGCGAGGGGGTGAAGGCAAGTCTGTGAGGCGGGGGGGTGGGGTGTGCGCTCAGACAAATGCAGGCCAGGGAAAGTTCGAGCGTGCCAGGCCCGGGGTGACACCAACCGTTAATGGGCCCTGAGGCCGGGGGCCGCCGGCGGACAATCCGCGAGGCACTGCAGGGAGGGGGTGAGGCAGTGCTACCGCCCAGGGGTGTCCGAGGGGCCTCCCCGCCTCACGTGCCTGGTGGCTGCAAGGATCCGGCAGCACCGCGTGTATCCCCCGAGCGTTGAAGTCTCTCCGTCGGCGGTGGGGGGGAGGCTCCCGCCGAGTTGGCACCACGGTGAGGCCCAGCAATCGAGGTGAGGGGCCCGGGCAGCCCCGATGCAGGGCAGACGTCTCTCCAAGTGCGTCCCGAGCCGGCAGTGCGCGGCCTCAGGATGCGCCCAGACCGCCTCCAGATCTCACCGCCAGCCAGGGCAGAGGCAGACCGCCACCCGCCGGCGCACATCCGCTGGGGCAAGAACACGCTGCAGGCCCCCAGGCGAGTCTGTCCGCCACTCCGCTGGGGCCGGGTTTTGGCACGCAGGAGCGCTGCAGGCAGGCGGGGGGATGGTCACGGCGGCGCCCAGAGATAGCGTTCCACGGCTCCGTTTTTCGTCGGGATTCGGTCTGCAGGGTCCCTGGGATAGCGGCTCCAAAAGCGTATAAGCCGGGATCGGCTGCCAGGTGGTGAAAGTGCCGAATTAGGATCTTGCGATCTGCCGGCCACGGAGCTCGAGCTTCAGGCGGCCATCTTGTTCGCCGCTCAACAGCGCCCCCCGTTCCTTACCTTCTTACCCCTAAAAATATCCTCACCCCTAATGGGGGGGAAAGTTGTTTTCTGTTAGATGCTGCATTACGCTATTAATAATTTCATATTTCCCACAATGCTACCACCCGGAGGCCTATGTGCATAGTGAAATATGTATTTACCATTTACTGCAATGTTGGACTGTAACAGCATCTGTTTAAGGCTGCCAGAGAACAGAATATTGCTGAAAATCAGAACATATCCTTTCTTTGTCTGTTACTTAAGGAAAGGATGGTCTTTACAGGCGTGTTTATGGTGCATAAGGCAATCTGTTGTAAAACAGAACATTGTCATATCGCTTCCCAAAATGTTTCCTGGATAAACTTGAGATGGAGAGTTCAGGCCAAAATTCTGGCCCTAAAGATTTAAAAAAACAGAAGTGTCCAAAGGTTCCTTGTTTCTAGCTGCCAGGGCTCAGAACCCATCGAGTTTTGCTTTGATACGAGTCAATGGGAAACTGCAACTAACATATAAATTCTGCCAGTGAGTGTCCTACCCGTTATGCTGGATCTCTGAACCAGACAACCAGTATATTTACGATAGCCCTATGATGCACCTCTGGTGATGCATTTGTGTGCTCTAAAAGACTCCACAACCTAACCTCATCAGCCATGCTCCCACTCTTGTTTGGTTTTTATAGACTTTGGTTCCACTTAATATATACCCCTTATGTGTCAGTGTCAGCATGGTAAGAGGGGCTGTCATCCCATCAGATTATGATTGGTGGCCGAAGTCCAGAAGAGATGAGGCGGTTTGCATGGCAAAAAAGGAATGAAAAGTATGGCAAACTCGCTGACCTGCAGATGAAATTACTGCCTTCTTGGTTCCTTGTGCGCCTTGATGAGTAATGCATGGAGCGAGGTGCAGCAGGCAGGTGCACATGGGACCTTTTTCAGACGAGTGAAGAGAATATTTGAACTCCATGTTTGTAGTAGTTTGTGCAGTTTGTGTTGTTTTGTAAAATGTATTGTGAAAAAACATGTATTTAATATATTGTAGTCTAACAAATGCTATTTATATTTTGCACTAATGCAAACAATTGTATTACAATTGAAGTTGTAACTTATTTTTCAACACTCGGTTCAGTATTATGGGGACAGCAGTATTTTATGAATATAGTCTTAAGTCGCTTGCATGCATGCTAGTATAGCATGTCTTCATGGCTTTTTTTCTTTCTCTAGGATGGTGTGATGAAAAATGAAAAGCTATTGGCAGTCTGCATCTACCTGGAGGCTGTTGAATTGGATGAAATTACATTCACAAGTACAGAGCTTTTGAAAAGTGTAAACCTGAGGTAAGTTTATGCAGTGTGGTTTTCAAATTGTATTGGTTCTTGGAGTGGATAAAGAGCAGGTTAAGCAGCCACATCTGACATGGGGCAAACCTGCACTTTGCAAGTCCGACTCACAGCCGCATCCGCTCTTTTTCTTTCTGAGGTTTAAAAAGTGAATACTGTTAAATTGGCTCCTCAATACAATGTTGGGACTTTAAATCCTTTGTAAGGCAATCTTTGTTTTCTTCTATTTTGTGTTTGTTTTTTTTTCCCCCCTCCACACTACCACTAAATCAGCAGTCATCGCAATCATTAAGATGAAACTGGTAGTCTGAAAGGTATACCTCTTTCGGTAATCTGGACCGAGGACAGACTACTGTGGGCGAGGTGTTGGCTTGTACAGAAGCAATCTGTAACAGCAGAGGATTTGGAGATAAATTAATTTTGAAAAGTGCTCCAGAGATTAATCAAATGAAAGGAGGGTCGTCCGTCCCCCTTTATACAGGCAAAATGCTGCAGCGGATTGGTCCACAGCAAGCCTCGTGTCCAATCATAGCCAGTGTTTTGCAGCAAGTGGGGAGCGGGCACCAGAGGTTTGAAGGCTCTGCAAAATCCAAGATGGTGAGGCCCTTCTATGGCCTGAAACTCTTCTTGGCTATCCCAACCTCTTAACTCTGCTCACTTCTGGCTGGCTACATCAAAAGGTCCCAATATTTGGCACTGTGGTGTGAAGAGGCTATGGCAAGACAGGGCTGTCTTTGAAATACTGGTTCCCAATGGACTTCCAGGGAGTGTACCTGTTCCCTGGAGGAAAGCAGGAACCTTTCTCAAGGGGATCAAATAAGGTGGGGCTTCCTGGGCTGGACCCAAGGCTGTTGTCAGCACACCCAGCCAAGATGTCTTAATACACACTAGACCCGGGTTTGACTGGTATAAGGATCTGTATATCTTCCCTTTGTGCCAATTACTTTTAAAAGGAATTTTCCAGTAGATTGTTTTAGGAAATGTTGGAAAGCGGGGTGATCGTCCCAGGCTCCGAAGAGGTTCAGTGTGAGGCATAGGCCAAAAGTGTGTTGTAGACGCTTGTGGAGACTATAGGGGTAAGCGGGCGTTGGTATAAACTGCATCATGGGCGAGTTAGTGCATGTGTGGATATAGGGTGTATTGGGAGTGAAACGCTACTTTAGAAATGGCAGTCATATTGAAATTCCGCCTAACGCTGCGCTGCAGCCAGGGTAGTAGGCCCAGGCCACGAACGTGCAAAAAAGGATGTACATGCGGGAATAGGTTGTAACATGGGCAGCAGAGAGAAAGGCCAGAGCCGCAGAGATTCATAAACCTTCCATTTGTCTCTTACTGCAAGCATTCATATCCCAGGATGAATGGCCCTGCCCTGAGGGGGCTGAGATCTCCCTGCAAAAGGTTATCCCACGAGAAGGAGGGCTCGAGCCTCGGACCTTTGCCAGTTCCAACATTAAAATATAGTGCTCAGATGTCCCTGCCCCAAGACCCTCGCATTCCAAGGTATCAGCCAGCTCCAGACCACCGACCATAAAACTGTTAGATCACCAATCGATCAAAAAGCAGGAACGGCTGCCCCATCACCAAGTTATGTGATTTGTGCTGTTGGGTGCCGGGAGGGCCAAAGCAACAAACCTAAAAACCAGGGTGGAAAGCTTTGGAAAGGTGCCAACGCGTCTGGGGTCGAGCTGGCATTTGTAAATTATAGTAACCTCGTAAGTATCCGCCTCTCCCATGTCTGCCCATTTCTGCAGATCCAGGTGCACACTAGGTTAGAGATTGAGAATGCATTGTTTTCTTGTTCCTAATTGGCAATTAAATATAGCTTTGCGCCTGATGATGCACCAAAAGCAAACACACATGGAAGAAGACGGACAGAAAGGGCTGGAATCAATGGCCTGGCATTCTTTGTGGAGCAGGTAGCCTATGTATAGGGTCGCATCAACCAGCCATTTGGATTTGTAACTGACGTTACTGATGCTGTGCGCCCTTCTGACATGTTGCTTGTCTTGATTTTACCAGAGCGCTCCATGGCAGCACAGCTCTTCGCCCGCGTGCCTATCTTTTGTGGAAATAAAACTTGTTTTCCTTGCAAGCGGCGTGCCAGGCCTTTTTTCCTCTAGTCTGATGCATTTTCTCTGGTGTGAGCATTGAGGGGTTTATCTACAGAAATTGGTCGTAAAAAATGGAGGCACAACAAACATTTCTTTTAGTATTGAAGCAGTGATTCAAAAATGACAGTTGTATCACACGTATTATATTATTAGTATAGATGATATAGCTTAAATTAAGCCAGAGATCAGTTTTATGTAGTTTTTTCAAAGAAAATGACAGTTGTAATTTTCTTTGACACATGACTTTGTTAATTTCTTTTTGGGGGTTCCCCATGATACCCCTAACCCTCAAAACACTTACATATTTACTTACCCATGAAGTAATGTGTCAAAGTAAATTACAACAGTGTAATTGACTTCGGTAAAACAACGGCACACCGATTGAAGCAGTGCAGGATAAATTATCACAAGGTAAGCCGACAAGTGGCATGTGTTTTGCGCAAAATTTGCTTTCCCAAAGCTTTGTTTTCCAGTGCTTGACTTGGTTCCCTGACTTGAGTGTCCTCTATCCGTGGATAATCGTTTTAATTTATTCAGGCAGATTGATCCATACTTGGTGGTTGATATCAAATCCACAATGGTCACTGTATTATTTGGATAGTCCCATTTGTAACGTAGCCTCTAATAAAGTTTTGACTTTGTTTCATTCAATGTATGTCACTCTCAGAAATGCTTAGTCTTTGGTGTCATGTGACTTGACTCCTATGTGTCTTATAGCTACCCAGAGGACATCCAATTACGTGTCATTGATTAACACACAGTGGGGGGCTCTCTTGCCTTCAGAGAGTTTACATAAAGGATACCATACGAAGTGCAAATAATATACACTATGTATAGTGTGATCCTTCTCCAATAGCTAGTTATGAGACAGTTTACGGTGACCTTGGTTGCACTGTTCTAACACATGTTTCTTTTCCTGTCGGGGCACCTTTTTTCGTCGGTCTGTTTGTATCATTGGGGGCTTCAAATAACGTGTGTATCGGCATTCATATTTTTCATGTGTTCGCGTCTGACAACACCTAGTCTAAATTAAAGGGAATATCCAAATGTAACACTAACACATGCCACATTACAAGTAAGTCACTCACCCCGGTTTGGTTCAAACTGTGGATTCTTGTTTCTCTGGTTAAAGAATAAAATCATACCCAGAAATCAGATGCTGTCATCAGTTGTAAACTTGTTCTCGTAAAGCCTCCACAATAGAAAATAAGCAGAAATTAAACACATTAGCAAATTTCAATTTCAGAATATACCTCCTAATAAAAACAGTTTGCTAATGTTAAAACCTCTCCACCCACAAAAGTACATAATGTAAACAAAATGTTCAGCAAACAGGAAAGCAAGTCACTCATAGCACATGCTCTAATAAACAAACATTTCATAATTCCCTTGTAAACATTTTATCATGCAAAGCATGCAATACAATTGTTAAAATACACATAACAAAAATTCCAAGCCAAATACTTAGAATCCATGATTTTGCTCTGTTGTAAGCATATTATCTATAAAACGACTCTAACAAAATACTATTAACCACTACTCACTTCATCTAAACTTGATCTACAAAAATGTAAACATTCCAAAATGTCATCAGTCCCTTAACACTTGCTCAAAGTCCACATTTCATTTTTTGCTTACTTAAAATTCTTCCAAAATGACACATCACAAATGAATAAGGAATGCACGTACAACAAACAAAATGTAATACATATTAAATAAAAATATGCTCATAACTTTAATGTATCCATTTACAACAAATGCTAAAGGAACAACTCATATTTATATTTTATCGTTTAAAGCACAGACCTAGCTCGAGCAGCAGAAATGTGCACAGGGTCTGCATAGTCAGCGTTTGGCTGGCATCTTCTAACAGTAGCTCAGTACTGTGAGTTCCAGTCTGTGCGTCAATGTGGATCTATTGGGATTAGTTCTTGGTCCGGTTTTGTTGAAAAAGCCATGTTTTGACGATTTGCGAAATTGGAGAATTGTGAGGGCATTCCGAGCTGATTCTGGGATAGAGATCCAGAGGATAGGTGCATGACAAGTGAAGGATTGTTTTCAGGTCCACTTTGCGGATGAGTTGTGATTAATGCTGGTTGGTCGATTTGCACAAGGAGCGTGTGCCTACAGATATGTGAAGCTTAGCAGCCAGGTATTCTGGTGTGCAACTCGTTATTGCTTTTTAGATGATATATGCAGTGTTACAGTATTCTGGCCTGGAGAAAAAGCTAATGTAGTTTGCGTAGGATGGGGGCGATTAGTTCCATTTTTAGTGCACCCCTAAGAAGACTTGCTGCAGTGTGGTGGACTGCTTTTTGTAGAGCCAAGTGAACGGCTGGCAGTCCCATTAGGAGGGAATTTCCCCATTGATTCTCAGGATTGTGACACTGGAACATGTGAGAAACCAGAGGTGGCCAGGACACGGCCATCTCCTTTGGATGCAGACCCTGGCATTGGACCACTGCGGGAGGATCACCTGGGTGAGGGGTCTTCGGGGAATGGGGGTAAGGCAGCCGATGGTGAGATGCAGTGTTCCCCCCCCCTTTTCTGTTTACCTAACCCAACCTATTTTTTAGGTTTCTACGAGGTACCAACACCCGTCACCCACTCCCCTTTTTACACAAACACTGGGCCGAGGAAGAGGGTGACTGAGAGTAACAAGACTAACTCTTATACATCCTACTGTACATGTCCTGCTAATCGGGTCAGGCACTTGACTTTAAGTACATACACCTGATACCAATTGGCTCTCCTCACACGGATAAAAGGCAGCACTTGGAGACCCACTCTGGGCAAGGCAGAACACAAGTATGAGCAGAAGTTCCGGGGCGAAGGCAAACCTACTGGAGCAGAGCAACGGATCAAGGGATGATTGCAGCAGGTCAAAAACACCCAAGAGTTCCCTACTGGAAATCGTTGCCTCCACCAGGCCACAAAAGAAATTTGGAGAAGGCCAGATCCCACATTAGAAGGCTGCATTGTGTTTCAAGGATGCCAGCGACCCTCCCGAGTGAACGGGACAGTTGGGGAGGCGAGGCCAAGCCTGTGATAACCTTGACTCATGAATTGGAAATCGTACAACCAAGAAAGAAACTCATACATCCGGTGAGTTGGCAAGCGACCCAAGACCGGTGTGTGTTAAAGAAAGTTTGAAGTGGCAACATTTCGCATGTGAAGGCTGCAAGCTTGTGGATGAGATGCGAAGAAAGGCCGACCTGTTAATGAATTTTGAAGTAATGACAGCTGTGAAATCAGCGATACTGAGTGTCGGGGTGGTCCGGCAAAAGGAAGTAGCCCACTCGAAAGTCTCTGTGAAATGTGCATTGTTTGTAACGATAAAGTGAGTGAACTGCAAAAGTGAATTAAGCAAAATTAACCCTCAAGGGAAGGGGAGAGTGAAAAGCTGAACCTTGAATTTTGAGTCAAAGTGGTCCTGCGGAGGTCTGTAAAGAAAGCCGCGCACATTTGAAAGTCTTCGACTTCCGAAAGTGGTCTGAGCCCGGATGTGGTAGACCCGAAGTGTAAAAAGCTTGGGGAAGGGAACAACCTGCAAGTTTGTTGAACTTTGGTTTTGAAGAGATCTGAGCCTGAGGGAGGGTGACCTGCGTGAACTTTTTGTTGAAACATTAATTGAAAGTCTGGAAAGAGAGACTTTAATGTGGAAGGCCAGGCGAGCCTCGATCCACATTTTTTGGAGCTGTTATGTGTTGAAAACCCGAGCCAGAATGTGCTATCCCGTTTACAGTGACCACCTTACTCTGTGTGGTCTAACGTGGGGCGGTGTTACGCTCACCTGATATCCCCAGAGGCGTTTGGAAGGCTCTGAGATCTGGAACCCTGGATGCGTAGTTGCCCAGTGCTGAATAATGAATCTGCAATTACAGAAGGGAGGATTTGTGATAATTGTCTCTAATGGGTGAATCTCCCACCTCCCTCTGACCGATTTCCCTTCCCACTGGGTTCTTTTCTCACCTTAGTTATTTGTAGGGTGAGCTATCCGTCCTGTGTTTCTTGTGCAGGGGCGCTTGACGTTTCTTGGCGGGCTGGCCGAGTTGCTTCACTGGTGCAGTATGCCTTCCTTGGGCCCAGGCCTGCTGTGACCCCGAATCTGCTGGTAGGCAGGTAGGTTTGTTAATTGTAAGTCTTTGTTCTGTTTATGGTGGGAATTCGTTAATGTCTTTATCTCCTTTTCAGGTGCGAAGGTCTTGATGCTGGCGTGCCGGATGGAGAGGCCCGCTTGAAGGCAAGAGAAAGCGCGAAGCGTAGCGCCTTTATTGTCTTTTAAAGCTAACCTGTGTTTTCTTCTTCTCCTCACAGGCCGCTGTGGTGCTGCAAGTGAATGAGAGCGCGATGAAAAACAGGCCCCCGGAATCCGTTACGGTAAGTACCGCGCTGTGCGTTTGTTTAATATTGAAAGTGAACCTGAATAGGTCTTTTTCCTTTGCAGATGTTGCTGTGGTGCTCCTGATGGAAGCGCGGCGTAGCGCGATGGAGTTCGATGTTTTTGAAGCGCGTGCGTTCTAATTATTTTTCCTTTTTTTGTTATTGCAGGTCGCGATGTTCGAGCAGCAGCTGTGGTAGGGGTTATCGACACGTCCTTAAGCTAGTACTCACAGGTGACAAATGTTTCTTCTTCTCTCTGTTTCCACAGATTGCAGCCCGGTTGAGATGCTGAGTGCTGGATGGTGCTTTCTCAGGTAAGACAGAATAATATTAATCTTGTTCTTGCAGGACTACAGGAAGATGCTGAAGACCAGGAGCTGGACACGGTGAGTGTCACGCTGCTGGTTGCAGAATAACACAAAGCCTGTTCTGCAGTCAGGGTGTGGTTTATATAGCCCAGGTGAAGTAGTTCCAGGGAAAGTAGTTCCAAACCTGCCACACCCAAAACACTAGACTGCATGGCTTGGTTCTTAGAACTGGGCTGTGTGGGTGCTACCATGTTGGATTTAAAGGCCCATGTACATAAATGGGACCTAGTTTGAACAGCCCTTCCTTCCTACATATGAGTCTGATGCCAAAGGCGCCAAGACTGGCGCCAGGAGCCCTTTTGCAGTGGTTTTAAGGCCCTCCGGGTTCTGGTGGGAGCCTGCTTGTGGCACAACTTGTGCCCCCTTACAGTGGTCATGACCGGTGGAGAGCTGACCGGCCACATTTTCTTTTTTGAACTATACACTTTTTGTACAAGAGCTAGGGCAGGCATTAGGTTTTTGTTGGCATTGGCCATTTTAATTTGATGGACTACACTAGGACTGTTTAGTTTCTTAGTTATAGGGCAAAGTAGGAGTTTTTGCAACCCCAGAAACTTCAATAAAATGTTTACAAATTGCACCTATTATCGGTGTCATACTTGTGATACCATACCTCCCCGACACACACCAAGTGGCACCTATTGTGTAGTAATTGACTTGAAATTGATCACCATACTCTGACCCAAACAATACCTATTCATATTTATGCCTACCTTCCCTTTGCAACACTTTGGTACTTCCCTATTGCATTTCACAACCTAAATAGCCCATAATGCACCAGTTCTCATTACTAGTTATTCCTGTGCAGAAGTTTTGGAACTACAATCCCCAGGAGCCCTATCAGTGCTGCTTTCACTTTCCCAGGTCCAGAGAGGGAGGAGGCACTTACCTTCAGGTGTGGTGCTCCAGGTGCTGTTAACCAGCCTGCTTCAGCACAGGGTGTCCTTATTTAAGCAGCTGTCTGCTGGAGCACAGGGCTCTTGCATGGAGTTTGCTGCTAGACTCTTGTGCTTTGAACATTGGATTTTTTACTGTGTCTCTTGGTGCTTTTTCCCAAACATGTTCCAGTCCCCTGTGCTCCCTGCCCTGCTATTCTGCCATGCTCCCCCCTACTCTTCCTGCCCTGTATCCTTGCTTCGCTGCCTGCTGTCCTGTGATCTGTATGCAGCTGTGTCCCCCCCCCTCACGCCTGCTAGCCTGTATACTCTGCTCCCCTGAATGCAGTCCTCTGTTGCCTGCCTGTAGCCACTTGCTCTCTACCACTGATTCTCTTGTTCCCTGCCTGCAGTTCCTTTCTCTGTGCCAGGGTCTGTTACCTGGCTTTAGCTGTTGTGACGAATCTGGCGATGTTGTCACTACTTTTCTGGGGAAAATCTCCCCTTATTTGGCCAGGGTGAGGCGGACGCTACTGGAGATTCACCCTGGGGGCGGCTATATGAGGCATACCCTCCTGGGAGTGGAGTAGGCTAGCTAGGTCATGGCAGGCATTTCCTCGTTTCCATAGCCAACAATAACACCCACTTGCCTCCCTATTCATGTATGGCATACTGTAGTGTGGGTATAAAACCTCCAGTCACCAACTGTATTTACATTCGCCTTTGCTTTATAACCCTGAGACGAGGAAGAGGACTGGAGTAATGATGATCACTAGAACTGGAAAGCCAACGCTGCGATCTAGTTGTTGGAAAAGGTTAAAAGGTCTGTCTGTGGGCTGTCCTATTGTGAGTATGACATTCCCGTCCCTGTGAATGGATTTCCCCCTACAACAGTCGGGGGGGCCCCCCCCAGCTTTCGCACAGGAGTCTGCATCGCAGAGTCTATTTGTCGTGGTTATGATGCTCTGCTTTGCTGGTGCCTGCTGCGCTGGTTGTGATGGCTGCACGTGTCCCTGCCGTCTGCTTTGAATGTGTCATGGGCTGATATGGCTGCATTAGAATGTCCTATGTGTGTGTGTGTGTGTGTGTGTGTGCGCGCGCGCGTCTGTCGCGGAGTGTATGTCTGCTCTTGCGTGTGATCCTGGGCATAATAGTCAGTGTGCTCTGTCTGATACTGTTACACCCAGGTTTCGGCGTCCTACTCTCTGGCATCGTTGGCGTTTACGGCCGTGAATGCGATTTCATACCACCAACAGGGAGCCTCCGGCCCAGAGGAGCGGTCTAGTGGTTCGTGAGAAGGACGAGAGCGAGACTCCTCCTTCCACTCCGGAAGTACGATATGAACGAGAGTTGCCAGGAGTACTACGCGTTGCTACGATTCATCACAGCTCCGCTCCGTGAGTTACTGAAACTGCGATACACGCCTCTCATTGAGTTAAATTTAGGAAAGCCTTTCTTTACTTTACTCTGCTTACATTTCCTACAGGACTTTCTTCCCTATACCCCTATCCAGTCCGACCCCAGCCGCTCCACCCGACTCAGTCTTACGGACGAAATACTCAGTGGTCTTCTTACCCTTTGGTCGATCCCGTCTCGACACTACCCTCGAACCCCCAAGACTCAACACACGATCTCTGCATCCTTGCCTACCCAACAGGTAGGGATCTAAACATTCAGGCTCTGCCACCCTTCACTTCTCTTCCCACAAAATCTTATGTAAACACTTTCCTTCTGTTTGTCTTTAACCAATAGTAGATCGGACCGCATCACCAGCCATCAGAGACTCTCCATAACATTCCTTGGGATTCTCCCACAGGTACATCTCATTCATTCAACCTTGAGTAACCATAAGGCGAAGGGTGTTATAGATACTTAATTCTATCTATCCTATTCCCACAGACGAGTCTCAATTAAGCCGATTCATCGCGACTCCATCTGGTTAAACTTCCTACTCCAGCCGTGAGGGAGCCACGCGAACCACCAACAGGACTACATCCATACCGGGTTTTTGTCCCTCTAAGAGGGTTTCCCGGAGAACACCTTTTTTTTGATACCTGTGTTGGAAGGTATGGGAAGGGGTCTCCGGTAAACTTTCACTCCTTCAGGAGAAACCGAAGACAAGGTAGGACTTTTCCATTGTTGCTTGCAAAGTGCTTCTGAATTGTATCGGCAGTTATTACAGATAGCAACGCCCAAAAAAGGGTACCTATTCAAATTTATTTGAACAAGCATTTCAGCTGGCAACAGTGGAACAACAAATACAGCAATTAGTCGCAGCGATGCAGAACATGTCTGCTGAGGTGCAATTGCTAAAACAGGAGAACGCCACTCTTAAACAACAGGTAGGGCGTTCCGCCCAAAGTTCGGAGGTACCCCCGGGGCCTTTACCAGGAGGGCGCTTTGACGGCAATCCACATGCCGTGAAGGAGTTCCTGGAATCTTGTACGGTCCAGTTTACATTTAAACCAGCCTTTTTCCCCACGGATCGAGATAAGGTAGGGCACATGATTGCCCAGATGACCGGAGCCGCTCTGGCCTGGGCCACCCCATTAGTCACCACGAACAATCCAATCCTTGATTCATACCCGGCTTTTTGTAATAGTATCCGAAGCATGTTCAGCCGACAGGAAGTAGTAGTTGCCTCCCAAGAGAAACTGTTGGATTTAAAACAGGGTAGTGAAGACATTCTCCAGCATTGGATCTTTCATGGATTCACATGCTTGGAATATTCCCAGTCTTCAGACTGGGACCCCTCGGTACACATATATAGCCTTTTCCTATAGGAAAACTTCCAACACTTTTGTGTCCTATCCTCGTCCTTTTAGGACCCACCTACGCATGCTCCGCAGGCCGTCCCAGTATAAGAGGCCCGCCCCTGCGGTTCCCCTTCAGATTTCAACCGTCTCCAAAGTAGTGGGATCTCCTCGTGTTGTCTTACTATTTTGTACTAGGTTGCCTTATTGGATACAATATGTCCTCTGAATCAGGTAAAACGGCATTTCCGTCTATGCGCGACGTGCGGCTTGAAAAAGGTTTACGAGGGGGACGGACATATGGATTGTATATATCCTCCACCATCACCATTCGGCGGATGCCTGTGACATATGCAAGGGTTTTTCTCAAAAAACCCTCAAAGACCGGAACCGACGCCTGGTGGCATGGCTGAATGAGGGTGCAGGGGCATACCCCCCCACCCCCTCGGAGGTAGGCTCCACACAGTTGGCGAAAACATCACGCCACGCGGCCTCGTCGGAACCACCGGCAAAGAAATCTAGACCGTCGGAAAAAGAGTTTTCTGGAACTCACTCCACTACAGACTCCTCGTCAAAGAAATCATCCTCATCAAAAAAGCATGAGAAGGAAAGGAAATCCTCCTCTGGCGATCATCACAGATCGACCACGAGTCGAGAGTCGAGTAAAAGCGGGCACAGTGTGGAGAAGGTGGGACCGCCAAAACCACCTGCGAAGCCTGCGTCGTCGACGGCGATCCAGTCACCGGCTGCCTTCCCGCCACTAGCGCAAGGGGCATCCTCCGTCCCGTCGACAATGGCGTCGACGAGAGCCTCGTCGACGGGGGTCCTACAGGAGGCCTGGAGGCCTGAAGTCTTCGACCCTACCCCCCCAGAGGCTTTGCTACAGGAGCAAGCTATGTTGCTGTCCTCAGAGGACGAGAGCGAGAGTGTGGCTGGCCCAGCAGACCTAGGGCTACGAGCGGCTGCCAAGTCGTCGACGAGGGCATCCGTTACACCGGTATCTGCCCCTCTCCTCAATCAGTTTTGTCTTTGGATATTCTGTCCTCGCTTCAGTCATTGCTACGGTCGTTGGACCAGCGACTTCTCCAGGCCAGCCTGCCACAGTCGCCCATCGACGAGCCGGGCCCGTCCCGTCAACCGCCGCACCCACGCACGCCAATCTCAACACTGGCGCAGGAGGAAGGTGAGCTGCCAGATTCGGAATCTGACAGGGGAGCCATGTCAGAGGTCTCTTTATCCCCCTCCAGGGATCCTACCTGGGAGTCAGAGGCGGAGTTAGAAAACCCCAGAAGCCCAGCTCACCCGTCCCCTCCGGACGACATTGCGTCATTCCATTCGATGATGGAGAAGGCATGCAAAGAATTTGCTCTGTCCCAGGAAGAACAGAAAAAGGACTGTTTTTTTGTTCGACCACATGGGCAAGAGAAGGAGGTCGGTGTTCTCGATACCGATACTTGACCATGTATGGAAAGAGGGGTTGCAGACAATGAGACACCCATTCTCAGAACCAGCAGTGAAAGGACGCCTAGAAAAAAAAGTTTAAGGCTCCAGAGTCTACACCCAAGTGTCTATCCTCTCAACCAACACCAGACTCGGTGGTGTCGGCGGCGGCAGCGAGGAAGGCACAGCACAAGTGCACGACTCCACCCGAGAATGAAGCGAGACGCCAAGATGCCTTTGGCAAGAAAGTGCTCTCCGTGGGAGCGACCACAGTAAAGGCAGCAAACTCTCTGGCAATTGTAGCCAGATACGATAGGGAGATGTGGCACAGGCTGGCTCCGCTGCTTGACCATCTTCCGGAACAGAGGAAGGCGGCGATGCTACTGGTCCGAGAGGGCGAGGAAGCCTCAAATCACGCAATAAACATCGCGGTGGATCTTGCTGAGTCTGGCTTCAAGCAAGTCAATAATGGGGTCGAATTACGTCGACAGTCATGGCTGAAGTGTACCTACTTCAGACCAGAAGTACAATACAAGGTCTTGGATATGCCCTTTGAGGGAGACCTTCTTTTCGGTGAGAAGGTGGACGAGGCCCTGAAAGGGATGAAAGAAGATTCGGACACGGCACGTTCTTTGGGTGCCCTCCAGAGTGGCAGAAGCTACAAGTCTTTTCGCCCCTTTAGAGGGGCTTCAGGTAATTCAAGATTCTCTTCTGGAGACAGATCCTTTGCCAGATCGGCTTACCCCTCCCAGGGATACCGACGTGCCTCACAATCGGCTAACCGTCGACAAAACTTCCAGTCTTCCAGAAAACGACCATCATACCCATCGTCGGCGAGAGACGAGCAAACTAAAGATCAGCAGTGACGTTCCACAACCCGTTCTGGGGGGAAGAGTTTCAGCGTATGTCGACGAATGGGAAAGGATAACGACGGACCAATGGGTGTTAGACACGATAAGACACGGGCACACTCTTCAATTCAAACACAGCCCTCCGCAAATTCCACCTGCGTTCACCGCTCAGTCCCATATGAAGGCACTGCAACAAGAGGTTACACTCATGTTGGCGAAGGGAGTGATAGAATTAGTTCCAACATCACAGAGAGGCCAAGGAGTCTACTCAAGATACTTCGTCGTAAAAAAGCCGAACGGCAAATGGCGTCCCATTCTGGACTTACGCGAGCTCAACAAGTCCTTAAAGAGCTTGAAATTCAAGATGCTCACTCTGCAGGAAGTGATCCGCGCAGTTCAAAAGGGAGATTTCCTGGCGTCCCTGGATTTACAGGACGCGTATTTCCATATACCAATGTGTCGGAAACACAGGAAATTCCTACGTTTTGTAATAGGGCGAACCCACTACCAATTCACGGTTCTTCCTTTCGGGCTCAAAACCTCCCCCAGAACGTTCACAAAATGCCTGGCTCCAGTGGCGGCCTGGCTAAGGAAGCAAAGCCACCATGTATACCCATACCTCGACGACTGGCTGGTAAGGGGATCCTCCCCAGCGTCGACCAACACAAGTCTGCAAGCCACCATGCAGCTTCTACAACGGCTAGGATTCGCCATAAACTTCGAGAAATCCTTTCTGCGGCCATCGAGAACGCTGGTATTCTTGGGGGCACAGTTCGAGACTCAGCTAGGGCTGGTGAAACCTTCTCTCGACAGGACCTCGAGACTCATTCAACAGGCGGCCCGGCTACGGCGAAACTCCAGGATCTCAGTGAGAAAGTATGTTTCGGTCCTAGGGGCCATGGCATCCTGCATCCATCTGGTGAGAAACTGTCGACTTTTCATGAGGCCAGTCCAAGAATTCCTCGCAGACCGATGGACACAGGCTCAGGGATCGTGGTCGGACAGGATAACCGTCGACGACGACAAGCTACTTCGGACCCTTCAGTGGTTGCAGAGCTTCCACAATCTGAACAAAGGTGTGCCCTGACAGGATCCGGAGTTCCAGAGCACCATAGTTACGGATGCGTCCCTAACCGGATGGGGAGCGCACATGGGTGCTCTCCAAACGCAAGGTCGCTGGTCTCCAACGGAGTCACTCCTACACATAAACGTACTGGAACTCCGAGCGGTACGATGGGCCTTGAAGGCGTTCCTACCACACATCAAGGGGTCGCGGGTGCGGATACTGACCGACAATACAACAGCCATGTTTTATCTGAGGAAACAAGGAGGGACACGATCAAGGACTCTCTCCATAGAAGCCCAGAAAACATGGCATTGGGCATCGAAGCACGATATCTCCCTCGTGGCTCATCACCTTCCAGGAGTGAGGAACTGCCAAGCCGACTCCCTCAGCAGAAACATGGCCCAGATAGACGAGTGGGAAATGGACACGGGTCACTTGAAGAAAGTGTTCGAGAAATGGGGCCACCCCCCTCTGGACGCCTTCGCGACCAAAGAAAACAAGAAATGTGAGAAATTTGCAAGCAGGTGGCCCTAAGAGGGTTCGGTGGGGGAGGCGTTCTCCTTCCCATGGATGGACATGTTCCTCTATGCTTTTCCCCCGTTCCCCCTCATACGGAAAACAATTCAGTGGATACGCAGATACAATTGCCGGGTGATTCTAGTGACACCTTACTGGCCGAGGCAACCGTGGTTCTCAGACCTCCTCCATCTATCGCTGGAACATCCCATAGCGTTTCCGAAAGTCCCGTACCTTCTATCCCGGGACAGAGGCATGGTGTGGCATCACGACCCGGACAGTCTCAACCTTACGTCCTGGCTCCTGACTTCTCGGAATTCGGGGCTTTAGACATTTCAGAGGAGTGCCAGGAAATTCTGCAGGCGGCTAGAGCCCCTTCCACTAACAAATCCTACTCCTATAAGTGGCGGAGATTCTGTGAATGGTGTAGAAAACAGCGGGACCTACAACCATTGTTGGTGACGCCGGAACAAGTTCTACCTTACCTGCTCCTCTTAGCAAAAAAGGGATTGTCCCCCTCATCGATAAAGGTGCACCTGGCAGCCATCTGGAGGTTCACAAGGAAGAGGCAGTCGTCTCCTCTATTCAGTGACAGACTGGTGAAACACTTCATGCGGGGTTTATTTCGAGCCTTTCCCCCGGTGAAACGTTTTCCCCCGGCGTGGAGCCTCAACACAGTGTTGGCAGGTTTGATGAAACCGCCTTTCGAGCCTATGGCCACGTCCGACATGAAATTCATTTCGTGTAAGTTGGCATTCCTGATAGCTCACATCAGCCAGACGTATCTCGGAACTACAAGCGCTGGTCGTGGACCCGCCCTACCTAAGATTCTTTAAGGACAAGGTAGTCCTGGCGACTAACCCTACGTTCGTCCCTAAGGTTCCGACGGTATATCACAAACACTCATCCGTGGTTCTGCCTACTTTCTTCGCCACTCCATCGTCGGCAGCAGAAAAAACTCTTCATACCCTGGACGTTAAGAGGGCTCTGAAATTCTACCTACATCGCACACAAGACATCAGGGCTACTCGGCAACTGTTCGTCGCATATGGTCCGTCGACGAGAGGTAAAGCAATCTCGAAACAGGGATTGGCCAGATGGGTCTCGTCAACGATTGTTTTTTGTCACTCTAAGGCCGGAAGGCCACTGCAAAGACATCCTGGAGCCCATTCTACAAGGTCGATGTCATCCTCAACAGCGTTATGGGCCGGAATTCCGCTGACGGACATATGCCAAGCTGCGGCATGGTCAGTGCCCCACACGTTTACCCGCCACTACTGCCTTGCCAGGCGGCATGCGGATGAGGTGCAGATGGGAAGAGCTGTCCTGCGCCATCTGTTTCAGTAAGGTAAGCTCCACGTTGTGGAGAGTGTTTTCTACCTTTGATGACAGTATACTTTCGGTGGGAAAGGTTTTATGAGTAAACTTATTACTGCTGCGCATATGTGTTGAGTAGTAGGGTGAGGGTGCGTTACATTGCATTCTCACCACCGTCTCAAGTGTTACTGCTATACAATCTATTCTAAGCATGTGAATCCATGAAAGATCCAATGCTGGAGAAGGGAATAGTTTCTTACCTGTAACTCCATTTCTCCAGCATTGGTATCTTTCATGGATTCACATGCGCCCGCCAAGCCTCCCCGGGACTGCAATGTATGTGATGGATAAGTTTAACCCTTCCTACTTTGGAGGGGCCGAAATCTGAAGGGGAACCGCCGGGGCGGGCCTCTTATACTGGAACGGCCTGCGGAGCATGCTTAGGCAGGTCCTAAAAGGACGAGGATAGGACACAAAAGTGTCGGAAGTTTTCCTATAGGGAAAGGTTATATATGTGTACCGAGGGGTCCCAGTGTGACGACGGGGAATATTCTAAGCATGTGAATCCATGAAAGATACCAATGCTGGAGAAATGGCGTTACAGGTAAGAAACTATTCCTTTCTCACTTATATAACGGCGTTCAAAAGAATGGCTGCAGATACCTCTTGGGCTGATGATGCCCTAATGACACTATTTAGACGTGGTCTGTCAGAAGATTTAAAGGACGAAGTGTCCCGTGTTTCCCGACCAACAAACCTCGCAGAATATATTGCCTTGGTTATGCAAATAGATTACCGTCTTCAGGAGAGGAACAGAGAAAGAGGTAAGGGAAAAGGGTCTCGAGCTCATCTAGAGGTATTTACCTCCCCCAAGTCCGGTCCTTCAGACGAACCCATGCAATTAGGCACAGCCAGAGGTCCACTAACCCCAGAAGAGCGAGCCCGAAGAAGAACACTAGGCTTATGCATGTATTGCGGGTCTAATAGCCATACTATTAGGGAATGTACTCTGATCCCTCCCCGGAAACCGGGGCAGGGAAACGCCAGTACCCGACCGTAAAAGGGACGGCGGCATCGGGTCCTTTCATTACACCTAGTCCCTCTTCTCACATATCCGGTGGGTTTTCCGCCCATTCATCAGAGAGCATCATAATCAGTTTGAAAATATCTTTGTCCTGGAACAACACTTCTTTACTTAATGTTCTTGCCCTCATTGATAGTGGTGCCGCAGGAAATTTCGTAGATGGTACCTGGGCACACTCTCATAACGTTCCTCGTATCGCAAAACAAATGGCCATACCTGTGGAAAGCGTGGACGGGAGTCCGCTTACATCAGGACCCATTAAGGATCAAACCTTGCCCTTGTTGATGGTGGTTGCTTCACATCAAGAGAATATAGAGTTTGACATAATCAAAACAGCCCATTACCCAATCATCTTAGGGCTGCCTTGGCTAAGACACCATAATCCCTATATTAACTGGGCAGCAGGCACACTTTTTTTAGGGTCTGAACGATGTGTACAACATCACCAATTGGTAAACTCCCCCAAGGAAGAGAAAATTCCAGATTCCGGGGTCTCGACTACAGTAGTCAACGAGGTCTCTTCCTTGCCTCCAGAATACAAACATTTTCGTCCCGTATTTTCTCACCCAGAGTTTTCAGAACTCCCACCTCACAGAAGGGATGATTGTGCCATAGACTTGGTCCCAGACACCCCCCTTCCTTTTGGCAGGATGTATATTCTGTCGGCAAGAGAGAAAGAAGTCTTAAAGGAGTACTTGCACACCCATCTCAAGAACGGATTGATTACAGAATCCACCTCCCCGGCAGCCGCTTTGCTTTTTTTCATTCCGAAAAAAGACACATCGGAACTTTGCCCTTGCATAGACTTCAGAGGGTTGAACAAAATAACCATCCCGGACAAATATCCAATGCCCCTTATTCCAGACATACTAGAAGCGGTGCGAGGGGCCAAATTCTACACCAAATTAGACCTAAGGGGAGCGTATCATTTGATTCGCATCAAAGCTGGCGACGAGTGGAAAACGGCGATCAGAACACCCTTCGGTCATTTTCAGTATCAAGTCATGCCCTTCGGACTTACGACCGCTCCAGCAGTTTTCCAAAGATTTATCGATCAAAGGGTAAGAAGACCACTGAGTATTTCATCCGTAAGACCGAGTCGGGTGGAGCGGCTGGGTCGGACTGGATAGAGGTATAGGGAGGAAAGTCCTGTAGGAAATGTAAGCAGAGTAAAGTAAAGAAAGGCTTTCCTGAATCTAACTCAATGAGAGGCGTGTATCGCAGTTTCAGTAACTCGCGGAGCTGTGATGAATCGTAGCAACGCGTAGTACTCCTGGCAACTCTCATTCATATCCTACTTCCGGAGTGGAAGGAGGAGTCTCGTTCTCGTCCTTCTCACGAACCACTAGATCGCTCCTCTGGGCCGGAGGCTCCCTGTTGGTGGTATGAAATCGCATTCGCGGCTGTAACCGCCAACAATGCCAGAGAGTAGGACGCCGAAACCTGGGTGTAACAGATATATGGGTTGTTGCTGCATTCCCCCATTCAGGTGCATCCCACCCCTGTTCCTACACACTTAAGGTACGTGTTCCATTTGCCAAAACACCCAATGTTGTACGGGCCCCCGTCGGTCTTTGCTGTCCCCGATGAAACCACTCTGCACCCTGTTGCATTTGATACCCAAACTCTCTTTCCTGAGGTGCCCCTCCTCGTGGCCACGGATTCATATCCCCTCGCCCTGAAAAGCCTTGCCCGCTATTTGCGGTCATTCTGCGCATCCTGATTCACTACTCCTTCCTCACTCGTTAGCAATGCCTCTTCCATTGTTTAATTGGATAATTTCTTCTGCACCCACTTTGCTTCTTCCTGTTTTCTCTACTAGTGCTTCTTTCTCGCATTCTCTTGCATTAGCCTACAACAGTGCACTATGTTTAGCCGCATTTCAGACCACAGCTTAGCCTCCATCCTCACTAGCTTCTTAAGCTGTTTTTGCACCTTGACATAATGTGGTAAAATATCTCCACTGTTTTACCCCACAGTGCTCTCGTCTCGAGATGCCATCTCTCTCGGAATTTCTTATATATTGAATTTGGTTTTTATCCTCACGCACTTTGCGTGACATAATCACACTTATATCGGAGGTGTCTGGTTATTGCACCCTTAAAGCTTGCCATATGGCAGCTCTGTAGTTATTGAACGGCGCACCATTGTGTGCCCTGTTCTGTGCAGTCACTCCAGGATATCCTGCTCTTTTCCATACTTCGTCTGTTACCTCCCCAAGAATGGTTGAGGGGAAACTCATGTGACCCACTGCTAGTGCCTTCCCTGCTGTCAGTCTTTCGAGCTCATGCATCCATTTCCCAGCCCCAGCAGTCATTGAAGGTAGCTTGCATCTTAAATTGTCCTTTTCCATTTTCTGCCACCTAATGTACTGAGGCCGCCCACCAGCATTTTCCAATAATGGGACCTGTGTATGTCTCATCCCTCCGTCCTGATTCCCCATGTCTTTAGTGGCGGTGAACGCCCTTGCAATCTGTCAGCTTCCGTCCTGGCAGGGCCATGGGCCTCTGCGCATAGAGAGTAATATTGTCTGCAGTGTGTGATTCACCCCTAGGACGCAGCAGTCGCCCTTCAATGTTCTCCTTTTCTCTTTCCATATCTTCTTCGGCTCCCCATATGGTGTCTCTGGGAAGGCTTGCTTCCCTGGAGCGGCGAGAGGGTGTTCCCTCTTCATCGTCCGAACTCCCCTGTGGACCCTCGTGGACCCCATGGTCATGATATAACTTTAAAAAATGTATTTTTATTGTTCATTTATAACGTGCTTAATACCAGCGAGGGTTTTCGAAGCGTAGGATCGGGATTCGAACCTGTGTTGCACCACGTTGTCTTGCTTTCAAGACAATCTCATTGCCCCTTCTCTCTCGTCTTCAAAGCTAAGCTTCCTTAACATTCGGTCTTCCCGCTGATTTACCTTGGCGTGATCTGTAATCCTGCGTTCCCCCTTCACTGAGGGCCCAGTAGCACTCCCATCTGCCTGTGGGACAGTTGTGCTGTTTCTCCTACTCCTGTAGCGTTCCCCGAACCTTTTTATTTGTATCTCTTCCCCATCCTCATCTTAACGTGCCAAGTCAGTCTTAATCCCCCCGCTTTCAAAGAGCGTCTCTCTGCCCTTGTCTCAATCCGGCTTGCACTGCCGCTCCGCTTCTTCCCTGCGCCAGTGCTCTGTCTCTTGTGCTTTTCTTCTTTCTCGTGCTTCTGCTCGCTCTCTTTTTGCAACCTTTCGCTTTCCTCCTTCTCTTCCCTTTTCCTTCTATGTACTTCCTCCATTATCTCTGCGGCGTCTCTACTACTCAGTAGTTCTTTCCCCATGTGGCCTGTATGTCACTTGTGACTTTCCCATCCAGTTTAAGCAATATCTGTCCGCCTACCCATTCTTTCGGAACCATTAATTCTTGACTCTCACTAAGCCCGGTCTTTCCCAAGTCATTCTCCTTTAGCTTTGCTTGCTGTTGGCTGCTCTCCTTGCATTCGCTGCTGATATCTTGCGTTTCTTTACCTGCTTGCTTTGTACCACCAAGTGTATGTCTGCGACTATATGCTGGAGGTGTGAAAGTGTGATTGGTGTATCCCGCCGCTGCTTTTAACTCCTTTTACGGGGTAAAATCCTTTAGAGGAGGATTCTTCTTCACCTTCCTTAACCGTTGACTCGGCATCCGATGCCGCTGGATCGAGTCCCCTTCCTCTTCGTGAAACATTTTCCATAACTCTAATATGGCCAGTCACTTGGTTAATTTGGTCCCCTAATAGGATGCCTGTAAATAAGTGGTCAATTGTCACTGCACACATTTGGAAAAGCTTTGGTCTTTGAGCCATGGCTTTCCCAATTTGCCCCCGGTATCGTGGGTTCGTTCCGCGCTATACTTGCATAGTTTGTCCTGATACCACGGGAGGGACTTGAAGAGGTGTATCCCTCGGAAACACCCAAAAAGACAGAATAAAAAAGTTTGAATGGGACATTTGATCACATTTCAGCTGAACGAAAAGTTTGAATAGCTGAAAAATTCTATCAAATGACCCATTTGGTAGCATTATGGTGAACAAGAGGAGCGGGGGTGCCCCCCTGCACCCTGGTTTACCATAATGTCGGCAGGGGTTGCGTGGGTGACCACGCCACCCGCTCATATAAAGTAAAAAGAAAAAAAAAAGACTCTGCGACGCATGTTCCCTGGTGTCGCAGGGATAGTCGGCGGCACACAGCGGAGTGTGCCGCCGATCGGTAAGTAAGGGGGTGGGTGGGATCTGGGTATTCAAAATGGCTGCAGGAAGAAAAACCGAATGTTATTTTCGAACAAAAAACATTGTCTTTTCTTCCTCTGACATTTCAGATAGGGGAAATTCACCCGGATACGTATCCCTCATTTCGTCACCTCATGTAACACTTACTTGACCTCAAATCGGGATTTCGACACATCCAATGTTACTTGGCAATTGTGTAATTCACAAGCTCAATACTGTCTCAAATACCATGTCTCCAAAAAACGTGCAATGAAATCTTTTCGTTAGCCTCTCCGGCTCACCACCATTAAAGCAGCGTGCTCCGCGCACGGCCCTGATGCGGCCATTCGCCCTGAAGGCTCAAATCGCAACTCCACTCGTGCGCTGCTCAAGCTCTGCCCTAATGGCACAATACTGGTTCCTAAACTCAATAAACAATAACTACTCAAGTCAACCAATTCCAGTGCACCTTAAGTCCTATTGAACAACCTCGCTGGTGACGTCGTCAATACCCTAGAGGAAAAATTCTCGATGCCTGACCCTGCAGCATATATGTCTGCTTATTAATTAACCAAACACAATGACAAACATGACTTGACACACACACAGCCATTTTCCTGCCTCACTAACCTGGTAAACCATTAAGTCACGTGGTCCCTCTTATATAGCTTGGCCATATAGGAATACAGCTCAGAGATGCATTTGGAAACCACCTTCCATGATGTAAGCTAGTGTCTCCCGCTAAGACCTATACATAGGTAAACCATACATAATCATCCTTGAATCAAGCTAAATTGCCTAAATCACAGGGAAACCATTATTGTTGGCTTTTTTCCAAAGATTTTTCATTTGCAAGCTAAGCAGACTGCCTAAACTAACTGCCTAAAAAAGAGGGAATCCTTACACAGAACAAAAACCACGACACAAAACGGCAAGTGGTACAATTCCATCCCCCACATTTGTCAGATAGCCGAGTCTATACTTGCACTCCGTGGTCTGCTGAAGCCCATCGGACACCGAATCTTCCACAACCTTCCACTCTGCCGTCTGGTCTGCTATGCGTCCCACAGGAAGCCGTCAGGAATTTCTTCCAAATTCGACTCTTGTCGACCTTCTCTTTTTGCACATTCATGGTTTTAGGTGTTGGTTTCTGCAGGTGGCCGCGCAGCCCCTCGCGCATGCAGCGGGATGAGGCGGGTTACTGCTGAAAGGCCTTAGCGGCCATTCTCTGCTATCACTTGTTGGAGCGCAAGGGCTCTATAGAAGTCACCCCAATTATCAGCAGAGAGACACTCGTGCCCATCAAAAACTCCCCACAGCAATAACAGAAGACTCGTCCATGGGGCAGTTTACTGTCTTATTATCTAACAAAACATCATGGATCACACTAGAAAAACATGAATTCTCCATGGTTCTCGACTTCTGAGCGTGTCACCCAGTTTTATCCAGGTGGGGCGTCACAAAACCAAGTTCCGTCCCCGAAACCAGTCGGGCATTCACATTTGATCAATTTAGGCAATCTATGTATGTGTTCTATAGGGGTTAATTCTACTATTGTGTAACCATATCTGGTGGCTCGTCCTGGGACCACCTCTGCACGTTTCAATCTACAATGTTGCAGGGAGACCATTGGCTCCTGCAACATATTATATCTTCATGTGAAAGTGACTATGGATTGGGCAGCATGGATCCTCCTAGCCCTAGGACCCTGGACGGTTACCAGGCTGGGTGTACCGTCTCAAGGCAATGAGAATGAACATGGAGGGGCTTTGTGTTCTTTTAATATTTCAATCTCTTATCACCTAAGCCTGGGGTAGTGTATTCAGTTGGCAGTTTGTGAGCAGCACTTGTCTTTTCACCTCTGATTTGGTGGGAACAGATTCCCTCTGTCCACCTTGATTGAATGGGCATTGTCTTGCTCTGCTTGTTCACATGTGTTGAGACCACGAAATTGAGCTTTGTTGCCTGTAATTATGAGGATTTAGCCTGCATTTCTTGCAGGTGGCTGTAACCAGGAACTTTCAGTCGCTACTAGTCCTTGGCTGGGTGCATAGTTTCAGCTTGCCTCTGGCTGCAGCGATCATGCCAGCCCTTTCATTTGCTCGAAGCTTGTCTCCCCCCATCTCATTCATTTCAGTGGTCCTATACCTTCCATATTTGTCCTTATTGCTTTCAATGTTGGTGGCAGTCAAGCATGTGCAAGCTACCTGTATGTATACTTTGGTGTCTTGCAGTTCATCTTTGCTGAAGAATGTGGAAAATATATATATATATATATATATATATATATATATATATATATATCTGAATGTTTGTGTAACTTTGTGGATGGATGACTTCGTCCATGTGCGGCTACGTTCTGGTGTCAGTGATGACGATATTGATTTCTTGATTTGTAGTCAGTCGGTTTGTTTGATTGATGGCATCTCCATCTCCTCCAGATCATCGATTTGGGAATGGTTGCCTGAGAGAGTAACGTTTCTCACATCTGCGATACATCGATGATGATGGTGGTGAAGGTCCTAAGAGTGAGGTGCATCTGCGTGTCTGTCTCTGGGCTGAGTGTCGTGTGGGAGTCATGAGGGCTATACCTGGACCTCAGTCTTCATAGTTGCAATTTTATGTAACAGAATTTTCTCAAAATGGGAAGGAACATTGACTCTCCTAAAGCACATGCAGTTTTAAATTACCAACTTTATAGCCCAGCCAGATATATTTTTCTTGAATGGAGGTTTTTTGTAAACATTTTGGTGCAACTGAAGCCACGGTGAATGTGTGAGAATATTAGTAGGAAATCGCAACAGGCGTGTATTGGTACACTATCCTGTGTCTTGGGGAACCTATAGAGTTATCTGCATAGACTATGCAGTGAAACATATTTCACTTGTCTGAAGTGAGTTATCATTGGTTCCCATGCTTACCAGATGTAAGTTATTATATTCCATTTCGTCAATGTAAATGCTATTTCAAAATATTCTGTACCTTTATTTCATTGTCCGTGTAAATGATTTTCACAACAATCTTAGAATGTTTAGATTGGAGAACCGCTTGACATACACTTTTCCTTGTCGCATGTATCGACTTTTGTAAAGAGTGCCACGTTACCTACCTGTTTAAATATTGAGTAGAATTCTGGCTAATATGAATTAATTATCTTTGCTTTCAGTGTAAACTCATTTGCTGAATTAATTAAAGAATTGGATATCAACATAGACACAATCAGTACGAAGGTTAATAATGCAGTATCGCGATTGAAAACAAAGTATGAGACATTACTTGCACTTTATCAGAAGTTTCAGAGGTACGTTATTTTCTCCATAATCTATTCAGATCCATTGTATATTTTTGGTGTTTGTTTGGCAAAAAGTAATCTGCACTAATAAATAAGTATTGTAAGACCTGGCTTCTTTCTTCAGCGTGAATATATTTTTAGATTGCTATTTTGTGCATCGCTCACCATATAATGGATGGTTTAGAACATGAAAAATGATTTGCAATTTTGTTTGAAGTTGAGTGACTAAATGGCAACATAAAATCCATGCACTTCCGACAGTGCTCCATTGAGTAGTTTATCTTTGGATTTTTTTTTTCAAGAAGCTAGTTTTGTCTTGGAAGGAGACGTCTAATGGAAACTTTAAAAAGAATACCAATTTTGACATGATCAGTTGCCATAGACTGGCATCTTCAACATGTTTGTTAGCTGTGGCTTACCAAAAGAGGACAGTGTTAATTTCACAAATGTTCTACGCCAGGTCATATGTGAGAATGTTTATAACTTATTATGCTAATAGCCCAAAAACAAGGTTGACTTGGTTATGTTCTAATGGACAAAATATTGTTTGTTTTGACCAGGGTGAAATCACTCCACCTTAATTCCAGCTGCTTCCTTTAAGGCTCACAGATGTGCGCTAACCTTTTCAGGTAGTAACAAACACTTAAAACAAAACTGTTCTCTTAAGACAAAGGGTTGGTCAAATGGCCCACTCAGAAGGGCATAAACACTGGCACAATATGTCTTTTTTCCGAGATCGGCGCCTCACATGTACAAGGAGAATCTCGTACGTGTGAGGCGGGTGCAGCTTGGACCACCACCAAGAGCAATTGTGGACACATGCAATAAGGACCCACAGATGGGAGGGTGAGATCCAATTGCAGAAACAGGGGGAACGAGATCAGCATCCTGTGGAGCTGTCAACTGTACCTAATGAAGAACTGTGGCAAGGTGACACCCATTCGAAAGTAATGGGCCACAACCTCAAGATAGAAAAAGAATTACCCAGGAAGGAGACCCCGACAAGCACCGGCAGTTACAACAGAACCACTGCATGAAACATATTCTACTGAAGATAGCAATACTAACGCCTTGGACCCAAGTATCCTTAGGCTCTTCGCAGTCATCCCTTAATTTGGGTGACCGTCACAGAAACAGTTTGACTGATTAAAGTATGAATCTCTTTTAAATGGAAAGAAGTTATATTTGGAACACCTGGATGACACGCACTACATTTAAAGCTGAACTATGCTAACATAAACTGTTTTTTGGTATCTAAGAAATGTATGTCCTGATGAGGTGCACCAGATACAAATAGTATGTCTATTGTGGTGCCCGAAATTCGAGTAGACCACACCATAGAGCCCACTGCGTTTAGTTGGGCCGTCTTGAGTTTTCATAAAAATGTCAATTGATACATGTTCACAAGCAGGTTCTCTTGAACATTTGCCTTGTTTAATTTTGTGTAAGAAAAACTTAGTGTTCAACATGCTTTTGTAAATACAACAAAGTTCTAGCCCTAATAGATGGGTGTTCTATTTTTAGAACCGAGTTGCTAGTATTGCAGATTTTTGCAGGGTACGAATGGTGGATGGTATGAAAGTGGATGTGAGCAAGAATGAGTGAGATGTGATCACTGGTTTTGATATGTGTTTTTTTTCTAGATGTGAGATGTGTATCTACAAAATTGGCTTTTAAATATATGAAATGCCAATGTGTTATATGTGGTTTTTCTTATAAATGAATGTTTTATAATGAAATTTGAAAAATAAATGTAATAAATGAACTTTAAAGATACACACCGTGATTTGTCTACAGTTACATGCCCTTTGAGTAGGGCGATCCTTTTTGGAAAGGATGTTTGCCAGCGCTCGTATTCGTGAAATACTTCATGAATGAATGGAGGGGTTGCACTTATCCACTGATAATTGCAGTTTTGTATGCGAAATGTCCCAAAAGCAAATCGTGCTTCTGACAAAACATCGATGCAAGTTGGTACACTGGGGATCTGAATGAAATTTGGATGCTGAAGTACCAAATTCACATACTCGTTTCTGCAGCTTCAGCACCAAAAGATAACGCACCCCAATTTCTGATGCAGAGGGAGTTGAGCAACAAATTGCAACATTAACTAGCCCGCCCTTTGTAGCAGCATGTTTTTTTGCAGACCCTCATCTTCTGCCTTGCTTCAGATCTCAAATACTGGCCAGTGTGTTTTTTCATTTTCAGAGACCTCCATCCCACATTCTAACTTATATGCTCCATTTGCTAGATGTGGGGTTAGTATTCAACTCCCTAAAAGTCCACCTGGCGGCCTTATCAGCCTACACAATCTCTCATAAGGTCTTGTGGTGGAAAGTACTTATCAAGGCATTTATGGAAGGAGTAAAGAGACTCTACCCTCCAATTTCTGACCAGCTGCCAGGTTGGGACCTCAATGTGGTATTCGCTAAGCTCATGGGACCCCCTTTCGAGCCTAAGCACAAGTCTAGTCTGAAACACCTGACTTATAAAACTGCCTTCTTAGTGGCTATCACTTCCATAAGAAGAGTTAATGAAATTCAAGCTTTGTCAGTGCAGGATCCTTTCTTTGTTGTACACACAGAAGATGGTTTTACATACTCGCTCTAGGTTCTCCCCTAAATTCATCTCCAAATTTCATGTAAACCAGTCAATTGAGCTACCAGCTTTCTTCCACGAACCCAACAGCTGAGGTCAAACTCCATACACCAGATGGGAGGAGAGCAGTCCTCTACTACGTAGACGAGACCAGATCGCTAAGAATAACAGATCATTTGTTTGTCTCCATAGCGCCAGGCAGAGAAGGTGACTGCATTTCTAAAAATGCCATCTCTAGGTGCATAGTCAGATGTATACAACTGTGTTATTCCCTATCAGCTAAAACACTGCCTTTTACACCCTGGGCTCACTTCACTAGAGGGACAGGAGCCACTCTGGCTTTCATTGCAAATGTCCCCTATTTGCAAAGCAGCTACATGGAGCTCAATACATACTTTAACTCAGCACTACTGCATTGACACGCATTCCAAGACAGATACACAAGTGGGACAAGCGGCTCTAAGACATTTATTCGCTCATGAACCTTCTCACATCCCAACGCCTCTTTTCACTGCTCGCTAATCTATGCACAGCATGTGTTCTAAGCAGATTCCACAAGCCTCAGAAGGGATACATTACTCACCGTAATCGTATTTCTGATGCTTGTATCTGCTTAGATTAATATGCAACCCACCTTTCCTCCCCTCGGAGAGAAGGCGCATGGATGCTTATGAGCTTGTCTGATACATATCTGCTTGGATACAAATGTACTCACGCTACACCCCATGCTACCTCATGTCAGAAAAATAACTATCTGAGGGACCTCTACGCTTGAGGGATCATGGGTACAGTGTACGTCACATTAGGGATAGTATTACTGGCATGCCCTGTCAACGTCCCTTTTCGAGTTTCAAAAACAACAACTGTAATACTCTGCAGCTTCCACTAGATGTCGGCCTTTGCACGGCATGTGAATCTAACAAGATGCAAGCATCAGAAATACGATTACGGTGAGTAATGCATTATATATATATATATATATATATATATATATATATATATCTGGTGGATCTGCTTAGATCACATGCTGTGCATAGGATGACATCTAGTGGTAGTCGCAGAGTATTACATTTGTTTTCGAAACTCAAAGGGACGTCGACCGGGTGTGTCAGTAATACTATCCCTAGTGTGACGTCTACTGAATTGTCAATTTGCCCGTGCAATGGAGGGGATCATGTCAGACAAGTGGGTACTTTCCACTGTGGTGGGAGGCTATTGCATAGAAGTCATATATTGACCATCCATCCACCCGTCCAGACGGTGACAAACAACATAGGAGGAACAACGAATTCTTCTGGAATATGTCAAAGCACTGCTGGAAAAGGACAGCATAGAGATTTTCCCGGCAAACCAGTTAGAGGGTATGTATTCAACGTACTTCCTTGTGCCAAAGAAAGACCTTATAATGCGCCCTGTCCTAGACCTGTGTCCTGCAAACACAGATGTCGGGCCACAAAAGTTCTGTATGACAACGCTACAAGAAGTAATCTCACTGCTAAAACAAGGACTACATGGCAACATTGGATATGAAAGAGCACAGAAAATTCCTGCGCTTCAAAATAGCAAATCAACACTACCAATTCAAGGTCCTCACGTTCGGCATAGCTGCTGCTCCAAGGGTATTCACCAAGATATTAACACTTAAGCAGAGAATCAATCCCAGTGTAACCCTATCTCGACAACTGACTGATAACAGCGGAATCCCCTCAAATTTGCAAGCGGAATACCCAAAGAACAATCGAGCTTATGTTCCAATTGGGGTTTTCAATCAATGAGGAAAAATCAAGCCAAACCAAGCAATCCTATGAGCTATTGTAACGACAAGAGAGAGGCTAGTCTTCCCCTCAAATGAAGAGTTCATAACATACTGCTGCAAGTACCTCATTATCTTGCCGGTCACCAAATAACCGTACGCCGAGCAATGCGCCTGCTCATGATGATGGATTCATGCATTTATCTAGTTCCACACGCATGGTTGCGCATGCGCCCAATGCAGGAGTGCCAAGCAAAACAGTGGTCTCAGGCAAGTGTTCAGTGGGACGATCTTGTGGTTCTTTCGCTAACCCTAGTACAAGCACTTCATTGGTGGTCAAAGGAAAATCTGTTAAGGAGGAAATCGTTTCACAATCCTCCAGTCCAAGCGATACTTAAAACAGACGGCTCATTCTCCGGATGGGGAGCCCATTACCTTCAACACACACAGCGCATGGCCTGTGGCCACAGATCACAGCCCAGACCCACATTACGGTTTTAGAACTACTAGCAGTACTCGCAGCCCTACTAGCTTTCCAGCTGCTTCTAACTAGCTTAACGGTGCAAGTCCTCGCAGATGGCACCACTGCCATTTTCTTCTTGGAGGCACATATTCTCCATTTCTCTCCAGGCTATCCCCAACAATTCGGAAGAAGGCACTCAAGTGGAACATGTTTCTAGTGTTCCAGGGGAACTCCATTCTCTGGCAGCCTCTTAAAGCATAAGTCCTCTACCCAGCAACTCAACAGAGGAATTGTAGACAAAGTCTTCTCTCTGGGGTTATCCCCCTTTAGACTTCTTAGCCACAATGGCCAGACTACGCATCCAGGTTTCCCCAACCCAAATCCAAGGGTGAACGCCCTGTGGATGAGCTGTTCAGGGAAATTTGCTTACGCTTTTCCACCAACAGTTCTCCTTAGCAGGATAGTCCACAAGTTGCACCAGGAACAAGCTACTCTAATCCTGGTTGCTCCTATGTGGGCGAGACAACCCTGGTTTCCACATCTTCTAAAACTGGTGATGTGCGAACCAGTCAAACTCCTGTGCCCCTACAACATGCTATCCCAGCATCGGGGGGACAACATCCCACCCACATCCTCAGTCTGAGCTTAGCGGCCTGGCTCCTGAAGTCATAGTGTTTGGACACTTAAAATTACCTCAAAGGTGTATGGCTATCCACAAGGAGGCACACAAACTGAACACCAGGCACTGCTACTTCAACAAATGGAAAAGATTTGTAATATATACCCCCCCCATTTCCTACCCACTTCCAGGTTGGGATCTTAATGTTTTTAAAAAAAACCTCTTTATTAATTCCAACACTGAGCAAACAACAACAAACATTGCACTGCAACTGGCACGTTATGTTGGGATCTGCACTCTAGTCTCCTTGGCGCATCGGCTAGGCTCTCTCCTTGTCTGTTTATGTTCAGTATTGTTCATCCTTGGCTCTCGCATTGGACCCTTTACAGCATGTCCACAGCCCCCTTCGAGTTCCCTCGCTCACATTGTCACCAGGGGGGGGTTATCCTCGTCCGGCCCACTAGGGCCTGTCGTGTCTTGCCCTTCCATTCTATTAAACAGATCCAGAGAGAGTTCCGTGCAAGTAGTTTAGCCCCCCTCTCCCCTCTGTGTCACTCTGGTCCACACTGATGTTTCTGCTATTGTCAATGTTTTCAGGTCTGCCCACTACGTTTCCGCTGATGGCCCTGTACTCTAATTCCATGCCATTGCTATGCAGCGTTTTGCCAGAATACACATTAGGTTTTTAATTTTCGCTATGTGTCCGTTGTTTGCCGCCCCTCGGGAACAGCCCCAAGAGGTAGGATTCCGGCGTCCATGCCTGAATTTGGATCCCTCTTGGCTCCGCCCTCGTTTTCACTGTGAACCAAAAGTTAAGTATCACCGGGCAGGACCAGAACACATGTATCATATCTGCCTGATCTTCCGCACAATGTGGGCAGCTTCGGGTTTGTTTGTGTCCCATGTGCGGCATTCTCTTCATTGTAAGGTACGCCCTGTGCATGAGGTACAGTTGCATTTGCTTGAATCATGCGTTTCTGGAGACTTTTTTAGCATACTGAAGTGTCCTGTTAAACTCCCAATCAGTGAAGGTCTTGTGGAGCGTCTCTTCCCATCTAGTTCTTGTTTGTAACGCCCTTTCATTATTACCCCGCAGGAGCTGTTCATATAGTCTGGATATTGTGTCCTCCCTCCGACACATCGTACCATGCATCCAGTACCTCCTCACCGTCTTTCTCCTGGGAACGTCCTCCACCTTTTCTTGATCCTCTGTATCATACTATTGTACAATAGGAATTGTCTGCTATGTATGCCCTGCTCATCCATTAAGGTCTGAAAATCCAACCACTGTCGTCCTTTCCATAATCTCCAGTCTGTACCACTCCCCTGGTTTCCCACTCAGTGCGTTAGATGGTCTGGGACGCCGTGTGAATGTCGACTAGTCTCGCAAGGGGGAATCTGTCTTGAGTAGGGGTCACACACCCCTTGTGTCTTCCACGCCCTCCTCCAGAGTCAGGCCCAGTTGAACTATGGTAGGGAGTGGTTTGGCTAGACCCTTGTCCATCCATGGGAGTTCCCTCAAGTAATAGTGCCGTATAGCTGGCTGAAAGAGCTATGTATCTATAGACATGTCATCCCCCAAATATTTCAAAACAAATTGGAGTTGTCCCGCCATATAGTAGCGTTCGAAGTCTGGTAGCTTGATTCCCCACCCCATTCATAATCTCTGTAGTGTGTTCAGTGCTATCCTGTTGTTCCCCCCCACCCCACAGGAACTCTTGCCAGTTTGTGTAGCCGTCTAAAAAAGGGCCTGGGAATGTTATATGGGATATTAGTGAAGTAATACAGTAGGCAAGGCAGGACCGTCGTCTTCAATAGGGCTGCTCTTCCTATCATCGCCAGTAGAAGCTTCTTCCAGAATGTCATAGCTTTTTCTATTTTGGCTGAGGCCGCCTGTGTATTGGCCGTGTGTTGCCGTGGTACTGTGGTGTATGTCTAATCCCAGATAGCAGAAAGGGGTTGGGGTCCATGTGAGTCCCAGGCCAGGTAACTGGTCGGGGGCGCCCTCCCTCGAGCCCGCCAGGTGGAAGAGGGAGGATTTCTCCTTGTTGATCGTGGTACCAGACAGTCTGGCAAAAGCCCCCAGAGCGTCTGGCATGTTTTCCCTCGGGTTCCCAACATAGAGGAGTATGTCGTCTGCATATAGCAAAATTAAGTGTACCACTCCGTCTCTCTATTCCTGCGTTCCCGTACTCTGCCCTGAGGAAAACGGAGAATGGCTCCAGAGCCAGTATAAATAGTATCAGGGATAGTGGGCATCCCTGCTTCGTACCCCTGCCAATCTTTCACCCCTCCGAGTTGTGCCTACCCGTTTTCACCCTTGCTCTGGGATCACTGTAAAGAAGCAGAATCCAGCGAAGGCACCCCTCCCTATCCCAAAATGGGCGAGAACTCAGAGGAGCCACTCCCAATTCACTGAATCGAATGCCTTAATAGCGTCTAATGACGCTATCGCGCGTTCCCCCCACACCCCCATTCTTGGTTCATGCTCTCGATAACATGGTGAAGTTACGCAGCTTCCATGTCGTTTCTCCCTGGTACATATCCCGTTTGGTCTGGGTTCACCAGCGTGGATATGACCCGCTTGCGTCGGTTTGCCAGGGCTGCGATCAGGATTTTGGAGGCCTGATTGATTATGGAGATCGGTCTATAGGAAATGCATTTGAGAGATGGCTTCCCCGGTTTCAATATGGGTATGATGACCGATTCTGACAGGCTCTGTGGCAGCCTTCCCCCCTCGTATGCCTCTTGAAATATCTCTAACAGCTGTGGGGCCAGGGTGTCTTTGTATTTCTTGTAGAATTCCTCGGGTAGCCCATCCGGACCCGGGGACTTTCCTGTTGGGAGATAGACTATCACTGCAGTCAGCTCATCAAGCCTGAGGGGCGCATCTAGTGTCTGCGCCTGCTCCTTCGATAGCCTGGGGAGGGGAATGTGCCCTAGGGCGTCAGTTATATCTTCTCCCTCTGCTTCTTGTTTCCTGTAATACAGTTCTTCATAGAACTGCAAGAACACCCCATTAATCCCATCCTGGGTTCTCACTTCCTCGCCTCGTTCATCACATATTGCGGTTATTGGTTCATGCCGGTTATTGGTGAGCAAAGCTAGAAGCCTGCCAGGCTTGTCCCTTTCAGCATGTAGTCTCTGCACATACTTCCCATAGTCTAGTTTGTCCAGTTTGTCCAGTTTTTCCCAGATTGCGCAACACTGCAATTGCATCGCTGTAAGCCCCTCCGGTTCTTTCCGCATCTCCCCTGCACGTGCTTCCGCCCGTTCTATCCCCTTTTTACTTCCCCCAGTTCAGCCACATTGGATCCCCCGAGTCCACCCACATTCCCTATCGCCGCTCCTCTGGCCACCACCTTGAGAGCTTCCCAGACCATGCCAGTGCTATCCACACTCCCCACATTGTGGTCAAAATAGTCTTCCATCGTCTCTCTGATATATTTTTGAAAAGCCTCATCTGTCAGCGCCTCCGCCCTCAGTCTCCAAGTGGATATGGGGGCTCCTCTCTATGTGTATGTCCATGTTGCTACAATCGGGGCGTGGTCGGATAGCGTTCTTGCTTTAATATGTATCCCTGTGAATTCCCTGAGGGACGCCCTACCCGTAAATAAGTAGTCTATGCGGGTGTGTGTGCGCCGTGTGGGGCGCTATGTGTGTATCCCCTGCTGTTGACATGTACCTTCCTCCAGATGTCTTCCAATTCCAGCTGGTCTAGAGTCTTCCGTAAGGCCCTGTCCGGCAGAGCCGGTTTCATCTGCTTGCTGTCGGTTCTATCCACCTGCGGGTTCAGCGTGCAGTTGACATCTCCTGCCCATATGAATGACGCTCCTGTGTAGGGGGCCAGCCGGGGTGTAATCGTCATAAAGAACTCTGTTGCTTCATGATTGGGGCATACGTGTTGATCAGGCACACTTCTTCCTTCTCCATTCTGCCTTCCCTATCCCTCTCTTGTTTTATTAGATGGAAGTGAACTCCCGGAGCTATCCATGTCAGAACTCCTCTGGCATAGAGTACGTTGAGCTATACATTTGTCCTCCCCATTTCTTAGCTACCTTGATTTGCTTTTCAGCCGTTAAGTGTGTTTCTTGCAGCATAGCAATTTGCGCTTTTGCTCTATTCAACCAGACATAGACCCTTAGTCTCTTGACGTAGACGTTTAGTCCCCTGACGTTCCAAGTGGCTATGACCGCCTTATGGCCCATTTGCTTGTGTTGTCCCGTGGCCCATCTGTTCCCATAGGCCTGCCTGTCTGCTTTTTGTCTTCTGGTTGGCATTCTTGTTCCATCATCTGCTGATTTCTCCCTCTTGGGGTGGGTTTGATCCTCCCCTTTCATGCTGTGTTTTACACGTCTGGGCCCGTTGCTGGTGTACTGCCTTGTTGTATTTCCCCGATGGCCATCATCGAGATGTGTCTGTTTGCCTGCCATTTGCGCTTCGTTCCAGCTGCTTGGTGCTTCCTCCTCCATTTGTGCCTTCACTCCTCCTAACTAACCACTCACTAACCATAACTGTTCAACACCCAGCCTCCCTCCCCCTGCTCGGCCTCCGCTGCTTCTCTTGCTTTGTTTACTAAGGTGGGGCCAGCTCGCGGCAACGTGGTGCCTTAAAACTGGCATCCTAACTAACGAAAGTCTTGGTGTTGCGTGTCCTGTTGCCCTCTACGGCAATACCATCCCTCATTGCTCCTTTAATTATATTCCATCTGGCTTATGTAATACTCATGGTGTCGGGACCATCTTTTCCATGGCAGTCTCACTCCCGTTGCCCCCTGGGTAGATTTGTCGTTAATGACATTCCTGCATCTCCCTTGCGCGATATCCTTTTGGTCAATCCATGCTTGGGGCCTCTCCTGTTGTTTCGAAGAAATACGATCTGTCCTCTCATATCACCTTGAGTTTTGCAGGGTATAACCGCATGTAACGTATACCCGCTGCTTTGAGGCATTCCTTGGTGGGGCCATAGCATGCTTGTTGTCTCTGTACCAGGATTGTGTAGTCCAGGTAGATTGTAACCTGGAGGAGTTCCTGGTTATCGACACCCCCCGCCCCTCTCTAGAAAACGTCAGTATTTTCTCTCGACCTTTTGAAGTTTAGGACCCTCACGATCATTGATCTTGGGCGATTGGGGGGGCTCCTGGTTGGGGCCTTCTGGTCTGGGCCCTATGTGCTCTCTCCACTGCTAGGCCTTGGGATAGTACCCCTGCCCCAATCTCCTGGGCCAGGAGATTCTCGACGTAGTTCGTCGGGTCCTGGCCCTCCTCTCCCTCCAGTAGTCCAACAATCTGGATGTTGTTCCTTTTGAGTCCTTCCTTCTGCGTCCTCCACCCTCTGTTCCGGGATCTTGACCCTCCGGAGCATGTCTGACATTTGAGTCTGGGTGGTTGCCACATCAGTGGTATTTTGCTGCACCTGTTCGGCCATGCGCACACGGTCTGCCAGGGTCCTTAAGTCCTGCTGGAGGAGGCTCACGTCCACCATCACTGTGTCCATTTTGTTTTCCAGAGACGTTTTTAGGGCCGCTATGGCTGTGTCCAACTTGTTCTCCAGAGACGCCTTCAGGGCCATTATAGCTTCCAATATCGGGCTCTCGCCTTCTTTCTACTGTACTGGATGAAGCCATGGTTGCCTCTGGCGGTGTGGGTTGGCCCTTGTCCGACTTTCTGGCAAAAGGTTCAATGCTTGTTTGTTTGCATTTGCACATTTTCGATTGGCCTGGCATTGCTTTATCTTGGGTGGGTTGTCCCTCCCCCCCCCCCCCCATGTCTGCCAGTCTTCGCCAACCTTAATTTGCCCTGAGCAGTTTCTAGCACTGTACGTCGTCTTGGCTTTCTGTGGTGTAGTTTCGTTCTCAACCCAGCCTCATCCCTCCATCCTTGAATGTGTCCCCTATTCCTGGGCCTTCTGTTCCCCTATATTGTTCAGAGAGTGGGTTGGGCCCTGCCACGTCAATTAGTCACTGACAATCTTATTTGTCCATGTGGCACGGGCCATGGCCGGGGTGCTGTGCTGATCCGTATCCACTCTGGGTAGTGTCCGTTGTGTGTCCCACCAGTATCGAGTTCTCTCTGCCAATTTGTACCCCTCATCTCTTCTCAGCGGGTGGGTTGCGCTCCCCCACGTTGACCTGCCACAGCTGTCGTTGCTGCTCGCCACAGAATGGACATAACCACTGTTCTGCCCTTACCCAGGGTCTCCCACACGGGCACCCTGCCTTCTGTTCCCACCTCCTTGCGCAGCAAGTGGCTTGTGTTATCCCACGTCCGCTAGTGTATGCCTTCAATGCTGTTCTTGTCGGCCTTCCAAGGTGCTTGTGCGCCGTGGATATGATCCATCTGGTGGTTGCCCCACTGTTCCTCTTTGCCACTGGTATTTCTTGCTCAGGCGACAGGCTTATTTGTGTGTGCATATGTTCATGTTATGTCCCACAGTTTTATAAAATGCAGTTAAAAAATGACCTGTGGGCCAGTGGGTTATGTTCGCCCGCATGCCAGCCCTCTGTAGGTCTTAATTCCATACCTTGTGGGTGCTTGGTGCTATTAGTTGATCTCATGTGTTGCTGAGTGGGCCTGAAGGCTGCTCATAGTTGGGTGCGCCCAGGATGGATCAGGGCCCATGCAGCTTCTCTGAATTTAGCAGTTGTGTGTGGCCTTTCCTCTCGGTCAGGGCAGCGCTGGCCGTGCCCTCCGCCTCCTTTCCTGCCGCACTTCGCGGGCTCATGATTGTCCTTCTATGTCAGCTCTCCATAGCTGCTATTGTCCTCTCACATGGGGCTTGCATCCGCTACCCACACGTACTGCACACCATTCATTATGTACTTTGGTGTTCGTATTGCCCCCACGCGTTAATGTCCCCGTAGCAGTCCTACCAATCGTTCCTTGTTCCCCTGCGTCTTAGTTGCTTTGTATCTTCTCACCTGGGTGAAGCTCAAGGACCCGCCGTCAGCCTCGGGGGGGAGGTGGGGTAGGTGGGGTGTTTGATATCCGCCCACGGCTTCCACGTGTCTGTCCGACGCGTTTGCCTTTGTCTGTCGATCCGGGACGCTGCAGCGTTAAAGGCGACCGTCCCAGTTGCTGCTCCACCTGGGCGATCGAACTCGTCGTAGGTGCGGATCGCCCCCCCCCCCCATTTCTTCTTATGTGCTGGGCTCCTCTTCCGATGTGCTGGCCCCCACCGGGGACACAAGGTGGTGTGGGCCCCAGACTGGGGCGCTGGTCAAGCGTTTGCTACGCTCTGCCCTATCTGCTCTCTCCCAGGAGCGAGAAAGGGGCTCTGTGGCTCCTGCGACGCCCCTCGCGTGTCCTCTGCTGTCCAGCCCCAGGCATCTTCAGTCTGGTCGAGTTGCCAGAGCGTCCATCCAGCACCAAAGCCTGGGCAGCGCACACGGGTTGTCCCCCCCCCCCCCTTCTCCAGCCTCTGGCGCTCTGCCAATCTGGGCACCGCTCTAGCCCAGCAGTCCCTGCTCCTGCAGCAAGGCTTCTCCCGCCTACCCCCGGTCCACTGTCACCCAAGGGTCGTGCAGTCCTTGTTATTCCCGTCGCCTGCTTAGTGGGCACCATCCGTTGGGGTCCTGTTAGCCATGCTTTGCCCTACTTCACCCCTTCTCAGCTTGCGTACCCCAGTTCCGAAGTGCGCCGGCTCTCCTCAGCTGGCGCGTGCCATTTTGGATACACAGGTGGGATCTCCACCTGGAATTTTCTCCCCGGTGTCCTCTCCGATTATCAAAGAAAACCCTGCCTTTCACACTTCGAGGTACAGGAGCTACCTTGGGATTTATTGCAATCGTCCTACTAGACTCCATTTTCAAAGCAGCTACATGGAGTTCCATACATACCTTTACTCAGTATTACTGCATTGACAAACATTCTAAAGCAGATTCACAGGTGGGACAAGCGGTGGTAAAACATCCGTTTTCTGCCGTACCTTCTCTCAACCACCTCCTTCTCCAGATACTATTTACTTGTCTATGCATAGCATGTGATCGAAGCAGTTCCACAAACCCCAGAAGGGATACATTACTCACCGTAATCATATTTTTTTATGCTTGTATCTGCTTAGATTCACCTGCGCCCCACCCTTCTCCCTTCTTGAAGTAGAAGATACATAGATGGTTTTCTGGCTTTTTCGCTGCTTATCTGCTTTATTAAATCTGTACTCAAGCTACACTTATGCTACCACATGTCACAAACTAAACAATCTGAGCGACTTCGACGCGTGAAGGATCATGGGTACAGTGGACGTTACACTAGTGATAGTATTACTGACATGCCCTGTCGATGTCCCTTTTCGTGTTTCAAAAGCAAATAATGTAATACTCTGCGACTGCCACTAGATGTCGGTCTATGCATAGCATATGAACCTAAGCCGATAAAAGCGGTTCTATGTGAAATAACCTTTTTTTTTAAAGGTCTCAGGAGAAAGACTAGTTTACTTTGACCGATATTTTGTTTGGAAAATTGTCATTGTAAAGTTTTTTTCTCTTGAGACCTTTTAAATTGTTGTTTTGCTTTTGTTTTAATATTCTGTAGTTTCACCCTCCAAACCCCCATTGATTTCCCCGACCCTCCTCCCGCGGGATTTCAGCCCCCACCCTCTTCCCTGGTATTTCAGTCCCAGCCCTCCCGAACCAAACACATAACCTGTTCTCCTCACCCTCCGCTTCCTGGACCCGCAGAGCCCTTCAGCACATGCGTGCACTCGTGTGCAACATGGGCGTGACAGTTCGCTTTAGAAAGACCCATGCGGTCACAGAGCGGCCTTTCTAAAGCAACATTTTAATGAAAATTTTTTTTGTTAAAGATCTTTTCACTGGGAACGTATACAAGCATCAGAAATAGTTTGCCCCTTATACAACTACACCAGTCTGCACCAAATCCTGCATAGTTACCCGTTAGGATCTTCTGGACATTACTGGCTACATGACATTTGAACACCCCATCCCTTTTTCCCCGGATTTCAGGCCCTTCACACATGAGATGGTTGCCTGAAATCGGCAAAACATCAATGTGGTCATAGAAGACCGGACAAAGCTCATTTTAAGTGCCTCGGCATGAGGAACAATATGGGACCTGGAAAACGATGTTTGAAGGCCCTAGGACGCACTGTTTCTGAGATTTGCACTGCACTGCGCCAGGGCGAGGTGACCGGTGAGGAGAGCGCACACAAGTTCCCAGTATTCTGCAGCATGCCATCTCTCCCCTTCCCAGTCTTCTCTGGGGTATGTCAGCTAGCCACACGTGCCCATTCTCAGTGCAGTTTACTTCAGAGTGCAAAGCGATAAGCGACTTGGAACAGCAACCTACAGGATCAGTGAATTTCAACAATTGAGTGTTATCATGTCTGTCTACAGAAATCTTGTGCAGTGCAGGTACTTTTTGCTAGTTATAAAGTCCTTAAAAACATTGTTTTTTAAATTGCTTCGTAATTATCGAATTTTAATAATTTTGAGTTGCCCCAATAATTTTAAAACTACCATTATCAGAATAGTTTCATTTGCGTCTGAAATCTCAACCAAAAATCCTGGGTTGTAAGCAGCTTCCATTGTGTATCAATATTCCAAAAAAGTGCATTCATAGATTTTGTAATGCAGTGCATTTGATTAAAATATGTTTTAGAGTTTTTTAAAAGTGTTTTTATTGGCATTTTAACATACAGTAACCATCCCTCACCCCTCCATCTCCCCGCCCCCCTGACAGTTGTTTTCTCACCCAATATAACTGTCCTCTATTCAATATTCTCTTTTTTGTAACCGGTCAGCAACCAAATTCTGCATATTCTTTTATATCAACGTACAGAGAATTAGTTGTTGGAGACCTCTTGTAGATGGCTACCACCTTCCAATCAAGCCATCTCTTCAATGAGGTCAAGCCTAACTCTTACCTCAGTGCAACAATAGGAAGCAATTTGGGCAAATTTAACACCAAACAATGCTGTTCGAAGTAAATAAAATCTCCGGCCCATATATTAAAGAGGGGGGAATCACTTTGATCTTGTCAATAAGGGGAGCAAATCTGCAATATCGGGAATTAACTCTTCATTTGAGTAGCCAACTAGTTAGCCTTGTCTTTTAGCCTATTGATACACCGGATAAGACTTGCAGTTAGGTCCAAGTTAAAGCCCAAATAACATAACTGTTTAGATTGAGTTACTGGAACGTTATTCACCCTCCAATTGTACCCATATGCTTTTCTATGACTAGAAGTAATTCGTATAGTAGTTGTATTAGGATTCATCTTCAACTCATTAGAAAGAGCATAACAATCAGTAGCATCCATAAGATGTTGCAAACCTCGCTGGGTATCATTCAAGAGGTCATCCAGAGTATTAGCATTTTTGGCATTACAAAGGCTACTGTGGCTGACAAATGTGTCCCCAGGTCAGCAAGATATAGATTGAACAGGCAGGGTGCACGGACACACCCCTCTGTGCTTTGTGCTTTGAATCTATCAGTTAAGCTATCCTGCCTGTTCATTCTTGCTTGTAAGTAAGTATCCTCTTGTAGATGAATTAAGGTAGCCAGTAGATGGTCTGGAATGTTACATAGTTTCAATTTTGGGAAAGGTCGATGAAAGCAACATATATAGGTGGTCCACCGTTTGGCCAGGCCTTTTAATGCAGGCAATTCATAATGAACGCATTTAATAGGGTTCCCATCTCTTTTCTAAAACCAATTTGGGATTTACTTAATTGCCCTGTATCATGGGCCCAAACTTCCAAATCCCTTGGGTCAAAAGAAGCAAAACTGTTACACTCTGCCTCGATGAGGGCTTTAGGCTGATACTTAAAGAATTTAAACGATCACCCTTTTATTTGGAATAAATATAGAACATTTCCACGTGTTGGGGGTTGATTTTTAGTTTTCAAAGTATTTTCAGTACACTAGCCCATACAATTGGCTTTTCCTTAAAAATAAAGTTACTGTGGCCATTAGGCCTGCGGTCTCTAGAGTTGGATGACTTTCTAACCCGACTTGCACCCCCTCTTTCTGGTCGGCGATTATAAGGTCAGAAAATGTAACTTCCAAATATCCTCCGAAACAGGATTGCATTGGGAATTTGTTCTGCTCTAGAATATATCATTGATTATATCCCAAAAGTTACAACAATTTTTGGGGATAATAGTTTGCAGGATATATTTGCTATCATTTTGTATTCAGAGTTGGCAATGACCTTAATGCCAGTTCCTATAAGTTTGGAAGAGTTGGCACATTTTCGTATTCCTCTCCTCTTCAGGAAGGTGTTCTTTTGGAGTTGCACCAAACTCTGCCTTGAAAGTTTTTTCCCCCTGTACTTTATCAAAACAGTGAATATTTTGTCTAGAAATGTGTGGTGTTTGTTTTCCACAGTTGTCGTCAGTGATACATTGTTTTTTTTTTTTTACAACTGTCGTAACCAGAAAGAGTTTTAATTCAATAGTAGTTTTCTCAAGAGTTTGTCGTAACCGTGTATTCAATGCTCGAGCGGCGATGATTCTCCTAGCAATCCGGTTTCCAGGGGTGTTAATTGTCAAATTTCCCAACAGGATAGCCTTTTCATATGTTGCCTCTATTTTAAAGCTAACACTTAACATGATATGATCACTAGCATCATTATGTAATAATGTGAATTCCTTACATCTGTTTAATAAATCCAGTGATGGTACTAGATAATCTATGCATGTCGAAGTATTGCCATTTTTCCAAGTACATCGAGCTGGAATATCACCTCTGACACTACTGTTGGCAAAGATTCCAGTCATGGACCATATTTCTCAGAGCCAGATTTCTCTCTATTGGACTTAATTTGTCCCCTTATGTCTACAATCAGATTTAATCACCACTGATCGTAAGATGCTTGCAATCACTGTTTTCCATGTGGCTTGCCATTATTTCATTAAAATGTGCCAAACTCCTCCAATGTAAAAAGAACCGGGTTCCAGTATAAATTCTTTGTTAGTATTGGTATGCAGTTCATTTTTCCCTTCAGGGTTAAGTTGATTCCTAATAATCCATAATGCACATTTGAGCAAACATCATATTTTGCCAAAACATCTAATTTAATAGCTCCCTTTAATATCACATCATCCTGCTGAACATTAACGTAGCCATCTATGACTAATGGTGACCTTAAAAAGGGGATGAAGGATGGCTCAGGGGCAACGCGTTTGTCTTGGAAGCAAGTCAACACAGCACAATACAGACTCGAATGCTGATCCCGCACTTAGAAATCCACACGTTGGTATTAGGCGTGTTATAAAAACCTACCAAACTTCCTGTAATAAAATTACACTGTGGGAGTTAAACATTCTGGCCACTTCACTGTTTAAAAAATTGTTAAAACCTCTCTAGTTCCATGAAAGGACTGACACGTTTTCTTATGTGTTATATTTAAAACTGTGCCTGCATCACCTAACCTTCTAAAAATGTTTGCGAGGTTTTGAGAAAACTAGATCTGGTCATCTTGAGAATCTATATTAAACCCTCTGTTGATCTGTGGGGCCAGTGTTTGGCTACCAACTTTGGAATGATGACTTGTAATAGCGGGACAGATCATAACCCATTTGTCGAATTGTATCAATTTCTGCTAAAAGCCTGTTAATTACAATTTTTGAACTGATAAGTTAACGTGACTAGATCAGTTCTTACTTTGTAAAAAAAAAAAAAAAAAGATCCAAATCTGTCTCTAGAAGATAAGTGTAGTCGTACAGTGTTGGGAAAGATTTCCATTGATGTGCAATTTTCCCTCCAGTTGTGAACACCCCACGCCCAACTTTTTGCTGTTGTCTGGCCATCCTAGCCTGAAATTTGCAAGTGGAGCACAGCCTTCGGCTGCACTCTGTTAGGTTTTCTTTCACTTTGTTGTGGGGAAAGTGACATGCCCTTAAAGATGTTAAGTACTGGGATACTGTTTCCCTTAGTCTTTTACTGTGGTGCAGGTTTTTCACAACATGTTATAAGTGCACAAAGTACCTTACTGTACAGTGCGCTGGGGTCTTCCTTTCATTTCCAAAGGCCCTAGGCACCCACAAAGGATTTTTCGGTAGAAGTACACATGTGCTTTGGACAGAGCTGGTGGCAGCTGTTATTTTGCACATATTTTTAACCCTTTCGTTTGCACCATATTGCGTTTACTGCTTTTGGCCTTGGACTGCGGCTTGGCCCCAAAATGGCCGTTCCATGAGGTCCTTTGTTCTGCCATTTTCCCATCTTGTCCCTTCGAGCAGACCCGGGAAAACCCTTATTTGATCATGCAGATCCCCCTCAGAAACCTAAACTTTCGCAGGCTTCTGCATGCCTTGTGTGTGGGCCTCCAGGATGTGGGCTGGACTGTCTATTTCCAATACAAATCCTCAGTGCCAGAGTGTGTGTGCTGGGAATGACTGGGACCACTGTAGTCGTTGATTGGTCCACATCTGGCATGACTGTATGTGAGCAGATCTCCGATTGGGTCCTCTTGGTTTTGGCACGAAGGAGATTCTGGATAAGAGAAGGCTCCAAACACCCATACAGGTTGATCTCTTGAGTTAACAACGAACCTAGGATTGGATCAAAGCATCCTGAAACTACGAAGCAGTCGAGGAGTCACTGGTGACCCGCTCGAAGGTTTGGCACCCTGAGCCCGCTGTTGTCCCGCAGGACCCCCCTGTTTCTGATCGAACATAGGTCTGCAAAGGTGCTTTGACCCATTTGAATAGTGGTATCGACTATTCACAGCACCTCCACCTGAAAGCAAGCCTTCTCGGAAGTGTTCCTGGGCCAACCAGTGAACTGACCAGCTTGCACGGGACCTTTGCTCTGGAACCGCCACCGTCTGGAGTTGACATTTGAGGCTTTGGAGATCGCAAGCACTGGGTACAAGGCACTCTACTGCTGAGTCTCGTACAACTAGGCGCCCTAGGTCTGGAATTAGGAGAGCACACCTGAACCCGAGTGCACACGGTCACTGTCGCCCAGCCATCGTGACGAACTTCGAGGGTGCCTTGCTGCTGTGTCCCCCTGTGCCCTGAGACGAGCTGCAGTGAATTCGAGCTGATCTCTTCACCAGGAGAAGAGAAATCACCACTGTCCCGCCACAGATTCATCCCTGGAACTCAGCCGCTGAAAGCCACAGGACTGCACAATTGCAGCATTTGAACCCGCAACCGAAGTGGACTCGACTTCCGAAGTTTGGTCCGCAGTGCGCCTAGGGTCAGTGAGTACTTGCAAGCCTTACCGGTGGCCCCTGGCACATCCATTCATTTTTACGCACAAGTGTCCCTTGAGGGCCACTCGTGTTTTTTGAGGTAGCCTATGCTACCTTCCTATTCCCAACTCTTGGAACCTGTTTTGCCCTCTTGGGGGAGACCCTCCTCAAAGTGGGAACTTACTCTTCACTGCCTCACCCACCTTCTTGAGTCGCTACAGCCCCTGCAAGACACCATGTTTTGCTCTACCACACGATCGCGTGTGTCTGCATTGAAAGTACTTTTGAGCACTAGGCTCCACTCTTCTGAGGGATTGGACTGCCTCTTAGTTAGGGTTTGATAAGTGAAGGACTACCTAAAGTATATTTGCACTTTATATAGTAGTGTTGTCTTGTTTTTAGTATTACTGCTGGTCTTTGCTTGTGTTTTGATTTAAAAGGCATTTAATAAATCTTAATGTATATATTTTTTTATATACACCTGACTGAGTCATTTGTAGTGTGCTTTGCTGTGTGTGCTCATTGTGGGCTTTCGATCACCCTCACCCCTGCTGAGACCTAGTCTTTACCGTCGCCATTGCTACTTTGATTGGTCTGGCTTGTCCAGAAAGTTACCCTGTTCCAAGAAATTAGGCTGGCCTTCTGAACCGCTGCCTACCAGGTCAGAGTTCAGAAATCCACCTTAACATACAGTTGGATTGATTTTCAAACAAACTGTGTTGAACAAAAGATGGTTTGAGCAGTCCTTATTTGCGATGTGGCTGTAATCTTATTTGGTTATACTCTGGTAACTAGGGTGACAATTGTTCAATGTCGAAGCACCAGGCTGATTAACATAAGCAGCAGACGGTTTCTCTACATCCGTTATTTTCAGTTTCGATGGTTCAAACAGGAAATCCCAGCTGTTTCAATGTTCCATTCAATACTACAAGTGATGAAAATAGAAGTAGAAGGAACTAAATACTTAATATGATCCGACACTTCCTGAATCTGTGTTCCGTGGCTGACAGTTGCAGCAAACATCTTGCACCTGGGTATTCTCCAGCATCACACACTCCCAAACCCTTTGTGGCCTTGCTAGCAAGCCCGGATTAGCTCAGAGTCAAAGTATTGTCTGAGTCCAAAGCCCTAGAAGTTGCCTCTTCCGTAGTGTGCAGGTTTCTTAAAAATGCTTTTGAGCTCAGTTTATTTGCCTTGTCTTTTTTCAGTATTTTGACTTCTTAGTTGCTTTCTTTGGAAGTGAGGTAGGTACTCAATTCGGTTCATGTACTAGCGAGCAACCTACCGCCTCCTTTGCACCCGAATCCCGTACGGGACGTTGTCTTGAGATTTGATTCCATCAGGCCACATTCAAAACCTCTGTAGCACCATTATTCATTTTAGATGTATGAATCTTTAGGTCCGAATCCATCATTTCCAGCTTTGGTTTTATGTCACTAATAGTTATGGTGTTGGATTTCCGTTCCATTTAGCTGTTGATGAAGTGAGACAATATTATAGCTCATATGGATGGGAGGACTCACTCAACATATGAATCAAGTTAGTTGGGGAAACTAAACTTTCAGATGAGTGAATCCATTTCCTCAGCGATGGCATGTTCCTTCAAAAACAGCAGTGTGTCTAGGGTTATGGAATTGGGTCGGTCAGTATTACTAATCACTGGATTTTCTGGTGGCTCTCCTGAGTAAGTGTTGAGTATGAGTTGCCAGATCAAGTAAGCGCATGTCATTAATAAAATTACTGTCTTCTTGAAGCACTATCTTTCCATCAGGTCTGTATTGTAAATCTGTGTTCGTCCCCACTTTAGGATAAAAATTCATAACCGTCTTACAATTAAGGTTACCTTTGGGAGTTTTTGGTTTCATCCCATCCCGGTGAGTGGATTTTCCCTCCACTAGCATAGGTAAGGCGCAAGCGATCTTACTTACTATATCTGCCAATGTAGAAGCTGGTAAGAGGGGAGCTGAGGGAGAGCCCGCCTGCTCCATTGGCATCTGGTGTTTATTCATTGCAGCTTACTAATCAACCAGTTCTATTATTTATTAACACATTGTCCCCCATTCTTTCCGTACTGTGATAAATCCTGCACTTATCACTAAGCCCCAGCCTAAGATCGCCTCCCATGTGGCAAGGGGAAGGCAGTCGCTACCCAATCCTAACCCTGGGGGTGGTAACATGAGGGAGGCTCGCATGGGAGGAGATGGCTGTCGGGGGAAGTGGTGACTCCTTTGGGAGAGACGCAGTATTCATCTTCTTATGAGGATTATATCCACAAACATTTAATGACATGCTATCATTGTACAAGTCTCTCGAATGAAAACATCCAAAGAACATGTTGTAAAAAGTCCTCCAATTAGGAATTAAATGTAACCTTCTCTAATTGTCATAATTTTGTCTTAAATAGGGGTTTAAAATCCACTGTTAAAACACCAATTGTTTTTACAAAATTCCCTAACTGACGATGTTAATTTCACAAAGCACTTCAAAATAATTGGACATAAAAACCCCAAAGCCATTATGGACTTTAGGATCCATAATTCCCTTGGTACTTTGGCAAAGAAGAGAGGCCCAGAGTTGGTAAGGATCAACAATGCCATTAACCTTAATATGTGGTCTAGTTGTTGTAGACCACAACACCTGAGGCAGACATTTAAACTCGGGAATGAGTTGCAGGTGTCGGAGGATGCTGAAGAAGTAGCTGGGGCAGAGCAGAATCCTGGGTTGAAACGCAGAAGAAAAAAGAACGCTAGCTGAAGTCGCCACGAGATATGAAGGTCGGTGGCGTGGCAGAGTAAGCACAGCGTGAAGTGGTATCTGGCAAAGAAGCCTGACCGAGAGGGGGACGTGCTCCCAGCCCGACAAGCAGCGCTTTGGTCTGCAGGAGGACTGCTGGAGCTGTCGTAACTCCGGAAAGAAGCTGTACACACCGCAGGAGTTAAGCAGGAGCCGACAGGAGTGCAGAAAGCTGATAAATGGTCCACCGCTGCACCAGTAAGGGAACAGTATACTCCAAAGCAGACCAGTGAGTTGGCCTAAAGGTAACCCCGGGGGGGGGGGACTCTGAAGAGAACATTTAGCAAATACCAATACTTTTGAATACCAAACAGCTAAAGCAATGCAAGGGCATAATTCCCCTTACCTGGGACACCAATTGGGGGGAAACCTATTACCCACATTGCCAACAGCCAAGAGGCTGTAAAGAAGCAAAAGCAAGGCAACAGCGGCGCAACTCCCCTTATCTGAGACACCAGCGGGGGTAAACTTGTAACCCTCATTACCAAAAGTCAAACCATAAAAAGAGGCAGACATTGCTCAAACCTCCCCACAAAGGATACTGGCGTGGAGAATCTGGTCATAAGGATTACTTTTTAAAGCTTATAAGTTTGAACTTTTGGAATAAATACAGCCAAATGTTTTTCTTGTTTTGTTGTATGTATTAGTGTGGTGGTCAGAAACCTTTGGACACTAGGTCATCTTTCTTTAGTTTGCTAGGTTAGGGAAAGATGGGCATTTATTCCCCTCCCCTTTCGTTTAATAAAATGCAAACCTTGAGAAAACTTTACCTTTGTGTCAGTATTGCATTTCTGACCACTCGCAGTACACTCAAAGCTACTCTCAAAAGGCATGGAGGTCTCTGTGGAACAATAGTCGGGGACTCATTTACTTCGTAAGTCATGCATCCTGCGGTGTTATATTGCAGTTCTTACCTTGCACTGATGATTCTTTGGTGAAGGGCCCGCAGCTTGATCAGCTCACTGCTTCTAGCTGCTGCAACACTCGGCGCGGGAAAGGAGTATTAAAAGTTGTCGGTGTTGCAGTCCAATGTGCACTCCTGCATCACGACAGCAATTCTAGAAATGTTCCTCTCATCCCACTGTACGCAGCAATCTCTGCGCCTCTGCCTCTAACTATAGCAATACTTTGCAACACAAGCCCCTAAATAAAAATATGCAGCCAGTGTCGAGAAGAGGCAGTTTAGGAAATGGACCGGACATTAATTTTGTTTTTCTTTAGGTTGTAGTATGTTTTCTACTTCGGGTGGCAACCCCTGGCCTCAAACTGTCTTTTGCTGGTGTTCCGTGTTTAATGCATCCTCATCTTTATGTTGGGATCGCACAGGGATTGAGCTTTGAGACTTACCTGGAGCTTGAAATCCATTTAGGCAGGGTTCTGCACCCTGTGGCATTCCAGATGTTTTGTACTACTACCATGATTCCTCACCATTGACTATGTGACTATGGTTGAGGGGGAGTTGGGTCCTGAACATCTGAAGAGCCAGAAGTTGCTGACAACTTGTTCTAGGGCTTGGCACGTGGCTGTGTCTGACGGGGTCCACATAAGGGATTGTCGGTTCCTCGTTCCTTCTGGGTTGTAGACTGACAAGACCTGGTCGAACTTTTAAGTGTTTATTTGATAGTTGGAGGGACCAAAAGATTTTCCTAACGGGTTGGTGTCTTCTGTGCTTAACGATTCATCCCCAGGTTCAACGAGGCAATAATGCACACCCTCCTGTTATATGGAAGATTGGCAGCTGAGGCGATAACTGCTCTCAGGGTTGCATTGATTCAAACTTTGGGCGACCACACAATCAGCTGGAGGGACTGCCATGTTCAGATTTTGCAGCTTTCCAAATTGTGCAGGTTTCTTCCAGGGCTGCCTCAGGTGTCCAGGTCAATACTATGTCATTAACAAACTGGTAGTATCTGGTTTTGGTACAATCACTTTGTAGTAGGCAATAGCCATGACCGTAAACCTCTGTATCCCTTTCATTCTCTCATAGATAGAATGTTAAGCTTTTGGACCCCGCCAGAGTTGAATCATATACAGCAGGTTGTACGCCATTAAAATCAGTTGATGGTTGCCACCAATCCGTGCAGCTCATGCAGCCAGCTTTGCAATGAGACTTACACAGCTAAGCTGGATGCCTTTAGGGACTTGGGGTCATTCAAAGGACTAATCCATATTGACATGCATAAAAGAGGGTTTATCTGGGATAAATCTTGGAAAGCAAAAATATCTGGGCCTTATGACAGCATTGTATGATTGAACTCTTGAACTCACCCAGCAGACATTTGTTTTGTGCACAGTAGTACAATACTTTTTAGTTGCAATGATGGAAAGTTGGACAAAAGTCGCTTTTGTTTCATGTTTGTTCCTAGTTTTTCACTCAAGCTGTAGGTTAGGTCCAGCTTTACTAAGTGTGACTAGGCTATACCGACCGGACTTGAATATCCCATCAAAATAATGGTATCTTCATTGAAATAAAAATGTCTTGGGGGAACCACAGATTTATTCCATCAGTTGTTCAGTAAGAACAATGCATTCAGTGCATGTTCTATTGGAATAATTTGGGGAATCCTAGCTTTGTTGGTTGTTATAGTACTGCTGGTTCACTTCACCTTTTAAATAAAATAAAAAAATACACTTGGGTGCTCTGAAATTGTTGCAACTTCTAATTGTGTTTTGAAGGAGAACGCAGAAACTTCAACTGTAGCTTCCCCATCAGTAGACTTGCGAATTGTTATGGAATGTGTATTCCTGTTACTCCTTAACATGTTACATATAAGTGCCTGATCAACCTGTTTGAGAAGCATATGAGAAAAGAATTGGAAAACCTATAATACAAGTGAGACTCTTTTATAACTCTACTGGCCCCTCTGAATTACCCTTCACTATTTTGAGTTCTGTTGCCTCATTGTTTTGGGCAATGGTTGTCACCACTTTCATGCAGTTTGGCAGTAAGGGACTTTATGTCCTTTTAAATTTCCTGGTATTCGGTCCTGCTTACGAGTGTCCCCTTCCTAATGTTTTTGTGTAGACTCCTTGCACTGTCTACAGCAACCCTCTAGTTGGTAGCAGTGCACCAAGTGAATCCCAATTACCTGGAAGTCACTATGTGGCAGTCTGCCATTCACGCTTGTAGGGGAATGTGAGCGCTGTATGAAGTTCTGGGCGCACACTCCAGGCCTCCATTCATTTTAGAATTCTTAATTATCCATAAAAATGATTCCCCATGATATGTATGGTTATTTGTAGTTTATAAGCAGGAACACAAGAGTTTGGCGGGCTTGGAATCCCAAGCTCTGGTGTTGAGTAAGTGAAGCATGGCAAGAGGTTTGAAATTGTAACATATTGTCTGTAACCAAGTTGCTTAATGGTCTTCTGCTGATGGGGCATGGAAAGGCCAAAGCTCAGGACGTGGTCTGGGGTATGAAGAAGAATGTTTCAATGGAGAGAAGATTGCTGGATACAGCCACTACCAGCAGTCTTGGTGGCACCCACCCTCTCAGATTCCTATGGTCAAGATTCCCCTGCTTCAGCAAACGCTGAAACTACCACTACAGGTTCATTGAGGGGAGCGGGGTCCGTGAGGAGTGGCTTGTTGCTCTTCCATTGGAAATACTGAGCTACAGAGTGAGAATATATCAAATCTGTGGAAGTGGCAAGGACAATGCAATGTGGACACAGAATTTGGACATACAGAGTTTTTTGTAGATTGCTGACAGGACAGATCATAAGTAAGGAGTTGGAGTGGAGTGGCAGCTGCATTGGAGCCCAGTACTTGTGGTAGCTCTAGATTCTGTGGCCACAAAACACCCAGCACTCTGCACCTTGCACTTCTGTTGTGCAAGAAGACACTGGTCACTGGTGCACAGCTGCATTTTGGGAGTACAAAGGATTGACTCTTTATGCTATTCATATCTCTTTGTTTTTTAAATATTAACATAGCAAACGTATGCCATTGCTTGGTTAGCCATCATCAAAATACAGCAGCGGAGGAAAGAGACGATGAGTAACTGGTTCGTCGTATACTGAGTAAAGGGTAAGGACAAAAAGTAGCAAGAAAGCTTCAACCCGCCCCCTCCCACCAACCCCACATTGTCTGTATTTTTTTGGGGACTTCCCCATGCATTATAAACACGCCTCTTGAGCGACCTAGATCTGTCCACCTCAGCCGTCCAACGACTGGGCCGCGAGTGGTCCGCTGAGCCCCACATTGCAGGGATATTTGTCAGCCCCAGTGTCAGACAGAAATATCTTTTCATACTTTGTGAATCCCATCTCTCCCCTAATCCCGAGCAGCACCAGCACAGGGACCCCAGTAGTGAAGTCAGTCTGCGAATACGCTTCCCCCAGAAAACGTGGATTTGTTTAGTCTTGCAACATGTGGAAAAAGGTACCCCCGCCCCCTCCCTAATCTAAGATTGATATCACTGTCTACTATGCCCCAGCAGGCCAGTGCTGCCCGCAAGTAGTACACATGATGCAGTATTTTGTATTGAATAAGGAGTCTTGAGGCTATTCCAACCACCCACTGGAACATGCCTCAAGATCCAAGTACCTGACATCCCGTTCTAATCTATCCCTGAGCTTGGTCAATTCTTGGGCACCAACGCTGTTAGTATCTAGGATTGACTCTTTAAACACATGCTCTGCTACTCTCATTAATAGATTCTACGTAAGCTAGCAGCCAACCCTATTCTTTCAGGTAGCATCTTGCACAATTTAGTGCTCCTTTTTTTAAAATGAAGTCTAATGACGTATTTACAGTCTAACCCTATCCTGGGCCTCGGCTGATGTTCTAGTGTGTATGGCATAATTTATCATGAGCCTAACTCAAACCCTACCTTTTTTAGACTTATTCTAAACCTAAATTGAACCAACAAGATATTGAGAACTCTAAGCCTGTCAGCCAAATGTATTCTATCCCTCGTATTATCCTCGCGTAGTGGTACTTTACATATAGGGGTTCTTGTAGTCTGTAGGAAATTGAGTTTCAACGTGTCCTGGAATATTGGAAAGGCACATTAACATTGCTGGTAAAGATTCTTCATGTGTCATTGTGCTTTTGACCAAAAATACATTATGCCACGTTAATAGGTCGAGTTCATCTTCGGTCAGATAGATAAAATAAGTTACTCAAGTGAGACTTATCGGGCTAATTTTTCCCCATTATTTACAAACTTGGAGGCAGATTTGAGACGCTGGGCGACGCAGGAGATATCACTGATGGGCACGTCTCACAGCCTGTAAGATAAACTTGCTACCGAGATTTCTGCATGCATGCTCCACACTCCCGGTCCCGGTGCCAGCCCTTCAACGCCTACAGAAGAAAATGCTGCAGTTTATTTGGAGGGGGAAAAAGCCCAGGATCCCTAAATACACGATGGTGGGCAATGTGAAATTGGGTGGGCTCGGGGTCCCTGACTTGCAGAAATACCAAATCGCAGCTCACCTGTCTTGTATCCAATCATGGCAAGTCCTTACCAACCACCCTAGATGGGTAGACCTCGAACAAAAGCAGCTGCCCCTCCCATTACGCTTTCTCCCGCATGTCCCCCTCCGGAACGGCGACAGTGGCGGAATTTCTTGGCATCCACCAAACACACCATTTCGGTGTGGGACAAGGCATTGAAACAGAAGAGGATCCTGACGGGGCTCAGCCCCCTCTCCCCAGTGTTCATGAACCCGACCTTCTCTCCTGGTCTGTCCCCCCGGAATTTTAAGGCCTGGATTGCAGGAGGTCTAGAGACCCTGAGCCAACTTTTTGAAGGGGGCCAACCCTGCACCTTTGAGCAAAGCAAAGAACTCTTTGGGATGCAGGAACGAGATAGGTTCACATATACCCAGCTATGCCACTGGTGCACCCATCCTCAGACTCGCCAGGTGGCTACTCGTCCCCTCACAGCCATCGAATTGACCCTTAAGGAGCTTCCGCCTCTAGGAAGAATCTCCACTCTGTACAGGCGCCTCCAAACGGACTTCCTAACCTCCAAGACCCGGTATATGGCCCTATGGGAGGTGGACCTGGGCCATCCGATTGAAGACCAACAGTGGGTTGACATCTGGTCCCGGGCTCACACCTCCTCATCATGCATCACGAATAGAGAGTGCGCCTACAAGATCCTCCTCCGGTGGTGGTACCCTCCCCTAAGACTCCACCACATGAACTCCACGATCAACCCTCAATGCTGGAGGTAGTGCGGCCAAATAGGCTCCTTCTTTCACATGTGGTGGTCCTGCCCCAAGCCTTTTGGAAACGATGTCTGGCGACGATAGCAGCCATCACTCAGGTGCGATTGCCCTTGGCCCCCGAGCCTATCCTCCTTGGAGCACTGATCCCCGGGATCTACCCAGGTCTGGCCCCAAGGCCAAACTATTGTCACAATGCCTACTTGCGGGTAGGAACGTGATAGCCCGCACCTGGAAAACGACGAAAGGCCCTCTCATGCTTTTCTGGTGGATAAAAGTCTGGGACATCCTGATCGCCGAGAAGGTGACGGCTGCCGGAGCAGGCACCTTGCATCGCTTTCGCAACATCTGGGGTCCGGTATTGGAGTTTGACCAAAGGTTCGCAGCCCTCACTTTCAAGCTCCCACTGGCCAGGAGAACTATTCGGGATGGAGACCCCTTACAGGGAAGTGAAGGAACTTGAGCCCGTGGGGTGGGAGGAGCGTCAAATGGTATTACTGTATGCTACATGTCGCAAGTGATTAAGCCTTGTACCGCCATAACCTGCCTGTTTAAAATAAACATGTTTAAAAAAAAAAAGAAAAAAAAAGTTACTCAACATAGAGGTCTAGCCGGATTTTGATAATTGTTCAAGTTATGATGCTGTTTATACTTTCCTTTGCTTTCTAACTCTGCAGGCTTTGCATTTTTTTTAACTACATAATCTACATATTCTGGAGATGCAGCATTCCAATGTATTCTGTTAATGTAGTTGTAAGTTGGACCTGCAGTCAGTTTGGGAGAGGCCGAAGGGGGATGGCACTTCTGGTGTAAACCGTAACTGCCTAATTTTGACTTGCATATTTTTATTGCCTTGTAATTTATCTTGTCGCAATATTTTTCTTCTTCACATCTTCAAAATCATTTTGCACGTCATAACTCTTGTCCTTCTTTTTTTTTTTGTAGGCTTTTTGAGATCATATTTATGGGGCAACATAATATTCAGTAAGTAATGTTCCTTACATAGTAAAAAAGTGGTACATTTAAGATTTTGTAAGCAGACTTTCCCAGATAGAAGATGCCTTTTTTATTTTCATCATGTGTTGTCTTAATGTTGGATGATACAGTTGTATATTAAAAATGTAATTTAAAAAGTGGTTAATACATTGCATGACAATGAATAACTTAAAAGTGGATGTTAAGACCTGTGTTGCAATCATTTAGGTTCAAAAGAACGATTTGTATTGCTTATGTGAAGTAAGAAAAACCTATATCATTTAAAGTCATATTTTGTACATGGTCAGATGACGTGAAATACAACATTTGTCCTCCACATTGTCAACAATACTTTGTGGAAAACCGGTCTTATGAACCCTCCTTTTTACCACAATGTTTTCAAAACGGAGACTCTGGCACAAACATATATAATATTTTTTAAACCGGGTTTATTGGCATTTCAAATTTACACAACCCACCTCCCCCTTAACTTCCCCCATGACAGCTGCTTTCCACTTAGAAATACGACATGTCCTGAACTCATGCCAACTCTAGCACCCTCCATCTTCTAGGGCAGAACACCACCCGTGAGTCACTGCGCAGGAAATATGGCACCACATCCCAGTCGGTCCCAAATCTTTGCAAGGCTCCCTGCAAGGAGTAAGTCACTCGCTCCAAGCCCACAAAGTACCAGACGTTGGATAACAAGTCTTGCATGTTAGGAACAATTGCAGACTTCCACTTTTGAGCCACCAGAAGCAACGCTGCCATGCTTACGATCACATAGGCTTTCTTCTGAGCCCTGGTTGGCAGTGACTCCAAAACCCTCTCCATCCTGAGCATTGCTTGTTTGATGTGTTTGTGGGCCTGCTTACCAAACATCGCCTTTCGTACATAATCCCAGAATTGCGCTAGTCTTCCGCATGACCACCATATGTGCTCTGAGGTGCCGGGGAGTCGCACCCGCTCCAACATCGATCTGATACTGTTGGGTAGTATTTATGCAGTTTTTCTGGGGTACAATGCCACTGGACCATGACCTTAATCCACAATTCCCTAATTTGCACTTCCCTGGTTAATCGGGGATTAGCCTCCCATAAATGCTCCCACTGATTTCCCCCCTCTATTTCCTGCCCCATTATGTCTCACCATAGTTTCATATATGGCCATTTCCCTGTTTCCTCACTGCTCGACATTATCTTGTAGGAGCTCCCCTATTATATGACCCTCCCCAGGGCTTCTCGTCACATATTTCTTGAAGTGGGTGAGGACCCTTACTGCCGTCCCCGAGATTCAGGGGCTCTTTACCCAATGCCTGATTTGGGAGTATCTGAACCGCTTGTCTTCACCCAATTGAAAGTCTTGTTTATATTGTTCATTTGAATTAACTTTGTTTCTTTCCATCATATCCTTTAACACCCGTCACCCTGCCTTTTCCCACCTCCCAAAGGCTCCGTCTTCCTGTCCTTGGGTAAATTACGGGTTCCTATATATTGGTGTCAGCGGGGAAGGGAGGGGTTGTGAATTCTGCTTTCCTCACCAAGGTATCCCCCACTAAGGCAGTAATCTGACTCCTGTACATATTGTTGGGCCTATCCGCTTTGGGGCACCACAGTATTTAATCAAGCAGTCTTCCCACAAATGCCTTGTCCATATGCTTCCATACCTTACCTCGGTCTGCCAAAAACCACTCCTGTACCACTCAACTGAGCCGCAAGGTAGTAGAAATAGAAATGTGGGACCCCCAGACCTCCCCTGCGGATCGGTGCCATTGCAGCTTCATAGACACTCCCAAGTTTTCTTTTGTTTCAAATGAAGCTGCTTGTGTGCTTCAGGAGTTCCTTAAAGTGATTTGGGACCTTAACAGGGAGAGCTGGAAAGTAATTGAGGATCTTAGGGAAAATCACCATCTTTAACACATTAATTCTCCCCAACCATGATACCGTAGAGGCCCCAATCCCTCAACAACCACTTGACTCTCTCCAAGAGAGGTGGATAATTGGCCCTCTACATCCCTTCCATTGACCCTGTGAGCTGAATCCCCAAATATCGAATACTCCCATCGGACCACGCATAGGAGTTATATCTCCTTCAGCGCCCTCACCTTTTCTCTTGACAAAGTCAGGTTAAGTTTCTCAGATTTGTGCCCATTGATTTTCAGGCCAGCCACCCTGCCAAAGTCCTCCAACTCCCTAGCGATACTCGGCATTGTGGTCTCTGGGGTCGAGATCGCTAGTCGTCCATGAAGGCTATCACCTTATGGTTCCCTCCGCCAAAGTCAATCCCCTTGATCTCTGATGCTTCCCTAATACACGCTAAAAGGGGTTCTTAATAAATTGCGTAAAGAAGTGGCGAAATTGGACACCCCTGTTTCGTGCCCCGGCAAACTCTTATATCCTCAGGGAGCCAGCCATTAATGGCCATGTGAAGAGTCTGGTCCCTATAATTAGCCCTCACCATGCGCATGAAACAATCTCCCATGACCATGACCTCCATGGTGTGGAAAAGGAACTTCCACTCTACCCGGTCAAAGACCTTTTCCGCATCCAAGGCCAGGACCGCTGCAGGAGTGTTCGTCAAGGTAGCTTTCTGTATGAGGTGGCATACCCTGCGTGTACTAGCGGAGGCCTGCCTATTTTGAATGAACCCAGATTGGTCTTCCCCGATCAGCTTTGGGAGTAATCTCTCCAAGTGGGCCGCCAGAATCTTTGTACATAGTTTTGCGTTCCGGTTAATTAGGGCTATGGGCGGTAAGACCCACACAGCACCGAGTCTTTATTGGGCTTTGGGAGCAGGACCACCTTGGCCTGCTCCATAGATTGTTCAATTCGACCCGTCTTCCCAGAGGAGTTGAATAAGGGCACCAAAATCCAGATCAAGACGTCCCGGAATGTTTTTATAGAAGCTAGCCAAGTACCTATCTGGCCCTGGGGACTTCCACGCCAGAAGCGACAAAATCACGTTCCGCACCTCCTCAGGGGTAATCTCACCCTCAAGTTTGTCCCTTACTTCCCCACAAAGTTTGGGTAAGGGTGATCGGTGATCGTACCAAGTATTCCACTTGGGCCCCCTCCTCCAGTGAGTCTGTTGCATATAGACTTGAATAAAAATCCCTGAAGGCTACCAAGATGTCTGTTTGAGGTACACTCCCCTTTCAGTCCTACCGTAATGTGTGTTCTGGTCCCAGACAACTTTTTCTGCCTAAACTGCATAGCCTGTAGTCTGTTCGCTTTATTGGCTTTAATGTAACATTTTTGCTAAAGGTACAAGAGGGATTGCTCAGCCTTCCTAGTTTGGAGAACATCTATCTGGCCCCTAATCAACCTATATTCCTTCCTAATTGCATTGCTATCATTATCCCCATTCTGGACATTACCCCTTTGAGCTGGGCTTCAAGATCCTTCTGCAATTGGTTTCTTTTTCTCTCTGCGCCTTCCTAGCTAGAAGCTACCCCCTCATAGTGGCCTTAAACGCGTCCCAAACAATATGGGATTCAGTCCCCTGCAAGTCATTTGTCTCTAAGTCCTTAATCCACCCCCTCAGCTCACTGCAATCCACCGGATCCAACAGGAGGTGTTGGGGGGGAGCCTCCATTTCCATAGATCCGCCCCCCCTCCCCTCCTATGCAATGCAGTGCAAATAGGAGAATGGGCAGAGATTGCTATTGCCCCCAGCTCTGTGTAGCCTACCTGTCCCAAGAGAATACGGAACACCCACACTTAAACCTCAAAGGACCTGTGGACATGAGGAGAACGTTGTAACCACTTCCTCCCCACCCCTTCTCTTCTCTCCAGGCATCAACCAGGCCCAGCCTCCCCATCCCCTCCTTTGTTTTCTTGCAATGGGCCCCTCTGGCTGTGGTATATCCTTGCGCTCCTATCTTTGTCTGGATCCCACACCATGTTAAAATCCCCTGTGAGAATTATTCTCCCTTTCGTGAATCATTCAAGTTCTGCCATTTCAGATCTCAAGAACCCGTCTTGCCCAGAGTCTTGAGGGCATAAACTGTCACCACGGTGTACCCCTCTCCTTCCCAAATATTTGCCATGACTTACCTGACCTCTGGACCCCTTTGTGACTCGGTAACCCGCATACCCGGCCGCACGTGGAGGGCCAGGAGGGCCCCCACTGCATTTACCCTTTTTGTTAGCCTGGATCAGATAGTCATATCCTTTCAACCACATTTTTTTTGTCGATCAGCTTTCTGAATGTGTGTCTCTTGGAGTGCTACCCAGTCAGCCCTTTCCCTGCCCAAGAATTGCTCCACTTCTTTCCTCTTTGCTGTAGAATTAAGACCCCTTACATTGAGTGATCCACTCAAAGCTGGTCATTTTAACTCTGACTTACTACTTATTGCCCACACCCGGGCTGTAGGTTTATAACGTCTGTCGCCACCTGCTGTCTCAGTGTGGTTAATGGCTTGTTTGGGCCCCTTGGACCACACTTTTTAGCCCTTTCCTTGATACTTTAGTCCAATCCCAGTTTTTCCTTTTGAGCGGGTCCCCCCTCAATCTCTGTTCGACTCGCGGTGGCTCCTCATCTTCCATCCGTAGAATCGTCATGCCTTTCCCGCACGTGGTGAATTGCTTCCCCTTCTACTCAAATAGAAGGCCAAAGGGAAAGGTCAATTTATAGCTCACTTCTGCTTGCGTCAGAGCTCGCACCACTGGGCCCATCTGTCACCGCTTCACCAGGATGACTTGGGCCAGATCTTGAAACAGTTGAATTTCCGATCCATTGTATTTTAACACTTTAGCCTTTCTGGCGGCCACAAGGACCCTCTCCTTCTGCCCATATTGGTGTAGTGCAACCACCAGATCCCTGGGTCTGGCCCCAGGCTCTGCCCTCTTTGGGCCCACTCTGGGAATGCGGTCCAGCTCTACAGTAGACCAATCCTCCTCCTCCTCCAGAAGATATCTGCAAACACTTTTTGAGCCATTGCTCGCAAGTCTTCATTTGCCACCCGCCCTCACTCAGGCCTTTAATGCTGATATTGGCCCTCCTCGAACGGGTCTCCAGGTCCTTGCTCAGCGACTCTAGGTTTTGCATGGGTATAGCAAGCTGTTCCCCGAGCTCATCTATTTTGGGGGTATCTTCCACCACCTCTTGTAATGCTGACTCTGTTGCATCTGCCCATTCTTTCAGCTTCGTTATATCCCCTGTCACTTCCGGCAGGGTATGTGAAAGTTCACCCCTCATCAACTAAGTTTGGATCGAATGGTTTCGGAGATCATCTCCCCAAAGCCCTCAAAGTACTGCCAGAGAACACCTTTTGTTTCCATGGGTCAGCAGCCCCCCAGGGGTGTCCCTGACGCGTGGGCCGTTGATCTCCTCCGGCTGGTGTAGCTTTCTCCCTACGCCAGTTGCTGCAGGTTTCCCTCCTATGCCCTTTTCCCAGACCTGGGGGCCATCAGCAGGTCTCTCCCTTTGTTTCTACACTTTTAGGCAGCGTGATGTGCTGAGGGGGTGGTGGGAGGCATCCGGGCCCCGCCTCTTACACCCTCCCCCGCTGCTCACTGCTAGACCAACGTCTGCTCCAGGGCCACGGCGGCTCCTTCCAGATGCTCTTCACCAGACCCCTGTGCACGCGAGACCCAGCCTAGACCTCTCTGATATTCTATTCCACTTAAAGGCTCTGCTCCTGGGTCATGTCGCCTTTCCTTATGGGCCTCTGCCCCTCTTGTCGGGAGTACTTGGTGATATTGGCAGTGGGGAAGGGCGCCCCCCAACTGCCCTGGGGTCCCTTAGTTGCTGCCCCACGGGTTGGCACCCCACTCTTCTCCCTTTCAGCAGCTTCCCCCTCCGTGTTTCCTTATCGAACCCCTATCCCAGGGTCCTTCTCTGGCTGGGACCTCCTCTGGAGTGGCTCCACTCTACTTTCCTCTGGGGGGGGGATTAATTGTGCGCCCCTTCTCCTTGAACCCACTCCTCACCTCATTTTGCATCCTGCCTGCACTGCTATCCGCACTCGGTCCTGCTTGCTCCACAACTCCGCCAATCCTGCATTTGTTCCCCTGCCTGTTGGTGGCTTTAATGTAGATTCTTTATTGTATTAGGCCCAGTGGGGCGAGAGCGCATTCAACCTGCTGCTCTCCCCTCAACGGCAATCTTGGGCTCCACAAACATATAATTTAAAGCTAGTGTCGGGACAGTGATGTAGCTCGATAAACAAAGTCAGAATCATCGTGTTTCTAAGGGTAAAGGTATGAGATTAAGGAATGGGCCCTTCAACAATATAGGGTCCTCCCCTCTTGCTCTAGAGGGGCTATGTCAACAGAATAGTCTCACCAAGTTCCAGAAAACAACTCCTACAATCCAAGCCAGGTGTTGGGTGTAAAACAGTTTCCTTACGTATCAAGAGTACAGAGCCAAATCAAAAGGTTTACTTCTGAGTTTTTTGCCATTCCTCCCAGGATCTGACAGGTGAGGGTTGTCCAGTCTTCTGCTCCATAGCTCTGGTCCTAGATTTCCTCCAGCCAAGGACCTATGACTCTTGGGCAATCTGATGCTTTCAGTATCCTGTCCGCTGCCTCCTAGGCTTTTTCTATTTTGTACTCCTTACAGACCCTTTCCTGCCAGACAGGGACCCATGCTCTAATTTCTGAGAGTTTGGTGCACCCTGGTGAGGTTGGGTAGATGAGTATGGCCTTGTTCTCCCCGATCACCTTTTGCTCTTCTCTGGTTCACCCTGGGCCTTTTACCTTCCTTGTTTACTCCTGTGCTGGTACCCCTTTCCCATGCTGTAGCCATGCTTTCTTGTTACTGAGCCTACATTTGCACTTTCCCCTGGATCAACTTGCTCCTCTGGAACGTCATAATATTGTCTTTTTATTTTTTAAATGGGGTATCTCCTCGTCTCCAGCATTGGGTCTGGCATGGATTCACATGCTCATGAATATTCCCGTCAGGCCGGGAATCCTCGGTATAGAAAAAATCATTATCAGTTTCGTTTCTGATCTGTCTTTCTTAGTAGTAACCAACCACTGGTCTCTGGGTCATACTGCCCCCAGCCAATGACTGCCCTCTCCCTAAGCCCCGCCTCTGGCAGCCATCCTCCGATTTGTACTGCACGTTCAAGTGTTGGGAGTCCTCGTGCTGTAGCTCTCGAGCTTTTGCTGCGTTTTCGCCCTTTTTCATTTTTCGGTTAAATTGAGCCTCAAGCTCCACCGTTTCTACATCCGATCAACAGGGACCCGTTTCGGAGTTTTCTACGCCCCTCAATGGTGAAGATTTCGTCGAGTTACGCTTTTGGAGGATTCCAGAAGTTCCGAGGCCTACCCAGGACATGGCCCAGGAGAAAGGAAGCTTGACGCCCAGGAAGCTGTTCAGGACCTGCCCTGGATGCCAGCTTCAGAATGTGCTCAAGGAGGACGAGCATTCGTTATACCTCTGTCTCCATGTGGACAATACGCACGTGTGTTTTGTGGGAACATGTCGGAGCGGACCATGAAGGATCGCCACCTCCATCTTGCCAACTGGCTGGAAGGGAAGAGCCTGTCAGGCGAGAAGAAGAAAAAGAAGTCTGAGCGGTCTTCTAAGTCCTGTGAGGGCACCCCGGCGACCAGGCAGGGTGCATCCTTCCCGGCACCATCAAAAACGAGCCAACGCTCTGGCTCGGGTAAGAGGAAGTCCGAGAACCCGGCGAAGGTTCTGGAGAGGCCCCGGTCGATCTCGAAGATTCCGCCAGAGGGGGAGCGAGGCTCAGACCCTCCCCCCAAGGTGAAGGCCCCAGGGGTACAGAAGGTGACGATGGCCTTAATTCACCCTGCTAAGACCTCGATCGAGGATGTCGCAGCGGCCCTGGCTCAGCCAGTGGAGGCGACCTCAGGATCTAGTCTCCCTGCCACCGCGGAAGGAGTCGTCTTTCAGGCCCATCGAGAAGACCCCCACGAAGTCCCCGTTGGAAAAGGAGGGGCAGGGGGAGGGGCAGGTGGCCATCGTGGATACGGACACAACCTCTGAAGAAGAGCTCATCGAAGTCGTGGAGGAGGCCCAGCCCATCCGGAGGGATCCCGGCGAGGGCGACGACTTGAGCGACGGTGCCGCCGACGAGGTTCCTCAAGAGCCCTCGCGCCCGTCGTTTCCGGTGCCGCAGGATACTTCGGCGGCCATTTTGTCAGCGATTCAGTCCTTATGCTCGGACAGAAGGACAAGGTTGCCCCTCCTCCGGATGGAGGTACCTGAGCCAGACCCGACGGGGGAACCAGAGCCGGGACCTTCGGAAAGTCCACTGCATTAGAAGAGGACGCATCCTCCGCCACCTCTCCCACCTGCTCTGCCTCCCCCCCACCCCCCCGGTCTTCTACCCAAGGGGATGATACAGGCACGAACACGGCTACGACAGGTACAGATGACGACGGAGGGGATGACGGGACGTGTCCCCCGTCGCCCACTGCTCGGGCGTCCCCGCCCGACAAGATTGGATCCTTCCATGCCATGATTTCCAGGGCATCCGAGCTCTTCCAGCTCTGTCCTGAAGAGAAGAAGGAAGGGTGCCTTTACCAACGGCGCAAGGCTAAAAGGAAGACGGTCCTCGCCGTACCACTTCTTGATGACATTTGGAATGAGGGGCTCACCCTCCTCAAGAACCCTGCCACGGCGCCTGCAAAGAGGGACTGGTACGAGAAGAAGTACTGGGTCCCCGACGCTGCCCCCTTGTGCCTTTGGGCGCAAACTACCCCGGTTTCGGTCGTCTCGGCGGCGGCGGCGGCAAAGAACACCGGTTTCCGTCAGTTGGGCAACGACGTTTACCTGAGACGACTAGGATGGCTCAAGGCGACGGATTTCCGCCCAGGCGGAAAGCTGGGCAGCACGTGCTGGGACAGCTGGAGGAGGGCGATTTCCTGTCGTCGTTGGACTTGGAGGATGCGTACTTCCACATCCCCATTCTAAAAAGACACCGAAAGTTCCTCAGGTTTGTGGTCCAAGGGCGGCACTACCAGTTCAAGGCCCTCCCGTTCGGATTGATGTCGACACCCAGGGTGTTCACCAAGTGCCTCGCACCGGTGGCTGCGCCTGCAGGGGATCCACGTCTACCCCTACCTGGACGACTGGCTCATCTGGGCAAGGACAAGGGAGCTCGCCGTGGAGCACACTGCGAAGACCGTCCAGCTGTTCAGGGACCTGGGGTTCTCCATCAACTTTCCAAAATCCCACCTGGTCATGTCGCAAGTCGCCCTGTTTCTGGGAGCCAAGCTCGACACAGTGGCGCGGCTGGCCTCGCCATTGGAGGAAAGGACCAGGACCATCCTGGGCAAGGTGCAGCGTCTGCTGGCCATGGACATGGCCAGGGTAAGATCTATCAAGTCCCTCCTCGGGATGATGTCCTCCTGCATTTATCTGGTGCGCCTTTGCAGGCTTCGGATGCGCCCCTTACAAGAGTTCCTCGACGCCCGCTGGGTCCAGTTGAAGGGCAGCTTCGAGGACAGATCCCACTCAACGAGACGTTGCGTCAAGCGATCCGGTGGTGGGGTACCCGCTCTCATCCGTCGGCGGGCACAGACTTTCAGACCCCAGCTCACCAGGTGACGGTGACGACGGATGCCTCCCTGGAAGGTTGGGGAGCGCACTCCGGAGATCATCACGCGAGAGGCCTTTGGCTCCCGGAGAAGTCACTCCACATCAACATCTTGGAGCTCCGCGCAGTGTTCTGGGCCCTCAGGTCTTTTCTTCCGTCCCTCAAGGGCAATGTGGTGAGGATCTTCACCGAAAACACCACCACGATGTTCTACATCCGGAAGCAGGGCGGAACTAGATCCCCTGCCCTATCCAAGGAAGCCCAGGATCTGTGGCATTGGGCTGTCGCCCAAGGGATGTTTCTCTTGCCTTTCGTCTGGCAGGAATAAAAAACACCATTGCCGAATCACTCAGCAGAGAGCTGCGCTCGTGCCACGAGTGGGGAACTACGCCAGGATCAAGTGGATCCACTCTTCCGACGATGGGGTGAACCCCAAATCGATCTCTTCGCGACGAACTCCAAGTGCCGGAGGTTCGCCAGCAGGTTCCCCCAGCCGAGGAGCATGGGCGATGCTTTCTCGTTCCCCTGGGACGGCCTATTTCTTTATGCGTTCCCTCCGTTGCTGTTCCAGCTCAAGAGGTCCCGGTGCAGGATGATCCTCGTCGCACCGGCGTGGCCGAGACAGATCTGGTTCCCGGACCTTCTGGACTTGTCAGCGTCCACACCAGTCAAGCTGCTGACGGAGGCGGATCTTCGCTCCAGAGGAGGCAGCGCCATTCTTCATCACAACCCAGAGTCGCTGAACTTGCAGGCCTGGCTCCTGCAGCACTAGAGTTTGGAGGGTACGACATCCCAGCTGACTGCAGAGAGGTTCTTGCAAAGGCCAGGGCGTCCTCAACTCTCAAGTGCTACGGACATAAATGGAAGAGGTTCTCTGTATGGTGCCGTGCACCGAAGATTAACCCTCTGCGGATTACGGCCCCTCAAGTATTGCCGTACCTACTGTCATTGGCCAAGGCTGGACTAGCTCACGCTTCCATCAAGATACATCTGGCTGCCATCTCACGATACACCAGAACTACGGGACGGGTGTCCTTGTGGTCTCATCGGCCGGTGAAGGAATTTATGAAAGGATTGATCCGATCATTCCCGCCGGTGAAGCCCCTGCCCCGGCGTGGGAGCTCAACGTGGTGCTGACCAGGCTCATGGGGGGGGGGCCCCATTTGAGCCTATGCATTCGGCACCGTTGAAGTTTCTGTCGTGGAAGACAGCTTTTCTCGTGGCCATCACCTCTGCACGACGAGTGGGAGAGATCCAGGCCCTATCTTGCAAGCCACCATACTTGACTTTTCACGACACGAGGGTGGTGCTGAGGATGCACCCCTCCTTCATGCCCAAGGTGCCGTTGGACTTCCACCTCAACGAACCCTTGGTGTTGCCAGTTTTCTTCCCGTCGCCTTCGTCGCCGGCTGAGAGGACTCTGCACTCGCTGGACGTAGCTAGAGCGCTGAAGTTCTAAGTGGACCGCACGACGAGTTTTCGGAAGACATCACAGCTGTTTGTGAACTTTGGACCTGTGAATCAAGGGAAGGCTCTCTCGAAGGCTTCCATTTCCAGATGGCTCTCCTGCTGCATCATGCACTGTCACCGGTTGGCAAACCGACCGCTCCCCGGCCGTCTGAGAGCCCACTCGACCAGAGCGATCGCTGCTACCACGGCGTTCTTGTCTGGTTTGCCCCTGCTCGACATCTGCAGGGCTGCGACGTGGAGGTCGACACACCTTCACGAGATTCTACTGCGTCGATCGGGACTCCAGGGAGGAGTCCAGGGTCGGCCAAGCAGTGCTGCGCAACCTGTTCCCTTAAGGTGAGCCTGGTAAGGAGGTAAGAGATGCTTAATGTTGAGTTTTTTTTTTGTAATGCTTAATGTTGAGCCTGTTGCCACCTCCCGTGGTTGTGCATGTGTGTACTGCTATGTATTCTTATATTCATGAGCATGTGAATCCATGCCAGACCCCATGCTGCAGAAGGAACAAGTGACTTACCTGTAGCTGTTGTTCTCCAGCATGGGTCTGGCATGGATTCACATGCAAACCCTCCCGCCTACCCCTCTGCGGCTCTTCACTTGGTCATACTGCCACTTTACGCGCTACCAAATCTGAGGATGGCTGACAGAGGCGGGGCTTAGGGAGAGGGCAGTCATTGGCTGGGGGCAGAATGACCCAGAGACCAGTGATTGGTTACTACTAAGAAAGACAGATCAGATACGAAACTGATACTGATTTTTTTCTATACTGAGGATTCCCAGCCTGACAACGGGGAATATTCATGAGCATGTGAATCCATGCCAGACCCATGCTGGAGAACAACAGTTACAGGTAAGTAACTTGTTCCTTCTTCCTTTTCCCTGGCGGTTTATGCATCTCGTCCCTCCTGTTTTTTTTAATCTTTCCTGCCTTTCTCAATAATATCCCTTTTTAATCCCCAACTCTTTCCCAACCTCCTGTTGCCCCCTCGCACAACAATTCTCTCCTTTTCCAAGGCCTTGATTTTCCTCCTCGCTGATGTTAACTTACCTTCTCCAGTAATCTTTCCTCTTGTCTCAGTCCCCTCTAGTATCTTGCTTTCTGCTTTTTTCAATAATTGTTCTCTGCCGGGTGCTACTTCATCTTCCTGATGGTATGTGCCCCTCCCCCACTTCCAGCTGCGATTTCTAATATCAACGTATGACAAGTTTTCAATCCCTGAATTATAATAGGTGAAAGGCCCATGCATATAATTTGTCATCCAAAAGTGACCAACCACCGACTTGTCACTATTTGCACGTGCCAAGCATGCTCAATCTGAGTCTTTTACCCACTCTGAGGAAGCCCTTGAACCATTTGTCAAGAGTTGCAGTATACCAGTGTAATTGCAATGGTATAGAGGAGAAGCATTTATTAACCTTATTATAGAAGGGCTTTTTTATCCTTTTGCGATGACTAGGAACTTGCCTATGTTTGCCAATGAAGGGTGCAAGATTCCCCCCACTGCATTTTGTAGCCCATCATTCTGATCTATTTCCAATTACCTGAGCCGCCTACATTTTATAAAAGAGTTCTTAGTTTGCTGTCCTTCCCTTGGTGAAGGAGGCAATTATCCCCACCCCCTTCCCATGCAATTGCGCAATCTGAATTACACCTGGCCTAGTAGGATCGTCGTCTATCCTCCCTTGCCTCGTCACGCCTTGAAACACTTGTGTATAGGCGCGTTATAAATGCCATCTCATATCTCATATCTACGATTTAGATATGATTTATCATTTCTAAACATAATCATTTCATATTTCATAATCTTACTTTCCGTCCCCTTTCCTCCATACTGTATGGGCGTCCCTTCCAAGGGACGGGAGACGGAACCTTTTTCACCAGAAAAAACCTTCTTCCCCTTTAAATTTAGAGGTTTGCGGCCCAGGGAGCATGCGCTGACCTGACTCCGCCTTCTGGTGCCACACGTCAGTCCCATATTCCGCGTCGACGGGAACGGGCCGAATTCACCAGTGCTCCTGGGTTTGGTTTCGGCCATGTAATTCCACGCGTGGATACTTCTTCTTTTTATCATTCAGGTACTCGGTCCTCCGTAGTCACGCTCCTCCCCGGCACATGTCAACTTCTACAGGGGTCAGCAGGTGTCCATCCTGCAACGGTCTCTTCCCGACTTCAGACCCCCACGCCCTCTGCCTACGTTGCCTTGGCTCAGACCACGTTGGCAATCATGTTTGGCGTGTGACTCGCTGTCCTCGAAAGCGCTGAAGAACAGACTAGCCAGGTGGAGGGAGCTCGTCCAGAGGTCGCCTCCAGAACTTCGTGAAGCATCGAACCAGGCCCAAGGTAGGGCCTATATTTTCTAGCACACCCTGCAAGGGAGACTCCTTACCAGGGACTCTCCCACGTGGGCGGGACCAGCCAGGTCCTTCTACCGGCACATGCTCAGAGGCTGCTGCAGCTACCGGCCTCCGGGTCGAGGGGGTCCTCTGATCCTCCCGGGTGCAGTGTCGAGAGACCTGAGGGTTCTTGCCCCGGGTCTTCACCTGAGGGGCTACGCCCTATTACCGGTAACACGTCCGAGGGGCCACGCCCTGTCACTGGCAGTACGTCTGAGGGGGTGCCTAAACGCAGCTCTACTGACCCCCCAGGTCGAGGGTGTCACACATACCGGGCCGAGGAGCAGGGTAGGCCTCTTAATCCACATGCAAGAGTCTTGGGCCGGGCACAGCGGGGCGAGCAACACATCGCAGGCACGTGGTAGGCAGCTTGACAAAATGGCCGCCGCGCCAAAAGGGGCACCCGTCCGACTCCATTCCACGAATTCGGCGAAGAACGAGTGTCGAGGTGGGACTGGCCTCAACCAGGAATGTGGCCTACAGTCTACCCTTCATTTGCGCAGGGCAGCTTTTCTTTGCGTCCATACGGACTGGGTACACAGCGGCTCCAGCAGCCCCCCGCAGCCCCGTCGGTACCCCCTACTACCTCTTTGGCCAGTGAGGAGGTGCTCTTTGAGAAGTTTCTTGGCCTCAGGTGGTCTCCTGTCATGGCCACGGGCCCCAGAACACACAAGCCACACCATCTAGTGACGGGGGCAATGGGTCACTTGATTCACTTATGTCTCTTTGGGACTCATAAACACAGGGGCCCTGGCTGGACTCAGACCTGGTGCCTTTGGCGCCAGGCTCATATAGAGATGTGAGCAGGAACACTTTTTTCAGTTTAGGAGTGCTTTTATTTTACTAGAATTTTCCCGGTGCTGGAAGCCTTTATTCCAGAGAACATCCCCATGTGCTGACTCATCGGACATGGCTCCCTAGGCCTGACCTTCATGTGCTGACTCATCGGGTGTGGCAGGGCGTGGCAGCAGGCAAGCCAGAGCTACTGGGCGTGGCCAGGGAAAAAGACTATATAAACCCACCGATCCCTCAAGCAAACGCATCACGTTAATTTGCACCTCTGTGCAACGTGACGATCACCGCCGCCTGGACCAACTACATACCTCATGATCCTGCAACAACAGCATGCTTACCTGGACCCTGGCTTGCATCTCACGGCAACGTTCCGTCTTCTTGGCAGAACCCGAAGTCCTAAAAAGGGGAAAAGAAGACGAGACAAGGTTAGAACTCCCGACAAACACCCAACCCAGGGTCGTGCCGCATTTAAAACCCAACGCGCACCCTAAGGCACCATTAAAGACTAATTACCAGCTGTCGGACCATCTCAGCGCTGCTCCTCCGTACTGCCGGCTCTGTTTATTCTACCGCCAGCACCGCTACACCACCTGCAAGGGTAGAAAGCAGAGAAGAGACATTACATACAAAGGACAGAGTACAAACTTTACAAATAAAATTACAACAGTCGGGCAAGTGGAAACAAGGGAAACACTTGCCTACAAGAGACGTGGACTAGTCGCAGCTGGCCTGGACTTCCACGACAAGGGACCAGTGAAGGAACTCTGTTCCCTTCAACAAGCGCCCCTGCCAGAAGCAGCAGGACGGAGAGCTCATCGTCATTCAGCAGGTGAGCCTCAAGAGTAGTGCAACCCCAGGGAAGCCACATCCAGGGAAAAGAGGTCTGGGACCACAGGCTGCATACTCATATGACCCCCCCCCCTTATATTCACTGCTCATCACCGCAGTTCCCCACAAAGACGCAGAGGGAGGAACAGACAAGGAGTTTCTTCCCTGGGAGGGCTGCGACCGTGCCCCAACGCCTCTGCAGAGACCAGGTGAGCGTAACATCTCCTCAGATAGGGGTTATTATCAAAGACACAGACAGGGAAGTTCTCCCCGCCATGCTAACTGCACCATAGATGCCTCCATCGGGCCCCCAGGCCCCGGTGCAACCGCCTCCTCCTGCTCCATAGCTGGCGCCTCCTCAGCCTCTGGCCGCGGTCCCTGTACCCCAGCCTCCTGCGCCATCTCCTCCTTCTCCCCCTCCCAAGAGCCTCCCGACCCGCAGGATACGGAAGAGGAGTAGTATCTGGACATGCCATCCTCAGCCAGGGCCTTCCATGAACGTCTTGCTGGCCTGGCAGAGTACCTGGGTCCACCCCCCCCCCCCCGCCCGGGGTCGAACAGCCGGCAGAGGGGGTTCTGGCTGAAGTCCTCACTAGACACCCCTCTACCAACACGGGGATTCCACTGCAAACCGATGTAGTCTCCCTGGCGAAGAAGGGTTGGCGCAAGCCCCACTCGGTCCAGCCGGTCAACCAACGCCTGGACGCCAAGTACAGGTGTTAGGGAGAATTCTCTGTTTAGGCTGAATTTCCCTACCTAGTGAGTCCCCCAGCAGCTTTGCTGGATTTCTGGGGTTTAATTTTTTTCTCCTGCCAAGAGTGAGACTCTTTTACCCTCACTCTTGGACATGTTGAAGTGTGTTTTCTTGGTTAAACCTTGTGTTGAATGGGCTATGGGGTCTTTTACTCCATAGGGCCTCATGTATTTTTGTGATGTGGGTCACACAGCACCCTCTGTGCCGTGACCCAGGGGTGTCCTAGGGACTCCCCAACATAGACTCCATACCCTGGGACTGACTACTGTCTCCCAGGGCATGTAAAGTCACCAAAGACTTTGCTAGTCTTGAATCCTGAACAGAACCAGTACAAACCATCATATTGTGGACGTACTGGCTGGGGCAATTCGATTGCCCCAGGGTCTGTTAGTCGAGGGGGCACGTCTCCGTCCCCCCTGATCGAGTTTTGGCTGGTGGCAGTGGAAACTACTTTTTATATTCGACCGCGAATATTTCCCTATGGGATTTCCCATTGTTTTAGGCTAACACATTTAATTATTTATTTACGGTAGCCTTAAACATACCGCCGGTTTATATATTTATTTTTATAACTCCGGTTGGGACTTTTTGCCAAAACTTGATTCTAAAATGGCGTTGGTGTTCGCCTCTGTAACTCTGACCCAAAGTGGAGCCCTTTGTTCCACTTTTGGCGGGCTTCTCCACAGAAGCCCTCCAAAGTGGTGCCACTCTGTCTGGGGTACTTAGGAGGGGTGGAGGGGGATTTAGGCACCCTGGACTGAGTTACCTTGGTAACTCAAGTCGCACTCCGTCCTGATTGGCCCAAGTGGTGAGCCGCCCGGCTCACCACTTAGCATGGTTGAGTGACAGCTAGGCTGGGTGAATGGGGGTTTGCTGCATAAAAGCAGGGCTTTGGGGACTGGGACTTCAGAAGTCGCCACAGGACCAAGAATCCGACGAGGGAAGAGCTGAGCCGACCTGCTTCGACGACACCACCCGGTGGAGCCCTGCTGAACCGTCTCACCACTTTTTCCCGACGACCGAGGAGAACTCTTAACGGAGTGGCTCCTTCCCTTGACTGGTGGGGACAACCAGTTTTCGCCTTCTTTCCGTTCTTTGAGGTATCTCGTGGCCGCCTTGCCTGTGCCAAGCACCCCGGCAACCGGAATACCACACTTTACCCCCATACCGCGAAAGTCGGCACCAACCCTTTAACCGGAGGACTCCGCGGCTGGTTTCTTCCCGGGCAGTGCAACGACCCTCTTCTTCTGCTCTTCAGCGAGAACTTCTTCTCCCCTGACCGACGTCGAGCCCTGCTGCCACTGCCTGGAACAACTGCCACCGCTGGAGGATCCTTTCCGCTTAAGGTACTGTGTTCTGCCTGGCTTCCCTTGCTACCGACTGTACGGGGTAGATTTAGTCCCCGGCTTTCGAACCTGGGAGTGCCTGGGACACTTTGGCTAAACTTTCTGAGCCACTCTAACCTCTTTTTGACTCTTTGCAAGACTTTGAATCTCTAACTAACAGTGTGATCTTGGGCACATTTTCGCTCCGGCTACTCTAAGAGTGGGCCCTGCCTAGTGACTTTTGCTCACCTGTGACTTTATTCTTCTTTAAGCCTATTGCAAGTGCTCTGGACCTTAGAGTGGTGTGTCTAACCCATTTCTGCTTTTTCTCTCCCTTTCTTGGAAACTACTAGAGTGTCATCTAACGTTAAGCACTCACCTCTGTTTTAATTAAGTGGTGTTTTACCTAGAGTTGTCTAGATAGGAGAAAGGATTGAATCTACTTTCATTATAACTGTGTTGAAGTGCTTTTACTATATTTTTGCTAGAGTGTTTTTAACTTATGTGTATTTTAAATAAATAACTATATACTTTTGAAACCAAGCTCTGGTCAGTGTTTGCTTGTGCTATTGTGTTTTGGTACATATTGTGTATACTTTACATACTGCCTAACTCTTCTTGAGAGAAGTCTGACTGCTCAGCCACAGCTACCAGGTAAATCTGGGTGGTACAGACTGCTACCAAAGGGGTTTACTGCTCTACCTGTAGTCTTAAATCTTTTGCAGTGTTCCCCAAGGGAACTGCACAGGTTTCTGCCTAACACTGGTGTACAGCGGTGGGATTTGTATTGAGTATACATTTTATTGTGCTTTAGATACCTTAGTGCAACTAACCACAAAGCTTAGCACTGAAAAAGTAAAACCTCTAACATGTCAGTTATAGAAAGCTATAGTCAAGAGTCCCTTGCAGCCAAAACTGCTGATTGTTTAAGAGTGCTCTGTAAACATAAGGATCTCCTGACTAAGGGCAAGAAAATGGAGCTGATTGAAAGATTGTTAGCTAACCAAAGTCTGGGTGATGGTTCAGAGGAACCTACCACTCCAGCGACTGTAGATGACAGTGTTGAAGTTAACATGGAGCAAAATGTTGATGTTTCTGAGGAAGAGTCAGAAGAGGAGGGTGAGGCTGTTGTAACTGTCCCCCCTAGGCCTCTGCCTGCTCTACCTGCTGTACCTACTGGACCTTTACCAGGTCCCACATTTAGTCCTCAGTACTTTGAACTGGAGAAAATGAAGCTAGAATTGGAGTATAAGAAACTTAATGCTCAAACTGACAAAGAACTAAGGCTAAGGGAAATGGAGCTCAAGTATGACTTAGAAATGAAGAAATTATCTGTTGAGAATGTTTCTCTCTCTGGCTCCTCTAGAAGTTCCAGTCCTAAAAGACCCCGGATGCCTAAAGAATTGGTTGGTATGTATGAGCCTAAGTTGGATGTGTTGGATTGGTTGTCTCTGTTTGAATATAATCATGGGCTCCAGAACATCACAGGAAATGACTTACTCACCTGGTTGTTCTCTAGGCTTCCCCCTGTTGCAACTGATGTGGTAATGGAGATGGGGGAGGAGGATAGGAAGGACTATGAATGTGTGAAACTAGCTTTGATAGCTAGGTTTGGGAAGACCCCTTCCCAGTATCTTAAGAGGTTTAGGAGCCTCAAAAAGCATGATGGTACCCCTTGGGCTACCTGGGTGAGTGAATGTTTGAAAAACTTAGAGGGATGGATTAAGGGTTACAAGGTGAACACTTATGAAGGTATGAAGAATTTGTTTATGTTGGAGACTATTTATGATGCCTGCTCTCCTGAGCTCAGACAACACTTGGCTGATTCCAAGGAATTAGATTCCCGGAGACTAGCTAAGGCTGCTGACTTGTGGGTTGCCAACAGGGCCACTCACAAGGATTCTGGGGTAACTCAGAAGAAGGATGGGGAGAAACAGCCTAAAAAAGACTCCAAAGAGAATTCTAATAATTCCTATCCCAAAGAGGGCCCCAAACCACAAAATAACCAGGGTAAGCCACATGGGAAACCTAGTCAGGCTACTGTACCTTCTGGCCACAAGCCAGAAGGAGGTCAGAACAAGCCACCCTTCCAGAGAGCATTTGGACAATGCTATGTCTGTCAGGGTACTGACCATATCAAAGGAGATCCCAAGTGCAAGGGTAAACCTGCAGGGATCAGCACAGTCTCCTTAGCCTTCACTCCTGAGGATGAAGTACAGATGGCTAGTGCCCACTTTGAACTCTTTGCTGAAGAACCCTTGGGTCTTCAAGCAACTGTAAACTTAGAGCCTATGGGTCTGGTTAGTCCCCAGAATAGGGTTGTGTATAACTCCCTACCTGTTAACTCTAAGGTGTATTATGTGGACAGTGTTCTTGTCAATGGCCAGGATACTCCTGCCAGGAGAGACACTGGGGCCAGCAGAACAGTAGTGGATGAAAGCTTCTTTCAACCTGAGGATGTGGCCAAAGCACCCAAAGGTCCCACTAAGATGTCTGGAGGCCCTGTCCAAATGGTTCCTATTCTACCAGCCCTCATTCAGTGTAACAACATGACAGTGAGGATCCCTGTCAGTGTTCAGACTGAGGTACCTGGGAAGGTCCTGTTGGGGAATGACCTAAGAACTCTAGGAGTAGTGTCACATACCCCCAGGCCTCCCAGTATGGAGAAGCAGAACTTAACCAAATTGGCTAGACAGGCTACCTTGAAGGACCCTTCTAAGCCTGTGGGACCCTCTACTGAGAACCCCACTACAAGCCCTGGTGTTAGTAAGTTGACCTCTAACCCAGGCACATTTCAGGATAGTATGCTAGGAACATGGGTGCCCCAACCAAGCTCCATCATTGTTCCCCTAGTCTCAGAGTCTCTGACTCCCCCTGCTTCTGAGGAAGAGGTGGATAGACCAACTAGGCCCCTATCTGGACCTGAGAGAACTGGTAATTCTCAGTGCTGGTGGAAAACCAGAAAAGAAAAGTCTAAGGCCAAAAACCTTCAGACTGTTGGACCTTCTACTGAAGACCCCAACTCAAATCCTAATATTAGGGGGGAAACTCCTAAAATAGGTAAGGGTAGATCTAAGAGGAAGGGGAAGCAGGTACATTGCCTAACCCCAACCCCTCCAACCAAGAGGCCTAAGACCCAACCTGCTCCCACAAGAGAGGTGGTGAGGAACCTTGGAGGCCCCTCTAGATCTAAGGGAATCCTTTATAAGGACCCCTTGAAAAAGCCTAACATAGGTTCAGAAGTTGTACCAACTTCTGAGGGACTGGTCAACCAGATCCCCTATAACAAAAAGACTGATGTTCCTCAAAGGGTCTGTAGGTCCGTTAGCTTGCAGAAGAAAACCTTTGAGTTCTCCATTGAACATAGGTCAAGGTGTCACCATCAAAATGCTGATGGACTCTCTAGGATGTATATCATCGACTAGAGGTATGAGGTTCATCCAGGAGTGGATTAAATCCTCCTGTCCCTTAGTCTGGGGGGGGCGAGTGTTAGGGAGAATTCTCTGTTTAGGCTGAATTTCCCTACCTAGTGAGTCCCCCAGCAGCTTTGCTGGATTTCTGGGGTTTAATTTTTTTCTCCTGCCAAGAGTGAGACTCTTTTACCCTCACTCTTGGACATGTTGAAGTGTGTTTTCTTGGTTAAACCTTGTGTTGAATGGGCTATGGGGTCTTTTACTCCATAGGGCCTCATGTATTTTTGTGATGTGGGTCACACAGCACCCTCTGTGCCGTGACCCAGGGGTGTCCTAGGGACTCCCCAACATAGACTCCATACCCTGGGACTGACTACTGTCTCCCAGGGCATGTAAAGTCACCAAAGACTTTGCTAGTCTTGAATCCTGAACAGAACCAGTACAAACCATCATATTGTGGACGTACTGGCTGGGGCAATTCGATTGCCCCAGGGTCTGTTAGTCGAGGGGGCACGTCTCCGTCCCCCCTGATCGAGTTTTGGCTGGTGGCAGTGGAAACTACTTTTTATATTCGACCGCGAATATTTCCCTATGGGATTTCCCATTGTTTTAGGCTAACACATTTAATTATTTATTTACGGTAGCCTTAAACATACCGCCGGTTTATATATTTATTTTTATAACTCCGGTTGGGACTTTTTGCCAAAACTTGATTCTAAAATGGCGTTGGTGTTCGCCTCTGTAACTCTGACCCAAAGTGGAGCCCTTTGTTCCACTTTTGGCGGGCTTCTCCACAGAAGCCCTCCAAAGTGGTGCCACTCTGTCTGGGGTACTTAGGAGGGGTGGAGGGGGATTTAGGCACCCTGGACTGAGTTACCTTGGTAACTCAAGTCGCACTCCGTCCTGATTGGCCCAAGTGGTGAGCCGCCCGGCTCACCACTTAGCATGGTTGAGTGACAGCTAGGCTGGGTGAATGGGGGTTTGCTGCATAAAAGCAGGGCTTTGGGGACTGGGACTTCAGAAGTCGCCACAGGACCAAGAATCCGACGAGGGAAGAGCTGAGCCGACCTGCTTCGACGACACCACCCGGTGGAGCCCTGCTGAACCGTCTCACCACTTTTTCCCGACGACCGAGGAGAACTCTTAACGGAGTGGCTCCTTCCCTTGACTGGTGGGGACAACCAGTTTTCGCCTTCTTTCCGTTCTTTGAGGTATCTCGTGGCCGCCTTGCCTGTGCCAAGCACCCCGGCAACCGGAATACCACACTTTACCCCCATACCGCGAAAGTCGGCACCAACCCTTTAACCGGAGGACTCCGCGGCTGGTTTCTTCCCGGGCAGTGCAACGACCCTCTTCTTCTGCTCTTCAGCGAGAACTTCTTCTCCCCTGACCGACGTCGAGCCCTGCTGCCACTGCCTGGAACAACTGCCACCGCTGGAGGATCCTTTCCGCTTAAGGTACTGTGTTCTGCCTGGCTTCCCTTGCTACCGACTGTACGGGGTAGATTTAGTCCCCGGCTTTCGAACCTGGGAGTGCCTGGGACACTTTGGCTAAACTTTCTGAGCCACTCTAACCTCTTTTTGACTCTTTGCAAGACTTTGAATCTCTAACTAACAGTGTGATCTTGGGCACATTTTCGCTCCGGCTACTCTAAGAGTGGGCCCTGCCTAGTGACTTTTGCTCACCTGTGACTTTATTCTTCTTTAAGCCTATTGCAAGTGCTCTGGACCTTAGAGTGGTGTGTCTAACCCATTTCTGCTTTTTCTCTCCCTTTCTTGGAAACTACTAGAGTGTCATCTAACGTTAAGCACTCACCTCTGTTTTAATTAAGTGGTGTTTTACCTAGAGTTGTCTAGATAGGAGAAAGGATTGAATCTACTTTCATTATAACTGTGTTGAAGTGCTTTTACTATATTTTTGCTAGAGTGTTTTTAACTTATGTGTATTTTAAATAAATAACTATATACTTTTGAAACCAAGCTCTGGTCAGTGTTTGCTTGTGCTATTGTGTTTTGGTACATATTGTGTATACTTTACATACTGCCTAACTCTTCTTGAGAGAAGTCTGACTGCTCAGCCACAGCTACCAGGTAAATCTGGGTGGTACAGACTGCTACCAAAGGGGTTTACTGCTCTACCTGTAGTCTTAAATCTTTTGCAGTGTTCCCCAAGGGAACTGCACAGGTTTCTGCCTAACAACAGGCAGATGGAAGGGGTTACACTCTTGCTTTCGACCCATCCTCAGCCACACTCCTCGACGATCGCTCGGCATTACTATACTCCAAGCCTCAGTCGTCCTCAGCCGCCTCCTTTGCGGCACTGCTAGACAAAGAGGAGAAGATCTTGGAGGCGTACGGCAAGAAGATCTACTCCAACGCCTCCTTGCACCTGTGTCAGGCCAACCCAGATGCCATGCTGGCTGCTGCCTACCAACTGTTAAGGCAGGAAATTGCGGACTTCCTCCCGGAACTCCCCACCCAATGCTAATCACGCTTTAAGGCGGGGCTAGTGGTAGCCAAGCTCGTGGCGCAGGACCTCCTGGAATCCAGTGGTTCCTATCGATGCCTCAGGCTGTGCAATCACCGACATGAGGAGGACAGCCTGGCTGCGGGCAACGAAGTTCAACCCGGATGTCCATGAGCGCATTCTAGATCTAGGGGGGCGAGGGGATCGGACCTCTTCCACACCTCTACGGACAAAGAGCTGGACAAAAAGAACAGCTCACAAACGGCAAAGTGTTTATCCGTTCTTCTAAGACCACACCCAAATCGTACACCCAACCTCAGCAGCGCTCTGGTAAGGGTTGTACCTATGGAGAGTTCTGCGGCTTCCAGGAACGCAGATCCAGGCAGCCGGACCGCTTGCTGTCTCAGAACCGGCGCAAACAAAAAGGGAGGGGGGGGCAAGTAAGGGCTATTTCCAGTCTCCCTCCTCAGCCTCCGAGGGAAAGGAGGCGTGACACGCCCCTTTGGGTCCACGTGTCTCCGGTGGGGGGCAGGCTTGCTCTTCATGCACAAGTCTGGCGCCAGAATTTCGCGGACCCCTGGATCCTCTCTGTAGTATCCACAGGGTACCGCCTTCCTATCCCATCCTCTCCTCCTCCTCCCCTCCACTCCCACAAGTTGGGACAGCAACTCTTTTGGTGGAGATCCAGTCTCTCGTAGAGAGCCAGGCAGTGGAGGAAGTTCTAGCCTCCCAGCGAGGCTTTGGCTTTTACGCAAGGATTTTCGCCATTCAGAAGAACCACCAGGCGGGCCTGAGAGTTGTGCTGGACCTTTCCACCCTCAACCTCTCCTTACCCCAGCAAAAATTCAAGATGGTTACGCCAGCCTTTATAGCGGAGACATTGGACAAGGGAGACTGGATGTGCTCCCTGGACCTGAAGGACGTGTACCTACATGTCCCGATTTGGCAGCCCCATCGTGCTTTCCTACGGTTCAGGATCATGGGCTACCATTTCCAATACAAAGTCCTTGCGTTTGGCCTCACCTCGGCCCGCAGGGTCTTTACCAGACTCATGAATGCTGTAGCGGCGCTCCTCAGAGAGCAGGGCGTCCACATCTACCCATACCTCGACGACTGGCTCGTCAGAGCTACATCTCTGAAAGCGGTTCTCCACTCTTCCCAGGCCCTTGTGAACACACTGCACGACCTGGGTTTCTCGCTCAACCGCAAGAATTCAGTTGCTCCCTACGCAGACTCTGACATTCCTGGGACCCATTTGGGACATATGCTCCGAAAGGGTCTTGCCGTCGGAAGACAAGATGTCGGCCATCAAGAGGGCCACCGCCCATTTCCTCAGCAGAGAGGTGACCTCTGCATGGTGGTACCAACATCTCCTGGGTCTACTAGCAGCGGTTCTGTTAGCCGTGCTGCATACAAGACTAAGGACGAGAAGGATTCAGCTGAACTTCGCAGCCTCATGGAATCAGGAGCAGGGCTCGTAATCCGAGACGATCAACGTTCCTCCATCTCTCCTCCCGGACCTAACTTGGTGGTCCATGGATGGCAACCTCCAGACAGGCAAGCCCTTTCGGCCGCCCCCTCCGCAGGCCACCATCACCACCTCGCTCGAGGGCTGGGGAACCACCCTGGATGATCTCTCGGTCCACGACAGCTGGACTCGACAGGAGCAGGAATACCACATCAATTGGCTAGAGCTGAACACCATCTGGCTGGCGCTCAGGACCTTCCTACCACTTCTCAAGGTAGTCCTCATCCAGACAGACCACTCGACCAGCATGTACTACGTCAACAAGATGGGAGGCACCAGATCCCCCTCCTCTGTGCAGACTGGCGATTAGCATGTAGGAATGGGCCTTGGAAAACAAAATGTTCCTCTCGCCAGTATCCACCTCCCTGGGGAATCCAACCTGAAAGCGACATGCTCAGCAGGCTGGGAGTGGACAACTACGAGTGGCAGCTAAACTACCTCGTTATTCAGGAGATCTTCAAAAGGTGAGGTCACCCCCAAGTAGATCTCTTTGCCACCTTGCAGAACAAGAAGTGCCTACAGTTTACATCCTGGCAGGGTCAGGGCACCGGCTCTCTGGGCGACTCATTTCACCTCCAGTGGACCGGCATGAGAGCCTATGCCTTTCCGCCCACTCCCCTTAACCACAGGGTAATTTGCAAAATCAAGGAGTCGCGCCAACTCCTCATCATTCTGATTGCTCCATGGTGGCCGGCCAGACCATGGTTTTCGGAGCTCCTCAGCCTATGGGAGGTGCCCCTTATACACCTCCCGACGGGCCCAGAACATCTTCTGGCTCAGCAGGGGGGCAGAATCATCCGACCCGGGCCAGGGAAACTAGCCCTCCAGAGCGTGGTACCTGAACAGGTAACGCTTCGGCACCTTAGCCTCTCCCAGGCCATTCTGGAGATCATACAGGGCTCCAGGAGCAAAGCCACCAGTGCCCAGTACAAGAGCAAATGGATCAGGTTCTGCCACTGGGCAGACTCCAAGGGAATGGACCCCTTGTCCTGCAATTTGTACGACGTGCTCTCCTCCTCGGCGCATCTCGCCCATTTGGGCATACAGGTGGACACCTGCCGTAGATACCTTGCAGCCATTGGTGCGTACAGGAACTCTGAGGAGGGCACTTTCTTCTCCAACCTTATCGTCAAGAAACATCTGACTGGTCTTGCTAGGCTCTACCCGCCTGTCAAGAGACCGCACCCCATGTGGGACCTTAACATAGTCTTGGGCGCCATGGCGCACAAACCATTCGAGCCCATGGCGTCTGTGGACATCAGGCTGGTCACCATCAAGACGGCCTTACTAGTCGATCTTCACAAGGACAAGGTAGTCATGCGGTAGCACCCAGCATTTCTACCCAAGGTTCCACCTGCACGAGGAAATAGTCCTTCCGATGTTCTTTCCCGATCCCAAGGATGAAGCAGAGTGCTGCACTGCCTGGACGTCAGGCATGCCCTAAAGTTCTACTTGGACAGGACCAAGGGCTTCCGCAAGTCGGATGCCCTGTTTGTCACTTTAGGCGGCTCGAGGCCGGGATATCGGGCCTCTAAGCCTTCCATATCCCACTGGATGGTCTCTGCCATCAAGGAAGAGTATGAGGGCCAGCACAAGCCGCTCCCGGCCAATATGGATGCCCAAGCATTTGGGGCCAAGGCAACGGCCATCACATTCCAGCGCCATGTCCCTTGGCAAGTCATAAGCAGGGCGGCCACTTGGGCCTCTCATTCGGCTTTCTGAAAGCATTACTGTTTGGATGCCGGCTCTAGATCTGATGCGGCTTTCGGACAGGCAGTTCTCAGGAACCTAGTTGCTTAAGGAGGGTCTCCTCTCCACCCTGGGGCTACAATCAGTTGTAATCGCCCATACAGTATGGAGGAAAGGGGACAGGACGTAAGAGGAATTATAATTTACTCACCGTAGTGACCTTGGTCCCCTTTCCTCCATCCGTCCCACCAACCCCCCCCCCCCCCCCCCGCCCTCCTAATAATACTGGTGTCATTAAGCAATTTCAAATCTATTGTAGATGCGTCAATGGGGACTGAGGTGTGGCGCCGGAGGGCGGAGTCAGGGCAGCGCATGCTCCCTGGGACACGCGCCTCTAAATTTAAAGGGAAGGTTTTTTTTCTGGTGAAAAAGATTCTGTCTCTATCCCTTGGAAGGGACGTCCATACAGTATGGGGGAAAGGGGACTATGGGCTCAGAGTATGTTGGTCACAACGGTGAGTAACTTGTAATTTATCATATCAATTGAAATTTAATATTTGTAATGTCCCAATTTAACAAATATCCTTTTCTGCTGAAACGGTCTGCTATTTCCTTCAATGCCTTATCAGGCTAAAATATGTCATCTATGTAAAACAGCAATTTTGTTCGAGTTTGTCCTACTCCCATGTTGTGTATATCCAAAAGTTATGTCTGATACCTTCACTTCACTCCATCGATTGCTGTCTCCCCGTCCAGCAATAGAAGGCACTCCTCTCCCGATCATCCCTCGCTGCCCATATGACATACATCAGCCATCTTACATGATCTGCTGAGTGTCTCCCAGCTGTAAACCCTACCTTTAATCATATGTATGAGAGTGCACTTTGACAAATCGGCACAATTTCCCCCCTCCCCCCCCCCCTCTGTAGAGGGCAGCCTCCCCTTGCGAGCCTGTTCCATAAGACCCTCCAGAGGAGTCTGGGAAATTGAGACCTCACTGGGAGTGACCCCATTATAGGTGACAAGAACTTCCAGTCCAAAGAGGATCTTTCTGAAAGGACTACATTGCCAGCATACATGGGACTGAAAAGAACTGCGTTTTCTCACATTTTTACTAAAAGTACCAGCAATCCTGCTTCCACCCTATTGGCTTCAGTTAATGCGAACTGTTATCTGAGGGACGTCGTAGAGGAAGGACACCTTTTCTGGCCTTGATGACATACGCTCACAGAATAACAATTGTGAATGGAGAGAGAACGTGGAAGCCGTGTGCGACTCCTACGCAGGGAGGAGGATCCACAGTACACAGAGGTGAGCCTCTGGAAACGCTCATGGAGGGGCAGAGCCACGCAAAACCACATAGCCAGCAGTAGCATAACAGAAGCAAAATCCGCTAGCTGGAGCCTGCAAAGCGGGTACGCTGATCAAGAAGGAGGCTCCGAGTAAGAAAGGAGTCCAGACAGTAAGCAAACCGTCCTTGCTGGTGGCCCGACCACAAAAAGCTCTGTGGTGTCCCAGGCGCTCAGCAGCCGACTCTGAAATCAGCAAGGAGCCCAAGGCTACAGGCTCCACACGAGTGCCAGTCCAGTGGGACAAGCACGTACTGGGAGGTGAACACTCGCTCCGTGGGAACGCCAGCGAAGGCAACAAGCTGTGAGGTCTTAGACTGACGCAACCATTCCTGGTACGAAACACTAGGAAGTCGAGACGAGCACAAGATCCAGCTAATCTCAAATCAGTGTTCCTAACTTTGTATATCAAGGCAGGAGGAAGCACTGGGCTTGTGAAAGCCTGGAAGCATGGAACGGGCATGCAGCTCCATGTAAAGAGCGTGAAAGACGCAAGCAATATCTATGTAGGCTGGGGAAGTGGTACCCAGTATCAGAAAGTGAGAAACTTGTATGGACACATGTCTTTTGTACCAGAGTGTCAAATGAATATCTGTGATTTGTATCCAGGCTGGGGAAGCCGCCTTCAGTATCAAAGTGAGAGATCTATATGGAAACATGTCTTGTTGACCATGGAGTCAAAGCAATACATTTTATTGTATCCAGACTAGGGGAGCCAAGAAATGTATATGAAAGGGTTTGAAGTGAGAGGTATCAAACCTATCGCAAAGCCACAGGACGATGGGGAGTCCCAGTGACAAGAGAGGTGAAGCAAATATGAGAAAATATTCCTGGAGGGATATTTACTACTGGTAAAGGCTAAATGGACAATGGAAGAATGTTTCCGGTGGTAAACAACCAATGAAATAAAAATGAACTTTATACAAGATGCTCATGTTTTCTTTTTTTATAAACTTCTTTCGAAGGAATTGTGTCCTCCGACGTATTCCTTATCTTTGATAATTCGTCTCCAGCTTGCTGGCCTTGGAAATTCTTTCTCTGTAGAGGGTGCTGCGCGTCTACGTCTGCCGAGTTGATGTCCCTCGACAGCCACCGTATCGGCGCCGACGTCACCATGCCCATAAATAGCCACGCGCTGCGTCAGTTGCTCAGTTCTGTTTTTCTGCGCTTCGTGGGGCCTTGAAATATCGTTGCTCAGTTCAGTCAGATAAACCTCTTGTATTTCCTCGATAAAACCAACTCGTTCTCGATGGCTTCTTCGTCCGAACCGACGACTTCGCGGTCCGGCTTCAAAAAATGACGAGACTGCGGAAAGAAAATGTCGATAACGGATCCTCACAGGATCTGTTTGTGGTGCTTGGGAGTCGAGCATCATTGTTTGGAGTGTGAGGACTGCATGTCCATGACGGCGAACGTCTTGAAGGAGCGCAAGGGGAAGCTCGAGAGAGGTAAGTCAGTCAAAACCTCCTCGAAAGTTTCTTCGGTTGAGGCATTTGTCTCCTCGCCATCGAAAGCATTCCCATTCTAGGTCTCGAAGTAGCTCCCACTACTCGCCGAGATCTAGACACTCAAAGAAGAGACGTCGAAGATCCCCTTCCTCGTCATCTTCTGTTTCCCCAGAAAGGGTCTCCTGCCCCACAAAACACAGCTCTCCGGCTGAGTGGGAGGAATTCAGGAAGAAAATGCTAAGCGTCTTCGATAAAGCGGCCTCAACCCCCTCGAAGACAGCTGAGGGTGATACCCTGGGTGAAAAACCCAAAAAAAATCAAAACTTCGTGAGTCGTTGCACCTGGCGAAAAAGTCCACCCGAGAGCGCCACGGGCCATCGGGTAGGAAGGCACCATCTTCGCCGTCGTCGAAGATCCCTTCGACGCATGGATCGGCGCCATCGATGCCGTTGTCGAAGGGTTCTTCGGCGCATCGGTTGATCAAATCGACGCCGACAAAAGAGAAAACCATGGCTACTTCACAGCCAACGGTTATACCCAGAGCCTCCAGCACGGCGCCTAGAACGTCATCGACATCCTCGAGTAGGATCCCGATCCTCTCGAGTTCCTCAAGGCCTCTTCCAGTTTTCTCAACGCCTTTCTCGGCGCCTTCGAAGCCTTTCACATCGGCGTCAACGACATCGACGTTTTCTCGCCCAAAAAAAGTTTGGCTCCCTCTGCTTTAGAAATGGGTTTTACACCATTTCCGAGGTCAGAGTACCCCAGATTATCTTCAATCTATGAAGAAGGGGAGGATTCTGACCAAGAAAGACCCTTCAGGTTGCAGAGGACCACACCACCTGTTTCAGAGGATTTTACCTCTGACGAAAGAAGGTTGAAAGACCTACAGGAATCATTACATGAGGCAAGTGGGCTGGACGCTTCCCCAGAAGCGGAATTTGTCAAACGAGACCCAGGGGAACATGCCGAAACCCCATATAAATCCCTGATGTCAAGAATTATTGAATTCATGGTTTGGTCTGCGCCTTCACCTGTTTTTCAACAGGATGACCTTACAGACATACTAGACAAAGGTCCACAGGAGAATCCTGTGGTCCCTTTCCATACAGCTTTACAAAGGAAGATTTTATCAAATTGGGAAACTCCTGAGGTTATCGCTGCAGTCAATAAAAGATTGTCAGCCAAGTATAGGGTAGCAGCAGCTGACCCTGAATATTTATCAAGACACCCGACTCCAGAGAGCCTGGTGGTTCAAGCGGCAACTTCAACAAGCAGCAGATCCGCTTACCCTACTGTCCCACAGGATAGAGATGACAAAAGGTACGATTCTATGGCAAAATAATATTTTCTGCTTGTAGTATGGCGTTGAAGTCCATCAACGCAACTTGTACGCTCGCCAGGTTCAGTGTCACACTGTGGGAGTGTGCTTCATCAGTGGCTGACTGCATACCGGAAGGAGAGGGAAAGGGAAGCTTTCCTTAACATCATTAAAGATGGCAAAGATTCCATGTGTGAATCTCTTCAAACTGGCATAGATTCCGCTGACAGTATCAGCGGGGCCATGGCGGCAAGTACTACAATCCGCAGGCATGTGTGGTTACGAAAGTCTGGCTTTGCTCCAGATGTACAGGCCAGACTTCTGAATATGCCCTTTGACGGCTCTTCTTTATTCAGTAAAAAGGCTGATGACAGTCTGGAAAAGTTGCAAACATCTAAAGCGGCAGCAAAATCTTTAGGAGCTGCAATCCGCCAAACTCCTTTTCGCCGCCCAGGAACCTCTGGGAGAGGAAAGTCCTTTCGCTATTATTCCGCATTCGGGAAAGGCAGAGGACAGCCGGCTCAAAGAGGCCAAAGGAGAGCCACCCGAGGTGGACGGGTCAAAAGTACTAAGGCCGTAGCAGCAGGTGCCTCTTTACCCTCGGCATCTGCATCAGCCGCCCCCAAACCACTCTGAGGTCTTGCCACACAAAACACCTATAGGGGGCAGGTTAACTCACCATCTGACAGAATGGCAGGCTATAACGTCAGATGATTGGGCATTGGAGACAGTTGCCCAGGGTTACTGCCTACCCTTTCTACACATCCCTCAGAGTCATCCACCGGGGCACAGCTCTCTTAAAGTTCCAGATCCGCTCCTCTTGCAGGAAATTGTAGACCTGCTAGAGAAAGTTGCCATAGAACCGGTACCTGTAGCGGAGAGGAACAAGGGCTGGTACTCCACCCTACTTTCTCATACCAAAGAGGACGGAGGTCTGAGACCCATCTTGGACTTATGAGAATTGACTAAGTTCCTCAGGAAGGACAAGTTCAAGATGGTAACTCCCTCTCAGATCCTTCAGGCCCTCCAGATCCAGGACTGGCTGGTATCTCTGGACCTCCAGGATGCTTATTTCCATGTGCCAATCCATCTCAAACACAGGAGATACCTGAGGTTCGCAACTGGCGGCTCTCATTATCAATTTCGAGTTCTGCCATTTGGGCTGACCTCCGCCCCGAGGGCTTCACTTAGCTAATGTCGGTAGTGGCTGCAAGTCTAAGGAGGGAAGGGATCCACGTCTACCCCTACCTGGACGTTTGGTTGATAAGTGCTGTATCTTCGGAACAAGCTCAGATCCAGCTAGATTATGTCTGCCACCTCCTTCACAAACTGGGTTTCTCCCTCAATTTAAAGAAGTCACAGATGATACCATCACAGAGACTCCAGTTCATTGGAGCGGTCCTGGACACTTCCCTGGGAAAAGCCTCGCCACCAGAGGTGAGGGCCCAAGATATTCTGCAGATGGTCAACAAGTTTCAAAATGCCCAACGTCTCCCAGCCTTTGACTTTTTGAGGTTGCGAGGCCTCATGGCATCCTGCATCTTCCTTGTGCCAGAGGCTCGCCTGAGAAAGAGATCTCTTCAGTGGGCACTAAGAACCCAGTGGTCACAATACTCGGGAAGAATGACAGATCTCCTCTGGATTCCGGACAAGGTAGCCCACGACCTTCAATGGTGGGCCTATCCAGAGAACATCTTGAAAGGAGAACTGTTTTGGCAACCATGGCCGGAGATAACAGTAGTCAGACACCTCGCTCACAGGGTGGGGAGCCCATGCCAACGACTTGACCATCAGCGGTTGTGGTCTCCATCGGAGTCCAGACTACACATCAACCTATTAGAGCTGAGAGCGATCAGACTAGCGCTGAAAGCTTTCCTGCCAACAGTACAGGGGAGAAATGTCCTGATAATGACGGACAACACGGTGGCCATGCACTACCTCAACAAAAGAGGAGGCGTAGGGACACTGCCACTGTGCAGAGAGGCAATGCAGCTCTGGTCTTGGGCAATTCAGGAAGGAATCTCTCTATCGGCAGTCCACCTAGCCGGAGAGAAGAATTTGACAGCGGACGCTCTGAGCAGGCAGAGCACAGTCTCCCACTAGTGGGAGCTAGCTCAGGAAGTCCTTCAAGAGCTCTTCGCCCTTTGGGGAACCCCTCAGGTGGATCTGTTCGCCACCAACAGGAAGTGTGATCTGTTCTGTTCAAGGGAATTTCCCCCGAGAGGAGCTCTAGGGGACGCGTTCGTAGTGGACTGGAAGTTCCCACTCCTTTACGCGTTTCCACCAGTCCCTGTTATTCCTCAAATGATCTGGAGGTTGAAGATTCCAGAAAACCATGATCCTAATTGCCCCGGACTGGGCCAGGAGAACGTGGTATCCGGACCTTCTGGATATGTCCATCTGCCCTCCAATCTGTCTTCCACAAGAATCTTCTCTCGCAGAAGGGGAGGTCAGGTTCTCCATCCAGACACAAGAACCCTCAACCTTCACGCTTGGCTTCTGAAAGGTTGAGGTACAAGGATTGGGACCTCCCTGATGACGTCATGGAGGTGTTGCTTTCAGCCAGAAGGCCAGCAACAAAGTCTTTATACCGCTGCCGTTGGAACAAATTTTGCAGCTGGTGTAGAGAAGAGAATATCAACCCTTTTTCATGTGGTACACCAACAGTGTTATCGTTTCTACTCTACTTGGCAAACTCGGGCCTTCAAGTTGGCCCTGTAAAAGGCTATCTCGCAGCGCTATCAATCTTCAAGCGCACTGCGGAGGAACCATCGTATTTCAAACTACCCTTAGTAATACAATTTCTCAAGGGATTAACTAATGTTTATCCTCCAAGACCATTCCAAGTTCCCTTATGGGACTTAAATTTAGTCTTAAACTTCCTAATGGGTACTCCCTTTGAACCACTCCATTCTTGTTCGCTGAGATTTCTCATGCTTAAAACTGTCCTATTAGTAGCACTAACATCTGCTAGGAGGGTGAGCGAATTACAAGCTCTATCTTGTAACCCCCCATACAATTTTCCATAAGTACAAAGTTGTCCTACAGGTGAAGCCTAATTTCCTCCCAAAGGTGGTTTCTGAATTTCACATCACTCAAAAAATTACCTTACCTTCGTTCTACCCTCCTCCCCATCCGGGGAAAGAGGAAGAAAGGCTACATAGGCTGGACCCAGGGCGAGCTTTAAGCTTTTACATCAGCAGACTGGCTAGGATTAGGCAAGCAGACCAACTGTTTGTAGGCTACTCAGGTCACAAGTTGGGACTACCCAAAACAAAACGGACCATTTCCAGGTGGATTATTTTGGCCATTCTGGAATGTTACAAACTGGCAGGAAAAGAGCCACCCCAGAATCTTAGGGCTCATTCAACCATGGGTATTGCAGCCTCTTCGGCCCTCCAAAGAGGGGTACCGGTCCGAGACATATGTGCGGCTGCCACATGGTCGTCCGCACATACATTCACAAAATTTTACAACCTGGATTCCTCCACTAGTCAAGAGACCAGATTTGGCAAAGCCGTATTACATTCAGTTCATTCCTAAAAGGGATACATGACATTATTACTCCCACCTCCAATTACATGGCACTGCTATGGGAGTCTATCAAAGATAAGGAATACGTCGGAGGACACAATCCCTTCGAAGAACAAGTTACTTCTTACCTGGTAACGTTCTTTCGATGGGATGTTCCTCCGACGTATTCCTTATCGCCCCTCCAATCCATCCCCGCAGTAATACTTCCCTTGTGGTTGGAGTTTACGCTCCTTCAAGGTCAATAACCAATTCAGGCATGACTTATCTTATGCTACAAAACGGAACTGAGCAACGGACGCCGCGTGTGGCTATTTATGGGCATGGTGACGTCGGCGCCGATACGGTGGCTGTCGAGGGACATCAACTCGGCGGACGTCGACGCGCAGTGCCGTCTACAGTGAAAAGATTTCAGAGGCCAGCAAGCTGGAGACGAATTATCAAAGATAAGGAATATGTCGGAGGAACATCCCATCGAAAGAACGTTACCAGGTAAGAAGTAACTTGTTCTTCTAAATGACACTCCACTTGAAGGCAGACCAAAGTCTCCCCCTGCCCCCCTCTCTAACCCCTCCTCGTCACCCCACGCCGTCTCCAGGCAATACAACTTATAGACTTCTGGCCGTCCTGCTGCTCCAACCACCTCAGAAGAAGAAATATCGTCGTAAATGGTTGGGGAACCACATCTGGTACAGTGAACCTCCATTGTCGACTATCTCAATTCCCATACTTGAAGTCACGTTCCTAATCTGGACATTCCACTGAAGAGGTATCACAATACTTCAGGCCCCCAAAGACTTTGTTAGACATGCTTTTGAAGGATCTAACTATGCCTATGCTTTTGAGGGATCTACCTATGCCTAGGGTTTAACACAAGGTTTAGCATATCCACATTTCAGAATTAACAGGCCCGGTTCCTAATGAAAAGACCCCATGCAGTCGTTAACCACGGGGGTCAGTTTTTTCGATTATAAATATATCTCACAGCATTTTCATCCAGCCTTAGTCAGAGTGTGCACTCTTTTCCACTGCCGGGCTAACCGCAGTCTCCTAGTTCGGAACATAGCCTCCACCAGTCTGGCGAACCAGTACTCTTCTCTGTCCCTCATTGGTATACCCAACACAACTTTTAGCAGAATCAATGTAAGATGAATCCCCACTATGTCCTTGATCCAACTCAAGAGCTCAGACCAGTATATTTGAATTGTTGGGCATAGCCACCACATATGAAATGAGGATCCCACTTGACCACATGCTCTGGGGCAAAACAGTGATACTCCACTATAAATTTGAGATAGTTTGAGAGAATCCAAGTGCCAGCTATGCAAATGTTATGCTCCATGGTCACGGTAAAGAGATTGCTGTGGAACATGACTTTATAGATTTTGTTCCAAGTCTCTTCTGAGATGTCCATGCCTGTCTGTTTTGTCCAGTAGTCTGTTTTTGCCTCCCGAGGTATCCACGCTCACCAAAATCTTATATACCCTGGAGAGTATCCCTTTCCTGGAAACTGCACTATCAATGGACTTTTCAAAGAACTTAAGGGGCGAAGCCAGCTCATTGCTCCATCTGGAGTCTGCCAGGATACCTTTTAAACAAATGTATTCGAATACATTGCTTCTCGGCCACGCATCTGTTACCTCCTCGTAGCACGTAAATACCCCCTCTGTGAACAGTTGGCCTGCCCTCTCCAGTTCTCCGGCAGCCACGTTTGAGTGTGCCGGAAGCCACGTTTTCCCAAATCTAAGGGCATCCCCCACAATGAACTCATTGGTGATGGCCAGGAAGAAAGTTTGTCGTTAATGCCCACCACACCCCTCTTCCATAGGGACCACAACACTCCCAACCTCCGATGTGCTTGCACCTTCTCTGAGATTGCCTTGATCGGGGACCAGAAGAGGTTCCTAACCTTTTTAGGATGGGTGTATATGCCCAGATCGTCCCACATATGCTCCATAATAACCCTCATTTGGGCTGCCTTGTAGTACAGCTGAAAGTCTGGGAACTCAAATCCCCCATAGTGTCTAGGCAATGTCAAGGAGGTTCTTAGCCCTATGTCTCTTACCCTGCCAGACAAACTGAGGCGTTCACGTTTTTGAAGAAAGACTCGTATAGCTGTGTCGGGAGGGCTGAAATCTGGTACAAAAGATGCAGGAGAACCTTCATCTTCACTGATGTCATTCTACCATACCATGTCAGGGTAAGGGGCGTCCACCGGGTAAGGTCGGATTTCATTTCTTCTAACATAGGGACAAAATTAATGTCTGCCAACGTCTGCAATTGCTTAAGGAGGTGAATTCCCAGATATGTAATTGTGCCCGTCTTAACTCTCATACCCTGAAACATCTCATGTTTCTGTATACTCAAGTCCGTAAGACGCAGTGGCATAACACTAGATTTCAATACTTTATTCTTTAGGCCAGAGAAGGAACCAAAGGAGTCTGCGCGCCAAAAGAGCAGGAAGGGAGTGATACACAGTCTAGATGGCTCAAAATATCATCTGCAAATAGGGATAATTTTAAAGTCTATTTCCCCACATTGGATCCACCTATTCCCTGGGTTCTTCCGTATAGAGATCATCAGAGGCTCCATGGTCAATGCGTACAACAGCGTGGAGAGGGGACACATCTGCCTTGTACCTCTAGTAAGAAGAAAATGAGTAGGTAGAGTCCCATTCTCTAGCACCCTGGCTGTCGGGGTTCTGTACAGGGACGGAATCCACTGACAAAAGTTATGCCCAAAACCCATTTTCTGCAATATCTTTCCCCTGTACATCCATTCCACCCGGTCAGAGACCTTTTAGAAATCAATGGATACCAGGCACGCATCCAAGTCGTGGTCCTGGGCAAAATGGATTAGGTCAATTGTCTTGCATACATTATCGGACCCACAGCGACATTTAATGAAACCAACCTGCCCCCATGAATGAGTGTTGGCAAAACCTGGTCTAGTCTGTTTTTACAATGGCTCCGCCAACATTTTTAAATCTGTGTTGAATAAGGAGAAAGGCCTATACGACTTCCAGAGTTGGGTGTTTACCCTCCTTATGATTCACCACTACATTTGCACCGAGCATGGAGTCCAGAAGAACACCACCCTCCAGTACACTGTTGAACATTTTAGACAAGAAAGGAGCTGTCTAATGGTTTAGATCATCTCCTCCTCAGATACCGGGGCATCCAGGGCGGACGCCATTGCGCATGAAACACCCAAAATGGGCAATAAGTCCAGAAAGTGGTCAATGTGTGAACCGTCCCCCTCGTATTCTGCTTTATAAAGGTGTTCATAGTATTTTCTAAATGAGTCTCCTATTTTGCATCAGCATGGTCCATCGCATCACGCTGCGCGTGTATGGCCGCAACCCTGTTAGCCCTTTGTCGCTCTTGCAGCTTCCATGCCAGTATCTTGTCCACCCTGTCCCCTTTTTCATGGTATTTTTTTTGTTGTTTTAGAAACAAAGGTTTATTTTCCGTCCGGTGGATCAACAGGGCCTTCAATTGATATTTGTACCTTCTACGTTTTGCCAACACCCTGTCTGAGATATGCAAATTGGGATTACCCCATGGACGCAAAGCCTCAATTTTACACGTCAAGTCCGTCTCCTGTTTGTCCTGTTTTCTCTTCTTTCGAGCACCTACCGGTTTGAGCTCCCAACTAATCATTGCCTTTAAGCCCTCCCAGACTCAACGGATCCCAACCTAACCATTATTGTTGAATTGTAAGTATTCTTTTATACTGGTCAGAAGCCCCCGAGCAATCTCCCCGTCTTTCAAGAGGAAGTCATTGCACATCTATCTTCACTTGCCTTCCCCCATCGGCCAGGCTCCAATGTCAATTCTAAGAAGATCATGTTCCGACCAAGGTATTGGCGCCGTGGGCGATTCTGTAACATACCTTCGAATGTATTGTATCCTCCCACGTATTCCTCATCTTTGACATGTAATGTCCAGCTTCAGCTGCTTCGGAAAATAGATTTGGGCAGAGGGCGCTGTGCATTGATGGCGTTGAGCTGATGTCCCTCGAAGGCCTCCGTCGAGCGTAATGTCATTGAAGGGTATTTCTGATGCTTGTGAATCTGCTTAGAATCACATGCTGTGCATATAGTCCGACATCTAGTAGTAACCGCAGAGTATTGCATCTTGTCTTTTGAGGATCGAAACGGGACGTCGACATGGGCGTGCCTGTAACACTATCCCCAACGTGATGTGTAGTGTACCCATAATTCCTCACTCTTCAAGGTCCCTCAGATTGTTTTTTCCTCCCAGCTAACTGGCCGCCTTATGCAGAGCTCTTACAAATTGTAAACTTATATTCTTTCCCGTCCTCCGGTCATTTATATATTCGTCCCTTCTTCGACTACTTCTCAACCACTGCCGAAGACTGCGGAAGAATGGACTTTGGCGGCTGGTGCTCGGGTCGACCGCATGGCCTGTACAGTAGTGCGAGTGGGATTTGGGGGGTCTCTATTCTTTATCAAGAATGTCTTTCCTTCTCCTCTCTCTTTGCCCCTTTGGTTTTGCCGTGGATTTAATATACCTGAGCTATGGACAGGAAACAATTTAAATTTTACCCTTACTGTAAAAACAAGTACCCCTGTAAGGACATGCACCGGAGGTGCAATAAGTGTCTCCCTCGCGATCACCACGAGGCGTCCTGTCGGTCTTGTCAGCTCTTGCGTCCTGAAACGATCAAGGAGCGTCGAGTTAAGCGGTGGGCGGCCTACGCCATGATGCAGGCCGAGGGTAGCTCCCCCATCACAGCAGGCGTCGAGTAAAGAGGTAAGCAACGGCCGTGGCTCCGATACGGATGCCATCAACCTCTCATCGGAGCATTCGTGTTGTGCACCATCCGTCCCCAGCCCCACCAGGCAGGACGATAGTTCTGCTTTGGGGAATGTACACCCTGGCGACAGGGACGCACCCGCTACTCATAGAAGCAAGCGCTCAACCCCCGGTACTGCCTCTACTCACAATGCCCAGATTACGCCTCCAAGTACCCTCAGAACCGATCCAAGGGTAACAGTCTCTGGATAACATGATCAGGGAAATTTGGAATACCCCCCCCCCCCCCCCCCCCCCCACCCCAGGAACCAGTCACCATGATATTGGTGGCCCCTATGTGGGCCCGCCAACCCTGGTTCTCACATCTGATGGAGATGTCTCCCTCTCCTCTGATGAAACTACCTTGCCCATATGACATGCTCTCTCAGGACAAAGGGGGAAACACTTCATCCATGCCCACAGACTCTCAAATTAGTGGCCTGACTCCTGAAGTCAGAGTTCAGGCATCTCCAACTTCCTTAGAGATGCATGGATTTTCTTTGAGAAGCAAGAAAGCCTAACACAAGACATTGCTACTCAAATAAATGGAAACGCTTTGTCTGGTGCAATTCCAAGAGCATCAATCCCATTGGCTGCTCTCCTACTCATATTGCACTATACATGACTCACCTACTAGACACAGGTCTAGTTTTCAATTCCCTGAAGGTCCACTTAGCTGCACTTTCAGCCTATACCACGTCCCAGCAAAAGATGTCCTGGTGGAAGATCCCAGTCATTAAAGTTTTCATGGAAGGGGTTAAAAGAATTCATCCCCCTATTTCTAACCCGGCTCCCGGATGGGACCTAAATGTGGTATTAACCAGATTGATGGGTTGCGCCTTTGAACCTATGCACAAGGCAAGCCTCAAAACACTCACTCACAAGACCGCCTTTCTAGTGGCAGTCACTTCTATAAGGAGAGTCCGTGAACTACAGGCCCTTTCAATTCTAGACCCCTTTGCCACAATTCAGAGATAAGGTGGTCCTGTGCACTCACCCACGGTTTGCACCCAAATTAATTTTGAAGTTCTATGTGAACCAGTCAATAGAACTACCCTCTTTCTTCCAGAACCCCACTAACATAGTGGAAAGAGCCTACACCCACTGGATGTCCGCAGGGCAGTGATGTACTATCTGGTAAGAACTAAACCACTAAGGAAAGCAAACCAGTTTTTCGTTTCAGTGGCGGCTGGTAGAGAGGGGGACCCTGGCTCTAAATCTGCCATCTCAACGTGGATTGTCAATTACATCACACGCTATTACACTCTTGCCAAGAGAGATCTGCCCTTCAATCCCAGAGCACTCTACTTTGGGCACTGGGGCTTCCATAGCATTAATTGCAAATGTTCTTCACAAGTCCATTTGCAAAGCGGCAACCTGGAGTTTTGTACACACCTTTACAAAACACTGTTGCCTAGATACACACTCTAGGTCTGATTCGCAGGTGGGAAAAGCAGTACTAAGACATCTTTGAACTACTCTTCCTTCTCTCATCCCATCACCAACTCCGGGTACTGCTGGCTATTCTATGCACAGCATGTGATTCTAAGCAGATTCACAAGCATCAGAAGACATGCATTACTTACCGTAATAGCATTTCTGATGATGGTATCTGCTTAGATTCACATGCGCCCAACCTTCCTCCCCGCTCAGAGTAGAAGGAACATAGAAATTGTATTACTTCTATTCTCTTTCTGTACTCGCGTAGTTATAAGGCTCCCTCACAGCAGAAAAAATACAATCGGATGGACCTCGACCCATGGGGGGATTTTGGTTACACTAGAAGTCACTTTAGGGATAGTGTTACAGTCACACCCATGTCATCTTCCCCTTTCGATCCTCGAAAGACCAGATGCAATACTCCGTGGTTACCACTAGATGCGGGACTATATGCACAGCATGTGAATCTAAGCAGATAATCATCAGAAATGCTATTATGGTAAGTAATGCATGTCAAATAGATCGCACAGTGCCTGTTGGCCTCGGTTGTTTTTCCGGGTTAGCACTTGCTTCGAGTGAAAATCGGCACACCTCTTCTGTGAGGTAAGTTACAAGAAATCTTAGAAAATCATCGATACGTCTTAGTCTTCGGCTCCGTCGACGCAGAAGTCTGGCTTTAAGAAATGTAGAGATTGTGGCTCAAAAATATCACTTACTGACCTGCATCACATCTGCCTGTGGTGCCTCCAGGAGAGCCACAATACTACAGAGTGTTCCAAGTGTCAGTCGATGACAGGAAAGGCCTTGAGGGAACGGAAGGGTAAACTCGAGGTAGGAAAAAATCCCCAAAAATTCACCTTCCTGTAGTGGTAGGCCTTTGACCGATGAGTCGAGGGAAGACTCTCCTGGGAGGAAGAAGGCCAAGGTCGAAGAGTGGTTCCCACCATTCCTCCTCGTCTTCGAAGAGGAGGCACCGACGGTCGCCTTCGTCGTCTTCTGACAATTCCCCTAAAAATTCCCCAGCTGAATGGTACGCTTTCAGGTTTCAGATGTTAAAAATATTTGATCAGCCCAGCCGTGCCTTTGGATGAAGCCAGAAAGGAGAGGTCTCGGTCAAAATATTGCGCGTCCGCGAGCTGCGGTAAAAGACCTGACCCCCATCGAGAGCCCTGGGTTGTGAAGAACAATGATTATAAGAAACATGGTAAGAGGTCGACGTCCTCAACACCTTCGATGCCGGCGATGTCTTCGATGCCCGCCAGGCTCTTGATGCCTCCTCGATTTTGACAATGGCGCCAAAATCTTCGCCTGCTGCGCCACATTTTCCAGCTGCGCCGTTGGCGCCCAGTGTTCCTCATGCATCAGCGTCGACATAGAAAACGTCGAAGCCTTAAACACCGAAGCCTGTGGTTTCTAAACCAGACAAGGTTTATGCTCCTCTCCCAAAAAAGGATTTTTTCAAGTCCCTGACTTCTATTTTTGAAGAGTTGGAACATTCTGATAATGAGGAAGTACCTTTTGGGTTACAATACGTTACACCCAATGTACCAGAGAGCTTCATCTCTGAGAAGGGAAGAATGCAAGAGTTATATGAAAACTTGCAAACGTCAAGTGGGATTGACACCTCCCCAGAACTGGAATTGGGTAAGCCTGAACCAGGAGAACATGCTGTCTCTTCCTATCATCGGCTTATGCCTAAGTTTACCGGATATTTGGGTTGGAGTAGGCCCTCTTTACCCTATGACCACGTACATTCTGGACAAGGGTCCTCAGACTGATCCCATTTTGCTCTTTCATGTGGCACTTCAAAAAAGGTTGGCTAGGAACTGGGAGACTCCGGAGTCAAATCCGGCAGTCGACAAGAACCTCACCAAAAAATACTGCCCATCCAGTAGCGACCCAGACTACCTGTCGAAACACCCCACTCCGGAGAGTCTGGTGGTGCAGGCGACTACGGCTACTTTGAAACAGGCAGCGTACCCTACCATCCCTCCTGATGGGGACGATAAGCGCATATATGGATGGGCGATGAAGGAATTTTCCGCAAGGAGCATGGCACTGAAATCTGCCAGCTCCACTTGGGCCCTCACAAAGTTTTCGTATACTCTGTGGCACTGGATCTCCATGACGGCAGAGCATATTCCCGAAGGGGAAGAAAGGGACGGCGTCTTAGCTATTAAGGACGGCAAAGAAGTCATTTGTGAGTCCCTTCAATCCGGGTTGGATTCTGCAGATGGCATCAGCATATCCATGGCTACCAGCACTGTTATGTGCAGATTTGCTTGGTTGAGGAAGCCTGGTTTTGCACCGGATGTGCAGTCTATGCTTCTTAACATGTCTTTTGACGGGTCTCTCTTTTTGGCAACAAGGCTGATGAGAGCCTTTAGGTTGCAGACCTCAAAGGTGGCGGCCAGATCTTTAGGCGCCGCTAATAGGCAACCTCAGCCTTTTCGTCCTAGTGGGCAACCGTGGAGGGGTGAATCTTTTCGCTACTCATTTGGAAGGGCGGGAGGAATGGCCAGTCGAAGTGGCCAAAGATTATTTCCTCGTGGTGGACGAGGTAGAGGTGCAGAGCCAGCTCAAGCAACAGCCTCCTTAGCATCTACCACTTTGAGGTGTTGAGCCACAGTTCACCAGTGAGAGGCAGACTGTCTCAACATCTGCAAGAATGGCGAGACATTACTTTGGATGCTTTGGTTTTAGAAACCATAGCCCGTGGTTATTGCCTGCCTTTTGTAAGAAAACCTCTGAACAATCCACCGGGGAGCCACTCTTTGAGGATTCTGTATCTGCTCCTTGTGCAGGAGATTTTAACCCTGCTAGGGGAAGGTGCTATAGAACCAGTATCTGTAATGGAAAGGAACAAGTTATGGTACTTCCCATATTTTTTGATTCCCAAAAAGGACGGTGGACTGAGATCCATCTTGGACTTGAGATACTTAAACAAGTTCCTCAGGAAGGACAAATTCAAGATGGTCACTCTTTCTCAGATCCTTCATGTTCTCCAATTACAAGATTGGTTGGTGTCAGTGGACCTTCAGGATGCTTATTTTCATGAGCCAATCCAGCTCAAGCACAGAAAATCACTGAGGTTGGTGGTTCTCATTTTCAGTTTCGAGTTCTGCCATTCGGCTGACCTCCGCCCGAGGGTTTTCACCAAACTGATGGCAGTATTGGCAGCAAGCCTCAGGAGAGGGGGGGGGGGGGATTCACGTCTACCCCTACCTGGACGATTGGCTGATCGGGACGCGTTCTCCCGAACAAGTCCTGCATCATCTCAACATCACCTGCCACTCTCTTCACAGACTGGGCTACTCCCTCAATTGCAAGAAGTCACATGACACCTTCCCAAAAGCTCCAGTACATCGGAGCTGTGCTAGATACATCCTTGGGAAAGAGCTTGCCACCCGAGGTGAGGGCTGAAGACATTCTTCAGGTGGTGACCACATTTCAGAATGCCCAGTCTACCGGCCTTCGATTTTCTGAGGTTGCTCGGCCTCATGGCATCCTGCATTTTTCTGGTGCCTGAGGCCCGCCTGAGAATGAGATCCCTTCAATGGGCTCTAAGAACTCAATGGTCCCAATTCTCAGGAAAGATGTCGGACCGACTTCAGATTCCAACCAGGGTCTCACAGGATCTTCGGTGCTGGGCCTGCGAGGAAAATGTTCTGAAGGGGGAACCTTTTTGGCAACCATGGCCTGAGATAATGGTAGCGATGGACGCCTCACTAACTGCGTGGGGAGCCCATGCTAATGATCTAACAATCGGCGGTCGTTGGTCTCCATTGGAGTCGAAACTACACATCAATCTTTTGGAGCTGAGGGCAATCAGACTAGAGCTGAAGGCCTTCCTGCCCTTTGTCCGGGGGAAAGAATGTCCTGATAATGACGGACAACACAGTGGGGATGCACTACCTCTGCAAAAGAGGAGGCATAGGGTCATTACCACTGTGCAGAGAAGCAATGCAGCTCTGAAACTGGGCAATTCGAGAAGGAATCTCCCTTTTGGCAGTTCATCTAGCCAGCGAGGCGAAGACGGCGGCGGGCATTCTGAGCAGGCAGAGCAGTCTCTCACGAGAGGAAACTAGCTCAGGAAGTCCTTCAAGAGATCTTCACCCTTTGGGGAACCCCTCAAGTGGATCTGTTTGCGACCGATGTCAACTGGAAGTGTGAACTGTACTGCTCCAGGGAATTTCCTCCAAGAGGAGCTCTAGAAGATGTGTTCGTGGTGGACTGGGAGTTTGCACTCCACAATGAGTTTCCTCCGGTCCCTGTCATTCCTCATGTAATCGGGAGGTTGAGAAAGTTCGGGAAACACATTAGCCTAATTGCCCCGGATTGGGGCAGCAGGACATGGTACCCGGACCTTCTGCACATGTCCATCAGTCGTCTGATGCGTCTTCCACAAAGAGAGGGCCTTCTCTCGCGAGAGCAGGGTCAGGTTCTCCATTCATATGTCTAAAACTCTCAACCTTCACGCTGGGTTGCTGAAAGGCTGAGATATAAGGATTGGGACCTCCAGTATGACGTGATAGATGTGTTACTTTCGGCCAGAAGACCAGCAACAAAATCTTTGTGCCGTTGGAAAATGTTTTGCAACTGGTGCAAAGAAAAGAATGTTGATCCTTTTCTGTGTAAAACTCCCGATATCCTTTCCTTCCTTTTATCATTAGCTAATTTGGGCCATCAGATAGGCACCATCATTTGGCAGCGCTATCATCTTTAAGCGCTCTTCAGAGGAATGCTCCTACTTCAAAATACAACTGGTGATTCAAATCCTAAAAGGGCTCAGTAATGTGTTCCCTCCATCTCCCTTCCAAGTTCTACTTTGGGACCTCAATCTGGTTTTGAAATTCCTGATGTGTGCTCCTTTTGAACCTCTGCACACATGTCAGCTAAGGTTGTTAACCTTTAAGATAATACTATTGATAGCTCAGACATCAGCCTGCAGAGTGAGCGAGTTGCTGGCACTTTCATGCAACCCACCCTTTACCGTCTTCCACAAGGCCAGCGTTGTTCTGAAGGTCAAACCCTCCTTTTCACCAAAAGTCGTTTCAGACCTCCTTTTGAATCAGGAAATTGTTCTGCCTTCTTTCTATCTTCCACCTCATCTTGGTAAGAAAGAGAAAAGACTCCATAGGTTGAACCCTAGGAGAGCTCTAAGCTTTTACATCTCCAGAATGTCCAAATTGAGAGTGGACGACCAACTTTTTATCGGTTACACAGGACACAAACTAGATCAGGCTGTTTCCAAACGGACTTTGTCTAGGTGGATAACCCTCACGATATCGGAATGCTACAGACTAGCAGGTAAAGACCCTCCTGAAGGTTTGCAAGCTCATTCCACCAGAGGCATGGCTACATCTACGGCCCTTCAAAGGGGTGTTCCAATTAAAAATATCTGTGAGGCTGCAGCGTGGACTTCCACCCACACGTTTACAAAACATTACTGGCTTAACGCTTCCCATGCTCAGGATGGTACATTTGGCAAAGCAGTACTTTGCTCTGCCCTCGAATGTGTACATTCTAATTCTACAGCATCTTCCAATCATAATACTGCTTTGGCAGTCTGTGAAAGATGAGGAGTACGTGGGAGGACACAATCCATTTGAAGAACAAGTTACTTAACCCATGTAACATTCTTTCAACTTGATGTTCCTCCCACATATTCCTCATCGCCCTCTCGACCTACCCCTCTGTAGAATTTCCCATGCTATTACATCTTACATTCCACCAAGGCTGAGTACTGTCATGCCCGTGTTTATGGGCATCTCTGCTGCAAGAGGAGGGGGAAAAACAGAACTGAGGCCAACGGGAGCTGCATGAGCTATATATACCCTTCGATGACATAACCCTCGATGGAGGCCTTTGAGGGACATCAGCTCGATGCACAGTGCCCCCTGCCGAAAGAAATGTAAAATAATAATTCTGAAGCAGCTGAAGCTGCATGTCAAAGATGAGAAATACGTGGGAGGAACATCCAGTCGAAAGAACTGTTACCAGGGGTAAATAACTTGTTCTTTTCAAGCTGCCATCTGTAAGTATATAGCCTATTCTAGGATAGGAGTTATGATCCCACAAGAAAAATGTGAACGGCGGGGTCACCTTTCCCCACCCGAATTAGGGAGTCGACTACACCAGCTCGTGGTTAGTCTGCTGAATACGTCTGGATTGCATTACCTGAGTCTGTGAACAGCTGAATCATTCTATTTCTTCCTATCTCTTGCTGGGTCGAGGACAATGTTAAAATCTCTCCTCCCCTCCCCCCACTAAAAGCAGACACTCTATGAATAGTTGGAGCTTCCCCTTTACTGTCTCTGAAAAATGTTTGCCCTCCAGTTGGAAAATAAACTGACCCCACCATTAGTGTATTCCTCTGGGTCCTATCTACCACTAGACCAAGCTTGTTGGCTACCACAATTGTTACACCCCCTTTTTTTTGGATGAGTTAGATTCCTGGATAGTTGTCTACAGATCTCTCTTTCAGCACTGAATCCCATGCCGGGATGTCATCTTTCCATACTATGAAAAACACACAATTTAAATGTTGCCCTTCCTGTAACCAGAGGTTTCCCTGGAAGGACTCACAAAGGGTGTGTAGCCTCTGCCTTCCCAGGGACCTCCCCGAAAAGCATTGCAAGTTCTGCAAACCTTTTTGGCCCAAGACACTAAAGGACCATGAGAGTAAGCGCTTGGCCCATCACTCCATGCAGGCCAATGCTGCTATGGACGTGGATGGAGCCTCCAGCGATGTCTGCATCCTAAGTGACGCTGACGGCCATCGGGACCTGACGGTTTCCCGCGTGCAAGCCCTTTACTCCATCAAGCAGGCCGGCGGTTCTGCTACGCAAATGACACCCGGCGGCTCAAGCTCCCACACTGTACACCACACAAAGCACACCGCCCATGACCTCTGCGTTGACCGATAAGCCATGCACAGTGTCAAAGGTACGGAAAATAAAAACATCCTCTGGGCCATCGCAATTGCATTCGCCACATGACAGGCTCCAAAACAGACGCGTAAGTCTATTTCTGACATTGCAAATAAAATGACAAACTGTCGGTTACCGGTGAACGTGCGTCAAAAGATGCTTCGACTGCCCTTTCCAATGACTCAAATTAGGGAGCATATTGGAAAACATGTCCCAGACATTCTCCTAAAATCAAACGTTGAAAAACACAAAATCTTAGATGCCCCTACTCCCAAAATCTCCTATTTCAAAGGCTAAAGAACCCTCTCTCTAGTGACACATTTTCAGGGGCCATGCAGCACAAATAACCCTCTACAACAGAGTATCTCTACCCCTGTTCCGAGACTTTCCAAGCTCCACCCAATGGACCCCATAACAGATCGACAAAGTAATGCAGAGAATGTCATGCTTGGTTGACCTTTTTGATCGTCACTCTGATCAACTGTCCAACCTCCAAGGACCCCCCACAAGGGGAGGCAGCTAAAAACCAACCTGCTGCCAAAAGACCACAACTAGAGACTGCCCAGCCAAGTACTTCACCACAGGACATGCCTGAAGACCTATACTACATTGACACTTCAGGCTCTCTAGATCCTGGCTCAATAGCAGACCAAGGAGATCTTGATGACACAGACCAGTATTATGACGATGACCTCCACATCATACAATCTCTGGACCATCATGACCAACCAATGACTGAATCCCCTGTGGATAATCCGCTGCAGTATAATTAGCTCCTTCTAAAAGGCTGCCGAACATTTTCAAATCGATACCCAAGAGGCACAAATCAACAAGGACTTTGTAGAGGACACCCTTGAGGATAAGGCATCTGCAGCACAGTTTTTATACCACTCCTGCAGTCCATTCAGAGGCACATTCAGCCTTCTTTCCTTATCCCCAACCTTACAAGGGCAGTTAACCAAAGTATTGAAAAGATGTTCAGACCAGCCCCCTCTGAACCATTATACATCAGAGGTCAATTAAAGCCTGACTCTCTCATCGTAACTGGCACAATAAAAAGAGTGGGCACGCTCTTAGCCTCTGCTGAAGCCTCCCCCACCCCCCCTGACAAGGAGAGCAAAAATGATATACAGTGGGCAGAGAAGTAGCTTCCTCAGCTGCGCATACCAAGTAGGGATAGCTAATAACACCACACTCTTGGCAAGTTAGAACTGTCATAAATGGGACGAGCTCTCGCAACAAATCGACACTGTCGCAGAGCCCCTTAAAACACAGCTTTTAAAAACAGTGGCCGACGGCAAGCAGGTGGCAAATTGCATCCTGAATAATAATCTGGGCTCAGCAGATAATGTTGGCCGTATAGTAGCGGAGGGTACTCACATTAAGCACCATGCTTGGACAAGACAGTCTTAGTTTAAGCTGGAAACTCAAGCCAACCTGCTTAATATGCTGATCGAACCAAATCCTTTATTTGTGAAAGCGGTCGAGAATGCACTGAAAAGTGCTAAAGAAAAATACAACGCCTTCAAGTCCCTGGGACAGCTTACTAACAAACCTTCTGTGCAAAGTGCACGTTTCATACACACCGATTTCGAGGACAAAACTCCCAACGTTCCTCTAACAATAGTCGGGGTGGACAAACTTCATCTTGGGGTTCCTCGCAGGGGCAGTCCTCCCAGCAACGTTTTCAAAGAGGGCACAGAAGGTCTAGGAGTAGAGGCAGTGCCTCCTCCACCAGAGGCTCCACCCCCCCCATCCCCCAAAAGCAATGACCACCTGCTACAGGTCCCCTCCCATGCCTCTTCAGTAGGTCACATTTGTCATTTTACGTACGCATAGGAGGGGATCCCGTCTGACAAGTGGGTAATTTCCACCGTGGCGGAAGGCTATTGCCTAGAACTCATACAGAGACCACCTGCCAAGACGAACAACACAGGAGGAACAGCGCATTCTTCTAGAAGAGCACAAAGCACTGCTGGAAAAGGATGCTAAAGGGATCGTCCCGGCAAAGCAGGTAAACAAGGGTATCTATTCAATGTACTTCCTTGTGCCAAAGAAAGACCTTATAATGCGCCCTGTCCTAGCCCTGCATCCTGCAAACACATACGTCAAGCCACAAAGGTTTTGCATGACAGTGCTAGAAGAAGGGGACTACATGGCAACATTGGATATGAAAGATGCATGCTTTAATATAATGTTCCCAGTGCACAGAAAATTCCTGCGCCTCATAATAGCAAATCAACACTACCAATTCAAGGTGCTCCCCTTTGGCATAGCCTCGGCTCCAAAGGCATTCACCAATGTATTGGCGGTGGTGGCTGCAGACTTACGCAGAAAGTCAATCCCAGTGCAGCCTTATCTGGACGACTGGCTGATAACGGGAATTTCCTCAAATTTGCAAGCAAATACCCAAAGGACAATCATTCTTCTGTTCCAATTGGGGTTTTCAATCAACAACAAAAAATCAAGCCTTGTTCCAAGCCAAACCAAGCAGTTCCTAGGAGCTATCATAAAGACAAAAGGGGGCTAGTCTTCCCCTCAAATGAAAGAGTTCAAAACATACTGCTGCAAATACCTAATTTTCTTGCTGGTCGCCAAATAACCGTATGCAAGGCAATGCGCCTACTCGGATGATGGCTTCATGCATTTATGTAGTCCAAAAGGCGTGGTTGCGCATGCGCCCTATGCAGGAGTGGTTAGCAATACAATGTTCTCAGGCAAGTGGACAGTGGGACGATCTAGTGGTTGTTTTGCTAACCCTATTACAAGCACGTTGCTGGTGGTTGTTAGAGAGAATTCTCTGTTTAGGCTGAATTTCCTAACCTAGTGAGTCCCCCAGCAGCTTTGCTGGATTTTTGGGGTTTTATTTTTTCTCCTGCCAAGAGTGAGGCTCTTTTACCCTCACCCTTGGACATGATTTGAGTGTGTCTCTTTGATTCTAGATGTGTTTAATGGGCTATGGGGTCTTTTACTCCATAGGGCTTCATTTGTTCTTTGTGATGTGTTACACAGCACCCTCAGTGCAGTAAAAGAGGGGTGTCATAGTGACCCCCCAGTATAGACTCCATACCCTGAGACTGACTGTCTCCCAGGGCATGTAAAGTCACCATTGACTTTACTAGTCTCAAATTCTGAACAGAACCAGTACAAACCATCATATTGTGGTCGTACTGGCCGGGGCAATTCGATTGCCCCGGGGTCTGTTAGTCGAGGGGGCACGTCTCCGTCCCCCCTGATCGAGGTTTGGCTGGTGGCAGTGGATACTAGTTTTTATATTTGACCGCAAATATATCCTTATGGGATTTCCCATTGTTCGAGGCGACCAACTTTAATTATTCAATTCCTATAGCCTCGAACATACCGCCGGTTTATTTAATTAATATTAATTCTCCGGTTGGTATTTTTTGCCAGAACTCTGTTCTAAAATGGCGTTTGTGTTCGCTTCCGTGACTCCAACCCAAGTTGAGCCCTTTGTTCCACTATTTTGGCAGGCTTCTCCACAGAAGCCCTCCAAAGTGGTGCCACTCTGTCTGGGGTACTTAGGAGGGGTGGAGGGGGATTTAGGCACCCTGGACTAAGTTGCCTAGGCAACTCAAGTCGCACTCCGTCCTGATTGGCCCAAGTGCTGAGCCGGCCGGCTCACCACCTACCATGTTTGAGTGACAGCTAGGCTGAGTGAATGGGGGTTTGCTGCATAAAAGCAGGGCTTTGGGGACTGGAACTTCAGAAGTCGCCACAGGACCCAAGAATCCGACGAGGGAGAAGCTGAGCCGACCTGCTACAACGACACCACCGGTGGAGCCCTGCTGAACCATCTCACCACTTTTCCAACGACAGAGGAGATCTCCAGCCCGGAGAGTCTTCTTCCTTCGACTGGTGGGGATAACCAGTCTGCTTCCTTTTTCGCTTCCTGGAGCATCTCGTGGCCTCCTTGCCTGTGCCAAGCAACCCGGCAACCGGGATACCACGTTTTACCACTACCGCGAATCAAAGGGTAGTACCTTTAACCGGAAAACTCTGCGGCTGGTTTCTTCCCTGGCAGTGCAACGACCTTCATCTTTCCTCCACGCCGAGATCGTCTCTTCCTCTGGACGACGCCGCGACTTGCACCCGCTGCCAGGAACGACTACCCCCGCTGGAGGATCCTTCCCACTTAAGGTACCGTGTTCCGCCTGGCTTCCCTTGCAACCGACTGTACGGGGTAGATTTAGCCCCCGGCTTTCGACCCTGGGTTAGCCTGGGACACCCTGGCTATACTTTTCTGAGCCTAACTAAAACCTTTCTGAACTCCCTGCAAGACTTTTTAAGCCTGTTGTCATTGTGTGATCTTGGGTGCATTTGTGCCCTGCTCTCTCCAAGAGTGGGCCCGGCCTATGGACTTTGGCTCACAAGTAACTTTGACTTTCCTGCCTTGCTTAAGAGTTCCTAAGTATTAGTGTGGTGTATTTTCCTACATTCTGCCTTTTTTCCTCCCTTGTTCGTTAGTTAACTTATTGGAGTGCCATCTATAGTTAAGCGCTCACCTCTGTCTGGAAATAAGTGGTGTTAACTAAGACTTGTCTGATAAGGAATAAGGAGTGTGTATATAATACTAGTAACTGTGTTTAGAGTGAATTACAATAATAGTGCTGGAGTGCTTCAATAAGTGTGTTTTTAAATAAATAATTATATACCTTGATAACAAAGCTCTGGTCAGTGTTTGCTTGTGCTATTGTATCTGAGTGCCTATTGTGTATACTTTGCATACTGCCTAACTCTTCTTGAGAGAAGTCTGACTGCTCAGCCACAGCTACCAGGTAAATCTGGGTGGTACAGACTGCTACCAAGTGGGTTTACTGCCGACACCTGTAGTCCTAAATCTTTTGCAGTGGTCCCCAAGGGAACTGCACAGGTTTCTGCCTAACAGTGGTCAAAGGAAATTTGTTAAAAGGGAAACCCTTTCACAATCTTCCAATACAAGCGATAATTACAACAGGCGCCTCACTCTCGATGAGCAGCCCATTACCTTCACCACACATAGCGCATGGCCTGTGGACACAGATCAAAGCCCAAAACCACATCAGCCTTTTAGAACTACTAGCGGTACACAAAGCTCTGCAAGCTTTCCAGCTGCATCGAACAGGCCAAATGGGGCAAGTTCTCACAGACTGCACCACTGCCATGTTCTATAATAAATGAGTAGGGATGCACATACACTCACAGGTCTGTCCAGGCTATCCCAGAAAATGTGGAAGTGGGCACTGAAGCAGAACATGTTCCTAGTGTCTCAATACGTTCCAGGGGAACTTGATTCTCTAGCTGACTCTCTAAGCAGAGATCCTCTACCCGAGGAACACGAGTTGCAGCTGAACAGAGGAATTCTAGACAGTGTCTTTTCCCTCAGGGGTTATCCTCCTTTTAGACTTGTTCGCCACAAATCTAAACACAAAATGCCCAGACTTGGCTTCCAGGTTTCCCAACCCAGATCCAAGGGGAACGCCCTGTGGAGAGAGCTGGTCAGGGAAATTTCCTTACGCTTTTCCACCAACACCACTCCTGAGGAGGATAGTGCACAAGATGCACCAGGAACAGCAACTCTAATCCTGGCTGCTCCTATGTTGGCAAGACAACCTTGATTCCCTCATCTTCTCAAACTAGTGATGTGTGAGCCATTCAAACTCCTGTGCCCCTACAACATGCTATCCCAGCACGAGGGGACAACATTCCACCCACATCCTCCGTTTATGAACTTGGCAGCTTGGTTCCTGAATTCATGTAGTTTGGACATTTAAAATTACCTTGAAGGTGTATGGAAATCCTCAAGGAGCCACAACCACCTAAACCCAGACCCTGCTACTTCAACAAATGGAAAAGATTTGTAATATGGTGCAAATCAAGGGATGTAGACCCTATTGAATGTACCCCATCACATTCTTCACTACATGCTCCACTTAGTAGACTTTGGCCTAGTATTTCTCTCCATCAAGGCTTACCTAGCGGCTCTGTTCGCGTACACCACTTCACAAAACAAGGTGTCCCAGTGGAAAGTTCCTGTAAAGGCTTTCATGGAAGTAATAGAGACCCCCCCGGCACCCCATTTCCAACCCGCCTCCAGTTTGGGATCTTAATGTTGTACTCTCAAAGCTCATGGGTCCACCCTTCGAACCTATACACAAATCCAGCCTCAAACATAAAAAACTGCTTTTTTGGTAGCCATCATCTCATTAAGAAGGGTTAGTGAGCTGCAAGCTTTGTCAGTGCAAGACCCTTTCTTTGTTATCCACAAAGACAAAGTGGTACTTGGAACACACCTGAGGTTTTCACCTAAATTCATATCCAAGTTCCATGTTAATCAATCCATTGAACTACCTGCTTTCTTTCAAAATACATTCAACTCAGCTGAGAAAAACATCCATACACTGGATTTAAGGAGGGCAGTTTTGTACTATGTAAACAAAAGAAAACCGCTAGGAAAGCAGATCAACTGGTTTTCTCCATAGCACCTGGCAGGGAAGGTGATCACGTTTCAAAGAACGCCATCTCCAGGTGGGTAGTGAAATGCATACAGCTCTGTTTTTCCCTATCACAGAAAATGCTGCCTTTCACACCACCAGCTCACTCTACCAGAGGTACAGGAGCTACTTTGGCATCTATTGCAAATGTCACACTAGACTTCATTTGCAAAGCGGCTACATGGAGTTCCATACATACTTTTACTCTGCATTATTGCATTGACAAACTTTCTAAAGCAGATTCACAGGTGTGCCAAGCAATGCTAAAACAAACATCTATTTGCTACTGTACCTTCTCACAACACATCTCCTGCTCCAGATAGTGCTCGCTAGTCTATGCGTAGCATGTGATCTAAGTAGATCCACAAGCCTCAGAAGGGATACATTACTCACCATATTCTTATTTCTGATGCTTGTATCTGTTTAGATTCACTTGCGCCCACCCTTCCTCAACTCTTGGAGTAAAAGGTGCATAGATGGTTTTCTGGCTTCATCGCTTATCTGCTTTTTAACATCTGTACTTAAGCTACACTTCATGCTACCTCCTGTCGGAAACAAAACAATCCGAGGGACCTCAAGGCAAGAAGGACCATGGGTACAGTGCATGTCACACTAGGGATAGTATTACTCACATGACCCGTCAACGTCCCTTTTCGAATTTCGAGAACAAACAATGTAATACTCTGCGACTACCACTAGATGTCGGCCTATGCATAGCAATGTGAAACTAAGCGGATACAAGCATCAGAAATACAATTACATATATTGCATAACCCATTGTTGTCAGTCCTACTTCTGGTTCACTGCAGCGCATAAGAGTCTTTAACATATCTGCTAAGAATTTCAGGTCTTGGTTTAGCAATATTGGTCTACAGTTTGAGCAGTATTTAGGGTATTTCCCAGGTTTCACGGTGACTGTCACTACACTGGAGTCCTTTCTGGCATCACCCCCAGGGTCTAAAGTCTCACTAGACAGGTTCACCACGTGCGAAAACAGAGTATTGAGAGCTTTATTTAAACAAAACAAAAATGTTAGATATGTTTGGCCACTTTTCAAGAACAGTAACACAACAAAATCTCTGTCCCCCACTGCCTTGTGCAGGAGAACTGAGAAGACCAGCACCCTTCAAACCCGCACATTTCTTAAACCCAACAGATAAAGCAGAGGATTTTCACAATATATCCAGAGTTTTTAGGTTTTGAGGACATCGGGGATACAGGTAGTCCCGGTGTAAGTATGTTAGGGCCATGCCCCAATCATCCCTATATTTTAGATATTCCCCCTGAGTGTTATAGGTTACCCATTCCAGTGGAAGAATGTTCCACAATTTCAACCACCAATCGTGTTGCGTGGGCACTAAACTATTCTTCCAATTCTTGTCCACAACTAACACTGCTGCCAGCGTTAAATCCATACATGTCTTGAATTGTGCTCTGCTTGGTGGTGCAGTCTCTGTCCCAGAGGCCCAGTAGGCACATCTCCACCCCCAAGGATTGATTTGTGTGCAGCATTATATTAATCGTGGACATCGCCTGTTCCCAAAAGGGTTGAATTACCGGACACGTCCAGCAGATGTGAGCCCAATCACCCATTCCCTTACAGACCCTCCAACACTCTGGTGACACATCAGGAAACATTATTATCAGCAGTCTCACCGGGGTATAGTGCCCTTGGAGAAGGACCTTATACCAAGCCTCCCTTAGCTGGATGGATGTAGTTACTTTGGGAATATTGCCCAAAAGATATTCCCACTCCTCCCGGGTCACTGCCCACCCACTCCGATTTCTCGATGTAGGGTCATGGCCCGTATCCAGGACTTTCAGAGATCATTTTATATAGTGCCGAGGCTAAATGTTTATCGCCCGAGTGAGTGGTAACATACTTTTCAAACAGATCCAATTGTCTGTATGCCACGGATTTGTTGAGTGGATGCGACACCCAGTGGCACAGCTGGTAATCGCTAAGTCTGTCCCCTTCCCTTATGCCAAAACACTGTTGGCACTGTTCGAACATCATGATTTCATGGGTGTGCATAATATCTCGTAGTCGCGAGCACCCTGCCTCCCTCCACCAACGAAAGGCGGCCCCCACCATGACCGGGGTAAACTCTGGGTTGTTAAGCATGGAAGTGAAGGAGCCCGGAATGGTTGCAATCCTTTTATTTCGCAACAAGCCATCCCATACACTCTCCACCAATGCTGTAATTTGGGACGCATGCATGTTGCCGGGTCGATCTATTTTCGTCAGCCAAAGGACCTTTGCAAAACTGGCCCTGACCACTGCTTTATCCTTTTGGACCCATTGCTTTGTGTTGTCTTAAGAGAAACATTGTTTGATCACTCTTAGTTGAGCTGCTTGATAGCAGTAGAGGACCTTTGGGACCGCGATACCCCTCTGAGATCTCCAGGCCATTAGTAAGTGCAACGCCACTGTCTGCCACTTAGCTCAGCTGAACCAGCAAGGCCTGAAAGCAATATAGAAACCTCAGGAGGGTTATTATCTTAATCAAAGCCATCTGGCCCATCCAGGATATATTAGGAGGGCTCCACCTTGTTAAATCTGTTTTCACGGGGGCCATTAACCTGGGGTAATTGGCTCCATCTAGCATGGCCAGCAAGTTCATATTAGTTCATATTAACCCCCAGGTATCTGATTTGTTATGTTGCCCACTGGAATGGGGTGCAGGCCTGCATCGCCTGCAGCAAATCCCCCAACAGAGACTGGTTCAAAGCCTTTGATTTCTTAAGATTAATTTTCGTCCTGAGAGCTTGCCAAATGCCACCACCTCCACAGTAAGTGAGGTGGTTGGGTCAGAAAGGGCAACATGTGTATCGTGGGCGAAAGCCATTGCCTTATGGTCTAACCCCCCGCCCCCTGAACACCACCTCCCCTCACCATGGGAGCCTCCCTCAAACGCTGCAAGTAGGGTTCAAGGTATATGGTGTACAGCAGCGGGGATAGGGTCAACTCAGCTTTGTTCCCCATTCCAATGGCTTCGGTTGCGAGAGCTGGCCGTTAATCATCAATCTCAAATTGGGTGTGCTGTAATTAGCCTGGACCATCTGCACAAACCTACTCCCAGAGTTCATACAGTCCATGGTGCCGAAAAGGAAGGACCACTCGACCCTGTCAAAGTCTTCTCAGCATCCAATGACAGAAGAAGAGCAGGAGTTTTGTGTTTTGTGATCTTCTGCACTTAGTGGCACACCTGTTAGCAAAGATTTCCATGTATGTGTCATTTTGCTCCAGTTTGAACCCGCCCAACTTTTTGGTTTTCTCTGACCATTATAGCCTGACTTTTACCAGTGGAGCACAGCCTTCTGCTGCACTCGGCTGGGCTTTTGCTAATTTTGCTGTGGGGAAACTGACATGCCCTTCAGATGGTCAGTACTGGGAGACTGTGTTTCCCTTAGTCTTTCACTTTGTTGCTATTGCTTAGCAACATTTTATTAGTGCACAGTGTACCTTCCAGAACAGTGCACTGGGGTCCCTTGTTCATTTTTAAGTCCATAGATACCCTTGAAGGATTTCTGGTGAATGTACAAGTGTGTCCAGGACAGAGCTGGTGGCAGCAGTTACTTTTAAAGCATTTTTGACTCTGTTCTATGGTCCAAACCACGTTTACCGCATTTGGCCCCGGACATGGGCCAGTGCCTAAAATTGGCATGCTACGAGGTCCTTTGTTCTGTCCTTTGGCCATTTTGTCCCTTTGCTTTCCCCAGACCCAGGGATTTCCTTATTTGGTCAGGCAGACACCCAGGCAAACCAAAGCTTTTGCGGGCTTCTGCATGCCTTTTGTGTGTGTGCCCCGGATGTGGGGTGGAGCTGTCTAGTTCCAATACCTATCCTGGGTGCCAGGTTGTCTGGTGTGTTGGGAATGACTGGACCACCGTGGTCCGTGATTGGACTACGTCTGGGATGGCTGAATGTGAGCAGATCTCTTATTGGTTTCTCTTCGGTTTGGCACAAAGGAGGTTTTGGATAAGAGAAGGCACCTTACACCCATTCCAGGTTGATCTTCTCAGTTCACACCAAACTTAGTAAAGGACCAAGTATCCTGAACCGAAGAAGCAGATCCGTGGAACTGCTGGTGACCCGCTGGAAGGTTTGTCACCCTGACCCTGCTGTTGTCCCGTCAAAGCCCCTGTTTCTCATCGATCACAGGTCTGCAAGGACGCTTTGACCCGTTGGACTAGTGGTACTAACTACTCTCGGCACCACTTGCTTAACCTGCAAACAAGCCTTTTCTGAAGTGATCCTGGACCGCCAAGTGAACTGAACAGCTTGTACGGGACGTTTGCCTTGGATCCGCTGGCGTTTCGACTTGAGCCTTGGAGAACCATAAGCTCCTGGTAGAAAGCAGTCTCCCGGCAAGTTTCGTACACCTAGCATTCCTAGGGCTGGATTCAGAAGAGTCTGCCTGAACCCGAGCATACACTGTATTTGTGTCGCCCATTGTGGTGACTATCTTCATGGGTGCCGTGCTGCAGTGCCCTGAGACGAGCTGCATTGGAACTGGCCCGATCCCTTCACCAGAAGCGGAGAAATCGCCACTGTCCTGACGCAGAATGAGGTCCCGGAATGCAGCCCCTGAAAGACGGGCAACTGCAGGATTCGAACCTGCGAACGAACTGGACTTGACTGGCGAAGTTTGGTCCAGAGTGCCCCAAGGGTCGGTAAGTACTTGCAACTCTTACCTGTGGCCCCTGGTGCATCCATAGACCTATACGCACAAGTGTCCTCTGATGGCCACTCTCCTTTTGTTAAGGTATCCTGTGCTACCAAGCTATTCCCTATTCTTGGAAATCGCTCTGCCCTCTTGTGGAGACCCTCCTTGAATAGTGGCACTTTATCCTTCACCTAACCCACCTTCCTGAGGCGGTACAGCCCCCTGAAGACCTGTTTTGAACTTAACCGCACGATCAAGTGCTCGGCACTGAATGTACCTTTTGAACTCAAGGCTCCACACTTCATAGGGACTGGACTGCCTATTAGGGTTTGTTGTTGAAGGACTGCCTAAAGTATATTTGCTCTGTACAACCTCTTTCTGTTGCAGGCTGTGTATCTCTACTTGTAGTATGTTACTTTAGGCCAATGGTTACTGTATATACATTTCATAGTAAGAGTTGTGTTCATTTTGTTAATATCGCTGTGGTATTACTTTGTGTTTGACTTAAAAGGCCTTTAATAAATGTGTATGTATTTTTGATATATACATCTGACTGGGAGTAAATTTGTGGTTTCATTTACTGTGTGTGCTCATTGTGGGCTTTGGATCACCTTCGCCCCGTCCTGAGACCTAGTCTTGACGGCCTCCAATGCTACCTTGATTGGTCTGGCTTGTCGAGAAGGTTACCCTGTTCCAAGAAACTAGGTTGGCCTTCTGAACCTCTGCCCACCAGTCCAGAAATCCATTTTAGCAACACCCACCGGATCTTATCAAAGGTTTGACAGGCCTTGATTGGTCGGGTGTATAAGATCTCCAGTCTCGGGGCAGGGTCTCCAGTCTTGTCGCCAAGATCTTTGTAAAGATCTTGGCATTGATGTTAAGAGCAATAGGGCGATAGGAGTTGCATAGCGTGGGATCTTTGTTAGCTTTTGGGAATACAATACGTTTTGCTTGATCCATGCACTCCGTAAGGCCCCCAACAGATTCAAAGGAGTTGTACAACTGTTTTAATTTTGGGGCCAATATTAACTGGTGGTACTTGGGTAGCCATTGGGACCCGGGGCTTTGTGTAGGGGGGTTTCTGAATGGCAATTAGCACTTCCTCCCCCAGCATCTCCCCTTCTTAAAACACTTTGGCACCATCCAACAGGGTCTTCAGCGTAACAGTCTAAATTTCCTTGGGACCCCTCCAGCGGTCGATCAGCCCCAAATAGCGCACCATATTAGCGTTCAAACTGTTTAATATTACCCTATTCTCTATCACTGGTCCCCCTGTATCAACGCAGTTTCAAAATGGTCTGGGCCACTGCTTTCCCTCCGAGTTGCCTAGCGAGCATTCTTATCATCTCTATTACCGTTAACATAGTGCTATTGTCACGCGTGCTATTGTCACGCGTTACGGAGCTCTTCTCGGCCCTCCTCGCCCTCCATAGGTGCCAAACTGCCCCCCCAGCGTAGCCCTTGTTGGATAGCCCCCCATTTTCAGCATAATCTCCTATTAGTTGTGACTAAAGTTCCTGTTCTAGTTCTCTTTTCTGCTTATCCCAAGAAGCTTTCAAGGCTATTGGCTCTCCCCTGATCACTGCCTTGAACGCATCCCACCAAGTCACCATGGAAGTATCAGAGGCTGAGCTATCTGAGAAATAGCCCTTAATTTGATCCCTTACTACCTCCCAGAGAACAAATCCTTCAGAATATCTTCCGCAAGGGACCACTGCCACAGCCGTGGGGGGTTCTGGGAGAGGGGGGCTATAGAGCAGGTCCACTGTGCACATAGAGGGGCATGATCAGACAGTGCAATAGATCTCGGGGAGACCTCCTTAACCTTGTCCACCAACTGCACAGAAACCCAGACATAGTCAATGCATGATGGTTCTATGCACGTGGGAATAGGATGTATACCCCAACCTCTGAGCCCCTGCACGCTTGCCATCCATCCACAAGACCCATCTGAGTAAACCTGTCCTTAAGACTTTGCGATGGGGTCCCTTGGACCTGTTGACCCGCTCCACTACGGTACTCCTCCAGATCGCAAGCCAGATTGAAATCCCCTGTCAAAACGAAGTAACCCTCTGCCATGTTCTCTAATTCAGCCAGTACCGACCGCAGGCACCCATCCTGCCCCGAGTCTGGTGCATAGACCGTACCTATGCTAAACATACACATACATTTTAAGTTTAAGGAAGAGATGGCGGCACAGCTTGTCTTCCTTCGTACCCAGTATCGAGAGATTGGGGACATCTCTAAAGGCAATCATCACTCCTCCAGTTTTGTCGTTCGTGTTACCCAGAAAAACATTTGGATAAGCCTGCAGGTGGAACCTATGTTTATCACCTTTACGTATGCGAGTGTATTGGAACGAGAGAAAGTCCAGTTTCTCACGTCTGAAGAAGTGTTCCACCTTATGTTGCTTCACGAGGGAGTTTAGGCCTTCAATATTATATGTAAGAACCTTCAGCACCATTTGTGGTCTCTGACCCACTCCACTCTCCTCTTCCACCCACGGGACACTTCTATTTGGTTGCCTCCTGATAACCTCCCAGCCCCCCATTAATAGTCCTTGAGGCCACCAAGAAGAACAGTAGTTGCCCTGCGACCGCCACCTGTCAAGGTCTCCCCAGCCGCCATCAAAAGCATAATCAAATCCCCAGTTCTTTGTTGACAAACGCTTTAAAATGTATTATGATATAAGACACTACCACACTGCATTTGTGTTGCGTACTTTGAATCACTGGGTTATGCTTGACCAGGTTGACTGTGCTGGCTGGATTAACATTGAGAGAGAGGCTGTTTTGCCAAAGCCATTTGCTAAGAGGTTACCAATCAACATGCAAGGGTAGAAATTGATATTCATGGGGCAGGAGCTGAAAGTAGCTCCTGGGTTTCAGGGCGTTTTCTCTGACCAGGAGTTACTCCCCTGACCCAGGAGCTACTAAAGTGAAATGTCATGAATGTCTTCTTGCAATACTGTATGTGTAATGAACGAGCTAAAAAGTAAAACCTGCAAAAGCACATTAGCAACCGATCCAATGTATGTAATAATGTAACATTGAGAGATGCACTCTTGTCAGAATAGTCACTGCAGAGTGCTTGGGCAATTGTGTAACTTGATCTTATTTAGAAACTGAACTGCGATGCCCACCTACACATAGTACATACTCTGCTCCTGACTGTATCTGTGGGTTCCTCAGTCTCTTGCCTTACAATTAATTCACTTTTACTTCCTCTGTCTTGGGACAATGTCCCTCTACCTCTCACTTGGTCTTTACCTAATCGGTCTGCCGTTATATCCATCAGTGTAACTGCGTCTATTACAAGACCCGATCTCTGTTGCCATCTCTTCACTGCCCTGTTTCTCTTTCTTGCTGCCTTTTCTCTGCTAACGGCTTGTTTTCGTGCTTCATTGCTGCAGTCTCTCTTGTTGGATGAAGATCCAGGGTAGGGTTTGAAAAGTAACTGACTGTATTTGTTTGACCTTTTGCATAAGCAAAGTGCTTTGGTGATATCTGATGGGTCAGCACGGCAGGGGTGGGCTGGAGGACTGATTGGGGGTAATTGGGTTTGGGGGGCTTTGGGAGTGGGAACAGCTGTTGAAAAAGACTTGTTTTTATGGGTATCTGGATCTCCCTTTGCATGGTCAAAAAGAGAGGGACATAATCGGCCAACTCATTGGCTCTCATACCCGATCCTGACAACATCGCGACAGTCTAGGGCCTTAATTACATAACAATATAAACTTCACTTCATCGCAGTAAGTGCCAGTCGCATCACTGCATTGTGAATAACAGATGGTTGCTATTACCAAACTAAATTACACTTATTTTGACTGCTTAAGAAAGGAAGGCAAGGGCTATCCCTGCTAGAATTCAAACAAATGCGTGCAGTTTGCACCAATATCTTTGGAGATTGAGATGTGTACCTGGCCTCCTGGGATAAACCCACTTTGCAGTAGTGTTTTTCTTTCTGCTGCACAATAATAATCTACATGCAAAGTAACTGTTGCAGTTGAAAATTGTATAGCCCACTAAAGCTGGTAATGCAGATAAACCACTCCTTGGCACCACTACTGTTTTTGCACAACAAGCAGACCTCATTGACCAGTCGGCTTAAAGTTTTAATTCTATCAATACTTTGTCATCATTTAATTTACTTGAGAGCAAGCACAGATTGAGAAGCAAATGGGGTCTTTGAAACGCAAATGGTCCTTCACAGGGTAATGGCATAATTATAAACAAATATGAAGAGGTGAGACTTCTTAAAGGAATTGAGCACCTCCTACAACCTTTGTATTATCTGCTGTAGTTACCGTAGACGGGTCAAATTACACCGTACTGCTTTAAACCAGGAATGTGAAGGAAAGGGATATGCAGCGTACCCATTAAAATAGCTGGAACACTTTGTCTGCAGGGCCATTATGACGGCTCTCGGATGCAGCAGCTTCTAAATAAAATGGTCCTGGCTCCCTTTACTGTAGACTCATACGAATGCTGCAGTACACAATACATTTTTTGTGCATGTCATCACTCACTGAATTAAGATAATACCATTCAAGCTTTAATGGAAAACTCGGATATCCTTGTGAAACTGAGGCAATCTAATGTATCTTTTGAAGTTTAAATGGGGCTGTCTTAATTCGGTGGAGTCACTGCAAACATGGAAACAAACGTATCGATCAGTACTTCCAGTTTCCTGACGCATTTTAGCTTCTTTTATGCTCTGCTCCCATCTAGTGGTCGTAGCAGGCAATTACCACAGAATCACAATTGTTCAAGCAGGCTCCTTTTACAGCTCCTGGCAGCCTTAGTGGGAGGCCTTACCAGGCGCCAAATCACTAAAACCAGGAGCTACTTGGCGCCTAGCGCCCGGGAATTTCGAACCCTGGCATGTTGTGAAAGAATGGAAGAAATGCAATGAGGTTCGTGGTGAGAAATACTTACTCTGTGCAGACACTAGTTTGTGGAGGAACCCAGCAGTGCAACAGGATAACTGCGCTTTGTTGTGGTTTTCTTGGCAGAAAGCTCGCATTTGGGGAATTGGTCAGGTTCATGATGCTCACAACATGCTTTTCTTTGAATTTCTGTGCTTCAAGTACAAGCTGAGGTCACGAGAAATGTGCTGTTACAACCTATTGAGAGATCTTTTTGCTGGCATTTTTTCACCTCTGAACGCTGCCATACATGCCTCACCCGCGGTCTTGCTCCGATCTAAGACCATGCCTCTTTACGCGTCCACCTTGTAAAAACGTATTACGCCTCCTGAGTTTGCAATGGCATTGCAATGTGGTAGAGGTAATTGCGACTCGGATTTAAGCCGTTTGTCGGATTTTGAGTGGAACCACATAGGTGCGGGGCCGGTTAGGTACAAGGTTGATTTGGAGTTGCGGTATATACAACAACGTATTAATAACCATCTGTATTGGTCCCTTTGGAGGATGTGGTCGTGCAAGTTGTGTTATGAAGATGTTTGCTGGAACTGTAGGAGTGATGTAGGCACCACCTTTCAAATGTTGTGTGTGTAGAAAGATTAAGTTGTTTTGGGATGATGTTTTCCAAAGATTGTCTTGTGTCTTGTCTGTCCCTACCTCAAGACCCATTAATTAGTGTGCTTGGTTTATTTCAGTCGGATATTGTACTGACTAGTGGTAAATTAATTTGTGCTTATAGGGCTTTCTTGGTTGCTAAGAGACATGTTCTGAACTTTTGAAGAGTGATCCTGCCCCTGTGTAGATGATTGACTGCCGAGTTTGTCTCTTCTATACAGGAGGGAGAGGGTGTCTTTCCATGCTAAAGATCAACATCATAAATATGATGCAGAGTTTATTGGACCCCACACCCCTCAGCCCCTGTGTGGTTTTGTTGTTTTTTAAAACTTCTTTTCTGGCCTCCTTTTCTTTCTCATTTTCCTTTTCCCCTCCTTGTATTGAATGTTCAGGGTGGTTTCAGGTCATTGGCCTTAGCCAAGTCATTCAGTAGTAGGGTCCACTGCATTGTGACCTCCGATCCCTCGATACCAAAGCCCATCCCCTGTAGTATTGCCTTTTCAGCGATTTTCCCCCACCTGCAAACATCCATTTGCCACCTGGCTAGTTCCGGGCCCTGGGGCTGTTTCCACGCAATAGCAACCCGCCTTTTGGCCAACACCAGGAGTAACCTTACAGTTTATATACAGATCGTCGGGCTACACTCTAGTCTAGATCCCATTAATCCATTTACTTCTTCAATAACTTTATTCCAGTATAGTGTGATGACCACACAAGCCCAGATCATGTGCCAGAATTCCCGTGGGCCCCTACCACATCTGGGGCATTCATCTGATAGTGTTGTTCGTGGTCCTTAGCCTAGTCGGAGTCACGTATGTCCTATGTCCTATGTCCTATGTATTACGTTAAATTGGATCAGTTGGATTCGAGCGTTCCGCAAGACTTTCCGGATAGATTCACAGACCGTCTCCCAATGGTACCCCATGTCCTGTTCCCATTTCTCAATCTTTAGTGCTGACCTGGGATCCACCTCATTTAGGGCTTTGTAGATACATGAGGTCCTAGCCGTACCTCCTGCTTGTTCTACCAGGACCCGTAGTAGCGGGCTCCTTTCTGGTTCCTCTGGTTTTCCCTCCCAGAGTCCCGCCATCCTACGGGCTATGGCCCCATATTCCAAAAACAAGCCCTGTGATAGATCGTACTTGGTGGACCATTCCACAAAGGTGAGTAGCTTCCCCCCTCAAACAGGTCCCCCACCCTCACACCCCTTCTCCTGGAGGTGCTGTACCCCCACAACCCCTATTGCCAGTCGAAGTTTCTGGTCCACTCTCCCCCCCCCCCCTCCACCCCAGGGCAAGTGTCCATCATAGAGGCCTCCCAGCCACTTTTTCCGAATTTATTTCCTCCAGGTTCCCCTTATCGCCTCAAACAGCACCGACGTTCCCTTGTTCCCCATCGGGTTTCACAGCAGCGCGACTCCCATCCTATGTGGTGGCATCTCCCCAATCGGGCTCCTCAGGGTATCCCCCTCTGGTTGTCCCCAGTCCAGCACAGCCTGTAGCTGCGCTGCTATGTAGCATTTCTCAGTCGGGTAGGCCTAGCCCCCGTCAGTTCTGGGTCTGCGTAGCGTTGAAAGGGACACCCTCCTTCTCCCGTGTTCCATAGCAGTTCCCCCACCTTGCCACCTAGGAGTTTGAAGAATATCTTCTTTATCATATGTGGTATGTTGGTAAAGAAGTAGAGCAATCTTGGTAAGATAACCATTTTACCTAGGACTACCCTGTGCTTTTTAATATCTTTTAAAACAATAAACAATGTTGGAGGGTTGGGGGAGGGAGGATAGTTTTACATAGATTAATTAAGACCAGGCAATCCATAATTACATGTTTCAATGCTGGCAATAACTTCTAAATAGTGAACGTTTCTCTTGTCCATATTCTAAATCTCCTAACATTTCTAAGCACAAATTTACTTGATCTTTTCAAACCGGGAACTAAGATGCCCCTCTTTTTTTTTTTTTTTTTTTTTTTTGTGTGAAAAGAGTGAATATTTATGGGTCGTTATACAAGTGTCAATCCATTCTATATTATACACTGCTTGTTTTACCATATTTGGATTTTGGAGCAGTGTTTTTTAGATGTTAGATCCATCTCAACCACTATATTCTGAAACTTCTTGGCAAAAAACAAAACTACGTTTCCTGTTATTACATTTGACAGACGATTCAGATCACTGAAGAAAGAATCCTCACAGGGTCCCAAACTGTTTTTATAAAATAAAAGTAATCTCAATTCAGAAACTTCTTCCAAGGACTTAATCGCCAACTCAAAACAAATTACCACTGCTGGAACGCAGTCCGGCAGTTTTAAAACTCTTTGCCAGTTCCTGGCCTCTACCATGCCCAATCTGTCAATCTTGTAACACCTCCATGCCATAGATAGTTTCTGGGAATAACTTTTCATAAAATCTAATCAACGGTTCAACAGTAAACTGCCATGACATTCGCTTTATGTATATCGTACGGTCATATGAGCTTTATTCGACTTTGAAATAATGGGAAACCCCAAAGAAAGTAAGTCATTTATAGTTTCCAATTTAACCTTATTTACATGGCAGGTAAAATTCAGGGACTTAATTTGAATGCTTAAAAATAATTGGAAGACTTTTGTTTTCGAGGTATTGATTTTAATACGGTTGTCCATTACATACTGATTGAAAGCATTAATTGACCTCTGCAATCCAATTTGAGTTCCATCAAGCAAAATAGTAATCTGCGTAGTCCAGCTATTACTTTTATGTCAGCTACTTTAGGTGAGATAAATGAACCTTTTTCCAAAGCTGATATCGTAAACATATAAATTAAACAATATGCTACACCATCTCAAACCAGTTTGGTGGATGGAGGTGGAGGGAGCACTTCCAGGATTGAATGGCCAGAAGACAGGTTGACAGAAGAGTGAATAGAATCAATAAAATAGGGAAAAGCGAGAAGGATTTGCGAATCATCCGCATAGTGGGGATAATAAAGCCAAAGGATGAGATAATAGTATTGAGGGGGGATGTTTAGAGCGAAAAGAGGACCAAAAAACGGAGCCTTGAGGAACATTGTGTAAGAGAGGAAAAGTAGAGGAGGAGTGACCAGCCCAGGAAACGGAGAAAGTGCACCCTGATGGGTAAGCATGAAACCAGTTTAGAATTGAATCACGGAAACCCAAGTCAGCAAGAAAAGAAAGGATTGTTTGATCGACTGTATGAAATGTGCCATTGAGATCAAGGAGAACGAAAAGGGATGAAAATGTAGAGTGACGAGTAGAGAGAAGGGAGTTGGAAACAGACAGAAGGGCAGTTTCCTTAGTGAAGGGATTGAAACCAGACTGGAAAGGAGGTAGAAGAGTACAGATTAATGAAAGAAGAAATTTGAGAATAAACCATGTGCTTTAGAAGCTTAGAAAGAAAAGAAAGAAGAGAAATGGGACAGAAATTGGAAGGAAGATGAGAGCCAAGAGTAGTATATATATTTTCAATATGGGGAGGATGGAGGTTTGCTTGAAGTGAGCGGGAACCATAGAGGAGGAAAGTGAAACATTAAAAAGCAGTGGGATGAGGCACAATTGAGGAATAAACTGGGAGAATTAGGGAAGGAGGAAGAGTGTCACCTGGGGACGAAGTAGGATCAGCCCTAGCTATGGCAGAGGAAACTTTACCATCCAGAAGATGGTAGAATGTAGACAGCATGGGGGAAGATCTAGTGTAGTTAAATGATAAAGGGGCAGTAGAAGAGGAGGGAATAACAGAACGAAGTTGAGAGTTGTTTTAGATGAAATGGATAGCCAAGTCCGATGCAGAGATAGGTGAAGAAGATAAAGGGATGAAGAGGAGGGGGGGGGTTGAGGGGAGTATAGAGTTCTGGTTTTGCATAAGATGGCAAGGATGCGAAGCAAGTGAAGCAAACGGAGAATGGACATATTGTTGCTTAGCAGAAAGGAGAGAGTCATAAGTAGTGTTGAGAAGATAAATCAGTAGCTGTCCCAGACTCGCACCAGCACCGCTCGGCCTGACAGAGGGAGCAGCAGATGGACCAGATAGAAGGTGACATCCAGAGCTGGGAAGGCCTATGAGATGGCGTGAAAGCGACAAGGGTATAGTTTAGTTTAGTTTATTTATTTGTACCGCGCCCCGAACCCTGGGGTAACTGGGCGCCAGAGACTTGGAGACAGTTACAACATGGAAAAAATATACAATACAGACTGTGATAAAACAATAGGTGTAGCAGACTGGGTTACAAGGTGGTCAACAGAGACATGCGGAGAGGAATTACATTAAGCAGCGTTTTTGTTGGAAAGCCATGTTTTTGTTTTGGCTCTAAAAGTCCAAAATGAGGGTTCTGCTCTAAGGTTTGGTGGCATAGCGTTCCATAGTTTGGCAGCTAGGACCGGGAAGCTGGCGCCACCTGCTTTTTTTAGGGAGAATTTGAGAATGGAAAGGCAATGCGAGTATGGCGTTCTAGTTGGTCTAGTTGAGGTGTGATTGTGGAACTTGTCTGCCAGGTATTTGGGTGCGTCATTGGAGCAGCATTTATGGACGATGACGAGGGATCTGAGAGTGATTCTGTCTCGTACCGGGAGCCAGTGAGCATCTTGTCTGATGCTGGAGATGTGGGCGTTTCGTGGGATACTGAGGGCGGCTCTGATGGCATTATTTTGAAGCACCTGTAGTTTGTTCAGGTTGCGTTCTGATGAGCCGAGAAAGAGGGTATTGCAGTAGTCAATTTTTGAGAGCACTAACGCTGTGGCTAGTGTAATGCAGCTGGAAGGTGATAGGAAAGGTTTGCAGGCGTTGATGAGCTTATTGGTGTAAGCTATGGATGAGGCTGTGGCGTTCACCTGTCTTTTGAGCGAGAGAGTAGAGTCTAGATAAACCCCAAGGGTTTTAATTTCTTTGGCTACTGTGATTAGGTTACCGTCTATGTTGATGGATGCGTAACGGGGGTCTAGTTTGTTTAGCTGTGGTTGGGAGCCGACAAGAAGGAGCTCAGTTTTCTCGTCGTTGAGGCATAGACCGTGCTCTGCCATCCAGGCTTGGATCTCCAAATAAAGGTTGTTGATTCTGGTGGAGTCCTCATCGTAGCACCCTGATAGGGTGATGAGAACCTGGGTATCATCAGCATAGTTTGTGTATGTGACACCCAGGTTATCTAGGCGGTCAAACAATAGCTTAGTGAAGATATTGTATAGGGTCGGCGAGACGCACGAGCCTTGAGGAACGCCGCAGGTGATGGGGACAGGGAGTGCTGATGCTCCCGGGGAGAAGACCCGGGTGGTTCGGTTGGCTAGGAAGGACTGGATCCAGGCAGTCGCCTGGTTAGAGAAGGCCGCTGAGGTCATCAGATGTTCCGTGAGGATCTGATGGTCGACGAGGTCTCTATAGAAGATCAAGTATTTACGACTGAGTATCAGACAGAATAGAAACAGCAGAAAGAGTAGAACAATTTGAGATGGAAGGAAGAGTTGAAATTATAGCTGTGAAAAAGGAGATAGGTGTCATGGTCGAAGAACACGATGGTGAAAAGTAGAACAGGAGTGAGGCAGAGGGAGAAAAAAGGAAAGAAGAAAGTGATCTGAAGAGTAAATGTGGAGGGCAGTGATTAAGGTAAAGGTAGGTATCGAAAGGAAATGAGGTCCAGGGAAGATGCATATGTGAGAAGGAGGTGTAGGAGTTTGTAGAAGAGAATAAGAATGAAGAATAGAAAGGAGAAAACTATTAGCATGTGTAGAGGAAAAATGGAGATTGCAGTCGCCCAAGAGAAACGGAGGACCAGGTGCAAGCAGAAGAGTTGAGAAGATCTTCAAGGTCATCACAAAAGGAGGAAATTGGACCAGGAGAATAATAAATGACAAAAATAAGAGCAGGACAGAAGAGAGCAGTAATGGTATTACAAAATAATGCAGGATTTCAAGCTTGGCCTTCACTTCCTTCTTGATCCTCACTTCCTTTGTATTGTACAGTCCTCTCCACACCACTTCAGACTTCCCATACCAAAATATGTGAAGTGGCCTCTGTTCTGTACTCCGAAATACTTTGGGATCGCTTCAGCAGTGGCCTACTTGAATTGCATGACTAGCAGCACAGCTTTGTTTTCGTTTCTAGTGTGAAGACCTTTCCTGTGGGCTCCTCATCCATAGTTTTGCCAATTGGGGCCTTCTCTGTGATGTGATGCCTGACATGAGGATCTTGCAAGCTTACAGCTCAACTGTTGTCAAGACCAGGTCTATTCTCAGTGATGCACCAGGGACCTGCGAGAGAAATGTGTACTTGTCTTTGGAAAGCAGCAGTTTCCCTGTGTCTCTTAGGGCTTCGTCTGGCATGAGTTGGGTGATGAGTTCTATTCTTTCAGAACCTTTTGTTTGTGGGATGGGATTTACCAACCTGGCCTGGTTTTTACTCTATAAAGTTACAATAATAAAATGGTTAATATTACTTCTCTCCTTGAATGAGAGAAAATGTAATCTCCACACAGAACAGATCTTGTCTATCATTCATAAATATCCTCTTCTAGTACCCGCATCTTCATTTGATACCATGCTTTGTGACTCGCAACTCATGGAAATGTCACTAAGGACTTCTCTCTATGGTTGGGAAGCCACCCTGGGACTCCACCAAAGAGCATGTTCTGCAGACCCAGCAGGAGATCCTTATCTACATCAACCTCCTTAAACTGCAGCTTTCAATGCACTAAATCCCTTATTTCCGGTCCTCCTGAGGGCAGGGTGTTCTCATCACCATGTTTTACCTTTACCAGTTGGCAATAAGGATTTATGAGTGGGCGATTTTTGCAAGTCGGCCATCGAACAACAGATTTCTCTGAAGACCATACATCTTCCGGGGAGTTCTCAATGCAGAAACTGACCTTTGAAGCAGAATTAACTCGTCGCACCATGAGTGGGAGATCATGCACTCGTACTGGATGCCATTTTTTGCAATGGGGCCATCCAAGGGTGGAACTCCTTCCCATGTCCGAACATAGCAAGTGCCTCTCGTCACTTCTGAGAGGATTGGGCAAGGATTCCTTGGGGATTCCATATTGATTCAGTTGGACTCTGTCTCTGTATGCTTTTCCTCCGTTCTCTCTCCTCCCCAGTGTTCTGGAGTGATTCTCCAGCTGGAAGGATGCCACTCATTCTGATAACTCTGCAGTGGCCACCTTGATTTTGGTTCTCGCACCTGCTTAAAGCCTGGAGGAAGAGTCTGGTTCCTCTTAACCTCCTACAGCAATAGCAATGCAGGCTTGTCCACCCTCCCCTTGATTAACGAGCGGCACAGTTCCTGGGCAGTTCACTGGAGGCCATTTTGGATTGTTAGCTGAAAACATGGAAATAATTCAAGCAGCCAGGAAGGCACCCTCGAGGGCCCAGTACAGAAGCAAATTGACCAGGTTCTTTTATTGGGCTCGGGACAAAGGGGTCAACTGTTTTTGGTCTGCCTGCGAAATCCTATCCTTTGAATCCAATTTAGAAAGTTGTGGTATTTCGGTAGACATCGGTTGATCTTACCCATCTCAGCACTCGGGGCATTTTTGTCCACTTCCAATCAAGCCTTGCGCCGACACCTATGAAGTCTTGCTCGGCTCTATCCTTGTGCGAAGAGACCACATTCATAGTTGTTAACGCTCAAACCCTTTGCACATTTAGCTTCCACTGAATTGAGGTTTCTTGCCTCGAAGTTTGCGCGCCTGGTGGCTCTTACATCTGCTCTAAGTTAACTAAATTCAGGCGCTCTTGGCTTCCGAGAATTATACAATTTTTCACAAAGACCAAGTCGACCTGCGGAATCACCCTGTCTTTTTGCCTAAGATGGTGTACTCGTTTAATATCGACGAGGAGCTTTGTGTTGCCCACCTTTTTATGTGAATCCTCAGTCTTCTGAAAAGATCAGTCTTCATGTGCCTGACGTTAGGGTAGTGCTCAACTTCTATCTACACTGAACTAAACCGTTTAGGAGACCAAATGCTCATTTTCGCCTTGTTACGTGGCCATCATCCTTGCTCTCAATCCTCCCAAGTCCACTACAGCCAGGTGCCTGGTTTCAGGCATAAGTCACGGCTACACCATGCAAAAGTATGACACTCCTAAGGGCACTCGTGCTGATGTCATCAGGGCTAAGGACTAGGCTTTTAGCTTTCTACCTTGGGATGGCATCAGCAGGGTTGAAACATGGTCTTCTCCAGTGGCATTCTGCAAACATGACTGCCTGGACTCCAGTTCCAGGGCTGATGGTAGGTTTGGACAGGCTGTCTCACACACTTGTCCATTGTGTAATCACAAAATCCATTGCATAGATAAACATGAAGTGTGCAACGTGTATCTTCCATAGTATCATTACAAATGAAGCGTGCAGCTTGCAGAAGATTGAAGTTCAAAACTTAAGTCAAGAAATAAGTGGTGGTGTGCATACACTATAGACTAAAGCAGCTCTGCTGCATCGTTGGATGACTAGTCCGAGTTAGAATCGGAGTCCATGCAGAGATTACATACTAAGAGTCCTCGAACTCCTAAAGAAATGTGTTGGAGACTATATCATGCCAAAACATGCCGAAGCTCTCAAAGGTGAAAACCAACAATCCCACCTCTGCTACATTCTGTAGGCCACATGACATGCCATTTTCTGCAAGTAAAATATTAAAAACTGTAGAACAAACGAGAGCACAAGAGAAGCTAAAGGTTTCAACATAAACATCTGTGCAACATGCTGCAAGAATAAACCTGTCTCAAATCCCTATGGACCAAAGAGGGCACACCCTGGTGGCAGAAGCAATCTTCTGATATTTCAACATCCGATAGTTTTGGTAGCGGTGGGCCTAAATATGTAGAGTCTGAAATAATCAAGCCTTATGTTCCAAGTTGTGTTTTGACCTGGAGGTACAAGTTTTACTTCAAACATTACATTAGATAGCGGTAGAAGAAAAATAATAGGTGTGCGGGAAGCAGACCCCTTGGAGTAACCGAATATGATTTCTGGCCCAGCTACTGTCCAATGTAGTATCCCAGCTATAATGAAGACAATGGGCCTCATTACGAGTCCAGCGGTATCTGTGCCGGAAAAACCGGCAGGTTACTGCCGGACTCGTATTACCATTCCACCTCGGTGATTCCCAGAATCACTGGGGTATTACGACCCCCGGTGAACCGGGAATTCCAGAGGCGGAATTCTGTAAGTCCCCATTCCCATGGAGTCCAATTGGCCTCCATGGCGATGGGGACAATGGAAATGCTGGTTCCGTCTATGACGGAGCTGGTGTTTCCATGCCTGCCTGAAGGCGGGTGGTGTAAATCCCGCCTGGTCAGACCTGGTGGGAGTGACACCACCTGCCTGCAGGACTCTTAATCAGCCGGTCCGGAAAGAACGGTGGCAGCGGTTTTACCGGCACTGTCCTTTCCGGACCGGAAGGGTCGTAATGAGACCCAATGAAGGAAAGATTTCTATGTAGGGTGGTGGGTCCATAAAAGACCTAGACATGGGACGGCGATGGACAATTGGTCATATATTTTTGTATAAAGGTTCTTTTAAGATTTCTGAACATACATTTCAATTGCCAGACCTATGTAATTTCAGCAGGAGTAGTTGTGTTCGGAGTGGGTTAGGCAGAGTACCACTTGATTTAGTAGTTACATAGCTTGGAAAAAAAGTCCCCCAGAATCTAGGTCTGATGTTTGAAGACAAGTCATCCAATACTCTTAATTTAGTGTGATCAAAATAACGCAAATCTGAAACCGTACCAAGATAATACCTTAATGCAGGCCTACTGTGTGCAATATACTCTGAAGATCTGGGAACTGCTGCTGATGATGCTGCTCCCAAAAATGTATGTGGTTCGGCATATGGTGACCGCAAGACAAAATGCAGGTGTCTTGGAAAGAAATTTTAGCTTTGACTGAAGAAATACAGGTTTAGGAATGCCCTTGAACCATTTGTTGGTACTTCTAGGATTGTAGCCACAATCGGTGTAGCCCACTATTGAATGATGCTTCCATCACCCCCTCTTTACTTTTGGTGGGCAAAAATGTTTGACCGTGGAACAAATGTTTGCTTCAATTAGCAAGGCATTCCCAAATGTTTTTGCGATATTTGTCTTTGTATTTTGTCTTTTGTTTATTTATATAGCGCGCCTGGCCCAAAGGCATCTGGGTGCATTTCTTTACGGTTACAGTAACATAATACACAACAAACATAAAACAATATACATTTCAAATTGCATACAGGATATTTACAGAGGTGTTTGTCAAAGCGGCAAAGCCGAGCAGCGCCAAGCAGCAGAAAAGCAGTGTAGTGTAGGTAGTTATGGGCAATGTGTCAGGTGGAGGCTTTAAGAGTCCTTCACTATAAGCCACATTTTAGCTTTACTCTTGAAGGAGTGTAAGGAGGATTCAGATCTGAGTGGATTGGGAAGTGAGTTCCACAACTTAGTGGCGAGGACTGGGAAGCCGCCGCCCCCTGCTTTCGGGAAGCTTGAACCTCTGTAGTTAAAGACAGTGTGCTTGGGCTGCTCTGTGTGGGTGAATGGAGGTGTAGGGTGTGAAGCGGTTCGCCAGGTATTTTGGAGCCTGGTTAGCCAGGTATTTGTGTGTGAGTGCGGGACTTTCTTTGGGAGACCAATAGCCAGTGTAGGCTACGTTTAGTGTCAGAGATATGCTGGTTTCTCAGAATATTTAGTGCTGCCCTGATAGCATTGTTTTGTGCTACCTGTAGCTTGCTTGGGTTCCGTTGACTGGTCCCTAGATAGAGCGCATTGCAATAGTGAGTTTCGACATTATGAGGGTTCTAGCAAGGATGGTACAGTTGGCCGTGGAAAGAAAAGGTCGACAAGCTGTAATAAGTTGACATGTGTAGGCTGTTGAGGAGATAACTGAGTTCGTTTGTCTTTTAAGGGATAGAGTTGAATCAAGATAAATGCCTAGGGTTTTCGTGTCATTGGATGCCTTTATGGTAATGCCATCAATGATGAATGATTTGAAGGATGGATCTATTCTGTTAAGTCTGTGGTGGCATCCAAGGATGAGTAGCTCTGTTTTATCGTTGTTAAGACAGAGCCTGTGTTGTGCCATCCATGCCTGGATGACCTGATAGACGTTGTTTAAATCTTTGGAGTCAACTGTGTGGTCAGCAGTGATGGGGATGAGTATTTGGGTGTCATCTGCATAGTTGATGTAGGTGACAACCAAATAGTCAAGAATTTCGAAGAGCGGCTTTGTGAACACGTTAGTGTAGATGATACGCATGATCCTTGAGGGACCCCGCACAGGACTGGCGAGGGTTTAGCGTAGGCCGAAGGGGTGAAGACCTTCATTGATCTATTCGCCAGGAAGGATGTAATCCATGTGGTGGCTTTATCAGAAAAGTAGGCTGCAGAGAATTTGATGGTTAATCAGATTAAATGCTGCCAATAACTCTAGCAGTAGTAAGAGGACCAGCTTGCCGTTATCTTTAAGGTCCTCAATTTGAGTTTTTAAGTCGATTAGGGCTGTTTGTTCAGTGCCTCGGTCGGAAACCAGATTGTCTGAGGCCAAGGAGTTTATTGGATTCTAGATATTCCTTGATCTGCAGGTAATCAGCTTGGTCCAGGATTTTGAGTAAGAAGGGGATGGTCTTGATGGGGCTATAATTAGTAGGGGTGCTCCGGTCTAAATGTTTTTTTGAGTAGGGGGATGACCCAGACGTCCTTGAGGTTATCAGGTACGATGCCTGTGTTGAATGAGGTGTATATAAGGGCAGTGATGAATGGTGCAAATTCATATGTAGCCTCCTTAATGATGGGAGCAGGGCACGCGTCACCCTGGCAGTTGGATGGTTTGAGTTTAATGATGATGTTTTCTACCTCTTTGATAGACCGTGGCGAAAAGCTAAATGCTTTGAAGGTGTGAAGGGGAGGGGCGGTCTTTCCTGTGGGAATACTATACTGTAAGTCAGTCAGTAAGCTGCTTTTTTGGCATTAATTTTGTTTTGCAGCGTGGTGATTTTTTGTCAAGGAGCGCTTTTTGTATATTGGAGTACCATGTACTATCTTTACTACAGGTGTCCGGTGGGGCTGATGGTGATTCTAGTTCTTTAAGTATCTTAAATAGCTCTTTGGTGTTTGCCCCTTTGTAATGAAGGGTTGCTATAATAAGGCAGTCCTTATTCGCGACTGAAGGAAGACTTTTCCAATGGGCCTCAGCGTTAATCTTTTCTTTGTGTAGTGCTCTCAATTGTGGTGTAAACCACCTGTTGGTGTGCACAAGGTTTGGGTTTCCGTAGTTTAATTGGGGCGATGGTATTCAAGGCTTTAAAAGTTGTTTGATTGAAGGTATCAACTAGGACTGTGCACACGACACTGAGGCATTGTTTAGTATGGGTAGGATTAGTGGGAGCAGTTTCTCCCGTTGTCCCTTTTTGTTTCTCGTGCTGATGGGCGGTGCAATGTTCTGTTTAGAACATTGGTTGTTGGCTTTGATGTTAAAGGTTATCATATGGTGATCTGACCAGGCGCAAGGTGTGTTGGACACTATATTGATGCTGCAGTTCAGGTCGACCAGCCAATCAAGGGTTCTCCCTTTGTTATGAGTGGGTTCCTGAATGCGATGGGAAAAGCCCATTTCAGTTAAGGTACTGGCAATGCCCAAGGCTTTATGGTCATTGGGATCTTGGAAGCCAAGATTGAAGTCACCTAGTAAGGTAATTTGTGAGTTAGGCTTGGTGTTAGCTGATAGAAGAGTGGTGATGTCATCTGCAAAGGTGTAGACAGGTCGTGGTGGCCTGTAGATGAGGTGCAGGTTGATGGTTTGGGTAGGTGAGAGGGGTAATTTGACCGACAGTAATGGCACCCATTTGTTGACTGCAAGTCTTTGCCTCCACTAGATGATCTCTGACCGCGAGATTGCTCACAGTATATGGAGAGGCATTGGATGATGCACTTCCTCTTTAATTCCATAGGGTTGGAGCAGCTCATGTTTTGTATGCATGCCTAGATCTTGGATGTTGTTGCACTACCTTAAAACTGTTTCTTTATTTCCCGTTTAGACCTTTGTGTAGACTCTGGATTTGAGTACTTCTACAGTGTTTCATTGTTGATGTTCACCTCGGTCTTCATAGGAAAGCAGACTCCGACTTTTTTTTTTAACTTACAGAGGGACCTGGAAGTGAAAAGTACATGCAAAGAAAATTCCTCTTGTTGAAAAGCTGCAAATGACTAGTGACTTGTGAAACAAGAATAAATGTATAATTTTGACGTTGAAAACAAACCTGCACTAAAATGTGCACTTCAAAACAAATAGACATATATATATATAATTAACAATGTTTATCTGCCGGATGCTTGTGTAGTTGATAAACAATGGAGATTTATTTTAAGACCAAGAACAAATAGTCTAAATTCTAGTGTGTTTAATGTAGCTTCAATGAATTATCGGCACCCAACCTGCAATACTGGATTCACAAAGATTTTGACTTTTTTTCCTTTTCTGACAATATTCATTTGTTTGACCTTCTGTTCTCTAATGCTAAATGCTCTTTCATTCTGTATCATTTTAAAACAAACATTTTTCTTCTGCACTCTCGCCATGTTTTCTTCTTTTAATTATTCTATCCCCCTCCTGCTTTCAGCTCCACTCAATAACTGTGCTACTTGTGGCTTTCTTTTTAAATCTAGATCTCCACTCTGTTTAAACTAAGTATTTATTCGATTTATAACCTAAGGAACAATTGCAATACCTTACATTTTCTCAACAATATGTTCCCAATTCATCCGTTTCGCTCCCCTTGCCCCCGTAATCCAACTTGCACAACATAGGGTTACATCATTAGTCTCATCATATTTGTACTCGTAACCACGTTAGAACCAGGATTCAGGATTCTGGGAGCCCCAAGTATTGAGTAATTTAGGCTCTTTAACTACCCTTTCCTTTACCCAGAGAGGCCTCTCCGCTGTTAAACACAAGGTTCACCTTCCATGTTCTCCACAAGTTTATGGTCTGCTATCACCCCATTTCAATATAAACATTCCCCAATCCATGTTTTGTGCTTCCATTTTATCATTTACCATCGCTGTGAGTTTTTCCAAGATAAAAATGTCTCAGTTTGTTCACCCAGTCTGCTTTTGAGGGAATGGCGCTGTGCTTCCATCTTTGCGCTATTGCTACCTGTGCCACTCTGAGCATCGCCTCCCACGTTCTTGGTAGCCGGCTTTCCTCTCTATCACCTTCCAGCACTCCCAGTAGCATTTGCAATGGGTCCAGGGACAAGGCTCTGCCCACCAGGTCCTTCGTCCAACTAAGGACCTCTGCCCAGTACACTTGGATTTTTGGGCAGGTCCACCACATGTGATCGGATGTGCCTAGCATTCCACATTCCCTGGGTGAGCGGGGTGGGGGGGGGGCGCACTGTCAAACGGGAAATTATATTGTACCTCCTATTGCAACGAATATATGTATATTGGCCTACGCCAAACTGCTTATAAGCCACTTGCAAAGAAATCCGTGTTGCAAGGTCCTGACCTTAGAATCAATGTAAACCGCCATTTTAGGTCAATCCGCCATTTTAGGTTCTCTATAAAGTCACCCTGTGAGTTAAAATGGTGGACGATGTCATTCCGAAATACAACATGGCCGTCTTGACCTCTGTGTGTAATTAATATGTAACTTGCGTGGAGGCAACTTGTTGGGGTCGTGAACTAAGACCTTGTCCTTCGCTGACCTGTGTGTAAAGGATTACTCGTGCAATGAAACAAATCCGCGAGCATATGTTAAGAACAATGTATTCAAATACTGAACTTAGAACACTTGTTTATCTACATTGTATTAATGTTTGAGAAGTCCTGTATGAGAAATCCCAAAATATACAGTTGCTGTGTAGGCTTGTTGACCTATGTATTAAAGGCAAACTAGTTGCATGTGGATATGCAAACTCGGCATGAACCCTAGATCAGTAATGTATTAGAGGAATATTAACCCGAAGTAGGGTTGGACATCATGTTCGCAAATGGTATAAAAGAGCAACAAATTCTAATGTACAGCGTCTCTCACTGAGCACACTGAACCACGCTGGAGTTCGTTGTTGTACTGAGGGCCGATAGCTATCTGTTACTTTTCTTGGAAAACTGTTCAGTATAAAATAAAGATCTTTGTATGTTCCTTTGTAACTCGTGTTCAGTGTATTTTCTTTTGGGGTACTCAGCCTCGATATTTTGATTTTGTTTTCACAACACCCCGGTGAACATTTTTTACATTTTCTGTGGGGTTAATTGCCAGACGTGCAGTATTTTGAAGTGATGTTCCATTGTCGCTGTGAACAGATTCCTGTTGAACATAATCTGATCCCATGTCCCCTCAGCTATTTCCCTACTGGTCTCCGCCAGAATTGTTTAAAATGTTGTCTCCTTTCTAAGTTTGCTGTAACCATAGCTCTGTACATCTTGGATATGATCCCTTTTCCTGTAGCAGGCCTTGTTGATGACTCGTTAAAAGGCTGTTAATGGACGGGAGAGTTTAGGTAGGATCCAGGGGTTTGTGCATGTACCCTTTAATCGCAAATAGTCAAACACTGTAACATCCCTCCTTGCCTAGAATCTACCTCACTGTCTCATATTCCTTAAATCATCCATCCTGAAAGAGTTGTCCCACCCGCTCCAGTACTTTGTTAGACCACATTTGAGAACTTTTAAATTCCTTTTTACCCAGTTTTAAAGGGGGACCCCCATACTGTACTTGCAGGGGATGTCCAGGAGGAGAGGTGTTCATTTTGTCCGTTGTTCCAAAATTACTATATTACCTCCGGCACTGGGTGTTTCCTGCCTCTCATTGGGACAGTCCCGATCAGGGACCACAGCAGATCTGTTTCTTGGGGTGGGAGTACATATCCTCCAGGTAGGACCAGAATGTGCCCATATTCCTCGTGTGCTCTAGTAGTGAATGCAATTGGGCTGCCTTGTAATACAGGAAGAAGTCTGGGGGGGGCAAATCCTCCCAATTATCTTGGGAGGGTTAAGGTGGATCTTTTGACTCTGGGGTCTTAACCTTGCCATATAAATCAGGAAATCATGGAGTTACGTTTTTCAAAAAAGGGATCTGGGAGTGTGGGGTTCGCTGTTAATAATTATAATAGGCGCAGGCGGACTGACATTTTAATTGAGGTCAGCCTGTCGTACCACAAAAGGGTCAAGGGGGCCCAGCGTGTAAGGTCTGTCTCCAGTTTAGTTGGGTTGGGGTAAAGTTAACTTCAATCAGGCGGGTCAGGTCTCGAGGAAGACCAATCCCCAAATAGGTAATCTCTTTATTTTCAAACCTCATCCCTCTCAGCGCTCCCTGGGCTATACTGGGTGTGTGCTCTAGTTGTTGTGGCATTACACTAGACGTTGTGTTATTTTTATTCCTGAGAAGGACCCTAAGGTGGCAATCTGGTCTGGTCTGGTAGTCTTGGGAGGGAATGCTGCACATCGGACAGATATCATAGGTCTTCTGCGAACAGCGACAGTTTAAACTCATGTCCGAGTTGTTCCTAATCGTGATCGCCAGAGGTTCCATAGTGATGGCATATAAGAGCGGGGAAAAAGGACATCCCTGCCCTTTCCCCTGGTTAAGTTAAAGGGCTGTGATGTAGTGGTCTTGACTAGAACCTTGGCCGTCTGGTCCCTATATAGGGCCGAGATCCATCTGCGAAAGATGAGGCAAACCCCATTTTTTCAAGTACTCTTCCCATATACCCCCACTCCACCCTGTCAAAAAGCTTTTTCAGAGTTGATGGAGATCCAGAAACTATCCAGGTTACGATCTTGGGCCAGGTGCATTAAATCAATTGTTTTCCGGATATTATCTGCGCCCTGTTGTCAAGCAATAAATCCGACCTGGTCTCGATGGACTAATGATGGCATGGGCTCCAGTCTGATGCCTAACGTTTTTGCAAAGATCTTTGCGTCTGTATTTAAGAGGGAGATCAGTTTATATGATTGACATTGTGTCGGGGTCCCTGCCTTCCTTCGGAAGTACTACGATTAAGGCACCCAATAAGGAGTCATGAATCACACCTGTTTCGATTGCCTGGTTAAACAGAGTAGAGCAGTATGTTTTGAAAAAAACTGACAGAGAAAGCTTCTTCCCCTGGAGATGTTCCTGATTTCATCTTCACGATTGATATTATTTTGTCAACTGTGAATGGGGAGTCCAATATTGCTGCTTTTTCTGGTGAAATGCTAGGTAACAAGAGGGCATTAAGGAATTCACCTCTCTGGTCTCCATCCTCCTTGTATTCAGTCGTATACAGGTCCTCCTAATATTTGCAGAACTCCTTCACTATATGTTTCTCTCTATATAACCTTTTTGAGCCTGCTTGGCATATAGACCCTACTCTTTGCGTTTCTCTGAGTCTGCTATTTCCAGACTAATATTTTATCTGCACGTTCACCCGTCTCCATATATTTTTGCTTAAGAAGCGCAAGCTTCCTCCGTCTGATGCAGAGAAGGCCCCTCAGCTGCGCTCTGTATTTTTGCACTTTTGCCAAATTATCTGGGGTAATAAGTGTCACTTTAGGTTTTAGCCTCCCTGTTACTCCTCTGATCCTGCTCCTCTTTCTGTCTTTACCTTTTCTTTTTCGCTCCCAGACAGATTAATTCCCCTCCTATTGTGGCCTTAAACGCCTCCCAGACTCATCAACCCACCTCCCCGTTATCGTTGAACTGGGAGTACTCTTCTATCGATTTTAGCAAGCCCAGAGCCACCTCTATTTTTCAACAGCCAGTCGTTGCACATCCATCTCCCCTTTCTCTGTTTGGGAGACCAATCACCCAGTTCCACTCTGACCAAGTCATGGTTCGACCACAGAACCGGTTCTATGGTTGATTTGGCTGATTTGGACTCTCCATGTAACAGGTCAGAGTCTAGTCTATCGTTGAAATATGTATTTTGAACCTTTGAGTGGAGTGTGTATGCTGGGATGGCCTTTCCTTCTCAGGTTAGGGCATCTACAACTCCCAGTCCATTGTTTGAGTATCGAGCCATCTTTCTGTGCTGGACCCCCCTGACGGGGTTGTCCCCTTCCTATCCTTTGCCGGATTAAGGGCCATTTTAAAGTCCCCCTCCAATGAGCAGATAGCCTTCCACAAATGTTTGGATCTTTCCTTTCACTTTTTCCCAGTATTTGTTGTGTCCCTCGTTTGGACAGTAGATTGAGGCCAGTGTCACCTTTTGACCTTTTATCAACCCCTTAACCAGTATGTAGCGTCCCTTTGGGTCTCTAAGAGCAGAGAACTCTGTGAAGCCCAACTTGTTAGCAACCACAACAGCTACCCCTCTCTTTTTGGTTTCACACGAGGCATGGTAGATTTTGTCACTAACCCTCACTTTCATGGCTACCCCCTCCTCCAGTGGGTCTTTTGCAAGAACATAGCGTTAAGTTTCAGACCGTTACATTCTCGGATCGTTGGGGATCTTTTCATTGGGGAGTTGAGGCCTCTAAAGTTCAGTGAGCCTAGTGATATCTCGGTGTTCAGATCAGGAATTTGGGGCTCTGTTTAATATCAAAGTAAATCATTGTCCCAGTGGTTGTCCGAATGCAGACCAGAATTTCTACTGCCCTTGCTTTTCATGGTGTTTTGTTATCCCCCTGTGCTGAGTGGCTCTAGGAATGTTATTAAATCCCCCCATATAAACCCACTACAAAACTATAACTTTAACTCCCCACCCCAATCCCCTTTTGGTCACGTCTGAACCTCTGATGAGAGGTACGCCGCCATTGGTCCAGACCATCAGTCTTCCCTCCTTCGCCAGGTAGAATTATTCCCATGCTAGCATTCCTTTGGGCCCCCCCTCAATGCTAACACATTATACTTTGTGCACTACACCTCCCCAGTACCTACATATGGTAGGCCGATTCGGGTCTCCCAGTCCTCTCCCCTGGAGTCGGGTCTCCCACCTCTGTTGGCCGAGAGTTCTGGGCGTCACTCTTTGGCCCGTCCCGACTCACATTGTTTATTCTACGTCCAACAGTATGCAGGCATGGGCCATCTCCGGAGATGCATATAGGACCCCTGGTTGTCGCTTCAGGATTGTGGTGGAGATGGCGGATTTAACTTCATGAACTTGCGGAATCCTCTAATCCGTTGCCTGTCTTTGGTTCTGTGACTTTGGGTTCTTTCCCCTCATTTGCCCCACCTCCATGGATACATCGTTCTGTGATGGCTCTCCCATTAGTTCATGTGATGCCAATGTCGTCTTCTGATATCAACTTGTATTTGTATCGCTCATATTCAAAGTTCAGGCAAAAGGGAAATCCCATCTACAGCGGTTGCCTTTCGAATTGAGCCATTTCGCAAAGGTGGCACAGAGGCGTTGTCTGGACAGAGTGAATGAAGAGAAGTCCTAACAGATGGTGAACTGGGATTCTCCCCATTCTATCACCCTAGCCTTTTCTAGGATTTTGGTTTTCTCTGGGTAGTAATGAAATATCGCCAGTACAGAGCGCGGGCCTCGAGTTCCTCCCCCCGCTCTGTGGGCTCTATCAATGGTGGGTTCTTTGGTTTTTTCGTCATTGAAGAGTTCCTTGATGATTCCATTGATTGCCTGGGTGATGTCTCTTTGTGTTTCTTCTTTTATTTTTCAGGAAGTCCAAAGAATCTGAGATTGTTTCGGCGCTCCCTATTCTCAAACTCTTCAATTTTTTAGGGCACATTTTTATCCCCGTCTTTCTAGTTCTGAGATCTGCATGTCAAGTTGTGTTTCCAGGACATCTACTGAGGACTGGTTGGCCTTCAGCCCCTGGAGTCTCTCATCCATGTCGTCCACCTTCTTATCTAGTCCATCTAATCTATGGTTGATGTCCGACATGAAGCCCTTAAGTTCATCCAGGATTGCCGCCATGTCCCTCATTGATGTCACATTGACTGCTGTGGCTGAGTCCGCCGGGACCGACTGCTCCATCCTTGGCCTGGAGATCAGGTTGAACTTGAATCTCTGGAGCAGGGCCACCAAGCTCATAAATATGCAGATGGGTTTAGTTCTTAGATCGTTGGTCACACTATGATCTGGGGGGGACACTGTATCCAGCCCTCTCCCATGCTTGATCTGTTTTGGTTGCTCTATTCAAAGGAAATACAAAAGCCTAGGGTACCAGGGCTCCCCTGCGGCGTGGTCTCATGCTCATTTGCCAATATCAGTATCATCACTGCAGAGGGCTTCCGGGGGTGGCCCAGGCACCCCCGAGCGTGCCCTCCCCGCACTCCTCGTGGGGCCCTGCAGGTCTGGCATTAGAAACTGCAATGTCCTGGGCCTTTTACAGCCACTCCAAGCCGGGAGCTCGAAGTACCTTGGCCATTGACCACCCGAGTGCTGCCGGGTGGTGGGGGCGCCCTGCAAGGGCCTTCAGGCCCGCTTCGTGCCGTCTCCCTGTTATAAGAGAAAGGTTGCCGCCTGGAGGAGGGGCTATTGCCCTGTATCGTCTTCCTTGGGTAATGCTATCCTGTTCTCTCTTGGGGAGCACCCCATCCTGCGCCTCAAGGCTGACTGATCCCCAGGGGAATAAATGCTGGTGATCCACGCGGTCCGGTCTGTTTAGCTGGGGAGGAGGATCCCGCTCCACTGCAGTGGTTGTCTGGGCAGACGACAGGATGTTACCCTCCCCACCACTGTTCGCCTGCACGACCCTCCGTCAGTGGGTGGGGGGGCAGGTTTTCCATACCCTTCCCTGGGCCCTCGGGACCTTCCGTACACAGCAGGCAAGGGACTCTGTTACTTACCCCTGCCGCTAGCACTTTAGGTCTCAGGGTGCACTCTCCCCTCACTGGTTGCCTGGATTCTGTTCTCTCCGTCGGGGGGGGGGGAGCTGGAATGTGGGTGCACCTCCAGGAGGGAGGGAGGCGGCGGTATGTTCTTGCATGCTTCATCGCAGTTGGCGCTGTTTTTGATCCGCGGCCTCACGTTATCTGGAGCCTCGAGGCGGCTCGGAGATGACGCTTCTCCCGCCTCTGCTTCCTGGCAGGGTTTCTGTGTGATTCTGTGTGTGTCCCGGTCCGCCATTTCACCCCCAGGTAGTGTTTTCTCTTAGCTAGGTTGGGAAGGAGGGGTGGCGCTGCAGCACTCTCAGGGCTAATTGGGGGGGGGGCCCTTCTCCAGTTTCTGCCTGGCTGGAGGGGAGCGACGCAGATGAGCTAGCACATCACTGCGACCCTTGTTGGCCGATCTAGATCGCCACTCTGGCTCACACTCCTCGTTTTCAACTCCTTCAATATCTGTAATATTCCTTTAATTACCTTGCAAGAATTTAAGAGCCTCATTCTCACCCGCCATGAATGTTTTTAATATCCGTCAAGTTCACAAACCATATCTGGATCTGAAGGGTGGGTCACTCGACTACTGACCAGTTGGGGTAGGTAGAATGGACATTTTCATGCCAGTTTTTGGCACTCCCAAACTCAACCCCAACCGTACCAATATACTTCGAAGTGGCTATTGGCCCGATCTTTGATATTTATTTCAAACCTCTGTTCTAGGTGTGTTAACGTAAGCTCTGATCTGACACTTCACCAATATATCCTATGGTCTATTAAGAATGACCAAAAGGAGCACAAAGAAGGCAATTACCCTGTCTCTTGACTTGGAAATCTTAGGGTTAGTGTTACTTTGTGAGCCTATGTCAGATAAGGGAGGGCCGGCTCAAAAAGTGACCAGCATTTCAGACATATGTTCACAAATGTCTTTAGAGTTATTAGACCATCAAACTGAACCACATTTATCCAAATGAGTTAAAAAAAATCTTTTTTTAATTTAATCTTCATATAGGCATACAACATACAAGAGATGTTTTATGAAAAATCCTTTACAATACTTTTCAAAATAACAGATTTAATGACCTAAGTCTAATACACTTCATTAAAACATCTTAAAGTGGGGTTAGTACAAGTGTACGTGCGTTTGCATGGCACAGTTCTTTTTAGAAAAGAGCAGAGTAATGCTGTTCAAAAGACAAACTCTGTCAGAAAAGAAGCTTTTTGGAGGTCTCCAGCTTTAGTGATGGTCGACATGTTTGACTTATGGCAAAAAAGATCAGGCAGTATCACCACATGTCTGTCTTTACAAGTGTAGCCGTCTTAAGGAGAGGCAGTCTATATCTAATAAACTCATATCAAATACTTGTAGTAGGTTTGTAGTAGGTTCGTAGTTGTTTCGGTTATCAAACCCACTAGAACTACATAAAAACAATATATAAAAAATATATAAAAGTGCAGGTTCAGAAGTGGCAATCATTTTCTAGGCAACACTTAAGTATGTACTATGTATTAACAAAGAGTCATGGTAGACACCGACCTTAACAACTTAGAAGAGACAAATCGGAGACTAAAGAGTGGAATATCATTTTCCACAGTTTTGGAACACAGTTGATGTAGTCAAACCTCAGTTTTCTAGAATCTCAATTATCTTTAAGAGATGTAAAATTATGTAAGAAATTAACGACAAATGTCTTAATTACTTTTCGTTTTCCTTGCTATTACTGCATGTGTGACACTTGTTTCAAAATTTTGCTCACCTATTCATAGATTTAGATAAATTCTAAGGAAATTGTAGGCGTGATCATCTTCATTTGTTTAAAGTCATCAAAACCTTTTAAGGAGACGTGATGTATCAAGGGCCTATTCAAAAGGTGAAGGAGATGGAAGACACAATTCTCAGTATAAGTGCGATAACAGAAAATTTGTATTTTGTTATTTATATCTTAACTTGCTTTCATTGCACAGCGAGGTAAGTTTCAAACAAGCAAGGGGAACACATCTAAATAAATACCTTTTAATTTTTAGTGCTCCCAGCTCGTCACTACGTGCGTGGTCATATTTTTTGAAAGCTGTAACTGGTGTAGATTGGCCGTTGGTAAAAGGAGTCCCCGGTGGATGATATTACTTTCAATTATTCCAGGTTGTTGTCTCCATCTGTAATGGGCAATATATCCGGGAGGTAGACATGGGGGATTTTTTAGTCTTTCTAATCTGCTATCGGTCGTGTTGGTTATATAGATACATTCTAATAAGATGTTAAATACCTTTTTAGTTTTCTAAATCGAGAGGGAAGCCAACCAGGGATGAGTTCCGTGCTCTAAGCATATTACTCGCCTTCACTACGGATAAAGGGAGAGCCGAAGGACTCAGCCGCACCGAGCTTTAAGGACCTTCAAACGTCTTGTTTACGGGATGGAAGGCTCTCGGTTCCTAGTGGATAAGAGACATTATCTTAGAATGTTGTTTTTAAAGCAGAAGAAGCCTGGCGGTTCAACAGTTTTCATCATTACATATTACAGATTAATAGTGTCAAAAGGTTGTCATTTACCTTACGCAGTGTTTATCTGTAATATCCACCAAAGCTGCACGCGTATATGGTTTACAATCCCGCGTGTGTTTATCTTTCTTTTTGTTAGTGCGCGACTGAAAGTAAAAACAAACCTCACTTTGTTGTATTTCCTACTAGAAGGCTTATTATTGCAGGGTGGCGGATCGATCGCACTGCCATCTTGGGTGAACTGGTTTAACTAAAGGAGCTCAACTTTATCAACGGATGTTATAGGGGGGGGGAGATATTGTTGCTCTTTCAGAACACGCGTTTTAGTGGGATTGGTTTTGGTTTTTACTTTTACTGGTAAAAGGGGCCGCATGTTATGATATATTTAAAGAAGAAATTGTCTGTACATTGGGATACTTCAAGGTTGAATGAAAACAGTAATTTCCAAAAGTTTTGCGTCCTCAATAATGAACCACAGGGATCAGTCTGGTACACCTACAAATTACAATTTAGAATATGCAACAGAAAATCTTTACCTGGAATATCCTCTATTATACTAATATTATAGTTTTTCTTTGTTTGATATTTTTAGATTCCTTTGAACTTCAAGTACAAGTGTGTTATATGTATACCCATAAAAATTAAAGACCACTTGACTGCCGAGTTTAAGCCATGTTTTACTGTTTTTAAGTTATGAATTCATTTGTGTTCACTTTAACAAGAGGTACCCATTACCTTCACGTGGGTGTTGTCAGACAGTTAGAATAATAAACCAAAACAAATCGGTGTGTAGATGTTGTTTTTGTATATAGTGGGCTACCATTGGTTTGTTACGTTTATTTTTATACAAGACCTATACTTGCATATTCTTTGTCTCAGAGGGCGTTTGGTCTTAACTATATTTAAGAGATTACATGGGAATTTAATGCCATACACTGCCCAATGTATTAAAATTTGTGAAAGACTGTAATGTCCACTTGACGTCATAAACTCCATCATCTTGGTGTTCTTTGTAAATGTACAGACTGAACATCAGCCACATTTATAATGGCCCAGTACTGGTGGAAGGGACCACAGTGTTGTTTGGTTATTGGGATGTTTTGTTATGTGGGGATAAGTATGTACAAGTGTATCTTTCAAGTTCAATTGCCTTTTAAAAGCAAAGCGGGGTGTTGGTGGGTTAAAATCCAGAGTCTTAACAAGATTGTCTTCCTTAGATGGCTTATTGGGGTGAAAGTGGAGACACATGTGATTTTATCTAGATTGGTCTTCTATGAAGGATTTAGACATCTATTAGGGTCAGTATGTTTCGCCCACCTGTATGTTCTCAGTATGGTTTTATGTGGATACCCACGGTCTCGTAGATGTTCTTTTAGGATTTTTCCATGATGTTCATATTCAGATATTTTGTTGCAATTACATCTGGTTCTCTTTAAGACTAGATGAATGGAAGCTTTCAAATTGTAGTAATGTGTTTTTATCAGTTTTTTTTTTCCTGAATAGTGTGGTCTCCAGTTTGCCATCTAGTGATTTCATGGTTTTTAGATCTAGGAAAGGAATTTCTTGAAGATCATATGTACTAGTGAACTGTATATGTGTATTTTGTTGTTTGAGCCATGTTGTAAATGAAGTCAAATCGGTTGTGGAACCTCTCCAGATCATGAAAATATAACGGTACCAGCAAATTATATTACTTTTGTATGGATTATTAGGATGGTAAATTCAATTTACTTCTAAATTGTCCATAAAGAGATTTGCTAAGTCTGGGGCGAAAGTAGCCCCCATGCTGCTACCGTGTTTTTGATTATAAAAAGAACCGTCATATAGGAAATTATTTTCCATTAACGCAATTCTTGTACATTCTAAAAGGAAAGGCGTGGGTACTGAATGCAGAGTCGATGTTCTTTTATTCAAGTAAAGTTCGATAACTTGAATGCAGCCAAGTTAGGGAATGCTGGTGTACAGTGAAGTAACATCCAGAGTGACTCGAGTATCTGTGGTTAGGATGTTTAAGTCTGCAAGTGCATGGATCATACTGGTGGTATCTTTGATGTGTGATCTCAGATCTTTGATAAAGGGCCAAAGGAACCAGTCAACATAAATTGATAAAGGTTCTAAAATAGAGTTGATTGCAGAGACTATAGGCCTCCCTGGTGGGTTAGTGGCATGTTTGTCTTTTAGGCAAAAGATAGAAGGCTGGAATAATCGGATTCTTTGCAATCAGAAATTGTTGTTCTTCATTACTTATCCAACCTTATAAATTTGCATGATACATGGGACTAGTGATCTCTTCCATCAGTCTTTTAGTAGGGTCGATATCTATCATCCGATAGAATGTACTGTCATCTAGTTGTTTTCTGACTTCTGTCATAGGCTATCTTGTCCCATAAAACAATACCACCTCCCTTGTCTGCAAGTTTAATGACAAAAGTGTCATTTTTTTTGTAAATTCAAAAGGGCTGCACGTTCTACTTCAGATAAATTATTAATTTGATGGTTTTTATTTTTCAAAAGGAGTTCACTTTTGTGCATGACTTTGTTCTCGAAAGCTATTAAAGCCGGGTTAATCATATTGTTAACCGGAATGAAAGTGGAAGAAGGTTTTAAGCCTTTTCTCCTTATATTTTTAGTCAGATTAAAGACTGTCATTACCAACTCTGTGGGGAACCCTGCCAATTGCGGTTACGCATGCGGGGCGGCCCTTGTTGTAGATTGCGGCCTCCTTTTCCCTGCTCTTGAAAAAATTGTTGATTTGGACCACCGCCTCCACGTGTTGTACCTGAGATGTTGAGATTAGATAGATCCGGATCACTGCTTGAACTTCTGTTGATCGTATTTGAGAACAATACAAAACATTTCTTGAAAAAACCTGAATTTTTTGGACGACTTTGGTATAATTTATTCTGATCTTGGTAATATGAGTCGATGATAGGGATAAGTTCTTGTTTCTTTATACGTTTCTATGTCCTGTTTCCAGATCTTTTTATCCAAGGTTATTTTTTTAAATTTGGTAATCTCACCTTCCATTTTTTCAAGAATTGTTTTTAAATCTGTAATCTCTTTTTCAATAATCATATTTTCCAAAGCGTCACTTTCTATTTTTTGTAGTTTTGCTTCCTCTTCTGCTGTTTGGATTATCAAAATCAAGAGGTCACTGTAATATTTGTTACTTACACAACTAAATGCATTTTTAAATTTTGCATTATCAGTGAAAACTCGGGAGACAATCCTCACCTGAAGGCCCTCCGGGATGGTACCAGCTTTCAAAAAGGCCAGCATTAGTTGGCCATGGCTATCCGTTCTAGCTAATTTATTCTTTTTTTTTTTTGCTCCAAGAAGATCATGCCTCCAATTTCCTTCGAATGTATCTAAATCTATGAATAGGTGAGCAAAATTTTGAAACAAGTTTCACACACGCAGTAATAGCAAGGAAAACAAAAATTAATGAAGACATTTCTGTCGTTAATTTCTTTCAGAATTTTACGTCTCTTAAAGATAATTGAGATTCTAAAAAACTGAAGTTTGACTACATCAACTGTGTTCCAAAACTGTGGAAAATTATATTCCACTCTTTAGTCTCTGATTCGTCTCTTCTAAGTTGTTAAGGTTGGTGTCTATCATGAGTCTTTGTTAATATATTGGATATACTTCTTAAGTGTTGCCTAGAAAATGATTGGCACTTCTGAACCTGCACTTTTATATATTTTTTTATATATTCTTTTTATCTTCATCTATAGGTGGTTTGATAACCAAAACTACGAGCATAGTACAAGTATTTGATATGAGTTTATTAGATATAGACTGCCTCTCCTGAAGACGGCTACACTTGCAAAGACAGACATGCAGTGATACTGCCTGTTTTTGCCATAAACTGAAACATATCTCAACCACCACTAAAGATTGAGACCTCCAAAAAGCTTCTTTTCTGACAGTTTGTCTTTTGAACAGCATTATTCTGCTCTTTTCTAAAAAGAGATGTGCCATGCAAACGCACATACACTTGTACTAACCCCACTTTAAAATGTTTTAATGAAATGAATTAGACTTGGGTCATTACATCTGTGTTATTTTGAAAAGGTATTGTAAAGGATTTTTTATGAAACCTTTTTTGTATGTTTTATGCCTAATTTGAAGATTAAATAAAAAAATATTTTTTTAACTCCTTTTGGATAAATGTGGTTCAGTTTGCTGGTCTAATAATGAACTCTAAAGGCATTTGTGTCTGAAATGCTGGTCACTTTTTGAGCCGGCCCTCCCCTATCTGACATAGACTCACGAAGTAACACTAACCCTAAGATTTTGAAGTCAAGAGACAGTGTAATTGCCTTCTTAGTGCTCCTTTTTTTCATGGTCCTGACCCCTGAAGGCTCTCCCCTATACAAAAAATAGGGTCCACCCAATTCTTCATACTACTACGAATGACCTCCAGGGAAGTGACTGGAAATGGCTCAAATGCATTAAAAACATGCTGATCGAATTAGGTTTGGGTCATCTCCGGAGAAACCCTGTCGGTATGAAGAACAGCACCAGAACACTTGTTTGTAAAAGGGACATTTTATGATTAGGCCCTTTCTCACTTTATTAAATACGAGAACATTGGCACAAATATTTATTGTATCTGAACATTAAACACTGTTGGGGTATTGAACAGTATCTTATTTGGACAGAGAAAATTGTTGATAGAGCGTTGATTACTTGTTTCCATTCAGATATTCTACCCCTTGCGGCATGTACCTCAAAATGGGCCCTAGGTAATTCCACTGTGTGCCCTTATTGTGGAATAGTTAGGGAAACAGTTTCTTTTTCTGTCCCTTGTATGCCTGTCAAAGGAATACATGGATTAAGCCACTCTGCAATAAATACGGGATGAGGCATCTGGACTTAGCTTTCTGTTTTCTTTTTTTTCTATATATATATTCTTTTATTGCCATTTATTAATCATTTCTTTACAATTTCACCCCCATACCCTCCGTCCCCCTTGAGGAACCGCTTCCCCCGTCCTGTTTCCTTTGAGGCATACTGGCTTCCCTCCGTTGTTCCTCCCTATATACCAGCACATACCATGTCCAGATGTCATGATGACTGCTCCCGAGGAGCCAGGTCAGGCCCAGCGTCCCCGGAAGCAGACTTCATACTCGCCAAGCAGGACCCAGCAAACCCCTATAGGGGCTCTTTGGACCTTGTCCTGGCGCCTTTGGCGCCAGGCTCAAAAAAGGCATCTGTCCCGGCGCCATAGGCGCCAGGCTCATCATGGCAGAACATATGGTAATGCTTGGGTGAACTCACCTGAGGCAGACCATGCTGCATACTCACCCGAGGCAGACCATGCTGTCTGAAGCTCCAAGCCAACTAAGGCTGGGGAGGAACTATTATTTTCTTTCAGGAACTCTTTTCTTACTCGGGTGGGGCCAGTGGAAGAACACTCACCTGAAGCTCTTCCAAGGCTATTTAAACCACGCCCGGATGGCCACACGTGCTTCGTGTTATTCTGCATCTGCAGCAGGACGCTCACCGAGTCGGCTCCTGCATCCTGGCTCCTGACACGCCCGCCAGCACCTGGAACACCTGCAAGGAGAGAAAGGCAAGCATTAGGACATTACCTACCTTCATCCAGCATCCGGATTCTTCACTCCGTCGATCCTGCAAAAGAAAGTCAAGGGTTAGAAACGCATCTCATCGCTCGCTGCAGCGCCGCTTCCACTTACCTTCACGTGGCGCTGTCTAGCTCTTCAGCGGTCATAGGCGACATCGGCCGCATCCCAACACCTACGGAAAAGAAAGACAATAGTTAGAAGTGCTCCGCTTCTCACGCTGCCGCGCCGCTTCCACTTACCTTCACGTGGCGCCGGCAACCTTTTCAGCGCCCATAGGCGACATCGGTCACATTCAAGACCTATGGAGAAAAAGGACAAAACAAGGTGAGCAACGAACTAATTGCAAAAGGACAGATTACTCACCTTAAGTCTTACCTGAATTTTGTTGGGACCTCAGTTCCCTTTTCGGGTCGGAGCGGCTTTTCTGGCTTTTCCGTACCCCGCCCCCTATGGGGAAATAAGACACACTCATTAAGGTGTCGGAGCAAACCACTACGGCACACCTTCATTAAAAGTACTCACCTGAGCTTACCTCGGCGAATCCATTCCTCCACACGGATTCCTCACCTAGTCCCTGAAAATTAAACAAAGGCCAAGGGACAAATAAGACTTGATCTTTTGAACTATATACTTACGGCAGCATTTTGGTAAAGGCAAGCAGACATCGAACCCTTGCCAAATCCGAGATCCAGGGAAGTAACTGGAAATCTATGCGCCCCTGCGTCAGAAGCAGGATGGAGAGCTCGTCCATACAGAAATTAAGGTGAGAGTCTGCAGAACAGAAGGCACAGCTAGGCTTCGAGGAGGGTGAGAAAGGGGAAAAAGGGGGGAATCTCACATACAATCTAGCAGACAGTTAACTCCCTTTTCCCCATCTACAGAAGGATTATTCTACGGGCCAGACAGACGAGGTGTGGGGGTCCAGTCCAGTCCATCTTCCAAGCACTACGCTTTACCGTGGAAGAAGTTGTAGCAGTCCAGAACGGGTTGGCGCCTCCGTGGGAATCAGGTGAGCGTTACACCAGAGCCCAGATGTTTTGGGGGCACCATTGTTGCACAAAATCGCTTTTCAGAAAGATTAAGTTCTCCCCACTCCTTCTGGAACCTGTCTGCATCCCCTTGGCCCCTGTAAGTAATCCATTCCATTGCCGCTGTGTCCCAGAGCTTGCGATACCAGCTAACCTTCGATGGAGGGGATCTTTGTTTCCAGTCTTTAGCGATTACCATCCATGCAGCTTGTTAGGCAGAAACCTGTGCAGTTCCCTTGGGGAACACTGCAAAAGATTTAAGACTACAGGTAGAGCGGTAAACCCCTTTGGTAGCAGTCTGTACCACCCAGATTTACCTGGTAGCTGTGGCTGAGCAGTCAGACTTCTCTCAAGAAGAGTTAGGCAGTATGTAAAGTATACACAATATGTACCAAAACACAATAGCACAAGCAAACACTGACCAGAGCTTGGTTTCAAAAGTATATAGTTATTTATTTAAAATACACATAAGTTAAAAACACTCTAGCAAAAATATAGTAAAAGTACTTCAACACAGTTATAATGAAAGTAGATTCAATCCTTTCTCCTATCTAGACAACTCTAGGTAAAACACCACTTAATTAAAACAGAGGTGAGTGCTTAACGTTAGATGACACTCTAGTAGTTTCCAAGAAAGGGAGAGAAAAAGCAGAAATGGGTTAGACACACCACTCTAAGGTCCAGAGCACTTGCAATAGGCTTACAGAAGAATAACGTCACAGGTGAGCAAAAGTCACTAGGCAGGGCCCACTCTTAGAGTAGCCGGAGCGAAAATGTGCCCAAGATCACACTGTTAGTTAGAGATTCAAAGTCTTGCAAAGAGTCAAAAAGAGGTTAGAGTGGCTCAGAAAGTTTAGCCAAAGTGTCCCAGGCACTCCCAGGTTCGAAAGCCGGGGACTAAATCTACCCCGTACAGTCGGTAGCAAGGGAAGCCAGGCAGAACACAGTACCTTAAGCGGAAAGGATCCTCCAGCGGTGGCAGTTGTTCCAGGCAGTGGCAGCAGGGCTCGACGTCGGTCAGGGGAGAAGAAGTTCTCGCTGAAGAGCAGAAGAAGAGGGTCGTTGCACTGCCCGGGAAGAAACCAGCCGCGGAGTCCTCCGGTTAAAGGGTTGGTGCCGACTTTCGCGGTATGGGGGTAAAGTGTGGTATTCCGGTTGCCGGGGTGCTTGGCACAGGCAAGGCGGCCACGAGATACCTCAAAGAACGGAAAGAAGGCGAAAACTGGTTGTCCCCACCAGTCAAGGGAAGGAGCCACTCCGTTAAGAGTTCTCCTCGGTCGTCGGGAAAAAGTGGTGAGACGGTTCAGCAGGGCTCCACCGGGTGGTGTCGTCGAAGCAGGTCGGCTCAGCTCTTCCCTCGTCGGATTCTTGGTCCTGTGGCGACTTCTGAAGTCCCAGTCCCCAAAGCCCTGCTTTTATGCAGCAAACCCCCATTCACCCAGCCTAGCTGTCACTCAAACATGCTAAGTGGTGAGCCGGGCGGCTCACCACTTGGGCCAATCAGGACGGAGTGCGACTTGAGTTACCAAGGTAACTCAGTCCAGGGTGCCTAAATCCCCCTCCACCCCTCCTAAGTACCCCAGACAGAGTGGCACCACTTTGGAGGGCTTCTGTGGAGAAGCCCGCCAAAAGTGGAACAAAGGGCTCCACTTTGGGTCAGAGTTACAGAGGCGAACACCAACGCCATTTTAGAATCAAGTTTTGGCAAAAAGTCCCAACCGGAGTTATAAAAATAAATATATAAACCGGCGGTATGTTTAAGGCTACCGTAAATAATTAATTAAATGTGTTAGCCTAAAACAATGGGAAATCCCATAGGGAAATATTCGCGGTTGAATATAAAAAGTAGTTTCCACTGCCACCAGCCAAAACTCGATCAGGGGGGACGGAGACGTGCCCCCTCGACTAACAGACCCTGGGGCAATCGAATTGCCCCAGCCAGTACGTCCACAATATGATGGTTTGTACTGGTTCTGTTCAGGATTCAAGACTAGCAAAGTCTTTGGTGACTTTACATGCCCTGGGAGACAGTAGTCAGTCCCAGGGTATGGAGTCTATGTTGGGGAGTCCCTAGGACACCCCTGGGTCACGGCACAGAGGGTGCTGTGTGACCCACATCACAAAAATACATGAGGCCCTATGGAGTAAGAGACCCCATAGCCCATTCAACACAAGGTTTAACCAAGAAAACACACTTCAACATGTCCAAGAGTGAGGGTAAAAGAGTCTCACTCTTGGCAGGAGAAAAAAATTAAACCCCAGAAATCCCGCAAAGCTGCTGGGGGACTCACTAGGTAGGGAAATTCAGCCTAAACAGAGAATTCTCCCTAACACTTCCCCTTCCTCTTAGATCTACCCTTACCTATTTTAGGAGTTTCCCCCCTAATATTAGGATTTGAGTTGGGGTCTTCAGTAGAAGGTCCAACAGTCTGAAGGTTTTTGGCCTTAGACTTTTCTTTTCTGGTTTTCCACCAGCACTGAGAATTACCAGTTCTCTCAGGTCCAGATAGGGGCCTAGTTGGTCTATCCACCTCTTCCTCAGAAGCAGGGGGAGTCAGAGACTCTGAGACTAGGGGAACAATGTTGGAGCTTGGTTGGGGCGCCCATGTTCCTAGCATACTATCCGGAAATGTGCCTGGGTTAGAGGTCAACTTACTAACACCAGGGCTTGTAGTGGGGTTCTCAGTAGAGGGTCCCACAGGCTTAGAAGGGTCCTTCAAGGTAGCCTGTCTAGCCAATTTGGTTAAGTTCTGCTTCTCCATACTGGGAGGCCTGGGGGTATGTGACACTACTCCTAGAGTTCTTAGGTCATTCCCCAACAGGACCTTCCCAGGTACCTCAGTCTGAACACTGACAGGGATCCTCACTGTCATGTTGTTACACTGAATGAGGGCTGGTAGAATAGGAACCATTTGGACAGGGCCTCCAGACATCTTAGTGGGACCTTTGGGTGCTTTGGCCACATCCTCAGGTTGAAAGAAGCTTTCATCCACTACTGTTCTGCTGGCCCCAGTGTCTCTCCTAGCAGGAGTATCCTGGCCATTGACAAGAACACTGTCCACATAATACACCTTAGAGTTAACAGGTAGGGAGTTATACACAACCCTATTCTGGGGACTAACCAGACCCATAGGCTCTAAGTTTACAGTTGCTTGAAGACCCAAGGGTTCTTCAGCAAAGAGTTCAAAGTGGGCACTAGCCATCTGTACTTCATCCTCAGGAGTGAAGGCTAAGGAGACTGTGCTGATCCCTGCAGGTTTACCCTTGCACTTGGGATCTCCTTTGATATGGTCAGTACCCTGACAGACATAGCATTGTCCAAATGCTCTCTGGAAGGGTGGCTTGTTCTGACCTCCTTCTGGCTTGTGGCCAGAAGGTACAGTAGCCTGACTAGGTTTCCCATGTGGCTTACCCTGGTTATTTTGTGGTTTGGGGCCCTCTTTGGGATAGGAATTATTAGAATTCTCTTTGGAGTCTTTTTTTGGCTGTTTCTCCCCATCCTTCTTCTGAGTTACCCCAGAATCCTTGTGAGTGGCCCTGTTGGCAACCCACAAGTCAGCAGCCTTAGCTAGCTTCCGGGAATCCAATTCCTTGGAATCAGCCAAGTGTTGTCTGAGCTCAGGAGAGCAGGCATCATAAATAGTCTCCAACATAAACAAATTCTTCATACCTTCATAAGTGTTCACCTTGTAACCCTTAATCCATCCCTCTAAGTTTTTCAAACATTCACTCACCCAGGTAGCCCAAGGGGTACCATCATGCTTTTTGAGGCTCCTAAACCTCTTAAGATACTGGGAAGGGGTCTTCCCAAACCTAGCTATCAAAGCTAGTTTCACACATTCATAGTCCTTCCTATCCTCCTCCCCCATCTCCATTACTACATCAGTTGCAACAGGGGGAAGCCTAGAGAACAACCAGGTGAGTAAGTCATTTCCTGTGATGTTCTGGAGCCCATGATTATATTCAAACAGAGACAACCAATCCAACACATCCAACTTAGGCTCATACATACCAACCAATTCTTTAGGCATCCGGGGTCTTTTAGGACTGGAACTTCTAGAGGAGCCAGAGAGAGAAACATTCTCAACAGATAATTTCTTCATTTCTAAGTCATACTTGAGCTCCATTTCCCTTAGCCTTAGTTCTTTGTCAGTTTGAGCATTAAGTTTCTTATACTCCAATTCTAGCTTCATTTTCTCTAGTTCAAAGTACTGAGGACTAAATGTGGGACCTGGTAAAGGTCCAGTAGGCACAGCAGGTAGAGCAGGCAGAGGCCTAGGGGGGACAGTTACAACAGCCTCACCCTCCTCTTCTGACTCTTCCTCAGAAACATCAACATTTTGTTCCATGTTAACTTCAACACTGTCATCTACAGTTGCTGGAGTGGTAGGTTCCTCTGAACCATCACCCAGACTTTGGTTAGCTAACAATCTTTCAATCAGCTCCATTTTCTTGCCCTTAGTCAGGAGATCCTTATGTTTACAGAGCACTCTTAAACAATCAGCAGTTTTGGCTGCAAGGGACTCTTGACTATAGCTTTCTATAACTGACATGTTAGAGGTTTTACTTTTTCAGTGCTAAGCTTTGTGGTTAGTTGCACTAAGGTATCTAAAGCACAATAAAATGTATACTCAATACAAATCCCACCGCTGTACACCAGTGTTAGGCAGAAACCTGTGCAGTTCCCTTGGGGAACACTGCAAAAGATTTAAGACTACAGGTAGAGCGGTAAACCCCTTTGGTAGCAGTCTGTACCACCCAGATTTACCTGGTAGCTGTGGCTGAGCAGTCAGACTTCTCTCAAGAAGAGTTAGGCAGTATGTAAAGTATACACAATATGTACCAAAACACAATAGCACAAGCAAACACTGACCAGAGCTTGGTTTCAAAAGTATATAGTTATTTATTTAAAATACACATAAGTTAAAAACACTCTAGCAAAAATATAGTAAAAGTACTTCAACACAGTTATAATGAAAGTAGATTCAATCCTTTCTCCTATCTAGACAACTCTAGGTAAAACACCACTTAATTAAAACAGAGGTGAGTGCTTAACGTTAGATGACACTCTAGTAGTTTCCAAGAAAGGGAGAGAAAAAGCAGAAATGGGTTAGACACACCACTCTAAGGTCCAGAGCACTTGCAATAGGCTTACAGAAGAATAACGTCACAGGTGAGCAAAAGTCACTAGGCAGGGCCCACTCTTAGAGTAGCCGGAGCGAAAATGTGCCCAAGATCACACTGTTAGTTAGAGATTCAAAGTCTTGCAAAGAGTCAAAAAGAGGTTAGAGTGGCTCAGAAAGTTTAGCCAAAGTGTCCCAGGCACTCCCAGGTTCGAAAGCCGGGGACTAAATCTACCCCGTACAGTCGGTAGCAAGGGAAGCCAGGCAGAACACAGTACCTTAAGCGGAAAGGATCCTCCAGCGGTGGCAGTTGTTCCAGGCAGTGGCAGCAGGGCTCGACGTCGGTCAGGGGAGAAGAAGTTCTCGCTGAAGAGCAGAAGAAGAGGGTCGTTGCACTGCCCGGGAAGAAACCAGCCGCGGAGTCCTCCGGTTAAAGGGTTGGTGCCGACTTTCGCGGTATGGGGGTAAAGTGTGGTATTCCGGTTGCCGGGGTGCTTGGCACAGGCAAGGCGGCCACGAGATACCTCAAAGAACGGAAAGAAGGCGAAAACTGGTTGTCCCCACCAGTCAAGGGAAGGAGCCACTCCGTTAAGAGTTCTCCTCGGTCGTCGGGAAAAAGTGGTGAGACGGTTCAGCAGGGCTCCACCGGGTGGTGTCGTCGAAGCAGGTCGGCTCAGCTCTTCCCTCGTCGGATTCTTGGTCCTGTGGCGACTTCTGAAGTCCCAGTCCCCAAAGCCCTGCTTTTATGCAGCAAACCCCCATTCACCCAGCCTAGCTGTCACTCAAACATGCTAAGTGGTGAGCCGGGCGGCTCACCACTTGGGCCAATCAGGACGGAGTGCGACTTGAGTTACCAAGGTAACTCAGTCCAGGGTGCCTAAATCCCCCTCCACCCCTCCTAAGTACCCCAGACAGAGTGGCACCACTTTGGAGGGCTTCTGTGGAGAAGCCCGCCAAAAGTGGAACAAAGGGCTCCACTTTGGGTCAGAGTTACAGAGGCGAACACCAACGCCATTTTAGAATCAAGTTTTGGCAAAAAGTCCCAACCGGAGTTATAAAAATAAATATATAAACCGGCGGTATGTTTAAGGCTACCGTAAATAATTAATTAAATGTGTTAGCCTAAAACAATGGGAAATCCCATAGGGAAATATTCGCGGTTGAATATAAAAAGTAGTTTCCACTGCCACCAGCCAAAACTCGATCAGGGGGGACGGAGACGTGCCCCCTCGACTAACAGACCCTGGGGCAATCGAATTGCCCCAGCCAGTACGTCCACAATATGATGGTTTGTACTGGTTCTGTTCAGGATTCAAGACTAGCAAAGTCTTTGGTGACTTTACATGCCCTGGGAGACAGTAGTCAGTCCCAGGGTATGGAGTCTATGTTGGGGAGTCCCTAGGACACCCCTGGGTCACGGCACAGAGGGTGCTGTGTGACCCACATCACAAAAATACATGAGGCCCTATGGAGTAAGAGACCCCATAGCCCATTCAACACAAGGTTTAACCAAGAAAACACACTTCAACATGTCCAAGAGTGAGGGTAAAAGAGTCTCACTCTTGGCAGGAGAAAAAAATTAAACCCCAGAAATCCCGCAAAGCTGCTGGGGGACTCACTAGGTAGGGAAATTCAGCCTAAACAGAGAATTCTCCCTAACACAGCTAATAGTGCCCTTGTCCGAGTACTTTTCGGAGACTTCGAGATGATTTGTATCTCAGGTCTCAGCACCCCTCCCAGGGTATCTGATAGGGGTAAAGCTCCTGGGGCTATTTCTTGTAGACTTTTCATAACTTCCTCCCAGAAACCTTTTATCTTGGGCAGCCCCACCAGATATGCATCCGATTCCCCCATCCCTAAAATCCCCTCCAGCATTCCTCGGATGATGATCTAAACATCTTGTTCAATTTGTTGGGGGTTTAGTGCCACTGGAGCATCACTTTATACCATGCCTCTCGCAGTTGCAGTGACCTGGTCAGTTTTGTAATGTTCCTCCACAGTTCTTCCCAGTGTCTCAGCAGTATTTCTTCCTCCCGCAATCCTTCTCATGCCAATTGATACGGCCAAAGACTTGGAGCTACGAATTCTTGTAAGAGTATATATTTCGAGGGGATTGGATCCTCTGACGTATTCCATATCTATGACATGTAATCACCACAGCTGTGCTGCTTCGGAAACTTTTTTCTGCGTCGATGAGCCGTCGTCGAAGACCTCGTCTGACGTCATCCGATGTGATAAGTAGGACGCACAACGCCCGTAGCCTCAGTTCCGTTTTTTCCGCGAACGTGTTGCTTTGTGAATCTCGGTTAACGCCTCGACTCTTTGGAGTTCTGTTCTTCTCGGTTCTTCGAACCTGTTTGTTTTTGTGAAAATCCTTCGTGTGAAGATGTCTTCTACTTCGTCTTCGACCCCGCGTCCGGGCTTCAAGAAGTGCGGGGAGTGTGGGTCCAAGATGTCGGTGACGGACTCGCACGACGCCTGCCTCTGGTCCCTCGGGGAGGCCCACGACACGGATGACTGTATCGACTGCCAGTCGCTCACGTCCAAAGCCTTACGCGAACGTAAGAAGTTGTCGGTAGGTCGGGTGTCCAAGCTCCGGAAGTCAAAGTCTGCGGGGCTTTCGACGGATGATTCGAGGGGTGACTCTCCGCGTCATCGTCGGAAGTTCCGTGGGTCTCTTTCTAGGAGTCGGTCTTGCCACTCCTCAGCCTCTTCGAGGCATTCTCGGAAGCGCCGACACCGGTCGTCTTCCAGGTCCTCTTTGGAGGACTCTGCCCGGCACGTCGCTTACCCCACCAGCCGTGCGACGCTAGGGGAATGGGCTTCCTTCGGGAAGAAAATGCTGGCGATTCTCGAGTCGCAGGGTACTAAGCCGTCCGCTCCCCCGAGTGGGGTCGGTCGTGAGAGGTTGAGAGACACCGCTCGCAAGAGTGGTCGGCACGAGTCACGGGAGAGGTCCCGTTCGGACAAGGAGACTCGTTCTCGACGTACCCGTTCCAGGTCCCGGTCCTCGACGCGTTCGAGACCGTGTGCACCTGTGAGGTCTTGAAGGAAGACATCGACGTCTGAGGCGTCGAGGGCGTCGACAGGCTTTCTCGAGGCTCCGGCTCCGAGGAAGTCGTCGATGCTCAGGTCGTCGAAGGACACGCTCGGGGCTCCGGCTTCGAGGGCTGTGTCGACGCCGCCGATGCTGGCGGCGCTGCATCTGAGGTTGACGCCGATTTCCTCGACGCCGATGCCTGTTCTCTCGACGCCTTTCGTGTCGGAGGTACCCCGTGGCACGGGGGAACCCCCTAGGAAGGCTCTGGTTAAGAGCAAGCACTCTCGGGTGCCTTCTTTTCACCACCTGGAATATTTTCAGAGGCGGATGAGGATTCTGATGGCCTGGTTCCTAGTCAGGTTCCAGATGAAATTGTCTCGGGCCATAGTCGGTTTGACGATTTGAGGCAGTCACTGCATGATGACAGTGGACGGGACACCTCTCCGGAGGTGGAGTTTTGTAGGCCTGAGCCTGGCTCTCATGCCGATTCCTCGTACCGGCGCCTTATGGCTAGGGTTTGAGTACTTGGGATGGTCTGCTCCCCCAGGGGAGTTTGTGCAGGATGATCTAACGGACATCCTTGATGTTGGTCCCCCTACTGACCCGGTACTGCCGTTCCATATGGCTTTACAGGGAAGGGTGGCAGCGGCTTGGACTGCTCCGGAGAGTCTTGCGGCGGTGGGAAGATCCTTGTCGCCAAAATACCGTCCAGCCAGTAGCGACCCCTGCTACTTGTCCAGGCACCCCACTCCGGAGAGTTTGGTGGTGCAGGCGGCCACGGCCCCGGCAAAGCAGGCGTCGTACCCTACCATCCCTCCTGATAGGGACGACAAACGTTTTGATGGCTGGGCGAAGAAAGTTTTTTCTTCTGGTGGTATGGCGCTTCAGGCGGCCAACTCCATTTGTGCCTTGTCTCGTTTCACACACACTCTGTGGAACTGTGTTGCGTTAGCGGCTGAACATATTCCCGAAGGGGACGAACGGGATGGTTTCCTTGCTATGGTCCAGGATGGTAAGGATGCCATGTGTGAGTCCGTTCAGTCGGGTTTGGACTTAGCTGAATGCGTCAGTAGGTCCATGGCGGCGAGCACTGCGATACGCAGGTTTGCGTGGTTGCGGAAGTCGGGGTTTGCTCCTGATGTGCAGTCCCGGCTCCTCAACGTGCCCTTTGACGGTGAACACCTTTTTGGCAGCAAGGCTGACGAGAGCATTGAGAGGTTGCAGACCACAAAAGCTGCAGCGAAGTCGTTGGGTGCTGCAGTTCGCCAACCTCCGCCTTTTCGTCCTAGGGGACAGCAGTGGAGGGGTGGTTCCTTTCGCTATTACTCGTCCTTCAGTAAAGCGAGAGGAGCTGGCAGTCAAAGAGGCCAACGCAGGGTACCAGAGGTGGACGACAGGGTGCCCGTGGTGCCAGGGCCGCTCGGGCAGTTGCCTCTTTGCCCTCAGGTAACGCCGCAGCCGCTCCCACTCAGTCATGAGGCCATGTCCCATGGTTCGCCGGTTGGGGGAAGGCTGGCGCAGCATCTTGTAGAGTGGCAAGCCATTACTTCAGATGTGTGGGTTCTGGAGATCATAACCCACGGCTACTGTCTTCCCTTTCGGCACAGGCCTCGCGACAATCCACCGGGGAACCTCTTTGCAGAGTCCGGATCCGCTCCTTGCGCAGGAAATTCAAGCCCTGCTGGAGAAAGGCGCCATAGAACTGGTGCCTGTAGCGGAGAGAAACAAGGGATGGTATTCCCCTTATTTTTTGATATCGAAGAAAGACGGGGGATTGAGACCCATCATGGACTTGCGCGGTTTGAACAAACTCCTCAGGAAGGACAAGTTCAAGATGGTTACTCTCAAGTCCTCCAGGCCCTTCAGCTTCAGGACTGGTTGGTGTCACTCGACCTCAAGGATGCTTACTTCCATGTGCCGATCCATCCCAAGCACAAGAAGTACCTGAGGTTCGCGGTTGGCGACTCGCACTTTGTTTCGGGTCCTGCCGTTCGGATTGACCTCCGCCCCGAGGGTTTTCACCAAGCTCATGGTGGTGGTGGCAGCGCATCTCAGGCAAGGGGGGATTCACGTCTACCCCTACCTGGACGATTGGTTGATCAGGGGGAGCTCTCCCGAGCAAGTCCTGGATCATCTGTCCGTCACCTGCCACTCCCTTCACAGGCTGGGCTTCTCCCTCAATTTAAAGAAGTCCCATTTGACGCCAACACAGCGGCTCTAGTACATCGGAGCAGTGCTCGACACTTCCCTGGGGCAGTGTTTTCCTCCCCAGGTGAGGGCTCTTCACATTCAGCAGATGGTGCACAAGTTTCAGCATGCCCAGACGCTCCCAGCGTTCGAGTTCTTGAGGTTGCTCGGCCTCATGGCATCCTGCATTCTTCTGGTGCCAGAGGCTCGCCTGCGGATGAGATCTTTGCAGTGGGCACTCAAGACGCAATGGTCGCAGTCCTCCGGCAGGATGTTGGACCCGGTTCAGGTGCCGCCCTCGCTCGCCTGGGACCTTATGTGGTGGGCCGTCGAAGGCAACTTGATGAAGGGGGCTCCATTTTGGCTTCCCTGGCCGGAGGTGACGATAGTGACGGATGCATCCCTCACGGGATGGGGAGCTCATGCCAACGGGCTGACAGTCAGCGGTCGTTGGTCTCCGTTGGAGTCCAGACTCCATATCAATCTGTTGGAGCTGAGGGCCGCCAGGCTAGCCCTGAAGGCTTTTCTGCCGACTGTGCGAGGAAAGAGTGTCCTGATCCTGACGGACAACACAGTGGCCATGCACTACCTCAACAAAAAGGGGGGGGCAGGGTCACTTCCTCTGTGCAGGGAGGCGATGCAGCTCGAGTTCTGGGCCATCCAGCAGGAAGTTTCGATCTCGGCAGTTCATCTGGCCGGAGACGAAAACGTGACGGCGGACGCTCTGAGCAGGCAGAGCGCAATCTCTCACGAGTGGGAGCTGGCTCAGGAGATTCTCCTGCAGATCTTCGCCCTTTGGGGGACCCCTCAAGTGGATCTCTTCGCCTCCAGTGTCAACCGGAAGTGCAAAAGGTTTTGCTCGCAGGAATTTCCTCCTAGAGGAGCCTTAGGAGACGCGTTCATGGTGGAGTGGTCATTCCCGCTGCTGTATGCGTTTCCTTCAGTCCCCGTCATCCCGCAAGTGCTAGGGAGGTTACGGAAGTTCGATTCCCGGATGATCCTCATTGCTCCGGCATGGGCTCGGAGGACGTGGTACCCGGACCTTCTCGACTTGTCCATCTGCCCTCCACGTCGTCTTCCCTACCGAGACAATCTGCTCTCACGGGAGGGGGGACAGGTTCTCCATCCAGAGGTCAGATCCCTCAACCTTCACGCTTGGCTTCTGAAAGGTTGAGGTATAAGGATTGGGACCTCCCTGAAGACGTGATGGAGGTGTTTGCTTTCGGCATGTAGGCCAGCAACAAAGTCTCTGTACCGTTGGGGTAAGTTCTGCGACTGGTGCAGAGTTCAGAATGTGGATCCTTTTGCATGTGACATCCCCATGGTTCTGTCCTTTTTACTTTTTTTGGCCCACAGGGGCTTGCAAGTGGGTACCATTTAAGGTTACCTGGCGGCGCTGTCCATCTTTAAGCGCTCGTCTGAAGAGTGTTCTTACTTTAAAATCCCTTTAATTTCACAGTTTCTGAAAGGGCTCACTGATGTGTTCCCTCCATCACCTTTCCTGGTGCCCGGTTGGGATTTAAACCTTGTTCTTAAGTTTCTTATGGGTGCTCCGTTTGAGCCTTCACATTCTTGCCCTTTGAGGCTGTTAACTCTGAAAACTGTTTTTTTAGTTGCGGTTACTTCCGCTCGCAGAGTGAGTGAGTTACAGGCACTTTCAGTTAAGCCACCCTTCACTGTATTTCACAAGGACAGGGTTGTCCTTAGAGTTCGTCCTTCTTTTCTTCCGAAGGTTGTGACGGAATTTCATTTGGCCCAGAAGGTTGTTCTTCCGGCATTCTATCCTCCTCCGCATCCTGGTAAGGAAGAGGAGAGGCTCCATAGGCTTGATCCTAGGAGAGCTTTAAGCTTTTATGTTTCACGCATGTCCCGGGTCAGAGTGGACGATCAACTCTTTATTGGTTACGCTGGAAAGCGTTTGGGGCAAGCTGTAACAAAACAGACTTTGTCTCGCTGGATTATTTTGGCCATCTCGGAGTGTTAACGCTTAGCGGGTAAGGACCCACCGGCTGGCTTGCGGGCCCATTCTACCAGGGGTGTGGCTGCATCTACTGCCCTGCAGAGGGGTGTGCCTATTCGCAACATCTGTGATGCAGCCACCTGGGCTTCAGTACATACATTTGTACGTCACTATTCCCTCGATTCCATCCGAGGACAGGATCTGGCCTTTGGCAAGGCGGTCCTTTGCTCTGCTATTTGATTGGCTATTCTAAATTTTGATTCTAAATTCTTTCCCTCCTCCTTGCTCTGGTACTGCTTTGGGAGTCTGTCATAGATATGGAATACGTCGGAGGACCCAATCCCCTCGAAGAACAGGTTACTTTCTTACCTGGTAACGTTCTTTCGATGGGATGGTCCAACGACGTATTCCATATCGCTCCCGCCCTGCCCTCCCCGCTGCAGAATTTCTTTTGCGATTGCAGCTTACGTTCCGCAAGGCTTTGTGTCTGACTGGCAGTTGACTAAAGTCACACGTTCTGGGGGAAAAAACTACAACTGAGGCTACGGGCGTCGTGCGTCCTACTTATCACATCGGATGACGCCGGAGGAGGTCCTCGACGACGGCGCATCGACGCAGACGCCGAAAAATGTTTCCGAAGCAGTACAGCTGTGGTGATTACATGTCATAGATATGGAATACGTCGTCGGACCATCCCATCGAAAGAACTTTACCAGGTAAGAAAGTAACTTGTTCATCTAGATCTATATCCGCCACTAGGTGTTCGTTGCCTGAACGTGAAGTGAGTCGGAGCTGAGTCTTGGGAGTCGTGAGAGCAAGAAGCGCTGTCAGCGTAAAAATCTGACACTGTGGAGTTTTTCAGCACTGATTATTGGTGGAGGCGGAGCCAATTGTACAAAGACCCTGACTCACCATGGATCGATGCAGAGTCGGTGCCGAGTCTTGGGAGTCGGTGCCGAGTCCTTTGAAGAGGATTCAGTATATTGCCGTACCTGAACGCCAGTTCAGGACTGCAGCTGGTCTAGCGGCTTTTACGTCGAACCTTGCAGCAAGCTGCCTGCTTCCGCTAGAGTGAAAGGGAAGTAATTTCAACCTTTAACGAGATTACAGCTGCGGTGTGGGGTTCCCGGAGCCATGACAAGCGCTCCAAGTAAGTCAACATATAACTACTACCTGGACGGGGTGTAGCCTTGATCTTTCCTGAGTGGATTCCTGTCACTATCATTCCCATCTCTCTCTCCCCCCCCCCCCCCCCCCCGCAACCATCCCCACCCCAACACTGCCACATACTTTCTCGGACATCCGACCTATGAAGCATGTGTCAGCTGAAGCTTTCGCTGCCACCTTCTCTCCCCCTCTGCCTCCTCTGGCTGACTCACACTCCGACACAACCCTGTCCCTTCTCTACTCTTCTATCTCTGATGCTCTTGCCCCTGTCATGAGGATCCGCTTGAAGTCCAAAGCCAAGTGCAATTCCTGGTATGACTCCGACCTTGCTACACTTAAACGTAAGTGTAGGGCGGCTGAGAGGAAATGAAGGGCTTCTTGCTCATCCTCTGACAAACTGGCCTGTCGCCTGCTCCAAAGGCAATACAGACTCTGTCCATACTAAAAAGAGAACCCACATTCAAGCCATCGTCTCTGCGGCATCTAACTTGGCCGAAATCTTTAAAATCTGCAAGGAGCTTACAAACCCTGCAGCAGTCTCCACCCCTCCACTTGCCTGCCAGGCTCTCTGCAATGACCTTGCCTCACACTTTATTTTAATAACCCAGGACATCCTGTCCACCCTCTCCTCTCCTGCCCCTCCTATTCCCACTCAGTCTGTGCTTGCAGACCTCCCCCCTTCAACCACCCCTCCACCGTTCTTCTTTTCTTTTCCTATTTTCTCACTTGACGAGGTCACTAGACAAGTCCGATCTATGAAAGCCTTGTCAAAACAGGTTCATTCCTGTTCCTCTAAAACCATCAAGGACCACCACATTGACACCTTCGCTCCGGCCCTTGCCGGTTTTTTGCAAACACTCCTTTGCCTCAGGTTCCTTCCCCTCCACTCTGAAGCACTCCCTTGTTCATCCTCTTCTCAAGAAACCCACAGCTGATCCTTCCTGTCCAGCTAACTATCGCCCAATTTCCATTACCCCTTTTCTGGGCAAACTCCTGGACAAGCTGGCCATCTCTCAGCTTAACCTTCATTCAGATTCTGTAGGCTGTCTCCAGGACCACCAGTCTGGCTTCACAGCGGCCAGAAGCATGGAAACTGCTCTCCTGAACATCCGTGAGGATCTGCTCTCCAACCTGGACTCTAACATTTCCTCTGTCCTCATCCTTCTTCATCTCTTTTCTGCCTTTGACACGGTCAACCACACCATCATGTTCAACCGTCTCTGTGATAACCTGGGTATCACTGATCAGGCTCTGGCCTGGCTGACCTCTTTCCTCTCTGATCGACCCTCCCTGGTCCAACTGGGGTCCTTCCTCTCCTCGATCTTCCTCTCTACCTGTGGGGTTTCCCAGGGGGTCTAACCTCTCACCCTGGCTTTTCAACCAATACCTGGCAACTCCCGCCCACTGCATTGCCATTTTCTGCTCTAATTGCCAGTGCTATGCTACAACACTCCTCATTTTCTGGCTGCTCTCGCCACCTCCTCGCCCTCTCTCATCTCTGACTGCCTAACTGCCATTCAAGATTGGTGTGCCGCCAATGATCTTTGTCTGAATGCCAGCAAGACGGAGATCCCCCTCAGCGGCACACCATCTCCATCCTTTTCCCTCACTCTCTGGCCGGCCTCCCTTGGCTCTCCTCCTACCCCTACCTGCGAGGCTAAGAACTTCGGGGTCATCTTTGACTTCACACTTTCCTTCTCCGCCCATCTCTCTGAGGTCTCTAAAAAGTCAAACTTCCTACTGCACCTCCTCAGAGGTACTCTGCCTTTCCACTTTTTCCCCTCAGAAGCTCACCGTCTCCCAAGCTCTGGTTCTCTCTAGGTTGGACTATTGTAACAGCCTCTTTCTAAATCTACCTGCCTCTACTCTCCGCCCTCTGCAACTTATCCAGAACAGGACTTGTCATTGGCCTCAAGACTGGGATCGCATCTCTCCAGCTCTGAAATCTCTCCATTGGCTCCCAGTGGATGCAAGGATTAAATTCAAAACCCTCTGCATTGTCCACAAGGCTTTCTGGGGCCTGGGTCCAAAATACCTTCAGCTATCGCTCTGCAAATACCTCCCCTCTCAAGCTCTTCACTCCTCTACCTCTAACTCCCTCTGGGTCAATCGTTTTTCAGAGAAACAAGCTGGGGGTAGATTGCTATCTTCGGCTGGGGCCTCCCTCTGGAACAGCCTCCCTGCCACTCTAAAACTTGAGGGGAACCATCTCCCGTTCCGGAAGCACCTCAAGACCTTCCTCTTTGCTTCTGCCTTCGCTCCCCCTCTGCCCTGCTGATCTGCTCTCTTGGCACTGTGGACTTGGCCACCCTCTGTCCCCTGGGCCCAGGTACCTGCTCACCCTGCCACCCTCCTGGTCACCCCTTGCACTGGGGACTGTATCTGTACCCATACAGCCTCCCAATCTTCTTTTTCTGCACTTATCAGACTTACCCAGTCTGCTGCCTTAAACACAGCACTTGCCACTTGCTGGCTGCACTTCCACTGTTTATTGCCTTAATTTTCAATTTATTTTTATTTATTATTCATCTGCTCTCCTCTGCTCCGCACTTTTCATTCTCCCCCTTCCATGCACTTTTTCCCTCTTCCCTTTCCCATGCACTTGGGCGTTCTCAATGTCACTGGGCCTAGTAAGATTGTCTTGTGTTCTCCCCTGTTCCCCTCCCTTGCCTAGTCACGCTCTGAAACACTTGTGTACGAGGGCGATACAAATAAAATATCATATACTACATGCTCTGCTACGACAATGCCAGTTGAAACTAACAGCAAAATCTGTGACGTGATTCGAGGTTCTGGTGTGGTGGCGGCACGCACTCCAGCGAGAAATTCATGTGTACACAAGCCCACATGAACCAAACTGAACGAATAGAGGCTAAAACATGCAGTATCCACTGCTTTCGAAGCGTGACTACAGGTGCAGGGCTGAAGTGCAGTACCAACAGCTGTATGTGTATTGTGGCGGGGGAGGGTGGGTGTGACACCCAAATAAGCATACTGTACCACCATAAAGGCGTGAGCATATCACTGCTGCGTGTTTTGGCCTGGCGGGCAAGTCAGGGTTTTATGGCCGGATTCAAGCACAAAATTGAAAATGGCATTCGTGCAAGATGCATCGAATAAAGAACATACACACCTTCACTCTGATTGAATTAGATGTAAGCACAGAAGTGACGCGAAAGCAAATGTCTACTTGCACAGACTCTGGAATATTGGGTGATTGTGCTCCTGGAAAGAAGGTAATAGCGGTACGGCGACATCAAGAAAAGTCTCCCATGCCGTTCTAAAGGATTGCTGTTCTGCTGCTGAGGTCGCAGCAGATTCAACTGAGGGCGGTGTTGGTGGTGAAGGGGAGGTTGTTATTCAGTCTCCTAGCAATTCATATAACAACTCAAATGAGATCTTTGAGGGTGAGGTGAGTCAAAACATGCCACATTTTGAAAGGAGCTTGTGTAATGACATGCTTGATTTGAATTAGATATTTCGAGCTTCGAAGAGCGGAATAAGTCATCAAAAGTCCCTTGCAGTCGCAGGGTGATGCAGGTCAAGAGGACATAGTGCTTGACCCAGTATGGAAAAGAGAAGAAATTCTCTAGTGATAGTGAACCACATCCTACGTGACCTAACCCACATAAACTCTCATAAATAATAAATCCAGAGAAGATGCATTAGAAAATGCAATTGCAGAGAACCAAAGGTGCTTATCAGGATTGATGGCAGCATCGAGCTCTGTCGTTTCAACAGCGGTTAAGCGGCACGATGGAGCTAAAAAAATAAGACACATTGATATGAGTCTATCACCTAAACTAATTTGCTCTCAACAGAGAAACAAAATATCTCAAAAACAATCAGGAAGTCGGACATGACATGGCAGGATCAGACCATGTTCACAGCTGAGGCAATGAAAGCTGAAGCATGTTGTGTGGCACAGCGATCAAATATGTCTTCGACCAACAAATCTTCAGATTCCCTAATAATTAAACGCGAGTTTCCCAAAGTGAGGCGTACCATACCAAAAGCAAGCCTAAGCAATCTAGAGCATGGCAGGCCTTGATTTGGGAGAAGTGGTTAAGAGTACTATAAGAATTACAGCCAAACTTAATGTCTGCGTTGTCAACCATCGCTCCATTTCTTAAAATGTATGAACAAATCAACGTGAATGTTAAAGGTTTGAGTACCCTGACCGCTCTAACGTACTCTAAATTAGTAAACTTGGAATTCGAGACCACTCTGTTTAAACAGAAGTCTCAGGAAGAAAACAAAAGAATTGACTGTGCACTTAATGCTCTGGTAGACCAAAAGCGCAACAGCGAAGATGAGAAACTCCTTGCAGAAGTTGCCAGAGAAGCTCTTGGCCTGCTGAAACATAACCAGAGGGTTTCTACTCGGGACGTGGTACAACCTACCATAGATTCAACCCACTGCAGTCAAATGAGAAGCTCCCAACAGCAACAAACCACAAGTGACAAAATACAAAGATCGACCTGAGCAGTAAAAACGTGCCCGGAGGGGGAAGAGCGAGCACTGCACTCTTCCCGTTATAACATACATCGACTTGATTGAACCCCAAGAAAATCCAGTGTCAAATAAGGATGAGAGGACATCCCAGGCAAAAGTGTCACAGGCAACCACACAAGATGAGAGCGCTGAAAAATCGGAATCCCCAAAACCATCTACTTCAGCAAATGGTGAGGGGATAATAGGCAACCCTGAATTGGGCAAAAGTTATACTATTCACTACTGGGAATAATGACGGAATATATTCCATATTCAATTCAACAAACATGAATCACAAAAAGAAAATAAGCAAACCCTTCAAGAAAAGAAAAACGAAAAACCAAATTAAAAGAATCGTATTACAAAGAATTCACGGAAATTCTTACGGAACATCAAAACCGTGAATTTTGCTCTCACCACTGAGAATCTGGGAGACGCTTTTCGAAAGATCTAAAGTTGTGAAGCCCGACAAAACAAACTTGAAGGCGAACATGGTGGAAGAAGCACAAGAGTGCTGAAGAAGTCATGAAAGAGTTGATGAACTTATTTACTTATGACAATGAGGAAGACTCGGAGGATCTGCAAACTCAGTCCGAATAAATGGAGCCAAATGGCTTCTGTGATCAAAAGGTGTCAACATCAAAAACCTCAAATCAAAAAATGCTTACATTGGAGGAAAAAAGGCTAAAACTTGCAGAACCTCCTGTGGAAATAAAAGCAGAGAGAGTATGGACCAAACATGGAAAAAAAACAATCAATTGGAAGAACTTGTGGGCAAGGTGCCCTCAAATCTCCTGCACCGGGAGATTGTGCAAATCCATGACAGGACAAAGAGGATCAATTGCGGAACCGGTGCAAACTCGTCAAAGTATCTCAATGGGAATTTGCACAGAAAACACAAGAGATATTATTTAATCCTGGAACGGATTCTGTCGATTAAGGATAGACTCACCCTTAATAGGAAGAATGTGCTACGTTTACTACATCATGTGCCGTCACTGAGAACCATTGAATCCAATGACATTAAGATGGTGGAATTCATAGATGACGCTCAGAACGACCAAGTGAAATTGCACATCGAATCAAGACTAATTTGTAACCTCCTGCTAGATGCAGTGCGTGTGCTGCTATCGTCGGGCTTTGACATTTCTGATACAAATGTTGACTCTAATAATGGGAGTGGAGACAAAAATAACAGTCCCAATGATCCTTGTTATCAGCCACAAAAACATAATACCAAGGAAAGACACTTAAATCTTGTGTTGCCACAGGTGGATGATAGCCCGAATAATCAAAAGAAGGTGAGCTCTAAATTTAGCAAGGATGATAATCCCCTACTAGGGGCACAAGTTGGAGAACGTATTAAAATCACTGTTGAGTGTCATGATAAAACATCAGATGAAATTCTAAGTAACAAAGACGCCATCCTCAAAACAAGAAAAGTAGATAACTGGAACTGGCTAGCAAAAGCATAAGAAGGCATCAACCATAGTTAACGTCAAGAACCAACTGGCAAAGGCACACACCTTATTGGCACATGGAACACCAGGGGTTTTGCGCACCTTTTTCAACATACATCTAATTGGTTAGTTGGCTTGGATGTAGTGTGTTTACAAGAAACATGGTTGGAAGTCTGCCCAATTGCTGAGGAGTTTGAGTTCACTATAAACCCAGCAATCAAAAAACAAAGGCAGACCAATGGCTGGACTGACTTTTGTTAGGAAAAGTTTGGGTTATAGAGTTATCGGCTCCACGAATATTTCCCTGTACGTCCAAGTCACTGTAATTGAATTAAGAGGGAAATTAAAGGTGGAAAATTGTCTGACCCTTATTGTAAATTTATACTGGCAACATAAGGCTGCTGGCACAATGGTATTCATTGACAGTGACTAAACTAATTGATGAGATCAATGCAGAGGAACCCTAGTCAAATATAATTGTGTGTGGAGACCTAAATATAAACTGTAAACCTTGGGCTAAAGGGTAAACATGGGAACATTAGCACATAGCAGTCCAATGGTGCGAAGAAATGGAGTTCAACATGTTAATGTTGAATGGAAATACAATGGAAGACATGCCCCCTCCATCCACGTGGAGAAGAAATTCTCAGGAGTCCATACTAGATTTTGTGTATCCGGCAAAGTCACCCAACGTTTCGTATCTCTTTAAGTATTCTGTAAATCAGAGAGCGATCACAATTTGGTGAAACTAACACTTGTTACGCCTGATGAGGAAAATGTGCATACCTGGAATCCTGAGGTGTCTGTGGATTAGAGTAGGATCCGTCTTTTTCTTAAAGACAAGGATGTGGACAATATTTTAGGATGTGGACAAGAGCTCAGACAATGCATAAAATCAAACAAAGACACATTTATTGCCGAAAAACAATCGATCCTGCAGAAATACAAAAATTGGCTGATCGCACATAGAGCAGCTGTAGAACAACAAGATGCAGAGGACATGATGACCAGATTAACAAACAAACAAGTCTCGAATTTTGGAAAGTCATCAACGAGGAAAGCTGCTGTCAAAATGCAATACGAGATAACATGGTGACTGAAGCCCAATGGGTCTTGCATTATAGTGAGCTTTATAAAAAAGAAAGGTCAAATTAAAAGACCCTGTGTTCCTAATTTTAGATCGATGGGACCTTATTTTCGATAAAAAAAACATTGGATAACATCAAACGAATCAGCTCATCAAGGGCTTCCGGATCCGATGGTCTCACTAATCGCATCCTAAAAAGAATCCGGAGAAATGGGCAGAATTCTGCTTCCTCTTGTTCCGAAAATAGCACTGGAGTGTGCAACCCTGAAATCTTGGGAGAGTGTGATTGTGGTACCCATTTTTAAAAAGGGTAATAGAGCAGACCCCAAGACCTATCGCACTTTTGGATGTTGTGGGCTAGATCTATTCCACTCAACTCCAACAGCATCTATTCGAGTGGATCACATCCAACCACCATTTCGATCCTAGGCAAACTGGATTCGTTAAGGGAGTGGGCTGTGGTTTGAATCTCCTGATAATCAACTTGATGAAAATGGAAGCTATAAGAACTGGAAGAAAGGTATTTCTTGCTTTCATAGATTTATCCCATGCCTTTGATCGCATAGATCGAGAAATACTCTGGATCGAGTTGGAAAAGTTAAATTGCCCTGCAAGTTTGGTTATGGCTTTAAAAGATCTGCATACCAACACTGAGGTAAAATCAGGCTTGATCAGGCAGGAACCCTCTCTGCCACAATAAAAATGTTTTGTGCTGTAAAGCAGGGGTGTCCATTGGCCGCAATCATCTTTAATCTGTTTTTGCCAGACATTGGTGCCACCCTTAAAGTAGTCTATCTTTTCCACCAAAAATCCATGGGAGTCATACAAGCTATATTCGCAATGCGGACGATTTAGTCTTGCTCGATGTAACAGCAATAGGGCTACAACAAAAACTACATGCCCTTGAAGAGTATGTTAACATCAATGTCTTGTGTATCAACACTAACAAATCAGAAATCCTGACGCTTCAAGACCTGAAGACTAACAAAGCAAGCTCCAAGAGGATGTTTAACTGGCATCTGGGAAAAGAGACCTTAAGAGTGTAATGCACACCAGATATCTTGGCATGTGGATCAGCTCAAGCCTGAACGATGCACCCTGGGAAAGCTAAATGCCAGCAATTGGCCGTACAAGCAGCTGTGATACATAAGAAACTTGGCAAGTTTTCATTAAGACCGGTTCTTGATTTTTATGAATCAAAAGCTGTTCCGGCAATGATCCATGGGGCAGAGTGCTTTGGGCTATCCGTTTTCACTACGGGCCACACTAGTAAACACTTTTTGGTCAAAGGTTTTATGGCTCCCAAAAGTACCAACTTTGTGTCTTCGATACAAATAAAATTTGCTATCAATAAATGCAAGAATAACTTGGAATATGCTCACAATGTACCGCAAAATGACGATGGAAAATGGTCTTCCACAATTTAAAATCGTAAAAGACCCAAGCAGTGGAAATAAAGAAAACATCCTTACGCTGTGGGTGGACCGTTGTGAGAAAACATTGAAAGATCTCAATATTGATATCATTACTCTTCAAACGAATCTAGCCAAAAAGACACTCTGGTTACGGGACTGGATTTATACAGGAGATCAGAGACTGAAACATAAAATAATGCTACATGTACTGTGCGAGGCAAAAGCATTAACAAGACTCCAATAGCTTGAAGTTTCCTAACAGGCATCGCTGATTGCTCTATATGAAATTTTGCCTCAATTTATTCAAGACCAAAGAGGTATTAGGTCAATTTGCAAAGTATCTCGGCATGGAACGGAGTTGTAGGCTCTGTAATAAGCAAGATGAGACCTTAAAACCCCTGACATTATTCTGCAAGGCATTAAGACCTGAAAGAACAAAACATTTGGGGTGTCTTTTTACCGAAAGTCAATTGAAGAGTGCTGAAGAGGGGTGGCAAGTATGCTTTGATGAATGTAACAGGAAATTAACAATTGCATTACCATTCTCCTTGGAAGAAATAACAAAACGATTGGCAGGAAAGAACGATAGAAACATGAACTTAGTAGTAACATACTAAAACGTTTTGTTTGTTTTCCTTGTCATATGCAAACAAGAATATTGTAGTATTAACATACAAAGATGTAGCCAGTTGTAAATGGTGATATGAATCCCATATTAAAGGTTTGTAATAAACCATATAAAGTAAAAATAAAAAGTGAAGTGATGTGTCTTGAATTTAGTTAGTCTCAATGCGGCTTGCTGCCTCTTTCTGTTTCAGCCATTGTCTGAGCTGGGTGTGTTCGAATCTTTCCCCTTCCCTCACCCCACCTGTGTCTTGCATTCTTCAAATGACATTACCTCCCCTTCCCATACCATATCTCCAATCTTTACTCACCCCTTTTCCTTCCACCTTTTTTAAATGCTCCTTTTACCATGCCCAGGGTGAAATTGGGATTGTCCAACATTGGGGTAATGGTGGAGGGTATATATGTGTGCTTTCTTAATTCTTCTATCCCAGTTGTCACATGACGTGCGTAGGACCCTGCTACATCTGGCATTCTGGGTTCTCTCATTTCCACGTAGCCAGATCAGACCTGTCGGGGGCATTCCGGCTACTGCTCTGTCTATACGAGCCCATATTTTGTCGGTACATCCCGAGAACCATTCCCTGATAGTTGGGCTGCTTCATAATATTGATATAGATTGGGGAGCCCTATTCCACCCTTGTGTCTGGGGGACCTCAGTACGTTCATAGCTACTCTCGGGCGATTATTCTGCCAGATAATTCTAGAGATTGGTGTATTCATTGATTTTAAAAAAGGCATTTGGGATAGCTATTGGAGTATGTGGAACCTATAAAGACCCCATCACGCGGGTCACCCTCTTTACGGTGTTAATACGACCCATCCAGGAGATCCGCAGCTGGGACCACTTCCTAAAATCTGTCTGCATTTGTTTGATAAGGTCTGGCTGGTTTTCTTTATATAGTGCGGTCACCCTGTCCATCAGTTTAATGCCCAAGTATGCTAGGCTTCTGACTGCCAAACGAAATGGGGGAACTATTGCATATTTGACTGGCCATTTCCTTTGAGAGTCCCACCTCTAACATCTCAGATTGCCCCATATTTATTTTTAAGCCCGACAATCTTTCCTGCTCTTTAAGGGTGGATACTAGAGCAGGAATAGACCTCTCCGTCTCCACCAATGTTAGTATCATGTTGTCTGCATGTGTAGGTTTTTTGTGTCCCCCCCCCCCCCCCAAAAGGTACCCCTTTAATGCACTGTTTCTGTCGTATTGCTGCTAACAGGGGTTCTAAGTAAATTGCATACAGGTGTGGGGGATAAGGGGAATCCCTTTCTCGTGCCACATTCTGTATGCATAGCTTCAGAGATTTGTTTGTTCACTACCGGGCAAATCCAAGGATTGCTGTAGCTTGCCCTAACCATTTGCATATATGTAGGCCCGAAACCCATTTGGCCCATTGTCTGAAACGGGTACGGCCACTCCACCCTATCAAACGTTTTCTCTGCATCCAACAAGATGAGTGGCTGTTATCTGCCCCATTTCTAGTTTCTCCAGCAGATAGATCACCCTTCTGGTGTTGTCCCAGGTTTGCCTCCCCTTTATGAAACCATATTGGTCCTACCCAATGACCCCCGGGAGAACCTCCTTAACTCTATCGGCTAGAATCCCTGGGTACATTTTTGCATCTATGTTCAATAACGCGATGGGCCTATGTAAAGACTGGATGGGTGTTATCTGTACCCCTGTCCTATATATGGCAGAGTAGATGCACAGAGCACCCTAGCCAAGATTCTCTAAGCGGTAGCAATGGAGGAGCAATCGAGGCTTAAGCTCTCAAGAGGTAATGCAGGCTATTTCTTAAGTACAGTGTAGTGCCGAAGCCCCCACAAAGGAATGTCCACACACTGTTAGTGATAAAACAGTTCTTTATATAAATAAGGCTCAGAATTTATACACGCACAAGAACACACTTTGTGCTCAGGCAATACTAAAATGATAAATATGTACAATATCTATGTACCACAGTTAACTCTTGATTCCATTAAAATGCACCAACTGCTGACAGTCTCAATGGCATACAAATCAAATAGTAAATGGAACCAACAATAGACACATGAAGGAAGACAAGTTGGGTTAAACAAATGGCAGAATATTTTGTCCCGTTAGCCAGACACAGTTCTGTGTGAGGATCGCCCCCCCCCCCCCCCACCTGGGCAACCTGTAAAGAAAGTGTACCAACAAGCCCAGTCCATATATTGTTTAATAGTCTTGGTTCCTAATAAAAAGGTTCTACTACCACAATGTACCTGGTTTAGCAGAGTTCGACGCCTGGTCGTCGACAGACCCTTCTTGAGTGAACTCCTTTTAAGGCAGGAGCCACGGATCGTTGAGATTCTTTGACAAAAAGGAGAACATTGTCGTTCAGGCAGCAGCTTCGGTCCTTGCGGTGCTAGTCGATCGGTCGTGGACGTCCTGCGAAGATGAGGCGTGCGGTGCACCTTGATGACTAGCGTTCGTTGCTGCAAAGAGTCAATGAAGAAAGTGGGCCCAGCAAGGGCGTTGTTGTCTGCGTTTGGCATCAGCGATCGGGACTTGACCACTGTTGGCTTTTGGATCTTCCGCTGCATCTTTGTGGACTTCAGGTGGCGGGAAACCCACTTGCGGATTCTCCTTGGTTTGGCGGCGACCTTGACTTTCTCTGGTGGGACAAAGCGGTCGATGGTGATGGGCAAGGGAGTCCTTGATTTCAAAGTGTCTTAGGCAATGGAGCGCTGCGGCTCCGGTCAATGAGGTTACAGCGGTCCTCCGAACCTCGGTCGACGACGATGGACTTCAATATCTGGGCGCTTCACTTGAGATTCCTCAGCGGTGCCCATCTCCGGTCGCAGAATTTCGAGGAATGACTTCCAGGGAGCCTTGGTGAAGGTTAGCTGGTGCACGATGTTCCCTCGTAGCTCGGGAAAAGGTCTCCTAGCCAGGTCCTCTCTTGGATCAGTTCTTGGAGACACAACCGCTTTCAGATTGCGTTGAAGGAAAGCAGCAGCAAAACCACCATCTTCCAGCTGGGCTTCAAGGTTAAGCATCAAGTTGCGACTTCAGCTTCTGAACAATTCCAGTAAGTGAGGTCCCCAGATATACTGTCCTCTCTCATTCACACTGCTGAGCCAATCATTCAGAAGGGCATGCAGCAGGCAGGCAGCCAATCAGGCTCACAGTGCATTCAGGCCATTCTTCTCCACTCACAACAAGGAATGTGGATTGGGACAAGCACCCAGCCATTCAGCACTCCACACTGCATTCATACCAGTTTCGGGCAGGGCTGTCTCAGTCATTGTGTCACACACCAGACACCCATAACATGAAATGTAGATTGGCCACACACTCCATTCACCCAGGTCCCACCCCAAGGGTGTACCCTCAACATAGTCATTGGGAAGGCTCCAGCCAGTCTAGCCTGATTTCCCCTCAATACCAGAATCACCCAACAGCCAGTCAGGGGAAGGGACAGAGTCAGGGCTTCCCAGGACTTTGCGAAAACAAGGTAACGGGCAGTGGAAAGCAAGAAGCCACAGGGGCCATCTTGTCTCATCAGGAATCGACTGATTCCAATGGCAGTTCCTGGGTATCCCAAAATGGAGAATACTCAGAGCACCTGTCTTATTCAGCATGGAGCTGCCACCAGCCCATACACTGCTCTGTGGGCCACACAGGTGCCCGGAAACCTACACTAGGGGTAAAGGGTTGTACCCTCACCCATGGGTGCCATAAGGGTATCCAAAGGGTCTGTTCACCACAACCAAAAAGAGGAAGAGCTGTACTGCCAGGAGTCCCACATGGACTCCTGTGCAGAAAATAACACAGAACACACATGATAAAAGGAGTACAGGACCAGGACAGGGAGGCCCTGTCCATCCAATGCATTTCCAGCATCACAGCCTATATGACCTGCAATTTGTTGGGTCCTTATTTGGCTTCCCCAATCAGACTACTTTAGCTTCCGTCATGGAGGTCGTCACACACTCCCCTTCCCTAAATATGTTAAAAAGTTCTGCCAGGAACCCTTTAACCTCCTTTATAGAAGACCTTATAAAAACCCCTGGTAAAGCCATCTGGCCCTGGTGCTTTGATTGGCATGTTTTTAATCGATCTTGCCACCTCTTCCTCTGTAATTTCCCTTTCGAAGGGATTGTGTCCTCCGACGTATTTCTTATCTTTGATAGATCATCTCCGAGCTTGCTGGCCTCGGAATTTTTTTTTCAGTAGAAGGCGCTGCGGGTCGACGTCCCTCAAGCCGATGTCCCTCAACGGCCTCCGTATCGGCGCCGACGTCACCACGCGTGTAAATTGACTCGCGCAGCGTCCGTTGCTCAGTTCTGTTTTTCCGCGCTTCGTGGGGCCTCGGAATATTGTTGCTCAGTTTTTCAGTCAAATATATCGATATCTTCTTCGTGAATACCGACTCGTAACAATGGCTTCCTCACCCGAACCAACGACTCCACGGTCCGGCTTAAAAAAATGTCGAGACTGTGGAAAGAAAATGTCGTTGACGGATCCTCACAGGATCTGTTTGTGGTGCCTGGGAATCGAGCACTATTGTTCGGAGTGCGAGGACTGCATGTCCATGATGGCGAAAGCCTTGAAGGAGCGTAAGGGGAAGCTCGAGAGAGGTAAGTAAGTTAAAACTTCTTCGAAAGTTTCCTCGGTGGAGTTGAGGCATTCGTCTCCTCGCCATCATAAGACATTCTCGTTCTAGATCTCGAAGCAGTTCCCATCACTCTTCGAGATCTAAGCATTCAAAAAAGAGACGTTGAAGATCTCCTTCCTCGTCTTCGCCTTCTTCCGTTTCCCCAAAAAGTGTCTCCTGTCCCACAAAACATAGCTCTCAGGCTGAGTGGGAGGAATTCAGGAAAAAGATGCGAAGCGTCTTCGAGAAAGCGGCCTCGACCCCCTTCGAAGACTGCTGAGGGTGATACCCTGGGTGAAAGACCCGAAAAATAAAAAAGCCGCGAATCGCAGTACCCGGTGAAAGAAGCCACTCGAGAGCGTCACGAACCTTCGAGTAAAGGCAAAGTTGCATCTTCGACGCTGTCGTCGAGGATCCCTTCGACACATAGATCTGCGTCTTCGACGCCGTTATCGAACAGTTCTTCGACGCACAGGTCACTCGAGTCAATGCCGAGAAAGGACAAACCCACGGCCACCTCACAGCCAGTGGCTATACCCAGAGCCTCGAGCACGAGTATGTCGTCGACAACCTCGAGTAGAATCCGATACTCTCGAGTTCATCGAGGCCTCTACCACCTTTCTCGATGCCTTTTTCGATGGCTTCGAAGCTTTTAACTTCTGCTTCGACGACATTGACGTTTTCTCAGCCAATCATGACAAATCTTGTTCCTTCTGCTCTGGAAATGGGATTTATACAATTTTCAAGACCTGACCACTCCAGGGTCTTATCTTCTATTTACGAAGAAGGGGAGGATTCAGATCAGGAAAGGCCTTTTGAGTTGCAGGGATCTGTAACTCCTGCACTAGAGGAATGTACCTCTGAGGAAGGTAGGTTGAAAGAGCTCCATGAAACCCTACAGGAAGCAAGTGGGTTGGACACTTCCCCAGAAGTGGAATTTGCCACACCAGACGCAGGGGAACATGCTGAAACCCCTTATAGAACCTTGATGGCAAGGATAATATAGTTTATGGGATGGTCCACACCCTCACCTGCTTTTCAGCAAGACGACCTCACAGACATCTTAGTCAAAGGTCCACAGGAGGATCCTGTAGTCCCATTTCATGCGGCATTACAAAGGAGATTATTGGCAAACTGGGAAACACCTGAGGTTATCCCAGCAGTTAACAAGAAACTATCAGCTAAATATCGGGTGTCTTCTGCTGACCCTGAATATTTATCCAAACGCCCAACTCCGGAGAGTCTGGTTGTTCAGGCAGCAACTTCATCAGGTAGTAAATCGGCTTACCCTACTGTTCCACAGGACAGGGATGATGAGAGATATGACTCTATGGCCAAAAAAGTATTTTCCGCATGTAGCATGGCGTTGAAATCCATCAATGCTACTTGTGCGCTCGCAAGGTTCAGCCACACACTTTGGGAGTGTGCTTCATCAGCGGCTGACTGCCTCCCGGAGGGAGAAGAAAGGGAAGCGTTTCTCAACATCATTAAGGATGGTAAGGACGCAATGTGCGAATCCCCTCAGACTGGCATCGTTTCTGCTGACAGTATCAGCAGGGCCATGGCGGCAACTACAACAACCATGAGATTTGCTTGGTTGCGAAAGTCTGGTTTTGCTCCAGATGTGCAAAGCAGACTCTTGAATATGCCCTTTGACGGCTCTTCTTTGTTTGGTAAGAAGGTGGACGACAGTTTAGAAAAACTATAAACATCAAAGGCAGCAGCAAAATCCTTAAAAGCTGCATCCCTCAGACACCATATCGCCCCTCAGGAACCCCTTGGACAGGTAAGTCCTTTCGCTTCTATTCCGCATTCGGAAAGGGCAGAGGACAGCCGGTTCAAAGGGGTCAGAAGAAATTCACCCGAGGTGGACGGGGTAAAAACACAAAAGCCGCAGCAGCAGCAGGTGCCTCTTTACCCTCGGCATCTGCATCAGCCACCTCCAAACCGCTCCGAGGACTCTCTTCACAAAACACCAGTAGGGGGCAGGTTAACTCAACATCTGACGGAATGGCAGTCTATTACGTCAGATGCTTGGGCATTGGAGACAGTTGCCCAAGGTTACTGCCTGCCTTTTCTACACATCCCTCGGAGTCATTCACCGGAGAACAGCTCTCTGAAAGTTCCAGATCCGCTCCTCTTGCAGGAAATTGTAGACCTGCTAGAGAAAGGTGCCATAGAACCGGTACCTGTAGCTGAGAGGAACAAGGGCTAGTACTCTCCCTACTTTCTCATACCAAAGAAAGACTGAGGACTAAGACCTATCTTGGACTTACGAGAATTGAACAAGTTCCTCAGGAAGGACAAGTTCAAGATGGTAACTCTCTCTCAGAGCCTTCAGGCCCTCCAGCTCCAGGACTGGCTGGTATCTCTGGACCTCCAGGATGCTTATTTCCATGTGCCAATCCATCTCAAGCACAGGAAATACCTGAGGTTCGCAATTGGCGGCTCTCATTATCAATTTCGAGTTCTGCCATTTGAGCTGACCTCCACCCGAGGGTCTTCACCAAGCAAATGTCGGTAGTGGCGGCAAGTCTAAGGAGGGAAGGGATCCAAGTCTACCCCTCCCTGGACGATTGGCTGATCAGAGCTGTATCTTCAGAAGAAGCTCAGATCCTCTTACGGCCACCTGGCTCCCATAGGGGCGTCGACCAGACCCGGACAGCTGCGACCTCTTCCAACGTGAAGCGTAGTGCAGAGATGACAGACTGGACTGGACTGGACCGCCTAACCTTGTCTACTTGACCCGTAGAAGTATTCTCAGCACCAGGCTCCCTCTGGATGCCGTTCCCTTTTTCACCGTAAGAGTCCCGTTCTATTCACATATCTGATTCTGCTTAATATTCTCCTTTCTTGGGCCCAGCCGGGGAGTCGGAGTGCACTTTCACTCCTCCGCAGCCATCTTGGAATCAGCTTTGTGTTTTCTTAAGGCCTGCAACAATAAAGAAACATCTGCAGCCCTAGCAAACTCCCGCCAGACTGCCCTCAAACTAAGCAGGGCAGTGAGCCCAATTAGATGCGATTCCTCTGCAGCTAGGAATATAGTCAGTATCCCTTTTGACAAGTTTACACAGAGCCACCCTATCAGTGGCATGGATATGTGGTGCCTTTTTTTTAATCAGTGGTGTTAATCATTTTAAAATCTTTTATATCATTCTGATTTGCAACTGTCTACTGATTTTAATTTTCCATTCAAAATTGCTATTTTCTATTGCTGCTTTACTGTGAATATTTCAGTTTGGTTTGTCTTTTTTCTTTCTCTGTAATGTACTTTTTACTTTGATGGCATCCAGCCGAATAAAGTATGTTAGTATTGTCACTTTATCCTCCTTTGCCATGTTCTTTACCCCACTCTAATCTGACTTTAAATGAGCTGTCCGGATTCAGTTTATTACCTAGAAATTGGCATATTTTCACCTGCTTTTGTCCCCTGAGAGTCTTTACTTTCATTTTGTTTTCATTATTATTTTTAAGTGTGCACGTGGCCTTCCTTACCTGTGCTCCAACATTCCTTTATTTCGCTGCTCGCTTTCTCCTTTTCTTCCTTGCAATTTCTTCTTTCTGTGCTTTGCCTACTGTGTGCATGGTCTTGTTTCTGCTTGTTAAGGTTGTGATTGTGTGAAAGGCTATCTGACAAATGTATGCATGTGGCCAATACGTCTTTGTTTTCTGATCCACAGGAATTCTTCTGACAACTGCCAGACTGGCCTCTTTAAGGTTTCCTGGATCACGTTTCTCCTAGCCAAGGGTAAGTTATTTATCATTGCATTTTCTGGATCACCCTACCGCATATTGAATGTGCTACAGCTAAACATTGTAAGCATGCATACTTGACAGAGAATTTCAAGTTTTGTAGACTTCATGGACAGACACCCTGACCAATTGTCAATCCTTACAGATGCTTCACAGAGAGGGGCATCAGCACAGCAGCCCACTGCCAAAATGTCTTGTATTGAGCCACCCAGCACCTCTGCTCTAGGCACTCTGGCATACCGAGATCCCTCTCAAACATACCAAGCCCCTCTCAGGACTTGTATTGTGACGACCGCTTAGGAGACCCAGGGTCTCGGGGGACTTTTATGGTCAAGACCAAGACCAGTTTTATGACAACAACATTTACGTGATCCAGTTGCCAGACCACTAGGACCAGCCGGTAGCAGATTTGCCTGTTGACAGTCAACTACAATACAATGAACCACTACTAAAGCAGCACAGCATTTTAATATCGACACTCGGGCACAGGTCGGCAAGGACTTAGTGGAAGATATTCTGGGGGACAAGAAGTCTGCCACCCAGTTTATCCCACTCCTGAAGTCATCCAGCCATCTCTACTGGCACCTAGTCTCACAAGGGCAGTCAACCCCAGATTAGAGAAACTATTCAGATGCGCACCCACTGACCCATTGTATTAGGGGCCCTGCTTAAACCAGATTCCTTAGTGGTCACAACCACCAGAAAGAGGGCAGGCACTCCCCTGCCATCTGCAGAAGCCCCGCCAGACAGGAAAGCAAAAAGAGATATACTTTTGGGAGAAAGGCACCTCCTCTGCAGCATACCAGGCCAGAATCGCTAATAACACTATGCTGTTAGCTAGATATGGTTACTGCAAATGGGATGACCTGCAACGCCAAATTGAAGCCGTCCGAGAACCACTAAAGGCTCAATTACTAAAGACCATCTAGAAGGCAAGCAGATCTCAAAGTGCATCCTAAACAATAACCTTGATGCGGCAGATAATGCAGGATGCATCATATTGGAGAATGCTCATCAACGCCACGCCTGGCTCAGACAGTCAGGGTTTAAGCTAGAAACTCAGGCAATCCTCTTAAACATGCTAGTGGAGCCAATTGTGTTATTCAGGACGGCCGTAAAAAAGACACCCTTAAGAGTGCCAAGGAGGAATACAACACTCTTTAATCCCTTGGACAGTTGGCAAACCCTAGTCCCAAGAGGGCTCCCCAAACTCTAGGGGATTTCGGGGTCAGGGTGCTCGATGTTCCTCAGGCTACACTCTGGGTGGACAGTCCTCGTTTTAGGGCCAGTTGCAAGGCCAAGGCTGCAGTAGGAGGCTGAATTTCACACTTCGTTCACGTATGGGAGGGGATAATGTCGGACAAGTGGGAGTTGTCCACCGTGGCAGGTGGGTATTATATTGAGTTGCTACAAAACCACCCTACTGCCCGCCAAGACGGAGAAACATGACAGCAAAAGTACAACGCATGGAGGAAGTAAAGGTCCTGCTGGAAAAGGACGCCATAGGGATCATCCCAGCAAACCAGGTAAACAAGAGTATTTTCCTTGTTCCAAAGAAAGACCTCACCATGCGCCCAGTAGTAGATCCGGGCCCTGCGAAAATATGTCAAACCCTAATGTTTTGCATTACCACGCTACTAGGCATGGTATCATTGGCTATGAAAGATGCATACTTTCATATTTCAATTCACCCTGCGCACAGAAAATACCTTTGTTTCAAAATAGCGGGAGTACAATACCAGTTCAAAGTACTCACATTGGTCGTCGCCTCTGCACCAAGAGTATTCACAAAGGTGCTTGCAGTAGTGACAGCACGCCTGCTTAGAAAGTCCATCCCAGTATACCCTTATGTGGACGACTGGCTAATACCGGGGAATCTCCTCAGATTTGTAAATTAAATACACAAAGAACAATACATTTTCTCTTCACTCTGAGTTTCTCCATCAACGATAAAACATCAAGTCTAGTCCCCAGCCAAAGAAAACAATTTCTAGGGGCTATTCTACAGACGAGAGGAGCTGGCTTTCCCCTGAAACGAGAGAGTACAAAATGTGCTGTTGTAAGTACTTCACTACAAGGTCGGTCGCCAGATAACTGTACGCAAAGCAATGAGCTTGCTCGGGATGATGGCCTCATGCATTCACTTGGTTCCACACGAGCAACAGCGCATGCGTCCAATGCAGGAATGGTTAGCGAAACAGTGGTCTCAGGCAAGTGCATAGTGGGACGATCTAGTGGTTGTTTCGCTAAAACACTGGTTCTGGCTCTTCACTGGTGGTCCAAGGGCATCCTGTTCAAGGGGAAACCTTTTTGCGCTCCACCAGCCTCACTCACCGGATGGGACCCACTTCCTCCACAACACAGCCCATGGCCAGTGGACACACGCTACTGCCCAAAGACATATCAACTTCCTAGAATTCTTGGCAGTCCTCGAGGCTCTTCAGGTCCTTCATCAACATCTCAAGATCAAACAGTGCAGATCCTCACAGACAGCACCACAGCCATGTTCTATCTGAACAAGCAAGGAGACACACACTCCCAAAGTCTGTCCACGCTATCCCAAATAATATGGAAGTGGGCACTCAAGCGGAACATATTTCTAACATCCCAACATGTTCTAGGGGAACTCAATTCTTTTGTAGACACTCTAAGCAGACACCCCCTACCTGACGAACACCAGTGGCACCTCGACAAATATCCTAGACAGAATATTCTCACACTGGGGTCACCCCCCAGTAGACATATTCGTCACAAACCTAAACTCACATTGGCCAGATTTTGCATCCAGGATCCCCAACCAGGGTCCAAGGGGAACGCGTCCAGGTTTCCCCAACCGGGGTCCAAGGGGAACGCCCTGTGGATGAACTGGTGAGAGAAATTTGCTTAAAGTGCCCCCCCCTCCCCTACCGCCCGACACTTCTCCGGAGCAGTATAGTGCACAAGATGCACCAGGAAGAAGTACCTCCGATCCTGGTTGCTGCTATGTGAGTGCGACAGCCTTGGTTTCCACACCTGCTCAAACTGGCGATGTGCAACCCAATCAAACTCCCATGCCCATTCAACATGTTGACACAACTCAAAGGGGCATCCTTCCACCAGCGCCCACAGTCTATGAACTTGACAGCTTAGCTCCTAAAGTCATAGTTTGGCTACTTAAATCTTCCACAGAGGTGTATGGATATCCTTAGAGGCACGAAAACCCAACACCAGACACTCTATTTTAATAAGTGGAAGAGATTTGTTTGTGATATGGTGCACATCACAAACACTAAACCCAACAATGTTGTCCAGCTAACATCATTACATGCTTTACCTACTAGACTCAGACCTAGTATTTAATTCTATAAAAGTCCATCTGGCGCCCCTGTCATTTTAAACCACTTCACAGAACAAGGTGTCCTGGTGGAAAGTCCATATTAAGGCATTCATGGAAGTGCTAAAGAGCCTATACTCCCCACCCCCATGTCCATCACTCCTCCAGGTTGGGATCTCAATGTTGTGCTCTCCAAGCTCATGGGTCCACCCTTTGAGCCTATGCACAAGGCCAGCCTAAAACAACTTACTTACAAGACTGCATTCCTAGTAGCTATCACCTCCAGAAGACTGGTCAGTGAGCTATGGGCTTTGTCTGTACAAGACCCCTTTTTCATTATACAAAAGGACAAGGTTGTCCTCCAAACGCATCCTAGGTTCTCACCCACGTTCATTTCAAAGTTCCATGTAAATCAATCCATAGAACTTCCTACTTTCTTTCAAAAACCATCAAACTCAGCAGAATAAAGCCTCCATACACTTGATGTACGGAGGGCGTTCTTGTACTATGTGAATGAAACCTCTAAGGAAAACAGACCAACTTTGTTTCCAAAGCGCCTGATAGAGAAGGGTGATCACATAACAAAGCATGCCTTCTCCATATGGATAGTCAAGTGCATACAGCTGTGCTATTCCTTATCCAAGCAAGTCTTCCCTTTCACCCCGAGGGCACACTCTACCAGAGGTACAGGAGCTACCTTTGCTTTCATTCCAAACTTCCCTCTAGACGCCATCTGCCAAGCTGTTAAATGGAGTTCCATCCATACGTTCACACAGCATTATTGCATTGACACACACTCTAAAGCAGATTCACAGGTGGGATAAGCAGTCTTAAAACATGTCTTTGCCACTGTACCTCCTCCCACCCGAGATACTGTGCGCTAATCTATGCAGAGCATGTGATCTAATTAGATCCACAAGCTCCAGAAGGGACTCAAAGTAATCATATTTCTGGTGCTTGTATCTGCTTAGATTCACATGCGCCCACCCTTCCCCCCCCCTTCTGGAGTAGAAGGCGCACAGATGTTTTCTGGGTTATCACTGTCTCTGCTTTATCATATCTGTACTCGCGCTACCTTTCATGCAACCTCATGCCAGAAACAATCTATCTGAGGGACCTTGACACGCCAAGGACCCATGGGTACAGTACAAGTGACACTAGGGATAGTACTACTAAACACGCCCTGTCAAAGTCCATTTTCGAGTTTCAAAAACAAATCTTGTAATACTCTGACTTCCACTAGATGTCGGACTATGCAAGCACCAGAAATAAGATTACAGTGAGCAGTGTATTTCTTCTGATTTGTGGGTGCATTTTCCCATAAGCTGCACTCCTGCCTAATAGTTCCACGTCCTACCCATTAGTGTTGCTGATGCTTGCATTTCCCCGCAGGTGTTGACTTTGACTAATATGTATTTGTTATGCGCTCTTGCCACTGGGCTTGGGGGTTATGCCTCCATGTGTCCATGTGAATTTCTCTTAACCACTGCCATTGCTTCTGTGCTGAGTGTGCGAGTTAACTACATATTACTTTTTTCTATCAGTTTTTGCTTGGCTATGTCATGTTCCATTCTGGACATGCACTGCTTTTCTACTCTTGATCCGCATAAGGACCCTGAATCATGTGGTGAATGAAGTGAAAAAAAAAAATCTTATTCTGTACATGTCCATGATTCTGGGGCGATTGTTTTGGGACCTGGTAAAGGGCTCTGGATTTAAGAGTGTTATTCTCTCCACACACGAAGCATATTTTATCCTGACTGATCATGGGGTCTACGTACTACTGTTATCATTGTCTGCACTTCTTGATCATCGAAGGAAAGGATGGCGGCGGGGCTTTAGTGGATTGTCGTCGTACCGCCGCAGAGATCAAATAAGGCATGTGTGGCTCCCGCAGCTTCGGTAACTCCCGGTTTAGCTCTCATCTACAAGTCAGCTCATCACAATACCCACAAAGAAGCATCATTTGGGTCTCCGATCCTCATGATGTGGAAGGTCCTGCAGTTCGAAATGGGCATTATGAGCTTGCTCTTAATGCTTGCCGGGGTTGCCAAACACCAGTGCTCCGTGTGGTCTCTCATATAGGTCAAGTTCCCTGCAGCTCTCATATTGTTAAATATCCATCCAGAAAAACTATTTTCCAGTCACACTCGTGGCAGCATGACTGGTTCACTAGTCTGTGATGGAAACAGCCTCAGCCGTTCTAACATGCATGTCACCACCATGTAGGAACTTCTGTGTGCGGTGCACGTGGCACTTATTTGGAATGTTGCCAGGCACTGTGTATCCTATGCAGTTAATGTCCAGTACCCCAGACCTCAATAGTGCTTTGTTTCCACAGCAGCCGAGCAGTCTCCCTGCCATTTTTGACAACAAAGACTCTGATGGAGCCCTGCATGCAAGAAAATGGCTGGTATGTCCTTTCAGGCTTGCAGTTGACTGTGCCCCCATCTTGCACTATTTTGAAATAATTTATTGCAGAAAAGAAATTGAGTTGGAAGAAAGTTAATTATGCTATCCCAGCTTTAAGCTTTAAAATAAATTGTCGCAACCTTGGAGTACTTTTTAGGGACATTGAGAATTTCAGGTTATACACAATGTCCCCTCTACTTGGAAAGTATACTGTGAATCTCCACGAGCCGCCCAATTTGCTTTACTTTTATTCTTCCCCTGCCACTTGTTGCAGCGCTAGGCATACATTCCACTACCATGCATGGAGGGTTCAACATACCAAAAAAGTTGAGCCATCTTCTGTCCTGTACCATCGGCACAGACTGACATCCTCAAGATGATACCCGCTGTATTCCGATATGCTCGGTTTCTGGGATCGTATATGCTTGTATGCACATAACCCTACCATTTGTAGCTGTAGATGTTTGAACATTTTACTTTGAAATAGCAGCAAAAATAGGAGTTTGATTGGCACCTCTACTTTAGGCACAAATATGCTGCTTAAATATATCCAACATCTACACATCAGACATGCTCAGAAATGACCTAGAGAAGTTTCATTAATGACATTTTGATTGGGGAGACCAAGAAAATGAAAAATCAACCTGCACTCCTGTGTTACTCTCCAATACATTGTAGATTCCAATGTTGTGATCATTTTTTAGCTGAATATTAAATAAGCTTAAGGTGCAGAGATAACCAGCCCTGGCATATGGGTTGTATAATATGAATCAGAAAACAATTAAGTTCCAAATGTGGGAACTCCCGTCCACTGCACACTATCAATGGCTCAAAACATTTTGAGTCCACGTAATGTGGTGAATCTTTGTGTATTTGGTTCAATATACTATGCCAACTTTTTACTCTCATCAATAAGCAATTTTTTATATAATTAAATGCCCATCAGATAGACTGACACAATCAATTTTCTTGTAAAACACAGATGATGTATTTGTGGCCCAACGCATTTCGAGAGTAATCTCTTCAGTAGTGCAAGGTATCGTCAAATTCAATAATCAAGCATTTCAGACGCTATTCACAGTATATAGGTACTTAAGAAGGGCTTCTGCCTAGGAGGTAGTCATATCGAATCCAGCGATCAAAATAGTTTGATGCAGAATAGTGAATCCTGCCATGTTTGTAGCTGAACCACTGGCAGAGGACGAGCATGCACATGACTGTTCGAACTGTGTAGAGTTGTATGATGAAATCCTTGGGATAAAAGAAAATACTTTTGCAGGAGGAGAAATTGTTTTTATTGATGGTTCTTCAAGAATCGATCAAAATGTTGGACAGGGATACACAGGTGCCGCTGTAGTAAAGCATACAGCCAATGGGGAGTTTCAGACATGGTAAGTGCAGAACTCCCGTCTCACTATTCAGCACAGGCTGCAGAGTTAGTGGCGCTGATTGTCGCACTTGAATCGTGCAGACCAGGAAGTAACAGTGTACAGCGACTCCGCCTATGTGACCTCAACGGTGCACGCAGGGTTTGCATGTTGGAAAAGGAGGGGCTACCTCTGAGCGGATGGCACGCCAGTGCAGCACACCGCCTTATTGGACAGGCTTATTAAGGCACTGCAGCTCCCAGTAGCCATCGCAGTCGTTGGATGCACAGCACATACTAAAAGGGTAGACTTTATCTCACGAGAAAGACGATGAAGCGAAACTCGCTGCATGTTCAGAAAATGTAATGACATTTGATACGTCTGATCTAAATGAGAAAATGGTTGTAATGATGAATGTGACTGAAAGATATAGTGATTTGTCAAAGACACAGTTAATAGGAGATCCAGGGGGAACACCTCAAGATGAGAAGGATTTGTGGATGCGGAGAGGGTGTTCTTTAAACCCCTCTGAAACATTGTGTCGGCAAGACAGCACTTGTAAACCGGTGATGCCTGTAGCCTTATTGAGGGAGGTACTGGAAGAGCTACACTACCCTGCACACACAACTAGAGAGAACATTGCTGCAACTATTGCAGAGGATTGGTTCGTACCAAAGAGCATGTTGCATTCTATGTAGTGAACTGCATCGTGTGTCAAAAATTCACGGCTGGGCATACCTTGCACACAGGGGAGTTATTCCGAGACCCACTGGCCCCTTTCAGCATTTGCATATCGACTAGGTCGGCATGCTGAAAGTATTTAATGGATATAGATACATGATTGTTGTAGTTTGTCCTTTTTCAAGATGGATTGAAGCGGGTCTGTGTACACACCCAGACTCTACCTGTGCAGCCAAATTCTTAGTGCGGAAAGTGTTTCCCAGATGGGGAGTATGTGAAGTAATGAGGTCAGACAATGGACCACATTCTGTGAATCAAACATTTGAGCAAATTAGCTTGTTGCTTGGTATAAAGCACAAGTTATCTTAGGCCTATCATCCCCAAGGAAATGGGATCTGTGACAGCTTAACGGCTTGCTTAAAGAAAGGATAGCCAAGTTGAAGCTTACCTTGAAGAAAGAGTGGTTGCATTGCCTACCACTGGCATTATATGCACTAAGGAACCAGCCAGGTTCGGACCCCATCTCACCCCCCATGAGATGGTGACAGGGAGACGGATGAGGACACTCCTCACGCCTCCATCCAGAGTTAGAAGTGATGCTGAGCCTACAGCAGAACTGTTAGGAATGAAGCTACGTGAGTATCTTATGTGTATGACGTCAAGTATCTCTCATTTCAGGTCAGATACGGCGAAAAGGATGTGGGGCTGCACAGAACACAGGAGATGCTTCAACAAATAGTGTTCAAGAACTTTGTGTTCCCAAATTATTCCCCGGAGATGCAGTCCTAATCTGCAATTTCACAAGGAAGTGGCACAAGCCCAGATTTAACGGCCCCTTCATTGTAGAAGACGTCACGCCTTCTGCAGTCAGAGTGCAAGGTTTACACTGGAGAAGTCCCTCTGACCCAATCCCCTAAAGAAGCAAGCAACGGGGAAGAAAATGCAGACAAGGTCTATGACTAGGAAGGACGCAGAGGCTGTCGTGTGAAAGAAAAGATTTCATTTGACTGTGGCTTGGTTCGGGACACGCTTAGCCACTTCTCAAAGACTATGGGAAGCTGATGCGAACACTCTGTGCAGTCATTTCAGGGTGAAAGGAAGATCTTTTGTTCTTAAATCCACAGGAGCTTGTTAAATCTTTGGACTGAGGCATGCTGAAGTTTTGATAAGAAAAAGAAGAAATATGCCAAATTCCGAGTACATTTTCGACAATTGGAAGAGGGTGCAGTACCCTGATTCATTACACACTGAGTTCCTGTTTGGATTTGCCCATGGTGATTCCCAGTGATAACGTTTCAAGGATCATATTTGAAGTTTTTCTCTTCTGCGCACGTATGCGGCTATTGTGGAGAGAACTACTAGTGTTTGTTTTTCTGAAAGATCCTAAGAATGGTCGAATCCTAAGAAGGTTGCTCACAGCAATTATTGAGCAAATACTGCAGTTGCCAGAGTATAGTGGGGAAAGGACAAATGTCCTGATCACCTGATGATGCTCAGAAACTAGTCAGTTTGGCGTTGATTGTCTGATTGAAGAATGCCCGCATCTTGTTGGAAGACACACTGATGTGCGCACATTCATAAGGGATCCACAAACACTGCAGAGCTAAACGAAATATTGAGAGGCATCATACTACAAGTGAATGCTTATTGTGCGAGAAATCTGAGATCATAGTGAAACTTTCCTTCGAGGGACAGATCGAGAGGTTGCTGGTCAGACAGAACTTTTGTTTCATGCTGGAAGAAATTCAACATGTCATCTGGTCTAAGGCAAATTCGAGGATTAGACTGGGAATTGGTGTATGTCGTTGAACTTGTCTAGACTTACTGATATCGTTTTTCTTCATGCTGGAGAGGCATTCACATTTCGTCTGGTTAAAAACTGATTCCAGGGATACAGAGTTATTGTCATTCCGTAAGCAGAAAGCTGATCGAGGACAAATTGCTGAGTCAAGATAGCTTCAAGAAGCAGTACATAATGCTGATGTATTAAAGATGACTTTTTCCTTCCTTACCCAATAAAAATGGGTAGTATCAGCAATAATATAATAATGCCATATGCAGAGAGTTGTCCACAAAGTAGATGCTGTAAATTAACATACCTCTGTTATTTACGCTTGCATTGTGTTCTTAATCCTATTGCTTTCACTCACAGTACGGACATCGTACTACCTTGATGTACATGGAGTTAGGACTCCTGTGAATGTCCCTGAGCAGAAGGAAGGTATAATCGTGGCAACTACTAGGCAGCCAAGACCCTATGTATTCATTCCTGTTCCAAAGAAAGATGACAAATTGCCTGAACCTGAGATAAGTGTCACTAATAATCGTTCACATGCAAGAAGTGTATTAGAGACCCTTCTAGGACACAAAAGACGGCTTGGCAAGACAGGACAAAAGGTTGTTAGATGGCGAGTCCATACAAATAATGCATGCAGTTACGCCTGGTCCTGTGATAAATGACCATAGATGATCCCTAAAAGACAGTCACACATGGACATTTTGCGACACATTTTCATGCCTAAATGGTATGTTCAGAGGATGAAACTTGCTGAACTTTCTCCTACTCAGGGAGCACTGATAGATGTTCCTGTAATTGATCCAGTTAGGAGCTATGCTAACGCACTTCATGAAATGATTATGGAAGGTCACATGAGAAGAATGAGGCCTAAAAGAAGCACCAAAGAGGATGATTTTGAGTAAATGATTACCTGGACAGCACAGCTCACCTGGAAAATAACATATGGTATTGGCATGTGAAAGAAGTAGGAAGAACTTTGAAGGAGGAATTTTTCGTATGTGCACTCATGCCATACTGTAAGGGGGAAATCTAAGCTCTTTATAGCTATTGAAATAGATGTTCTGACTGCACACTGCATATTACATCTCGCATTCTGTAGTACAAGAGTCCAGTTCATGGGTCAAACAGCATACCTCAAATGGGCAACTGAATGGACATATCCAGATGAAGATGACTAAATCCAAGACACAAAGACAAGAAACAGAGCCCATACTAAGAATCATGTGATCAGATATGAAAAATCTGGAGTAAAAGGAGCTGAAATCATATAGGAAGTAAATAAAAAGCTGAAAGTTCCAGGAAAAGCTGCAGAAGATATTTGTAGATAGAAGGGCAGATGCAGATTTGGGGAGCTGTGCTATCACCAGATGGTTGGGAAGAAGGTGTAGTGATCTGCAGAGACTGGGTGATAATGGGTCTCTACCAAACAACTATTCAGAATGCACAGATGTTGTGAAAGCCTCTGTGGTCGAAACTTGCTAGGCTACTGATATGCGTCAAAGACAGAGGAGGACCCTTGCAGAGAGTGCCTTTGGAGAGTGCAAAACTGTGTTTCAGAAACAATGGCACCAGAAAAGTTGGAGAGAACCAGAATTGTGGGAGAATATTTGAAGCACCAGTAATGAACATTGGCACAGCAGTGATCATTGATGATTATTGGGCTTGTGGATCCAAGGCATACATGACGTTACCCAAGGATTGGGGAGGAATATGCACGTTGGTGAATGTCCATGTTCCAGCATTGGTGATTCCAAAGAGTGATCTGAATCTTGACAGTTTTCCAAAAGCAGATGCTCACCCGAGGAAGAAGAGACCTGTGGAGCTGATAAAGAGGATGAAGAGAGAACACTATTTCTCAGCCAAAACAATACAAGCTTTTCACTATCCCTATGAACAGACTGTTTAGCCAGACTTCTTCAGTGTTCACATTAGTCTTCATGCTGAGAATTCAGGTTGGAGCAAATACAAAGTGGCTTCAGATTACCAGATGGGAATTGCTGCAGACACTTAACACAACTGTTAAGGGATTCAATGCTATCGGAGAAGGGATGAGAGCCATAAGACTGACTCTTCAGAACAGATATGTCTTGGGCATGATCACAGGATGGAGGTGTTTGTGCAAACATTGGAGAATCATGTTGCACATGTGTACCTTCTCATGATGACTAGAATGGAACCTTGAAAGAGGCCATAGAGATGCTGACGATACCCCATGGTCAGATGATAGACGAAGTAGAAGACATTTCTGATGACAGCTGGTTTGGATCGCTCTTTTCGTGGGTTCCACAATGGATGGCAGATATGTTCAAGTTTCTTGGAGCCCTGATAGTGATGATATTGCTTGGATTTTGTGTGATCAAGATAATAATCTCGCAATGCAAGAAGGCAGCAAAGAAAGCCATAGGGCTGAAGATCATGAACCATGTCGAATCAGGATGGAAAGCCAGACACTTAACAGATGAAGAGATCAGAGACTTTGTGAAGGCCAGTATCCATGCACCTGAGGGGATGAAGTTCCTGTATCCAAAGAATCGTAAGTATGTGGGAAGATGGATCTATTGCAGTCCAAGCGAACAATGCATGCTCATGACATGGAACAAAGATGAGCATGTCAAATCCGCAGAATGCCTGAAGGGAGTCGTAAAGATATGGATCCCTAAGAAGCATTTCTTCAGCCGAGGATGTCTAGATGTGAAGGATGATGGGAGAGTGGTCGATGAATCGGCCAGTGGGGGGAGTGTAGTAAAGGAGCCAAGTACCCCCACCTAACCCACCTCGCCTGTATGTTGGAAACCAGAGTGTGGACTCTGTGCTGTACCAGTGAAAGCACCCATACCTAAGAGAATCTGGGATACAAGGTACCCATTGAGAAAACCATACCTGCATATGAGAAAATATGAAATCCCTGAAGAAGCAGAGCAAATAAACTGACAAGACGAATAGTGATGTCACACAGAGCCAAACTGACGTACATAGAGGAGATGCAGAGACAAGAGAATGCAGATATTCTATAATGCAACAAGAAAGTACAACGGATAAGTAAGAACTTGGGATCAAGGTGAAGAAGCTTTTGACATAGAAACAGATGAAGATATCAAGCTAGTTTACAAGTGTACAGATGCAAAAGAAACTCGAGCAGACCAAGTAATCTTGAGGCTAGCTTATAGCGAGTAGATTGCTGCAAGCACATATATATATTGGATGTTTCCACTACGCATTATAGCAGTGCTGAACAGTAGCAAGGCCTAATTTATAGCGTGTCGCAGTTAGAAAGAAAATTGAATTGCAAAGTGAATCAGATGAGCCAAGAAGCCAAAGTCTTATCAAACTGGAGTGAACTGACATTGGATACAAAGTAGTGTGAAAGAACACAACTCCTGTTCAGAAGGCATGAACATAACACGGAAGACGTCAGAGGTCTATTAAAAATAGTATTAAATGCACTAAAGGCTTGATTTTATGGTCTCTAGTCACATGGAAGCATGAAGTTGGACGAACAAGATGGTCACATCTACGCACGAGGGCAGAGCGTGGGCTTTCACTCCCTGAATGTCTCAGAGCTAAGAACACTCCCAAGGCTGAACTTCAAAGCTAATTGACAGTAGAACACTGAGGTGATGATGGATTGATATGCTAATTGGTGGGAAGCAATGGTTAAGGCGACCTCACCAGCACCTGGATGGCCAGCCTGCATGCTGCTAGAAATAGATGGAAAAGTACTGACAGAGGTTAGAGTGCCAACCAATTGTAGAGGACCGTGTAATTAGGGGTCCTATAGTTGTGTAAAACAATGGCATGTTTTGTATTTGGTGACATTCGTAGTGGTCATTTTTAGGGGAGAGCTTAGTTGCCCCACCTGATAAGTAAGCAATCACATTTGCACTTTTTTAGACTAGTATGGATCGTATACTTGGATATTGACTCGGAGCCAATCACCCATACTCCTAGGTTTTTGTAGTTTGCAACGTGGGATGACGTTAATACATACGTAGGTTAACGTCATTGATGATGAGTTTCTTGTATAAGATCTCAGTTTTTACTTAAAGTTTGAGTAAGAGGATCGAGCGATTTCGTTGATGTTCGTTATTCTCCCTCTTTTAGATAATTGATATTAAAACAGACTTCGTTTTGCCAATTACCTGAGTCGTCTCTATTATTGATCTGTGATTAAAATCTGCATCCCCCGTCCCCATCCATCTCCCGTTTAATTGCTACTCATCTTAAAGGACAGGGTTATCCAGTTCACTTTGCTCCCTATTCCCGGAGTCATCCAGCTACAGCTACTCTGCAGACTCTCTTCTTTCCAGTTCTAATAGCCTCATATCTTTGTGTCTCCAGTTTATCAAGGGAGGTTTGATTGCTCTTCAGACATCTACTAACGCTCCTCTTGCTTTTCTTTTTCTCTTTCATTTCTTCCTTACTTTCTCTTTTTTAAAGGTTTGTAACAAACCAATAAAAAAATTACAAAAAAAAAAAAAATAAAAAAAAAAATGAACTCTTTCATCAATGGAATACATTCTCTGGTCTATTTTGTCCAGCCGGAGGCCCAGTGCTGAGGGCATGCCCCTGATTTCCTCCAAGGCAGCAATGTCCTTCTTGGGGGAACACCCGGTCTTACTCTATATCTCCGGCCAGGGTGGGTGTAATCGTGGGTACACACTCAACAGAGGGGCTTGGAACTGGAATTTCTCTATGGCTGTTCTCCAACTACTCTATTTCTGATCCTCCTGTACCCTTCGCTGTTCCCTCACTGGCTTGCCTAGCTTATTCCTCCCAGGGCGGTTGCGCAGGACTGCGGTCACCCACCCCTGCCAGGCTCAATCATCAGTCTTCACTCTTCAATGCTTCCATGAGGCCGATAGACCTCCTTGACCCAGCACCACCTCGACCACTAACCACACACACTTCACTCACTGACTGGGTAGATGGGTTGGGGACCCATAGAATCAGGCGACATTCCTATTCTCCGCTTTACCCAGCCTCTCCCCTCTGTGTCAGGGTCTCTGTGCTGTCCTCAGGGCTTAGTGTAAATGTTTCACCAGTCCCCCACATCCAGGCACTCTCCCTTCTCGCTCCCCCGGCGTCTCTTCTATGGCAGGTCCTGAAGTTTTGTTGCAAGGCGAGCACGCGCCCCTTCTCAAGCCCAGCGGCCCACACCTCACCACTGGCATCCTGTGCCCAAACTGGTCTTGTCCAGGCAGTCCCCTCCCCCTCGGGAGGCCCCGGGTCTGGGCACTCCCAGCAGGCCTCTTGCACGAGCTTTCGGTACGGCTAACTCAGCCATCGGACCTCGTGGCAACTTCAAATACCAAATCCGAAAACGGCAGCGTGCAGCAATCACTTAAATCACACTGTCCCGCATTTCCCCCCTTCCCGCAACCCTTCTATCCATACTTGCCTTTTGTCTCCTGACTTATCTTCACTCCGGGGCCTTGACTTGCCCGTCTCCCTGTGAGGTAATGTCCCATCCCTAAATTGTGTAGGGACTTCTGTTGCAGGATCCTTTTTCTTCTAAATGTTATTTTTTGCCGCAATTCTTTCTATGCAAGCGGGGGAAACCCCACAACCCCTGCTCTCCTTGTTGGTTATATTGGGATTCTGCATTTTTGTTGCTGTCGAATGCGCAGCAAATGGGCATTCAGCATTTTGTATACAAAGTAAACGAGTGATACCGCCCCCAGAGCACAGAAACCTCTGTTTTATAGGTTTTTACACAATGCGCCTTATGCATAAAAGTCAGTGTAATACATAGTTATGTTAGCAATGGGCTCTGTGAGAATCTTTAGGGCGTTCTCTCTTATAGACCCCAGGAATTATTTGTTCAGGTGGCCAGGGCAAGGCCATTGCCTTTGGGACCAGACCCTGGGAGTGGACCAGTGCAGGAAGATCACCTGGGTAGGGGGTGCTTGGGGACTGCTGGAGGAATGCCCTCGGGAGAATGCAGTATTCCCCACTTTATGACACACCCTTAACCGTGTCACGGGATGACACCCTGTAAAGAGAGGCACAGAACACCCAGGAAGGGTTTCGGGTGGTTGTGCCGAAGTAAGGTGGACAGATAAGTACACACACACAGCCGAAAGTATGAGAACGAAGAGTAATCAAGTGTAGCAAGGAATAAAGTACTACAGAATGGATTCCCTCCAGGGGTGTATGCAGATATAGGAAAAGAGTATTCCACGGACCTTAGGAAAAACTCTAGCCTTCTGCACAGTTTGCTATAACAGAGGCCCACGCTGTTTGCTCATGGCTTGGAACAACAGCTATGGGTGTCTAACGTAGAAACGAGACAAGGGAAGGGGCAGAGGTTGCCTGATGGAAACCAACAGACAAACTCTGTACAAAAGGGTCTACAAACAGTACAAGAGAAGATACTTACAAATCCAGGAAAAGGAAGTTGATAGCCAACTAGCAGAAGGAAATGAAGGGAAAGTCGTGTAACAGGATTGGATAGCAGAGGACAGTAAGGAACAAGGTTGAGAGCTCAGAGGAGCAGGAAAGCAATGAGCAAGCCCACAGGAGCAGGGCTGTAAGGTAGAGAGCCCAGAGGGAAAGGGCTTAGGGCAGCGGAGTAAAGCAGGCTGCACGGCAAGGAGCCCAGAAGGGCCGGGCAGCAAGGAGTGAGCCCTGGGGGCAGGGCCGCTGACCGTAGAAGGCTGCAGAGTACTGTAGAGGGCTGCTAGTCTGAGAACCCAGCGGACAAAGGTAGGTAGCAAGCAGCGGAGCGTGATCGGCTGCAAGGTAGGAAGCCCCGAGTACAAGGGCTGTTGGTAGCGGAGAGAAGCAGGCTGCGTGGCAAGGAGCCAGAAGGACCGGGCAGCAAGGAGTAAGCTCAGAGGAGCAGGGCCGCTGACTGTAGAAGGCTGCAGAAAACTGTAAGCTGCAAGGTAGGAAGCCCAGAGGACAAGGGCTGTAGGCAGCCGGAGTGAGGCAGGCTGCAGAGCAGGGAGCCCAGAGGACAAGGGCTGTAGGCAGCCGGAGTGAGGCAGGCTGCAGAGCAGGGAGCCCAGAGGACAAGGGCTGTAGGCAGCCAGAGTGAGTGAGGCAGGCTGCAGAGCAGGGAGCCCAGAGGACAAGGGCTGTAGGCAGCCGGAGTGAGTGAGGCAGGCTGCAGAGCAGGAGCCTGGAAGACCAGGGCGGAAGAGAGCAGCTGAGCGTGATCGGCTGCAAGGCAGAAACCCGGAAGGGCACCGGCGGAGGCTGGAAAGCGGCAGAGTGTGATCGGCTGCAAAGCAGAGAGCCCGGCAGGGCGGAGGCTGGAAAGCAGCAGAGCGTGATCAGCTGCAATGTAGAGAGCCCGGCAGGGCACTGGATCCAAAACCGGAGTAAGGAGGAACCGCATACAAGATCCGTAGCTCGAAGCAACAAGGTACCGGAAAGACTCCTAATGCAAGAGACTGAGCTCCTGCAGGCAGCAGCTTTTATACCGCCCAGCCCAGCACAGAGGCAGGCTAATTGGTAGCACCTGGATCCGCACACCTGCAGACAATCTGCCTCCTCCCTCTCTGTTCCTGAGCTGGTGGAAGCAGAGCAGATCCCTAGGGCTTCTGGGGATTGTAGTTCCAAAGATGGCGAATAGGAATGGCCAGGAAAAGATGGTTATAGCCAAGTGCATTGTGTTAAGTGTAGTTTGTTGGGAAAAATAGAAAAGCACCAAAGTCTCGCAAATGGAAAATAAAGTCCATATTGATCATAAATGTATGCGCCCATGGCGCAGGCATGACAAACCAACACTTCCTCCACCTTTTATAGGTTGTTATAGGTCCTGTCCCGTTGCCCCCTCTCCAATTCCAACAGGTACCCACATCAAGGGGAAGAATAGGAGAACAAACATAACACCCTATATTTTACAACAACAAAATCATTCCTCCTCTTCTGACAATATTATTCTCCCTTTTTCTAACCCCACTCTAAAAAATTGCAACTCCCACAATTCCTACTTCCATTCTGAAAGTCCCATTTCTATACTAAAATACCAAAACACTAAGAAGAGGAAAAAGAGAGCAATGAGGATTACCCATTGGAACCTATGCACAAGGGATTCCTATGGGCCGTCTCCATTTTGTCCCGGTAATGAGGCCAGGCAAGGTCAGGTCTCCCTTAACAATCGCTCCCACCTGAAACCTGTTGAGCCTCCTAGAAAGTATAAAAGACTGAGCACACAGGCACACTCTGAGCGAGCTGGGGATGAGGGATGGAGCACAGAGGCCAGGAGGAAAATTCGAGCAGGAGAGGCCCTGGAAGGCCAAAGACTTCCTAATTGCTGGACCTGTGAGTACAGGGGAGGCTACAGTGTGGCGAGGGAGTGCCAACTCCAGGCAGCCAAAAACCAGGGGCAGCTTGGGGTTTCCTTGCAGTGCCCATACTAGAGCTTCTCCCCTGGGCAAAACAGGAGAGCCCAGGCATTCTGGGACTTGAATTCCAAAGACATTAAATCTTGCAAATTAAGAGGGGTTCGAGCCTGGCTGAGGGAGACGCCTGGAGAGGACAAGAAAGGGATGCACACAGCCGGTGAGTTGGCGAACGACATTAAAGACTGGTCTGTGTTCAGCAAAGATTGAAGTTGCAATAGTATATCACAGAATTGAACGATGCACGCGTGTGGATGAGATGCAAATGAAGGCAGACCTGTGGGGAACTTTGAATAGCCGATAGCTGTGAAACCAGCGGTACTGCGTAGCGGAATGGTCCAGTGAAAGCAAGTAGCCCATTCGGAAGTCTAATCGACAAAAACATTTCCTCTTTCAATGAAAGTGAATGAACTATAAAAGTGAGCGGTTTCTTTGTGGGATCGCTATTGGATTGCTGCGCTATTTACCACTCTTAAAACCTAAAAGAAAGGTCAGCAGCAAGTAATAATCTTCCCTCAAGCTTCCCACAGAGCTTGTAGCAAGTAAACAGAAAAGATTGTAGTTCAAGAGGATATCTTGCGCTCACACCATACACTTGATCCAAGTTTGAAATTTTTAAAATTTTTACTAGTCCAACATCATTATTCATAAAGTCACGCCAAGTGTTCCTTCAATATGAATGTTTTAAATTCTTCTAGAGAAATACACAGCCGACACGTGTTTCGACCACCGGTCGTTCTCAAGGCTGTACAAAATTACACATTCATTCAATATATAGATTTTTCAAAAACCATACCGTATTGTGTCACATTTCAGGTCAGGATGATGGAAAATTCACAGTATAATCAAGAATTTTAATCGGTGTTTAAAGAAAAAAAACATAAATTTAAGACCACAAATTAGTGTCTCAATCAAAATATCTCCATTTGATCAACAAAAATAGACCGTTATTATCTGTATTCTACAATTAGATCCACTAATGTATTCATTATCAAATTAAATTAAACTGAGTCAGCATAAAAAACAATTAGACTGAAATATATAAACTTCATGCATGGTTAGTTACTACAAAATAAGAAACTTGTACCCAAACACCTTGTGAAGCCATTCCAACATGACCAAAATATGAGTTGCCAAAATAAAGGTATACGTTTTTTCTTTAAATACCGATTGAAATTCTTGCTTATGCCGTGAATTTTCCATCATTCTGATCTGACATATGACACAATATGGTATGGTTTTTGAAAAATGTATATATTGAATGAATGTGTAATTTTGTACAGCCTTGAGAACGACCGGTGGTCGAAACCCGTGTCGGCTGTGTTTGTCTCTAGAAGAATTAAAAACATTTATATTGAAAGAACACTTGGAGTGACTTTATGAATAATGATGTTGGACTTGTAAAAATTTAAAACTTAGATCAAGTGTATGGTGTGAGCGCAAGATATCTTCACGAACTACAATCTTAACTATAAAAGTGAAGTGATAACTTTTTTTGCTCATGACATCAAACTACCCAGACCAAGAGACACTAGAGCAAATAAAACAGAGTGTGGATTCAATGGAAAGTCGAAGTGGTCCTGCGGAGGTCCATAGTAAAAGCCACACACATTCGAACGTCTTCGACATTAAGAAAAGGTCTGAGCCCGACTGAGGGAGACTGCGTAAACTTTTTGTTGAACTGTGTTTTGAAAGCTGGAGAAAGGCTTTAACGTGGAAGGCCAGGCGGACCTTGATGCAGGTTTTGAGAGCCTGAGCCAGTGTGTCATCCTGTCTACAGGGAACGCCTTACACTGTGCTTTCCAATGTGGTGAGGAGAGCTGACTCAGCCATTTTGATCCTTTATGTTAAAAGCCTGTTTTTCCTTTAAATGCACCTTTTCCCATGCACCCATTTATTGTAATAGTATGAAGGCAGGCAATAGGTTTATTTAGTATAGGTCATTTCGTTTTGACTGACACAACTAGCACTGTTTATGTATTATCTGATGGTAGAGCCTGCTCCCATCTTTAGAGATAGGTCCAGACAGGGGGTATCCAACCCTTTTGCTCAATAAACACCCTTGAGCAGTATATACTGTATGTCTGTCTTTACTTGTGAAACCATGCCTCCCTTAAAGCTCCCTAATGGCAGACCCTCCGTCCTTGGAGGGACTGCTTTACAGCACCGTTCAAACCCTTTACAATTCCGCTCAGCACACAACCTATAGTGAAGCTTTCCATTCTATGTTTCACGGCAAATGCCCACGTGACTCTCATTCCAGTTTTCAGGCAATACATCCTGCCTCCAAGGATGATGCTGGTCTGCGAATACCTGAATCCTGCAACAGTCGGCATAGGCACAAACTCATGGGCGTCTGTGTACTGGCCAAGCAATCTGCGACAGCTCCCCTTCCGGCAGTCCAATGATTTGCACGTTATTTCGCTTAGCTCGGCCTTCTGCTTCCTCCGCCCTGTTTTTCAGGTTCTGTACTTGTCTTTGCAGCTGCTAGTATTGGCTTTCACCTTTTTCCAGCACCCATGTGTTGTCTGATAGTGTTCTGATGTCTTGTCTCAGGAGGTTCATGTCGATCTGCATTGCATCTATTTTGAGCTCCAAAGACGTTTTCAGTTCCGCTATGGCGACCAATATTTGCTTATCCATCCTCCCTTGTGTATCTCCCTCCCTCACTTGCTTCATGCGGTTGTGCCTTAGTGGCTTCCATCGTTTTGGTAGGCCTAGTAAACATATCTAAGGAAGTCTGCTTCACCTTACTGTTATTTGCTTTGGCTGTCATTGCTGGTGCTTTCTCCCTGGAGCTCTTTTTCCTCCCTGGCACCATGCCCAGTAGAGGGGTGCGCACTGTCGGCTGTGTGCTGGTATTTCTAGTATGCTTCTCTTAGTGCCTCGCCCCTCGCGCTTAGGCCATCCTTTAGTTCCCTTGGTTTTCTCTCCGTTGTCTATGCAGCGTGGGGCTTACTGTATATGTACACGTAGCACACGTAGTGACGCCTGCTGTCTGGTACTGTGCTCAGTCGGGGTTGCACACAGTCGTTGGTACTCCCTTCCCTTTTGTGTGCCCCTATTACATAGTCCCACTCCTTGCGCGCAAGCTGTACTTTTCGCCTTATTGGCCCCTCGCAGGTGTATCTCAGAATGTTGTAAGACCTTTGCGCCACTTGTTCCTGATCTCTATTATTTGTGGCTTACCTATCGCTGGGGATAGCGCCAAAATCAGTGTCACTGTTATCTGCCGGGTACTTGCAAGCATGTACCCCATCATATAGCCTTAGTTCGCTGCTTTGTGATGAGGTCCGTTTCAGGTCCTCAATCCAGATCTGATACGCACGGTTCTACGTGTGCCCTTTTTGCAAGGTGCCGGTCGCTCTAGCCAGCCTCTGCCCACCAAATCCGGCACTGCTCCATGTGTCTTCTTACCGTGTGGTGGGGCTTTCAACCCTTCCTGTTCGCTTCTCAAGCGCTGCATATAGCGCTCAGAGTACGCAGCAACTGCTTCCAGTAGCTAGGGTCTTCGCCGAGCTTCTGACAGCCACGACGTGCATCCAATATTCTGTGCTCGAAGCTTGGCTGCGAGCACCACTTCTTGAGCACACTGGGGTCTCCAACGGGAGTGCTCTCCCCTCATCAGCACAACTGTTTCCTAAAAACACAGAAACCGTTTCACCGTCTGTTGTCGGCCATTTGTAATCCCTTATTTCGTTCTGTCCGCTCACCCGTGTATCCACTGGTGTTGGTTACCTTCACTGCAAGGTCTCTAGCGTGCTCCCTTTACAGTGTAAGGCAGTGTGGGGCTCCCATACTCGCTGCACTGTAAATCATTCGTGCTCTCGGAGTTGTCCACAGAGGCCGCTTGCTTTCTTCAGCTGCGTCGTAGCTGACCATGCAATATATTAAACTCCTGGGATACTGTATCAGTCATTTTCTTTGCTCAGCTAAACAATGTATCCCTGCTCAGTGTTCAGTGTTTGGCACTCCTGCAATCAGCCCTTTGCGCGTCAGTTTCCATCTGCAGCTCTGCCGTCAGCATTATCTTCTGCCGGTCTTACAGTGCACCGGGGTCTGTATTCCATGAGTGACGGAACAGCGCTTCGCTCCCCAGCGCTGCTCTGTTTAGTATTCCTCTTCGTTCTCAGCTGGGTGCCATTTTGTGTCCTTTGTCTCCGGGGTAGCACACGCTTCTCTGACTCAGAAATTCCTTCCACTGGTGCGTTTCACATCGGACTTTCCATCGCTGTGTGCTCATGATATTCATGCTGCTGTTACTCCAGAGCCATTTCGCATAGCAAACTTAGACTGCCTATTTTCAGCCGGATCATTGATGGATAGGCAGGAGCACCCAGAACGCACGTTTTAGTCCGTGGCCATGTAGCCACGCCCCCCCCGCCCCCCTCAGCGACAGCTCCCGTGTTATCTTTTCAGCCTCTGCATTATCTTCTATCATGACTGTGGTTTTGTTCTGTCCATAACTCATGCACGCCCATGCTGTGATAAAGTACTGTTGGGTATCGGTAGTCTGTGTAAGTTATATGTACACATTCTCACCCTTTACAGCGTTTTCAGTGTTTGTTGTGAGGTATTCTACTCTTTAGAACGCATTCATTTACAACTTTTAAAAACTATAAAGTTAGCTTAAATTATTGTGGTCTTTATCTGATTGCAGCTATTTCGTATTATCCGGTATTCGAGGTTTGTTTCATAAGAGAGCTCAAATAGTATTTAAGGTAAAACAATGTAATTTATTTGACTGTGCAATGTCTTTCTCTTGTTTGTAAACAAATTAGACTTGCAGTACTTAATTTATGAATCCTTGTCTGTCTTTCAGGGACTGTTTTGCAAATGGAAGATGACCTGGTAATCTCATTCCAGTTATTGTTGTGCGTTTTTGCCCTTTATATACGAATGTCACCACCTACGCTACTGAAAGAACCATACAGTAAGTATTCTGTTTATGTAGTAGCCACACACTTTTGATGCCCGAGTTGACTGCTTGGTTTGCCTTATTTTTCCATCCGATGTACTACTTGCACACGTTTCTGTGTTCTTCAACCCAAGAAGCCTTCAAATCATGAGCAACAATTGAAATTGGTTTATAAGCATAGGATTGAAAATATAAGTAAAGATGCTTTATGCTCATGTGTTTTCGATTGTAGTAGACCCCAGTTTTAAATGTACTTCCCTGCTGGTTTCCTAGCCACCAAACAAAAAAAGACTAAAATTAGAGGCCAGACATTGTAGGAAAAAACATGTACCAAAGTGGGGGAGGGGTTTGGGGCAAGGGGAACATGGTAAGAGTATGGTGGGAGACAGACCTTCACTCACTTCACCTTCACTTTTAGTGCCAACATCACAGCTATAGATTGTTAAATGATCCCCACATTGAACTGTAATCCTGAAATTTGTTTCTTGAGAAGGAAACTTCTCTCTTGCGGAAAGGGTGATCGTGCTCTGTAGCCAGTCCTTGCACTCTGAGCTGACATTGCCCAGTTTAAGATTTGGTTATGATATTATATGGCATTTTTAACGCGCTGATACACAGGTGTTTCAAGGCTCGATGAGACAAGGAAGGGGGAACAGAGGGTGAACAGCGACAACAATCTTACTAGGTCAATTGATATTCAGAACATGCAAGTGCAGGGGAGGGAGGGGGAGAGGAAAAGTGCCAGGGGAAAGGGGAGGGGGGGCAGTACAGTACATTGGATCAAGAAAATAGCAAGTGCAGCCAGCAGGTGGCAATAATCAGCACTCTCTAGAGCAGATGAAAGCCGCAGGTTGCAGACCCCTGTTTTTGCAGTGGAGATGTGCAAATTAGTTTTACGTAGGCACAGGATGAAGCAAACGGTTGATCTCACGAACGGTCCACTCGGAGAACCAGATGAAAACTTTGGAGAACCCCATAGTTTGTAACTTTTTCGACAAACCCCAAAACATATTAAGGCTCATTACCATTGTTGTCCACAAGCAGTCTGCAGAAGGGAGTCATTTACTCCCACCCCCCTTCTCCAGGCCACCACCACAGGATAGTTGTTTACTGGGAATAACAAGGGTCACTATCCACCTTCATCATAACTGCATTAGAACACAATCTGCAAATCCAGGTTTGCCTCCCAAGATTCTTTGACCTGTGTAATATGCCTCTTAATCATGGCGGAGGCGAGTGGCTAACAAATAGTCTGGACATTTCCTTTTGGGGCTTGGGACACACGTTGGAGTCTACCGACTCCTGTACTATGTCATCGGTTTCCGAAAAGGAGCGTTGCTGACTTGCTGTTTGTCTTCCAAGGTAACCGTGCCGATGGGAGACATGGATTCGGCCTGCATAGGATAGCCCACCCACTGTTGTGTGTTGCTCCTTGAGCGTTTTAAGGCAAAAAAGCCTGCACAACGCGCTTTTCAGAGTGATCACGGGGAAGACACTGGGAAGACAAGTTGCATACCCGATGGCCGTCTTTCCACTGGAACATTTTGTTACAGGACATACAGAACTTACAGGCACTCATTTCCATGATGGTAAATGGGTATTAAGGCAGCTCTGAGTGTAAAGGAAAGTGTGGAAAAACATTCTCTAAATAAAATGTAAGTATGTTGGAAAATTAAACTCTCTACTCTAAGGCTGAAGCCCGGTGTAGGCCGCAGCCGGTATTCGATGGATTCGCTGAGATGTTCTTTGAAGAAGCATCTGTCAAAGACGGAAGAATATTAAGTAACTGTTGGATTATAGTCAAAAATAGGTAGCAACGCTACGAGCTCTGCATTAGGCGGCCAACCACTATGGTGGAAAAAACAACCCGACGGACCACGCCGCGTGAAAGACTATGGGTAGAGTACACGTCACAATAGGGATAGTATTACAAACCCACCCAGTCGACGCCCCTTTTTGAACTTCGGAAACAAGTCATGCAATACTCTGCAAAGCATGTGAATCTAAGTGGATACAAGCATCAGAAATGTGATTACGGTAAGTAATATATGCCATATGCATTTAAACGTGAGATTATGGGAATTTCTCAATCTGTGGGGATTTTTGCTAGTTTGGAGATCAGGAAAATAAGGGCCCATTGCATTACTTGTGCAGTGTCAACCTTCCAAATCATTTCTGTAAATCTCCAAAGAAAAGGTGTTCAGGTGTTGCTAAACTCCTGATTAAGTTTCATGTGTGTAACTCATCCAGACCAGGACTTTTCCTTACTTGCATTTATCTCATCTCCTTACTAATTACCTCACTGGGTTATGCATCTTCACATCCCCCAAATGCCCCCTGTCTGTGAGACCCGGAAGATCAGTTGATACAAAAAAAGATCAACCTCTGAGGCATCTGCCAAACCCGTCTTGGTTATAGACATTCTCGTAATTATTTCTGTGCACAGTACCATCCCCATCAATAATAGTTAAGACCAGTCTACTCTCATTGCCTTTTTAAAGCTGCTCAACCCCAGGGCCCTACTCCCACTTAAGTTCCCAAAAAGCCTGTCCAGTATAAAAGCAATCACGTTATGCTTGTTGAAGGAGCATATGTTCTAAGGTGAATCTCTCCCCTAAGCGCGCAGCCTCTCCACTGTCAGCCCCCACAATTCCCCTTTTCTATTGTGCTAAGGCCATTTCTACTATGCCCACCTCACTCTTATGTATCCGCTTATGTGATGTAAAGCTATGATCCTTCTCCTAATTTTTGCTTTCAAAGTATCTCAAAAGACAAGTTGCAAGAACACCAAGTCTTTATTCAAGGCTATATAAAATGTCAGATCGTCCTTCATGGGTTTCACAGAGGCAGCGTCTTGAAAGGAGGAACCTACTCAGGAGCCAGCATCTGACCTCTGGCCACCCACCCTCTACTGCCCTCTGGCCACCCACCCTCTGCGCCCCTCCAGTAGGGTTTGAGTACGAGACCTTTATCGTCTTGGCCTGTGATCAGTTTTCACATCCTCCAACAGCGTTATCCACAAAAAAGGACGTGGAGACCAGAAACCAGTGAATAGAGGCAGAGGATATTTAGGGAGCAGCACAAGAGATATACTACTGTTCCAATGGATGCAAGTTTGCCAAGAATTGTTCAAAACGCCATATCGCAAGAGGAAGTAACCTTCGTTCCATCTTTTGCATGAGGAGGTTCCCCTCATCTATCCACTTTACCTTCCAGTAATGCATTAGAGTTCCGAACTGTCGTCGAGTTCTTAAAACCTGTCTTTTCAGTGACTCGACAGAATTCTCTTTCAGCAGTTGGCATGTAAATATTCACCAGGATCAAGGGTTTGCCTGCTACAATAACTGGGGCGCACCACCCCTCTTTCATTACAATAGCGCAGACCCCATCTGATGAGGATGGTAATGCCCCTTGATATCCAAGTGAAGCAACTGGACATTTTCCCTGTTGCAAGTCATGTCAGTGTGCACTCCTTATCCCTATTTAGCAGATGGGTTTCCTGTAGAAATACTGCATTTGTTCTAGAAGTTGTGACTGGAGAGGAGGGGTAAAGGAATCATGCTGACTGTTAAAGCTTAAAGAAACATCCAAGGGTGTCTGTTACAAAAAATTGTCAGAATGGCTTTCCCGTTGGCGCTAGTGTTGCCTCACCTTCCAACTCTAGATGTCCCTACTGGACTATTAGTAGCGCAACGATCTGTAACCCATGTCTGTCTTTCACTTCTCTACACATCAGGTGTTTTTCTTAAAATATTGACTGCCTGACTCCGCAGGGAACCTCAGCTTTTCCTCTCCTATCCCCGCATAGTAGTCTCAGGAAACTGGGATCGGGGCCTACTTTTGGCCAGCGCCACTCACTTCTTTCAAAACCTCTCACTCTTGACCCATCACAAGATCCCTTACGCTGTTCTCCTCCCACCACATCACTGTCCCTCCAAACTCACTCCACCTTTTTACCTCTACCCATCAATCTTACTTTTTCTCACTCCTATTGCTTTTATCACTTTTATTTGCAACTGTTCTTTACCTCTGTGCCTCCTTCTGCCACCTCCGTCTCGCTACTCCACTGCCACCTGTTGTGCCTCCCGCTGTACTTCTCCTACTCCCCTTAATCTGCTACTACCGCCACCTCTCTACCGATACTGTCCTAATCAAGAGATATGGTGCCCTGCTCACACCTGTATTACCGACTACCACTCTACCAATTCTGTCCTTCTCTTAATACTTGTGCCACCTACTATCTTTACTCCCTACTACTACTACTACTACTACTACTACTACTACCTCAGTCAGTACCTCTGCTTCACTCCACTACTCCTACGCTCACTCTTCTTTCTCCCTCATGCTTACGTACACTTCACAGACCCCCCTCTCATCAGTAGTTTCTGCACTGCTTTCGCCTCCTCTGGTCTCTTGGACATCCTTCTCAACCGCCTGTCCTCACCAAACTAAACCACACCGCACAAGTCATATTCACCTTCTTAAATATCCCATTCCATCCCAGGATTGGATAATTCGTCCTGTCCAAACACTTACCTTGCTCAAGGGGGTGCGTCAGGGGGAGTGCTTAGAATGGCTTCAAAAAGGGCTTGTAAACCCACCCCTTTTTCTGGAAGCATCTCTGGCAAGGAAAGTGAGTTTCTATAGGAACTGGAGTCCCTATTTTATAAAGCATTTCTGATGGGCATTTCAATCTTAATGTCTCTGGTAAACTGGTGGGAGCCTCATTAATAAGGCTTCCTTTTCTGAATGGCATGTAGAGCCCTGGAAACTTTGCTGCACTCTTTCCTCGCGCGACTGGTATCAGGCTGCTGGCTGTCTACTGTGACAAAGTTTAAACTGCTTGTGCGTGGTGGCTTCCCTCTTCTGCAATCATCTTCCTCTGAGCATTAGTGTATTTGTTTCTCGACATCCATACCAATAGAGCATGGTGGTAACATGTTTTAATTGCCGCCCTGCTAGATAATATAGTAGACTTGAGATCGCCCATTTGATTGCAGGGCACTCTAGCTCTATGATTGAATCATTATTTTCACTGGGAAATCATTTCCTGCTGATAAACATAATAGGTTGCTCTTCACCTTCCTGAAGTTGCGAGAGCACCGCTCCCAGTCCTGCAGTGGAAGCGTCTGTTTGAAATATGAATTTCTGATCAAAGTTTGGCATCACAAGGACAGACTTTGGAGTGGGCTTCCTTCAGTGCATTCCAAGCTTTTAGAGAAGTTTGTTCCCAGCAGACAAGATTGGATTGATTCTTGGTTAATTTGTCCATAAGGGGTGCTGCCCTTTCAGACTAATCTGTGATAAATTTTCGGTAGTACCATACGAGTACCAGAAAGGCTTGTATTTCTCGGTTGGAGATCGGCCGGGGTGCATGCTAGATGGCTTCTATTTTGCCTCTTTGGGAAGGATCTGCCCATTCCCCACTTGGAAGCCTAAATATTTCACATAGGAACGAGCCAAATGGCACTTGGAGGGGCCAACAGTAAGGTTGGCCTTGCAGAGCTGCTCACACTCCTCCCTCAGGTGCTTCAGATGGTCAGACCATGAATTGCTGTGAATGACGATGTCATCAAGGAAGGCCCCTGCAAACTTTCGACACAGAGCGAACACCCGATCCATCAACCACTGGAAAGTTGTTGGGGCACTGTGTAACCCAAAAGGGAGAACTGTAAATTGGAAGAGGCCATCTGGTTTGGAAAACAGTTTTTGGTTCATCACTCTCGGCCAACACACTTGGCAGTAACCCTTACTTAGTTCCATGCTGGAGATATATTTGACTTGGCCCAGGGTTTCTATCAGTTCATCAATTCAAGGTATTGGGTAGGTGTCAAATTTGCATATCGCATTCAATCAGCGGAAGACATTACAGAAGCACCATGTTTGGTCATGTTTTGGAACCATGACTATTGTGAAGGACCATTTGCTGTGTGATCGTTCAATTACTGCCAGGTCTAGCATCTTCTTTAGCTCTTCTCAAACAAGCGTTTTCCTCGTCTCCGGTAGTCTGTAGGGTTTTATGCGAATTACACAATTTTGGGTGTCTTATGTTTTGAACCACACCTGCAACTGGTTTAGTGGAGAACACATCCTTGTACTTCAACAATTGGGTCAACGGCTGGTGCGCTGAGATGGTGAGCCCTGTGGGTATCTCCACGCCATGGACTTGTATAGGAAGACGACTTTCTCTGGTGTTCTTGGCATACAGATGCACTAACTGAGGGTTTCTGTTATCCTTCCATTCTTTTAATTTGTTGACATAGTTCAGTTGGCTGGGTCTTGAATACAGCCTCCGTGACTACTTATGGTCCGTTCCAGTAACTTATTGTGTATTGTGGGCAGGAGTACCATGACCTTATCACCCGGCTGGAAGGTACAAATTCTAGCCTCTTTGTTAGAAGCCTTCTCTTAGCGAGCTTGGGCTTCCTGTAGATTTGCTCATACCAGCGCCCTCACTTTTTTCATATATTGGCAGGGTTTTGAACCATGGGATGGTCACTGGTCTGTCGGTTGCCTGGTTCTTGCCATTCTTCCCATATGATGTCCAGCACGTCTCTGGTTGCGGCTATAGACCAATCCTAAAGGGGAGAACCCTGTGGAAGATTGGGAGGTTTTCCAAATGGCGAAGCGAGCCTAGAGAATGAGGTTGTCCCAATTCCTGCCATCCTCGACAACCGATCGTCTCAAAATGTGCGTCTGTGTTTGTTGAATCGTCCAACAAGGCTCTCCGTCTGAGGATGGTAGATGGAAGTGCAGAGTCGCTTAATTTTCATCAGTGTTTTCATTTCAGCCATCACTGTCGACATGACTCGTCCCTTGGTCCGTGAGAATTTCTTTGGGGAATCCCACCCTGGTAAAGAATGGTATTAAGATTTTTAGGATGGCTTTACTGGTGTTAATTTGCAAAGGGAGTGCCTCGGGATACCTCGTGGCACAAACCAGGATTACAAGAATATATTCATTCCTGGGTTTTTAGGGTCCCAGAGATCCCATGATATCCATTTCAATTTGGAAGAAGGGTACCTCAATGATCGGGAGTGGTTGTAGCAATGCCCTTTTCCCATAAGCGGGGGGGATGTCTTCTGGCAAACTGGACAGGCTGCGCAGAACTGCTTCACCCCTACATAGACACTGGGGCAATAGAACTGCGTAAGCAGGGTCTTCAGTGTTTTCTCCAGCCCCAAGTGTCCAGCCATTAGATTTGAATGCACAAGTTCTAGGACGGCCTTCCGAATAATTTAGGCACCAACTGTTGGTAATATGTTGTCCTTTCACCCCTCGGGTTCACATTCACTCGATTCAACAGCCCTCTGCGCTTGATAAAGTGTGGGGACTGGTAGGTTCTACTGTCCACTTCCGATACTAGACTTCTGCGGGCTTGCTCGAGGAGGGGGGATCAGTCTGTTAGGCCTCTGCGAATTCAATAGCTGCTGGACTGGGTACTTCCGAGGGTATGTCTCTTCCCTCCTAGGCCTCTGTCATCTCCCCAAATCCAGCACCGCCTCTGTCAGTTTCCTCTAATACTTCTACTTCAATTTCTGGAATTTCTCACAAATGTGTTGTGCCATGGGATGTCCAGGGAAAATAAGTGGTTCCCATATTAAGGAGTACCACCTTTAGCTCCCCTCAATAATCCCTAATAACGACTCTGGCAGCAACATTTAGGGCACACTTCACTGTGAGGCAGCCCTACTTGTATACCTGTGTGTATTACAGCTCTCCCCTGTTTTAGGATGGTCACTTTCTCACAACCAGGCGCCTGGCCCGTAACTCCCGCGGGGAGCCAGGTGTTTCCGGTAAGATGTACGATCTTCTTCCTGTTGGCGGTTGGGTCTGCCCTCTGTATCGAAGACATGATCCCACTTCTGACGACACATGGGAGAGTTCGGGGGTGGGGGGGGGCTCAGGTCCCAAAGAATCACGCTGCCTCTTAACGAAAAGTCCAAGCGTAGTCAGAACGGCTTGTGATCTCAAGTTAATTGGGCTTTCCGGCTCCTTTGGGTTGGCTCTCTTATCTCAGTAAACTATAGTGGTGTATTTTCTATGGAGAAGTGTGTGAGCTAGCAAACATTGTGTCTGCATACGTCCCATAGCTGTTAGCTCTGCCTCACTGAAACATATTGAGATCTATGTCTTTCTTTTTGGCTTTGTCCTGTGAGGGTCAGTAATGCGAGGCTCACAACTATGTTTAGTTTTCTCAAGGTTTTACCTCTTATTTTAAACAAAAAAAGTAAAAAAAAATAAATTAAAACAAACAACCCTACTCCACCAGGGGATTCCCTACATAATCTAGGAACGAAGGGGAAACCTCCTAGCACACACAAAACGTACCCTCACACTAAACAAAACATTCAAAGTGACATATAAACAGCATAAATAAAAGGTTACCAAATAACCAGTGTCTTGGATGACTTCTACTTGTCATTGGCCTATCTTTCTCCCTCAGGAATGCCCGAAAGTGAATTTCTTCCAAGGAAAAGAAAGTTTTAAATCCAGTCTTGAAAAGTTCCAAAAAAACCAAAAGTTTACTCAAACAAAAATCTACTGCTAACAGTTCCTTATTCGTTTGATGAAAAGATTCCTTTCCCAAGTTCCACAAAGAAAACTGCACCAATGGTATTCCTGGATAACCTCCTTCCAGGAAATACTGCATAGAGTTTAGAACAAAAGTACCACTTCTGCTTAAAAACAATTCTTCTTATAACTTCTGCAGTGTCTTGAATCCAAATTGTCAGGATGCTCTCTCTCTTTCTCTTTCTTTCTCTTTCTTTCTCTTTCTCTCTCTCTTTCTCTCTTTCTCTCTTTCTCTCTTTCTCTCTCTTTCTCTCTTTCTCTCTTTCTCTCTTTCTCTCTTTCTCTCTTTCTCTTTCTCTTTTTCTCGCTCTCTCTTTCTCTCTCTCTCTTTCTCTCTCTCTCTCTTTCTCTCTCTCTCTTTCTCTCTCTCTCTCTTTCTCTCTCTCTCTCTTTCTCTCTCTCTCTTTCTCTCTCTCTCTCTTTCCCTTTCTCTCTCTCTCTTTCTCTCTCCCTTTCTCTTTCTCTCTTTCCCTTTCTCTTTCCTTCTGCCAATGATACTGCGAGAGCAGCTTCACTTGCCCCACAGTCTGCTTCTACTGCATTCAGATAATGTTCTGACAAAAGTGTAGACAACCACAGTTCTACTGCTGCAACTTAGTATTTTAGGCAAATTCAACAAGACTCCTCAACCTCTACAATACTGTCAAGGCACTCTTCTCTCTTGTATGTTAAGAAAGGGCTGCCTCTTTGCCTTTCCTTTCTGTCTTGTAGCTCCCAGACTCCTTCTTAACTTGAACAGTCTCAGCTCTACAGATTAAGAATGAGTTATTTTAACAAGCACCCAGCTTCTCCAGCTTTGGATCTTTCATGGATTCACATGCTTAGAATATTCCCCGTCGTCAGACTGGGACCCCTCGGTACACATATATAGCCTTTTCCTATAGGAAAACTTCCGACACTTTTGTGTCCTATCCTCGTCCTTTTAGGACCCGCCTACGCATGCTCCGCAGGCCGTCCCAGTATAAGAGGCCCGCCCCCGCGGTTCCCCTTCAGATTTCAACCGTCTCCAAAGTAGTGGGATCTCCTCGTGTTGTCTTACTATTTTGTACTAGGTTGCCTTATTGGATACGATATGTCCTCTGTATCAGGAAAAGCGCTGTTCCGTCCATGCGCGACGTGCGGCTTGAAAAAGGTTTACGAGGGGGACGGACATATGGATTGTATATATTGCCTCCACCCTCACCATTCGGCAGATGCCTGCGACATATGCAAGGGTTTTTCTCAAAAAACCCTCAGACCGGAACCGACGCCTGGTGGCATGGCTGAATGAGGGTGCGGGGGCATACCCCCCCCCCTCGTAGGCAGGCTCCACACAGTCGGCGAAAGCATCACGCCGCGCGGCCTCGTCGGAACCACCGGCGAAGAAATCTAGACCGTCGGAAAAAGAGTCGTCTGGAACTCACTCCACTACAGACTCCTCGTCAAATAAATCATCCTCATCAAAAAAGCATGAGAAGGAAAGGAAATCCTCCTCTGGCGATCATCACAGATCGACCACGAGTCGAGAGTCGAGTAAAAGCGAGCACAGTGTGGAGAAGGCGGGACTGCCAAAACCACCTGCGAAGCCTGCATCGTCGACGGCGATCCAGTCACCGGCCGCCCTCCCGCCACCAGCGCAAGGGGCATCCTCCGTCTCGTCGACAATGGCGTTGACGAGAGCCTCGTCGACAGGGGTCCTACAGGAGGCCTGGAGGCCTGGAGGCCTGAAGTCTTCGACCCTACCCCCCCAGAGGCTTTGCTACAAGAGTAAGCTATGTTGCTGTCCTCGGAGGACGAGAGCGAGAGAGTGGCTGGCCCAGCAGACCTAGGGCTACGAGCGGCTGCCAAGTCGTCGAGGGCATCCGTTACACCGGTATCTGCCCCTCTCCTCAATCCTCAATCGGTTTTGTCGTTGGATATTCTGTCCTCGCTTCAGTCCTTGCTATGGTCGTTGGACCAGCGACTTCCCCAGGCCAGCCTGCCACAGTCGCCCGTCGACGAGCCGGGCCCGTCCCGTCAACCGCCGCATCCACGCACGCCAATCTCAACACTGGCGCAGGAGGAAGGTGAGCTGCCAGTTTCGGAGTCGGACAGGGGAGCCATGTCAGAGGTCTCTTTATCCCCCTCCAGGGATCCTACCTGGGAGTCAGAGGCGGAGTTAGAAAACCCCAGAAGCCCAGCTCATCCGTCCCCTCCGGACGACATTGCGTCATTCCATTCGATGATGGAGAAGGCATGCAAAGAATTTGGTCTGTCCCAGGAAGAACAGAAAAAGGACTGTTTTTTGTTCGACCACATGGGCAAGAGAAGGAGGTCGGTGTTCTCGATACCGATACTTGACCATGTATGGAAAGAGGGGTTGCAGACAATGAGATACCCATTCTCCGAACCAGCAGTGAAAGGACGCCTAGAAAAAAAGTTTAAGGCTCCAGAGTCTACACCCAAGTGTCTATCCACTCAACCAACACCAGACTCGGTGGTGTCGGCGGCGGCAGCAAGGAAGGCAAAGGCACAGCACAAGTGCACGACTCCACCCGAGAACGAAGCGAGACGCCAAGATGCCTTTGGCAAGAAAGTGCTCTCCGTGGGAGCGACCACAGTAAAGGCAGCAAACTCTCTGGCAATTGTAGCCAGATACGATAGGGAGATGTGGCACAGGCTGGCTCCGCTGCTTGACCATCTTCCGGAACAGAGGAAGGCGGCGATGCTACTGGTCCGAGAGGGCGAGGAAGCCTCAAATCACGCAATGAACATCGCAGAGGATCTTGCTGAGTCTGGCTTCAAGCAAGTCCATAATGGGGTCGTATTACGTCGACAGTCATGGCTGAAGTGTACCTACTTCAGACCAGAAGTACAATACAAGGTCTTAGATATGCCCTTTGAGGGAGACCTTCTTTTCGGTGAGAAGGTGGACGAGGCCCTAAAAGGGATGAAAGAAGATTCGGACACGGCACGTTCTTTGGGTGCCCTCCAGAGTGGCAGAAGCTACAAGTCTTTTCGCCCCTTTAGAGGGCTTCAGGTAATTCCAGATTCTCTTCTGGAGACGGATCCTTTGCCAGATCGGCTTACCCCTCCCAGGGATACCGACGTGCCTCACAATCGGCTAACCGTCGACGAAACTTCCAGTCTTCCAGAAAACGACCATCATACCCATCGTCGGCGAGAGACAAGCAAACTAAAGATCAGCAGTGACGTTCCACAACCCGTTCTGGGGGGAAGAGTTTCAGCGTATGTCGACGAATGGGAAAAGATAACGACGGACCAATGGGTGTTAGACACGATAAGACACGGACACTCTCTTCAATTCAAACACAGCCCTCTGCAAATTCCACCTGCGTTCACCGCTCAGTCCCATATGAAGGCACTGCAACAAGAGGTTACACTCATGTTAGCGAAGGGAGTGATAGAATTAGTTCCAACATCACAGAGAGGCCAATGAGTCTACTCAAGATACTTCGTCGTAAAAAAGCCGAACGGCAAATGGCGTCCCATTCTGGACTTACGCGAGCTCAACAAGTCCTTAAAGAGCCTGAAATTCAAGATGCTCACTCTGCAGGAAGTGATCCGCACAGTTCAAAAGGGAGATTTCCTGGCGTCCCTGGATTTATAGGACGCGTATTTCCATATTCCAATGTGTCGGAAACACAGGAAATTCCTACGTTTTGTAATAGGGCGAATCCACTACCAATTCACAGTTCTTCCTTTCGGGCTCAAAACCTCCCCCAGAACGTTCACAAAATGCCTGGCTCCAGTGGCGGCCTGGCTAAGGAAGCAAAGCCACCATGTATACCCATACCTTGACGACTGGCTGGTAAGGGGATCCTCCCCAGCGTCGACCAACACAAGTCTGCAAGCCACCATGCAGCTTCTACAACGGCTAGGATTCACCATAAACTTTGAGAAATCCTCTCTGCGGCCATCGAGAACGCTGGTATTCTTGGGGGCACAGTTCGAGACTCAGCTAGGGCTGGTGAAACCTCTCGACAGGACCTCGAGACTCATTCAACAGGCGGCCCGGCTACGGCGAAACTCCAGGATCTCAGTGAGTAAGTATGTTTCGGTCATAGAGGCCATGGCATCCTGCATCCATCTGGTGAGAAACTGTCCACTTTTCATGAGGCCAGTCCAAGAATTCCTCGCAGACCGATGGACACAGGCTCAGGGATCGTGGTCGGACAGGATAACCGTCGACGACAAGCTACTTCGGACCCTTCACTGGTGGCAGAGCTCCCACAATCTGAACAAAGGTGTGCCCCTACAGGAGCCGGAGTTCCAGAGCACCATAGTTACGGATGCGTCCCTAACCGGATGGGGAGCGCACATGGGTGCTCTCCAAACGCAAGGTCGCTGGTCTCCAACGGAGTCGCTCCTACACATAAACGTACTGGAACTCCGAGCGGTACGATGGGCCTTGAAGGCGTTCCTACCACACATCAAGGGGTCGCGGGTGCGGATACTGACCGACAATACAACAGCCATGTTTTACCTGAGGAAACAAGGAGGGACACGATCAAGGACTCTCTCCATAGAAGCCCAGAAAACATGGCATTGGGCATCGAAGCACGATATCTCCCTCGTGGCTCATCACCTTCCAGGAGTGAGGAACTGCCAAGCCGACTCCCTCAGCAGAAACATGGCCCAGATACACGAGTGGGAAATGGACACGGGTCACTTGAAGAAAGTGTTCGAGAAATGGGGCTACCCCCCTCTGGACGCCTTTGCGACCAAAGAAAACAAGAAATGCGAGAAATTTGCAAGCAGGTGGCCCCAAGAGGGTTCGGTGGGGGAGGCGTTCTCCTTCCCATGGACGGACATGTTCCTCTATGCTTTTCCCCCGTTTCCCCTCATACGGAAAACAATTCAGTGGATACGCAGATACAATTGCCGGGTGATTCTAGTGACACCTTACTGGCCGAGGCAACCGTGGTTCTCAGACCTCCTCCATCTATCGCTGGAACATCCCATAGCGTTTCCGAAAGTCCCGTATATTCTATCCCGGGACAGAGGCACGGTGTGGAATCACGACCCGGACAGTCTCAACCTTACGTCCTGGCTCCCGACTTCTCGGAATTCGGGGCTTTAGACATTTCAGAGGAGTGGCAGGAAATTCTGCAGGCGGCTAGAGCCCCTTCCACTAACAAATCCTACTCCTATAAGTGGCGGAGATTCTGTGAATGGTGTAGAAAACAGCGGGACCTGCAACCATTGTGGGTGACGCCGGAACAAGTTCTACCTTACCTGCTCCTCTTAGCAAAAAAGGGATTGTCCCCCTTATCGATAAAGGTATACCTGGCAGCCATCTCGAGGTTCACAAGGAAGAGGCAGTCGTCTCCTCTATTCAGTGACAGACTGGTGAAACACTTCATGCGGGGTTTATTTCGAGCCTTTCCCCCGGTGAAACGTTTTCCCCCGGCGTGGAGCCTCAACACAGTGTTGGCAGGTTTGATGAAACCGCCTTTCGAGCCTATGGCCACGTCCGACATGAAATTCATTTCGTGGAAGTTGGCATTCCTGATAGCTATCACATCAGCCAGACGTATCTCGGAACTACAAGCGCTGGTCGTGGACCCGCCCTACCTAAGATTCTTTAAGGACAAGGTAGTCCTGGCGACTAACCCTACGTTCGTCCCTAAGGTTCCTACGCTATATCACAAACACTCATCCGTGGTTCTGCCTACTTTCTTCGCCACCCCATCGTCGGCAGCAGAAAAAACTCTTCATACCCTGGACGTTAAGAGGGCTCTGAAATTCTACCTACATCGCACACAAGACATCAGGTCTACTCGGCAACTGTTCGTCGCATATGGTCCGACGACGAGAGGTAAAGCAATCTCGAAACAGGGATTGGCCAGATGGGTCTCGTCGACGATTGTTTTTTGTCACTCTAAGGCCGGAAGGCCACTGCAAAGACATCCTAGAGCCCATTCTACAAGGTCGATGTCATCCTCAACAGCGGTATGGGCCGGAATTCCGCTGACGGACATATGCCAAGCTGCGGCATGGTCAGTGCCCCACACGTTTACCCACCACTACTGCCTTGCCAGGCAGCATGCGGATGAGGTGCAGATGGGAAGAGCTGTCCTGCGCCATCTGTTTCAGTAAGGTAAGCTCCACGTTGCGGAGTGCGTTTTCTACCTTTGATGACGGTATACTTTCGGTGGGAAAGGTTATGAGTAAACTTATTACTGCTGTGCATATGTGTTTAGTAGGGTGCGGGTGCGTTACATTGCATTCTCACCACCGTCTCAAGTGTTACTGCTATACAATCTATTCTAAGCATGTGAATCCATGATAGATCCAATGCTGGAGAAGGGACTAGTTTCTTACCTGTAACTCCATTTCTCCAGCATTGGTATCTTTCATGGATTCACATGCGCCCGCCAAGCCTCCCCGGGACTGCAATGTATGTCATGGATAAGTTTAACCCTTCCTACTTTGGAGGGGCCGAAATCTGAAGGGGAACCGCGGGGGCGGGCCTCTTATACTGGGACGGCCTGCGGAGCATGCGTAGGCGGGTCCTAAAAGGACGGGGATAGGACACAAAAGTGTCGGAAGTTTTCCTATAGGAAAAGGCTATATATGTGTACCGAGGGGTCCCAGTCTGACGATGGGGAATATTCTAAGCATGTGAATCCATGAAAGATACCAATGCTGGAGAAATGGAGTTACAGGTAAGAAACTATTCCCTTCCAGGGATTCCCCTGGGAAGGCTGTTGCATGTTCCTTTTCCCACCTAGACCGCCACTAAGAGGAATGGGAGACATTGTGTCTTACGATGCACATCTTTGGCACAGCACTGACTGCTTTGGGGCCGCTGGCAAAGCCGCCTTTAGCTTCTGCCGGGGCGCCGACAAATTCCACCCAGGCTGTTGCGACAGGCAGGGCACCCGCTGGAGTTCATTCCCACACAACCTTGGACTTTGGCCTGGATCCACAGACGACCGAAGGGTCTAGATGCTGGACGACACCACCTTCGGGCACTGCAGTCTCTGTGCCAGGCCCGGTTTTGATGTCCTCTGTGCCGATTTATGTCAGATGTCGAAGATCCCTGGGAGTACATTCCCCTCCCAAGGGACACCTTGATGTCCAAGATGTACTCTATTTACAACAAAGGAAGTGATAAGGTAACATTTGGGTTGGAACCCATGGTTTCTAGGTCAGAGAGAGATTTGCCCCAAGAGTTCTACGGGGAGGTTGAAAATGTGATTGGGCTGGCCGAGGACCCACCTGTAGATCACCAGTGGCCTCTACATATCACCAGAGATGGATATCTTGCCAGCTCCCACTTCAGGCACACCTCAGGCTGCCTTTTAGCAGATTGCCAAGGTAGTCTATACCTTGGGGCTTTCTATTCCGTCAAGATCCACTTTGAGCTTTGTGGTATTCTGGATGATGCCCGAAAAAAGATGCTGCTGCCCTTCAATGTGGCAGTTGAGGCATCTGTGATGGAAGTCTGGGAGAAAACAGCTTCTGCTGTGGCAGTTGACAAGGACCTGGCAATGGTAACACCACCCTGCAACGTCTGATACAGCGTTTCTGCCTTCACATGCGTACTTGGAGAACTTGGTAGTACCAGGCGGCAACGGCGAACCTGAAAACCTCAATTTCCCTTCTCTCCCTCCTGAGAGGGAGCGCAAGAGACATGAAGCTTGGGAGAAGGTGTGTTTGGGCAGCATTGCCCTATTTGCAGTGAATGCTTCATTTGCTCTAGCCAAGTTATATTTCGGCCCATTGTCTGCTTTGGCAGGGACTGCGAACACTTGCCTACTTGCCTGCAGGGGAGATGCAGGCTGGTTTCCAGGCCCTGGTGACTGATGGCAGGGAGGTCTCCTGCCAGGTTTTTCAGTAAGTCTGGGACACCGTGAATTGTGTGGGCAGGTCGATAGTCACAGGGCTGTCGGGCGTCACTCTTGGTTGCGGCTGATGTACAGAGCAGTCTATTGGACATCTATGGCTGATACCTGTTTGGTGCAAAGGCGGACAACACCCTCTAGAAGGTGCAGTCGTCAAAGGCCACTGCCAAGTCCTTGGGGCTAGCCATGCAGCAGCCCCCTGCACAGCTTGCCAGAGGTAGGGGTGTTGGTCCTTTCCCTACCTATGCTGCTAGAGGCCGTAATAAGGCTGCCCCTGGAAGACTACATGGCAGATGCTTCCTCAGGGACAGTGGTAGAGGTGCAACTAGAGCCACTGTCCCCTGCACACCCCAGTGCTCAAAACCTCAGTGACTGCCTCTGCCACTCTACACCGGTGGGAGGTAGACTTTCCTTGTTTAGCTCGGAATGGTCCAGGACCACGTCTGACGCATTGGGTTTTACAGGTCGTTCATGAGGGTTATTGTCTACCATTTATTGAGCGCCCCCCAGATCATGGCCCTCGGGCCGCCACACTGTCTCCGGAACCCCTCCTCTTGGAGGTCTTTTGGCTTCTTTCAAAGAACATGATGGAACTGGTACTGCGTTCGGAATGAGGCAGGGGGTGGTACTCCACCTATTTTCTGTTAACGAAGTAGAGGCTTGCGTCCTATTCTGGATCTGCATCTGCTGAACTTGTTCCTTCACAAGGACGAGTTCAAGATGGTTACCCTAGCCCAGATACTGTGGGCACTTGACCTGCAGTACTGGTTGGTGTCACTGGACCTTCAGGATGCCTACTTCCACATTAAGATTTATCTGAGCCACAGGGATTACCTGAGGTTTGTAATGGGCTAACAGCATTACCAGTTCAAAGTCCTACCATTCGTTGTTTCCTTGGCGCACAGGGTTTTCACTGAGCTGCTAGTGCTGGCGGTAGCTCACCTTAGGAGGGAGGGCATACATGTCTTTCTCTACCTGGATGACTGGCTCGTTGAGTCTAGTGTCGAACATCTTCTCCGTACATACTCTTTTGCACAGCCTGGGCTTTTCCCTGAACTTCATAAAGTCTCCTGTTTCGCGGCCCCAGTCTTTTCGATTGATCCTAGCAGTGTTGGATTCTCGTCTGGGCAGGGCATACCTGCCCGGGGACTGAGTGGCAAGCATTTTTCAGATGGTCCATGTCTTTCAGTACCAGGAACGAGTCCCGGCCCCAGTCTTCTTGTGCATTCTGTGCCTCGTGGTGTCAGACGAGGCTGTGCATGAGATTGCTTCAGTGGCTTCTCCATTGCCAATGGTCGCAGTTTCAGGGCCACCAGTCAGAACTTGTACAGGTCTTGGACCAGGTGGCTCGGGGTCTAACCTGTTTGGGTGTGCGAGACAACTTGCTGAAGGGCATGATTAGCCAACCTTGGACCCTGGAGACGGTGTTCAGGAATGCATCTGACTGGTTGGGGAAATAAACTGTCCGATCTGGCAGTGAGAGGACTGTGGCCTTCCACAGAGTCTCAGGAACATAACAAATTGATGGAACTGAGGGCGATCAGGCTGGCCCTGGTCGCTTTCCTCCCCTCTGGGAAACTCAAGACTTTGCGGTTTCTGGTGGACAATACAATGTATAGACATTCCAGCGCACACAGAAAAAAATCTAGAATTTGTACACAGAACTTTAAAAGTCAATTTCAGTGCAGGGGAGGTAGAACAGCCTTGACATGTAGGTCATGCTTACAAAACTAGAAGAGAAAATGGTATCCAAAAACGAGGATACCCCTGTCCCCTGCACACCCTTCTACTGGACAAAATGAGTCAGAAATGTTTGAGCTCTAGATTTCAATTTACAATATGCTTCAAGTACAAACATGTTATACATGGTAATACTCCGAAATGCATAAATCGGTTTGATACCTCCAATTTTTCATATTTTTCTTTATATTTGTTAGACGAAACTCAGAGCATTTCTGGAAGAAGAATCCCTTCATCAGGAGTTATTGATTTACATCTGTCAAACAATAGAAAGTGAGAAATATCACAATTAACATCCAATGAAGGAGTATCTGAATTCTATCACAGCAAATTCATACAAAGCGAATAATTAAAAGGCAGCTGTAGACAGTGGGTAATAATTAACCTTTACAGAATCTTCAGAGGGTATCGAGCCAAATTAGCCAATAGTGAGCAAAGATTACTGGATGTACTTTTTCAAAACTTAAATGAAAGAGTAGATACAACCTAATTTTCCAAAAATTAGACCAAGCTGAGTAAATCAAAATACTTGTATCAGACTTTAACTCAAAACCAGAGTCTGTAAAAAGAAAGATGAAAATCATAAAGTAGAAGAAATATGCTTGGGTAAAAGTGAACAAAAAGAAATGAGAATATAGAATTGATGAGTAAGAGACAGTACCGCAAGTCACAAGATCAACCTTTTGACCGCCATCAAAAGGGAGTAAATAGCCAGTTTACACTTATGCAACTAAAAATAGGGATGAATAAGACCATCAACTATCATTGGATGTAGGAGTGTAAATAGATTCTAGACCCACAAGGGTTATGTAAATCACCCTAAGTTTTACAGGGAAAACATGCAGCATGCAAGGAGGCAGCATAGTAGGACACTCCTGCCACAGTAGGTCAATATATCAGTAAGATGGCTAAAATTACTTCGCAACATAATGACATAACTTTGCCAACTGTGTGGTGGCTGTTAGGCAAAGTTTGTATGCAGTGCCCTCTGGGAACACTACGAATAACTCTTGACTACAGGTATAGGAAACCCAACCTTTTGGTATAAGCTTGTACTGCACAGTTTTGGTAGCGTGTTGAGCAGCCAGGCTTATCTCAAGAGGGGTCAATGTGAGCTGCAGTGGAGTTAGAGATTCAGTTACAAGTATTCAAATAAACTCTTACACTCAAGGTTCCTTGCACAAACAATTATTAATTTATCAGTCAGTTAGAATAAGCCTTCTTCAGAAGGGAGCAATATAATAGTAACACACAAATACACTTCAATACTGTACACTCTTAGTTTCTAAAATCAGTAAAGACCCTTTTGGGATGGCCCACAGACACAACCTACACCCACAGGTGACTTCAATAGCTAGGGTACTGGGGACATTAATATCTCACTGTTGGATTTTAGAATACTCTTAGAAGTTGGTAAAAGGCAAAGGTTATTTGAACAATAAGAGACCACAAATATTCTTAGGCAACTTTGGAATGTACCACACAGTGACGGCGCCCCAAAGGATTCAATGATTATTTCTCTTTGTTTTGAGAAATTATAAATCAAGTTCCAGCGAAACAGCAATTAGTATATTGTGCCCTTTAACTATTTGTAAACAGGTGTTTCGGCCTCTCAAGTGCCTTTTTCAAAACAAAAAGTATCCGGGCAGTTAGTATCCTTGTTCAATTCTAACATTCAGTCCTACAAACATTATAATTACACAAAAATCCAACAAAATACATTATGGACATATAGGAGGTTTGGGAATTGAGTAAAAGGTTGCAAACATGTTATTAAACCACATGTAATATCCATAGGATTATTGATGAAAAACAAAGTACTTAAATCAAGAAACAGATATAAGAATAAAGATAAACTTTTTATCACACCCAGAAAAGAAAGAGAAAAACAGACAAAAAAACTTAAATATCCATAGATTAGATCAATTGGCCATCAAATAACATATTTTTGCGTTTATCACTTTCAATTTCCAGAGAGCATACCGTATCCCTTAGTCCAATGTGCCATTAGGGTGTGTAGTCAAAACCTTTTTTATATCTTATTGATCTTATTAGTGCGTTATTCTAAAAGACTCAATTTCACCCGAAAAGGTAACCAGTTCAAACCACATTTCACCATAGAGAAAGAATCCTATTCCAAACCAAACTTCACCCTAGAACACGCTTTGGCTGATATATATGTATATATGTATAGATTCGTGCCTCAGGCCTATCTTCTGATAACGTCCCTGGTGTCCAAAGTGAAAAATATTTAATTTAGACAAAATGATAACGGCTTACCATTTCGAAATCCAATGTTTGTAAATGTTGAGTTCAAGGGAGTTTATATTATCTACACACGTTCATTTTTTTTTTTTAGAAAAAAGGGAAAAAAGAGAATATATATATATATATATATATATATATATATATATATATATATATATATATATATATATATATATATATATCCAAGCAAAGTATTGGCACATTTCATACTGATTCAGGTATCTGCAGTACATTAGTCATTACTTCAATTACTATATCACAAATATTCTTAAGCAGGCAAGTACTTTTGGCTTCCCCTAGAAGAGTCCTTCAGTTCAATAGGCTAAGTCAAAGTCAATGGGCAAAAGTCTTGTATAGGATGAAGCACTTCTGGTAAGTAAATGGAAAAGTCTTTGCACAAGTTCTTAGGAGTCTTTGATGAAAAGAGGAATAAAATGTAGGGCCTCAAGCTGATTAGACTTGTTAGTAGTAGAAGATGCAAGCAACTCTACAGCAAGAGGTACGTTCTCTCAGACTTTTTACAGTACCTTTTAAAAATGAAGAAAAGATGCAGCAGATGACTTCTGTTCCTGTGCAGCTCTCACTGTTCCTGGGCCTCAGTCGTGGGGACAAGAGGGAGGACGTTGGGGGACTCCTGCAATGCACTGGGATGGTCAAAACTCGCAACTGGAAAACTTCACTTTCAGTGGCTGTTCAGTGTTTCAGCTCCTTGCGTCAAACGCGAATGGCAACACTGCGGTTCTTGGCTGTCAAGATGGACTTTCCTTGCTTCTGGGGTCCTGCTTCTGGGGTCCCTCACTCTGTTGAGGGGACTCGGGCTCGTTCAGTCCTGCTTCCTGGGAGTCCGGAGGATCTTCCTGAAGCTCTAGGCCAGCTGAAGAGCAAAGCACACAATCTGGTGTTCCTCTCCCTGGCTATACGGTTTCCAGCAGCAACTCTGTGGGAATTCAACCAGCTCCGAGATGGATGTCCAGGTGGCTTACTTTGGAGTTGATTTGGTCCCACCAACTCAAGGGGAGAAGAGTCGTCCTTACAGGGACTTCTGTCGATACGAAATTGGAGTTTCAGCACAGTAGCAGGGCTTCACTGGGCAAACCAGCGGTCCATGAGTTGCAGCAGGCACCCTCTTCAAGTTCTTCGGTTCCTTCGTCCAGTGGTCGACTCTGCCTTCCAAGCCAAAAGACTCTCCTTTTATTCAGTTCTCAACCATTAATTCCAGCCCAGCTGTCAGTCACCCTGCAGGGTGGCTGTCTTTGCCGGACAGTCAGCTGGCCAATCACCACAGAGTGCATTTGGGTCTCCTAGGAGACTAAGCACAGGGAGTTTCGGGCACCTCCCTCACTTTCTGCCTACCCCTGACACCCTGGAGCCAGAGGCTGGCTTCACTAGTGAATCCTGCCAAGGGCAAAGCGAACAATGGGACCAAACCTGGTTTGGCGCAGAGTAAATCTCAAGAAGGACCTTTCCACAAAGAAATGGCCAAAAAAAAGAAGACTGGAGTCATTTTGACAAAATGGCCCCCTTGGGTGCTTTACTGTAGCTGGGAACGCAGCCCGCAGTAAAGGCACACCATGGTAGTTCAAACGAATCCACTGCCACTAGCCATTCAGTGCAAAAAGGGTAACCTAAAAGATGTAACACGAGAAGCTAGACAAAGGGGATACTAGGTAACCCCTCTAGGACCCTATTGTAAGATTGCGTGCGCTGGGACTAGAAAGTTACAATGGTGAGTAAAGTCAATTTCACTTTACTTCTCTTGGAAACCGTAGTTTATCCAAGAGAAGGTAATTAAACCTTTGGGAAATCTGAAAGACTTCCCTGGGCCACTGTGCTGAAGGTGCTGTGTGACACAATGTAAAAGATGAAGCCTATGGAGTTTCTCAGACTCCACAACCAAAAGAAACAGTGTACAAAATCACATTAAAATACACGAGAGAGTGGGAGAAAGGGTCACTCTCTCCGCAGGTTGAAAAAAATCATGTCCTCAAAATCCAGCAAAGTTGCTGGGGGTCTCTAAGGTGGAGGGAATTGGCACATTTCTGAGAATTCTCACTAACAGTGGCGTCATCACAGTGCAGCGTGGGAAGATGTCGAAGAAAAGTAAGTCAAGCAAAAATTGACTAAATGGCCAAAATATTGTGAATAATAGAGCATCCTAAAGTAAAAATTAACAATTATAGAAAAAATGCTGGCAACTTGTATGTGAAACATTAACAATGTAAATGTTAAAAATAAGAGAATCGTATATGCGGTAATATCTGTTAATTAGATGTCTAAATAGGTACAATAAATAATCAATATGCAAGTTAATTGTAAAGTCTTGACCGGGAGAGTAAACAACACGATTCTATCACATAATTATAGGGTAGTATCTACACTCAAAAACATTTTTAATTGAGTTTTCAAACAGAACATGAATATAATGGAAAATAGTAGAAGCTCAGAATGAATACTGATCAATGCTGTGAAATGTATTAATAAACTTTACCAAAATATAGTAAGCAGTGCTAAATTGGAAAGTGTGCAATAAACACAGACGGGTGGATGTATGTTTAAAAATAAAAAACTATTGTATGCTGGTAGTAAAGCAAAAGTATAAGTTAATATCGAACCAAAAGTCTGATACGGGACAATACATATGTCCAACAAATTAACTGTAAACAGAATTCTTTATTCATACCCCTTGGAGAGATAGTGTGTCGAGTATTTTAATCCAATCAATCGCTCTCTGGTCCAATCTTTTAGCTAAATCTCCACCTCTGGCGTTTTTCTTTCTTTTCGTTTTCCCACTTCTAAGATGATAAATGTAATTTGGGCAATGTTGTAACAGTGCCTAGAAACTCGTGATTTCTGTTGACGTGTTCGTACATATGAGTTATGTTCCTTCCACCTCTCATGTGCCTTCCTGGTAGTTTGATCCATATAAAGCAAACTACAGGAGCATTTGATGGCATAGATTACCTTAGATATACTGTAGGTGGCATAGTCTTTCAGTCTGATCTTACAGCCCATGTAGGGATGTGCTTCTGAGTTTCCCTTGATCCAATTATAATTGGTTATTTATAACACACTAAATACCAAAGAGGTTTCTAAGCGCGGACCCAGGATTCAAACCTCTGTTGTTCTGGGTTGTCTTGCTTACAAGACGAGCGTGTTGCCACTGAGCTATACTACCTGTGCTGATATTGTTGCAGTTACTGCAGGTCAAGCATCGAAAAGTGGCAGTCTTCTGTTTACCTCAGAATCTTTGTATTGGACAATGGGCATTTACCTTGGACCAAACTATCTCTCAAGTTTGGCCCTCTTTTATATCCAAAGTACAATCCTGACACTCACATTCTAATTAAATAAATCTTAAGGTGAAAAGCATAATGTCTTTGGCCTTCAGTGTTTCAAAAAGTGTTCAAAAAGGAATAAATAACTCCAACATAAAGTCTCTCAAGGATATTGCTCCTTAATGCAGAGGGTGGTGCCCTTTTCCAGGATTCTTCATAATTTCTTGATAGTAATTGTTGTAGTCTTTTCGCTTGTTCCATATCAAAGTGACATATATTTTTATCTTTGGCCTTTAGGTTGTCGGGATACCTGGTTATACTCTCCTGCCAGGGTTTCTGTTTTCCTATATTCACACACTTGATATTGCCTGGTGTACTTTCCTGCCAGGACGTCTTGTAGTTGTCTGTCTCTGCAACTCCACCTTTGATAGTTTACCACATTAGCCCTTTTGGTAATTGCTTTAGTTTGGTCCATAGTACATTGACTTATTAGTATTATTCTCACACTTCCAATCATTCACCACTTTAGCATTGTGGGTTAATTTACATTGTCAGCTAAAGATTCCCTTCTGAAGCCAATGTGCTTTTAACTTCTTTCTTTCATTATTAAACTATTTTCTCTTTTTATCCGACTTGGATTGTTCAATGTTTAACATACGGCATGCTCCCTTCGTCCCACTGCGCACTCACCGTGGCGTCTCCTTGTCTGTTTGCAGCTCGCCGATGGCAGCTGTTGGATTCTCTCTCCTTCGCTCTGGTCGGCTTTCGATTTCCACATCTCCCATTGCTCTGACTGGGCTTCTCATTCCAGTCCTCCACCGGCAAACGCCCAGGAGCTCTGTGCTTGTTTCTGGCGTTCCCGCATGGAACTTCTTTGCGTCGTCCTATGTCGCTTACTGTATGAGCAGGTTGGCTCCAACATTCCTCTTTTGGTTTTCAGAAACACAGAGCTGCAGTCCGCTCCCACCAGCTTTTGGTGATACTCTTATAAACGTCCCGGGCATAGGTGTATGCGCACAACTAGAGCTTTGCCTGTGCTTGGCACTTCCTCTGCTCTGCATTCCACTTCCTCGTTGCAATGTTTGTGTTACTGTGAATAGTAGTTTCTTTTGACTAACTTGCATGGAAATATTGGAGGAATGGTTTTATCATATTCTGAGGGCAATTCAAGGTTTGAGAATTGTTCTGGATGTTTGAGAGAAATTCTGCAGGTAAGGGACCACAATAGGCCAATATGATGTTGGGTATTGGATATTCATCCTGTAAGGGGAAAAGGGGATTCCATGGCTCATCTGTGGACACCAACACTCCCTCCCAGAGGTTCGACTTCCCCCCCCCCACCCCCCCATATGATCCTCTCTCAAATAACAGCCCTCAGGATCAGGTAGTGGCTGTCACACCCTGGCCACATTTGGGGAGGTCACTGCCCGAAAGGGAGTAATGATGCCATCAGATTCATTACACACCACTAATCCTCATCTGTTTACTGAATCCAGTATTAATTTTCCCTGACCTGATAACCAGATCAATACATTACTTACTGAGGCTAGGAAGAAGCAGGGAGCAGTAATGATTGCTCCTGAACGAATCCCATACCAGCTTCCTCAACAGCATATTAAGAATCATCCATCAACTACTGAGTTGAGGAAGAGACCAGGAAGAGTAAAGCTCACTAAGGCCGGAAAACCTACACTGTGGTCTAGTCTTTGGAAACTCTTTACTCAGACCAGGAGATTTAAAACCCACATTCCTAAGCCTCCTTCGTGGGGACAAGAGGGAGGACATCTGGAGGGTCCTGAGGCAGCAATTTGGAGGTAGTCGGCAGCTACAGGCTCTTTTCGGTTCAGTGGCACTAGCACGGATCTCTGGTACCGGTTGGGCTTCCTTCACTCATTGGGTCCTGTACTCTGGTGAGGGGACTCGAGCTCTGGCCATCCCGCTTCTGGAGGGCCTTAGGAGACTCCTAGAGCTTCTGGCCGGTTTCAGACGATGCACTCTACTATGGATTTCTCGACCCCTTGCACTCAGTTCGTGCAGCAGCAAAGAAGTACAGCCAGTCGGGGAAGATGGTCCAGTGGAGTTCATCTCGGGGTTAGTTGGTTCCACTAACCCAGTGGAAGAAGTCGTCCCTTCTGGAGCTTCTCTGTCGAATTGAGTTTCAGCACATCAGCAGGGCTTCACTGGGCAATTCAAAGTTCCAGGAGGATGCAGCAAGCTTTGTTCAGTGTCTTGGTCTGGTGTTTCTCCAAGTGGTCGACTCTGCCTCTAGTCCCAAATCCCTTGCCTTTTAAATAGGTTTCTCCCATTCATGCACAGCCTAGGTTGTCAATCACACACTAGGGTGGCTGTCCTAAAAGGACATCCAGCCAGCCAATCGGGACTGGTTGTATTCGGGCATTCCTAGTGAACCATTAGAGGGCCCTTTAAATCAGTAACACGTCATACTCAGGATGGGATGCAAAATAACACCAAATAAGACTGACACAGGAAGTTGGCAAAAAGTCTCCTCCCGACTGTTTTATTATCAGTTGTCTAAAACAGGGAGTTGCAACAGACATCAACGGACGTTCGATCATGCTCTCAGTGCAAATCACACAAAAATACATTTATATAGCAAAGGTTTGTCATACGTGACATTATACTACATGGCAAACGAAGTAAATAACCAATGGGGAGTTCTGGTTGGACTAAGGGGAACATCGAAGTATGATATGGCATTTATAACGCAGCTATACACAAGTGTTTCAAGGCGTGAAGAGGCAAGGGAGGGGAACAGAGGGAGGACAGACAACGATCCTACTAGGCCAGGGTTCATTCAGATCGCAAAGTATACTTTCTATATAGGGACGGGTTGTGATAGGACCTATACTGTCAGGTGGACAACTTAAGCCTGCCTCTAGTGCAAGTCATCCTCAATACTTACACAGAATACTATTTGCTCCTAAACTAGAAGGCCCTCCGTTATACGGCACTGTACAATTGGTTGGCATACTTGTGCCATGTCTGGAACATTCGGCTCATTAGCAGCACATAAGCTGGTACCCAGGTGTCAGTGGGTGGACTTGACCGTGTCTCCCCACCCAATTAGCCCTACATCTCATCGCTCATGCCGTCTGCCATTCAGATTGCCTTTGAACTTGTCCTTGAAAAATATCACTACTCCTGAGAATAAAAGGGCGTATAGGCACACTCTTATGGCAGTTCAGGTCTGCATGCCCCAACTCCTATTTCCATCCTTGAATCACGTGACGGGAGACCGTATTTCAGCCTGTTTTGCAGAATTTAATTGTCTTGAATTAATAATCTTGGCACTCATGGATGGTGTTCTTTCTTGCACCTGAACAAGGGCTGATTCAGCTTCACGTTCACTGTTCAAGGATAGATAACCGATTCTTGGCTACTTCATCCTTTGACACCAGGCCAGACAGCTATTTCAGGCCATTCCTTGATCTTCAGCTGTTTTTCTTACTGCAACACAGCCTTTCCCGATTCTTCCTTTCTCAAAGGTCTGAACTTACTAAATGTGCGACAGCTATGTCCAGATCCTATATGGTGGTGGCACCGCCTTCAGTCTATTCACTATGTATAGCTAGCCTTTAAGATTACTTAGTCTACTTGCGTTGATGCATCTGTACAGTTCTAAAATGGCTTGCATTTTCTACAGTGCTCTTCACGCATGCAGTCTTCATTCCGCATACTAAAGTTTGCTCGATTCTTTACATCGCCATCAGATTCTATAAGCTCCATAGATCCTCTTCTTCAACCACTCCTCTCAGTGCGTCACCCTCACTTCTCGCGACCTCACCAGCTTCCCTTTGCCTCATCTTCATATTCCTTCAGGGATTTCCTCCAAGAGATTGTCATCCCAATGGGGGTGCATAATATCTGGTCTTCTTAACAGATACTTTTTCTCGAAGACTCTGAGGAATTGGCACCATCACTGGTAGGGTTGTCACGGTATTGGTTTTGTGGCAGTATGATAACCTTCTTACCGAATGACGGTATATCATGGAAATTGCGGTGTATCAGGTGGAGTTAAGTAATCTTAACAAATATTTTCTTAAAAGACATACATTTTCGGCATTTTGAAACTTGTATCTTCACATTTTTAGCTGATCCTCCAGGAATCTAAGGCGGCTGCAAATTTGGTCTTTCATGGCGCTCACTCGTTGATCGCCTTGAATGAAAGAGTGACGAGTGGCAGTGTTAAAATGCACATTTTGAGCAATGAGCTTGCTGCTCATTCACAGGTCATCGCTTTGAAAATCGGCCTCGACCTGCATTATTTTGGAACCACATGGCATGGGCATCATGACCCCTAACTGCAATCAGTTATAAAAGTTTGTTTTGATAACGCTTTATCCCATTAAAAGGGAGAAGTCACTCATGTGAGGTCTGAAAGCCCATGTCATTGTGTTTCTTTGTCAAAATGTCATAGCCAACACACACTCGCCGAAAGGTTGCATATTGATCAAATCACTATAGCTTGTTTACCATCTGCCTGGTATATTATAAAGGTCTGATGGTGGAGTCACCACGGACCATGTAATCCTAACAGGACAGCGTTCAGTGGGCGCTGTTGATTTCTTTCAATACATGTTCATTTAACTTCTTAAAGATAGTGGCACAAAAACATTTTGAAAATTACAAAGTTAAAATACATATCTGTACAAATATGGCATAGACCACCACCTCACCACAGCCCCATCATTACCATTTTCCCCAGGTCTGAGCGCATTACGACCCTTGTCATTTGAGTTGAGATGGAGGCATGCTTTCATGGATGGTGTCCCAAGTCGAGGGTAGACCTGAGCAATATCTCACCCCCATTGCTCTGGATTCTTCAAATGGAATGTATAATCTGTCATGCCTGCTTGAGTCCAGTGCCATATGCAGAAGGCATGTGAAGGATTAAGCGAAGCAACAACTCTAGTACAAATCTACAGGAAGGACAGTGGGGGCGGGGTCAGTTTATATACTAGCACAAAGCACTGATGGGCCCAGTGTTCATACCATGTACAGAGCTAATAATTTTTGTGAACATGCATCAGAAGGGCATCCAGTTCATTGAATCCCCCCCCCTTGAATTCTTGGATATGTATCTCCGCATTTTTCAAATTGGTGCGAAAACAATAAATCGGCTGTTCTTTAACTTGACTGTAGTGATCACAGAGAAAGAGCAGTCAGAGCATCAAAGCTGCATTTACTAATGTGGCCTCACTTTCCCCATGCTCTTGTCTGCCAAACAAGGCCCCTTTGGCAGATGTCACATCCCACAGTGCAAGATCCAGACTGCGCAGCACTTGTTTACTGCAGCCTTTCCAAATCAGATTGAAAAGCTCACTTAATAGCTGCAGGCACTAAAACGGTATACCGGTATAAACAATGTGACGGTTTTTATAGTTCAATTAAGCTGTTCACGGTATCTGTAACGGTATACCGTTATACCCCTAATCACTGGTGGTGTGCATGTCTCGACATCTGGTTTTCAGCATATAGGAAGAATAGGGGTGGAACTTTCTGCAGAGGCATTCAGCTGCTCCTCTACACTCCCAGCCCCCCCGGTTGATCGACCACTCCTTCACCAGTCGCCGCATCCTGGGTCCTTCTCTTGAAGTGCTTCTTCTGAGTCAAATCTTTACTACTCCCTTTAAGGTGGCAGCTGATTTGACATGCTCATCAATACTCCAGGTCATGTTGCTGCACTGTATATTTGGGTTACAGTAAACCCGCCGTCCTTCATACTTTCTGTGATTGTTTGGATCTAGGAACTTCCGTCCTTCAAGTGCCACGAAGTTGGCCGCTATGTATCTTCTGATTTCTTAATCTGTCAATTCTTTGGGTCCAAATCCTGATTCGATATTGATCATGATCTTCATTCCTACTGCCTTCTTAACTGTCTTTTTGCACTGTGTGATTATTATCCCGATCACACAGAATCCAAACATTATCACCATTACTGCTCCAAGAAGCTTGAACATGTTTGCATCCATTGTGGAACCCATGAGAAGACAGATGCAAACTATCATCCGTAATATCTTCTGTCTCATCTTCCATCTGATTGTGCAAGCTTGTCAGCAGCGTTATGGCCTCTGTCAAGGACCCATTTGTGTCGTCATGAGAAGGTATGAACGTGCAATATGATATGCAGATTTTGGCGTAGACCCCTCCTTACATTGCTGTGATCATATCTGTTCTGGAGGGTCATTAGTCGTATGGCCCTCGGTACTTCTCTGATGGCATTGAATCCCTTTATGGTAGTGTTAATCCTCTGCAAGAGCTCCCATTGAGTGATTTTTCAACCACTTCGCATTTACCATTGATATTAATATTTTATTTGTATCACGCTCATACACATGTGTTCCCTGGCATAAAGATCGACGTGAAGATTGAGGCAGTTTTGCTGAACAGTCTGTGCTCATTTGGATTAGCATCAAAGGCTTCTATTGATTTAGCTGAGGAATGATACTCCCTCCTTGTTAGGTTGAGGAATTCGAGACATCATCTCTTCCTCAAATGGGCATCTGCCTTTGCAAACTCTCCAATGTTCAGGCCACTCTGGGGAATCAGTCGCTGGAACATGAATAATCACCAGGGAACACGTTCCACCCCATCCTTGGGCAGTTTTATGTAGGCTCTGGATTCGCAGGCCCAATATCGATCCATTAGGATGGCTGTCCCTGCTCCAATTTTGGAGACATCGACTGTATTCTTGCAACCTACGTTGGCTCCCACATGCTTCTTCCCCTCTCTTCAGAAGCACAATGTTGCATTTATTAGTTTTATAACAAAAATTGAACCTGATTAATCTTCTACCCATGTCAATAACTTGGCATGTTAATCCCACGACTAAACACTAATCATAAAAACATAAAAAGGGTTACGGTAACCCCTCTGGTCAAGAAACCGAATCTGGACCCCAGGGACCCCAACAACCTCAGTCCCATCACAAACTGTAACTTCATCATGAAGATCGCGGATAAAGTAGCCACCTCACAACTCCAAGTACACGTGGAAGCCTCAGAATCCCTTCACCACCAACAATCCGGATTGAGACCAGCACACAGCACCGTGACAGCCATGCTTGATCTCCAAATCAAAATGCTAAGCATTATGAACAGGGGGAAAGCGGGGCTCCTCATCCTACTTCACCTTCATGCAGCATTCGATCTGCTGGACCACAACCTCCTCAAAACCGCATTAAAAATAACAGCCAACTGCTCAGTAGAGGCAATAGGTTAGATAATGTCGTTCCTTAAAAACAGTATCCCGCAGGTTCATTGGGGAGATACATTCTCTGCAGAAAAGGAAATCCTCTGTGGCCTCCCACAAGGGGCCGGTAAGTCACTACTACTATTCAACCTGTATCTGAGATACCTTTGCGTTGTACTAGATCACATTGACACTTTTTTCACCAACTATGCTGATTATACTCAGCTGGTGATTGAACTTAGTGGAGATCACAAGAAAGACAATGAAGAACTTCTCAAGGTCTATGCCATCATAGAACTATGGATAGACACAAATTGGATGTGCCTTAACATCAAGAAAACTGAGTTAATAGTATTCAGATCCCACCAGGCCAGAGCCACACTCTCTCCCGAATACAGCTAATTTCTGATAGAAAACACCCAAATACAGGTTCTCAGCAAAGTCAAAACCCCTAGGACTGATGCTTGAATCTTCCCCGGGGACGGAAGCACAAGCCTAGTACATAAAGAAAACATGCACCTACTACCTCAGACTTCTAAAAGCCATTAGGCCCTATCTGACCGAGCTGTGCCACTATTGCTAGGGCGACAATTCTATCCTGCCTGGACTACGGCAATGCACTGATGCTAGGATCTAACAAAAAATGCCTCCATAGCTATCAGGTTATACAGAATAACGCAGTGAGGATCATAAAGAAAAAAAAAAACACATCCGGCCACATCAACGACTCCAGAAGAGAGCTACACTGGCTCAAAATTGAAGATGGAGTTAAATTTAAGGCCCTGACGCTGGTTCGCAGATGCATCCATGGGAAAGCATCCAGAGTACCTAAAAACCAAAATCCACCTGTATGCACCCAATCACACGCTCAGATCTTCAGATTAAGGAAAGATCACAGTAGCCACTCGCAAGTGCACATTTTGGGGAAATCTTTCCCCATCTTAGCCGCCGGCCTATGGAACAACCTCCCCGCCACTATAAGAAGGGAAGCCAACTACTTGCGCTTCCGTAAACAAGTGAAGACCCATATTTTCAACGGATCCCCCTACTCTCAACAGACCTCCCATCTGTAATTGTACGTTGAGTCTTGTCTCGTGGTAATTATCGTACCTCGTGTCCATGTTTCTGCACCCCGAAACTTGCAAGTTACAGGCTCACTACAAATAAATAATCATTCACTTTTTGTAGTTCTCGTGTGTATTCAGACTTCAATAGATGAGCTGCACAGGACATCAATCCTTCTACCCATCACTTCTTGGTTTTCACTTGTCCATAGACCAACATCTGAGATCGTTCCCAGCATCCAGGCGCCCAAGCCATTTCCATTTTATCAGGACAGTCAATTTTCTTAATTTCTTTTAGGACTACTTTATCCTGTCCTGCCCTAGGATACGTGAGCATCTTGATTTTCCTTGCAGGCTCATTTTCCATCTGTGTAGTCTTGAAATAATCATCCTGCAATGGAAACAACCATTTCTATCTCCATCCCAGAGTGGCCCATGTTCCTTGGAATTGTCCTCAAGTCATACATACAGCAAGGTTAACAAGACACCTAGCATCGTATGCTGGAATTTCTCTAGAGATGAACGTTTGGGTGGCATTCGTGGCATAGGGTATGAGAGCACAAATGTCGCAGCTCTCCTTAGACGTTCTCTCGCCCACTTTTTTCATGTGTTGGTACCACATGTTGTGACCCAGATGTGCTTTACTATCTAGGTATGTGTTGATCCCATCATTATCTTCTTCTGCACTCCTCCTGTATCTCCCCCTCAAAATGTTCGAAGCTTGTGGAAACAACTCTAAAGCAGCCTTATGATGGGGAGAGAACCCAATGCTAATTTGTAAGGGGCAAATCAGCAAGAGTTCCTGGAATGGGGAGGATAAAAGGGACCTGTGCCTTCTTAGGATCAAAATAATAAAGGTGAAACGTGAGAAACAAATGGACACAAAGCATAACTGTGTATATGTATATTACGAACCAACATAATAATCCCCACCATCTATGCCATTCTGGAATTTCTTGAGTTTGCACATTTCCTGAAATCGTGTTCACTTGGACATTCCTCAACCTTCCTGCAATTTAAGGAAGGAAAGAACACTTTATTCTGATAACTACAACGAATTTGTGAACTACAGTAATTCTTCTATCGCCACAAGCCGCCTACTAATTACAGGGCCATAATTAGGATTGTGTATAAAAGTGTGGATCGCCACATTTCTTCTAACAAGGGCAGGATAAGCTCCAAGAATAAAAAGAAAAACAGCAAGTACAAGATGTTGCATGTCACTTTCTGGGAGGACCATGCATTCAGCCAAACAAATATTCAGTTAGAAACAAATCATGGTACTGTTCACATTTTAAATGTTTAACCGTGTTGTCGTTTAGGCATAATCATGATATATCAGCGTTTTTCTAAAGTTCGTTCTCAAAGATTCCTGTGGCTCAAGCAAAGAGTTTCACGGCTGCTACAATATCTATAAGGAGTGTCCAAGGCGAACCACAGTCCAAATGCAAATCTGCATTTATTAATCAGTTCGTAGACTTATCGTCGTCCTCTGTCATCGATCGAGTCTGCACATGCTGAAATTCTTCTTCTTGTCTTGCTTCGGAATCGATGGCTCCGGGTGCATCGGCCTTGCAGGTGTATATTTTGACGTAGTTGAGGTGGATCAATGCTCGTCTGCCTTGATCTTTTACTGCTGAGGGAGTAATTTTCTCTTCTACAAATGGACCAAAAAATCTTGACTTGTGCTACTTCCCGGTGAAGTTTTTAATCAGTACGGTGTTGCCAGAAAAGAGTGTTGGTGCTGATTACAGTTCAGATGATCCGGTTGCTGTATGATTTTCATCTGTGTTCTGAGACCGACCCTCCCCCCCCCCCACCGGCGCTTGAGTTGATCTGAAATGAGAGAGATACTAGTGGTCACATTTGTCAAATATACACACAACTAATTTCCTAACGTTTCTGCTGTACTCTGGGCATCCCTTCTACTCCTCGCCCCTTGAAACACTTTTGTATAGGCGCGTTATAAATGCCATATCATATCATATCGATGGAGGAGTTAAAGGCGTTCTCATTCGCCGTCCTGTCACTAGCTCATGGAGTGTGAGGTGATGGTCTGAACCGGGCTGATTCCTTGGGGCATATAAAGCTAAGGACAGGCAATATATCCATCCCATTGTCAGCGTCAACTTGAGCTTGGCAATTCTTTACTTAAGGAGGCCGTAGAGTCTCTCGCAAATTCCGTTCGCTTGCAGGTGATAAGCAGAGGAAAACGTGCTTAATACTCAACAATAATCCTATCCGTTCGAATATTTCATTGACAAAATGTGTCCCATTATTGGATCCCAGCACTTCACACACACCCCATCTTGGAAAGGCTTTGTGCACTAGAAACATCACTGCATAAGTGGCATCAGGGTGTGTACATGGACTTGCTTCGATACACCTGGAGAAGGAAGACACCACCACTATCAGATACATGTAAGCACTACACACTTGAAGCATATCAACATAGTCAACATAGTCAACATAGTCAACATATAAATGTTGAAACGGACCATTCGGTCGAGGAATTACTCCTCTGATCGTGAGCAGTGTAAGCCCAGTGGTAAACCTTTGACATACATTGCAGTTTACTACATAAAATGCAACGTGTTATAACAAATTTGGAACAAACCAGTCTTCCGCAATTGCTGCAGCAAGACTATCCCTAGTTACATGTGCAGGGTAGTGGCGCTGTTCAAGTGCTACCTTCAACAATATTACTGGCATCACCGGTTTTCCAGTGCTGTCCTGTCGACATAATGCTTTACCGCAGAAGTACTACGAAAGTACTGTTTGCTGTTCTTGTTCCCGTCCGTGGACTCTATTAACTTTCGTTGGATTTGGCTGCTGCCGTGCTTGAGGTCCAACATTGTGTATGTGTCTTGATAATGCTGGAGAAGTAAACGGGTGCGATTCTAGGCAACAACCAGCGTTTTCTAATATCACAAACAAACATACAAACTTGGCTATTCAAAATGATACTCACGGGACTGAAATAGCTCAAATGCTTAAATCTCTGCTACCCAACAAACCAGTAGCTGAAACACGTAAACCATCTTCGATACCATTAAAGAAAAATGTCTCAGTATCCCAAGAAAAAACACAAACTAAGCCCAATTATCATAATTTGGGATCATTACTCTTGAGCTGTCGCCCCAAGCCACACACGCAATACACCTTAAACCGTCAGAGCATTTTGGAAATATTCTCTGACATTGACTCTTTGACATCATTAGCTCAGACATAGAACAAGTTGAATTCATTGCTATGCATCAACGAAGCACAGTGAGACTATGGTTCCGGTCAAGAGTGATCAGGAATCTTGTCTGGCAAGCAAAGGAGGTGTTATTCTCAATGGGTTTTCTTGTCATGTGTGAATCACAAAACGAAGTTGAGTCAAACACACATGAAAGAAGGCCCCAAAAAAAAGTTACCTGGTGCCTTAGTGACGGTAACCAAGAATCTGCAATGGATGTAAATCAACAATGCCAATGCCAGTGTAATGTCACCAAAAGTTAACTAGAGCACAGAGATGACAAAGTTGCAAAATCCCTTGTCTCCCGGAACACATGTGGTTTCAGTCACTTAATTGGCAATAAGCACAATGGACTATCAGAATTTGATATTGTAATGTTCTCCAGCATGCGGTCTGGCATGGATTCACATGCTCATGAATATTCCCCGTCGTCAGGCTGGGAATCCTCGGTATAGAAAAAAATCAGTATCAGTTTCTGATCTGTCTTTCTTAGTAGTAACCAATCACTGGTCTCTGGGTCATACTGCCCCCAGCCAATGACTGCCCTCTCCCTAAGCCCCGCCTCCGGCAGCCATCCTCAGATTTTTACCGCACGTTCAAGTGTTGGGAGTCGTCGTGCTGTAGCTCTCAAGCTTTTGCTGCGTTTTCGCGCTTTTTCAGGAGATTTTTCTAATTTTTTGGTTAAATAGAGCCTCAAGCTCCACCGTTTCTACATCCGATCAACGGGGATCCGTTTCAGAGTTTTCTACGCCCCTCAAGGGTGAAGATTTCGTCGAATTACGCTTTTGGAGGATTCCCCGGACATGGCCCAGGAGAAAGGAAGCTCGACGCCCGCGAAGCTGTTCAGGACCTACCCTGGATGCCAGCTTCAGAATGTTTTCAAGGAGGACGAGCATTCGTTATGCCTCTACTGTCTCCATGAGGACAAGACGCACAAGGAGAAGGACTGCGTTTTGTGGGAACATGTCAGAGCGGACCATGAAGGATCGCCACCTCCGTCTCGCCAACTGGCTGGAAGGGAAGAGCCCGTCAGGCGAGAAGAAAAAGAAGTCCGAGCGGTCTTCTAAGTCCTGTGAGGGCACCCCGGCGATGGGGGCCCAACAAAAGGCTAAGCACCGCGAGTCCGCGGGCACCGTGAGTGTCGAACGGTCGGGCTCCTTGGCTGCCAGGCAGGGCGCATCCTCCCCAGCGCCATCAACCACGAGCCAATGCTCTGGCTCGGGTAAGAGTAAGTCAGAGAACCCGGCGAAGCTTCTGGAGAGGACCTGGTCGATCTCGAAGATTCCGGCAGAGGGTGAGCGAGGCTCAGACCCTCCCCCCAAGGTGAAGGCCCCAGGCGTCCAGAAGGTGGCAATGGCCTTAATTCACCCTGCTAAAACCTCGATTGAGGATGTCGCTGCGGCCCTGGCTCAGCCTGTGGAAGCTATACCAGTGGAGGCGCCCTCAGGACCCAGAGTCTCCCTGCCACCGTGGAGGGAGTCGTCTTTCAGTCCCATTGAGAAGACCCCCACGAAGTCCTCGTTGGAAAAGGTGGGGGAGGGGCTGGTGAGCATCGTGGATACGGACACGACCTCTGAAGAAGAGCTCATCGAAGTCGTGGAAGAGGCCCAGCCCATCGGGAGGGATCCCGACGAGGGTGACGACGAGAGCGACGTTGTCGCCGACAATGCTCCTCAACAGCCCTCGCGCCTGTCGTTTTGTCAGCGATTCAGTCCTTATGCTCAGAGATAAGGACAAGGTTGCCCCTTCCCCCGACGGAGGTACCTGAGCCAGACCCGACGGGGGAACCGGAGCCAGGACCTTCGGAAATTCCACCGCATAAGAGGAGGACGACGCATCCTACGCCACCTCTCCCACCTGTGCGGCCTACTCTGCCTTCCCCCCGGTCTACTACCCACGGGGATGATACAGGCACGGACACAGCTACGACGGGTACAGATGACGACGGAGGCGACGACGGGACGTGTCCCCCGTCGTCCCCTGCTCGGGCATCCCCGCCCGACGAGATTGGATCCTTTCATGCCATGATTTCCAGGACATCCGAGCTTTTTCAGCTCTGCCCAGAAGAAAAGAAGAAAGAAGGGTTCCTTTACCAACGGCGCGAGGCTAAAAGGAAGACGGTCCTCGCCATACCGCTTCTTCATGACATCTGGGATGAGGGGCTCGCCCTCCTCAAGAACCCTGCCTCGGCGCTGGCATTGGGCCGTCGCCCAAGGGATGTTTCTGGTGCCTCTTCATCTGGCAGGAATAAAAAACACGATCGCCGACTCACTCAGCAGGGAGCTGCGCTCGTGCCACGAGTGGGAACTACGCCAGGATCAAGTGGATCGACTCTTCCGACGATGGGGCGAACCCCAAATCGATCTCTTCGCGACGGCGAGGAATTCCAAGTGCCCGAGGTTCGCCAGCAGGTTCCCCCAGCCGAGGAGCATGGGCGATGCTTTCTCGTTCCCCTAGGACGGCCTATTTCTTTATGCGTTCCCTCCACTGCCGTTACTGCTCCGGTCATCAACCAGCTCAAGAGGTCCCGCAGGATGATCCTCTTCGCACAGGCGTTGCCGAGACAGATCTGGTTCCCGGACCTTCTGAACTTGTCAACGTCCCCACCAGTCAAGCTGCCGACGGACGCAGACCTCTCCAGAGAAGGAGGCGCCATTCTTCACCACAACCCAGAGTCGCTGAACTTGCAGGCCTGGCTCCTGCAGCACTAGATTTTGGAGGGTTACGACATCCCAGCCGACTGCAGAGGTTCTTGCAAAGGCCAGGGCGTCCTCAACTCTCAAGTGCTATGGACATAAATGGAAGAGGCTCTCTGTCTGGTGCCGTGCACAGAAGATTAACCCTCTGCGGAGTACGGCCCCTCAAGTACTGCCGTACCTACTGTCGCTGGCCAAAGCTGGACTGGCTCAAGCCTCCATCAAAATACATCTGGCTGCAATCTCCCGATATACCAGGACGACGGGACGGGTGTCCTTGTGGTCTCATCGCCTGGTGAAAGAATTCATGAAGGGACTATTCCGATCATTTCCGCCGGTGAAAGCTCCTGCCCCGGCGTGGGAGCTTAATGTGGTGCTGACCAAGCTCATGGGGGCCCCATTCAAACCTATGCATTCGGCGCCTTTGAAGTTCCTGTCATGGAAGACAGCTTTCCTCGTGGCCATCACCTCTGCACGACGAGTGGGAGAGATCCAGGCCCTCATGGTGCTGAGGACACACCCATCCTTTATGCCCAAGGTGCCATCGGACTTCCACCTCAACGAGCCCTTGGTGTTGCCAGTTTTCTTCCCGTCGCCTTCGTCGCCGGCCGAGAGGACTTTGCACTCGCTGGATGTAGCTAGAGCGCTGAAGTTCTACGTGGACCGCACGAAGAGTTTTCGGAAGACGTCACAGCTGTTTGTGAACTTTGGGACTGTGAATCAAGGGAAGGCTCTCTCGAAGACTTCCATTTCCAGATGGCTCTCCGGCTGCATCATGCACTGTCACCGGTTGGCAAACCGACAGCTGCCTGGCCGTCCGAGAGCCCATTCGACCAGAGCGATCGCTGCTACCACGGCGTTCCTGTCTGGTGTGCCCCTGCTGGACATCTGCAGGGCTGCGACGTGGAGGTCGACGCACACCTTCACAACATTCTACTGCGTCGATCTGGACTCCAGGGAGGAGTCTAGGGTCGGCCAAGCAGTGCTGCGCAACCTGTTCGCCTAAGGTGAGCCTGGTGAGGAGGTAAGAGTTGCTTAATGTTGAGCCTGTTGCCACCTCCCGTGGTTGTGCATATGTGTACTGCTATGTATTCTCTTATTCATGAGCATGTGAATCCATGCCAGACCCCATGCTGGAGAAGGAACAAGTTACTTACCTGTAACTGTTGTTCTCCAGCATGGGTCTGGCATGGATTCACATAGGAACCCTCCTGCCTACCCCTCTGCGGCTACGTACTACCAAATCTGAGGATGGCTGCCGGAGGCGGGGCTTAGGGTGAGGGCAGTCATTGGCTGGGGGCAGTAATTGGTTACTACTAAGAAAGACAGATCAGAAACAAAACAGATACTGATTTTTTTTTTCTATACCGAGGATTCCCGCCCTGACGACGGGGAATATTCATGAGCATGTGAATCCATGCCAGACCCATGCTGGAGAACAACAAGTTATAGGTAAGTAACTTGTTCCTTACTACCACACAAGGGGTCAGAAAGGCGGCAAAGGTAGAGGCAGAGGCCCCAATCCCAGAGGAGCCACGGCCTCTGGTCAGAAATGACCACCAAGTCCAGGTCCCCTCCCATGTCACCCCGGTCGGGGGGCGATTAACATCTTTCCTCATAGCATGGGTGGGGATAACTTCCGAACAGTGGGTCTTAAAGACAGTCGTCCACGGTTACTGAGTGGAATTCGCCTGAGCTCCACATTTCAGACCGCCGTGCTCACGGCGCCTTTCACGGCACCACCTGGAGATCCTGATCCAAGAGGTGGAAGCACTGCTGGGAAAGGACGCCATAGAAGCCGTCCCTATTCTTCAGGTAAACAAGGGTATTTATTCAGTGTACTTGTATCCAAAAAGGATCTCACCATGCGCCCTGTTCTAGACCTGCGCCCAGCGAACAAGTTTATAAAACCCCAGAAGTTTTGCATGGTAACACTGCAGGAGGTGATCCCATTGCTGAAACAAGGGGACTTCATGGCAACATTTGATATGAAAGATGCATACTTTCATATTTCAATGTTTCCAGTGCAAAGGAAATATCTAAGGTTCATGATCCAGGACAGGCATTACCAATTCAAGGTACTCCCCTTCGGGATCGCCTCAGCGCCAAGGGTGTTTACCAAAGTCCTGGCAGTGGCAGTGGCAGCAGCACACCTGCACAGACTATCAGTCCCAGTTTACCCTTACCTCGACGACTGGCTCATCACGGGGCACTCGTTCGACGCTTGTTTTTCGAACACCCATAAAACAGTAGATCTCCTCCTCAGCCTGGGTTTCTCAATCAACAAAAAGAAATCCAGTTAGTCCCCAGCCAAGTAAAACAATTTCTGGGAGCTCTAATTCGGACAGAAGATGTCCTTGTCTTCCCCTCCAACGAGAGGGTTCAGAACATGCTTTCTCAGATCCCTCAATATGTAGCCAGTCGCGAGGTGAGGGTATGCAAAGCCATGCGTTTGCAAGGGATGATGGCGTCATGCACATACTTGGTTCCCCACGCACGGCTGCTCGTGCGCCCCATGCAAGAGTGGCTCAACAGCCAGTGGTGACAGGCCAGCGGACAATGGGAAGATCTGGTTGTTGTCTCGTCAGCCCTTGTTCTTTCTCTGCAGTGGTGGTCAAGAGTAAACCTCTTGAAGGGGAAGACCTTCACCACCTCTGCAGTGGAAGCCACTCTCACGACAGACGCATCTCTCACAGGGTGGGGAGCTCATCTGCTTTAGCAGACAGCACACGGTTTGGTCTCCTCAAGTAGCGTCCAACCATATAAACTTACTGGAGCTGTTAGCGGTGTTCAAGTCTTTGAAAACCTTTCAGGTGCAACTGCAAGGGAAGACAGTGCTGATTCTAACGGACAGCATTACAGCTATGTATTACCTGAACAAACAGGGGGGCACTCACTTGCCAGGGCTATCCAAGCTGTCCCAGAACATTTGGATGTGGGCTCCGACACAAGATGTTTCTGTTGTCCCAACATGTTCCAGGGGAACTCAATCTTCCAGCAGACATACTCGGCAGAGATTTCCCTCTCCCTGAAGAATACGAATGGCGACTGCACAAAGACATTGTGTCCAACGTCTTCGCAGAATGGGGTTTCCCAGAGATCGACCCGCTACTCGGGAGAACGCCCAATGCCTAGACTAAACCTCTAGGTACCCCAGAACCGATCCAAGGGGAACGGTCTCTGGATAACATGGTCAGGGAAATTTGTCTATGCTACTCCCCCCACCCACCCACCCAACTCCCCTTCTCAACAGGATGGTGCACAAGATGCACCAGGAACCAGTTACCATGATACTGGTGGCCCCTGGTTCGCTCACCTGATGAACATGTCCCTCTCCCCACCAGTCAAGCTTCCCTGCCCGTACCACTTGTTGTCTCAGGATAGGGGGGAAAACCCTACACCCATGCCCACAAACTCTGAATTTAGCAGCCTGGCTCCTGAGATCAGAGAGTTTGTACACCTGCAACTCCATCAGAGGTGGATGGACATACTCGGGGAAGCGAGAAAACCTAATACACGTTATTGCAATGCCAGCTAATGGAAATGTTTTGTCATCTGGTGCAATTCCAAGGGCGTCAATCCCATCGATTGCCCACCCTTACACATTGTGCTGTATCTAACCCACCTGTTGGACACTAGGTTAGTCTTCAATTCCCTAAAGGTTCAACTGGCTGCTCTGTCAGCCTACACTACACCACATCACAACAAAAGGTATCGTGGTGGAAAATACAGGTGATTAAAGCCTTTATGAAGGGGTTAAGAGGATTTATCCTCCCATCTCTCACCCAGCTCCTGGATGGGATCTGAATGTGGTTTTGACCAGGCTCATGGGAGCTCCCTTTGAGCCTATGCATAAGGAAAGTCTGAAAGTTCTGACTTAAAAGACAGCCTTCCTAGTGGCTATCACTTATATCGGAAGGGTTGGCGAACTACAGGCTCTTTCTGTTCTAGACCCCTTTGTTACAGTCCACAAAGATAAGGTAGTTCTGCGCACACATCCCAGGTTTGCGCCTAAATTAATCTCAAAGTTCCATGTGAACCAATCAATCGAACTACCCACTTTCTTCCAGAACCCTACTAACCTGGCCGAAAGAAGCCTTCACACACTAGACGTGCGCAGGGCAGTCATGTTTTACCTGAAAAGAACTAAACCACTAAGGAAGACTAAACAGTTCTTCGTTTCAGTGCCAGCTGGGAGAGAAGGGGATCCGGTCTCTAAATCAGCTATCTCAAGGTGGATTGTCAAATGCATCACACTGTTTCTCTCTTTCTAAGAGAGAACTGCCCTTCAAGCCTAGAGCACATTCAACTCAAGGCACTGGGCCATCCATAGCATTCATTGCAAATGTTAAATCCATTTGCGAAGCGGCAACCTGGAGGTTCTGTACACACCTTTACAAAACACTATTGCCTAGACAATCATTCTAGGTCTGATTCTCAGGTGGGACAAGCAGTACTAAGACATCTCTTCTCTACTGTTCCTTCTCACAACCCACCTCAAACTCCGGGTATTGCTCGCTATTCTATGCACAGCATGTGATTCTAAGCAGATTAAGAAGCATCAGAAGACATGCATTACTTACCGTAATAGCATTTCTGATGATTGTATCTGCTTAGATTCACATGCGCCCTCCGTACCTCCCCGCTCGGAGTGGAAGGAACATGGACGTCGTACTACTTTCTCTATGTACTTATTCACTATAGCCTTGGGCAACCTCGTGGCAGAAAAAATACAATCGGAGGGACCTCGGTGCGTGAGGGATTTTGGGTACACCACACGTCACGATAGGGATAGTGTTAAAGACACGCCTATGCCGACGTCCCTTTTCGGTCCCCGAAAGACAAGATGCAATACTCTGCGGTTACCACTGGATGTCAGACCATATGCACAGCATGTGAATCTAAGCAGATAGAATCATCAGAAATGCTATTAGGGTAAGTAATGCATGTCTTAACTTGGCTCCAGTGGTGTCCATGGCATGGCTCCAGTGGTGCCCATGTGTTAGGGAGAATTTTCTTTAACGCAAAGCCTTTTTTGGGGATTTCGGTATGTCGCCATTCAAAGCCTTGTAACTTTGTTGTTACATGAGATCTCGGCCAAATTTGGCTCCTTTTTTTCCCACATGTAGGCGGTCGTAACGCCACACAGGAATCCTAAATTGCTGTAGGGGGTGAGAGAAAATAACCAAAAAGGGCGAAAATGTTGTGTTTTTTCCGAAAATGCAAATAAAATGATGTAGAAAGAAGCCTGTGGTTTTTTCCTTTTAAGAGCTAGGAACAAATGGTTTGCTGTGCTGAATTCCCCAATTTCCTGGCTTTCAAGAACGGGTTGAGTGGAAATGAAACATTATTTTGATGTGGTTATCAACCGTTTTGTGAGAGGTAGGCAATTTTGGCCATTTTTGCCAATTGGACATGCATGGACGCAATGGAAGATAAGTGTAGCAAGCCGAATCGGAGCACAGAAAGGCATATATTTCTGAAAAGTAGACAAAATTCCAAGTTTAGAAAGGTGTGATTTGCGTAGGTCGGGCAACAACTTGGTAGGGGAAAATGCCATAGATTGGGGGGAAAAGCGGGAAAATGACCGAAAAAAAGGTATGTGTTGCTTGGTATGGCAATGTCTTCTATGAATTTTGAGAAAAGCAATGCTCCGCTACATTCCCCAGACTCTTGCAGTTAGGACAGCACACATTTTTGTAGTGTTTTACAAAACAAGCAATACCACAAGCCAAACACTGAGCCATGGTAAACAGGAGTTTTATGGTTACGACCTGAACAGACGCACTTAGCATGAGTAAATCCGGAAAACCAAAGTGGTGAGGAACGGCAAGCATACATTTTTTGAAAGTGCACAGGCAGACCTTTTCAAGGGTAGGTGACTTGTGCAGGTTACAAAAGTGTATGGTGCCTAAAGCAGCGACTGAATGTAAGGTCACATTTGGGAAATTAAAGGGTTGTGTTACAAACACACATGTGTTTGAAGCCAGCAAGGGAAACCGGGAACCCCATGCATTTCCCAAAAGAGGACACACGTGGGAATCCACAGAGGTCTGCCTTGCGCAAATTGCCCCAGTTTTTATTAGCCACAATCCCCGACAAAGACCCACATGGGAGAAGGGTGCCCAAGGCCAGGGATATTACCACCGACTTTGCTGGAGCCCTGGCTGCCCTGCGTTAAAGCTTCTCCCCACCAAGGAGTCTTGCCAGTGTGCCAATACCTCCCCGAAGGTAAAAGCTGTAATGCAGCCCATCCCCAACTCCAGGACAGTTGGAGGTGATGTCCCTGGCCTTGGACATCCATGTACCATGTGGGTATACTGTCTCCTAAGCACCTAAGCACAGCAGCAGCTCCAGGGAGCCCCAGCAGGATCCCCATTCCTCCCCGGAGGTGACATCTGTAACGTAGCACAGCCAGAGGTTGAGCCTGGGCGTGCAGACGGACAACCCACATGGGAGGGATCCGATCCCAGGGTAACACCAATGTTCTGGAGGCAATTTGTGGCCTGCCCCTGCAATTGTGTCCCAGCCCACACCAACATATCTGCCCAGATGGGCCTTTCCCACCCACACCACCACCAACACTCCAGCCCCAGTCTCACCCACCCCACTGACAGTGGGCCCTAACCATAGAATAATAAAAAACAGTATGTTGCAGCTGTTCGGGTAGAAAAAGCTGTAAACAAAACAAAAAACATGTTACTTACGGTCACACCAGCAAAATGTAGCCCTCCCTGGGGGCAGATAAGGGGGGGGGCTGTCCTACACTCCTCCCTGGCCTCAGGCGTCCCTTCCTAGGAGCAGATATCTGGTCCCAGGGAGAGCTGAATTACATGGCACCCACTCCATTGTGGGTGGGGAGTGGGGAGGTCAACGCCCCATCCCATAAAAAAATTCCCTGTCCCTTTGGGGTGCCCCACAGCCCCCCTAAAATGTGTTCCACCATTTTCCCTTTTTTCCTTTGGTAACCCAACTCCCCTTGGCGCAGAGGGGCACATTGATGTGCCAATTTGGCCCTGGGGTGCCCAAACCTTACTGCCCCACCCACTGGGGGGCCTGTCCCACTAGTTTTGGGGCCCTCTCCCCTCTCTCCCCAAATAGGTGGCGGGGGCACCTCATGCAGGCCTCCCTAGGCCTCCTACAAACTGCTGCATGAGGTACACCCCTCCCTCCATTTGGAGTGGGGGGAGAGGGCCCCCAAAAATGGTGGGACAGGCCCCCCAGTGGGTGGGGCAGTAAGGTTTGGGCACCCCGGGGCCAAATAGGCACACCAATGTGCCCCTCTGCGCCAAGGCAAGTTTTGTAAACAAAGAAAAAATTGTAAATGGTACACTACACTTTAGGGCGGGCTGAGGGGCACTCTTAACCGCTAGGTAATTTTCTAATGTAATGGGGGGTGACCCTCTACCCCCCACACCAAATGCAGGGGGGGGGCAATCTCATTCAGCCCTCCCTGGGGTCAGATGCGCCTTCCCAGGAGCAGATACCCCATTTCCCCTTGGGGTGAGTGGGAGAGGTCCACCCCCCTTTTCTGTAAAATAAATCCCTGGTGGCTAGTGCCCAACCCCCCACTCCCATCCAAAAGTCCTTTTTTTTTTTTTGCCCCCTTCCCTGGGGGCAGTTGATCAGCCATCTGCCCCCAGGGTTTATTAGATATGTGACCCCATGCTTTGGGGGCCGGGTGGGAGAGGGCTGCTTACTGTATGCAGATCCCCCCACGCCCTCACATCAAACATATCCATGGTGGGCCAGTGGCCATTGCTGGTCACGGATCGAGTGCTCTGCGCCGATCCGTGACCAGCAATGCGTCATACATGGTGTCGTTGGAAAGGGGAGATTCTCCCCTTTCCAACAACGCCATTTTTGCCAGAATACGTGGTGGCTAGTGGGCCCCAGGGCCCCAAAACCCTCCCTCCTCCCTTCAAAATTATATATATATTTGTTTTGTTTTTTGCCCCCTTCCCCGGGGGCAGATGATCAGTCATCTGCCCCCAGGGTTTATTAGATATGTGCCCCCATGCTTTGGGGGCTGGGGGAGAGAAGGCTGCTTACTGTAAGCAACTCCTCTCCCCACCCACGTCACAAACGTATACCTGGTGATCCAGTGGCCATTGCTGGTCACAGATCGAGCGCTATGCAATGCGTCAAAAATGGTGTCTTTGGAAAGGGGAGAATCTCCCCTTTCCAAAGACACCATTTTTTCAAAAAATCTGTGGTGGCCTAGTGGGCCTCAGGGCCCCAAACCCCCTCCCACCATCCCCCTCACTTCGATTTTTTTCTTGTTTTCATCTTCACCCCTGGGGGCAGATGCTCACTGCCCCCAGGGGTCTCCTGCGCTGTGGCGCCATGCTTTGGGGGCTTGGGGGAGAGGGGGCCGCTTACCTAGTAAGCAGCCCCCCCTCCCCCGCTCCCAGAACAGATCCCTGGTGCTCTAGTGGCCATTTCTGGCCACGGATCGAGCTCTGCGCCCGATCCGTGACCAGCAATGCTGTCACACAAGGTATCGCTGGAAAGGGGAGAATCTCCCCTTTCCAGCTATACCTGCCTCGATCTCCGGCTTGAACTACAGCTGGAGATCGAGGCAGAGTAAGGTGAACACTCACCTTCTGTTTTCACTGCGGCAGCCGAAAATGCCTGCCGCGGTGAATTTACTTTCAATTTCATGGCGGCGTGCGTCACGCACGCCGACGTGAAATTGAAGGTAAGCCAGCCCCGGGCAGTGAAGGGGGACCTCCCCCTCACATAGCCGGGGGATTGGATTACAGTTTTGTGCGATCCCTGCTTTGCAGGGATCGCACAAAACAGAGTGCCTGAAAGGACGAGGCATCTCGTCCTTGGCAACAGGGAGGTAATCCCAAGGACGAGATACCTCATCCTTGGCACTAATAAAGTTAAAAGGCTAATTTCCCTTACCTATAGAGTCCCCCAGCAGCTTTGCTGGATTTGAAGGGTTTGTTTTTTCTCCTGCTAAGAGTGAGACTCTTTTTCCCACCTTAGACATATTGCTGATGTGTGTTTTAGCCTTTTTTTTTCACCCTCATAGGTATCATCTTATTTCTGTGTGTTACATAGCAACCTCAGTGCAGTAACACAGGGGTGTCATAGTGATCCCCAAACATAGACTCTATACCCTGGGACTGACTGTCTGCCAGGGCATGTAAAGTTACCATTGACTTTACTAGTCAAATCTATTGAACAGAACCAGTACAAACCATTTTATATGTAAGTACTGGAGGGGTTAATATTGTTTCCCCTGTGTCTGTTTTGTAGGGGACAATGTCTCGTCCCCCTTTATCAGAGTGTGGCGGGTGGCAGTGGTTCTACCACTTTTTCCTTTAACCGCGAATAGTTTCCTATGGGATTTTCCTATTGTTCGATGCTATTTTTTTTTAAATAGTAGCCTCAAACATACCGCCGGTTTATTTATTTATTCATTCTCCGGTTGGGTATTTTTGCCAGCTCTGTTAAAACGTTTTACTCGCGTCTTCCTCTGTAATTTTGACCCAGGTCGGGGATCCTTTGTTTGTCCTTTTGGTGGGTTTCTGCACAGAAGCCCTCCTTTCAGCGCCACCGAGTCTGGGGTAGAGAGGATGTGTGGGTGGGGGAATAGGCACCCTGGACAAGGTTGCCTAAGCAACCCAAGTCGCACTCTGCCCTGATAGAATGGGGTGTTATCCCGCCAGGATAACCACCCCACTGTGTGAGTGACAGCTAGGCTGTATGAATGGGGTTTTTTCTGCATAAAAGCAGGGATCTGAGGACTGGAGGACAAGACGTCGCCACTGGACCTGAGAAACCCGAAGAGGAGAGAAGCTGAAGACATATGCAACGACTGAACCACTGGTGAAGCCCTGCTGCAGATCCTCACCACTTTTCTCCAACGACAAGAGAAGATCTTCACCTGCAAGAGCCTTCTTCCCTTGAGCTGGTGGGGCCAACCAGTTCGCCAATCGTCTTCCAGGACCTGCCTTGGTCGAATCGCCAGTGCCAAGCACTAGGACACCGGATAGCCAGGCATCAGTCCACCACGACTGCGATTTAAAGGAGCGTACTTTTTTATTCTGTTTTGGCATCACCGCGGCCGGCTTCTTCCCTGGGCAGTGGAGTAACTTGAACCTTCCTCCACGACGAGAGCCTCTTCCTCTGCTGGATTTCCCGAACTGCAGGAACTGCCGGGAACTACCGTCGCTGCAGGAGCCTCATGCACTTTAAAGGTACATTGTTCCGCCAAGGCTCCCGTTTAGTTGGGTACTGCTAAAGGTGTTTTAAATCCTTTACTTACCTTCTGGCCTGGCCGTCCCTGTCGTCTAACATTGTTTTTTTACCTTTTGCAACCGCCTTTTCAACCGTTAAACAAAGACTTGACTGCAGCTACTAGGACCGTTTGATCCTGGTCACATTGCCCTATACCATTGACTCTGGCACAGGCCTATTGACTCTGGCTATTTCAGTTACAACTGCCTTCTCTAGATTGCTTTTCATAAAGAAATATGTTGGTGCACCTAAACTCTTATAACCACCTTTCTTCTCCTTTATATATTGTTGAAGTGCCATTTTGCTCGGTTTGTTTTCACCGAAGTATTGCTTATGCTAAAGTACTGCCTTGCCTAACTTGTTCACAATCCAATTGGGAAATGTTGCTGGTGTGCTTAGAAGTCTAAGCCTGTATTACGTGTCCTTTCCCTCCCGCTGAAGAAATTGCATAGAGTGCCATTTCTGCTTGGTTTTACACTGTGCTGTTTTGCTCAGTTTTCTCTCTTGCTCATTCTTTTCTACAATTTAAATAGGGAGTTGTGTATACTTTTTCTTCACTGTTTTAACTTGCTTTATTAATAGTGATTTGTGTGAACATTAGAGTGTGTAAAATAAATATATATTCTTTTTGATACAAAGCTTTGGTCAGTGTTTCCTTGTAACATAGTCCTATTGTGTAAACCCTGAATACTGCTCACCTCCCTCTTGAGATAAGTCTGACTGCTCAGCGACAGCTACCAGCGAAATCTTTGTGGTACAGACTGATAACAAAGGGGATTTATTGCATATACCTGTAGTCCTAATCTTCTGTAGTGCTCCCTAAGGGAACTGCATAGGATTCTGCCTAGCACCATGGCACAGGCGGATCTGAGAATGGAGGGAGGGAAGACTGAGTTGGGTGTAATGCCCTTCCTGAAACACTCTGTGCTCATGCGGCCCTAAGGGAATAATTTCATGGCTTTTCCAACTGACCAGCGACTAGCATTGGTGGGGCGGGGGAATGGGCGGTCCTTCAGCCATAATTCTTGCATCTTTATATTTGGCAATCCTGATTGATGCCCCCATGGTGGAACCTGCATAAATGCTTCTAGTCTCTGTGGAAACGACTCCTGGGTGGATTTTGGTACCCCTTGCACCTAAATCGATATTGTTTGACTTGCGGCACTGATCTCTGTGGGGCAAAATGACTAAAACTCCAAAGCTTGCCAAGACCTGATAAAAGTGCACTACTAACCCAAGAGGACTGTAGTTCCTACAATGAGCATTTGTCAGGTAGTAACAAAAACCTACCCTGCAGGATTTCCTGGCTGATAGCAAGAAAGAATTTCACAACAGTACTAGAGAGTTAAAATGCGAACTTTCCTCCCTTGACAAGAGAATGGAAGAATCCAAAAAGTGCTTGGAAGAAGTCAGTGAACAAACTTATGAAATGGGGGAGTGGTCATAGTGCATAGTTTTTGCAGATGCTCTGAGGAGTTGGAATCAGCCCAGGAGGACTCTGAAACCCCTGTTCTTGACACAATAATATCTATCTTCAGGGGCTAGAGGGGCATTTTTTGGATAAGGATCTTCCTGAGTTTGTCAATGGCTTATTTCGTTCCATCTTGAAACTACCTGACCATACTCGCGTGGACTTATACAGAACTCACTGCACCTGCCCCAGAGCCCAACTATGGACTCATCAAGCACCTGAAGTAATCACGAGGTTGAACCTCTATTTAATTAAGGAGTGAATTGTGCTTAAAACAAGAAACCAGATGATCTACTTCATAGATGCAAAAATAGCATTGTTCCAAGACCATTGCCTCCGCAACCCTCTTGAAATGGCTTTGAGTCAAAAAGCTGATTCTTCTACAGATCAGTGTTTCCAGAGAGGAACACTTATTATTGCTGGATCCTTCTCTCTACATTATCTTACCTTAGCATCATAGATTGACACTTTCATGGTTTGCTTCATACCTTGCTCCCAGAAGTGTCCTGGATCAGCCTTACCTCCCTTCTCACCCCCTGTTGGAGTTCCCAGGGGTCTGTCCTTGGTCCACTTCTCTTCGCTCTCTATGCGTCAACTCTTGGCACCCTGGTCTCCTCTTACGACTTCTCCTATTAACTCTTCGTAACGACACTGAGATTTTTCTCCTTTCACTCCTTATCTGAAAAACCGTTGTTGACAATGTTGGGGAGAATTCTCATTCTATGGCTAATTTCTCTCACCTTGTGAGTCCCCAAGCAGCTTTGCTGGATTTCGCGAGTTTATTTTTTCCACTTGGTAAGAGTGTGAGCCTTTTTCACACTCTTATGTGTTTTGCCTTGTGATTTTCTACTGTGTGTGTGATCTTGGGCTCTGGAATACACCACTTCATGAGCCCCACTTTTTGTGTGTTACACAGCACCTTCAGTGCAGTAACACAGGGTTGTCTTTGAGACTTCCCTCTGACTCCATTTTTCTGGGGCTGACTACTGTCCCCCAGAAACAGGTAAAGTTGCCATTTACTGTAGTCATTTAAAACTACAGACCCAATACACCCCCTTACATGGAGTACTGGAAAGGGTTAATTCCTATCCCTTTTTGTCTGTGCCTTTCTGAGCTTTGTTTTGCTCTTTTAACATTTAGACTTGGTTGGTGGCAGTGGTATCTACCCTAACGGGCCAGACAACCCCCCCTGCTGTCTGATTGACAGCCAGGCTGTGTGAATGGGGGATTTTCGCATAAAAGGCAGGACTCTTGGGCTGGAAGTCAGTCGCCAGTGGAACTGCAAGGAACCGAAGAGAAGCGGAGAAGAAGATGGCTGCTGCAACTACCAAGTCCCCGTGAAGCCCTGCTGCAGTCCTGAGCTATCTAGCCTTCAACGACAGAGAAGATCCAGTCCGGAGTCTTCTTCCCTTGAGCCTGGTGGGATCAACCAGCTTATCTTCCACAGGCAGAGGAGCCTCTTCTTGGTCGAAATCGCTGCACACTGCTGTAGTGGTCCGGATAGCCACCTGAAGAGCCTCTCCTGTTTTAAAGGAGCACACCTTTTATTCACCGTTGTTTTTGCTGCTGCTGGCCTCATCCCTGGGTAGTGCAGATCGCTCCAGATGTCCTCCTTCTTGTCGTCACGACTGAAGCTACAGGAACCGTGAGTCTGGAGGAACTACCAGAAACAACTGCCATAGCACTAGCTCTTCTTCATTCTGAATAAGGTACTGTGTCCAACTTCGAGGAACTAGGATGAACCCTTTTCTCCTCACTAAAGGCTTGTCCTTACCTTCCTTCCCTCTTATAACTTTTGCTTCCTCTGTTGACAATATCTAAGTACTCCTGGCAATCTCGAATCGTGAACTGTACTAACCGTGTGATCTTCAGCAACAGGAACCCTGTTCCACTTGACACTTGCGCAGGCCTATTGACTTTAATTCACTTGTAGGAAAGTGTCCCCTGATTCTCTCTGCCTTGACAAAAGTATTGCCTATGATTTTTATCCCAACTCTTTTGTGTTGATTCATGTGCTAAGTGTGTTTTAATTCCGGTAGCATTTCTTCCCGCCGGTACGCGTATCTTTAGTAAGACTGAACTGTCATTACTGTCAAAAAGTGACTGCATCTGTATTCCTGGTAACGTCTTTTTTTCACAACACGGTCTGTCAAAATCAAAGGTACTTGCCTTGAATTGTGCTGCACAAAGTGAATTGGTTGTGTGTAGTGTATTTTACATGTGATTTCTGTTTTGCTAACAGATGGTCTAGAAATAAATGTACTTTTACTTTTTAACCAAAAACCTTGAGTCCGTGTTTGCTGGAGTCACAGTAATTGTAGTCCTTTGTGTAATCTCTACTACTGCTCATTTGCTCTTGAGATGAGTCTGGCTGTTCCACTACTGCTACCACTTTAACAGTGTAGTACAGGCTTGTACCAAAGGTGAACTTGTATTACCGCTTGTAGTCTTAATTGTGTGTAGTGGTCCCTAAGGGCACTGCACAGGATTCTGCCTAAAAGACAATTTCAAACTGTCTCTCTACCATCAAATATTGGATTGCGTCTCACTGGTTCATGTTCAGAGCTACTAAGAGTGAAGTTCTCTAATTCCCAGCCAAACACGCTATTTCTTCTTCCCCTCCTTCTCCTCTTTTGACTTAACTTCCTTACTCTGCTTCAAATCGTAACCTTAGTGTTCTTTTAGACCCATCACACAACTTCTCCAAATCTGCCACTGCAGCCAGACTCAACCTCCTCAATATCAGAAAGATCTGTTATTTTCTTCCTTTCAATCCTGCTAAACAGTGTATCTCCTCCTTAGTTCTTTCTAGATCCGACTACTGTCAATCTCCTCTATGGCCTTCCTAACTATGCTTTTTCGCTTCTGCACAAAGTCCTCAACTTTTCGGTCTGCACGCTTTTCAACCTTTCTCACTTTACCTCCTCTGCCCATCAACAAATTGGCTGTCTATCTATGAACCAAAGGGCTAAGTATAAACTTCATTTCATCTTCAAAACTATCAATGGATTCGGCCCACCCAACCTATCTGCTCATCTCACTCCTTAATCTTCTCTTGGCTCTTTAAGCTCATCTTGAGCTCATCTCCTTGCCACCATTTCAGCTCCCTGCGCCCCCCCTCGTTTCTGCTCTTGCTGTCTCCTCGCCCCCTTACTCTGAAATGCTCTTCCTCTCCCTCTATGTACTACTCTAACTCTACCACTATTTAAATCCAACCTCGAAGCTCTCCTTCCTTCAGAAGAACCTGTTTACTAGCACTCTAAGCTACTGCATCACACGCTTTCCCCTCTCGCCCTAACCTTCATGGACAACCATGCACACTTTGCATCCCCCTTTCATTCTTAAATCAGCACTTTCTTGACCTCCCTGTTCCTATGTCATTCTGGCCTGTCCTCATTCCTGGTTTGTTTCCAGCTTCCCCTGCAACATCTGGTCTTCAAGTCACATTCTCTCACCCCATTGTAAAGGACCCACCTCTGTTATCAATGGTAAATTCTATATGCGTTTTTGTGCCAAACAGTGCTTGCTTTCCCTGTGATTTAAATCCTCCGGAGGGCACGTCGTCCCTCATGACTACTGAGAAGAGGCATGGCTATACTTGGCAGGGGAGTGCTTGGCCGAGAGCTTGGATATCTTGAAGACCCAGGCATGAAGAAAAAAATCAAAGATTCCCGAAGTTTGGTTGGTTCTCACCTCCTGATGATGTGCTTATTTTGTTTGTTCTTCAGGCAGACCAGGCCTGTTCAGTTTGATTTTCTTGGGGTCCCTGCCTGCGGTGTGTATGCTTCATTGACCCCCTTTGGCTTTGGGTTAATACAACATGTTTGGATATTCCTTGTTGTTTCTTGGGTGGGGGGAGGTGGATGGGGGTTATAAAGGCTTTTTCGGTTAAAAAGGCCTTTTCACAGACACGTCTCATCCGCCCCTAAGCGTTGTGAACCCAGGGCTCGCTCGCTGGTTAGCCACCACTAGGCATATTTGGTACCACCCACGAAGTTGGGCTGAAGCAGTGCAATTGTCACAAATACACTCCCCACCGCATCTTGATCAACACCAAAAAACGGGTCAAAAAGGACAAATTTGCCAGAGCAGAATTTAACCCCTCACCACCGGCCCCGCTACACGTCCCCTCTCACTGCGAAGTCTCTGCCCTAAATCAAACTCTGTTGGCACTCAAGCACAGCACAGATACCCTTGGGGGAAAATAAACGCCATTACCTGTAAGGTGGATGTCTCTGCAGTCCAAATTGATGAACTATGCGGACGCATGACAATGCGTAGCAGAGGATTGATGAGGGTGAGGATAAGGTGACGGTCCTGCAGCACGAGGTGGCTATCCTGCAACAAACAGTCAAGAAAGTGGTGGCCTAAAATGATGACCTCGAGGGGAGATCCAGAAGAACAGCATACGCATCCTAGGAGTACCTGAATTCACCAAAGTCGACAATACCGAAAGGTTTGTGGAAAAGTTATTGATGTAAGTCTTGGAGGAACCCCAGTGTTGGGCATGTTTATGGTGTTGTGGGCGCACAGCTCCATGGTGACCAGCCCCCACCCGCTCTTCCCCCAAGGCACCAGAGTTCCGGATTATTGCAAGAATCTTCACAGAGATGCAATAATACGGGCCTCCAGGGATAAGGGCAAGCTTTGCTGGGGTTCTGTGACAATCCAACGCTTTCCGGACTTCAGTTTGCAAGTACAAAAACAGACGAAGACCTTTCAAATATGTCAAAAAAGGTAGCAGGCGCTTCTCTCCAGAAAGAACATGGCCTGTTCTGAGATGAGTTTGCAGCACACACTTTTTGCTCACTGTACCTTTCACAGATGGGAAATAACCATTTGCATATCAGTCTTTGTCCCGCCCACATGGGCAGTCGAGCACCGAAATGCTATGGCAGTTCCTCTCTGAACAAGAGTACCACCAGCAACCCCATACACGTGTTTCTGTAGACTGGGGGTTCTTGTGCAGCAGTGGAAATTCATCACCTGGGAGGCTCTGAAGGCCATGGGGGGAGAGGGGGGACACTGCTCTATTTTCTGTTGAGAGGTACTTAAGTCCAAGTGGCCGGGATTCCAACACGCACCTGTTACTTCCCCATTACTTCAATATTTCACGTCGCCACTGACTACTAGGAGACTGGTGGCCTCTATCTACAAGATCATTAGTTCACTGAAAATGAACAAGGCAGGCCGTTGCAGGGTTAAATGGGAGGTGACATTGGGAAGGGTGTTTTCGGATGAGCGGTGGGGGGAGGTGATCTGTAGGCAGACGTGCAATATGTCTGAATAACCGCTTCGAATGATCCATTTTAAATTTCTACATCGGGTGTATTATTCCCCTGGGCGACTGCATGGATTTTACCCCGACACGTCCCCCGAGTGCGTTAGATGCAGATATGACCCAGTTGATTTTTTGCGTGTGTCTTGGAGCTTCCCATAAAATTGACCTATTGGGAACAAAATGGGAAGCTGTGGCCCAGATGTTATCCACAGAGAGGCAATACATTCCAGTCCTATGGCTACTGGCACTGATTGAGGGTGGTTCTTGTGCTGAACAGAAATTGTTGGGGATGGTGTTGGTGGTGGTGGCTAGCGTGAGAAACCAGGTTTCGAAGGGATTGTGTCCTCCGATGTATTCCTTATCTTGATAGATCATCTCCAGTTTGCTGGCCTCAGAATTTTTTTTTCAGTAGAGGGCACTGCGCGTCGATGTCCCTCTACAGCCTCCGTATCGGCGCCGACATCATCATGCGTATAAATAGACTCACGCAGCGTCCGTTGCTCAGTTCCGTTTTTCCGCGCTTCGTTGGCCTCAGAATCGCGTTGCTCAGTTCGCTAGTCAGAGAATATATTCATTATTCCTCGAATACCAACTCTTACTCGATGGCTTCCTCATCCGAACCGACGACTCCACGGTCCGGCTTCAAAAAAATGTCGAGACTGTGGAAAGAAAATGTTGTTGACAGATCCTCACAGGATCTGTTTGTGGTACCTGGAATCAGAGCACCAATGTTCGGAGTGTGAGGACTGCATGTCCATGACGGTGAAAGCCTTTAAGGAGCGTAAGGGGAAGCTTGAGAGAGGTAAGACAGTTAAAACTCCTTAGAAAGTTTCTTCGGTCGAGACATTCGTCTCCTCGCCGACACAGAAAACATTCTCGTTCTAGGTCTCGAAGCAGTTCCCACCACTCTTCGAGATCCAAGCATTCAAGTAAAAGATGTCGAAGATCCCCTTCCTTGTCTTCTTCTGCTTCTCCGGAAAGAGTCACCTGCCCCACAAAACATAGCTCTAAGGCTGAGTGGGAGGAATTCCGTAAAAGGATGCTTAGCGTCTTCGAGAAAGCGGCCTCGACACCCTCGAAGACAGCTGAGGGTGATACCCTGGGTGAAAGACCCGAAAAATCTAAACGTTGCGAGTCGTTGCACCCGGCGAAAGAAACTACTTGAGAGCGTCCCGAACCCTCGAGCAAAGGCACTGTGCAATCGACGCCATCGTCGAAGGTCCCTTCGACGCATAAATCTGCGTCATCTACGCCATTATCGAAGGGCTCATCGACGCATAGGTCGATCAAATCGACGCTGAAAATGAACAAACCCACAGCCATCACTCTCTCACAGCCAGTGGTCATACCCAGGGCCTCTGTCATGACTTCAAGGTCATCGACAACCTCAAGTAGGATCCCGATCCTCTCGAGTTCTTCGAGGCCTCTTCCAATCTTCTCGACGCCTTTTTCTGTGTTTTCGAAGCCTTTAACGTCTGCGACGACGTCAATGTTTTCCCAACCAATTATGACAAATTTAGCCCCTTCTGCTCTGGAAATGAGATTTAAGCCATTTCCAAGGTCTGATCATTTCAGACCTTTGTCTTCAATTTATGAGGAAGGGGAGGATTCGGAAAGACCCTTTGGGTTGCAGAGATCTGCAACACCAGAACCAGAGGAATTTACCTCTGAAGAAAATAGGTTGAAGGACCTTCGAGAATCCTTACATGAGGCAAGTGGGTTAGATACTTCCCCAGAAATAGAATTTGCCAGACCAGACCCAGGGGAACATGCTGAAACCCCTTACAGAATTATTATTTTTTTAAATTTGATTTTATTACGTTTTAACACATAACAGTTCTCTCAATGAGAAAAGAGGAAAAAGAAAGTTACATATGCATCCATATTCGTTACACAGGTGGAAGTAATTCCAATATACAATGTTTAGTTTCATTTCTTTACATCCAACGGTATAACAATGGAAAAAAACAACATATTTTTCTCGTTCTCTTTATACTTTTACACCTTCCCCCCCCTCCCCTGTCCCCTCACGGACTAAGAAATCATGTTACCAAGGAGTTGTGTTTTCATGGTCATGCGCTCGTTGTCGCAGGCTGAAACTGTTTCGATGTGGTGTGTTCAGGGACTCGCCATAAGGAGGGTGTCTTGTCATGGTTCTACTGATGCCTGAGAGATAGCGTAGAAGCGGTCTCATAACGGGTAGAGGGGGAGTGTTACCCAAGAGGAGAAGGACCTAGTCGGGCCCTATGGACAGTGAACCTTATCTCCATTTGGGGTTGGATGTCTGTTCAATGTGCGTTTGCTTAGGAAATCTGCCCACAGGACTTCACACTGTGTTGCCCTGCCGTGGAGTGATGCAGTAATTTTCTCCATATTACATATGTTCATTGCAACCTTCATTCATTCTCGGTCGGGGTCGTAATTGATTTCTATTCGGTGGCAAGTAATGCCCGAGAAGCGAGCAACAGATGGGAAGCTAGGCCTTGGACTCTCTGCCACTCGTCCTCTATTTTCTCGAGACCGAACAGGACAAGATGGGGGTCCGCCGTTCTTTGAATCCCATCCAGGTGTCTAATCCACTCCAAGACCTCATCCCAATAGATCTTAATCTTAGGACATCCCCACCACATGTGCCAATAGTGTGCGACTTGTCCACATTGATGCCAACAGAAGGGGGAGGATGATTGATACATTTTGGATAGTTTGTAAGGATCATACTAAGAGTTTGATGGAATGGAGTTTATATTGGCACAATATGGAAGTGCGTGTTGCCATGCGGCACATTATATCCCACACGTCCTCATCAATTTCCGACCCCATGTCATTCCCCCAACGTGCTCTGAGGTTATGTGTGTTCCCTCTACCCGCCTCCACTAGTAATTTGTACATGGCGGAAATCGGGCCCTTACTTTCAGTCTTGGAGTCCAACAGTTTTTCGAAGGGGGTGATCTCCCTACTCAGTTTTTCCTTCCATGCTGCCTTTGTTAAGACCCCTTTGATCTGTAAGTAGAGGAAAGTGGACAGCACACCTATATTTAGGGCCTCTGTTAGCTCTGGGAGAGTGTGAAAGGAATCGTTTAGGAGAAGCTGGCCTACCCTTTCTAGTCCTGCTTCATACCACGCCTGGAATCTTTCAACATTGGGGATGTGGTTATTTATGCCCGGGGACCATAGGTGGCTCAGTAGAGACAGCCATGTTGTGATTTCTCTCATCTCTGGACCCTCCCTCCATATTTCCCATATGGTGGCAAAGAGCGGATGCTCCTTCGTCCTTCTCAACACTCTTTCGTGGGGCCCATAGCCACTCCGAGAGTGTTGCTGGGTCTAAATAGTGGTTGTCCATTGCGATCTACTGTGGTTCTTTTTGGTTACGTAAGTGAGGGACGAGCACCCGTAGTTGGGCAGCAACATAATACTTCTTGAGGTCTGGGACGCCTACCCCTCCTTTATCTTTGGGTAACGTTAATGTGTTGTAGGCGATGCTGGCTTTTTTCCCATGCCACAGGAATTTCAGGGTTGCTTTTCTAACCTTGGTGAAGTATTGCTCCGGTGTTTTAATGGGAAGCATCTGAAAGGGGAAGAGAAACCTCGGGAGACAAGTCATTTTAATGGTGTTAAGCCGGCCAAGCCACGAGATTGTCAATTTGTCCCACCTGGCAAGATCTCCATACAATTTGGCAAGAAGCTGTGGAAAGTTCACTTCATAAAGAGTGTCTATTTGTTTGGTAATTCGAATCCCTAAATATCGCATGGTGTCATGCTCAAGCGTCAGTCCAAGGGAGGAATATTTCGTTTTGTTTACCTCTGCCGCCCCCTGGAGGGGGAACAATATGGATTTGGACCGATTGACCTTGAACCCTGATAACTGACCATATTCTTCAAGGAGGGATATAGCTCGGGGAATGGATCTTTCAGGATTGACCACATGCAGGAGAATGTTGTCGGCATACAATGCCAACTTGTACTCTGTCTCCCAGGTGCATCCCTTCTATACTGGTGTCCGTTCTCATCTTGTGTGCTAATGGTTCAAGCGATAAATCAAACAGGATGGCCGACAGTGGGCATCCCTGTTGAGTTCCTCGTTTCAGTTGGAACCACCTAGAATATACCCCATTTACAAATACCGAAGCTGTAGGCATCGAATAGACCGCCTGGATTCCCTTTCTAAGCTTGGGGCCCATCCCAATTTTTCGAAGGACTCCCATTAGAAAGTCCCAATCTACCCTATCAAATGCTTTTTCTGCATCGATGGAAAATAGTGAGGGATTAGTGTTCAGGTTGTGGGAGGCATGTACCAAGTGCAGGGTCTTGCGCATGGTGTCTGCACCCTGGGGACCCAGTATAAAGCCCACCCGGTCAGGGTGGATGAGGCGGGGCATGTATGTTTCAATTCTAGCTGCCAAGACCCTTGTGTATATCTTTCCATCTAAGTTGAGTAGGGAGTTAGGACGATATGATCCGCATTTCTTGGGATCTCTCCCTTCTTTTGGGATGACAGTTATGAGTGCTTTGACAAATGAATTCGGAGGTTTCCCCGTCTCCAGGATCTCATTAAATAGTTTCATTAGAAAGGGTGTGAGCTGTGAGGCAAATGTCTTGTAAAAACCTGCAGTATACCCGGCTTCGCCTGGGGATTTACCTAGTGTTAGTCGTTTGATGGCCTCCTGAATCTCCTCCTCAGTTATGGGGGTGTCCAGGGTCTCGGACTCAATGAATGTCAGTTTGGGCATATCGATATCGGCTAAATAGGATGGAATGCTAGGCGGGTCCGATTCCGTCTCTGGGGTATACAGGGCTTCATAGAAGTCTGCAAAGGCTTCGGGGATGCTGGTCCTACTTATAACCGTGTTGGGTCCTCCATCAGCTATTTCCTTTACTCTGCGTTCTGCCTGCTGTGCTCGTAGCCTGGCCGCCAACAACGCATCTGCTTCGTCTCCTTTCACATAAAATGTTTGTCTTAGGAAAAGAAGTTTACGAGCTATTTGGTCGTGTTCTAGGAGACAGAGTTCCTCCCTTTTTTTCCTTGCTTCACTGATTTTTTCATGGTCCATTACGTCCCCTTGCTTTGCTTCATTATCTAGTTGGGCGATTTCTCTACGGAGTCTATTTTCAATTAGAGTTCTCTCTCTCTTTTTATTGGCTCCCTCCCTCATCAGGACCCCCCTCCAGGTCGCCTTGCCCGCATCCCAAACCCCTTGTGTAGAGACCTCCCCGGTATCGTTCAATCGAAAGTAATCAGCAATTTCAGTTTCCGATTTAAAAACAGGGTCTTTCCATAGGGTCTCGTTGCATCTCCATTTTCCACCTCTAACTGGTACGGATTCCCATATTATATCGGCCGTCACCATATCATGGTCAGACCATGCGATCGGTGTGATTTCTGTTTGTGAGGCCGGATCGCATAGATCTCTTGAGAGGTAGAGGTTGTCAATGCGGGTGAGTGTATTGTGTGGGGCTGAGAAAAAGGTGTAAGCTCTCACCGTGGGGTGCATTTGTCTCCACACATCAGTCAATCCATACAATTCCATCATCACCCTGAATTGGGCATGTTCTCCTCTGAGTTTATCACGTATTTCTGGGTTACCGGGTTTCCAATCTTACGTGGGATCTGCCCATGTGTTAAAATCTCCTCCAAGGATGATATGGCCCATTGACTCTAGCATGAGTTTGGGGATTGTTTTGTAGAGGAATCTAACCTGCCCTACGTTGGGGGGTGTAAATTGTGGCGATCGTAGTGGACACATTCCCAATAGTCCCTGAAACAAGCAAGGCTCGGCATTCTGCATCTGACCAAACCTTTGTGGTCTTGAAGTCTATCCCCTTCTTAATGATTATTCCTACTCTTCTCCCCTCCCCCCCCCCCCCCCACCCTCCCCCTTAATGTTCCAGAGCCCCAGAATTCAATCCCGGATTGCCTCCACAGGACCGCCCTCTCCTCACCCTTCATATATTTAGTCTCCTGCAATAAAGGGATATTGATATTTGATCTGCGAAACTCTCTATAGACAAGTGACCTCTTGGTCGGTGAATTAAGACCTTTGACGTTCAGCGTTCCCACCCTTATGGCACCCCTGCTATATGGTTCAGCGGTCATCGTAACAACGGAATCTGCGACCATACATACTCTCTGACCATTTTACCCGCTTTCTCGGTGTTTAAACAACCACGTAACCATTGTACTGTTCATAGTTCTTGAATATCCCCTTGATTTGACACGTGCCCCAGTCCGTCTTCGCCACCCCCCCCCCCTTTCCTTCTTCCTGAGTTCGGTGTTGTCTGATCGAGCTTAGTTAAACGCACTAGCCCGGAACCGAACCACCAGTGGGGACCGTTGCCTCACGGTCCCCTTGTAAGATGAGCATCAAAATAATTGAGCCCCCGGTAACCTCCCCCCAGAGCGAGCACATCTCTGCAAGATAAGGGGAGGTCTCAATCACGTTACCCCAATAAACATCCATGTTTACCCCTTGTCTAATGTCAATTCAAGCAAAGAGTACCATACTTGTCGAGGATCAGCTGCCCCCTTCTGGGGAGCCGTTTCCCCTGCAATATTTCCTCGAGCCTTTCACCTTCTTCCTCTTCGGGCCCTGCATCTGCCATTCCCTCCCATCCTTGGGGGCATGGTCACGGGATTCCTCCCGATCCTGCGGGCCTAGTAAGTCAGATATGCAAGCTTTGATTTGTTGCTCAGAGCTCAACCTAATCCTTGTGCCTTCATGTTCGAAAGAAAGAGAAAAGGGGTATCCCCATCTGTAGCGTGTCACGAGATTTAAGCCATGTTGTGAGTGGTTTACACATTTTTCTCACGGCCAAGGTCAGGGAGGAGAGGTCCTGGTATATCGTTATTTGGGATCCATTTAGGGAACTGGTGCTCCCGCTCCTCGCCTTTTCTAACACTCTCATCCTATCCTGATAACGGTGAAATCTTGCCAGGACTGATCTCGGGCCTCCAGGTGGGCATCCCGCTCTATGAATGCGCTCTGTCTTCGGTTCATCAATGTTGTCATCGGCAACCAGGAGCTTGATGATGTCGTGAAGGGTTGTTTTCAGGTCCTCTTCTGTTTCCCCTTCTTTCTGGGGAATCCCAAAAAAACATAGGTTGTTTCTCCTTTCACGATTCTCCAAATCATCCATCTTAAGTCTAAACTGCTGCTCTTTGTTCGAGCTCAGTTATTCTGTGGGCCAGCTCTGTTTCCAAGACATCGATTGAGGCCTGGTTGTTTTCGACACCTTCAACCCTATCCTCTATGTTGTCAAGGGGCTGTGTAAGTTTGTCAATCTTTCCTCCTAAATTGGCTCCCATGTTCCTTATTTCCGCCAGTAAATCTGCTATATCTCCTTTTGTGGCGACGGTTTCTGTATCTGTGATTGGCGATGTGGCCATTTTGGAGCCGACGTCGATTCGGGGTATCGAACCGTATGCGTATATGGCAAGTTTCTGTCGGGCATTCGTGCGCCTGATGTCGTAGTTTCAAAGTGTCGGACAGTGCCGCTGCTGGAACGCCTGTTGCCACAGAGGAGTCACTTATTTCGTGCTTTTACTTTCCGTCCCAAGACAGAACGTTTTAAAAGTATCTCCGGGGGCCTTTCCCTCTGTGAGGTAGATGCGTCCGTTATTACACTCTGGATAAGGTCCTTGTCCTCTGGCGGGTGAACGGAGGGGGGACGAGGGCAGACACTTACTTCTCTTTGGCCGCGTGGAGCGCGAGCACCTCGCCGCGTGCGTCCCAGGTCTCAGGCCGCACCCCAGCCCGGTGGCGGGCCCGCCTCGCTTGGTCCGTCAGGGGGAGGCGATCTGATCCGCCGCGAAGGTTCGTTTCGGCGGGAGGAAGCACAGGGCCCGTGCCTCTGTTTTCTTCTCGGGGTGCCCGGCGTCAGACCGCTTCCAAAGTTCTCCCCGCTCCTTTCTCCACTATTGTGGTCTACCGTCTGCTCTGCCGGGTCCACCCATCCAGGAGTGGCGTTGTGTGGACGCGGGGGCCCAGCCTCCAGTGAGTGCTCCACTGGGTGTTGCTCTCAGCAGGCCAAGAGTTCTGGGCAGTGTCGAGGCCGATTCTAGTTTTGTTTTCACTTTCACAGTTTAACGACGATATTTGGTGTAAGCCGGGGCCGTTTTAGCCTGGGATTTCTTCCATACGTGGCAAGTACCTTCACAGACCTTTGTCTTGAATTTCTACCCAAGGGGGGGGGTCAAAAAATGGGGGCTCATTCTGTTTTTCGGGACCTCGGGACGGGAGCTCACGCGGGAGAGGATCTCATCCACGCACCCCCTGGTGGCCACCCTCCCCTTACAGAATTTTAATGGCAAGAATTATAGAATTCATGGGTTGGTCTACACCTTCACCTGCATTCCAACAGGAGGACCTTTCAGACATTTTAGTTAAAGGCCCACAGGAGGATCCTGTGGTTCCATTTCACGCTGCATTACAAAGAAAGATATTGGCTAACTGGGAAACTCCTGAGGTTATCCAGGCGGTTAACAAAAAGTTATCAGCCAAATATAGGGTATCTACTAATGACCCTGAATTTTTATTTAAACATCCAACTCCAGAGAGTCTGGCTGTTCAAGCAGCAACTGCATCAGGCAGTAGATCGGCATACCTTGCGGTTCCACAGGACAGGGATCACAAAAGATACGACTCTATGGCTAAGAGTTTTTTTCTGCATGTAGCATGGCGTTGAAATCTATTAACGCTACTTGTACGCTCGCAAGGTTCAGCCATACACTTTGGGAGTGTGCTTCATCAGCGGCTGACTGCCTCCCAGAGGGAGAAGAAAGGGAAGCGTTTCTAAACATCATTAAGGATGGTATAGACTCAATGTGCGAATCCCTTCAAACTGGCATCAGTAGGGCCATGGCAGCAAGTACTACTACCCGCAGATTTGCGTGGTTGCGAAAGTCTGGGTTTGCTCCAGATGTACAAGCCATACTTTTAAATATGCCCTTTGACGGCTCTTCTTTGTTTGGTAAGAAGGTGGATGACAGCCTAGAAAAGTTAGACATCCAAAGCAGCAGCAAAATCCTTGGGAGCTGCAATCCGTCAAACTCCATATCGCCCCGCAGGAACCTCTTGGAGAGGTAAGTCCTTTTCCGTTTATTCCGCATTCGGAAAAGGCAGAGGACAGTCGGTTCAAAGAGGTCAAAAAAGATTCACACCAGGTGGACAGGGTAAAAATACAAAAGCCGCAGTAGCAGGTGCCTCTTTACCCTCGGCACCTGCATCAGCCGCTTCTAAATCACTCTGAGGGTTCTCCTCACAAGACACCAGTAGGGGGCAGGCTAACTCAACATCTGACGGAATGGCAGGCTATTAAGTCAGATGCTTGGGCATTGGAGACCGTTGCCCAAGGTTACTGCCTGCCTTTTCTACGCATTCCTCAGTCATCCACCGGGGAACAGCTCTCGGAAAGTTCCAGATCCGCTCCTCTTGCAGGAAATTGTAGACCTGCTGGAGAAAGGTGCCATAGAACCGGTACCTGTAGCGGAGAGGAACAAGGGCTGGTACTCCCCCTACTTCCTAATACTGAGGGAGGACGGAGGACTGAGACCGATCTTGGACTTAAGAGAATTGAACAAATTCCTCAGGAAGGGCAAGTTCAAGATGGTAACTCTTTCTCCGATCCATCAGGCCCTCCAGCTCCAGGACTGGCTGGTATCTCTGGACCTTCAGGATGCTTATTTCCATGTGCCAATCCATCTCAAACACAGGAAATACCTGAGGTTCGCAATTGACAGCTCTCATTATCAATTTCGAGTTCTGCCATTTGGGCTGACCTCCGCCCCGAGGGTTTTCACCAAGCTAATGTTGGTAGTGGCTGCAAGTCTAAGGAGGGAAGGGATTCACGTCTACCCCTACCTGGATAATTGGCTGATCAGAGCTGTATCTCCGGAACAAGCTCAGATCCAGCTAGATTATGTTTGCCACTTCCTTCACAAACTGGGCTTCTCAGTCAATTTAAAGAAGTCACAGATGATACCATCACAGAGACTCCGGTTCATTGGAGCGGTCCTGGACACTTCCCTGGGAAAAGCCTCGCCACCAGAGGTGAGGGCTCAAGATATTCTGCAGATGGTCACCAAGTTTCAAAATGCCCAACGTCTCCCAGTCTTCGACTTTTTGAGGTTGCTAGGCCTCATGGCATCCTGCATCTTACTTGTGCCAGAGGCTCGCCTGAGAATGAGATCTCTTCCGTGGGCACTAAGAACTCAGTGGTCACAATTCTCAGGGAGAATGACAGATCTCCTTCAGGTTCCGGACAAGGTGGCTCGAGACCTTCAGCGGTGGGCCTGCCAGGAGAACATCTTGAAAGGAGAACTGTTTTGTCAACCATGGCCGGAGATAACAGTAGTCACAGATGCCTCACTTATGGGGTGGGGAGCCCATGCCAACGACTTGACCATCAGCGGTCGTTGGTCCCCATCGGAGTCCAGACTACATATCAACCTGTTATTGCTGAGAGCAATCAGACTAGCGCTGAAGGCTTTTCTGCCAGCTGTACAGGGGAAAAATGTCCTGATGATGACGGACAACACAGTGGCCATGCACTACCTCAACAAAAGGAGGCGTAGGATCACTGCCTCTGGGCAGAGAGGCGATGCAGCTCTGGTTTTGGGCAATCCAAGAAGGAATCTCTCTATCGGCAGTTCACTTAGCCGGAGAGAAAAACTTGATAGCGGACGCTCTGAGCAGGCAGAGTACAGTCTCCCACTAGTGGGAACTAGCTCAGTAAGTCCTTCAACAGATCTTCACCCTTTGGGGAACCCCTCAAGTGGATCTGTTCGCCACTAGCATTAACAGGAAGTGCGATCAGTTTTGTTCAAGGGAATTTCCCCCGAGAGGAGCTCTAGGGGACGCGTTCGTAGTGGACTGGGAGTTTCCAATTCTGTACGCGTTTCCTCCAGTCCCTGTCATTCCCCAAATGATCAGGCCGTTGAGAAGGTTCCGGAAAGCCATGATCCCAATGGCCCCGGTCTGGGCCAGTAGAACGTGGTACCCGGACCTTCTGGACATGTCCATCTGCCCTCCAATTCGTTTTCCACTCAAGGAGAATCTTCTCTCGCAGAAGGGAGGTCAGGGTCTCCATCCAGACATCAGAACACTCAACCTTCACGCTTGGTATCTGAAAGGTTGAGATACAAGGATTGGGACCTCCCAGATGGCGTCATGGAGGTGTTGCTTTCGGCGAGAAGGCCAGCAACGAAGACTTTATACCGCTGCCATTGGAACAAATTTTGCAGCTGGTGTAGAGAAAAGAATATCGACCCCTTTTCATGTGGTACACCAACAGTGTTATCTTTTCTACTCTATTTGGCAAATTCGGGCCTTCAGGTTGGCACTATCAAGGGCTATCTCGCAGCGCTATCGATTTTCAAGCGCACTGCAGAGGAACCATCGTATTTCAAGTAACCCTTAGTAATACAATTTCTGAAGGGATTAACCAATGTCTATCCTCCAAGACTATTCCAAGTTCCCTTATGGGACTTAAATTTAGTCTTAAATTTCCTGATGGGTACTACTTTTGAACCACTCCACTCTTGTTCACTAAGGTTTCTCACCCTTAAAACTGTCTTTATTAGTGACATTGACATCTGCTAGGTGGTTGAGCGAATTAAAAGCTCTATCTTGTAAACCCCCTCATGCAATTATTCATAAAGACAAAGTTGTCCTACAAGTGAAGCCTAATTTTCTCCCAAAGGTGGTTTCTGAATTCCACATCACTCAGAAGATTACCTTACCTTCATTTTATCCCCTCCCCATCCGGGGAAAGAGGAAGAAAGCCTGCATAGGCTGGACCCAAGGCGAGCTTTGAGTTTTTTACATCAGCAGACTTGCTAGGATTAGGCAAGCAGACCAATTGTTCGTAGGTTACTCGGGGCACAAATTGGGATTACCGGTAACCAAACAGACCATTTCCAGATGGATTATTTTAGCCATTCTTGAATGTTACAAACTGGCAGGGAAAGAGCCTCTTCAAAATCTTAGGGCTCATTCAACCAGGGGTATCACAGCCTCTTCGGCCCTCCAAAGAGGGGTACCGATTCGAGACATATGTGCGGCTGCCACATGGTCGCCCGCACATACCTTCACAAGATTTTACAACCTGGATTCCTCCTCTAGCCAAGAGACTAGATTTGGCAAAGCTGTGTTGCACTCTGTGCACTCTAAAGGGAAACATGGCAATTTTACTCCCACCTCCAGTTACACACCACTGCTATGGGAGTCTCTCAAGATAAGGAATACGTCGGAGGACACAATCCCTTCAAAGTTACTTCTTACCTGGTAACGTGCTTTCGATGGGATGTTCCTCAGACGTATTCCTTATTGCACCTCCCATCCATCCCCTCAGTAAAACTTCCCTTGTGGTTACAGTTTACGCTCCTTCTGGGTCACTAACCAATTCATTGTTAAGGTCAAAACGGAACTGAGCAACAGATGCTGCGCAAGTCTATTCATACGCATTAAGATGTCGGCGCCATACAGAGGCTGTCGAGGGACATCGGCTCGAGGGACATCGACGCGCAGCGCCCTCTACTGAAAAATAAATTCCGAGGCCAGCAAGCTGGTGATCTATCAAGATAAGGAATACGTCGGAGGAACATCCCATCGAAATAACGTTACCAGGTAAGAAGTAACTTGTTCATCTCACACACTAGTCCCCGGGGATCTGTCATCCAGGTGGCCAGGACATGGCCATCGCTTTTGGATCCAGTTCCTGGCAGTGGACCTGTGCGGGAGGATCACCTGGGTGAGGGGTCTTGTGGGAGTGGGTGTTAGGGAGAATTCTCTGTTTAGGCTGAATTTCCTAACCTAGTGAGTCCCCCAGCAGCTTTGCTGGATTTTTGGGGTTTATTTTTTTCTCCTGCCAAGAGTGAGACTCTTTAACCCTCACTCTTGGGCATGATTCGAGTGTGTTTCTTTGAATCTAGATGTGTTTAATGGGCTATGAGGTCTTTTACTCCATAGGGCTTCATGTGTTTTAGTGATGTGTGTTACACAGCACCCTCAGTGCAGTGACTCGGGGGTGTCATAGTGACCCCCCAGTATAGACTCCATACCTTGGGACTGACTACTGTTTCCCAGGGCATGTAAAGTCACCATTGACTTTACTAGTCTTAAATTCTGAACAGAACCAGTACAAACCATCATATTGTGGACGTACTGGCTGGGGCAATTCGATTGCCCCAGGGTCTGTTAGTCGAGGGGGCACGTCTCCGCCCCCCCTGATGGAGTTTTGGCTGGTGGCAGTGGATACTACTTTTTATATTCAACTGTGAATATTTTCCTATGGGATTTCCCATTGTTTTAGCCTACTATCTTTATTTATTTACGGTAGCCTCGAACATACCGCCGGTGTATTTAATATTAATTCTCCGGTTGGTATTTTTTGCCAAAACTTGATTCTAAAATGGCGTTTGTGTTCTCTTCTGTGACTCCAACCCAAGTCGAGCCCTTTGTTCCACTTTTTGGCGGGCTTCTCCACAGAAGCCCTCCAAAGTGGTGCCAATCTGTCTGGGGTACTTAGGAGGGGTGGAGGGGAATTTAGGCACCCTGGACTGAGTTGCCTAGGCAACTCAAGTCGCACTCCATCCTGATTGGCCCAAGTGGTGAGCCGGCCGGCTCACCACTTAGCATGTTTGAGTGACAGCTAGGCTGAGTGAATGGGGGTTTGCTGCATAAAAGCAGGGCTTTGGGGACTGGAACTTCAGAAGTCGCCACAGGACCTAAGAATCCGACGAGGGAGAAGCTGAGCCAACCTGCCACAACACCACCACCGTTGGAGCCCTGCTGGACTGCCTCACCACTTTTCCCAACGACGGAGGAGATCTCCCGCCGGAGAGTCTTCTTCCTTTGACTGGTGGGGATAACCAGTTTCACCGTCTTTTCGCCTTCCCGACGTACCTCGTGGCCGCCTTGCCTGTGCCAAGCACCCCGGCAACCGGGATACCACGTTTTACCACGACCGCGAAAACAAAGGTACCACCTTTAACCGGAAAACTCCACGGCTGGTTTCTTCCCTGGTAGTGCAACGACCTTCATCTTTCCTCCAAGTCGAGATCTTCTCTTCCCCTGGACGACGACGCAACTTGCACCCACTACCAGGAACAACTGCCACCGCTGGAGGATCCTTCCCACTTAAGGTACCGTGTCCCGCCTGGCTTCCCTTGCTACCGACTGTACGGGGTAGATTTAGCCCCCGGCCTTCGAACCTGGGTTAGCCTGGGACACTCTGGCTAAACTTTCCTAAGCCTCTCTACTCTTTTTGAACCATCTGCAAGACTTTCTAAGCCTAGTGTAACTGTGTGATCTTGGGCGCATTTGTGCTCTTCTCTCTCTAAGAGTGGGCCCAGCCTTTGGACTTTGGCTCACCAGTGACTTTTGCTCTTCAGCCTTGCTAACAGTGTTCTTGAACCTTAGAGTGGTGTACCTTTCCATATTCTGTCTTTTTCCCTCCCTTTCTCACAAACTTATTGGAGTGCCATCTAGTTAAGCGCTCACCTCTGTATGAAAATAAGTGGTGTTTTACAGTGACTCATCTGATAAGGAAAAAGGGGTGTATATATTACAATAGTAACTGTGTTTAGAATATTTTACAATAAGAGTGCTGGAGTGTTTCAAACCGTGTGTTTTTAAATAAATAATTATATACTTTGATATCAAAGCTCTGGTCAGTGTTTGCTTGTATTATTGTACCCGAGTGCCTATTGTGTATACTTTGCATACTGCCTAACTCTTCTTGAGGGAAGTCTGACTGCTCAGCCACAGCTACCAGGTAAATCTGGGTGGTGCAGACTGCTACCAGGTGGGTTTACTGCCAACCCCTGTAATCTTAAATCTTTTGCAGTGGTCCCTAAGGGAACTGCACAGGTTTCTGCCTAACAGTGGGACACCGGATGGTGAGACGCGGCATCCCCTTCCTTATAACACCTTTACCATATCCTACCAGGTAGGATATTTAGGAGCTTAGCTCCCCCCGCTCCCTTGTTACAGCACAGACCACTTTCTCACTTTCTCACGGACAGACTGCTATGAAACAAAACAGACTAACACCGAGCGGTAAACCTGACGTGTTCAATACAATGGTCAGGCGACTTACACACATCTGACTTACATTACACTTCCCCCACACAGATAAAAGGCAGAACACAAGAGCACAATCTGAGCATGGCAAAACACACAAGGAAACTGCAGTTCTAAGATGGCAGTTTAACAAGAGAAGAAAGATGGCAAGACAGAAGGGGGTTGCAAGGAGGTAAGTGCTTGGACCTTTTCGAAAAGGAGAATAGAAATCCTAAGACCAGGAAACCATGCTGAAGTATCCTGCATTGTGTCTGAGGTACCTGGGGCCCTCCCGCCTCAATCAAGACTGGGAGACTCGCCAGCTGCCGTGGTACTGTCCTTGGCTCCACTAACAAAGCAACGCCACAGCAAAATCAACACAGCTGGTGAGTTGCGGAGACCGATACTAGACCGGTCTGTGTTGAAGCCAATGTTGTAAGTGGCAACATTGTATGGCGAGTGCTGGAACGAACATTGTTTGATACGCGTGTGATACTCTTGCGTCCCGCCCCTTTCCTCCATACTGTATGGGAATCCAACCTGGAGGCGGACAGGCTCATCAGGCTGGGAGTGGACGATTACGAATGGCAGCTAAACAACCTCATTATTCAGGAGGTCTTCAACAGGTGGGGTCACCCCCAAGTGGATCTCTTTGCCACTTGGCACGCGTGTGATAATCAGCGCAAGTAAAGTTGAGCTACAGATGAGTGACTGATCTTTGAAACCAAGATACAATACCTTTGACAGAGTGGTCCGGCACTGCGTGTGTGCTCATTCGAAGTCTCTGTAAGGTATACAGCTGGGAGGTGGCAATGGTGAAAGAGGCAAAGAATTGAGAATCGAAGTGGTCCTGCGACGGGTCATGCAAAATCATGTGCACAATCGAAAGTCTTCGATGTTGATACAGTAAAGAAAGTTGATGGCAAAGTAGATAAACTGGTCTGAGCCTGGCCGGGGTGGGGCTGGGGGGAGACTGATTGAAGATTTTGTGTCAAAGTGGATCTCAGCCCAGCAGAGGGTGATCCGGGTGAACAGTGAAGCACCTGAGAAATTGAATACGTGAAAATCCTAAGAAATGTGTGTACATGCGAAATATTAAAAGGAAAGGAACTTAGTTGCATCAGGCCCTCTGAAAGAAGAGACTTTGAATGACAGACTTTTGCATAGAAGGCCATGATGTTGAAGTTGCACCCTTGTGCTAGAGAAGCCAGAGACTGTGCGAAGCTAGAGTGTGCCACCTTGTCCCATTCTGAAAACACAGGGAGGGGAAGCCTACAGCTGGAATATCCTGACGTATGATTTCTTGAACACGTTTCTTTTACATAACCTTGTTTCCCACACTATTTGTATTCATAGGTAAGGATTGGCAGTAGGTTTATTAGAATATGCCCTTATTTTGACAAGATACCACTAGGTCTGCGCTATTATTTGATGGTCATAGCTTGCTCCCATCGTTAGATTTGGGATTAGATAGGTGTTTTTCAAACCCAATTGAAGTTCAATGCACACCTTTGAACTGTGGTCACTTGTCTGTCTTGCTGTTGATACCATGCCTTCCTTACACTAGATCCTTAATTGCCAGGGCCTGGAGGAAATGCAAGGCACCATGTTTTCAAGAAAGGATGAACAAAATGAGTCTGAAAATAGACACACAATATACAACATTTTTACCAAGCTGTAGCAGACCGGTGGATTACTGGGGCCCATTCAGAAAATATGTGAATTCTGAGGCGGAAACCCTAGCTTTCCCTCCTCCCCCAGGTAGGCCAATCGGTACTGAGGAACACCCATAATAACTTGTCCTGGACCAGAGGTGAATGGAAGATCCTGGACGACTGGATCTTGTTCTGGTTTGCCTACTGAACCTTGCTTGCTGGCTGTTGTGATACGGTGGAGGGATAGTTGCTGTCATTGAACAATGTATATTTGGGGAGTAGCTTCTAGATTTCGAATGTCTAGTTTTTCTTTCTATTGTTATGGATCTAGTGAATCATGCTGTCTTCGGGTTTGAGATGGGGTGCTCAGTGGCGGTTGGTTAGTAAGTATTGTGATTTGAAAATAATAGACAATTAAAGAAGGCCCATTTCACAATATCAGATGAACCTAAATGTCCTCTGGTTTGGGCATGTTTCACTGATAGCAATATGTTTGCTCTGCCTCCAATCCACAATCAAAATGTCAACTCCTGACGGTCCTCTTTTAGACTTGCTTCAAGTCGGTTCTTGGAATGTCCATGGATTGAATTCTCCTATGAAAAGGAAAGGGACTTTAATGCACCCCCAGATCCCTGGGTGCTTCCTTGATTTTTCTGCAGGAAGCCCACCTTTCCTCTGAGGACGAACGTAGACTTAAGAACAGGCGATTCCCCATTCAATGCTTCTTGTCTGCATGGGAAAAGAATGGAGTGGCAATCCTAATGGCAAAGGGGCGGTCCTTTTGTTAGAGCTAATGTATTCTGTGAATCCCCTCGAAAGAGATATTTGTGTTAATGGGCAACTCCTCGGACATGAAACTACCTTGGTCTCACTATATGTACCTAATGATAAACAAGAGCACTACTTGTCCTCAATCCTCCCACACTTAGCAGCGTTCATAGAGGGGCATGCAATTATAGAGGGAGAATGTAACCTCGCTCCCCCAAATTAGACAAAACTTTGCCACCGACAAGGTCCGACTTCTGGAATGCACTTACATACATTAGGCCTTTGAGAGATCTAGGAGTGGTTGACACTGTCATGATGACTACCCCCGGGGACCCAGACCAAGTCCAGCAACCCCGGAAGCAGGCATCGAGTTACCCCAAGCAAGCCCAACAACCCCCGCTAGGGGCTATTTGGGTGCAGTCCTGGCGCCTATGGCTCCAGGCTCATATGGAGAGTCGGTCCTGGCGCCATAGGCGCCAGGCTCATAGATTAAAACTTACCTGATGCAGACCATGCTGCAAGAGCTCAAAGCCAAACGAGGCTTGGAAGGGACTATTTTACCTAGAGACTATTTTTTACTCGGGTGGGGCTGGGGAGGAATACTTAACTGGGACTACTTTGGAGGCTATTTAAACCACGCCGAAGAGCAGCACACGCTTCACGTTATTCTGCATCCAGCAGCGTAACGCTCACAGTGCCTGCAAGTCTATATCCAGTCTTCTGCCACGCCCACCTCGAGTTTGGAGCTCCTAGAAAAAAGGGAGAAAGGAGGAGACAAGGTTAGAACGGATTAATACCTTTGATCCTTAACTGAATTCCCGATCCATCGCGCCTTCGAGCTGGAAAAAAGAAGTTATTTTATGCGCGTTGCCTCGCCTGCTGCAGTGCCGTGCTGAAATCACCGCCTTCGCAGCATCTTCACATTTCACCGCATCCTCTTGCATGTTCCCGCCGCACTCCGGCACCTAAAGAGAAGACAAGAACCGCAAGGTGAGTCAAGGGAATACACAGAGGAATACCCCCCATACACTTACCTGATTTTACCACCATGGGTACTATTCTTATTCACGGGTCGGCGCAGCTTCCACTGCATCCTAGCCGAACCCTGGCCCCTAAGGGGAAACAAAAGGACAGCAAGGTGAAACAAGAGACTAACAAGGGGAACCCTCCTCACCACAAACGACTTGCCTGATTTTACCACCGGAGGCATTATTCCCCGAGACTTCATACTTTCTCTCAGCGCCTGAATAAGGGAGAAAGCAACAGGTTACATATGGACATTATTTTATCGAACTGTGTTGGATAATACAAATCCTTACCAGAACATTACCGATTGCCACGAGGAACTCTTCAGTAGGGTCAAGCTGCAACCTGCAAGGAATCGGACAAGAGTGAATGTCCGGCATTTTAACTCTTACGAACTACATACTTACGGCGTCTTGCCGGGAATATCGGAGTCAATATTGTCCTGGAACTCACCAATTCCTTCGAGCCAGTGAAGCAACTGGTTATCTACGCGCCCCTGCGCTCAATGCAGGATGGAGAGCTCATCTTTTCAAATCATCAGGTGAGACTATAGGAGGGGACATCCAAGGTGATCAGTGGGGAGAACAGCAGGGTGGGGAGGGGGATTTACGCTCAACTCCACGGGTGGTTAATTCCCTTTCTCCATTTGCAGAAGAATATTCCTACGGGTCAAGCAAACGAAGCTAGGTGGATCAGTCCAGTCCGTCATCTCGGCCCTACGCGTCGCATTGGTGGAGACCGCAGCAGTCCAGTCCAGATCGACGCCTCTGTGGGAGCCAGGTGAGCGTAACAGACACTTGGAGGATCCTGAACGGTGAGGTGAGGCAGTTCACCCATTTCTTGTGAACAGGGGACACTCGAGGATTGATCTCTTGTTTGTCTCTGGTCCCCCGATAGCATTTATTCCCAAAGCCCACATTGGGACTAAAGTTCTCTGATCATGCCATAGTTACAAATACATTTGGAATGTTGCGTACATCTGCACCACATAGATCTGTCTGGAGGCTATATGACCTGACTTTGTCAGATTGAGTAGTATGCCATGATCTCCAATTATTTTCAAGAAAACCTTCAGGGAGAATAATCCCAGTCAATTGTATGGGACTCCCATAGAGCAGACGGTCATGAAATGCTGCAGCCAACTCGGAGGGACTTGAACGGAGGTCATGTCTAAGGAAAAAGGTTATTCAGAACTCTTGGCTTCCAGAAGGAGTGGAGAACCCTAAAGGTGTCCAGGGCCAACTTGGAGGCTCATGGCTGGGAGAACTTTTTTGGGCAATCCTAAATACTATGCAGTTCTGTTACACCAAGGGAAATGAGGCAAACCAGATTCTTGGGTAAAAATTAGCAGAACCCGATGTAACATCTATGCTTGTAGATTACACGGGTGGAACAGTATATGAGGAAGATGGAGATTGTCTGGAGATACTATGCCTCCCTCATGGCGGAAGAATGCCTAGATTCTGATGTGCAAAAGCAGTACATTGATATGTTTAATATCCAAAAGCTCCTGGATTTGCTTAAATTTGAGTTGAAAGCTCCTATCCAATTGAGTGAGGTCCAGGCAGCCATTAAACCACTTAAGAATAAGACACCGGGCCTTGACTGCTTTACAACACTATTCTACAAGAACTACCAAACCCAACTCGCCCCACATTTGACTAGGCTCTATAATTTGTCGCCACTGGCTCGGTCACTCCCTCTATGATTGAATCAGTGGCCACGCTTATTTTGAAACCAAAGAACCCTCTGTGCATTCTAGAGGCCCATTTCCATTATGCATGTCAAACAATATATACTATTTTAGCCAGTTTACTTACTAGGGTCCTGCCTTCTCTAATCGAAGCGGATCAAACGGGATTTATAATTGACAGATCTGCACATGATAATAGGCAAACCCTAGGTCTTTTGGATATTGGGATAAGGAACTTGAACTAGGAATATTCTACCTGGACGCCCTCAAGGCCTTTGACAAAGTCTACTGGCGGTATATGCAATTACTTGAGTTGCCTCATATTGGTCCTTGTGTACTTAAGGCTAAGGTCAACGGCAGATCTGTTACAATACCAGTCGCTGCAGACACTAGCCAGGGATGCCCCCTAACACCTTTAATTTTCACCTTATCTATTGAGCACCTGGTGGCGACAATCAGCGTAAACCCGCAAATAAGAAGGATAACTTGTGGGGCGGTGGAATGCAAGGTCTTCCTCTATACAGGCGATCTCCTCACATTGACTGGCACCCCCTCCTCACTCAGGGCAATGCTTGAAGAACTCTGCGAGTACAAGTTAGCCTCAGGATTCGCCATGAAATAGGCAAAATCTAAGGGGCTTAACGTCTTATTTCCAGATGATATCCAGCAATTACTCAAGATTTCCTCAATTAGATGGCATGGTGGAGCAATTGACTATCTTTGTCTAAACTGTAGGATCTGTGTCAGCTCAACTTTAACCCCTTACTTGGCCAACTAGAAGATGACCTGACAAGGTGGTGACCCAGGAGATGTATAGGAATGGTCACTGTGGTGAAGATTACCTTAATCCCCAGGCTCTGTAACCACTGTATGTTACTGCCAGTGAGGATTCACTAGTCCATTCTTCAGACATTGCAAAATAACATATTTTCATATTTGCTGTACCGAGACTTTGGTTTTCATGTCCAAAGCACAAACTTAACACTAATTCCCTGAACCGGTGGGCCATTCTGACTTTAAGATACCAGAACTGTACTTGTTCTCAACAAACGACACAGAATATGTAAAGTTTCCCGAAACCCAAACAGATTATATGGTGGAAGTTGGGTTTACCTCCAAAGTCGGGGCCAAAGCTGTTTTGGCATCTTCTGGGCCTCTCCAGCAACAAGGTCTGGACGTCCATGATTCCTTGCCACAGTCAGAGGTGTGGGGAAGCAGGGAACGTCTAGTAGAAGCCAAGGGGTCCAAAGAAAAGCAAGATAACATCAAAGGGTCAGTTAACAAAGGCCATGGTCAACCAGGTTAACCGCAAAAAGCAGCATGATCCATGCTACCTGAGATTATAACCCAGGTCTTTCAGAGACTAGGGGTGGGACAGAATTCTCTTTAGTTGGGGAAAATTGAATTTTGTGAGTTGGAACACGCGGTGCTTCAGTTCGTTAAACGTAACAATGCGGAAAGAAGTTTTAGGTAAAAACAACCTAGTTTTCTTTCTGGAAACTTGGTTAGTTAATTCCCCCCAATTGGCAGGGTTTAAAATTATCCACCATGGCGCGGGGCGGACCAAAAGGAGTGCTGTTGATAGCTGGTAAGACCTCATTAATAAGAGGCTGAACTCCTCCCCAGTAATCGGGAGGGGATTTTAGCAGCAATCCTGGTGGTATCTTTGGGGGGAGGGTTTAATTAAACTGATAGCCATAAACTTATACTGGAACCCCGCTTGTGTAAAACTCAGACTTTCTGGAGTCTTCTGACTCGGGTTAACTTGACCTATCCAGGGATACCTGTTTTAGCAGCAGAAGATTTGAACTCTCAATGTGTCTCTAATCATTTAGTGGGAAACCAATTCAAAACTAAACCAGTATTGGCCATGGGTAGAAGGTAGTTGTCCTTTTTTTTTCGACTGAGATATGATTATTGTAAATGGCTCCAATGAGGGGGGATTTCCCCCCGGCTGTAACGTGGAGTTGTGGGAAAATTACATCTTTCTATCATCTTGGCTGTTTGGGAGGTGTACACACTTTGCTGCAAGGGATGATGGAACGAGTGATCATGAGCGCCTTGAAGCGATCGTTTCTTGGAACTTTAAAAAAAAAATCAGTTTTTGACAGTCTGTAATGGTTAATAATCAAAAAAATCATTTGGTCAAATACAAGAGAGATGAAGCGTTCTTAAATAGTGTCCTCAAATCAGTCTGTAGGGATCTGCAGGCCGTTGATCTGAGGAAAAGATGTAGCCCCCCATGGTTTTGTTGAATGTCCTCAAGGTATGACTATATGCAGGTTTTTGCCACATACTCATACTTTTGATGAGGTCACCTGACTCCAAAGAGAAATGCAAAATAGGATAAGCTCTATGAGGAGGGAAGTCTCAAATCAAGGTCAGTTATCTGAAAGGATAATAGCCATCGAAAACCACTATAACAGCTGGTCTAAGCTGAATAGTCTGCAGAAAGATGGAATCGATGCTCAAAGCCTTATGTGACGATAAGTCACGTATCTTTTGGGCAATTATCAACTCTGTAAATAACCAAATGACCAATCGAGCAAACATAGTATCCGAAATGGAGAAATGGACTGGGTCAAATATTTGTCCCTACAATACCATGAGCCTAAGGGGGGCAACCTTTTTAAAGATGCCTAATGTACCCTGGTCTCTAGAGTTCTCAGGGAGTGATGGGCCTCATTACGAGTCCGCCGGTCCGGAATCTGGTGATTCCGTGACAACGGTGACATTGTTTCCGCAACCGCAAGGTTGCGGAATGAACGGCCGATTACGGCTTGTGGGTCGTGCGCAACACACCAAGGCGGAAACGGTGTCACCGTCGCCACGTAAACGCACACGGACATGCCGCCACAAAAAGCGGTGCAAAACCATGTCCGCCCCCGCCGTCACGGACACGGAATCACTGGAAGCGGAAATACCGTGACAAAAAAAAAAACGGAAACAGAGGCGCCCATTATTTAAAGCACAATCCACTGCCATCCTCAGACACCACAGGTCAGATCACCTCCCTGAGACTGAGAATACACCTACCACCATGACATCCAGGACTCCAGCATGTAGATAGCGAAAGCAGCACTTCAGTGCTGAGCTGACAGTACTGGTTGAACACATTGTGGAGCATGCACAAATGCTCTTCAGTGCAGACCAGCAGCGCTCTACCCAGCAACGCCGCAAGGAGGTGTGGGCCGAAGCAGGACGCAATCGCACAGCGGTCGGGGTGACGCCACGCACTGTGAAGGGCTGCCATAAGAGGTGGGATGACCTCAGGGTGCGCAACCTCATTGCTGCACACCGCCAGCACAGCACTGGCACTGCTGGAGGCCCTGCATCCCCTCTCAAGTTGCAGTCGTGGGAGGAGCGCTGCAGCAGTGTCCTGCACCTCGAGGGCATACACGGCATCGGAGACGCAGGAGTGAGCCCACCTGCAGATGCCGTTAAGTGCACAAAGTACAAAGCCATTAAGTGTGAATGCACCCCAGGAGTAACCCAATGGACCCACTGACAACCCAGATGACAAGTAACATACCCCCAATGCATGTCCCCAGGACATGCACACAGTGCGTGTCTGAACGAACGAACACACACACACACACACACACACACACACACCCCCCCCCCCCCCCAGTGCATCAACAGTCATGTGTGTACATGCAAGTGGACACAGATCATTCAGTTTGATGCATGTGATGGACACATCAAGTAAAACCACACAACAGCATTCCCTCTGTATCCCCACAGCCTTGTCAAGTGACGACGGCCAACAGGCAACGCAGCGTCCACCTGCACTTGCCCAACGCAGCACTCCTGCCCAGGAGGACGATGGTAGCTGCTCTGGCACACATGCACCAGATCCATCGGGCACAGATGCACCAGCTGGCACCCACCATGGCCCTGGATTCTATCCTGCAGCCCATCTGCACTGCTGAGGAGACTGCATCGAGTGATGACAGTGCCCCGGCCATGCAGGCCGTAGTAGTACAACATGGATGAGCCGTCATCCATACATGGCCTACAGTTCAGCCCCCAAACAATGCATAGCCCCATGCGCTCACCAACACCCTCCATGGCTGAGCTCAGTACCTGCATGCAGCGGATTGAGGAACAGGCCACCCTGACGCAGCTCGTGGAAAGGCAGCGTGAAGAGGCCAGGCTGCAGCGTGAAGAGGCCATGCAGCAGCATGAGGCGGGGAGGCTGCAGCGTGAGAGCAATGCAACGTCGGTGCGTCGGCTCTCCTGGGTCATTGGACGTTTTACCACGACCATCGTCACCCTGGCACGCCATGTCGGGGAAGGCAAAAATGTGCAATCCAGCATAGCGGAGTCAATGTTGGTTGCCCAGCAGGCGATTCATGGACATGTGCCCTCAGTCACACCAGCAGTCCCCTCAACCAGCACCATCCCATCAAGCTCTGCCACTGCCAGCCCACGGGGGGCGCTCTAGTCAGCTGACTGGACCCGCCAACAAGGACACTCCTGCGCATAAGCAGCCCCGGAAATAGTGCCATGTGGGGATGGCAATAGACATGACATTCGGGGACACGGTGGATGTATGGGGATGGGTACGTTTGGGTGGTGGGGAAGTCCATTAGGGGGTTGGTAGTTTGGGGCCTGGTTGGGGGTGGGTACGTTTGGGTGGTGGGGGAGGTCCATTTGGGGTTTAGTAGTTTGGGGCCTGGTTGGGGGTGGGTACGTTTGGGTGGTGGGTGGGCACGGGTGTACAGCTTCCCTACCCAATGCACCTTCTTTCCTGTTTTGTTTACAATATATCACCTTTGAAAAATTCTATAATAAGTGGACATCCGTCATTTCATTTGCAGTCAATCCATTTATTAACCGGCATCGTCATATCCTTGCAATGCTGTCAATGTGCAGTCTCTCAAAAGTAAATGTGAATGAGTGTATCCCGTGCTTGTTTGCAATCTTGTGCACCCCCGGGAGGGAGTGGAGCCATCCCATCCCCATCATCAACTCCATCATCCTCTGTGTCTGGGGGCAGCGTAATGTTCCTGCGCATGCACAGATTGTGCAGCATGGCACACACTAGCACAATTTTACATCTTCACTGTGTTTTAGAGCAGTGATCCACCAGAGCTGCTCAAGCAGCGGAACCTGGCCTTCAGTAGGCCAAATGTTCTCTCAATCATGCCACGTGTGCGGACGTGTGCCCTGTTGTACGCCTTCTCATGCCTGTTCCTTGGCCTCCGTAAAGGCGTGAGTGCATATGCTGCAGCACCTACATGGGATGTAAATGTGGGAGACATGTCAGTGTTTGTGGTCGCATGTCTTGATCCGATGCAGTGCAATTTTGTGTCATCATTCATCCATCCATATGGGCCAAGCAGTGGTTGTACCGGTGGGTGATTACCATTCCTGGGTCATTGTTGCCAATGTTGGCATTTGGACATTGCCCAAAGACTTGCTGTGCATATGTGGTTGCCCTTGCGGTCAATAGTGGTTGGTAAGTATGGCATTGTGCAGTGATGTACACACATGGAGGAATCAATGAATAGACTGTGATAATGTGGTCGATGCAGGATGTCTCATGTGCAGGCATCATGTGCATTGGGTGGGGCGGTGGTGCATAGTGTGGGTGGCTGTATGGAGTGGCTTAAGTTGTATGGGCTTGTGGTAGTATTGTGGTAGTATTGGTTGTGTCTCTCATTTGGCAGGGTGTGTACAGGCACACTGTGGCAACCTGTCATGTGTAGCTTTGTGATGTGTGGGTTGTGCTGACTGTCCATTACATGGGGGTGATGCATGTGCAGTTGTAGCAGCCCACTCACACAGGTCATTGCCCTGGACACACCCCTGCCCCTTCCACAGGGCCTGTGCATTGACAATTGCACTCGCCCAATAGCCATGTGCTTTGTCCAGCGTAGCGTTCAATGTACCGTGGCAATTTCGAATTCCGCAGGACCATTGAGTCATGTGTTGACCTTGGGAAACGTGCGCAGCAATGTGTCCATCACTTGTCCGGCGTCACATACCATCTGTATATTCAGTGAGTGGTACCGTTTCCTGTTACGGTACACCATCTCCACTGCACCTAGGCAATTTGGCTTGGCCGCAATGGCAGGAAAGGCAAACTTGATTGCAATGACCTGGGCAAGGATACGGGGTAGGGCGATGTGTTCCGACACATGGCGCAGTAGGGCATCCAGTACCTGTCCCAATATTTTAGAAAAACAGGGTTGTGAGAACCTGTGCAGCTCACCAACAGTGTGCTGATAAATTTTGGTGCCACGGTGTTTCTGCCATTTTTGTGGCTGTGTTTCCATGTCCGTGATATTCCTAATGCGCACAGTGTTACTTTTTGCTGGTAACTGGGGTGTTTCCCTGCCAACGCAGTCTATCGGTGCGTTAACTCCACAGTGGCGGTTTATGGTGGTGGAATTTCCAGGATCGTAGATCGGAATTTGCCGATCGTTGAAACTGTGCCGGTATGGTTATACCGGCAATGTTAAGTCCGGACCGGCGGACTCGTAATGAGGCCTGATGTCTTTGAGTTTATATCCAAGTCGTCATCCTCTAGAGCTGCGGGTCCCAATGGGTTAACCTACCAAGTACTAAAGGGTAACGCAAATATGTCAGCAAGAATTTTGACTGAGCTTTACCTGGAAATAGTGAAGAGATTGATTCCCCTTTCTTGGAAGTCTGCTATTATCATTGCTATCTTTAAGAAGGGGGATTGCACAAATCCAAAAAACTATCGACCAATTACGTTGTTGGATGTGGAGAGTAAGCTATTTGCCAGTCTTCTGAATTAGAAAAAATGGCTAAATATAATAACATCTTGTCCAAGCAACAGACGGATTTTCGTAGGGGTCATTCATCATCCCTCAACGGTATAATTCTGGACACCCGGAGTGAGAAAAAGGGAAACAGAGTACCAGAGCTATATGGCACTTTTACCGATCTTTCAAGTACCTTTGACCTGGTTAGATCATACTCGGATGTCCCGTCATCTTTCCTCCATACTGTATGGGCGTCCCTTCCAAGGGACGGGAGACGGACCCTTTTTCACCAGAAAAAAAATCTTCTTCCCCTTTAAATTAGAGGCCTGCGGGGGCGCGGCCCAGGGAGCCTGCGCTGCCCTGACTCTGACCTCCGGTCCCACACCTTGGTCCCCTTTTTCGCATCGACGTGAACGGGCCGAATTCACCAGCGCTCCTGGGTTTGGCTTCGGCCATGTAATTCCACGCGCGGATACTTTATTTTTTTTTTGGTCTTATCCATCATTCAGGTACTCGGTACTCAGGCGTCACGCTCCTCCCCGGGGCATGTCAACTTCTACAGGGTTAAGCAGGAGTCCACCCTGCAACAGGCTCTTCCCAACTTCAGACCCCCATTCCCTCTGCCTACGTTGCCTTGGCCCAGACCACGGTTGGCAATCAAGTTTGGCATGTGACTCGCTGTCCTCGAAGGCGCTGAAGAACAGACTAGTCAGGTGGAGGGAACTCTTCCAGAGGATCTCAAGAACTTCGTGAAGCATCAAAGCAGGCCCAAGCTAGGGTCGATATTTTCCATCAAACCCCGCAAGGGAGACTAATTCCCATGGACTCTCCTGTGCGGGAGGGACCGGACAGGTCCTTCTACCGGCATGTGCACCGAGGCCGCTACAGCTTATGCCCTTCAGGTTGAGGGATCCTCGCATCCTCCCGGGCGCAGTGTTGAGGGACCGGGAGGTTCTTGTACCGGGTCTACACCCGAGGGGCTACGCCCTTTTACCGGCACCATGGCCGAGGGGCTATGCCCTAATACCGGCAATATGTCTGAGGGGGCGCCTAAACGCAGGTCTACCGACCCCCGGGTCGAAGGTGTCACACCTACCAGGCCGAGGAGCAGGGTAAACCTTGTGATCCACACGCAAGAGTCTTGGGCATGTGGCAGGCAGCCCGACAAAATGGCCGCCGTGCCAGAAAGGTACCCATCTGACACCATTCCAGAAGTTCGGCGAAGAACAAGTGTCATGGTTGGACCGGCCTCAACCAGGTACGTGGCCTAGAGTCTACCCCTCATTTGCTCAGGGCAGCTTTCCTTTGCGTCCATATGGGCAGGGTATGCAGCGGCTCCAGCAGTCCCCCACTACCCCGTCGGTACCCCCTGCCACCTCTTTGGCCAGTGAGGAGGTGCTCTTAGAGAAGTTTCTCGGCCTCATGAGGTGTCCTCAGATGGGGGTTATCAAGGACGCCATCAGGGAAGTCATCCCCCACCATGCTAGCGGCACCACAGACACCTCCAGCAGGCCCCCAGGCCCTGGTGCAGCTGCCTTCTCCGGCTCCACAGCCAACTCGGCAACCTCTGCCACCTCCTCAGCCTCCGGCTGTGGTCCCTGTACCCCAGCCTCCGGCGCCATCTACTCCTCCTCCACAAGATCCTCCAGATCCGCAGGATACGGACTTGGAGGAGGATCCGGACACACCATCCTCAGCCAGGGCCTTCCGCGAATGTCTTGCTGGCCTGTCGGAGTACCTGGGCCTCCCTATCCCGAGGTCGAACAGCCGGCAGACGGGTTTCTGGCTGAAGTCCTCACAAGACGCCCCTCTGCCAACACAGGGATTCCACTGCAAACCGATGTAGTCTCCCTGGCCAAGACGAGTTGGCTCAAGCCCCACTCGGTCCAGCCGGTCAATCGACGCCTGGATGACAAGTACAGGCAGATGGAGGGGGATACACTCTTGCTCTCGACCCATCCTCAGCCACGCTCCTCGGTGATCGTTGCGGCATCACTATACACCAAGTCTGTCGGTCTCCTCCTTTGCGGCGCAGCTAGGCAAGGAGGAGAAGATCTTGGAGGCGTACGGCAAGAAGATCTACTCCAACGCCTCCTTGCACCTGTGTCAGGCCAACGCAGATGCCATGCTGGCTGCCACCAATCTCAGGTTATGGCAGGAAATTGCGGACTTCTCCCGGAACTCCCCACCCAGTGCCAATCACGCATTAAGGCGGGGCTAGCTGAAGCCAAGCTCGTGGCGCATGACCTCATGGAATCCACAGTGGCTCATATCGATACCTCAGGCCGTGCCATCTGCATTGCCATGGACATGAGAAAAGCCTGGCTCCGGGCAACGAAGTTTAACCTGGATGTCCAGGAGCGCATTCTAGATCTACCGTTCGGGGGGGGGGGGGGGGGTTCTTCCACTCCTCTACGGACGAAGAGCTGGACAAAAAGAACAGCTCACAAACGGTCTTTATCCATTCTTACAAAAACCACGCCCAAATCGTACACCCAATCTCAGCAGCGCTCGGAAAAGTGTCATACATATGGAGGGTTCTGTGACTTCCAGTCCCCCTCCTCAACGTCGGCCTGCGTGGGAAAGAATGCATGACACGCCCGTTCGGGTGCACGTGTCTCCGGTGGGGGGCAGGCTTACTCTCCATGCACAATTCTGGCACCAGAATTTCACGGACCTCCGGATCCTTTCCATAGTATCCACGGGGTACCGCCTTCCTATCCCAGCCTCTCCTTCCCCCTCCCCTCCACTCCCGCAGGTTGGGACAGCAACTCTTTTGGCGGAGATCCGGTCGCTCGTAGAGAGCCAGGCAGTGGAGGAAGTTCCAGCCTCCCAGTGAGGCTTCAGCTTCTACTCCAGAATTTTTGCCATTCAGAAGAAGAACCAGGCGGGCCTGAGAGTTGTGCTGGATCTTTCCGCCCTCAACCTCTCCCTACCCCTGAAAAAATTCTAGATGGTTACGCCAGCTTTTATAGCGGAGACATTGGACAAGGGAGACCGGATGTGCTCCCTGGACTTGAAGGACGCGTACCTACACGTCCCGATTTGGCAGCCCCATCGTTCTTTCCTACGGTTCATGATCATGGGCTACCATTTCCAATACAAAGTCCTTCCATTTGGCCTCAACTCGGCCCCCAAGGTCTTTACCAGACGCATGAAAGCTGTGGCGGCCCTCCTCAGAGTGTAGGGGCCTCCACATCTACCCATACCTCGACGACTGGCTCGTCAGGGCTACATCTCTGGAAGCGGTTCGCCACTCTTCCCATGCCCTTATGAAGACACTACACGATCTGGGCTTCTCGCTCAACCCCAAGAAGTCACAGCTGCAGCCTACGCAGACTCTGACATTCCTAGGACTCATTTGGGACACATGCTCCGAGAGGGTCTTCCCGTCGGAGGAAAGATTTTCGGCCATCAATAGGGGCCACCGCCCACTTCCTCAGCAGAGAGGTGACCATGGCATGGTGGTAACATCTCCTGGGTCTACAGGCGGCGGTCCTGTTAGCCGTGCTGCACACAAGACTAAGGATAAGAAGGATTCAGTGGCGCTTTGTGGCCTCAGCTGCACTTCGCGGCCTCAGCTGCACTTCGCGGCCTCATGGAATCGGGAGCGGGGCTTGCAATCAGATCAACGTTCCTCCATCTATCCACCCGGACCTAACTTGGTGGTCCATGGACTGCAAACTATGGACGGTCAAGCCCTTTCGGCTGCCCTCTCCGCAGGCCACCATCACCACAGACTCCTCGCTCGAGGGCTGGGGAGCCACCCTGGACGATCTCTCGGTCCACGGCACCTGGACTCGACAGGAGCAGGAATACCACATCAACTGGTTGGAGCTGAACGCGATCTTGCTAGCGCTCCTAGCAGTCTTACCACTTCTCAAGGGCAAGGTTGTCCTCATCCAGACAGACAACTGGAGCAGCATGTACTACGTCAACAAGCAGGGAGGCACCAGATCCCCCTCCTTTGTGCAGACTGGCGATCAGCATGTGGGAATGTGCCCTGGAAAATGACATTTACCTCTCGGCAGTCCATCTCCCGGAGGAATCCAACCTGGAGGCGGACAGGCTCAGCAGGCTGGGAGCGGACAATTACGAGTGGCAGCTAAACAACCTTGTTATTCAAGAGATCTTCAACAGGTGGGGTCTCCCCCAAGTGGATCTCTTTGCCACCTGGCACAACAAGAAGTGTCCCCAGTTCTCATCCTGACAGGGTCAGGGCCCCGGCTCTCTGGGCGACGCATTTCACCTCCAGTGCTCCGGCATGAAAGCCTACGCCTTTCTGCCCACTCCTCATCCACAGGGTAATTTGCAAGATCAAGGAGTCTCACCGACTCATCATTCTGATTGCTACATGGCGGCCGGCCAGGTCATGGTTTTCGGAGCGCCTCAGCCTTTTGGAGGTGCCCCCTATACACCTTTCTGACGGGCCCAGCACATCATCTGGCGCAGCATTAGGGCAGAATCATCCACCCCGCGCCAGGGAAACTAGCCCTCACAGCGTGGTACCTGAGCAGGTAACGCTCTGGAAACTTAGCCTCTCACAGGCCAATCTGGAGATCATACAGAGCGCCAGGAGCAAAGCCACCAGGGCCCAGTACAAAAGCAAATGGACCAGATAATGCCACTGGGCAGACTCCAAGGGAATTGGCCCCTTGGCCTGCAATTTGGACGACGTGCTAGATTTCGGTGCACCTCGCTCATTCGGGCATACAGGTGTGGACACCTGCCATACATACCTTGCAGCCATTGGGGCTTACAGGAACTCTGAGGAAGGCATTTTTTCCTCCTCCAACCCCATCATCAAACATCTGACTGGTCTCGCTAGGCTCTACCCGCCCGTCAAGAGACCGCACCCTGTGTGGGACCTTAACATAATCTTGGCCGCCCTGGTGCATAAAAAACCATTTGAGCCAGTGGCGTCCGTGGATATTAGGCTGGTCACCATTAAGACGGCCGTACTAGTCGGTCTTACCTCGGCTCGCAGAGTCAGCGAGATCCAGGCGCTAGTCGCCTCTGAACCATATACGACCTTTCACAAGGACATGGTAGTCATGTGGACACTCTCGGCATTTCTGCCCAAGGTTCCATCTGCATTTCACTTGAACGAAGAAATGGTCCTTCCTACTTTCTTTCCCGATCCCAAGGACGATGCACAGAGTGTTGCACTGTCTGGATGTCAGGCTGCCCTAAAATTCGACTTGGACAGGACCAAGGGCTTCCGCAAGTCGGACTCCCTGTTTGTCACTTTCGGAGGCTCGAGGCCAGGCTATCGGGCCTCTAAGGCCTCCATATCCTGCTGGATGGTCTCTGCCATCAAAGAAGCGTATGAGGGCCAGCACAAACCGCTTCCAGTCAACATTCATGCCCTCGTAGTCAGGGCCAAGGCAACAGCCATCGCATTCCAGCGCCATGTACCGTGGCAAGTCATAAGCAGGGCGGCCACTTGGGCCTCTCCCTTGGCTTTCTGCAAGCATTTGGATGCCGGCTCTAGATCTGATGCGGCTTTCGGACGGGCCGTTCTCAGGAACCTATTTGCTTAAGAAGGGTCTCCTCTCCACCCATGGGCTACAATCAGTTGTAATCGTCCATACAGTATGGAGGAAAGGGGACCGGACGTAAGAGTAATTATAAGTTACTCACTGTAGTGACTAACGTACTCTTAGTCCCCTTTCCTCCATACGTCCCACCAACGTCCCCCCTAATAATACTAGTGTCCTTAAACAATGTTAAATCTATTGTCGATGCGTCAATGGGGACTGAGGTGTGGTTCCGGAGCGCGGAGTCAGGGCAGGACATGCTTCCTGGACCGTGCCCCCCACGCGCCTCTAAATTTAAAGGGGAACAAGGTTTTTTCTGGTGAAAAAGGTTCCGTCTCCCGTCCCTTGGAAGGGACGCCCATACAGTATGGCGGAAAGGGCACTATGGACTAAAAGTATGTTAGTCACTGCGGTGAGTAACATATAATTTTATGGTCAAAGTTACAAAGTTGAGGATCTCCAAAATCGCTCGCAAATATGTTGGTATCTTTTCACAAAGGCAATAAGGTCAGAATAAGATTGAATGCTGAAGGATTACTCTCCGACCATGTTAAAGTAGGAAGGGAGTTTGACAAGGTTGTATGGTTGCCCCATTTTTGTTCAACATTTATATGTCAGATTTTGGAAGGGAAATGGATCCTGTGGCATTAGTAAGTCCAACAAATTGGATCCCATTCTATTAAATGGTTAATGTACGCTAACAATATTGTCCTTATGGATAATAAGTAGTCGGCCTCTAGAAGCTGTTAAATTCTCTGGATATATACATTAAGAGGAATGACCTTACCATCAATCCAGGGAAATCAAAGGTAATAATCTTTAGGAAAAAGGGGAACTATGGTCATAAATTCACCTGGTCATTGGGAGGACACACAATTCCTGTCGTTGTGGAAATCGTCTATTTGGGATACACTCTGTTTGTACTCCCGAAAATAGATCAACATTTATTAGATTTCACAACTAAACATCCCAATTAACATCTCAGATGCAGATTGACAGGCAATATTGTAAATTCTCCCTATTGCCAGTGTTAAGGTTCTATATGTCTAAAATCGTTCCAGTACTTATGTATGGGTTAGAAGCTAAACCTATGGCATGGGACTTGAACTGGCAGAAATTGGAGGGCAACATTTGGAAGAAAGTCTTGGGCTTGCCCAATAGTTTGCCTATGGCAAGTCTGAGGTTCGAGCTAGGTCTCGGATCCCTGAAATCACAGGCAGATTGGAGGCTTTTCTCTTCATAGATTGTTAATAGATCCTCAAGCTATCACATTGTATGAGGACCTCTTGGTACATCTTCAATCTGATCAGTCAATTGTTCTGAGGGATTTTGAGAATTGGTCGTTAAAAGCGCTTGCAAATTGTGATAGTGATGTGGGGATATTAATCTCCAATCCTATGAGGACATGAAAGAAGGCTTTGATAACCATGGATTCGATAAATACAATAGATCAAGTGCATGGATCAACTGTAGCTGCCTCTTTCGGTGATAAGATGTTGGGTTTCTTCTGAAATATTTGTTAGATTCCTGATGAAAAAGTGAGGCAGAACTTTTTGGGAGTCCGACTCAACGTAGTTCAGACCGGAACGGTTCTTGCACGTTGGGGGCTTAAGGGGAAAGCTAAAATACTGTGTCCTGAATGTCAAGACCCTAGTAGACAGACTATTGGACACATACTGAGAGATTGTCAGGGGATGTGGGATGTAAGACAAACATTTTAGTCGATTTGTTGACTCTGTCGATGTTTTGGGAAAGGCCGATTGCCGGTCACGAGATATCGCTGACATTAAGTGTGGTTCGTGTTTTGCAGCAGGCTGGGTTTATTTCTCCATAGTACTGTTGAGAAGTTAAGATTTGTGTAATTGGTTGTGTTGTCATTTTGTCTTTTTTCTCTTTTTGTAATTAAGAAATCTTTTATTTTTGGAAATGTTTTTATGATCTAGAAATAATGTATGAATTTACCTATTTGTATTTGTGAAAAACCGAATTTTGGTTATAACACCCAAAAAAAATACATATATTTTCATTTATTTGGGAGGGGGAATCTTGAATCCAAAAGGGAGTCCTAATGCGTAGTGTGACGCTCAGTGCTGGATGGAATGGGGGTTCTTGATGTACACAGATATAATCTAGCTGCACATTTGCCCCTGCATTTACTTGGAGAATCTCTGGATCTCCTACTGAATGGAGTAAGATAGAGCAAGTGTCTGTCCTGTTACCCCTCCCTCGCCTCCTTTTCATTAGCTCCAGAGTACCCAGGGATAGCCCATCATTATTACATGCTACTTGTAACACTACACACCACTGGAGTAAAGTGACTAAACGATGGGGCACCCCATTGGGCATTGGCCCACTTTCCCCAGTCTTAAACAATCCTGAGTTTCAGCCCAACATGATATAAGGTAGATTTGCAAGTTGTGAGGCAGGGAAAGTCGAAACCCAGCAACAGCTTTTGAGAGGGGTCACCCCTGACATTTCTGGAATCGAAAGCCAAGTTCCATTGAAAGGAGACGACTGATTACAATGTATATATGCAGCTTAGGCATTGGGTAACAAATCCTTCGAGGCATTGGACCCTAAACTTTTTTGAGCTCAGTCTTCAGTTGGAACTGACTATGGCCAGGTTCTCTATTTTATACAAATTACTGGAGTGTTCTGATGCCTCTGAAAAGTTACCATATATGTCCAGGTACGAGGAAAACATTTGCTGACCCTTCGACGAAGAAACCTGGAGCCGTATATGGTCCTGCGTGAACAAGTCTTCTAGATGCACCACAACAAAAAATGCCTATATAAGCTATGCTATAGGTGGCATTTACCCCCGAGCAGAATACACAAAATCAAGTCCATTTATTTTCCAGCAGTTACCGGCACATAGTTCCACGTGTGCTGGTCCCTCTCCAAATCCTCTGTATTCTGGAAAGACGTCCTATCGCACATTAAAGCAATTACTCTGGCACAGGTGCCTATGGACCCACTGGTGATACTTCTTGAGATACTGATGAAGGGAGCGGGGCATCGAGCAGCTCTTAAAACACACCTATTAGTTGCAACAAGAATCACTATAATGACTAACAGGAAAGGGGCAGAGGGCCCGCTCTTGCATATGTGGTGGACTAAGCTATGTGACACATTGGTGTCTGAAAAGATGATGGTGCTGATCCCGAACCAATACTCAAAATATTTTAATGATTGGCTTCCTTTTATTGAATATACACATGCATGATGCATAGAAACACTTGTACAGGGGTGTTATAAATGACTCATATTATACCTTCAGATTACACACCAGCTGAGGCTTGATATGATAAGTCATTTACAACACACCTGTACACAAGTATATTCTTGGTACGACAAGACAAGGGAGGGAAGATGGAGAGAGGACAAAACAAGCAATCTTACTAGACCTTGTCATTCAGATCATGCAAGTGCAATACGCAAAATTACAGGTGGGAGGGAAAGGGGGAAGTGCAGCCAGGGCAGCACGGCTCTTGGTAAGTGCAAGGAGGCAGGGGACTGTAGGGTTCCAGATACAGCACCTAAGTGCACAGTAGGCCTGGGGGCAGTGCAAGGGCTACTGGTCAAGCGGGGACCTGGTACCAGTGAGTCTGAGGGTAGCCAGGCAACTATTCAGCGTAGCATACAAGTTGGTCAGCAGGATAGAGAGCGGAAGCAAAAAGGAAAGTCTTGTGACTTATGGCACAATTTGAGTTATGAACCCAGATTCCCCTGGAAGGCCCCCACTTTTCAGGAAACACCCTGGTTATAGCCACCCTGAGAGTTGTGGTTTGGGGCTCCATCATTAGTTTTTACTATCTTTGCTGGCAGAGTTAGACTGATCTTGCTTTGTTTATTGTGACAACTAAATTTACAGCTGAATGATGTACACACTACTTTTGCCTACTGATGCATGCAAGATGTACTTCTATGTTTTACTGGATGACTTGCCCTGTGTATTAAAGTTGTAAAAAAAAATAAAACATTTTGGCAAATTGCCTAATCAGGACTAATACATTAACAAGTAGGAACTGTACCAGGCACATAGCATAGGAGATTGGCTTTTACATCTACATTGGCATCCAAGGGATGGAGGGTTTTTGACAAAGGCCAGCACTAGATGTCATTGGTTTGCCCCGTGATTCCTCCAGGAAGGGTTGGTGCACAATGGACTGGAGTTCAAATGTTAGTTTGTGAATTTCCTCCGCTCTGGTAGTGCCTTGATTGCTCCAGAAGTTGAAAGCGGATCAACGCATAATGAATCCTGATTGCTCCAGTTTTTTTTTTTTTGGTGCTTTGTGGATTGACATATAGGGACCCTTGCTGCAGCCAAACACGTGTTTACATGTCCTATGACTGGGCAAAATAGCAAATCAGCAAAATCTTGTCAGGAACACATTTGAACCTTTTGTGTATGACCAGTTCCTTTACAAATAAGCCCATGGTTGGGGCGGAATTCTCGTTGCATGGCTGATGTGCCTCTGCTGGAAAAATCTGGAATACGCCACCTTGCAACAGGCTCCAGTCTGTTCTGTGGGACGTCACAAAAGTGTGGAGGAAAGGGTATGCAGTAAAAAAAAGTGCAAAATACAAGTACATTTGAAATGTATAATATCTTATTAGTGTGCCAAAAAGAAGCAGACTGTACTATGCTGTATTGTTTGGTTGCTTCTTGCAACATCTTTCATTGATGGGTGTGCTTTGCACAAGACCCTTCACAAAACAGTTGAAAATATAATTTTGTAAAGCCAAGTGATCGCCTTGCCAAAACGTTGGTTATAAAAGGCGTCCTGAAATGTGTTGCTGTTTTCATCATGACTTAAGTGAGTACTTTAGAGAGCATACAAGTGATTCTTTGTTACATTTATGTTTAAAAGCTGCCATATTTTTGTCTTTCAGAATCTGCTGTTGCTGGTGGGCCAGGTAGCACCCCTACACAAAGCTCACGGCGAGGTCGTAGCAGAAATACAAATGTGTCAAATCAATTGGGAACTGATGACATTTTCGAAGTCCTTTGTAAAGAAAACTGTTGTAATGTCGATGAGGTAACAAGTTTAGATGTTTTAAAAAGTTTTTAGTTATGGAAGTGTACTCCCTCTTTTAGGCTTGCTATGTTTAGGATAGCATTTGTGTTACACCAAAACTTACAGATGACATGCTACTGTATGTGGTATTTCTAAAAAAACACCTCGGCCGTTCAAGCAATCTTGTGGTGAAGAGGACCTACCTGTGCAATTGCTGAATTTAGGAACGTTGGTGGAAAATCAAGGTCTGCATCTATCTGGTAGTGATGGGGTCTTCATGTCTTACAATCAGAAGTCTATAGGTCCTCTCAGTATCCAACCAATCTTCTTTTCCTGAACGTGGGAGGATGGAGGCGGTCTGACTGTGGGATTCCTAACTAAAAGTGCCAGAAAATGATGGTTGGACCACCCCATCTCTTCTCATAAGGGGGTGATGTTGTGCTAGTTGGGTCAAGGGAATTTATTCAGCAGAGTGCTGTAACCTACAGCAGATCAAATTATCCTGGAGATTCCAGCTGCATAAGGAACTTATCGCCAACCCCAAGATATAAAAGAAAGCAAGAAAACCAATTTATTTTCTCAAGAAAACATTGGCAATCTTCTGGGTTAATTTTCTTTCAGTCTAAAGCATTCCAAATGTATCGCCCACTTCCTTTGAGTTCAGGACTGGGGCCCCATCTCAGTTGAAACTTGTTTGAGGATAGTCACTTGAAACATGAGGTCTATTCATACTTTCATGTAGCATTTTTTTTATGATTGCTTTGTGATTAAAATAAATCGCATGACATTAAAGACAATCTTGAAAAACGTTAATTTTCCACATCCTTGGGAGGGGGAGAATCGAATAAGTCTTCCCAATCATGAATTATTGATAAATATTAAGACAATAGCAGGTAATAGTGCAGGCTGCATGAAACGCAGAAAAGTGCAACCAGTCCAGATGTCACATGGGTTGATTAAAAACATAGAGCTAGAGCAGTACAGTATACTGCCCTTGTCTACTCTATACTTCTCCAGTAATAAACATGGAATGATGGATTTCTGTATGCTAATTGCAAAATTAAAACTTGCCCATTAATATGCAACCCGAAGCAAAGTTCCTAACTTTTTTTAGTAGATGGTGTTCTAATCAATAACCGTCCTACACTCATTCTGATACTTTTTTGAATATTTGATTCAACTTGTGTTAATTGTTTGTTGTCTGAGTTTACATCTGTAAGCATTCTGCTTTTTCCATTGTTCTTTTACTGTGTGCATCCTGCGAGTGCTTTTTAGACCTCATTATTTTGCACCCAAATGTAATACAATCCCTTAACCATGATCATCTATTGGGCTGTTAATGAATCCCTATGCTATGCAATTTTATGTGTTGCTAGTATTGTTTGTAAATTCAAAAATAACCACTTAAATAATTTTTCTGTATTATCCTGAATGAGTCCCTCACGTTTGAAGGTGTTGTCCAATAGTCTTCGATAGTGATCTTCGGCTTTCCTTCAGCCTGTCCCATGTGATGAGTTAGAGCCCTAGCTGCTGTGTCTTAAAGCAGCATTGGAAATCTGAAATCAAAAGCTCCTTCCTCCTTAGGCAGAGTAAAAACATTGAGGAGTCAGGAATGAGACGCGGACACAGAACTTTTTTTAAGGAAAAGAGGGGTGGACAATTCCTCACTGCCCCTAAACTAGGAGGTGTTTCTTTATCTCGAGGGTTTGTGACGCGCTCGAGAAGCTTCCTTCGCCGGGTACTGCGACTCGCAGCGTTTTTGACCTTCGGGTCTTTCGACCAGAGCATCGCTCTCGGCAGTCAAAGGGGGTCGAGGCCGCTTTCTCGAAGACGCTCATCATATTTTTGCGGAATTCCTCCCATTCAGCCCGGGAACTATGTTTCGTGGAGCAAAGGAATTCTCTTCGGAGAAACAGAGGAAGAGGAGGACGGAGAAGGGGATCTTCAACGTCTCCTCTTCGAGTGCTTCGATCTCGAGGAGTGATGGGACCCACTCCGAGACCTGGAGCGCGAATGGTGACGAGGAGACGAATGTCTCGACTTCGTCAAGGAAGAAGAAGCTTTTGAAGTCTTACCTTTCTCCAGCTTCCCCCTACGCTCCTTCAGGGCCTTAGCTGTCATGGACATACAGTCCTCGCACTCCGAACAATGGTGTTCAGCTCCCAAACACCACAGACAAACTCTGTGAGGGTCAGTCAGCGACATCTTTTTCCCACAATCTCGGCATTTTTTTAAGCCGGAGCGAGGGGTTGTCGGTTCCGACGAGGAAGCCATCGAGTACAGATCGAATATATCTCGAGGTAAATAGGATAAATTGTCTACGAAACTGAGCAACGGTATTCCGAGGCACTGAGTAAGCGCGGAAAAACAGAACTGAGCAACGGACGCTGCGCGCGGCCTTTATAGGCAGGATGACGTCGACGTCGATACAGCGGCTGTCGAGGGACATCGACTCGGCGGACGTCGACACGCAGCGCCCTCTAGAGAAACATTTTCCGAGGCCGGCAGAGCTGGAAGGAGATATCTAAGATAAGGAATACGTCGGAGGAACATCCCATTGAAAGATCGTTACAAAGTAAGAAGTAACTTGTTTTTCTCCGGCTGTTGCGGCTCCACCTGCTGCTGTCGGTGTGTTAGGTAAGGGTCTGCACTCTGAACGGCGCCCCAGCCTCTGCAGCCCTCAGGAAGCACGACTTGCTTCTGTGCACTCCGCTCTGCATCTTGCAAGCTTCTCCAAAGCGCGTTGCTTGCCCGGCTGCCTTCTCGCACTTCGTAGCTGTCTGTACTCCTGCACCGCCACTGGTACCTTGCTCTTCCGTGAGATGGAGAACTATATTCTCCTTTACCCGGCATGATTTTTAAGCATGTCAGGCCAATGGGGTACACTGTGGAGCATGTGGGGGTCCGGCACAATGTGGATAATATGGACGCCATTTGGGAAATTGTTTCTGAAAACCAAAAGAGGCATCCGGACCTTCATTGAGTTTGTGGTTTGTTGCTGAAGGTTTTATTTTGATAGATTGCAGCACCTCTCATGGAGGCTCTAAAGTTGAGTTATAAGTGAGATCTAACCGCTGAAGCGTTCATGAAGTTAAGAGATGATCACACAGCATCCATTACTGAAATGTCCAGACTTTAGCTGCCAGTTCTTTTTGCAAACGGATACCTCTGGTTTTGCTCTGGGTGCTTTCCTGTCCCAAGGTACAGCAGACTATCTGCAGACGTTTTGTTTCATCAGTCGTAAACTGCTTCCACATGAGGTCTCGTACTCAACATGAGGGGGAGGGAAACCGTGCAATCCAAAAGGTGTTGACCAGGGTAGCCTTTTAGGGGTAAGGGGCGGGTTCAACCTGCTGTGGGTATAAAGCCTGACGAGGGGGAAGCAGCCAGTTGACACTTGCTCTCTCTTACTGGGGGGAAAACGGACCGGGAGAAACTGCATCCCTGTAATGGGCATATTAAATAAGACCTTTACCAAAGGGAGACTGGAGGTCGGAGAAAAGACTTGCCCTTACTCTTACAAGGAGGACACCAACAGAAGAAAAGTAGACTGGGTGAGTAACCAGCCATCCTCACCCATTTGTGAATAACCAGTATCTCATTAAATTAAACACCTGCCATCTAAATGAATCCTGCCATCTCTATTCCACAGTGAGCCTTATGTCTAAGTTAATCAGTACTCCCTATGCCCCACTCCTCCCTCCCGCCCTCCTCCCCTCTTCCCCAATGTTGGCCATAGAGGCATTTTATTACTACATCAGGGATTTGAGACTGCCCTTGCCATATATGTGACAAATCTAGCAATATCACCACTGATTTTCTGGAGGCTAGCTTCTCTTATGTGGCCACGGAAAGGCAGAAGCTACCTGACTCTGACCATGGGGTGGCTATCTGCGGGCGGACCACATAGCGGGAGAATGAGATTAGGCTTCGGGAGAGTATCTTGCGCTCAAAACCAGTCTTTTCAATGTGATTATAAAGGTAGTTCAAACAAATGTTCTGAATGTACAAATAAAGGATGTGGTGTTTATATTCTCCAATGATAAGAGAAAAAGCCAGCCGACACGTGTTTCGACCCCTGGTCCTTGTCAAGGCCTAAGGTTGATGCAAGGTCATTGCTCCTATTCAGAGTTGTTGAATTACATAAACCTCAATTATCTGCACAAATGCTTCCAAAGACGGTTACTAGTTTGGCAGTCTGATATATCTTATACCTTGATGTGATTGATGTTGTAGATTTTAAACCTGTTGAGGACATAAGAGGTAGATCAGACAGGATATTGCTTCCCTTCTTGAGAGTAACCCAGGAGTGAGCAGTGAAGTGATATCCTGGCAGGAGAGTAGACCAGTAGAGATAAGTGTAGTGATATTCTGGGAGCAAAGTAAACCAGAGATAAGAAGTGAGACTCCTACCTCAGAGAGGAAGATAAGTAGTAAACCTATACCATGGCAAGGAAGTAAACCAGGGGGAAGAAGTAAAGAGATTTCCTGACAAGTTAGTAAACCAAGAGTAGGAGGTTATGTGACATACTGGCAGGAGAATAAACCAGGAGTAAGACAGGAAGTGATGTCCTGGCAAGGAGGTAAACCTGGAGTGAGGAGGCAAATAAATCTGAAATTGTATACCAAAAAGGCAAGTCGTATACCCCTTTCAAGAGCCAAAGAAAGTCACAAATACCCTGGCAAGAAAGTACACCAGAGGTGGAAAGAGACAAGGGTGTGAGAAATTAAACAAAAAAGAGCGCTGTGTACTTAAGAGAAATGCAAGGGAGGAATCCTACCCCTAGAGTAATATTATATTGGGATTAAATATAATAAGCGAAGGAACTAGAAGAGATTAATTCCCCCAGTGCTAAGTGGAATAGTGTTAAAGTGTTGACTATTGTGAGAAACCAAAAGGTGTCTCGCCTGCTAGTCCCCAGGGTTCTGCCATCCAGGTGGCCAGGACACGGCCATCGGTTTAGGATCTAGTTTCTGGGGGGTGGACCAGTGCGGGAAGATCACCTGGGTGAAGGGTCTTGTGGGAGTGGGGCACCAGATGGTGAGATGCAGTATCCCCTTCCTTGTAACACTTTTACTGCATCCTCCCAGGTAGGGTATTTGGGCACTCTACCGCCTCCCTTTTACAGCACAAACACTTTCTCACAGACGGCTCGCTATGAGAGAGAACGGACTAACACCCGAGCCGTATACCTGATGTGTCCCAATACAATGGACAGGAAATTACTGACCATCACACACACCTGATTTCCATTACACTTCCCCACACAGATAAAAGGCAAAGCACGAGAGCACACTCTGAGTGAGGCAAAGCACACGAGGAAACGGCAGTTCCAAGATGGCAGTTTAATGAGAGACGAAAGATGGCAAAACAGAAGAGGATCGCAAGGAGGGTGCATTCCCTTGACCTTTTTGACAGGGAACCATTAATTTCGTGAAACCTCGCGAATAGAAAGCATAAGACAAGGAAACCAGGTGGAAGAATGCTGCATTGTGTGTCGCAGATACCCGGGGCCCTCCCGTGTCATTTATCAAGACTGGGAGAATCAGCGCCAGTGAAATCATCACAGCCGGCAGGTTGGGGAGACCGATACTAGAATGGTCTGTTTTAAAGCCAAAGATGGAAGCAACAAGATACGAACATTGTTAAAACGCGTGTGATGAGAGACACAAGAACTGCTGATGAGTGATTGAACTTCAGAGCAAGATAAAATACCTTTGACAGGGTGGTCCGTCACCGTGAGGGTGCTCAATCGAAGGTCTCTGTAAGGTACCCGGCTGAGAAGTGACAAAAGATCCAAGGTGCAAGGGTTTGTGAAAGTAACTTATTCCAAAAAAGCCAATGGACTTTGACGAGCATTCCCTACCTAAGCGGCATCTAAGTGGAACGAGCTGCCAAACAGCATAAGGCTAGAATCAACTACCTATCCTTAAGGAAGAAACTGAAGACACTGCTGTTCAAATAAAGGACATGCTTAAACACTAATGCCCATGTAATGTAATCTAATCACACCAGTAATCTTACTCTACTGTCCCGTCACTTTTCTGTTGTCCTTGTCTTCATGTAATGCGCCCTGATGCCTGCGGGTTTCGGCGCTATAGAAATAAATAAATAAATAAAATTAAAATAAATAAAAGGAGATAATTTTGGCCTGAGCCTTGTGGAGGGAGATCAGTATAAAGAGAACGAATAAGTGTGAATCAAAGTGGTGCTGCGAAAGGTCAAGCTAAATCCAGCACACAGTCGAATGTCTTCGATTTTGATGAAGTAGCAAAAGTTTGGAGAAGTGCATGAATTTGGTCTGAGCCCGGCAGAGTGAGAGACCAAGTGAAGAGTGTGTGTTAAAGTGGGTCTGAACCCGACGGAGGGTTTCCGGGGTGAATAGTGAATCACCTGAGAAATTGTGTACATTTGAAATCCTAAGAAGAAAGGAACTTCAGTGTTTGTTGTGTTGTATCAGGCCCTCTGAAATAAGAGACTTTGACACAGAAGGCCCTGATGTTGAGGTTTTGAACTGCATCCTCATGCTAGAGAAGCCAGAGAGTGTGCCGCCTTGTCCTGTGCTGAAAACGTGGGGGAAGGGAAGCCAGCGGCTTGAATATCCTGACATAACATTTCTTGAACACTTTTCTTTTGCGTAACATTGTTTCCCAAACTATTTATATTTTGAAGTTAGGATTGGCAATAGGTTTATTAGTATAGGCCCTTTCATTTCGACACACTCTACTAGGACCGCGTTATTATTTGATGGTTGTAGCTTGTTCCCATCTTTAGATTTAGGATTAGATGGGTGTTTTTCAAACACAGTTGAAGTTCAATAAACACCATTGAACTGTGATCACTTGTGTCTGTCTTACTGTTTGATACCATGCATTCCTTACAGTACAATTGAACTCTGTAAAGGAAAAGGAGTATTTTCCCTGAAACCGTGGAATTGTACGAAAAAAAGGACATCAACGGAGAAGACGTTCCCCCTCCCCTTTGAATTATGAAGTGAAATACTGTGCTAAGAGCGGTACACGGGAGGACCAAACCCCTGTGCACCCTACCCCCACACTTCCCCCTCACCATTTCTGTGGAACATTATTGACCTTCATCCAGAGGTGTTGGATAAACTTCTAAATTACCTTGGAAAACATGTAGGAAGGGCGGATCCCTTTCTCTGTCAAAAATATTGTCCTTTTTCTGTTCTGCATCTTATACCTTTTACGTTAACAACATTTGAAGCAAGCTATGAGACTATAGCTTACCAGAGCCTCCCTGTACACGTTATATAGAGTTTGAGTGTAAGGGTCAGATTAGGATTTCTGGACACAGGACGGCAGACGCTCTTTTGTTTAACATCCTGACACAGACATTCCTTAGTGTTGTTGAGACAGGGAAACCTCTCCTAGATTTGGGGACAGGTAGGAATTCCACAAACCTTCTTATTATTTGTGTATCAATTAAACATCAAAATTGTATCCACGCTGGTTACTGTGCCCGAGCCTTACTCTTGACTCCTTAAACATAACAGCAACAAAGTATATATACCTTACATCTGGTGATTAGAACAGGCAAATGATTGCCTTATTTGGGTTTTTGAAGCAGCACTTGAAATAGGAAGGCATCACCTGCAAGGCCATGTGTTACACTTAAATTTGTTTAGGATGTTTCATGGAATGCCACAATTGTCTCCTCACAGCAGCTTCTAAAAGGTGGCTATACTAGGCATATGAAGGCACTGGAGAGTTGTGGCTGCACTTTGCATATGTTACAACATGTACAATATACTTTGTACATGGTGACTAATCCATGCATCTGATGACCTTGAGGCATTTGAGGATATTATTGGCATGTAATGGCATTACGTGCACTTGTGGGGCTATACTGACATATGATGATGGTACGTATGCCCATGTAACCATACATTTGCTAAGTATTAGTCATTGACCCAGGTACTTACACCATCTAGAGTATAGAACTGCTCATGTCTGCCCACTTGGAGACCTGTGAGGGCACCATGAAGCAAGACACAGATACCAGACTTAAAGTTCAAACAAGATATTTACTGACTTAAATGTCAGGATGGTAGAAGCCTAACTTTCCCTATGCTAAAGTGGGATTTCCCTACCTGAACAAAACCAAGAAAAGTCTGAGTCAAAGAGTTCAACTTAAAAGTCCCTCTGTGTCCAAAACCTATGGTTGCTCTCTCAACTAAAGCTAAACAGCAAGTAGGAATGTCATTATTCGAAGGTATGGTGATCAACACACAGTTCTGAACTTCTGCCAGCAATTACCTTCCTTTTGTAGAACCTTGAATTTGGGGAAGGGGAGCTCAAAAGTCGCTATTACCTTTCTCACGTTCCAGGTAATAAAGTTCCACTCAATCCTCTGGGTGCCCTTGCCCACGTTCTAAGCAACACAGTTCAAAAGAAAAGGTCTTGATGCTTCGTTCTCTAGGCAATACTTGCAGCTCCTCAAGTCACGGGGTTCCCTTTGTTAACTACTTTAGCTCAACCACTTGTACTTGTTTCAGTCTTTTCAAAAAGTTTAACACAACCGTAGGTCAGCCTGGCCCTCTTTCTGGATTGCTTCACTAGCTCACTTGCAGTGTTTCTCCTTGGTTTATTTTACAATGTATTTGGTTCTTACAGTTCAGGGTTCACTGGTCTAGGCGCAGTTGGTGGACCAAATGGTCCACCCATCACAGGTCGTACAATCAGGAACCCTACGCACCTCAGCCTACACAAGTTCTTATAGACTTGTCCATGTGTAGAGAGTCATGTTTCCTTTCTCTTTAATGGCCTCTTGGCTTTATGTGAATTATTTACACTCCTCTGGCTTCTCCTTGTTAGCCTACTGGCTCTGCCATAACATGTCACACACCTCTTGCCAGTCTTTGGGCTTGCTGCACTTCATTTACTTATAAAGTTCATTTTGTGGTGGTCTTGCTCATGCCTTACCTTTCTATGACACTCTTTCACACTTGTGCTCTTTCCACAATGTTTTCATATCAGCACCTTCTCTTTGGCTTCCTCTGTTATATACTTTGCCCATAAAGTTGTACTCCATTCCGTATTCAATAAGCGTAATTGCAAAGTTTCAGTCAGTTGGGTATTCAACAGATCTTCAATAGGCTTAATTTCAAGTTTCTATTTAGTACGGTGTTCTGTTTTCTCCAGCATGGAGTCTGGCATGGATTCACATGCTCATGAATATTCCACGTAGTCAGGCCGAGAATCCTCAGTAAAAGAAAACTGTTTAACTTTCACTTACAAACTATATTTCTCCTCTAAACCAATCACTATACTCTGGGTCATACTGCCCCCAGCCAATGTCAGTCCTCTCACTAAGCCCCTCCTCTGGCAGCCATCCTCAGATTTTTACTGCACGTTTCAGTGTTGGGAGTCCGAGTTTTGCTCCATGAGCTACTGATACAATTTTTCCTTTTTTGACAAATAAGAGCCCGTGTGCTCTTCTCCAATTCTGCCGACAGGGGGGATCCGTCTGTCAGTGGATTTCAACACCCCTCAAGGGCGAGGATCATCAAAGTTTCTTTGAAGTTTCCAGAAGGCCATCAGGCCTAGTCCACACCTCCAGCCATGACGGAGGAGAAGGAGGAAGGACGATCCCTTTTCAGGCCCTGCACCAGATGCGGGCTACGGAATATGCTTATAGAGGACCAAGACCTCCAATGTTTCTACTGTCTTCACCCGGATCACAAAGAGGGAGAGTTCGAGATCTGTCTCGGCTTCTCCAAGAAAACATTGAAGGATCGACACAGTAGACTGGCGGTGTGGCTGAATGCCAAGGCCTCTGCCCTGTGCCCCGACCCCCGAGCAGGGTCTTGCCTCACCCAGGACTGGCCGGTCCGAGCAGCAGGCTTCTAAGTCCTGTGAGAGCGTCCCATCCGAGATGGCCTAAGAGGATGCCAAGCACTGCAAGTCCGGTTCCATCAGTGTCGCCGCGCAAGCGAGTCCCACGATGGACAGTGCGCAGTCAACATCACCACCCGTCTCCATTGCCAGCCAGCAATCGAGCTCCTCCTCGAAGAGGAAATCGCCCAACCCAACTAAGCTGCGGGAGAAACCTGAGAAGCCAAGGGCAGAGGAGAAGGTGGGCGACCTGCCCAAGAAGACCCAGGCGGCGGAGGAGAAGTCTTTGTCAACAATTGAGCTGGTGGTGGCTGCTCTCTCGAAGGCGAAAAGGTCTGACCCCGTGAAGGTAACCCCTACTGCGGCTACGGTCTCACTCCTTCCGAGGTGGCAAGCCTCCATTGTGACTGTGGCAAAGCCGGATGGCACACCGGAAAAGAGGATGTAGTCTCTGAGCCTGGTTCCGACCCCTCAGGGTGCAAAAAGGGTGGGGGGGGGCAAAGAAGTCCCTGTCCAGCCCCAGCCCCAGGCCCTGCCCCAGGCCATGGAGGTTTTGTCCACTGACAACTAGGACCTAGAGTCCCTGCACATGGTCCACGAGGACGTGGAGGACGGTGACGGCGGGCCTACTGTTCCGATAATGCCAGCGCAGTCGAGGTATGTATCCATAGACCTACTATCAACCCAAACAATTTGTGTCGGCAATCCAAAAAAGGATGCTGCAGACTCCGGTCCATGCGGCTCCCAAGCAAACTCTGGCTAAGAACAGGAAGCGCCTCCGACGTCTTCCCGCCTGGAGGACCCGGACCCTGGGACGGAAACTGCGATGATGGAAGACAGCAATATAGTCATCAGCTGGCTGGTCTCCGCAACCGATGGCGTCCCCACCAGATGAGGTGGGGTAGTTTCATTCCATGGTTGCCAAGGCCTCTGAACTCTTCCAGTTTACGCCTGCGGAAACCAAGGAGGGTTTCTTGTACCAGAGGCGCGAAGCCAAGAGGAAGAACATCATGCTGGTGCCCTTTCTGGACGACATGTGGGATGAGGGCCTGGCCCTCTTAAAGAACCCTTGCACGGCCCCAGCCAAGTAGGATATGCTGGAGAAAAAGTACTGAGTGTATTGACTCTGTGGTTTCAGCGACCATGAGGAAACGGTAATCGCACCCTTCCTCATGGTCCTCAGTCCCTCTGGACAATGAGGGAAAGAAGTTGGACGCCATGGGAAGGAAGGTTATTTTCACTGCAGCATGACCATCAAGGCGTCCAACTCACTGGCGATCCTGGCAAGGTACGTTAGGGAGCTGTGGTACAAGCTGGGCCTGATTCTGGACTTCCTCCCAGACAAGAGGATGGAGGCGATTGCCCTCTTCCAGGAGGGAGAGGTGGCTTCGGACCATGCCATCACAGTGGCACTTGACATCGCCGACACAGGGTTCCAACAGATTGGGAACAGTGTCTGCCTCCGTCGTCAAGGCTAATTGAAGGCCACAAATTTCCACCAGGAGGTACAGGCGAAGGTACTGGACATGCCGTTTGACGGTGAGAACCTCTTTGGGAAGGCCGTTGACGAGTCGCTGCAGGCCATCAAGGCGGATACAGAGATGGCTCGAGCCCTGGAGACACTTCAGCAAAACCACTCTTCCTTTCCCTCCTCCAGAGGGAAGTCTTGCAAATCGTCGAAAGGGTTCTCGATGTACCACCAGCCCTCCAGGTCCACGACCCAGGAGGCTGACGGAGGGCGTTCCAAGGCCTAAGGTGTAGGTGGTCAGCGCCGCTGCCCCCCCTCAACGCGGGACGCCGACACAGGACTGAACCTGCCAGGATTGTGGGCCCTCACCCATCCTCCCATCCTGGTGGGAGGCCGGCTGACTGGATTCGTCAGTGAGTGGAAGGAGATCACCACCGACGGATGGGTGCTGGATGCTCTCGCCCACGTGTCAGCGGATCTCTCCAGTGGCCTGGCAGGAACAGCATGTCCCTCAACTCTTGGAGGAGGTACGGAACATGCTGTGAAAGGTGCGATAGAGCTGGTTCTACAATGACTCGGGGTGGGGGCAGGGGTGCTCCGGAGTCTACTCCAGATACTTTTTAGTCAAATAGATAACCGGGGCTGGAGGCTCATTCTAGACCTGCGGGGGCCTCAACAGGTACCTCAAGTCCCAAAAATTCAGGATGGTCACGTTGCAGCATGTGCTCGGCCAACTGATGGAAGGAGACTTCTTGACATCGCTGGACCTGGAGGACACCTACTTCTATGTCCCCATTCAGTAGAAGCACTGTAAGTTCCTATGCCTCGTAGTGCAGGGATTGCACTACCAATTCAAGGCCCTCCAATTCGGCCTGAAGTCGGATCCCAGGGTGTTCACGAAGTGCCTGGCACTGGTGGTGACCCATCTGTGTCTGCGGGGTATACACATGTACCCGTACCTCGACGACTGGCTCAAATGGGCCAGTTTGTGACAGTTGGCGGTCGGACACACAGATGACCGTCCAGCTGCTGACGGATCTGGGATTCTCCATCAATTATCCAGTCATGCTTGACACCATCACAGAACACGCTGTTCCTGGGAGCCAGACTCAATAAGGTCTCCTGCCTGGCGTTGCCCTTGAAGGAGAGGTTGGCGGCCATTCTAGGGAGAGTGCAACAGCTGTTGTCACTGAAGACCACCACGGTGCGGACCATAAAGTTGCTGCCCTGCATTATGTCATCTTGCATCTACCTTATCCGACTCTGCAGGTTACGGATGTAACCTCTTCAGGAGTTCCTGGACGCTCGCTGGATTCAGGTGTCCGGAAGCTTTGCAGACAAGATCCTGCTCGACGAGGATTTCCATCGGGCGATAAGGTGGTGGGGCGTTCATTCCAACATCGCCCGGGGCGCAGGGTTTCAAAAAACCCCGTACCAGGAAACTGTCACTATGGACGCTTTCCTGGAAGGCTTGGGAGCCTACACCGGGCATCTGCACGCCAGAGGCCTGTGGCTGACGGAGAAGGATCTTCACATCAATATCCTGGAGCTGCGGGCAGTATTCTTGGCCCTCAAGTCATTCCTTCCATCTCTGAAGACCAAAGTGGTGAGGGTCTTCACGGATAACACCACCACAATGTTTTACATGAGAAAGCAGGGGGCACTCGATCCCCAGCGCACTCCAAAGAGGCGCAGGACCTGTGGCACTGGGCCGTTGGACAAGAGATGTTCTTCGTCCCCTTTCACCTGGCGGGAGTCGAGAACACCATTGCTGACTCACTCAGCAGGGAGTTGAGCTCCTGCCACGAGTGGGAACTTCGGCAGGCCCAGGTGGACCACATCTTCATCAAGTGGGGCAGTCCCCAGATTGATCCGTTTGTGACGGTGGCAAACCCCAAATGCCAGTAGTTTGCCAGCAGATTCCACCAACCGGGGAGCATGGGGGAAGTGTTCTCCTTCCTGTGGGAAGGCCTGTTGCTGTACGTGTTCCCTCCGTTGCCTATCCTGCTGTGAGTCATCAGTCAACTCACAGTGCCGATGCAGGATGATACTCATCGCCCTGGCATGGCTGAGGCAGATTTGATTCAAAGACCTTCTCCGTCTGCTCACCAGGTTAGGAGGCCCAATCCTGCATCGCGACCCAGGGTCGCTGAACCCGAGTGGTAGACCTAGAGTTTGGAGGATACGAGTTGCCAGCCTGAAGGAGGTCCTCGCCAAGGCTAGAGCGTTGTCAACTCTTAAGCGCTACGGTCACAAGTGGAAGTGTTTTGCTGCGTGGTGCCGGTCGCAGAAGATCACTCCTCTGAGGGTCATGGCCCTGCAGATTCTTCAATGCGTGTTGTCCTTGGCCAAGGCGGGACTGGAGCCCACCTCTGTCAAGGTACATCTGCCGGCTATCTCCCGCTACACCAGGTCTCCAGGAAGATCTTCTCTTTGGTCCATCTGTCTCGTCAAGGAGTTCCTCACAGGACTGTTTTGATCTTTCCCGCCGGTGATGGCTCCTGCCCCGGGGTTGAAAACACAACGTGGTGCTGACGACTCTCATGGGAGGGTGAGCCCTTTGAGCCTATGCATCAGGCCCCTTTCAAGTTCCTCTCGTGGGAAACTGCTTTCCTTGTGCCCATCACCTCTGCCAGGAGATACAGGCCCTATCCTGCAAACAGCCATGTCTGACTTTCCACGAATTGAGGGTGGTGCTGCAGACGCACCCCTCCTTCATGCCCAAGGTTCTGTCGGAATTCCACCTCAACGAGCCTTTGGTGTTCCCTGTGTTCTTTCTAAAGCCTTCGTCACCGGCTGAAAGGGCCTTGCGCTTGCTGGACGTTGTGCATGCTCTAAAGTTCTATGTGGCATGCACAAAGTGTTTTCGGAACACTTCAACTGTTGGTGAAATTTTGGTCCTGTGAGCCATGCGAAGGGCTTGTTCAAGGCTTCCATCTCAAGGTGGCTCTCCAGCTGCATCACGCATTGTCATTGGTTGGCAAACCGACTGCTGTCCGAGAGCCCCCACCATCGGAGCGATCGCTGCGACAACGGCATTCCGGTCTGGTGTGCCCCTGCTGGACATCTGTAGGATTGGTACGTGGAGGTCCACGCACACCTTCATGAGATTCTACTCCGTCGACCGGGATTCCAGGGAGGAGTCAAGTCGGCCAAGCAGTGCTACGCAACCTGCTTGCTTGAGGTGAGCCTGTTCCAGAGGTAAGGGTAATTGCTTGTGTTAAGCCTTGCCACCTCTTGTGGTTATGTAATATTGTACTGCTATGTATTATTTATTCTTTATTCATGAGCATGTGAATCCATGCCAGACCCCAAGCTGGAGAAGGAACACATTACTTACCTGTAACGATTGTTCTCTAGCATGGCTGTGGCATGGATTCACATGCAAACCCTCCCTCCTTCCCCTCTGCGGCTCTTCTTGGACATACTGACACTTTACGTGCTTAGCAAATCTGAAGATGGCTGCCAGAGGTGGGTCTTAGGGAGAGGACTGTCATTGGCTGGGGGCAGTTTGACCCAGCGTACAGTGATTGCTTTAGAGGAGAACTACAGTTTGTAAGTGAAAGTGAAACTGTTTTTCTTTCACAGAGGATTGCCGGCCGGACTGGGAATATTCATGAGCATGTGAATCCATGCCAGAACCACAGTGGAGAGCAATATTTACAGGTAACTTGTTCTTACTCATGCGTCCCGTCCCCTTTCCTCCATTCTTGTGGGGGTCCCGCAACATGGGACTAAAAATGTAGCTTACTTTTTAAATTTAGTATAGCGTGTGGGGGTCCTGCCCTCCGACACCTCAACTCAGTCCCTTTTTCCACACAGACGGTGTTGGACCTGGCAGCCAGCCCAGAGACTTCTTTTAGCTTTCCGCTTGCTCCCCGTTTTGTTTTTTCAATTTTATTTAACTTCCCTTCGGTGCCTCGCCTTCACCGGCACATGCCGGCTGCAGGAGGAGTCACGAGATGTGCCTCATGCGACCACTTGTTCCCAGCCTTGTACCCCCATGTACTCTGTCTTGAGTGTTTGGGGCCTGACCACCACTGGGACACATTCGGCTTGCATCACTCTCGGTCACAGGGCATTGAAGAATCAGTTGTCACGGTGAAGGGAGGTTTTTCACACTTCTCCTCCGCCCCACCTTAGGACTTCGTCTCCAGGATCTCTCGTCAAGACAAGTTAGGCCTTCTGCAACTTCGCTCCACAGCATGGCGCCTCCTTCCCTGGGGTTCCCGCGGATAGGGGTTCCTCAGATTCAGGTTCTGGCAGGCACAAGGCCTCTAAGGCTACCTGCTCCCAAGCCGAGGCCCAGGGGCTCTTCCGGGTGCTCTTCAGGCAGACCTGAGGCCGTCCAGGCTACTGTCTCCCAAGCCGAGGGGCTCAGGGGCCCTACCGGCCTGTCCTCGGAAGGGCGATCAAGTTTGTCCTCTTCTTAAACCCTAAGGGGGTAAGGGATTGTAGAGTGCCACCTCCAAGAATCTGTCCTTGGATCGATCCAGCATAGCTACCGTCACAGGTGCCGAGGGCTTCCAGCCTACCAAAGCTCCTTTCGAGGTTGTGAGTCAGGGCGTTACGACTAAGGGCCAGCCGGCCGAGGGGTCAGCGCCTACCAGTTATCTCCGACGACGAAGCTTACGCTTCGGGTGCTGGACCCAAGCTGTATCCTTCCATGTCTGAAGCCTCTCGTGACCCAGGGCCTTCGCACCCTCACGCCCAGTGTGTGGTGCAAGGCTTCAAAAGGGTGGATAGTCAGTTCCAGTGCTGGTACCCCTCCCCCAGTACAGGCTCCATTGGTTGCTCAGACCCCTCCACCTCCTCGTGTACCATGAACACCTCCCCCTCAACAGCCGTTGGACCCATCTTCGGCACCTTTGTCCCAGGGTCCGACGCTGTCTGTAAAAAAAAAAAGGGGGGGGGGCAGGACGATGACGCCCAGGATGATGAACCCTCGGCATCGGTTAAGGCCTTTTACGACCGCCTTCAGGGCCTGCCAGAGTTCCCAGGGAGGAGGGGGGGGTTGGATCCCTCTGCCTGAGGATGCCCCCCAGGAGTAGGGAGTGCAGCAGTCTTGGGTAAACCTACCACCATCCGGTCTCGCATCCCTCTCAAGAAGGATGTCCTGCAGGTGGTGTGAAAGGTCTGAGAGAAGCACAGGGCCAACGCCCAGATCAACAAGAAGCTGCACAGCAGGTTCAGGCTGACTGATGGGGAGCCAATCCTCCTGGCCTCCCACCCACCCTGCAGCATTCTTCAGTGGTGGCTGAGACCTCTTTATACTCTAAACCATCGTCTTTGTCGTCTTCCTCCACATGAGCCACCTCCAGTTGTCTTTCCAAGGAGGACAAGGTCCTAGAGTCTCTGGGAAATCGCTGTTATTCCATCTCGGGACTGCATCTGCGGCAAGCCAATGCAGACATCCTCTTGGCTGCAGCTAACCAGAAGCTGTAGCGGAAGCTCAGGGAATTTCCGCCCGATCTCCCTTCAGATTTTGGAGGGCTACACGATTCATGGTGCATGGTCCAGGACGGAAGCCGGACGGAAGCCCTCATGCAATCAATCTGCTCGATCAGGGCAGTGGGCCTGGCCCTCGAGGTGTTTTTGCCCCTTTTCAGGGACAGGTCTGTTCTGGTCAGGAGGGACAGTTCTACTACAATGTTTTACCTGAACAAGCAGGGCGACACTCGTTCCTCCCCCCCACCCATCTCTGCAGAGAGGCGGTATTGATCTGGGAATGGGTCCTGACTGAGGGGGGGGATTTGTATTTCAGCAGTCCACCTCCCAGGGGACAGCAATTCAGATGCAGAACAGCTTGGCCGCTTGGGGTTCAACACCTACGAGCAGGAGTTGCACAACGACTCCTTGTTGCCCCAGTTCTAGCGTTGGGGGTTGGCAGAACTGTATTTTTTCGCATCCTCTCTAAATTCCAAGTGCCCCCAGTTTTCTTAATGGGCAGGACAAGGTTGGGAGGTCTCTGGGAGATGCCTTCCAGATCTGTGGGCACGGCTGCAGGTGTTATGCATGTACGCTCACCCATCTGCTCCAACTGAGCCTCCAAGTTTCGGGCTTCCATGGGTTTAAGCCTCATCCTGATTCCCCTCCACTGGCCTTCAAGACCCTGGTTTTCATATCTGCTGCAGTTGTGCTCCCAGGGTCCCGTCCACCTTCCGATCTCCAGCACGGGATTCTTGACACAGCAGGGCATAGCAGCGGAACATTCGGACCCGACCAAGCTGGCGCTGGCGGCCTGCATCCAGACCTGCTGAATCTTCAACATGCTCAATTTCCAGATGACAACTGGGACATTATTCATCAGGCCAGGAGGCCCTCGACTCAGTCTCAGTAAATTAACTAGGTTCCGCCATTAGGTTTGTACCAAACATCTGGACCCGGTCACCTGTCCTCTGGATGATTTACTGGCTTTTTCAGCATATATGGCTCCCCTGAGCATGTGTTTTCTGCGGCCAACCCAGTGGTTAATGCCCACCTTAAGGGATTGTCTGCGCTTTTATCGCCGGTGCATTGGATGCACCTGGTCTGGGACCTCCCTGTGGTTCTTGCAGCGCAGCGCTTTCGAGCCTATGGATTCTGTGGACATCCTCTTGGTGACACTGAAGACAATTTTACTGGTGGCTCTCACCTCCGTGCGCAGGGTTACTTATTTATAGTCGTCTTTGTGGGAGCCCTTCACCATGTTGCCCAAGGTGGTCTCTCCATTTCATCTGAATCAAGAGATCTGCCTGTCGGCGTTCTTCCCGAACCCACAGTCGGAAGCAGAGAGGACCCTGCATTCATTGGACCACAAGAGGGTCCTTGTTTTCTATCTCTCTCGGACGAAATCCTTCAGGAAGTCTGAGGCATTGTTTGTGACATTTGGGGGCTCTTCCTCCGGCTCTCGGGCTTCCAAGGCTTCCACCGCCCGTTGGATGGTTCAGGCAATGTTGGAGGCGTACACGGCCATGGACCGACCGGTTCCCGAGGGGTTTCATGGCCATGCGGTCAGAGCCAAGGCCACGGCCATCTCGTTTCAGAGACATGCTTCTTGGGATGTCATCAAGGCGGCTACTTGGCCCACTCGTCGGATTTCTGTAAGCCCTATTCACTGGACCCCAGCTCCAGGCGCAATGCAGAGTTTGGTCTGGCGGTTCTGAAGAAACATTTTCCTTCATCTTAGATATGAGGCAGGTTATCACAGATCCACCCTATGTTCTTTTTAGGTGGAATCCCCCACAACGATGGAGGAAAGGGCATGGGATGTATGAGTAATTAGTTAATCACCGTAGTGACTAGAGTACTCCTAGTCCATAGTCCCCTTTCCTCCATACGTCCCACCCACCTTCCCCTGCTAGTATGCCATGGGCTAATATGTACAAGTGTAGCCAGGTATCTAAGTGTCCGATGTGTTCAAAGAGGACTGAGGTGAGGCGCTCGAGGGTGGCGCCTCAGCACTGCGTTCCCACACCTCTGCATGCTATACTAAATTTAAAGTGTCCAGTACCGTCCCCATGTTGGAGAACGCCCACAAGGATGGAGGCTAGGGGACTATGGACGGAAGTCCATGAAAATACTGAATGGAGAAATTGGTTTTCTTTTTTAATTATGTGGGGTGAGACCCCCTCCCTCCCATCCGCTCTCCCCCTACCTTATCTATTACCCATACCCCACACCTATATTTGAGTAAAATGGCCCCAAAAATCTAATTAATTTGGTACAACAAATCGGTCATTTCTCCATCCGTTATTATATTTTCGATCAGTGTTCGGCGGATTCCCTATGGACTATTTAGTACTCTAGTCACTACAGTAAGTAACTTTAATGTATTCAACATGCTTAATTCCAAGTTTCTCTTCAGTTTGGTAATTCATTACTAGTTGCAGCCCGTTAGGAACTGTTGGGACAGTATTTCTGAAGTCCAACTAAGGGCTTAGCAAAACCATTCAACTGAGGTAGTACAAGACTCCACTCTTAGTATAAGGCTATACCACCTGAGTTCAGGATAGTGTAGACCTAGCAGCCAGGCTTATTTTAGGAGGGAGTGAGGGCTGTAGAATCAGTACAAAGTAATTGTAATACAAATGGTCCAAAGTAACACTGAAACACTATGTATTGTACAAATAAATGGTTTATTTAAATACACGTTGGCCCAGATAAATCTTGGGGAAATGAGTACTACCACAGATCATATAAACACATTATAGAAAACACAACACTATGTTTGAAGGCACACAGACCAAAGCATATAACCTTATTTTGAACTTTTAACAGTAGTTCTAGGGAAGGCAAACCAATAGTTCCTTTCACTAATATAAGGGTAGTAGACCCTAGCAGTTGTACCATGACCCACAGCAAGAAATCACTTAGTACACCAACTGGACAATATACTTTTAGTGTTACTTATTCTAGGTACAGTAAAAACCTATAACTTTTGTGATAACACACAGTTCTACTAGGTGAGTAAAACCTAAGGATGTAATTTTCTATTACAGATGCTTTTTGAGATCAGTAAAACAGATTGAGACACGCAATAACTCTTGTAACTTATTTTAGAATAGCAAACGGCTACCGCAAGGTAATTAAACCCTATACACTTAAATGAGCTATCGGCAACTTAAAGGCATTTATAAACCTCATACTGTTTGTCTGTCTACAACTGACCCGGGAAAGCAAAATCCAGTGCTACACTGTATAAATGACTCCAGGTAAACACTTATGCTCTTTTTTGTTCATTTTTTATTTTTTATCAGGCAAAAGGCCCAATCCTTAGAAGTCTTTCTCTTATTTTTGGAGCACGAGTGTTCTCAGTTGCAGTAGGGGTGTCACTAGGGTCTAGTGTCCATAAGACCAGTCAGGATAGGTTCTTAAGTAGCAAATGTTCTAAGGAAGACTGTTAGAACAGGTAAGTCATTTACTTTTAGAGTTAGTTGATAGTCCAGGGGTTTCAGAGAAGACAGCATAGGAGGATTCCAGCAGTAGCCTGGGTGCACTGGACGAGAGGACTCCCAATCACAGAAATCACACAAAAACTACACAGGAGTCACAAAAGACTTTAGTAAATACCCAAGCCAGTACAGTACCTTAGCACAGAAGATTTTGCAGCAGGAGGACCTCAGGATCTGCAGCCAAAAACCCAGTCATTGAATTCCTTCATCAAGAAGACAGGACACTGGAAGGTCTTTCGCAGGAAGGATCACAGGAAAGGCTCTAGGCAAGGTTTTCCTTGCGGCTGGATGCAGCTCTGTGAATTTGGCACCTTTTTTCAGGAGCACAGAAGACAGAATATCGCCAGTCATATTCTCATTATTTCAAGGTGCAGCAGTCTGGTGAGGGGACTTTTCACACTGGAATCATGCCTGTGGAAATCCAGCAGGATGCCCATGAGGTTTCAGCGAGATTCGGATTTCGGAAGACCGTGCACCGCCCAATGGCTCGAGTGCCCAGGGTATTGGGGTATTGCAGGCCCGCAAGGTCGCATAATTGTGTGTAATGGCTCAAAATGCAGGTCTTCTCTGGTCTAGTTGGTCTCATCAGGTGCTGGGTCTTGGTCTTCATTCTCAGAGTCGCCAGGTTGATTGGAAGGAAGGACTACAGCAGGCTGCGGTTACACAGCAGGCTCTCTGGAAATAATGTTGGCTGCTGTGTCTTCATCTTCCTCTTGGGGTTTTGTTGAGTCGTTGACTACCTCTTTAGATTCCAGGATTGGACTTGTATGCAGGAACCCAGCCAATCAAACAGCCATTCAACATTCAAACTTGGGGGGGTTGCCAGTCCTTTCGGGACAGCCAGCCTTCCAGTTTGCATTGGATTCTCGCAGTCAGGCTGTAAGACGAAGGACTGTGGAGTTTTGGACTGCTCCCTCGCTTCCTGCTTGCAAAGACACTCTGGAGCCTGGCGGGGGAATCCACAGGATTCCCGGTTAAGATAAAGTTAACACAAAGGAATTTCCTGTCCTGGATGTCCGGAGAAGGAATAAAGGACAAGGAACGCTAAAATGGCGAAAAAAGAAGACTGGGGCCATTTGGGTAAAATGAGCCCCCATGGGTGCCTTTACCGGGGATGTTGAAACAGCCCATGGTAAAGGTGCACTGAATTAATAAAAAAGGTTCACTGCCACCAGCCATTAAAGATAAGTTTGTCCTTGTAACATAAATGGTGCATGTAAAATGAGAAGGGGTATAGTATATCCCCAGCACTCCACATAAGGTGGGGGTGCTGGTCTCACTTAACACAATGTAAAATGGATCCAAAGATCCTTTCTACCCTTGGGAACTATAGTTCTCACAGGATTAGCCAGAGAGAGAGTTAAAATGGGAGCCCCTACGGCAATCCAGCAACAATAGGCACTTATTGTCAAAAAGTTGTCAAAGAGGATAACATTTAAAAGACACTATGGAGAGTCTTAAAAATGGCACCCATGAAAAGAGTAAAAGATTCTGTGGGTGTGGAGAACGGTTCCCGCTCCAGGTATAAGGAAAAATAATCCATTAGTAAAAGCAAAAGGTTCTGGGGTTGACCCAGGTCAGGAAGATTTATCATTACTGTGCAAATCTTCCCCAACAGGAATGCCCCGGCAGTTGAGTGCCTCTGCCGACACTCGCCAGTCCTCAGCGTTGTTCCTCTGCGGCTCCTGTTGCTGCTTTCCTGCTTCATAGCTCGGCGGGCCAGCTCCAGCAGGTCCCTTGTCGGTCACTGGGACCTGTCTTGCACACGCTGGTTGCACCGCTGCCTCTGTGGCTGTGGACAGCGTCCTTTTTTCTCGTGCACATTTGCAGCTCCGGCTGCTGATTCCTCAACACAGAGGCTCCCACTCATGTGAAAGCCCAATGGCCCAACACTTTACAGGCTTTCTGGGCTACTGGCCGGCGTCCTGACTCCTCCACAGGTCCCACCACAGATGTCTCCTTCGAAAACGGGTGCCCTGCTCGTCACCTCCCCGCAGGCCTCCCCGTCTCTCCCTGTGATGTTACACCTGCAACCCCTTACTAGTTTGCACGTGTGGATCCTTCATTAAGTTTGCCTGACCATGATTAAGGGTGGGGGCGACATGCCTGCCTCTCACCATACTCCGCAGTCATCTTCCTTGTCCCAGTACCAGAGTGGGAACATGAACGTGTTCATTACGGTTTCCTCTTCCTCGTCCCAGTACTTTCAAAGGTTAAATGTGGGGGGTTGAGGGGAGAGGTCTTGCAGTAGCCCATGGTCATCAATAGGTAAAGGGGGGGATACCATGTCTTACCTAAGGGTACCCCACTCCCAGTCTCTGAGGACACTCCACCCACGTGATTCTCCCTCGCTTCAACACCCTGGGATCAGGATCCAAAAGTGATGGCCTTTCCCTGGCCACCTGAGAAGAGGATAGAGCAGTTCTAGGAGTGAGGATAAGCTTAGGTTTCTCACAGACCTTATATGGCAAAGCCTGGAAGAGTGTGCAGCCTAGCAGCTGGTGCGAGTTCTTTGTCTTTTCCACCATTGAATCATTTATAGATTCATGCTGTTGAATACTTGCCATAGTCAGGAAGGGAATCATTGGTACATTAACACAGTTTCAATTGTGAACAAACTGTACTCACTTAAGTGTTTTCTCACTCATTTTGGTCCGATTGTGCTCTTGCCAGTAAATGCATGCCCCCTTGGCTCCACCCCTAGAGACCATTTTCTGATTCTAGAACTCATGTTCAGAGTTGGGAGTCCCCCCAGAGTTCTCAGTTTTATCATTTTAAATGGAATCCCTCAAGTTACAGCAACAGAACTCCACTTATTTTGAAGCTTGAGCTGAGTACGTTCATATTGGAGGTGGAAGGGGTGGGTTTAGGATTGTTACTCAGTTGGAACTCCCTGTGTGATGGCACCGGTTAATCTGGTGTTGGTCCCTGTCACCTCACCATGATTGCTCCCAATCCTAGATAAAGCCTGTTCAGAACTTGCTCCACCTGCAAGTTAAAATGAAAATGTCTATGTGGAGGACTAGCACAAGGATTGCCTATAACTTGACCATGACACAAACACCGGCTGCACCGGTCACTCTTGCTCTAACAAGATTGTGAAAGGCAGGCCACTGCGCCTATAGCCAAGTCAGTACCTATGTTACCTACTGTGATGCTACCCTGCATCACTGCCAGCACCAATGCTACTGGGTCCTTATCCGAGTCTTACCCCCCATGCCTTCTGCTGCCAGTCCGACCACTGCACAATTGCCAGCCCTGCCCAGCAATGTCTCCTCCACTGCTCCCTCATCCCCATCTCAAGCCCACCTAAAGTGTGCCCTCATCAACTCCAGGTCTCTACCGGCGCACGCCCTTGATGTACATGACTTAATCAGCAACAACAACCTTGGCCTCCTATTCCTTAGCGAAACATGGTTGACTGATGCATCTGGATATACCCTTGCCCTAGCCATCCCCTCTGGGTACATTATATACAGACGTGACCGCTCCTCGCTCAGAGGTGGCGGGGTAGCCATCATTGCCAAAGATTCACTCAATCGGAACAATTCAGAAGGACCTCGATCAGAGCTCTGACTACCTTCTACTTAAACTTAATCTCTCCCACAACTGCACCATCGCCCTTCAACTCATCTATCGACCTCCTGGCCCCTCCAGTGACTTCAAAGATGCCCTCACTCACTCTCTGATAACCTCAAAAATTCCTCGAAACCTGCTCCTGGGGGACTTCAACGTGGGCATCAATGACCCCAAAGACACACATGCTACAGCCCACAATAAAGCCCTATCCACCCTAGGGTTTTCGCAAACCGTCTCTAGCGCTACCCATACAAAAGGCTGCATCCTGGACTGGGTTGCACACCACAACTGCTCGCTCAGCCAGCCTTTGATCTCGCCTCTACCCTGGTCTGATCACCACTGCATTACATTCAACATTATCACTTCTAAGGACCCTCAACAACCCTCCATCCCCCTCCCGGCTGCACTCTCATGCAGTTCGGAACTCCTCACCCACAACAACCTTTCTCAACATCTCAAGGTACCTGCCCTGCTACCTCCCTTTTCAAACGACCCTGAACCCCTTGCTAATGACTTCAAAATGGTCATATCCCAGGCCGTTGAACTGGTAGCACCTCTCTCCCTCAAAAAAGCAAACAAAAACAAGCACTGTAATGTGTGGTTCACCCACGACCTCTTGCAGATGCGTGGACTAAAAAAAACTGCTCTCACCACTTGGGTCAATAACCCGACTGAAGCTACCAGAACCGCTTTAAAAGCAATCTCTAAGCCATTACCAACGCCAAAGCCAAATCATACAATACCAGGATTACCAATGCTAAATCTGGAAGCCGTGAAATCTTTGCCATATTCAGAGAACTCGAGACCCCTTCTGCCCCGCTTTCACCAATTGTGAAGGACGAATCCTGGTGCAACTACATTCAGTCTGCCATGCTAAACAAACTAGAGACCTTACAGGCCAAAATCCTCACCCACCAAAGAGAGATCACCAAACTGGTTGTTAGTAGTCAAAGTACCCATACCTCCACAACCCACTCAAATTCCTCCCCTTTGTTCGACTTCAAAGATATGAGTGAATCAGAGGTCATCTCACTCCTCCAAACCATCAAACCTTCTAACTGCAAAGGTGATGTCTGCCCAGCACAAGTCATCAAGGACTGTGCCCCATCCCTAGCTCCGATCATCACGGCATTCATTAATGCCTCTTTTCGTTTACACACTAGGCCTACAGTACTATGGCACAAGGAAACACTGACCAAAGCTTTGTATTAAAAAGTAGATATATATTTATTTTTATACACTTCTAGTTAAACACATATATCACAGTTCTTAAAGCAAGTTAAATAAGTCATAGGAAAAATATACACACTCCCAAGTTAAATTGTAGACCAAGTGAACCAGAGTGAAAACTGAGCAAAACGGCACAGTGAAAACCACACACCAAGGGATACTTAAATTTCTCACAAGGGAGGGAAAGCACAAGTTGTATCGAAATAGCTTCTTACACACCCTATCAACACTTCCCATAAGCTTGTGAACCAGATTAAGCAAGACAGTGTATCAGTATAGGCAATACTTAAATGAAAACTGAGCAAAATGGCATTTCACAAGGTTTAGAAAGGGGAGGAAAGGGGTACTTATAAGAAGTAGGTGCATAAACACAGTTCTAGTTGAGAATCAATCTAAAGAAGGCAGGTCTAACAAATGTAGCCAGTGTCAGTGCTACAGGGAAAAGGGCACAGGAGCGAAATGTTCTTGTAGCTGCAGTCAAGTCTTTGGTTAACGATTTTTGGAAAGGTGGATGCAGAAGTTGAAAGACAAAGTTAAGAGATGGGGCGGCCAACCCAACAGGTAGGTAAAGGATTTAAAACACCTTTAACGCTACCGCGAAGAAAGGACGGCCTGGCGGAACAATGTACCTTTAAAATGAAAAAGTGACTCCTGCTGTGGCGGTTGTTCATGGTAGATCCTGCAGTTCGGGTGATCCAGCAGAGGAAGAGAGGCTCTTGTCGTGGAGGAAGGTTCGAGTTACTGCACTACCCAGGGATGAAACCAGCCGCGGTGTTGCCTGATGAATAAAAGGTACGCTCCTTTAAATCGCGGTCCGGGTGGGCTGGTGCCTGGCTATCCGGCCTCCGAGTACAGGGTATGGGAGATTCGACCAAGGCCAGTCCGGGAAGGCGATTGGCAAACTGGTTGGACCCACCAGCACAAGGGAAGAAGGCTCTTGCAGGTGAAGATCTTCTCTCGGCGTGTGGAGCAAAGTGGTGAGACGCTACAGCAGGACTTCCCCGGTGGTTCAGTCGTTGCAGATGTCTTTGGCTTCTCTCCTCTTCGGCTTCTAAGTTCCAGTGGCGACGTCTTTCTCTTCCAGTCCTCAGGACCCTGCTTTTATGCAAAAAGATTCCCATTCATACAGCCTAGCTGTCACACCCACAGTGGAGTGGTCATCCTGGCGGGAGACCCTCCAGCCTATCAGGATAGAGTGCGACATGGGTTGCTGAGGCAACCCTGTCCAGGGGGTCCTACTCCCTTTCCCTCACCATGGACCCACCCCAGACTCGGTGGCGCCGAAAGGAGGGCTTCTCGGCAGAAGCCCGCCAAACGGACGAACAAAGGATCCCCGACCTGGGTTAGGAGTTTAGAGAAAGACACAAGAAAGAATTTATATTAAAGTTCTGGCAAATAAAACCTACCGGAATAAAGTTAATATTAAAATACACCAGCGGTATGTTAGAGGCTGTCAGAAAAAGTGGTAGCCTCGAACAATGGGAAAATCCCATAGGAGAATATTTGCGGTTGAATATTTTTGGTAGTAACCACTGCCACCAGCCAGAGACTTTTGAAAGAGGGACTGTACGGTACGCTCTTGAAAATGAACCTAAGGGAAAAACTATTAACCCTTCCCAGTACTTCCATAGTAAGATGGGTTGTACTGGTTTAGTTCACAAAAATTGACTAGTAAAGTCAATGGGGACTTTACATGCCCTGGGAGACAGTATTCAGTCCCATGGTATGGAGTCTGTTTGGGGGTCGCTACGACACCCCTGTGTCACTGCACGGAGGGTGCTGTGTAACATGTGTGAATAAAGATGGTTCCTATGGAGGCGAGATAAACCCCATAGACATTAAACATAAAAATAGCCTAGAACACACATAGCACAAATGTCTAAGAGTGGGAAAAAGATTCTCACTCTTAGCAGGAGAAAAAAACAAACCCTTCAAATCCAGCAAAGCTGCTGGGGGACTCTATGGGTAAGGGAAATTAGCCATAAAATGAGAATTCTCCCTAACAATGCCTCATTTCCTCCTTCTCCCCAAACTTCCAGTGCTATGCAGACGGCGCACAACACTTCCTACTGACGCCCTTGCACCCTCCTTCATCCCTGACTTGCCTCTCTGCCATCCAGGCCTGGTGCACTTCTAATGATCTCTGCCTCAATGCCAGCAATACTGAGATCCTCCCTATTGGGACCCCTGCACCCTACTTCTCCCCTTCTCTCTGACCTTCCTCCATGGGTCCTCCCCCTGCTCCCTCCCCGGAAGCTAGGAATCTGAGTCATCTTCGACTCCTCTCTCCTTCCTCCCTCATACTCGAGACATTGTCAAGATGTCCCACTTTCAGCTCTTCCTTCTGAAAGGAATTCTACCTTTCCTCACCTTCCCTCAGAGACTCAATGTTACCAGGACTCTAGTTCTCTCCAGACTTGACTTCCTCTTCAAGTAGGGATTTAAATGTTTACCTGTGTCCACTCTGCAACCCCCCCCCCTCCAGCTAATCCAGAATAGAGCAGCTAGACTTATCCTTGGCCTCAAGCCCAGGGACTGCATCTCTACTGCCCTACAAAGTCTCCACTGGCTCCCGATCGCAGCATGGATTAAATTCATATCCCTCTGCATCATCCAGAAGGCTATCTGGGGCTGGGGCCAACTCTATCTGCAACTCTTTCTGACCAGATAATCCCCCTCTAGACACCTGCATTCCTCTGGCACCGACTTCTTGCGTGTGAAGCGGTTTGCTAAACGGAGAGCAGGTGGTCATTGGCTTTCCTTAGCAGGCTCCCTTCTTTGGAATCGCCTCACCCTCTCTTTTCGCCTTGAACAGGATCACCTTAAGTTTCGGGAAAGCCTTAAGATCTTCCTCTTCTTTCACTCCCTCTCTCCCCTGCTAATCACACAGTAGCTTGCCTGAAGTGCAGGCACCTTATTGAATTGAAGTTAATCATTTATTAGACGCTCCAAACAAACCCAATCGTATCTGGGTGCAGCTGGAACATACAGGGGTCAACAGAGGGTCAACCACCTAGGATACTACCATATTCCGCAAACCCTGATACCCAAGCGAACTAGTCAGTTTACCAAGTTTACCAAATTTAACAGAACAGATACATCTTCAGAGCTTTCCGAAAAGCAATGTTTTTAATGCTCAAATTTCTATTGGGAGCTTATTCCAAAGCTTTGGACCATATATTCCAAATCTTCGGTCACCCCCAGACACATTTGGAAGGCGAAACTTGCAGCAACGACTGATCACGTGAGCAGCGCTGGCGATATGGTATTTAACAATTAACCTCTTCCACAAGATAGCTGGGATAACATTTAAATACCACGCAGAGGATTATAAAATGATCCGCTTCTTCGCTGCAAGCCAATGCATCTCTGGGGCCCTGACCTCCCACTTTCATCTCAGCTACTGTCCAGCCTCTGCACTTGCTTTGGCTCACCCTCCCCTTGGAGGTTGCACTTACCCTTTCTTCATAGCACTTCACCTGCTGCTCACCATGAGCACCACAGCCCCTATCCCATACCACTGTCCCCTGAACTTGCACTTTCTGAACCATTGCAAGGCATAGTAGGTTTGTCTTACCCTCCCGCTATCGTCTTTGGTTTATTCAATTATTATTCTTGTAATTACATTTTCTTTCATCCCCTGTGCCCTCCCTGTTGCCCTGTGGGCACTTTTAAGCAGTATGTGCTTCCTGTGTAAGCGCCTAACAAGTGAACACTAAATAACATAAACAGGACACACAGAGCAGTGATTGACAACATTGTGCATCTCAATTAAAAGAAATCATCCAGGACTCGAAGGAGTTTGCTGTTTCTGGGGATAGCCTTGAATGCAACCATCTCAGAGGTGAGACCCTCAGAAGAGCAAATCCAGAGCATTGTTGCCAAGATTGAATCTTTGTCACCAAAGATAGCAACTTCAGTCAGAACATTGAAGTCCCTCTGTACATGCAGATGCTCCATGCGCCCATAGTTTCTGGACTCTGTCTGGCCACTGGGAGGACAGAATTCCACTTACTGGTATGTTCTACAAAGGTGATCTTTCATGTTGGAATAAGAGCAATGTCAGAAGAGGGTTGCCTTTCACAGATCCCCACACTGTCATGATCTCTGCTTCCAAAAGGTCAGGGTTTTCCCAACTCCCTTGGAAGCAGATCCATAACCCAGGTTCCGAGTGCCAACCAGTCCCAATTGGGACCTTTTGGACCCAGTCCTGGCGCCAGTGGCACCAGGCTCATAAATATGCCCAGTCCCAGCGCTGGAAGCGCCGGGCTCATAATGCTTGGGTGGACTTACCTGCAGCAGACCATGCTGCTTACTTGCCTGCCAGTTAAGCCTCTGATCCTCTTCTGTTTGGAACTACTTTTCCTGTTGGGTGGGGCAGGAGCCACTCCCTAGATTCAGAACACTGGAACTCTTCTGGAAAGCAGGAACTCTTTTCTTACCTAGGCGTGGCTGTGGAAGGAGACACCTAAGCACTACAGGAGGCTATTTAAACCACACCCGATGGATGAATCTTGCTTTGCGTTATTCTGCATCCTCAGCAGCAGAACGCTCATCGTGTCTTCTGCATCTGATCCTGGGCCTAAGGAAAAAGGCTTACCATTCTGAATCCAGTCTTCAGCAACACCTATAAAGACGAGAAAGAACAGGTTAGCATTGCGGTCTTCAGTGACAGCTCTTCACTTACCTGGTCCATCGGCTGTCACCAACGCCTCGCGCTGCATTCCGGCATCTGAAAGACAAAAGCTTACCAACTCTTCGCACGCTCCGGAGGCCTTCGGCGCTGCATCCCGCATCTGAAAGACAAAACAGGGTGCGTTTAAAGACATTGGGGAACTTTAATACTCACGTGCCATTACTCCTTTCCACATCTAACCCAGTGGGTATTCCGGCACCCTGCAGCCGCCCCGAACTTGTACCTGCAAAATAAAAAGACAGTTAGAGCGCATCGTGAAGCAGGCAACAAGCGCTTACTTACGTGCTTCCAGGCGCTTCTATTCATCACACGGGCTCCATCTTCAACTCACTTCAGCCCGCCATCCACCATCGCCGGAACCCTGCAAAACAAGAGACATCATTACTAAAGACTAAAGACATTAGAATTACTCGAAACTTACCGTTCGTGCAGTAAACGACGGACAGCAGTCCTCTGAAGTCAAGAGGCCTGCTCCCCTTATCCAGTGAAGAAACTGGTTACAGCACCCTGCCTCGAGGCAGATGGAGAGCACGGCGTTCACTTACCTAAGACATCTTACCCTTCGAGCCAGACATACAGTGCACAGAGGTCCAGCCCAAAGAGCCAGCCGTGTGTTACACATCACCTTTGAAGATACGGTATACGCCCAGTCAAGACCGGCGCCTCTACGGGAATCAGGTGAGCGTTACACACACTGGGGGTGACAGTGACAACTGATGTGTCCATGGGCGGCTTGAGTCTCGTCATGGGAGACATTCATGTCAGAGGATTTTGGTCGATAAAGGATAAAAAGCTACATATAAATGTATTGGCGCTCAGCAAGAGACACTGTGGGAATCCTTCAAGGTGGTAATGAGCGGGGAAGCAATTGAGAAGATGGGGTGGGGGGGGCGGTATATGGAAGGACCTGTTGCGTAATATATCTAGCACGGATGCGCATATTGAAGCGCTAGCAGGGAAAGAGGAACAAACCGTGGTTTACAGATGTTGACTGAGCTCAGGCAGGATTGCATTGTAGTCTGGGAGCGATTGGGCAAGCATGATTATGGTAAATGGTGAAAGTTTGAGACTGGGGATAAATCAGGAACACTGCCTGTCCCGTGCAGAGGAGAGGAGGAGCATGATGAGTTCCATTAAGGACGAGTGCTGGGAGGAATGTAGGCCCCAACGTGAGATCATTGCAGTCTTCCTCTGCTTTTGCCAGCACTATGATGCTGGGAAGGAAGGTAACGCCAGGGATCTGGATGAAGTTTGGATGAAAGTTGACCTGCCCCATTTGGAGGAGGAGCGGCTAGAGCTTACTGACGCTCTGTTCATGGTAGTGGAGTTGCGGGCATCTATATTCATGCTGCCCTCAGGGCAAGACGCTGGGTGTGGACGGGTTCCCAGCAGAATTGTACAGAAAATTAATGGTTGAACTTGCGCCACCCCTATTGCAGACGCTAGAGCAGGCATATGAGGCGGGCCTGCTGACGGCGAGCTTTCAAGAATCCATCATAGTGCCGATACTGAAACCGGGCAAGCCACCGATTCAGTGCTGATCGTACAGACTTCTCTCGATGACCAACCAAGACTGCAAAATTCTCGCTGCAATGTTGGCAAATAGACTGAGGGGTGTCATCGCCTTCTTGATACACTCTGATCAAATTGGTTATGTCCCTGGGAGGAACACATTCTGGAAATTGCGCAGGTTGCGTCACGTAATTGATCAAACCAAGGGGGAGGAGGTGGAATATGCTGTGGCCTCGATTGATGCTATAAAGGCATTTGACTCAGTACGATGGGATTGGCTGCACGCTGCAGCGCTTTGGAGTGGGCCTGTGCTTTGCGCGATGGGTTAATTTAGTTGTATAAAAGCTGTTGGCACGAGTGAAGAATGGGAGACACATTTGAGAAGTGTGGGAATTGCTCGCTCTCCCCTCTGCTGTTCATCTTGGCGCTGGTACCGCTGGTGGCCTTTCTCAGGGCAGACTTCAGACATGCATGTGGTCTGGCTGTACGCGGATGACATGTTGCTCTACATACAGTATTCGGAATCCAATCTAACTCCTATACTTGGAGTACTAGATGGCTTCACAAGGCTGTCTGGCATATGCAAAACAAAATCGAAACTGTTAGCCTAGTGACACTGGGGCAGCAGCACCTACCGCATCTGGGAATACAGTTGGCAGTGGACTCCTTTCGATACTTGGGTGTGGACATGTATCATGATCCCAGAACGGAACATGAGGCAAACACATTGAGGGAGCACTGCAGTGTTGAGAAATCCATGCAATTTTGACAGCGGCTCCCGCTATCGATAATGGGCCGCACAGCACTACTCAAAATGGTTGTGCTACCACGCCGGTTCTGTCACTTTGTGAATATACCGTATGAGATCCCGAGACTATTCTTCTGCAAACTTGATTCGGTGGTGAGAGGGTTTATCTAGGGGTTGAAGGGGATGTGCCCAATATCGTTGGGCACTTAGGAAGGGACTACAGAGGGAGGGAGGCGGTGGGGGGGTAATTTGGCTGCCGTATTTTAACGCATACTACCTGGCCGGACAACTGCAGTTCGTAGTGACCTAGCTGGCAGACAAGGTGTTAAGGAGAATTCTCCAGAATGGCTAATTTCCCTTACCTACTGAGTCCCTCTGCAGCTTTGCTGGATTTCTAGGATTTATATTTTTCACCTGGTAAGAGTGTGCGCTTTTTTTCCCACTCTTTACAAGTGTTTTGCTGTGTGTGTTTCTACCATTTGTGTGATCTTGGGCTACGGAGCCTCACCTACTCCATGGGCCTCATTTTTACTGTGCGTTACACAGCACCTTCAGTGCAGTGACACAGGGTTGTATTTTAGACTTCCCACATATGACTCAATTTTCTGGGGCTGACTACTGTCCCCCAGAAAAGATGCCATTAACTTTATTTAGTCTCTTTAACCACAGACCCAGTACACCCCATCTTACATGGAGTATTGGAAAGGGTTAATAATTATCCCTTTTTGTCTGTCCCTCTTGGAGCGCTGTTTTGCTCCCTTTTCATCAAGACTTGACTGGTGACAGTGGTAACTACCCTATTTTTTCTACCGCAGTTACCTTAAATGACCCTGGTGTTTTAGGCTATTTTGGTAGCCTCGAACTTAAACCCGCTTGACCTTATTGATTTTAACATTACTCCGGCTGGGTTTATTCACCATTTCTTTTTTTATAAAAGTCTTTCTCGTGTTTTACTCTGCTGGCGAAACCAGGTTTGGTTCCTTTGTTTGCCGTCTTTTCGCAGGCTTCTGCACAGAAGCCCTCCTTAAGGCCCCTCAAAGTCTGGGTAGGCAGGATGTGAGGGAGGGGACTTAGGACCCCTGCCATGGGTTCCCTTGGTAACACAAGTCGCACTCCTGTTTGATTGGCTGGGTGACTGTCCTTGCCAGGACAGCCACCCTGCTGTGTGATTGACTGCCAGGCTGTGTGAATGGGGGAAAACTGCATAAAAAGCAGTTCTCTGGGACTGGAAAGGCAGAGTCGCCACTGGAATGAAAGCACCGACAAGGAGCTGATGGAAGAGGACCCCTACAACGATTGAACCGCCGTGTGAAGCCCTGCTGCAGGTCCAAATCTTCAACTCCAACGACACGAGAGGATCCTCCAGGAATCTTCTTCCCTTGAGCTGGTGGGACCAACCAGTTCGCCCAAACTTCAAGCCAGGACCCCTCCTCTGGTCGAATTCGCTGTACAGAGCTCTACAGTGGGCCAGATAGCCAGGAAGGTCGGACCCTGCTTGGGTTTTAAGGAGCGCACCTTGCTTTGCTTTGCTGCTGGTTTCTTCCCTGAGTAGTGCAGGACCCTCCAGTCTTCCTAATTCTTGACAGCCCGACAGTCGCTTCAGGAACCGTGAGCCTGCAGGAACTACCAGGAATGTCCGCCTCAGCGACAGCTCCCTCTCCGTTTTAAGGTACTGTGCAAATCCGTTTGTTTCGTTCAGCCGCAGTGAAAGTGTGTGAAATCTTTTGCCAATCCGAGGGCTTGTCCTTCTCTTCTTTTAACACTAACTTTTCTGCCGACCAACTCGTGGCACAAACTTGACCGCGAACTACCCTGAACTGTATAATCCTGAGCAAAAGACTTTTGTCCTATTGACTTTGGCCCTAAGCCTTTTCTAACTGATTCTATCACTGTAGTTCCTCTTGCACAATTGCCCTGAGTGCTTACCTGTTGGTGTGGCTCAATTTCTACCCAACCTTATCTTTCCCTCCCTTTTAAATTGCTAGAGTGCCATTTTGCTCCCACTTCATTTGTGAGCTTAACTTGTCTGGAACTTATTGGGAGCGGTGTGGTGTATTAAGAGTGTGATTTGTAGACTGCTTTACTTTAGTGAAATGGCATACAACTGTTGAGTGAATAAATATATATTTTACATGGAAACCTTGAGTCAGTGTTTGCCTGAATCATAGTAATTGCTGTCCTTTGTGTAACTATTTCATACTGCTCACTTACTCTTGAGATATGTCTGGCTGCTCAGCCACTGCTACCACTTTTTCTGTGTAGTACAGGTTTATACCAAAGGGGAATTTGTGCTGCCCCTTGTAGTCTTAATTGTGTGTAGTGTTCCCAAAAGGTACTGCATATAATTCTGCTTAACACAAGGTCTCCCTGGACACTGAGCTGCTGCAGGGCGACGTAACAGTTTTACCTGAGGAAGGTGTTCTGGGTGAGGGGAGTTGGTCGGGTGGGGACCTCTGCCCTGGTCATATTGGGCACAGAGTTGTAGAATAAGCTATGGAGGTTGGCGGGTACAAATACCTACATTTCCCCGAATGGGAACTCTTCAAATTAGTTCTTCTTTGAATTTGGTAGGGTAAGTGATTACATTAAAAAAGATAGATGGGGGTGGGGGTATGGGTACAGGTTAAGGTAGGGGTAATTGGGGAAAGTGTGGGGGGTGGGAGGATCTCCTGCCCATAATAAAAAAAAAAATTGATGGCTGCTCACCCCTTGGATCTCCCTCAGACCCTTCTTGACTGTTCGTCTCTCTCGTTCGGGTTCACTATGGCTTTCTACACAATCGTCTTTGTGACTTTCATTAATCTTAATGTATTTTTAGAATGTTCCCTATGGACCTCCTTTGGTCGGGTTCACTTGTCAACACACTGTATTTTGGGACTTTAGACTTCGCCCCCTCTATCGGCATCCCTCGTTTGGGTTCACTCTTGGGTCTTTTCCATTCCACTCTTACGATGCAGGATGCACTGCCCTTGACTTCAGTCATCTGTCGGTCAAAGACTTTCGACTGTACAGAGAATTTTACAATACCCCTGTATGACAACATTGACCCCTCTTTTCGCCTTTCCCAAGGCCTTCTGGTTTCGGTAGTTTCAATACTCGGATCATCGCCCAGAGTTTGCTAAGTGAGCACCCACTTGGTGCCAGACTACTTTGTTGCTGGTTTTCCCCCTTTCACATCAATAGTTTAACATTTCATAGTTCAATTAGCCCTTTGCTACTTTTCTTTCAACACATTTCGGTTTCTTATCGACTCGCCCCTTGACTCACCGGCTGTGTTGAACCGCTTGGCTTTCTTTCTGTCTGGGGTCAAGCTTGGTACTTTGGTGACGAGCGTCTCTCCGCGGCTTGGTTATCAGAGGAGGGTCTTGTGTACCATTGACATCTGCTGCAGCACACGTGTGCTATTGTTCAGTCTTATAATTCCTTCTGCACAGGTTTCACGGGCCTTGGTCGGAAAGGGCAAGGTTGCTTCTCTCCATGTCACGCTCTCGGTATGCGCTGTCTTTCTCCTGCTCTTGAACTGCTGTGCTGAGTTAGCTCCCTGGCTGCGCGGTCTGCCTTGCTAGTCGTGTGCTCTTGTGCTCCACCATTTATCCTTGTGGGGAAGGGAAAGGGCCGTCGGGTGTGTGTGGTTCGGGTCGATTGCCTGACTTTTCCTGACTGGTGTTGGGACATGCCAGGTAAATAGCTTGAGTGTTAGTTCGTTCTTCATAGTGTGCGAAAGTGTTCATGTCGGAAAAGGGGTGGCGGGGTAAACTGTTTGTGTATCCTATGTGGTAGGTTGGGGGAAAGTTGTCGGAAGAAGGGGGACTTTGCGTCTCACCCATCGGTGTGCCACTTCCACTCCCCGGGGACCCCCCATCGAGGTGATCCTCCATCACTAGTCTACCCCCAAGAACTGGATCCAATAGCTATGGCTGTGTCCTTGCCACCTGGATGACAGACCCCCGGGACTAGTCGCGTAGACCCCTTCAGCTTTCTCAGTTGCCAGCACTTCACCTAGGAGAGTGAGTGAGAGAGAGAGGGAGATTTAAGCTCTGTCTGTGCAGCAACTGTATATAATATTCTAGAAAAACAAAATACTTCTCCATACCAGTCCAAAATTCATGCCCAAGGTGGCATCTTCATTCCACTTACACAAACATCTGGTGCTAACAGTTTTCTTCAATGCCCCTATAACGCCGGTAGAAAGATCCCTGCATTCATTACACATCAGAAAAGTGCTAAAGAACGAAATCGATCGCAGTAGGTTCTTTTCTCAATCTACTCAACTGTTTATAGCCTTTACCAATATCATCGGGTCTGAAGGCTATAAAGGGGTGTTCAAGGCCTCTAGCTTCAGGTAGTTATCAGCCTACTTTACCTTTTGCAATGTTAAATTGGTTGGCTGCTTCTGCGAAGGCTGAAGGTGCTCTGAGGAACCAGGAGTGAGACAACTACACGGAGGACACCTGATGATTGCTATACATTTTTATTTAATAATAAAGGGGTTGGAAAAATGCCTCATTATCCCTACTAGAAGAGGAATTTCCCACCTCAACCAAAACTAATGGTCTGTCAGGTGTCGAGATGTGCAAAGCAAAATGTCCTGTGTCTGAAATCCTATCCTAGCCCTCTCATTCTAAAAACAAACTCTACTGGGGTATGGGTCTTCCCCACTGTGACTATGAAGACACTGATTCCAATGAGGATTACCCTGCTCCCCTCGCTTGGCAATCCGTTCAATCTTTCAGGTTTTTCTTTGTCTTAGCTCTGGCGTCCCATCCTTCTATCTGGGCTCTCCGGTCTCACAGCCCACTCATATGCATTTGTGTACTTACCTCTGTATCTGCTAGACTCGAGCGGCTTTCCCCAGTCAGCGGCATGGAGTGTTTTCGATCCTCGCATCGTAACAAAGCCTGTCTTGACTTCCCGTTCCCACTGCTACTTCCTTCTTCTGGCGATCACGCTGCCCACCTGTACCAGCTCCTTACATGGCCTGTCTTTAGGCGGCTTCTCGTCTTTTCTCGTTGGCAGTGTTCTCCAGCTCTCGTTCCCCTCTGCTTCCTGGTCTGCCCGACCAGCCAGGAGTGCTTGGGTCAGCTCTTGTTCTCACCGCTTCCACTCGGCTGCCTTCACGTTACTCTCCCAGATTCGGACGCCATCCGCTCTGCACCGCAACCTGCGTTTTCTGTTTGTTTTCAAGTCGGCACTTGGAAAAAGAAGGTCCCTTCGGTTCTCAGCTGCGGGTGATTTATACTCCCGCCTACCGGCTGGGAGATGTGTTGCACCAATGACATTCTTCAGACACTAGACTGCGAATTATGGTTCACAATCTCCCTTATGGCACTCCTCTTCTTCGTCTCAGTACATGCTGCTTTACTAGGTGTAAAATATTCACTAGTTCTGGCTGCAGCTTTTGCTGGACGTTGTAGGAAACTATCACAATATGCCATAAAGGCATGGGGAATGGAGGGGATATCTCTAAAATGAAAGGGGGGGAAATACCATGTCTCATCTGACGTCTGTCCATCCCTCTGAGGTCGCCTCTCCTCATGTGATCCTCCCTCGAATTGCCATCCCCAGGGTTAGGAGAAGACTGAGCAGCAGAAAGAGCCTTCCTTTTCATCCTCTGTCAGGTGTCTGCTGTACTGCTTTGTAATCTATCAACAAGTGAACCTATGAATGATCCAATGCTAGATAAGGAAAAAATGTACTTGTAATTATGGCTCTCTGGTAATGTTATCTTTAAAAGATGTACGTATATCCCTCCTATCAACTCTGCATGATACTTGATACTTTACACTGTCTGTGTGTTTATATGAATTGGCCTTGTTAATGTACCATATAGAGTTTTTCTACCCTGACTGGCAATATTGAACAGCATGTGAATCTATGAAAGATACCAATGCTGAAGAACCTTAGTTACAGATCAGTAAATGTTTCTCTATCATAGTTTTGCCTGATAAATACCTATTAAAGGTATATCCAAAAGCCAACACTATTCGGTTTTACAATGCCTGTTGAGTTGTTATATTGCTGGGATTATAAGCCATGTGTTTCAGATGGTATGTCACTTGAAACAATGGCTCCCTTGGAAGTCATTACATGCATCAATGAAACATTAGCTGCTGCTTCCTGTCTGTGTTAGGTAAACAAAAGTGCATTGTACAAAATGGTCTCAACCACCATATTTTTTAAAGGCTATTTCCTGAGGTGACACTGTTGCTTACTTTGTTAAACAAAGAAAATCATGCATGCGAGTGGCTTTGCAAGGAGCATCCAAATTAGTGAACCTACATAACCCCACATATTTAACATCTTTAAACTGTTTTGTTGAGTGACAGTCTTCTCTTCAGCATCAAGCATTCCATTCACATGCTCCCAGTATGTAAAATCAGTTTAAAGAAAGTCAATTTTCATAGAAAATTTGAATGTTGTAGTGGTGATTTTTTTTTTTTTTTCTGTTTTTAATTTCAGGTGAAACACGTGCATTTGAAAACATTTCTTCCCTTCTTGAAGTGTATGCCAGTTTTAGATTCAAATGGATTTCCAGAGGTAATTTAAATGTTAAGTTATGTGAACATTTGTCAAGCACTGACTCTTTACAGCCACATCATAGGTAAGCCATTGTAGCACTTCAAGCTGTCTACAAGTGCATTTGTGTACAGGTCTGGGTTTCTGGCTAACAGTAGCCTGGCGTACCATGAAATGTTATTAGGTCTTATCTGTCACAACCTCTGATGTTAAGAGCCCTCTTGGCACTTTGGATCCTCTAACGGGCAGGTTTTCGAATGTTTAGTAGAATAGATGGCGGCAACGATTACTTTTGCTTAGGCACTGGTGCGAGAAAGACTGAAGAAACCATGCTTTGCTGCAGGTAATTACGTTGGGAAATGTGTGGCAATGAGAGGCAGATCAGAGAAACTGTGATGTGCTTTAGGTGAAAGTCTGCATGTTAATAAATGTATGCTTTGTGTTGCAGGGTGATATTCATGGATGGTTAGGTTACGTAATGAGGACAGGTGCCTGAAGACAGCAGCCTGTGTGACTGTAAGCCTGGGTTGGCAACAGGCAGCTTGGAGTGTCCTAGTCGAAGAGAACCCGAGGTTGTAAAGTGTGTTTATATTTCAAGAGTTGAGTGACAGGAGATGGATGGTGTGTACTAATAAGAGGTTGAAAGTTCACAGAATAAGCTTGCAAACATGGCATACATTCACAAATGTAGCATACCGTTGCAAGCATCACATATTGCAAACATTTGTTACAAGCAATTGAATGACTTGCTGTAATACGGCAAACATTGCATGTGGTTTGATGGCGTGACCTTCCATATGCATATTTACTGATTAAGCACCCATGGACTTTTTTGATGGAGTCCTGTTTATAAGTGCCCAAACTGTGGCCAGTGCACTGGCAATGGCAAATGCAAGTAAGTGGGAGGTTTGATTGTGCTGTAAATAATTGCGCTGGAGTGGAATTATGGTGCGCTCTGAGGGTATGTGCTAGGGAGTGGCTGCATAGTTGAGGTGACTGGGTGGATAAACATAGGTATACCAGTTGATGTAGGTAATCTAATAAGATATTGAGTCCTTGTTTGAACGGGGCTGAGGCATTTGCGGAGATGTGATTGAAGGTATGAAAAAGAAGATGTAGAGGGCGGAACGGGAACATAGCAGAGAGGCGACTAGTTCAGATGGGGATAAAAGTTTTCAAGCTACAAGCTACATGCAAACAGCACATCATTTCTTACTTGCCCATAGTCCATTATCATTTGCTAGCGGCGAGTGGAAATGTTGCTAGGAAGGGGCAGGAGTAAACTGAGAAGTGAGTCTGGGGGAAATACGGGCAGATGGTGCACTGTAGGAGGTTGAGCTGTTGCAATGCAGGTTAGGATGGAAGGTAAGGATAGAGGAAGAGATGAGGCTGATATGTGGAAACAACCGAATGGAGAGAAGGGATGACACCTGAGATGATCTGCATGATGCGAAACCTGTGTGGCATGTGTATATGTAGATATTACATTTGGTGGCATTATGCAGTTTGAGGAATGAAGAAATGGTGTGAAATTTTATGGATGGAGTAAATGGTATATGTGAAGGCATTTTAAATGTGTTGTCCTTAAGAGTGTGTGGGTTGGTTGTGTAAACTCAAATATTCCATTCATTTGATGGCAAAGAAATGCAGAGGCCGTAATTGACATCAAATGCATTCAATACCCGAATTTACACAACCAACCCACACACTTTTTAGTACAGTGTCAAAAATTGCAGCAATTGTGGCCTCTGCATTTCTTTGCCCCACCACTAGACTTGGAGTAGGCGGTGCGCTGAATAGTTTACATCAAGCAGAGCAAACAGTATTATTACTTCAATGGATTGCATCCTTCCACAGATTCCTCATCTTGATAGATCATCCTCTCAGCATCCTCTGTCTGGAAAGATTCAACAGGTGGAAACAAAAATCACAGGAGGCAACCAGGGGGGTCAGTTTTCTCCGACTCCCCAAGTACTCGCATGTCCTAGGTAAAATAAACTGGTCCACCGGGTGGGTGGTGATTTTCATTTAATGCCATCAACCCCTATAAATCTCCTATCTTGGAATGTGGCAAGAAGAGCAAGAAAGACGATTTATATTGGCAGCAGTTTTTGAAAAAAGTCTAAATGATCTGCCTTCAAGAGACATGGCTCTTGCAATTGTAAGAGCTACACGGCTATAAAGCATTTAGCTCTCTTGCAAGGAATTCGAAAAAAGGCAGGCCAAGTGGGAGTTTGCTGACATGCTTTAAAAATGCATTAATTGGAGCTAAAACTTTAATCCAGTCAGCATCACCAGATATTTGAACTGTAAAATGGGATGTTGATGCTCAAAATGTCCTTGTTGTTGTTAATATTTAACTCAGACCTATAGGAAGCTATAGGTGTTTTATTAACTCATTTTGAAGAGCTAGAAAAAATGAGGTATTTGTGTATCGCTCAACAGTTACATATTGTGCTTGCAGGCAATTTCAATATGCAGCTAGAAATAGTTGAAGAGTGCACGTTTCTATATAAGGACTATGACGAGCTATGAGGGATGCCTTTGTCGCATAGTCAACCCTATACCCCTCGGATGGCTTTTTCCGATATATTAGTTCGGGAGATCATGACTATGTGGGTGTAGGGCCTATAATGGCAGGTTCTCCTGTGATATCCTGCTGAGGCCTACATATATTTCAGGGAATCTTAAAAACCCATATTGACTATATTTTATTACATATAGAAAGTTGGAGGCTGGTAGCTGACTTGCAATTTATTCAAAGTATTGAGAAACCATGACCCCCTTGTTTTACCTCTTAGCCTGTCTGTGAAACCCCCGCAAGCCTTGAAGGATGGGGGCAGGTGGATGATCCCCTGGCAAGTATTGGTTGAAAAGAATTGGATTGGTAGATTGTACTCACGGTTAGTACTGCTGCTTGAATCTCTTACAGCAGGGATTGGATTATCATCTAGTAACTTTTGGCAGCGGCTGGTATGTGTGTTTAAATCCGATTTTGACTAAACCAAGCGCTATACGGGTGGCAAGTACTTTCTCATACCTGGTGATTTGATCGGGAGTGCCACCAAAAGAAGTCTGAATTATTATCAGTTGTGAAAAAGAAAGAGTGCAGGGGTTCAGAGGAATTAAGATTAGCCAGACATAAATATAAAACCCTACTGGTGTAAAAGAGGGAGATGTTCTGCAAGAAGAAATGGGAGGACTTCATTTAGTAACTAGAGAGAAAATATATCCGCTTTCTGGAAGATGGTCTCCATGCATACTAAGCTGCTGACTTGCTCTGTTTTGCCAAATATCCCAGAGGAAATTGGGCTTTCCCATTTCAGTACACTTTATCAGAACCCTGACGTATTGACTAATATTGAACCCACGGAATGAGAGGTTTTCTTGTCACATTATGTGTTGGACATCTCTCTACAGGAGATGGAAGAAGCAATTCTATCGCAGAAGAAGGGTAAAGCGCCAGGGCCAGATGCAATACCTGGAGAGCTTTTAGTACGGAAGTAGGAATATGGTGCCATGTTTTACAGCATGTTTTTAAATATTATGAGTCCCCCACCTTGTCCCCGAGTCCTGGCGAGGTGCAACCATAGATGCTATTTTTAAAAAAGGGGATAAGAGTGACCCCCAAAACTATAGATCCATATCCTTAATTGACTTGGTGTCTAAACTCTACCAGAAAATTCTACTAAAAAGTTTGGAGGTCCGGATGTCTTAAAATAATGTACTTTCAGATCTGCAGGCAGGTTTTAGACCAGGCATTGGTCCGGTGGATCAAGTTTTTACGCGCTCCTTACTCTGTGATGAATACGTGAGACTTTGAAATCAAAAGCTGTTTTGGGTATTCATTGATCTGCAAGCAGCTTTTGACTCGATCTCTAGAATAAGGCTATGGCTGTATTTGCTTCAATTGGGGATTCCCGTTAACCTTTTAGCAGCCATACGCAGTTTGCATGTAGACACTTATGCACTTGTGCATACTTTTTAGGTGAAGGTCTGTCCAAACCTTTCCCGGTCTCTAAGGGTGTCAAGCAGGGCTGAATAAATGGACGGAGTGAATTAAGGGGATGGAAGGAATGAATCGAACGAACGAACGAACGGACGGATGGATGGATGGATGGATGGAACAGAGGGAATGGACGGAACAAATAAACGAACGGAATGGATGGATGGAACAAATGAACAAACTGGATGGATGGATGGATGGATGGATGGATGGATGGATGGATGGATGGATGGATGGGACGGGATGGATGGATGGATGGAACGACGGAACGAGTGGACGGAACGGTCGGGAGGGACGGAACAAGTGGGCGGGAGGGACGGAACGAGTGGGCGGGAGGGATGGAATGAGTGGGCGGGACGGACGGAACGATGGTGCCGGATGTTACGCTCACCTGGTATCTAAGGGGACGTCACCAAGCCTTGGTTGGATGATTTGCACTCTCGAACCCTCTCCCGATCCCTTAGTAAGGCCTCTGGTTAAAGATGGGTCTTAATATTGTAAAAAGTGGATTCTCCGTCCTGCTCCTCGTGGCAGGGGCGCGTAGATGTGGGGGGCGAGCAGCGACCAAGTTACTTCAATGGTACAAGCCCCCCTGTGGGAATCCAGGCCTGCTGCGACTCCGTAGGTTTTCTGTTTTACAGTCTTTATATGCAGTTCTTATGTTCCTCTTAGTTCGAATAATAATGTCTTGCTTCTTTCCTTTTAGGTATGGAAAGGTATTTTGGTGTTCTCATGCAGTTTGAAAATGAGCATGGGCCGGTAGGCGAAAGCGCGGTGTGCACGATGCTGTCCGGTGAGTAATGCGCAATGCGCGGTGCTGTTTCGCCTTTTATATTGCTAACCTGTGTCGTTCTCTCCTTGCAGGTTGCAATGTTCCTTGCCGAGCGCCATAATGTTCCAGCAATGATACTGACCAGGAGATGACTACCCAGGTAAGAATTGTGTGGCTTTCTTCATTTGGGAGTAAACGCTTACAAATGCTGTCTTTCTTTCTCCTCTTTCCAGGTTATGGTATTCCAGGATGCATGCGGTGCCGGATGATGGAGTTCGTACCTTCAGGTGAGTGGAACTGAAATCGGCGATGGTTTGAAGACAGCATACTGTTCCAGGTAAGTTTCGTAGTGCTCTTTCTCTCTCTGCAGGTCCTTGGTTTCAGGTAAACTGGCATCAAAGAACTGGACACAGTGAGCGTTACTCTGCCCACAGCAGAATAACGCAAAGCATGTTCTGCTGTTTGGGTGCGGTTTAAGTAGTCTCAGGTAAAGTAGTCCAGGTAAAGTAGTCCCAGGCCTGCCACACCCAAAAGACTAGACCGCATAGCTCAGTTGCTTGTAACTGAGTTATGTGTGTGTCTCCATGTTGGCTGAACCCCCCTCCCCCATCTCCCCCGGCTCCCCGCCCCCAAGTTAAATAGTCCCAAGTAAATAGTCCCATTCTAATGTTGGTTTTCATGATGGTTATGAGCCTGGCACCAAAGGAGCCAGGACCGACTCCAAGAGAGTCTTGGATGAGGTTTTAAGGCCTTTGACCTGGCCCTAACTGGAAGGCTGACTTGCCAGTGAGGGCCAGGTGCAGGGTCATGACACCGGACAGAACTGGGCCGGACGGCTGGAACGGTGGACCAGGAGGGATGGAACGGTGGGATAGACGGGAATGATATGGAACCGGATGAATGGAAACGGAATGAATGAATGAATTAATTAATAAATGGATGGATGGATGGATGGGACGGATGGAATGATTGGATGGAACAGGACGGATGGAAACCCTCTGCATCATCCACAAGGCCTTCTGGGGACCCAATACCTTCAACTCTCTCTTCCTAAATATCTCCCTTCTTGAGCACTTCACTCATCCGCCTCCAACTCCCTCAGGGTCAGTCGCTTCTCCAAGCAACGAGTTGGTGGTAGATCTCTCCTCGCTCGGCTGGTGCCTCCCTCTGGAACAGCCTCCCTTAAACTTGAGGAGAGCCATCTCCGGTTCCGGAAGCTCCTCAAAACCTTTCTCTTTGCTTCTGCTTTTTCTCCTGCCCTCCTCTGCTGACCTAGTGTAACTGGAAACTGCACTGGCTACCTGGACACCATCTGATCTCGGGACCAGATCCCCCCCCCCCTGCCAGCGCTTCACCCCTGCACTACTGAGGAAGGAAGGAAGGGGATGGGATGGATGGATGGATGGATGGATGGAATGAACAAACTGGATGGATGGAATGAATGAACGAACGAACGAACGAACGAACGAACGAACGAACGAACGAACGAACGAACGAACGAACGAACGAACGAACGAACGGGATGGAAGGAAGGAACTGGATGGATGGATGGAAGGAAGGAAGGAACGAACGTTTGTTCGTTCGAACAAACTGGATGGAAGGAAGGAAGGAACGGGATGGATGGAAGGAAGGAACGGGATGGATGGAACGGGGATGAATGGAAGGAAATGGATGGAAGGGGTTGGATGGATGGAACAAAGGAACGGGATGGATGGAAGGGAGGGAGGGATGGATGGATGGTAGGGATGAAAGGATGGATAGCTGTTCATGTGCCTGGTCTCGTGCGCCTTAAAGATAACCATCATATCACATTGTTACGCTTACTCTCTACTGTACACCATCATTCAACTAGAACACAGCTATCCCCCTGATTAATTCGGCCTAGCTGTTCACATGTGAATACGACCCCATGAACACCTAATCACCCTAATAAAACGCAGATAGCCGAGCACATTCCGGCCTAGTTGCTCACATATGCGTCCTTCAGGTCCAACGCAGCCAGAGCCCATTCTGGGTGTCCACCCACCAGACTGCACACATCCAACTGATATTTTCGGCACCACAGCTAACGCTAGGATGCAGCTACCATCTAGCAATTACACCAGCTGCACACATCTGGTGCACCCACACACCTTACGACATTATCTCTCTACTGACCAGAACTTCAGTTCCTGAGGGCGTTCAACCAACCAGCGCTTTGAGGCCATACCAATGATATATATAGAGCGCTATATAAATGTCAAGTAACATAACATATGTATGATCATCATCCTGCCTGGAGTTGATGATTTGGAGTTTTCAAGAGGTGAGGGAGTCTGTCGAGCCGCACTACTCCCTGGTAGAATTTTTCCAGACAGCGGATGCTGAGGGGATGATCTGTCAAGAAGTAAGATGGAGACTATGTGGGAGAGGAATCCATATAAAGAACACTAACAGCGAGTCATTTCGAATGGATTGTGTCCCCCCACGTATTCCTCATCTTTGATACAGCTTGCTTTGGAAAATGAATTCATAGTCTCGGTCCTGACATCAACACTGGTATAAGTAGCACATGCGCACATCTCTTCGCCACAGCGAGATCTAACTGCGCGTTTATTCAATCAAAGCCGAATGATGTCACCAAAGACAGGATTTAGGCAGTGCTCTTACTGTGGAGAGAAAATGTCCACAACTGACCCACACCAAATCTGTTGTGGTGCCTGGGGGGGGGGGGAGGAGGAGGAGGGATCAAAATCTCCTTCTGTTGTCCCCTCAAAGAGGTCTTCGGGTGACTGTAGGGATGTTTCCACAGAGACCAAGCACTTAAAAACCAAAAATGCTTGAGGTCTCGCCACTACTCATCCTCCTCCCATAAAAATATTTCAAAAAGCGATGCCACAGATCACCGCCATCGTTTTCATCCTCCTCTCCTGACAGAACAGTCACTTCCCCCAGTAAGTCTACATCACCCGCTGACTGGGAAAGGTTTAGTGTGAAAATGCTGGAGGTCTTTCAAATGGCGTCCCCACCGCATCTGACGAGACCGGCAGTACGCCTGATGAGTCCTCTCCTCGAGTGCCATTAAGCTTGGGAGATAATTCTCCTCAACATGTGTCAAATAAGTCTTCTTCGAAGCACAGGCAGAAGTCCAAGTCTCCTTCCTCATCTACTGAGAGGGTACATGTACCTGGGCCGTCGAAGCATTTATCGAAGTCTGTGAAGCTATCAACGCCGTAGACGCTGTTGGCGCCTTCCAAGATTTCAAAACCTGTGATCAAGGCTTCAAAGACTTTTAAGCCTATACCCAAATCTGATTTTTTTTTTTTTTTTTTTTTTTTTCAGAACCATGGGTCTATTTTTGAAGGTGGACCACCAAGAGGTGCCTTTTGGCTATGAGTATGGTAACCTAATGTACCTGAAGAGTTAATCTATGATGAATCCAGATTGAAGACTCTGATGGAGACTTTGTAGGAGGCAAGTGTACTAGACACTTCCACTGATTATGTAAACCCAGAGTTGTCGGGACATTCTGACCGTTCTTATAGGGCAGTCATGAGTACCCAGGTTGGGGAAAGCCAATAGCCATAATGGAAAAGGACGACCTCACGGACATACTTGACAGTCGACCCCCCCGAGAGAGGTTGTATTGCCCTTTCATATGGCAATCTAATGGATGCCGTCCTCCCACAGATTCCTTATCTCAAGATATTACTTGCCGGTGCAGCTGACATTGGAAAATGTATCCCAGCAGGAAGTGTTGTGCCAGTCAACCTAGTCTGCTAGTACTCTTTTGGACTCAGCAAGTGATGCCCCCACTGGTAAAAAAGGGAAATATGTTGGTTTTATGTACAAATTCCCCGGCTGAAAACATTAGGTTACAAAAAGACGCACGAAAAACTGGAAAAACGCAATGATTATCATACAGTGTTCACTTCTGTCACCCGGACCTGCTTTACACCAACCCACTACCGCATGTACTTACCTGTTCCTCTGCCTCCTTACTTTCCCCGCAATCTCGTTTAGTCTCCCTCTGGCATATGTTTACTAACCCTAAAGTGTCGGGACTTCTGCCTCAAGGTCCCTTTTGATTTTCAAACTTTTTTTCCACCACATTCTTTCCTCTAGAAGCGGGGGACACCCCTGCAACCCCTAAACCCATTATAACGAACAAGGGGAGCAGGGGACAGCCCCGCTCACCTCGTTCGCTATAATAGGATTCAGCATTTTTATTAATGCTAAATGCGCATTCAGCTTTTTTTTCCCGATCTTTTTGGACAATACCAGATATGATGCCCTTTGGCCTCAGTTCCTTATTTCTGTGCTCTTAACACACTGGTTTTATCACTCTGAATGTTGTACTGTAACACAATGTTGTCTTCGAAGGTTTAGGGGTTCAAGAGCTGTAGGGACTGCAGTTGAAAGATGCCTTATTACTGATCCCCCTACAGTTTGTATATGGTGTTTGCGTACGGGACACTGCATCTCCGATTAGTGTTCCCATCAGTCGATTGACCCAAGGCTCTCTGAGAACAGGCAGCCAAGCTCTCAGCAGGACATCCATCAAAATCGTGAGAGACCCCCTTCCAGGAGCCGATCTTCAGAGGAGGGTGTCAGAACTCCCAAAACCTGAGAAGGATCCTTCCGGGGTAAAGGAAGTGTGCCAAAAGGCCCACAAAATCCACCAACGCTCCCACTTCAGAAGTGGATCAAGACACTACTCCTTGTCCTCTTCACAAAAGAATAAAAACATTGGTTCCATCGATGACAAGTCCCCCGAAAAAGGTGACTTGCCTGACTGCGGCTTTGTCTGCAAATGAGTGGGAAAAATTCAGAGTGCAAACGCTTGAGATTTTCTCTACTGGGTCGATGGCCCCATCCTTGACCCAACTGAGACAGTAGGTCCCACTGCACATATACATACCGCAGGGCACCTAAAAAGAGCAGTTACTGTATGCCTTAGGGCTCCGACCAACTCCCAAAGAAAAGAGCATGAGCATAGTGCAGTCCACTATGTGTTTCTTGTTGTCTGTCTTGTGAGAGGCCTGTTGGCGAGGGGTGCAATATAAGAAATATACAGAGATGATGTAGAATACACTGAAAATGGGAAGCACAGTGACTGAACCCTCTGGGCTTTCTGCATTGCAAAAAGGCAGATCGGATTTCCTTTGACTGCCTTCAGATTTAAATGTTAAAGGTATTTGTACCGCACACCGTCAACAACGGAATTGGTCCCCAGGCGCTGAGGCGGATTTGTAAACGATAAAGTTGGGATGGGTTAGTAAGGTGAAGAAGGGATTAGGAAAGTGAGAGGAGTGGTGTTCTGTTGGCAGCTTCAACTCAGTATACACCGGGTGCTGAGCTTTGGTGCGCGTATCGGATCGGAGTCAGTCCGCGTGTGCTGTTCCGGCTTGTGTTGTTGCAGTGTTGTGAAGTGCGTGCGGCCTGTTGTGCGAGAGATGGTTGTGTGAGTTTTTTGAGTGAGATAAGTATGCAGAGTTTGAGCTTATATTGGTTAGTGGGTTACCTGACCTTTACCATATTAACATTCACAGTTCTGTCTGAGTGTGGCACTTGTTGGCCCTCACATTCCCATCTGGACGCGGCGCAGGCCAATGCTCAGGACTCCATCCAGGTGCGGTCACGCCAACCTTCACACCTCTAGCCAGATGCGGCGCAGGCCAGTGTCTAGAGACTTGTCCAGGTGTGGGTATGCTAACATTCACAGCTCCATCTGAGCGCCACGCAGGCTGGTGTTCCCAGCTCTAGGTGTGGCACATTTTAGCATTCACGTTTCTCTAGGTGCGGGCATGTTATCCTTCAATCGATCCTATCCAGATGCGACGCAGGCCAACGTCTATCTAGATGCGTCTGCCGGTCTGGATATGTTCGTCCGGTACGTACGAGTGGGAGATTCACTTGGGGCTTTCATTTGGGTCTAGGTATGTGGTCAGTCTCTGCAGCCTTCCTTTGTGGCTATTTTCCATTATGTCTTATGCTCTGTCGAATGGTTGGTTCTTTGGTTTGCGCGTTTGTCCAATTTGAGAGTGGTCGAGGTTGGAGTTATTTTCGTCATTGTTTTAATGTCTGGGCATTCTAGTGCGTCTCTGTTGTGGTTACGCTTTGAAGAGCCATGATTTGAGGATTTTCCTGAATGCTAGGTGGTTTGTTGTATTCCGTATATTCTTAGATAGGTCATTCCAGGTTTTGGGTGCCTGGTGAGAGAAAGACGGTCCTCCAAGTTTTTTTCTGTTGCAGGGTTTTGGTTCCAGGCGTATGTCGGTGCTTGATCTTAAGTGTTCTTGTCGGTTGGTGTAGGCGTAGTTTGTCGCTTAGGAATTCTGCGCCTTGTTTGTTTATTGCTCTGTGCGTGATGCACATGGCCTTGAACTTTATTTGTTGTTTCAGTGGTAGCTAGTGTAGTATTTTTAGCGCGGGTATGATGTGTTCTCCTCTCGGTAGCTTGAGGAGGAGTCTGGCTGCTGCATTTTGTATGCGTTTAAGTCAATGTGCACCGGTGTGGAGAAATAGATATTTTCAAATCATGCACACCATTTATGACGAAGAGGGTCAACAGTTGGGGCAGACGTTTGATCAGAGCGATCTAATCTCTCTGGTCTTGGGTGCCATCATTCTTGTAACAAGATCGGATTGACCTCACGTCGGATCTCAGAGATGCGAATCTCCTTGAAACATAGCCTATCTCAAAATTGTAGAGATCTCCCCATATGTTGGTCCAGAAGGTTTTCAATTCCTTGGAGATCTGAGCCCCCTGCAGACAAATACAGCAGTATGATTTGACTGACATCCTAGATGGAGGACCTCAAAGAGAAGTTGCTATCCCCTTTAACCCTGTGATCGTTGTCCCCATCCTGCCCCTGTGGCAAACCTGCTTGGCGCCAACAAAAAGGACTTCACACCAAAACACAAGCCAGCATGGATGCACCAACATCAGAAAGCTTGGTGGTTCAGACTGCTACTGCTTGGACCAAGAGATCCGTTTTACACAGGCCAGAGTGAGTAAAAAATTGCATGCCCTAGTGACAGCGGTTAGGGGGGTTGCTGCAACATAAAACAGAACCTTCCATTTTAGGTTTGGATAGCTTCCATCTTCTTAACTTGTATTATTTTTTTAATTTTATTCTCCCTTGCCTCTGCCATTTTTGCTCCTCCTCCCACTGTGTGCGCCTCAATGGCCAACGTGTCACAGAATCTGTATCAGCTCCATATCAATGAAGGCATTTCACATCAGTTGTCTTCCCTTCCCTTGTACTGTCGTTCACAGCATATGGCTTGTAAGCTGCAGCATGCTATCTGTTTGCTGTCTACAGAGCTGAAGAGCATTTCTCTTGCGTAATCTCCGCTCTGGGAAGCAGCTTCAGTTTAGCCTAGGATCAAATATAATATAATATAACATGTTATTTTGGAAAGATATGGTTCTGTGTATCGTGACGTATAGTCTGGAGAAGGTGTAGGTAACTGGAACTGGCTCCAATGCTTTCTGCTTACTTGCTAGGAATTGTTAGAGACTGAATAAATAGGTGGGGCTGCTGAAATCAGTAGTTCACTCCTTGCAAAACAGTTGGCGGCAATCCTGTTTGTGTGGGCTCACAATTCTTTCACACCTCGCCGAGGTCAGCATGCTTTGGGGAGTCTGGATAGAGGGATTCCTGTCTCGTCACTAGGAAAGCCGATTCTAAATACACACACTGCCCCAGAAATGTAACGTCAGAGGCAGCAGAGGTCCGTAACGGATTCAGAGTGCTAGAAGATGGAAAGAGGCAGCAAGCCCTACAGACCAGTTTAGAATCGGCTGATTGTGTGCCTAGGGCTAGAAGGACGGTCAAAGTGGTTAGTAGACCTGCATGGATGAGGACGTCCTGCTTTACAGCAGACCTCCAGACAAAACCTCTGGATATGCCATTTGATGAAACCCAGTTGTTTGGGTTCAGATGAATCCTTAGAAAAGTTCAAGGTATCCAAACCACGGGTAAATCCTTCGGCCTAGCAGTACAAAAGCAAACAAGCTTTAATTTTGCTTTATCTACATCAGCTTTCCCCAAATGCTGTGGTTTCAGACTTTTCCAACAGTTTTCACCGAAGTGTAAAGGAAGCTTTTCAGCTTCCAGAGCAGTACACAAATGGTTTACAAGACTAGTAGGAGGAAAGAATGTGCACAGTTCCCAATCTTAGTGCCTCTGCTTCGGCACCCACCATGACAACTCAAACTTCTTTGACTGGATACCGCAGCTTGCACAACTGGTGAGTGAAGAATATTGAAGTTCTTGGACAGAAGGACGAGGCATTACTTTAGATCCCCTCAACCCTTGAGTACTGCCGGTTCTGGCATCTGGACTCTGCCTACCTTTCGTCTGCAAGCACTCGGGCCCACCCGCCCACAGCAGTGTATCATCCTTGGAACCGATTCTCTTGGAGGAGGATCAGAACGTGCTACAAAAAGTGGAAAAAGAACCAGTTGCTGAGGTGTAGAGGGAAGGGGATGGTACACTCCTTACTTTGATACCAAAAAAGAACAGCAGTTTACGTCCCATCTTGGAATTGAGGCTCCTCCACAAGTTCTTAAAGGACAAGTTCAAGATGGTGGCATTGGTCCAGCATCTGCAAACCCTAGAGATCCAAGACTGGCTAGTATTCCTCGACATCAGGACACTTTCTCCCATCTATTTATCCACCGAAAGCACAAGCAATTCTTTAGGTTCTTGATCTCAGCGATGCATTGCCAATTCTGTGTCGTCCTATTTTGGCTGAACCCTATTACCCGAGATTTTTTTTCTTAAGCTGATTGCGGTGGTAGGGGCCAAAGATTCACGTCTTTCGCTACCTGGACTTCTGGCTTATCAAAGCCAGATCTCCAGAACAAGCAGTCGGCCATATTACCGTCTCAGACCCGACTTTCTTCTTCAGGGCTCTTCTGGATTCTCGCTGTAGGTAGGCAGCCCAATCCCTCTATTCCCCTCCCAGCCCTCCATCCCCTCAGTGGGTTTAATGTTTTTGTACTTGCCTTTTTAAACACACCATACCTTTTTTTTTTTTTGCTGTTTTGTATACATGCCCCAATGTTCCACCCACAAGGCTGTCAGGACTATACTGCACTGATGATTCCTAATAAGGGTGGAACAACAAGGTATGTAGTTGTCCTGACATTGAAATTTTTAGTCATGGGTTGATCAAGCTATGTATAAAGTAGCACTGCCCTCTTGGAAAAAACACTTTCATGGAGAAAAAGGTTTTCATTTGAGCTAAATTGCATAACCACAATGCCCTGCTGTTGTGGCTCCGAACTGGGGGTGAACTTCCAGCGTTGGCTACTAGGTGGCGTTGTGGAATGTGCGACTTAGCGCAAATGGACTTTCCTACTTTCACATTTTGGTGACAAGTTTTTTCAAACCTTTTTAAACCCACCATAACTTTATTGGTGTGTGTGTGTATATAAATGCTTGTGGATCTGCTTAGAATCACATGCTTTGCTTAGGCTGCTATCTAGTGGTACTTGCTGAGTATTGCATGAATTGTTTTTGAAAGTCGAAAAGGGACGTCGACTGGGTGTGTCTGTAATACTATCCCTAGTGTGATGTTCTTAGTACCCATGGTCCTTCACTCGTCTAAGGTGTGCAATCAGTGCCTTCCTCTCAATCACACCGAAAAACACTGTGCCGCCAGCCAGCTTTTTTGGCTTAAGACTCTAAAGATCCGGCATACTCAACATTGGGCGGCCCACTCGATGCAGACCAAGGCTGTTATAGAGGTTCCTGCAGGGGCCGAAAAGAGTCAGAGGAGGAGGCGGCATTTAGCACACAAAGTGACACTGGAGAAGAAACTGGAGCAGCAGCTTCCTAAATGCCAGTCCCCCGCCCGCACCCTCCGAACGCCATGCCAGCGGCTCCGCTATGGAGAACACAACCAGCGACAGTGGCACGCAGGGACATGAAAAACATGGGGATCTCTGTCGTCTGTGTCTCCGTTTCTCTCTGTAGAGACAGTGATACACACACCTTAAGCCTTTCGACAAAACATTAGTCAAAGCATGCCACGTGTAACAAACGCTCCTCCAGTGCTTCTGCAGCAAAACACACTCCACTGCACCCACACCTTGTGCGCTCCATGACAGCCCAAAAAGAGAAATGTTGTGCGAAAGATAATCTGAACATATGAAACGCGGCCCGTTCCCAGTACTACTCATACCACAGAGTGTGCTTAGACAAACAACTGCCGAAACGCCCACCAGCCCATACGGCACCAAAAACCTCACGTTACACAGAAGCCTCTTCTCCTTTGTCTCAGACTTTAGGTTATAGCCCACATCATACTCCTGAAGATGCTACAGTCCCTCTTCACGTAACTCCTTCTTCAAGTCCTTGGACAAAGGAGAAATTCCAACAAACCATGGAAAAGGTCTCTTCCTTTTGTATTCTTTATGAAAAATATACACTTACAGAGAGACAAATGGAGAGAATGCAAAAAACGCCTCCCTCTAAATCCTCCAGATTACTGGTGGATGCACTTTTACAGCCCCATGTTACCACTCTTACACAAGACAAGGTCTTAGATGTAGAATAGGACAATACAGACTATTATAATAATCAATTTAGTGATGACGATATTGGACAACAATTATTGATCTCTTCAACTCCACATGTTGATCAGCCAGCAGCTGATTCTCCTATGCATGATCAGGTTTTATACACTAATCTCCGCAAAAAGGCAGCAGATCACTTTAAAATACAAATGCAAGATGTTCCCCAGAATCTATATTTTCGTAGACAAAATGCTCGAAGATAAAGTTTCAGTATGTGAATGTATACCATTACTACAGTCAATAAATAAAAAGAATACAACCCTCTCTAGTTACACCATCACTAACAAGTGCTGTTCACCCCAGAATAGAAAATACTTTTTAGCCTGCACCATCTGACACTTTGTACATCAAGGGTCATCTCAAACCTGGCTCCTTAGTGGTTACCACTCCCTACAAAAGAGCAGGAACGCCATTAGCTTCCTCTGAGGCACCTCCAGAGAATGAGAGCAAACGGCTTTTCACATTGGGGAAAAAGGTAGCAACCTCAGCTGCATAACAGGTGCGAATTGGCCACACAACCCTGCTCTCCAGTTGCAATAGGTCCCTTTAGGATAAAGTACAAACTCAACTAGATTCATATTTAATGTTGCCAGCTCACAGAAAATATCTCTGGTTCAAAGTTGGCACAACTTATTACCAGTTCATAGTGTTTCCCTTCGGCATATCCTCAGTATCAAAGGTATTCACCATAGTACTTTGAGTGGCAGCTGCCCACCTGCGCTGCACCTGGCTAATAACAGGAAAGACACCTCAAGAGTGTCATCAGGACATCCAATAGACAATCAAACTAGGCTTCTTAATCAACAGAATAGATCAGGTCTTGTTCCAAGTCAAACAAAACAGTTTCTTGGGGCAAAAAGTCCAGATAAAACGCCTTAGTATTCCCCTCCAACGAGAGGGTACAACATTTCCTTTTTCAAATTCCACTTTATGTAGCCGGTCGTCAATAACCGTACGGAAGACCATGCACCTATTCGGGATGATGGCAACCTGCATTTACATAGTACCTTACGCCTGGCTGCGCATGCGTCCTATACAAGAGTGGCTAACGTAACTGAGTGAACCGCCAACTGAGTGAACCCCTGAGGCGCGAACCCACAGGCAGACTGGGTTCCAATGACTCCAATCACCTGGACCACTTAGTACCCGACCTTCACTGGAGCTTGGTACAATGAGGGCATGTACTCTTGGGGAGGGGCGGGGGGGAGGCAGGCAACTTGCATGTTCGCCTACGGCGCCCATGCAGGCACGTGCCCAGACTGCTTGCAAGGACCGCTTCTTTAACAGGTTTTCCACAACTGGGAAACATCCTCAAGGGCATAATACACGACAAGCTGCCTCCCGCTTCTGCCGGTGCCTACGCAGCCTACACCGCCGCCACCGATGCCCGTACCTGTGCTAACGCCAGTCTCAGTACCGGTAACAACGCTCTCAGCGCCGACGGAGACTCCCCCTATGGCCCCATGGGCCCCGACTAATGCGCTGGTACAGCAGGACACCGATGAAAGAGAGCAAGACACGCGTTCCTCTGCGAGGGCTTTCCATGAGAGGAGAGCTGGTGAGATGAATACCTGGGCATCCCTCTTATTTCGGACATTCCAGCCGACAAGCATGCCTCTTTCAAGGCTGGGTTTGCTGAAGCAAAAATTGTGGCACAAGATATCATGGAGGCCACCATGACCCACATAGATACCGCTAGTAGGGCAATCTGTGTGGCGACAGACATGCAGAGGACAGCCTGGCTTAAGGCCACTAAGATCAATACGGATGTCCAGGATAGAATCCTAGACTTGCCATTAGAGGGTGGCAATCTCTTCCACTCCACTATGGACGAAGAGCTAGGCAAAAAAAAAACAGCTTCCAGACGGCCAAATCACTGGCCATTCTGACCAAGCCGGCAGTAAAAGCTTTCCTGCAGAGCCCTTGTCTGGGGGGGATTGGGAGATCCTTCGGCAGATTCCGGGGTTTTCAGGACCGCCGAGCCAGGCAACCGGACAGGTCCCCAGGCCAGCATAGAAGGAAATGTCACAAGTCTTCTCACAAGGAGTTCTTCCAGTCCCCCTGCCAGTCCTCGGCCTCTGACCCAAAGAAAGAATGATGTCTCTCTTCGGGTTTTCAGCACCCCATTCGGGGGCAGACTGGCCCTGCATAGTCAATTTGGCGCATACGCTTTTCGGACTCTCTCAGTCTCCAAGGGCTTCCAGGTTCCCCTTCCATCTGCTCCCCCTTGATGTCTCCCCAGGTTAGAACACCCTCACTCCTAGCGGAGATTAATTCCCTCGTGGAGAGCAAGGTGGTCGAGGAGGTCCCTCTCCCTCAACAGGGTCAGGGCTTTTACTCCTGCATCTTCTCCATTAAAAAGAAGAACCAGACGGGCCTGCGAGTGGTTCTAGATCTTTCTTTCCTCAAACTGTACCTACCTTTGCAGAAGTTCAAAGTTGTGATGTCAGCTATCATAGCCGAGATGCTGTATTGGGGGGTGGGGGGGAGGGGGTGGATGTGCTCCCTGAATCTGAAAGACTCATATCTTCATGCCTCCATAGTGCAACCTCACCGGGTCTTCCTTGGGTTCCGGGTTATGGGCTTGCATTTTCAATACAGGGTGCTACCCTTTGGTCTGACTTCAGCTCTGAGGGTGTTCACAAAACTCATGAATGCCGTGGCGGCCCTCCTCCGGGCGGAGGGCCTGCATGTATATCCCTACCTCGACGTCTGGTTAATCAGAGGGACATCTCCGGAGCAAGACAGGTCCTCAGCAGGCAGACTGATGACGACATTCTGCGAGCTGGTTTTTTTTATCAACTGATGGAAATCGCAGCTCTGCCCTACTGGTGTTCTTGGGGCTGCTGTGGGATAAGCAGAAGCAAAAGGTATGACCTATGCAGGAGAACATAAAAGCGATCAAAGCTGCTATCCCCCCTTCCTCAGCAGAACAATAACGAAGGCGTGGTGGTACCAACACCTGCTGGGAGTGCTAGTGGCATGTCTCCTAGCTATTCCTTTAATCAGGCTGCGATTGAGGAGGCTGCAGCTTCATTTCGTGGCTTCCTCGGACCAAGAATCGGGTCATCAGGGGGCCCTGGGCTCCATACCCCCTCACTTACAGCGGGACCTCAGATGGTGAGCCCAGGATGTGAACCTCATGGTGGGGAGGCCGTTTCAACTGCCTCCAGAACAGCATACTCTGACCACAGACTCTTCTCTCCCAGGGGTGTAGTGCGACTTTGGGGGCACAGGCCGTGCATGGGCTATGGCCTCTGACCGAACAGCAGAATCACATTAGCTGGCTAGAATTTTTGGACATCTGGCTTGCACTCAAGTCTTTCCTTGCAGCAATCTGGGGCAGTGCAGTGTGTATTCAGACACCTCTATCTGCATGTGGTACCTAAACAAGCAGGGAATCGCCAGATCCCCTCTTCTGTCGGTTGACCCTGGACATCTGGGAGTGGGCAATTGCACAAGATGTATGGACCTCGGCGGTCCATTTGCGGTGAGAATTCAACCTGGAGGCAGACTGGCTCAGCCTGTTGGACTCCGGCAATTACAAGTGCCAGCTGAATGGAACAGTGCCCCAGGAAATGTTCAACAAGTGGGGCCACCCAGCCACAGACCTGTTTGCGACAGAGAGCAATCAGGCTTGTCAGTAGTTTGTGTTGTGGCGCGGGAAGGGCGTGGTTTCCTTGTGGATGCGCTTCAGATACCCTGGGACGGGATGTGGGCGTATGCGTTTCACACCACACCGCTCATTCACAAGGTAGTGAGCAAAATCAGGTAATCCCAGAGGCTGCATCTTATCCTCATAGCACCTTGGTGGCCTGCAAGGCTGTGGTTCTCTGACCTCTGTCATACGTCAGCCCTGCCAGAAATCCTGCTCGGGAAGGGCCCTCTTCTGGTGCAGCAGGGGGGCACAGTCATGTACCTCTGTCTGGAGAGGCTAGCCCTAGCAGCCTGGTACCTGAGCAGGTAACTCTTCAGCATTTCCAGCTGTCTCACAATGACCTGGAAGTCGTACAGGGTGCCAGGAATCTTATCGACACGAAAGCAGTACAAAAGCAAATGGACCAGGTCTGCTTATGGTCAAAGGAAAATGTTGTGGATCCACTGGCCTGCACTCTGGACCAGGTGTTGTCCTTCTCTAGCCCACTTGGCTAGATCAGCCATCCAGGTTGACACCTGCCAGACTTACCTAGCCGCTATTGGTGCATACAGGAACTTGAACACGTTTACTTTCTCGTCTGCCAATCCTGTCGTAAATGGCATCTGTTAGGTATGACGCCCACACCCACTCTGGGATCTTAACGTGGTGCTCAGTGCCCTGGCATGCAAGCCTTTCGAGCCCATGCCCACTGTAGATATCAAGCTGGCACCCTAAAGACAGCGTTCCTAGTGGGGCTTACTTCAGCTCGCATAGTCAGCGAGATCCAGGCTTTAGTGACCTCAGAGCCCTATACTAGGTTTTATCGGGACAAAGGTGTGCTCCACACGCATCCCAAGTTCCTCCTGAAGGAGGTTTCCCCTTTCTCCATTAATGAGGAGATTGCGCTCCCCACTTTATTTCCAGACCCCAAGCAAGAAGCAAGAGGCAGAAACGGCTCTTCACTGTCTAGACATCAGAAGAGCATTAAAATTCTTTCTAGACAGAACGAAGGGCTTCCGCGAGACAGATGCCCAGTCTGTCAAGTTCGGCAGCTCAAAGCTGGGTCTGCAAGCGTCTGAAACTTCCATAGCTAGATGGATGATCACAGCGATCCAGGAGGCATACAAGGTGCAGCATAAAGATCGGCCAGGGGGCATACATGCTCATGCCTTCGGGGCCAAGGCAGCAGCGGTTGCTTTTCAGCACCATGTGCCATGGCAGGTGATATGATATGGCATTTATTACGTGCCTATACACAAGTGTTTCAAGCCGCGACTAGGCATGGGAGGGGAAACGGAGGGAAGACAGAGACAACAATCCTACTAGGCCAGGTGGCATTGAGATTGCGCAGGGGGGTGGGGGAGGGGGAAAGTGTGGGGGGAAATGGGAGGGGACAGTGCAGTACATAGGATAACAGTAAGATAAATAAGGACAATATATAAAAGTGCATCCAGCTGGTGGCAAGTGCAGGGTAAGTTCAGGCATCGGGTGTAAAGTGCTCGTAGGGGCTGTAGGGATACAGACCAGTCCCTGACTGCACGGGTTGCCAGCGGGGCAGTGCAGATGTGCAACTGATGGGGATGGGACCTGGGCCCAAGATCAGAGGGTAGCCATGTAACTAGTGCAGTTTCAGATTCAGCCACAAGATGAGCAGGGGAGAGGAGGCGAGAAAGCAGAAGCAAAGAGGAAGGTCTTGAGGTGCTTCCAGAACCAGAGATGGTTCTCAAGTTTCCAAGAGGAAGGGAGGCTGTTCCAGAGGGAGGCCCCAGCAGAAGAAAGATCTACCAACAATTCACTGTTGGGAGAAGCGACTGACCCTGATGGAGTTGGAGGTGGATGAGTGAAGAGCTTGAGAGGGAAGATATTTAGGAAGAGTCAGTTGAAGGTATTGAGGTCCCAGGCCCCAGAAGGCCTTGTGGACAATGCAGAGAGTTTTGAGCATAATCCTTGCCACCACTGGCAGCCAGTGCAGAGATTTCAGTCCAGGAGAGATACGATCCCTGGCTTGAGACCAAGGACATGTCTTGCAGTCCTGTTTTGGACGAGTTGCAGAGGGCGGAGTGTAGATGCAGGCAGATTTAGAAAGATGCTATTGCAGTAGTCCAGCCTAGAGAGAACCAGAGCTCTGGAGACAGTGAGCTTCTGGGGGAAGGAGAGGAAAGGGAGAATACCTCTGAGGAGGTGCAGCTGGTAGTGTGACTTCTTAGAGATGTCAGAGATGTGAGGAGAGAAGGAGAGTGTGGAGCCGAAGATGCCCCTGAGGTTTTTAGCCTCACAGGTGGGAGCAAGAAGAGGGCCAGGAGAGGCCGGCCAGAGAGTGCCAGGAAAGGTGATTGGCAGAGCAGCGACATGGGCCACCCCATCAGCCTTTTGCAAACATTACTACCTGGATACCGGTGCCAGGGCTGACGCAGCATTCGGCCAAGTAGTACTGTTATCTTTTCGCCTAGATTGGCAAGCTCTCCTCCCAGGGCAGTTGTATCGGTGGTAATCGCCCATACAGGATGAAGCAAAGGGGACGGAAAGTAGGAGTAATTGGGTGTTACTCACTGGAGTGACTAACATGCTCCTAATCCATAGTCCCTTTTCTTCAATACATCCCACCATCCTTCCCACTAAAAAAAAAAGAGCTGCAAGATTTTTCAGCATCCTACAGCTGATGTGTCAAAGGGGACTGAGGTGTGGCGCTGGTGGGTGGGGTTGAAGGAGCCTGCACTCCTGGGGCTGCGCCCCGTGTGCCTGTAAATTTAAAGGAGCATGATTTTTCTGGTGAAAAAAGGGTTTCCGTCCCTTGGGAGGAACGCCCATACAGGATGGAGGAAAGGGGACTATGAACTAGGAGTAGGTTAGTCCCTCTGGTGAGTAACACTTAATTATTTTCACCTTCCCTCTTCTATATAAACATGCTATTCCTCCTATTTTGAAAATACCCTCTTTGGACCCAGCTATTCTTTCTAATTTTCGTCCGATCTCTCGTCTTCCTTACCGTTTCAAACTGTTGGAACATCTTGTTTACTCCCAGGTTTCTTTCTTTGTCACCCTTAATTCCCTTTTACCTCGTTTTCAATCTGGTTATTGACCTCTTCACTCCACTGAAACTGCTCTTCTTTCTGTCTGATTCTGCCCGTTTTGTTAAAAATGCCTCTCTTCTTAACCATTTGGATCTATCCACTGCCTGTGACACAGTGGATCACTAACTACTGCTCCAATCTCTTTCCTCTTTTGGGTTTTCTGGCGCTGCACTTCCATGATTTCAATCCGATTTGTCTAATTGCACCTACTCAGTATCTTGGGCTGGTGTCTGCTCCGATCTCTTTGCTCTCACACAGTGTTTAACAAGGGACCGTTCTCTGCTCTTTCCTTTTTCCTCTTTATACTTCTCCATTGGCTAATATCTCTACTTCAGGGTTGTTCCAATTTTTTGCTGATGACGCCCAACTATTTTTATCTTTTCTTTCTTTCAGACCTAATATTCACACAAATCTCCCAGACTGCCTCTCTGCTATCAAAGCCTGGATGCCTGTTCACGTTCTTGTCCTTAAGCCTTCATAAACTGAAGTTATCTTTTTCCCAGCTAATACGATCCCTCTCCCCGTTCCTCCTCCCTTTGTCTTATTTTCTTCCTCCTTTCTGCCTATCTCTTATGACGCGCAATCTTGGCCTTGTGAAAAACCAGAGGCTCTTTCACTGCCTAGACCCCGGCATCCCTTACTCGGGTGGCCAGGGCACAGCCATTGCCTCTGGATTCATGCCCTGGCGGTCGACAAGCGCGGGTTGATCACCTGGGAGAGGGGTCCTCGGGGAGTGGGGAGGAACGCCTGATGGTGAGACATGGTATCCCCCTTCCCAAATACCCATGTCCCATCATATTTTATAGGATATTCCAACTGCCCAGATCTCCCCCCTCACCCTCCATGTCCTACCTACACAAACACTGAGTCGAGGAAGAGGATCTCTAAGGCTGAAAAGAGTACCACTGGTGCAATACATTTGACATGTCCCACTAATAAGATCAGGCAGAGTCAGGCACTTGATCCCAATTACTAAAACCTGGTACCCATTAGCTCTCTCCACATGGTTAAAAGGTAGAACACTGAGACGCATTCTGAGCAAGGCGATGCACGAGAAGGAGCAGTTCTTCCAGGGCGTGACGGCGGAGCAGAGCATCAGGTCGAGGGATGGAGCTGAGGTACAGAGAAACCTTGGACACCCCTGCGAGAGATCATTGCCTACGAAGGACCTTGAAGGTTGCGCAAGGAAGCCCAGCTAGGGAGAAGAGACAAACATCTTGTGTTTCAAGGATGCCAGGCACCCTCCTGGGTGAACGGCAGAGTTGGGGAGATGCAGTGGCAGTTGTGGTATCAGATTTGACTTCAGGATCAAAGCTGCGAAAGACAGAAATTAATTAACACAGTCGTTGAGTTGATGAAAGCAATGAAAGTATGGTCTGTGTTAAATGGAACTTGACGGCAACAGTATCTGACAAATGAAGGTTACGCTTGTGCCGATAAGACGTGAGAGAAAGCAAAGCATTGTAAAGAACTGTAAATTAAAGATACAAAGTAACAGAGTAGTTTTGCGAAAGAAGATTGCCCAATCGAAAGTCTCTGTGAAATGTCTGATGCTGTAGAAGCGGTGGGAAGCGAAAGAAACTGAGATGCAAGATTTGAACTGTTAGGGTTGATCCCGGCAGAGGTAAAACTGGATGTGAGAGATGTCTTTGAACTTTGAAATAAATACTGTGCTTGGAACAAAATTTACCAAGAGGCAATAGTGTAGGAAAGAAAGTGACGTTTGAGGAAAGAAGGTCGAAATGGTAATGACGAGGGAAGAGCAACAGCCTCGCAAGTTTGAAAGTCTTCGACAGTGGAAGGAAAGTGAAAGGAGGCTTGCGCGTGACAGAGGGAAGCCTATGAAGGTGTATTTGAAGTTTGGGGAAGGGAACCCCTCCACAAAATGTGATTGAAAGGTTTGAGCCCGCCGGAGGGAAACCTGTACTGAATTGTGATGACAAGAAGAAAACAAACTCTTGTTGAACTGTATTACAAGCTAAAAGATGACCTGGGAAACCAGAGAGGTCAAGCAGATAAACTATTGACTTTTCGTGGAAGCCCGAGAAGTTCCTGGTCCACAAAACAAACTGTATCCTTGTGTAAGAAGACAGTGTGTCGCAAGGTCCAAGTGATCCACCTTTCCCCAGTGGTACAAAACGTGGAGAAGGGGAGTTTACTCAGCCATACTGAAATTTTTTTTTGAACACTGATTTTCCTTTTTGCAGTACACATTCCCTTTACACATTTGTTGTATTAGAAAGATGGCAGGCATTAGGTTTATTAGTATAGGCCATTTTATTTTGACTAAGGACTGACTAGGACTGTATTTTCGTTTTTTTGATGGTTGATGGTCGAGAATACTCCCATCTTAGTTATAGGGCAAGATAGGAGTTTTCCAACCCCTTTTTACCCATCAATAAAGGTTCTGAAACTTGCAGCTCTTGTCAGTGTCTACTTGTGATACCATGCCTCCCACACAGCCTTCATCTTGACACTAATCTCTCTTTTGCTTATCACATCTCTATTACATCCTGCTCCTGTCGCTTCCATCTTCTCAATATTTGGAAAGCTAGACCTCACCTAATGTTTAGTGCCACTAAGCTTTCTGTGTGCATCTTCACGGTTCCGCTATTTTTCTTTGTGGGCTCTTCAGTGGAATGCTCTCCCACTCGCTTTACGATCACTTTTATCCCACTTTCCGAGCTGCCTCAAACTTTCTTGCTTTAATCCTAATTGTATCTTAATCTCATTGTAGTTTTAATTCTTGTCGATTTGTAATACTATTTTCATTTGTTTGTACTGTAAATTGGTTTTGTACAGCGACTTGGTGTAAGGTGCTATATAAATGACAAATACGAAAAGAAATGCAAAAAACAAGTGGACTCAAATACTTGCCAAGAAACACAACTTTCTAGAATTGTTCGCAGTGTTCAAAGCCCTCCAAGTTTTTCAACACCTAATTTAAGGGAAAACGGTCCTAGTCCTAACAGACAGTACAACAGCCATGTTTTAGATAAACAGGGGGGAACACACTCTCCAAGTCATTCCAAACTAGCACAGAACATATGTAACAGGGTGCTAAATTGCAACATGTTCCTCCTGAGCCAAAAAGTTCCAGGGGAACACAACTGTCTAACCGATGTCTTGAGCAGAGATTTACAGCTTCCATCAGAACGCGCATTGCAGTTGCACAAAGACATTCTACACAACGTCTTTTTAAACTGGGGTCAACCAGGCATAGATCTATTAGCAACCCAGCACAACGCGCAATGCCCAGACTGTGTCCAAGTACCCCTAAACAGGGTTCAATGGGAACTCTCTGTGTGATTTGCTTATGTTTTTTACCCCAACACCACTTCTCAACGAGATCATCCACAAGATGCACCTGGAACAAGTCAACCTCATTGTTTTTTTTTTTTGGTTTTTTTAAACCTTTATTCCAGGCGATCAGGTACAGAACATTAGGAATCAGCTTACATAGGTACAATAGAAGAACAGTTAGTCATAGACAGATGCAAAGTACTTACAAAGGGTGGCATAATAAAATAGTCTCAGGCGTTAGGAGGGGAGACATTTTCAATTTGGTTTGGTGATATCTGGGTCAGTGAGGTAGGCGCGGAAGGCCGCCCAAGCGTCCCGGGGTATGGAGTGGTATGGGATAGAGGCAACATATGTTTCTTCACAATCTTGAACCCACGTTGGTGCCGGCAACCATTCCTTTACACTGGGGGGTGAATTTGTCTTTCCATTTCAGTAAAATAGCCCTTTTTGCAGTTATGCATGCCATGTACGTAAATACCCGATGGGTTTTACTAGCAAATCCTGGCCGAATGCCGAAGAGCACACCTAGTGGGTCTCGGTCAATAGGGATGGATAATACCTGTGAGATTATATTCAGAATATGGTCCCAAAAGCTTCCCAATCTAGGGCATGACCAGAACATGTGGAGATGAGCTGCAGGTGATTGAAGGCATCTCGGACAGTTCTGAGGTTGTGTGCGCCATCTTGGAGAGTCTGGCCGGTGTATAATACAATTTATTGAGGAGTTTAAACTGCATACATTTGAATCTAAAGTTCAGTGAGACTTTTCGGGAGTGTGTGCACATACAGGACCATTGTTCATCCGAGACCTCAAAGCCCAGTTATGGAGACATCCCTGCTGGGGCCGAGAGGTAGGGGAGGGGGCTTTGTCCATCAGTAGCTTGTACAGTGTGGAGAGAGTGTGCCTATAGTCCCCCGAGTTAGCAATAAGGGCCAATTGGGTGGACTCTGGGGGTTCGGCCGGATAGGGGTGCCATCTGGCGAAAATCGCTGCCCGTATCCTGTAGTACTGGAAGTGTCATGGAACTGTAAGCTCCTGATGTTAAGATTGGTGGATATGCCCGGGATGAAACACGCCTGGTCGGGAAGGACCAGGTGTGGCATCAATGGGAGAAATCGGTTAGCCAGTGTTTTTACGTATATTTTAGTGTCAGTTTATTAGAGACAAGGGCCTGTATTACCCACATTTGTTGCTAGGCTTGTCTGGTTTCAACATAATAAGGGCTTCCTGCAGTGATTCAGGGAGGATCTGAAGTCTTAGGGGTTCATCCCGGACCTCAAGGAGGATCAGAGCAAGAGATGCGGCAAACTCTTGGTAGAATTCGGCCGTGAGACCATCGAGCCCGGTAGCTTCGCCTTTGGAAAGGGAGGAGATGAGTCACAATCTCCTCGATGGTGATCGGTTGCTCAAGCTCCTCTCTATCTTGAGTATTAGGGTAGGCAGTGAGATACTCCGGAGGAAGGAGGTCATGCAGTGTAGATCAGGCAGTGTAGGGGCGGTGTATAGCGTGTAGTAAAACGTGCGGAATACCTCGACAATGTCCATATCCAGCAATTTGGTGTTGCCATTCTGGTCTTGGATGGAGGCAACATGATCCGCTCCCCCTCCCCCCACCATGTTCCGCTCTGATTATTCTAGCCAGTGTCCTGCCAGGCTTGTCTTCCTCCCCGTACTTCTAGCAGCTGTTGGGCGAGTAAAATACTGAGTTTCTCTGATGGCGTGTGCTCAAAACCTGCCGAGTTCTGAGCGGATTTGCGCCAGCACTGTGGGAACTTTGAGTAGGTTTTCAGATTTTTCGAGGTCTCTCCTAATGTATTTAAGGACCATGGCCTCCCTTGATATAGCCATACCCCTAATGTATACTTTGAAGTGTTGCCACCTAACACCACGGGGAAGTATCCAGGGGTGCTTTGGTCTCAAAGAAGGTATCAATAGCTGATTTAATATCAGCCTTGAAAACTGTCTAGTAGCGCTGTGGATTTAAATCTCCAGGTGTGCATCGGCAGACCTGCTTTGACATTGTGAGCAAGATCGGGGAGTGGTCAGACAGGGTACAGGGGCCTATGTGCGTTTTGGAAATTTTCCCCAGCAGAGAGTTATAAACTAGGAAAAAATCAATACGGGACGACATGTAGTGAACTGAAGAGTAGTATGAAAATTCTCTCGCCTGTGGGTGTGTGACCTGCCAGGCATCCTGTAGGTCGAGTGTTTGTATGATAGATCAGAGTGTAACGCTCACCTGATTCCCGCAGAGGCGCCGGTCTTGACTGGGTGAATGCCGTATCTTCAAAGGTGATGTGTAACACACGGTTGGCTCTTTGGGCTGGACCTCTGTGCACTGTATGTCTGACTCGAAAAGTAAGATGTCTGCAGATAGAAAATATGGGATTAATGAACTGGGGTTATTGGGTGCCTCTCTCCTCTTCCCTTTCTCTTCTCCTGTAGAACCCCAAAGGTTAACGCCCTCACCTTAGGTAAGTGAACGCCGAGCTCTCCATCTGCCTCGGGGCAGGGTGCCGTAACCAGTTTCTTCACTGGATAAGGGTGCAGGCCTCTTGACCTCAGAGGACTGCTGTCCGTCGTTAACTGCACGAACGGTAAGCTCTGGGCACTTCAAATGTCTTAAAAGTCTTTTGTAATGATATCTCTTGTTTTGCAGGGTTCCGGCGATGGCGGATGGCGGGCTGATGAGAGTTGAGGATCGAACCCGCGTGAGGAATAGAAGCGCCTGGAAGCACGTAAGTAAGCGCTTGTAGCCTGCTTCACGATGCGCACTAACTGTCCCTTTTATCTTGCAGGTACAAGTTCGGAGCGGCTGCAGGGTGCCGGAATACCCACTGGATTCGGCGTGGGAAGGAGTAATGGCACGTGAGTAATAAAGTTGCCCAATGTCTTTAAACACACCTTCTTTTGTCTTTCAGATGCGGGATGCAGCGCCGAAGGCCTCCGGAGCGTGCGAAGAGCTGGTAAGCTTTTGTCTTTCAGATGCCGGAATGCAGTGCGAAGACCTCCGGAGCATGCGAAGAGTAGGTAAGCCTTTGTCTTTCAGATGCCGGAATGCAGCGCGAGGCGTTGGTGACAGCTGATGGACCAGATAAGAGATGCGCTGCCACTGAAGACCGTAGTGCTAACCTGTTCTTTCTTTGTCTTTACAGGTGCTGCTGAAGACTGGATTCCAGGATGGTAAGCCTTTGTTCCCTTAGGCCCAGGATCAGAAGCAGAAGACACGATGAGCGTTCTGCTGCAGAGAATGCAGAATAACGCAAAGCAAGATTCATCCATCGGGTGTGGTTTAAATAGCCTCCTGTAGTGCTTAGGTGTCTCCTTCCACAGCCACGCCTAGGTAAGAAAAGAGTTCCTGCTTTCCAGAAGAGTTCCAGTGTTCTGAACCTAGGGGGTGGCTCCTGCCCCACCCAACAGGAAAAGTAGTCCCAAACAGAAGAGGATCAGGGGCTCAACTGGCAGGTAAGTAAGCAGCATGGTCTGCTGCAGGTAAGTCCACCCAAGCATTATGAGCCCGGCGCTTCCAGCGCTGGGACTGGGCATCTTTATGAGCCTGGTGCCACTGGTGCCAGGACAGGGTCCAAAAGGTCCCAATTGGGACTGTCTGGCACTCGGAACGGGGTTATGGGTCTGCTTCCAAGGGAGTCGGGCAAGTCCTGATCTTTTGGAAGCAGAGATCATGACACAGAGTTGGCGGGCTGCCCGTTTCTGGGGGTCGGGGGGTTGAGTTCGATATGTCCAGTGTCTGGTCTAGTATAAGGTTCATGTCTCCTCCCCAGATCTGTGGTAGGCCAAGGTATGTAGCCAGAGTGTTCTTCAGTTGGATGAAGAACTTGGGTGAATCGATGTTGGGGCAGTAGGTATTTCCAAGGATAAGTTCTAGGCCTTCGAGGATCCCGTGTATTTTAAGGAATCTGCCGTCTGGGTCTACATGGGTATGTTTCTCCTCAAATTTCAAGGATTTATGGATCCAAACCATGACACCCCTGGATTGGGTAGAGAATGAGCTAAAGTATCTGATTCCCCCATGAGGTGGCTATGTTCCGGCAGGTATTCCCTTCGGCGTGGGTCTCTTGAAGAAATAGAATATTGGTTCTATGCCTGTGTGCATAAGAAATAATGTTGCGGGCCTTAGTGAAATTCCCCAGTCCCTGAATGTTCCAGCTAAGTACTTTCAACTGTTTGGCCATTGGGTAACCAAAGGGGTATATTCAACTCTGGATGTCTGCCGTCACGGTGTCCTTAAGAGTCTCTTGTGCCTGTGGTCCTGATCGCCTTTTATCCCATAAGCTCTACCCGATTTGTTGGTGAATAGGCACAACAGGCGCTCGGAGGTTCAATTACACAGCAGGCGTGACCTAGGTGTGACCCATGTGTAGTGTCTCCTGCCCCCTATCTCACTGCCTCCCCCAACCCAGCAGTGTAAGTCCCATCCCCCCAATCTTCCCAACTTCCCCCACGAGCCAACGGACCATAGGGAGTGAAGACAACTTATTGCAACTAGCAATTGCCAATTGGATCGCTATCTCTGCACGGGCACCAACCTAATGAACATGGTATTCTAACCACAGCTAGTAATCTGGTGGTGAGCATTTAGTAAATTACAAGCAACACATGATAAAATGAAGAATTTAAGCAGTGAGTTAGCCTCAGTCAGTGATGTGATCAGACCTCCTCAGCTGGGGCTTCCAAGGGGCCATGTAGCGGGATCTGTGCCTCAATGAACTTCACTGTCTCACCTGGCACCATAAATAAGTACAGTTTGCCTCAAAATTGTAGCTTAAGGCGGCCCGGGAATAGCATTGCGTATTGCATGTTGCATTCCTGGGGCATTTTCTTGACACCAATGAATTGACGCCTCTCCAGCTGTACTGAGATGGAGAAGTCTGGAAAGATACAGATAATTTGGGAGCCAAGTTTCATTTCTTTCTTTTCCCGGGCCAGGCACAGCAGTGTGTCCCTGTCTTAGTAGCTTAGGATTTGTGCAATGATGGCCCGGAGGAAGTCTCCTGGTTTCGGGTTGGGTGATTGGGACCGGTGTGCACGCTCCACCGCGAAGAACAGAGAGAGGGAGGGCTGATCCAGCAAGTCCATGAGCAATTTTTCAACTGCGAGCTCCATGTTCCCAGTAGTGTGTTTTCAGGGACCCCAACTAGTCTGACATTGTTCCTGCGGGAACGGGATTCGAGGTCGTCACACTTATTCTTGACCTGTTACATGTCACTGGTGAGGGTGGCCACCGTGTCCTGCAGTGAGCAGATATTATCTTTATTGGTATCAATCCTATTTTCAGCTTCAGTGATTCGGGCTCCCTCCTGCACAAGCTGGGAACGAATTGAGGCGACGGTGGCGTTAATATCATCCAATTTCTCATGAACAGCGGCAAAGCCCTTCGCCATGGCTTCCATCATGCCTGTCAGGTCGTGGATGAGGCTGTAGAAGATTGACGAGGATGGCTGGGGTCCTCCCGTATGGTTTCTCTGATGAACTTGTCCATTGCCCCCGCCTCCCCCCCTCCTCCACCGGATCCCCTGGTCATTGTTGGCAGAGTCTAGCTGGTCGTTATGCTATCTGTAGTGGGGGGTCTGAATCTCGGGGGCTGCTTCTGGATCATTGGTTTGCTTTTAACACAGGCTGGCCCACAGCTGGTCCTGCCCCTAGTGGCAGGAATCGCCCCGATGATTTCAGGGGGTGATGCATGAGGGGGTCAGACGGGCTCAGCGGGCTTGGGAGCTAGTTCCAACTTCCTCGTATTAAGGTGCCATGCAACCTCACAAGTGCTCCATCTGTTGTCTCATCCTGTGTGGGCAGGTGCCTTCGTGTGTAGGCTACGAGACACTGGGAGCCTCCGGGTTATCCAGGAGGGTGAGCGGACGCAGTGGTCCGATTTGGTTCTTGAAACGCTGTAGGATTCAAAGCCCGGGTTTGGATTCTAAGGTTAGGCGACCTGGTATTGGTGACAGCTGCCCTCTAAATGGCAGTGACTGGTCCCGTCTCTAGGCGCAAAGGGAAATGAGCTGACGGGTAGATGCCAGAGGGGTGGGGATGCAGGGGTCACACTTTACGGTTCTGTGAAGCACAGCACACCGATCCCTGCGTGAGTGTAGTTTAGGATCCCCAAGGGCCGTAGGGCGGATGCTTAACCCATATTGGAGAGGACTCCAATATGGGTTAAGCATATATCCGAAGCACCCGGGGGGGCGGGGGTAGTGCATTCACGGGGGGGGGCGACAAAGGCCAGCGGTCCGTCTGCGTCCAAGGGAATCAAATGTCACCAAGATATAGACTGGCGCACAACACGCGCAGTTGTGAGCAAAATAGTCCAGGCGAAATTGTGGCACTTACTTGAATCAGTAGTGGTATGGGAGCAGCACAGGGTGTAGAGCCTGCAGCCTTTGGATGAGGGGTGGTTCCAATGGTCGGGGCAAGTCTGGAGGGCTGTGCAAGGTGCGGGCATCCCAATCTCAAGCCACGTTGGGTGCCCCGAGGCCGTGACTGCTGGATACTGTTGCGGTTGGGCGTCCTGGAGAGTGGGCGCGGCCTGGAGCGCTGGTGGAGACACTGCCTCGGGGTAGGCGAGGGGGATGGTGGCTCTAAAGGCTGATTGGTAGTACAGGCAGATCCAAGTCTTCAACTGGCCCAGGGAAGGCTTCCCCCTGCCGCTCGATCATGGTTGCAGGGTCTGATGATCGGGAACAGCGGGAGAGGAGCTGCCCTCCGAGGCAGACTGGACCAGAGCTCGCCGCACAATGGTAGCCATGGGGCTCCGCGATTAGGAGCGGTGGGAGAGGAGCCGTCACGGGTCTTCTGTGGGCTGGGCCCGTACTCCGGGCTCGACTGCAGTGGGGCTCGGCAGGATAATGTGAGGGGGCGACTGTCGTCCCTCGTGAGTGCCAAATGTTCTGCAGTGGGGCAGCCGAGAGAGATGTCGGTGCAGCGGTTTTAAGCCCGTGATCGCGGGGTCTCCTGCCTCAAGAGGTGACAGTCCACTGTCGGCCCTTATACAGAGACAGCGGGCAGCAGAGCATGCCCGCGGGTACCGGGAACCAGAATAGTTTAGTTATGCTGGTATGCTGTCCCGGCAGTTGGCTGTGCGGGGCACGGCTACTGCGTAGGAGAGCAGGGCAGGCAGCAATGCTGGTGGGTGCGCAGGACACAGGCCCCAATGGCGGACCCGGCTCCGACATGCCAGGCTCTGGCACACGACCCAGGGACCGGGGATCTGGTTGGAATTTCCACCAAAGGTGCAGCATGTTCCCGGGCACTAGTTGTTTTGTGAAGGCCGCAAGGTGCACTGAAACGCCACCTCGACAAAGTTTGTTGATGCCTAGCACAGAGCAGCAAAGCTAAGCGGCCATTTTCTGGCAGATCAACAGCACCCCCAAGTCAACCTCATTCTAATAGCTCCAATGTGGGCATGTCAACCCTGGTACTCACAATGGCTCACAATGTCAGGGATTTTGCTGCTACGAGCCCGCTCTGTACTATCTTTTATGGGTGTATTCAGTTAGTGTGCCCTGGATCTTATGGTCATTTTTAAAGAATGCATTATCTGTGAGGAAATGCTTATTGAAATCTGCTTGAATCAATTTATTGTTTTTTTTTGTAATGTTTTTACGGTCTTAATACGGTTTGTTTTATCTTTTAATTATGCTGTCTATGCTGCTGTTTTTATGGGCATGTGTTGTTCCAGAAATTAACTTTACTACTATGTCCCTTTTTTGATGAATCCTGTGCAGTCCTATCTAAACCCCAGTCTAAAGTCTCTGCCCATGTGCCAGGGGAAGGCAGTCGCTACCTGATCCTAACCCTGGGGGTGGTATCAAGAGGGAGGATCACATGGGAGGAGATGGCTGTCAGGGGGAAGTGGTGACTCCTTTAAAACTACCCAAAGAAAATAATATGAAAAGTCATCTAACCAGAATAAGATGTGCACTTTGGCAGTTCAGGACAGCCTCTAATTGTCATGATGCTGTCTTAAGTAGAGGTCCTAACTCCAATATTAGAACACAAACCTTTTTTGCAATATTTCCTAACTCTGACAAGTATCAGTTCACAAAACAATCTAAATTAACTAAATATCAAAAGACTAAAATTATTATGAACTTCAAGATCCATAATGCCTGTGGTACTGAGACGAGGAAGGGGGCTTGGTCAGGGAGAATCCACAGTGCTTTTGAACAGAATGTGCTGTCTAGTTCTTGTAAAGGAAAACACCTGAACAGGACATTTAAATGAAAAAATGAACTGCAGCTAGAAAAAGGTGTGGACGGTGTAGATGAAGCAGACCGCAGTGCTGAGGTTGCAGTGAAAGTAGCAGGAAGCCCACTTGATGCGAGAAGGGAAGCCGCGCAACAGAGCAGAGTGCGCGTAGCAGGAAGCAGCATCAGAGAGGGAAGGGCAGTCAGCTGAAGGGGAGACGTCCTCGCATTCAGGCGAGCAGCACTACTGTGTGCAAGAAGAAGCAGAGGATCAACAGAGCTGCCAGAGCTTCGGAAAAAAAGGAGGAAGCAGTCCGCTGAAGTTACGCAGGTGCTGTCAGCAGAGCGGGGAGGACATAACAAAGAAGCAGAGATGCCAAACAAGACCAGTTAGTTGCTCTGAGAAGGCCATTTGATAACAAATTACAATTTTGAATACTGACTAAAGAAAGTAATACAACAGCGACAAGTGGTAATTTCCCTTTCATGGAACACCAATTGGGGGAAACCTATAACTGCATTGCAAGAGGCTATAAAGAGAAAGCACAGAAGAAATGGGGGCGTAAGTCCCCCTTCATTTGACACCAATTGGGGGAAACGTATAACCTCTATTGTCAACAGCCTGTAAAGAAACTGCACAGAAGCAAAAAGGGTGTAATTCCTCTTTTGTGGGACACCAATTGAGGTAAACCTGTAACCCATATTGCCAAGAGACTATAAAAAGAGGCAGCCATTTTTCAACTCTCCTCACATGGGATAATGTAATTGTATGGGGAATCTAGGTATGAATATTGCCACTAAGAACAATTGTAGTTCTAGGAGTTTTTATCCTGGTAGGCGAGTAAACCAGGAAAGGGAACCAATAATTAGTCATGTCATGTGATTGGAACAGGAAAGAAGATGTTTTGAAACAATGGGTTTGTGGCAAAAGGGATGGTAGAAAGAAAGTGTTACAACTGTTATCATTTTGACAAACTGTTGCTTTACTAGAAGAAATTGTTATGCTATCCTGACAAAAGTATTCAGTTGTAAGAAAGTGTGATATGCTGATAATTGCTTTATATCCTGAAGAGAACAATTTCCTTGGTTTATGAACTTTTGTGTTGTGAGAAAGACAATTGCCTTACCAAGAAGGATAATGTGGAATCAAGTGTTTATAAAAGAGACATTTACTTTATCTAAGAGAAGGTTGTATTGGGAGGAAAACTTTTGTGTTGAACTGAATACAACTTTGTTGAATCAGAACTTTTCCACTAGTGTTCCTGCATTGAACCAGGTGAAGCGAACACAACCCTGGCCAAAAGGAGTACTCTCTAAAACGTATGTGTTTGAACTTTTACACTGTGGTGTTGAAATGAAAACATCCAAATATTCCTTGTTATTTTGTTGTATGTAATAGTGTGAGGGTTAGAGACATTTTGGACACTAGGTCATCCTTTAGTTTAGTTTGCTAGGTAGGGACTTCCTCGTTAAGATAGGGAAAGATGGGCATTCATCTCACCTTTTCATTTAATAAATGGCACATTTTGATAAAACTATACTTTTGTGTCCGTCTGACATTTCTGACCCCCAACTTTGCTCACCAGTGAAACTTAGAAAATGCTGCCCCATCATCCATGGCCTCAAACTCTGAACCTGGCAGCTTGGCTCCTGAGGTAATCGAGTTTGGTCATCTAAATTTACCACAAAGATGTATGGACATCCTCAAGGAGGCACGCAAACCTAATTGTAACGCTCACCTGATTCCCGTAGAGGCGCCGGTCTTGACTGGGCGTATACCGTATCTTCAAAGGTGATGTGTAACACACGGCTGGCTCTTTGGGCTGGACCTCTGTGCACTGTATGTTTGACTCGAAGGGTAAGATGTCTGCAGATAGAAAATATGGGATTAATGAACTGGGTTATTGAATGTCTCTCTCTTCTTCCCTTTCTCTTCTCCTGTAGAACCCCGAAGGTTAACGCTCTCACCTTAGGTAAGTGAACGCCGTGCTCTCCATCTGCCTCGGGGCAGGGTGCTGTAACCAGTTTCTTCACTGGATAAGGGGAGCAGGCCTCTTGACTTCAGAGGACTGCTGTCCGTCGTTTACTGCACGAACGGTAAGTTTCGAGTAATTCTAATGTCTTTAAAGTCTTTAGTAATGATGTCTCTTGTTTTGCAGGGTTCCGGCGATGGTGGATGACGGGCTGAAGTGAGTTGAAGATGGAGCCCGTGTGATGAATAGAAGTGCCTGGAAGCACGTAAGTAAGCGCTTGTTGCCTGCTTCACGATGCGCTCTAACTGTCTTTTTATTTTGCAGGTACAAGTTCGGAGCGGCTGCAGGGTGCCGGAATACCCACTGGGTTAGATGTGGGAAGGAGTAATGGCACGTGAGTAATAAAGTTGCCCAATGTCTTTAAACGCACCTTGTTTTGTCTTTCAGATGCGGGATGCAGCGCCGAAGGCCTCCGGAGCGTGCAAAGAGTTGGTAAGCTTTTGCCTTTCAGATGCCGGAATGCAGTGTGAAGACCTCCGGAGCGCACGAAGAGTAGGTAAGCCTTTGTCTTTCAGAATGCAGCGCGAGGCGTTGGTGACAGCCGATGGCCCAGGTAAGTGAAGACCGTAATGCTAACCTGTTCTTTCTTGTCTTTATAGGTGTTGCTGAAGACTGGATTCAGGATGGTAAGCCTTTTTCCTTAGGCCCAGGATCAGATGCAGAAGACACAATGAGCGTTCTGCTGCAGAGGATGCAGAATAATGCAAAGCAAGATTCATCCATCGGGTGTGGTTTAAATAGCCTCCTGTAGTGCTTAGGTGTCTCCTTCCACAGCCACGCCTAGGTAAGAAAAGAGTTCCTGCTTTCCAGAAGAGTTCCAGTGTTCTGAACCTAGGGATTGGCTCCTGCCCCACCCAACAGGAAAAGTAGTTCCAAACAGAAGAGGATCAGAGGCTCAACTGGCAGGCAAGTAAGCAGCATGGTCTGCTGCAGGTAAGTCCACCCAAGCATTATGAGCCCGGCGCTTCCAGCGCTGGGACTGGGCATCTTTATGAGCCTGGTGCCACTGGCGCCAGGACTGGGTCCAAAAGGTCCCAATTGGGACTGGTTGGCACTCGGAACCTGGGTTATGAATCTGCTTCCAAGGGAGTTGGGAAAACCCTGACCTTTTGGAAGCAGAGATCATGACACTAATACCAAACATTGCTAGTACAATAAATGGAAACTTTTTTTATCTGGTGCAAAGCTCAAGACATCTATCCAATTTATTCCTCTCCTTCACACATTGTGCTCTTACGTCCCAGCCCCTTTCCTCCATACTGCATGGACGTCCCTCGCTAGGGACGGGAGACAGAACCTTTTTCACCAGAAAAAAACTTCCTGTTTAAATTTAGAGGCACGCAGGGGAGTGGCCCTGGGAGCATGCGTTCCCCTGACTTGCCTACCGGCGCCAGTCCCCTTTTCCGCATCGACGGGAAAGGGCCGATTTCACCAGCGCTCCTGGGTTTGGCTTTGGCCATGTAATACCACACGCTCTTCCCCGGATACTTTCTTCTATCTTTTTGTCTTCTTTTTGTCAATCAGGTACTTGGTCCTCCGGTGCCACGCCTCTCCCTGGTGCATTATGACTTCAGCAGGTGTCCAGCCTGCGAGGGGCTCTTCCCTACGTCCACCCGCCATGCTCTTTGCCTCTGCTGCCTTGGCCCTGACCACGGCTGGGAAGGTTGTACCACGTGCAACGCACTTATTCCACGTGTATTGAAAAGTAGGCTAACTCGGTGGAGGGAGTTCTTTGAAAGGTCGCCTCCAGAGGACCTGAAGGACTCAGAAATAGATCGAGGCACAAGGGAAGGCTGCGGTTTTCCATCACACCCCATAAGGTTGACTCCTTCCCAAGGAAACGCCTGAGCGGGAGGAACCTTTCTGGTTTTCGAACCAGCACACGTACCAAGGCTAGTCCAGCTACCGGCCTCGTGGCCGAGGGTTCATCAGATCCTTCCGGGCACAGTGCAGCGGGACCGCAAGGTTCTTTTACTGGGTGTAAAAGAACCTTGCGGTCCCGCAAAGTTCTTTTACTGGGTGTAAAAGAACCTTGCGGTCCCGCAAAAGTGCAGCGGGACCGCAAGGTTCTTTTGCCCGGGGGGCAATGCCCTAGTACTGGCCTAATGTCCGAGGGGGCGCCTGCACGCAGCACTACCGATGATGCTGCCGAGGGCAATATGCCTTCCAGGTCCCGGCCTGAGGTGCAGGGTAGGTCTCCTGCTCCACCGCCAAGACTCTTGGAGGAGGCCAGGCCCAGGGAGCCAAGCAACATGACTTCGGCACGTGGCATGCAGCTCAATAAAATGGCTGCCGCGCCGGTCAACATGGCCGCTCGTTCGATGCCACTCCTAGGAACGGAGCAGGTGGGAGAACGAGTTTCAAGGTGGGACTGGTGTCAACCAGGTACGTGGCCTACAGTTTATCCATCAGCAGCGCAGGGCAGGTTTCCCCCGGAAACCGAGGCAGAGCGAGCTCCTGCCCCAGCATCCGCCAGCCACTTAATATCACTTGCCACCTCTTCAGGATCCGAAGGTTCCTAGCGCTGATGTGAAGTCCTCAGATGGGGGGGGCCATCCTTTGGGATGCTATCAAGGACATGCTCCATCCGGTCACTCAACCGGCACCCATGGTCATTCCTTCTAAAGCTCCAGTGCCACAAGCCCCAGTGCAGCCCCTGCCGGCTCAGCCGACTCCTTCAATTTCGGCTCTCCTACCTCTCACAGAACAGGCGGATTCGCACCAGCCTCCGCAACAGCCAATGGCTACGGTTCCTACACCGTAGTGCACAGCGCCCAGTACTCCTCCACCCGCTCCAGATCAGCCAGACACCCTGTCGGACACAGATGAGGAGGAGCACCCAGACACACCATAGACAGCTAAAGCCTTCCACAAATGACTTGCAGTTTTGGCAGAATATTTGGGGCTTCCTCAACCGAACTCGGTCTACTCGAAGCCTCAGTCGTCCTCAGCCACCTCGTCCCCGGCGCTGCTAGACAAGGAGAATATATTGGAGGTGTACGGGAAGAAGTTGTACTCAAACACCTCTCTGCACCTGTGTCAATCCAACGCTGATGCCATGCTGGGAGCCGTTAACCAAAGGCTTTGGTGGGAAATAGCCGACTTCCTTCTAGACTTCCACTGCAGAGCCAAGCATGCTTCAAGGCAGGGCTAGCAGAGGCCAAACTGGTGGTGCAGGACATCATGGAGTCTGTTAGGGAGAATTCTCTGTTTAGGCTGAATTTCCTAACCTAGTGGGATTTATTTTTTTTCTCCTGCCAAGAGTGAGACTCTTTTACCCTCACTCTTGGGCATGATTTGAGTGTGTTTCTTTGAATCTAGATGTGTTTAATGGGCTATGGGGTCTTTTACTCCATAGGGCTTCATGTGTTTTTGTGATGTGTGTTACACAGCACCCTCAGTGCATTGACACAGGGGTGTCATAGTGACCCCCCAGTATAGACTCCATACCCTGAGACTGACTGTCTCCCAGGGCATGTAAAGTCACCATTGACTTTACTAGTCTTAACTTTTGTACAGAACCAGTACAAACCATCATATTGTGGACGTACTGGCTGGGGCAATTCAATTGCCCCAGGGTCTGTTAGTCGAGGGGGCACGTCTCCGTCCCCCCCTGATCGAGTTTTGGCTGGTGGCAGTGGATACTACTTTTTATATTCAACCGCGAATATTTTCCTATGGGATTTCCCATTGTTTTAGGCTACTATCTTCATTTAATTATTTACGGTAGCCTCGAACATACCACCGGTTTATTTAATTAATATTAATTCTCCGGTTGATATTTTTTTGCCAGAACTTGATTCTAAAATGGGGTTTGCGTTCTCTTCTGTGACTCCAAACCAAGTCGAGCCCTTTGTTCCACTTTTTGGCGGGCTTCTCCACAGAAGCCCTCCAAAGTGGTGCCACTGTGTCTGGGGTACTTAGGAGGGGTGGAGGGGAATTTAGGCACCCTGGACTGAGTTGCCTAGGCAACGCAAGTAGCACTCTGTCCTGATTGGGCCGGCTCACCACTTAGCATGTTTGAGTGACAGCTAGGCTGAGCGAATGGGGTTTTGCTGCATAAAAGCAGGGCTTTGGGGACTGGAACTTCAGAAGTCGCCACAGGACCCAAGAATCCGACGAGGGAGAAGCTGAGCCGACCTGCCACAACACCACCACCGGTGGAGCCCTGCTGGACTGCCTCACCACTTTTCCCAAAGACAGAGGAGATCTCCCGCCGGAGAGTCTTCTTCCTTTGACTGGTGCGGATAACCAGTTTCACCGTCTTTTCGCTTTCCCGACGTATCTCGTGGCCGCCTTGCCCGTGCCAAGCACCCCGGCAACCGGGATACCACGTTTTACCATGACCGCGAAACCAAGGTACCACCTTTTAACCGGAAAACTCAGCGGCTGGTTTCAGCCCTGGTAGTGCAACGACCTTCATCTTTTCTCCAAGTCGAGATCTTCTCTTCCCCTGGACGACAACGCAACTTGCACCCACTACCAGGAACAATTGCCACCGCTGGAGGATCCTTCCCACTTAAGGTACTGTGTCCCGCCTGGCTTCCCTTGCTAGCGACTGTACGGGGTAGATTTAGCCCCCGGCTTTCGAACCTGGGTTAGCCTGGGACACCTTGTCTAAACTTTTCTAAGCCTCTCTAAATGCTTTTCTGAACCCTCTGCAAGACTTTCTAAGCCTAGTGTAACTGTGTGATCTTGGGCGCATTTGTGCTCTGCTCTCTCTAAGAGTGGGCCCAGCCTTTGGACTTTGCCTCACCAGTGACTTTTTGCTCTCTGCCTTGCTAACAGTGTTCTGGAATCGTAGAGTGGTGTACCTCTGCTTATTCTGTCTTTTCCCCTCCCTTTTTCACAAACTTATTAGAGTGCAATCTAGTTAAGCGCTCACCTCTGTATGAAAATAAGTGGTGTTTCACTGTGATTTTCTAATAGGGAAAAAGGGGTGTATATATCATAATAGTAACTGTGTTTAGAATATTTTACAATAAGAGTGCTGGAGTGTTTCAAACCGTGTGTTTTTAAATAAATAATTATATACTTTGATACCAAAGCTCTGGTCAGTGTTTGCTTGTATTATTGTATCTGAGTGCCCATTGAGTATACTTTGCATACTGCCTAACTCTTCTTGAGGGAAGTCTGACTGCTCAGCTACCAGGTAAATCTGGGTGGTACAGACTGCTACCAAGTGGGTTTACTGCCAACACCTGTAGTCTTAAATCTTTTGCAGTGGTCCCTAAGGGAACTGCACAGGTTTCTGCCTAACCGAGTCCACCGAGGCCCTCATCAATACCTCTGGCCGGGCCATATGCATGGCCACGGACATGAGGACTGCCTGGCTTCGGGCTACTAAGTTTAACCTTGACGTCCAGGAACGCATATTGGACCTTCAATTCGAGGGTAGTGACCTCTTTCACTCTACCAATGATGAGGAATTAGATAAAAAGAACAGTTCGCAAACTGCAAAGTCGTCATCCTAACGTAGGCCATGACCAAGGCGTACACCCAGTCGCATCAAAGCTCCGATAAGGGGCGGCCATTCGGCGGGTTCCGGGGCTTCCAGGGTGATCTGCAAGATAATGGAATCTTGTCACCTCTGCGTCATTCTGATAGCTCCATGGTCGCCGGCGAGAATGTAGTTCACCGAACTTCTCAGCCTCACGGACAGACCATCCATTCACCTTCCGATGGGAACAGCTCATCCTCTGGCACAAAAGGGGGGCAGGGTCATCCACCCCGCCCCACAGAAGTTGGCCCTCGCAGGACGCCCATGCAGTATGGAGGAAAGGGAACTAAGGAGTAGGAGTATGTTGGTCACTACGGTGAGTAAACAGTCATTTCTGTATTTGCTTTACCTTTTAGACAATTTTCAACTCGTAAAGTCCACATGGATGCACTGTCTGCATACACCATCTCTCAAACAAAGGATTCTTGGTGATAAGTGCCAGTAGTCAAAGCATGTATTTAGTGTGCATTTGTTGGGTGCGTAGACAGTAAGTCAATTCTGTTTCAAAGTGTAAACAGGGCAACAGGGAGGGAACATGGGATTGAAAACAATTATTAATACAATGGAAGATAAGACAAACCTACTATGCCCTGTGAGTATTCAGAACGTGCAAGTGCAGTTAGAGGAGGGCAAGTGGGGGGGTGGGAGGGTGACTGGTAAATGCTTGAATGTCTGTACTCGTGGGTGAGCAGCAGATGAAATGCTTACTGGCCTGGAGCCACATTGGGTAGAAAGTGCAAGCCTACAGGATTAAGGCTCGTGGGTGCCAAGGCAAGTGCTGAGAGGTAGGCAGAGGCTGGGGCGATAAGGTATGGGAGGCCAGGTCCCCAAGCGATACATAAGGGCCCTGGCCATTAATCCCAGCGACAGTGAGATAACAGAGGAGGGACAAAGGGAAGGTGGAGGTGAAAAGGAAAGACTTGAAGCCTTGATCAAGAGGAAGGGGAAGGCTGTTCCATAAGAGTAGCCAGCTGAAGAAGGCGATTGACCACCAGCCCTCTTAAGCGAAACGCTTTACAAACAGAGTTGGTGCCAGAGGACCGCAGAGGTCTAGACAGAGTATTTAGTAAGCAAAAGTTGTAGATAGCATGGTCCCACGCCCCCGACAGCCTTGTGGATGGTGCAGAGGATTTGAATTTAATCTGACACGCAGCCGGGAGCCAGTGAAGAGCTTTTAGGGAAGGAAAGGTGCAGTCTCTGGGCTTAAGGGCAATGATATGTCTTGCTGCCCTATTCTGGATTAGCTGGAGGGGGTTGCAAAGTGGACGAAGGTAGATTAAGGATGCGGCTATCATAGTCCAGCCAAGAGAGAACCAGGGCTCGGGTAACATTGAGCTTCTGGTGGAAAGTGAGAAAATGAGAATTCCTTTGAGAAGGAAGAGTTGAAAGTGGGACTTCTTGGCAATGTCCTGAGTGTGAGGGAGGAAGTAGAGACAGGAGTCGAAGATGACTCCAAGGTTTCTGGCTTCAGAAGGAGGAGCAGGGGGAGAGCCCATGGAGGATGGCCAGAGAGAGGGGGGAAAAAAGAGGGAGCAGGGGTCCTAATGGGAATGATCCCCGTCTTGCTGGCATTGAAGCAGAGAAGTACAACAAGACTGGATGGCAGATAGGTAATCAGGGATGATGGAAGATGCGAGAGGTTCAGCAGGAAGTTTGAAAAAGAGTTGTCATCTGCGTAGCGCTGGAAGTTGGCACAGAAGGAGGAAATGAGGAGTGCTGGCTGATCAAGGTAAGTGTTGAAGAGCCACGGGGAGAGGTTTGAGCCCTGGGGAACACCACAGGTGGAGAAGGAAGTAGGTGAGGTGAAGGTGCCCAAAATGACTTAGGACAAATGGTCAGTTAGGAAGGAGGTAAGCCAATCCAGTGCCCGCTCCGAGATACCAAGGGTTTCAGGGAGCCGTTTTGTGAGGATGGAATGGTTAACCGTATCGAAGGCAGAGGAGAGATACAGTAGCATGAAGACAGCTGGAGAGTTAGAGTTCAGAGAAGTGAACAATTCTTTGTGGGTGTTCAGAAGAGCAGTTTCCGTGCCTCTAGATGCTCAGAAACCACATTGATGGTCCTGGAGACCACCAACAAGTTCAGTGTTCCAGGGAAGTGGTGGAAAGGCCAGCTTCTCCAGCAGTTTCCCATGGAAGGGGATGATGGATTAGGGTGGTAGTTGGCTGGACAAGTAGGTTCTGCTGAAGTTTTTTTCAGGAAGGGGCACACAAGGGAGTGCTTGAGGGAGGATGAAAAAGATCCAGTGGCAAAATAGTGGTTGCAGAGATCAGCGAGTGCTGGGGCAAGAGTGACAATGTTGTCATTGATGGTTCTGGAGGAGCAAGGCGCAACCTGTTTGGAAGAGACCTTCATGGAGCGCACAACTGACTCCTTCAGGTGTGACAGTGGAGAAGGAAAGGGAGTAAGGAGGAGGGTGAGAAGCCATAGGAGGCAAGGGAGTGAGTGAGGGAGCAGTTGGGCGGGAGGGTAGCAACAGTGCTCCAGATATCCAGAGTTTTAGTGGTAAAGTGTGTGGCTGTTGCGTTGCAGAGGGCCTGGGACGAAAGAGGGAAGGGTTACAAGATTGTATTTTTATTTATTGGATATTTATACGGTGCTTATACAGCAAGACCGTGCATCTCCCACCTATTTCAAACCCAACTCCCAGATGGAATTTAAATGTTGTACTTACGAAGCACATCGGTTGAGCCAATGCATGCAATCAGTCTTGAACACCTTTCTTGTTGCCATTAGATCCATCAGAAGGGTCAGTGAACTACAAGCACTCTCATTTCAAGATCCCTTTTTTGCCATACATGAAGACAAAGTGGTGCTAAGAACACACATTTTTCACCTACATTTATTTAAAATTTCCATGTGGACCAGTCCATAGAACATCCAACTTTCTTCCAAACACCGACCAGTTCGGCAGAAAAAAGCCTCCATACGTTAGATGTTAGGAGGGCTGATATGTATTACCTTAACAAAACAGCCTATGAGGAAGACTGATCAATTGTTTGTGTGCATAGTTACTTGAAGAGAAAGGGATCCTGTTGTGAAGTCAGCTATCTCAAAGTGGATAGTAAAATGCATTCATATTTGCTACTCCCGTTCTAACAAGACTCTACCTTTCACACCCAGAGCACACGGCTACATGTGGCACAGGGACTAGCTGAGCTTTTGTTGTAAATGTCCCTTTAGATAGCATTTGCAAGGCAGCTACTTTGAGTTCCATCCATACCTTTCACAGCATTACCTTCTGGATACACATTCCAAACAAGATTTACAGGTGGAACAGCTATGCCCTTCCTCTGGCAGCCATCTCCCGATGTTTACTGTACGCTTCAGTGTTCGGAGTCCTCAAGGTTTGTTCTGCGAGCTACTTCTAGGTTTTTCATGTTTTGGTGTGAAAAAAGGTTCTATTTTTGTTCCAAAAGAGCCATTGTGCTATTCTCTCTATCTGCTGACAGCATGGATCCGTTGTCTGTGAAGTTCAGCGCCCCTCAAGGGCGAAGATCGTTGAAGTTTCCAGAAGGCCATCCGGCCTACTTCACACCCTCCCACCATGACGGAGGAGAAGAAAGAAGGAAGATCCCTCTTCAAGCCCTGCACCAAGGGCGGGCTTCGGAATGTGTTTGTGGATGGCAAGCTCCTATAATGCCTCTACTGCCTGCATCCGGACCACAAGGAAGAGGATTGTGAGATTTTCCGCAGACTCTCCAAGACGACGACAAAGGACAGGCATAGTAGACTGGCAATGTGGCTGAACGCCAAGGCCCCTGCTCTGTTCCCCGAGCAGAGGCATGCCTTACGCAAGGCTGGTCAGTTCAAAGAGCGAGCTTCTAAGTCCTGTGAGGGCGCCTCATCTGTGGAGGCCCAAGATCAGGCCAAGCACTGCATGTCTGGGTCCTCCTGAGTTTCAGCAGATGCCGGTCCCACGACAGGCAGGGCGCAATCAACATCACTCTCCGCCTCCATTGCGAGCTGGCAATCAAGCTCTTCCTCGAAGAGAAAGTCGTCCAACCCAGCTAAGCCGCGGGAGAAGCCGTGGAGGAGAAGGCCGAGCTGCCCTAGAATGCCCAGGCGGTACAAGACAAGTCTTTGTTGACAATGGAGTTGGTGGGGGCTGCTCTTTCGAAAGCTAAAGGGGCTGACCCTGAGAGGGTAGCCCTCACAGCGCTGAAGGTATCCCCCCTCTGAGGCGAGAAGCCGCTGTGGTGACTTTGATAAGGACTGTCGGCACTCCGGAGAAGGGGACATTCCATAAGGACTGGGTTCCAGCCCCTCAGGGTGGAAAAGGTGGTGCGGGGGGCAAGGATGCTGAGGATTAGTCGCAGGCCGGGGTTCAAGCCATGGAAATTACGCCCATGGAGGACGAGGATATGATTCCCTGCGCACGGTCCATGAGGACGTGGAAGAGGATGGCGGCGACCAGGGCGCATGGCTCAGTGTTCCGTTCATGCCAGTTCCGCTGAGAGATGCGTCTCTGGGCATCCTATCAACCCTACACACTTTGGTCTCTGAGATCCAGAAGAGGATGCCACAAGTGCCTGTTCCAATGGTCCCCCAGGCACCCGATAAACTGCTGACGGAGAAGAGAAAGCACCCTCCGATGCCCCCTTTTCTGCCGCCACACCAGAGTCAGGCTCTATCTCCCCCCAGTATACCCGGACAAGGGAACAGATACGGCCACGATGACGCCGATATCATTGGAGCGGGCAGCGAGTCCCCGCAGCCTAGGTCAGCCTTGCTGGACGAGGTGGGATCATCCCATCCTGTGGTTGCCAAAGCCTCTGAGCTGTTCCAGCTCGTGCTCGAGGAGACCAGGAAGGAGGGGGTTTCCTGTACCAGAGTCGCGAGGCCAAGAGGAAGACGATGGCAGAACCCCTTCTGGATGAAGTTTGGGAGGAGGACCTGGCCCTCTTAAAGAACCCTTGCACGGCTCCAGCCAAGCAGGATAGGCTGAAGAAGTACCAGGTACCAGAATCCGCACCCAAGTGCCTGAGGTCGCAACCATCGCTGTATTTGGTGGTTTCGGTGACTGCAAGTAACCGGTCATCTAACCCATCCTCGTTTGTCTTCAGTCCATCCGGACAGCAAGGGTAAAAAGTTGGACGCAATGTGGAGGAAGGTAATCTACACCGTGCGTCTACCATCAAGGTGGCCAACACACTGGCAATCCTAGCCAGGTATGACAGGTGGCTGTGATACAAGCTGGGGCCTAATCTGGAGTTCGTACCCAACAAGAGGATGTGTCACAGCCAACTCTTCCAGCGCAAAAGCAGCATGAACTCCTACCTCCCCTTGGCGCCTGGATTGTGTAGAACACAGGCCACCGCGACCCCCACGGGGTTAGGGTCCACGGATTGGATAGGCAGGGGGAATTGGAGAAACCGGGTAGGGGGTTAGGGGAAGGTAATGGATAGGAAATGGGAACAAGGGGTAGGTATGCTCCTCGGCTCTTGTCCTGCGAGCCTTGCTTTTTCTCTGTTGTGCTGACGTGATATACAGCTTTCAGCACCACTCCCACACACATCTCACCCTACACACATGGTTGCGCCACTTCTGCCGCTAAGGCGGAGCGCTCAGTATACCCCTGCACTCATTTGTGCCTCTGCAGTAACTGCGCCTGGATTCGATGGTTGGATCACCAACCTAACACTAAACCCAGCTCTTGAATAACACACCGCACCTGTGGTGCCTAAACAACTTATAAATGATGCCAAAATAAACTAGCAAGAGAAACTTCTTCTGCATTACAACATGCTTACATTGCAGTACGTGAGTGGATAACATAAACAAATAAAGAAGCACTTGGCTCTGGCTTCTTATGCGGTGAGCCTCCGTTGTCCAAGCCCCTGTGTTCAGACACCAGAACGGCGTTATGCCTACCAAAAGGGGGAAACAAATTGTGTGCGCTCTTTAGCCTGTTAGTACTTCTACAGTATTCAGAATGCTGAATTAGTTCATTATGGGACCATGTACATGCTCGCGTTAGGAGCAGATGCCAGTCCTCATGCAGTTATTTTTCAGGTTTCATTGTCTCTAGCGGCTGTTAATTCCCCACGCATTTTTTCCCCAATGCTCTCAGGTGTCTCTACGGGAACCGGGGTCCCTCCCAAGCGGGTATCATGCGTTCGGGGGTTTTGCTGCGCTTCCCAGATATGCATGCACTTATCTTTTGTGTTCGTGGGGCTGAAGATATCACTTCTGGCAAGGGCAAAGCCCCGCGAGGAGCTTGGTTGCTGGAGCTCTCCTTCTGTGCGTCCGATTGGGAAGGAAGACTAGCGCGAACAGAGATCCGAGGCTTGTGCATGCACGATAGTGCCTTCACGTTGCCGTGGGCGTCGGCTTGGGCATTCGCCCGTGAGTTTGCAGGCCCTGTGTCCCTGATGATTTCTTCTGGCAGCTACCGGACTGCTGGGGCTGTAGTCTCTGTGAAACAATGCTTGTTGGGTCACATGGTCTGTTCCCTGTGGGCCCTTAGACCTTTCTCCTGCAGATGTCATCCTGCCACACCAAATACACCTGCAATAACGGCAGAGATGACATCTGAATATGAGAGCCCCCACCACACCTGCCACTACTTTGCGCTGCCCAGGTCTTCGGGTGCACTTTGACAGGATGGAGGCGATCGCCCTCTTCCAGGAGAGATGGTATTTGATCACGCCATCATAGTGGCGCTGGACGTTGACGACACAGGGTACCGCCAGATGGGGAACAGTGTCTGCCTTTGTTGCCGAGGCTGGATGAAGGCAATGAATTTCCGTCAGGTGGTCCAAACGAAGGTACTGGACATGCCTTTCGACTGAGAACCTTTTCGGAAAGGCCGTCGTCGACATGCGATCAATGCAGATACGGAGACGGCCCGTGCCCTGGGCACACTCGAACAGCAATGCTCTTCCTTTCGTTCTTCCAGAGGAAAGCCGGGCAGGTTGTCGAAAGACTTCTCCTCCTTGTACCGTCAGCCTTCCAGATCCACAACCCAGGAAGCCCACAGAGGCCATTCCCAGGTCTACAGAGGCAGTGGTCAGTCTTCGCCAGCAAGGCAGGACGCTGATGCCAAAGCAAGCCTGAACCAGCCAAGTCATTGGGCCCCCACCCGTGCACCCAGGTGGGAGGCCGGCTGTTGAGGTTTATCAGCAAGTGGGGAAAGATCACCACCGACAGATGGGTGCTGGATGCTCTCACCCAAGGACATACCCTGGAATTTCAGCACAGGTTTCTGCAGATCCCACCAGTGGCCAGTCAGGAGAAGCACGTCCCTCAACTCTTGGAAGATGTATGGGCCATGCTACGAAAAGGTGCGATGGAGCTGGTTCCCCAGTGAAGAAGACTGGGGGCGGGGGGGCTGGAGGAACACTCTAGACCTGCAACATCCAAACAAGTACTTTAAGTCTCAGACATTCAGCATAGTCAAGTTGCAGCACGTGCTTGGCCAACTGCAAAGGGGGATTTCTTGACATCTCTGGACCTGGAGAACGCCTACTTCCACGTCCCCATTCACAGAAAACACTGCACGTTTCTATGCTTCATAGTGCAGAGACAGCACTACCAGTTCAAGGCCCTACCGTTTGGCTTAAAAACAGCCCCCAAAGTGTTCACAAAGTACCTGGCACCGGTGGCGGCCCATCTGCGTCTATGGGGGATTCACATATACCGGTACCTCGACGACTGGCTCATCCAGGCCCGCTCACAGGAGTTGGCCATCGGTCAAGCTGCGGACAGATCTGGGATTCTCCATCAATTATCCAAAGTCCTGCTTGACACCTTCGCAGAATGCGCTGTTCCTGGGAGCCACGCTCGATAGTGTCCTGCCTAGCTTCGCCCTTGGGAGAGGGTAGCTTACATTCAGGGGAAGGTGCAGCAGCTGTTGCTGATGAAGACGGCCACGGTGCAGACTATCAAGTCGTTGCTCTGCATGATGTCCTGCATCTACCTCATCTGGCTCTGCAGGTTACAGGTACGACCTCTTGAGAAGCTCCTGGATGCTCGCTGGGTGAAGGTGTCCGGAAACTTCGCGGACAAGGTCACTCTGGACAACGAGTTCCGTCGGGCGATAAGGTATTGGGGCGACCTCTCCAAAATCGACTGTAGCACGGGATTTCAGAACCCTGCATCCAGAAGACTTTCACAATGGACGCTTCCCCAGAAGGCTGGGGAGCCCAAACCGGACATCTTCACACCAGAGGCCTGTGGCTGCCAGAATAGAAAAGTATCTCCAGATCACCATCCTGGATCTGTGGGCGGTGTTCTGGGACCTCAAGTCATTCCTTCCGTCTCTGAAGGGCAAGGTGGTGAAGATCTTCACAGAAAACACCATCACGATGTTCGACATCAGGAAACAAGGGGGCACTCCTCCCCGGGCCTTCTCCAAGGAAGCGCAGGAACTGTGGTGCTGGGCCAACTGACAAGAAATTGTCCTCATCCCCCTTCACCTAGCACAAGTCAAGAACACCATTGCAAACTCCCTCAGCAAGGAGTTGCGCTCCTGCCACCATTGGGAACTTCGGCAGGACCAAGTGAAACACATCTTTGCTAAGTGGGGCAGGCCCCCACAACGACCTATTTGCGACGGCGGCAAACTCCAAATGCCAGAAGTTCGCCAGCAGATTCTGTCAGCCGAAGACCCTGGGGGACGCGTTCTCCTTCCCGTGGGAAGAGATGTTTCTGTATGTGTTTCCTCCATTGCCTCCTGCTACGAGTCATCCACACACTCGGTGTTGAAGGATGATACTCAGCACCCCGACGTGGCCGCGGCAGGTTTGGTACCTGGACCTTCTCAGTCTGTCAGTGTTGCCTGCGGTCAAGCTACCAGCGGTCCCGGATGTTCTCACAAGAGAAGGAGGCACAATCCTGCATCACGACCCAGGATCGCTCAACCTGAGGGCTTTGCTCCTGCAGCCCTAGAGTTTGGAGGATAGGAGTTGCCGGCGGACCGCAGGGAGGTCCTCGCCAGGGCTTCGTCGACTCTGAAGTGCTACGGTCACAAGTGGAAGCGTTTCGCTATGTGGTGCCGGTCGCACAAGATCACCCCTCTGAGTGTCACGGCCCCGCAGAGACTTCTGTACTTGCTATCCTTGGCCAAGGCTGGACTGGCGCACGCCTCAATCAAAGTACATCTGGCGGCTATCTCCCGCTCCACCATGTCTCCAGGAAGGTCTTCACTTTGGTCTCATCGGCTCGTCAAGGAGTTCCTCAGAGGACTTTTTCGATCTTTCCCGCTGATGAAGGCGCCTCCCTCAGCGTGTGAACTAGACTTAGTTTCTGACCAGGCTCATGGGGGTGGGGAGCCCTTCGAGCCTATGTATCAGGCACCTCCAGTTCCTCCTAGAAACTGGCTTTCCTCATGGCCATCACCTCTGCCAAGAGGTGGGGGGGTGAGTTACAGGCCCTGTCCTGCAAACTGCCATACCTGACTTTCCACATATCGAGGGAATTCCGCCTCAACAAACCTTTTGTTAACCGTATATTTCCCGAAACCTTCCTCTCCAGCTGAGAGGGCCTTGCACTTGCTGGACGTTGCCTGTGCCCTGAAGTTCTACGTGGCACGCACGAAGAGTTTTTGAAGAGTTTTCGAAAGACTTCACAACTGTTCGTGAACTTTGGTCCTGTGAACCATAGGAAGGCTTTGTCCAAGGCTTCCATCGGTCCAAGGCTTCCTCCGGTTGCATCATGCACGGTCATCGTTTGCCGAACTGACTGTTAGGGAGAATTCTCTGTAAAGGCTAATTTCCCAAACCTAGTGAGTCCCCCAGCAGCTTTTCTGGATTTTTGGGGTTCATTTTTTTCTCCTGCTAAGAGTGAGACTCTTTTCCTCCCACTCTTAGACATGATTTGAGGTGTTCCTTTGACTTTGTATGTGTTCTATGGGCTATGGGGTCCTTTACCCCATAGGGTTTCATGTGTTTTTGCTATGTGGGTTACACAGCACCCTCCATGCAGTAACCCAGGGGTGTCGTAGCGACCCCCCCCAACATAGGCTCCATACCCTGGGGCTGACTACTGTCTCCCAGGGCATGTAAAGTCACCATTGGCTTTACTAGTCTTAAATTGTGAACAGAACCAGTACAAACCATCATATTGTGGACGTACTGGTCGGGGCAATTCGATTGCCCCGGGGTCTGTTGTTCGAGGGGGGCACTGTCCAGTCCCCGCCGACCGAGTTTTGGCTGGTGGCAGTGGATACTACTTTTTATATTCGACCGCGAATATATTCCTATGGGATTTCCCATTGTTCGAGACTACCACTTTTTAATATAGCCTCGAACATACTGCCGGTTTATTAAATTAATATAAATTCACTGGTTGGTATTTTTTGCCGAAACTTGGTTCCAAAATGGCGTTTGTGTTCTCTTCTGTGACTCCAACCCAAGTCGAGCCCTTTGTTCCACTTTTTGGCGGGCTTCTCCACAGAAGCCTCCAAAAGTGGTGCCACTCTGTCTGGGTACACAGGGGGTGTGGGAGGGGGTTTAGGCACCCTGGACTGAGTTGCCTTGCCAAGCAACCCGGCAACCGAAATACCACAGTTTACCACTACCGCGAAGAAAAGGGTGGTACCTTGTGACAGGGAAACTCCGCGGCTGGTTTCTTCGCTGGCAGTGCAACGACCTTCAGCTTTCCTCCACGTCGAGACCTCCTCTTCCTCTGGACGAAACACCGACTTGCACCCGCTGCCAGGAACAACTGCCCCCGCTGGAGCGTACTTCCCATTTTCAGGTACTGTGTCCCGCCTGGCTTCCCTTGGCACAGATCGTTCGGGGTGACATTAAATCCTCGACCTTCTAACCTAGGCTAGCCTGGGGCCTGTTAACTAACTTTTCCTGACTTCATCTCAATCTTTTGTGAACTATCTACAAAGACTCTTTGGGCATAACCCCACTGTGTGCTCCTGGACACATTTTGCTTGCTCTCTCTAAGAGTGGGCCTGGCATTTGAACTTCCTTGCTATCCAGTAGACTTTGCCTAACCTGCCTCACTGTGGTTCTTTGAAAAGTATTGAAATTGTGTGGTTTCATAACTTTGCCTTTTCCCTCCCTTTTTCTATAACTTATTAGAGTGCCATCTTATGTTAAGCGCTCACCTCTGTCTGAAAATAAGTGGTGTTTCTCACTAAGACCTGTCTAATAAGTAATTTGGGTTGTATACATATATAATAGTGACTGTGTGTTGAATGTACTTGCCTCTTTTGTGCTAGTGTAATTTACAAGTGTCTTTAAATAAATAATTATATACTTTTACACCAAAGCTCTGGTCAATGTTTGCTTGTGCTACTGTATCCCTGTACCTAATGTGTATACTTTGTATACTGCTTAACTCATCTTGAGAGAAGTCTGACTGCTCAGCCACAGCTACCAGGTAAATCTGGGTGGTACAGACTGCTACCAATTGGGTTTACTGCCAACCACCTGTAGTCCTAAATCTTTTGCAGTGGTCCCTAAGGGAACTGCACAGGTTTCTGCCCAACACTGACCGCTACACGGCCGTCCGAGAGCCCATTCCACCAGAGCGATTGCTGCAATGATGGCTTTCATGGCTGTTGTGCCCCTGCTGCACATCTGCAGGGCTGCTACGTGGAGGTCCACGCACACCTTCACGAAGTTCTACCGCGTCGACAGGGATTCAGCCAAGCAGTGCTACGTAACCGGTTCACTTGAGGTGAGTCTGTTTGAGAGTTAAGAGTGAATTGCTTCTGTTGAGCCTTGCCGCCTCCTGTGGTTGTGTAATGTTGTACTACTGTGTATTCCATATTCATGAGCATGTGAATCCATGCTAGACCCCATGCTGGAGAAGGAACAAGTTACTTACCTTTAACTATTGTCCTCCAGCTTGTGTCTGGCATTGATTCACATGCAAACTCTTCCTTCTTCCCCTCTGCGGCTCTTCTTGGTCATACTTCCACTTTACGTGCTTACCAAATCTGAAGAAGGCTGCTGAGGAGGGGCTTAGGGAGAGGGCTGATATTGGCTGGGGGCAGTATGACCCAGAGGACAGTGATTGGTTTATGGGATAAATAACAGTTTTGTAAGTGAAACTGTTTTTCTTTTACGCAGGATTCCCAGCCTGACAAGGGGGAATATTCTTGAGCATGTGAATCCATTCCAGACCCTTGCTGGAGAGCAGTTGTTCTAGGTAAGTAACTTGTTGCTTACTCACAGTAATCTTATTGCTGATCCTTGTATCTGCTTAGATTCACATGCACCCTTCCTTCCTCCCCTCTTGGAGTTGAAGGTACATGGACATCAAATACCTAACACTTCCTCTTATGTACTTGAACACTTCATGCTCCCTTATTTCAGAAACAAAACAATCCGAGGGACTTTGCTTGAAGGCTCATGGGTACTAGTACTTCACACTAGGGATAGTATTACAGACACGCCCAGTCGACGTCTTCCGAAAACAAGCCATGCAATACTCCACACTTAACATTTGATAGCAGCCTATGCAAAGCATGGGAATCTAAGCAGCTACAAGCATGCATCAGAAATACGATTACGGTGAGAGATGCATGTCATATCTGAGGCTTGTGGCTAATAACAGGAGAAAAACTAGAAATATGTCCTCAACATACGCAGAAAACAATACATCTTCTGCACCAGCTAGTCTTTTCTATCAACAATCCACAGCGAACAAAAGCAATTCTTAGTGGAGACCACCAGGGGGCGCAGACAGTATACTAGCTTGAGCCGTCGTCTCCCTCACTGAGTGCAGAACAATGGTGGAATAACTTGTAAATCGCACTGTTTTTCACAAGCAGACATTGGAAAACGAAGTCGGAATCCCTCAAGTATGCAAGGATCGAAGCTGAGCCTCAACTGTGCCCTCCAACCTTCCGAAAGCTGCCCAGACTGAGATGCGGCCTGAGACGACGAGGCAGGAATGGCTGACGCCGCAAAAACCTAGAGGAAGTTACCCAGCCTGCTAGCACACAGCGCAGAACGTTGAGACCTCAGCCGTGCGCCAGAGCGTTCCCATATGTCACCAAGCATGACTGGTAAGCAGTAACGAGGGGCTGTAGAATGCTACCCTTCTATACGCATTTCGTGAGCGCTGTGCTGGGAAGCAAGTTTCACAATGGGATAATAAAAAAAATAAGAGAATGACGTGTTCACCTCAGCGCATAAGGCTTGCAATATTGGCCTCAGCGCCCCCGCTTCAACACGCATCATGATTGGCACACATATCCCACAGTGGGGGCTCCCGCTCAACACCAAGTAGCAAGGAGGCAGTTCAGGCAGCGACCCGGTGCACCTCGCAAGTGCGTCTTGGCAGCGAACCCGGGTGGATCGTGGTATAAGCACATCAAGTCATGAACCCACTGGTGCGCAGCGGCAATTAATAGGCTCCATAACACCTGGAGTCAGCCCCTTAAAGTTGATCATTACTAAGAACTTTGGCAACCTAAGTAAAAACAAAAAAACAAAAGCACTCTTTCAGACTTGGAGGGAACCTGGTTCCCGCACAGACCTCTGACAACTCACCCACGGCAAAGCCAATCCTTCTGAGTACTGCACCACAGTAGGATTCTGTCAGTGCAAAGAGTACTGGAACACAGCGCACACCATTGGCATGGTCGTGGTGGACTTTTAGCAAGGCAACTGGATACATAGCAAACACTGCTGCACTGCAATGACCACTGGTCTTGCAGGAAAGTATAAATGTGCACATCTAATCCCAACCTGCACCCACTCACAGAACTCCGACTGCAAAGCTATCTCCGCAAATCGACAGAAATGGAATCTGAACAGGCAGCGACCCCACTGGATATCCCAAATACAGATCATGATAGCTCAACCAAAGCAGACATATGACTTCTGCTATGGGAAATACGATCTATTTAATCTACTTAACTGAGAAGGTTACTGATCTGCAATACAGAATGGTAAAAGTCGAAGACAAAATAGACTCTTGAAAATGACCAGCTATCCGGAGACCTCACTGTAATGAAGAACAAAGCTAGTCTCCAAGATCTGAAACAAAGAGAGACTTGGCGCAAAACATTGATCTTGAAAACAGAGAGCGGCGATCAAACATTTGCATAAAGGCCCTAAACGAAAAGCCAGGCAAGTCCTCATCTTCCCTGGAGAAATTAGTAAAGGCCCAGATTGGTTCGTTTTTTGACCCCCCCCGCCCCAAATATCCAGACATAGTTGGCTGGATTTCATAGGGCTGAGGTGAGGGTGGGGGGCAGCAAACAGCCTGAAGTTTGTCCTTGCCAAGTGCCTAAAAGCAAGGGGAAAAGAATCAATTGCATTTAAAGGATCAAGCATCAGAATATTCCAAGACTTGTCAGCAACTACACTCTTCAAGCGAAAAAGGCTGCCGCTCGCTCACGACTTGGTTACAAGAGCAAAGATTGTGATATAGATAGGGGGTTCCCCTTTTCCCTAAACTATGAAAATGGCGGAGAGAAATATTGCATCACTTCGGAGGAAGAAGCTCAAGGCGCCTTAGAGGGCCTGCGATCAGGCACTCCAGGAACAAGCCGGAAAGACTCTTGTATGCCTTGGGGTCCTATTGACAAAACAAAGACCTCTTCATCAAAGATAGGCTGTGCACAAGGCTCCAGGAAGTATAAACGTTTTAACACTCCATGAAAGCTGAACATGCGGTGAATGCTTGATAAACTAAAATGTTTCCTTTTTCCTTTTCTTCTCGCAGTCCGGCCTGAAGGGACAGCCCTAACATTTTTTAAGAGAGTTTAAACTGTTATGCTAGAAGTTGTTGTGGGGAGTCCAATATGGGCAATAAAATCCCTACTATGTACGCTCCCCTTTTTCAGTCCTCACAAAGTTGTTTGTGAAACCTCAAATTGCAGTGGTTGTATGTTTCCACCATTCTAAAATTAGGTAGACTTATGTTGTACACAGCTCGGTGAGGGGCCCCTGAAGTGTTGCCCTGTTTATTCTAGGGTGTCTAGGGAGGGGGCGATTTCACATTGTGGTGAAAGGAACGTAGTCTGCAACACACATTTAGCGGAAAAGAAACAGTCATGTAATCATATAGTCCTCAAGCACTGTACACCTCTCTATAAGATCACTTCCATGAGACAGGGGGCAATGCCCCCACTGTGCCCAGGCAGTGAAAGATTCCCTGATTTCTTGAAAGCTAACTACCTGTTCGACATATGGAAAGAGAGGCACCCGCAGAAAAAAGTTGTTACCTTTTACTCCCCGCCTCACTTGACATATTCACAAATCGATTACGTCTTAATAGAAGCCGCATATGAATATGCCATACTCACAGCGACTATTGAGATTATGGGATGGTCTGACCATGAAATGTGTCTATTGAAACTTGACTTGGCCCTTCCTCCGCAGACAAATTGTAGGTAGATTTGTAATGATACTCTCTATAAGGACATGATGTTGGCGACACCCTTGCCGGAGAAATGAAGTTATTTTATCAATGACAAGGGTGAACTCAAATTAATTATAGTATGGGAAGAGGATAAAGCAACATTTTCGGTGTGTCCTGATAGCAGAGGGGGCATTTTGGAACAGAACCAGGTTGTCAAAGGAATCTGCACTAAAAAAAGAAATCGACCATAAAGAACGGCTTCTGCAAACTCAACTGCCCCCAGGACAAAATTCTGACAAACATCAGAACGCTCCGGGAAGAATTGAGTGACTTATGGCACAACAAAGCATTGATCCAGCTCCGTTTTTGGAAGCAAACAAATATGAGGGGTGACAAAACCCATACCATGCTGGCTGCACGCCTGCGAAACCATAGAGCACACAGGGCTGTATACCAGGTCAAAATGAGAATGGGAGAGAACTGATTAACCTGGTTGAGATCACGAATTGCTGCACCTGATTTTATGCTTCCCTATATACTACTGAGGGAAGAGGTACGGAAGAAGACATGGTGGATTACCTAACGAAACTGCCTTGCGTTCTGAAAGCTAATGATAGCGTAGTGCTACCAAATGCCCCGGTAATGATTGAAGAAGTCCAGAATGCTATATCTAAGCTGGCTCTGCACCAGGTCAGGATGGATTTACGCCGGCCTTTTATAAAGCCTACAGGAACTCTTTGGCTCCCTTCTAAGTGAAACTCTTTAACGTTTTAGAAACCAGCCAAGCCCCAGGCCATGGGACCGCTTGGCGAAATGGACCGGGCAGGGACAGTGGTACTCCCCTGTCTTGGCCTTGTATCACATTCAAGGCATACCACTCACACACAAGGCTAACTTTATACAGCACTTTACAAATCCACACACTAGGAGATATTGCGCCTGAGGGCAAATTCATATCATGGGATGACCTTAAATCCAAAGGAGAATGTACCCCCAAAACACAGCTTTTGTACTTTAGACTGCGGGAGGTGTTCAGGCAGATGGCCGGATTTCCCTAATTCCCCCCCTACTACTTCAATGATGGTATATACCACCACACCGACATCTACAAGGAAAATGGTTTCGATCCTGTATGGTATGGCCCGGGCGCCATACCATACCCCCACGCCTGAACCTTTTTAAGGGCAAATGGGAGGACAATTTGGGAAAAACACTGACAGAGGATCAGTGGAACCGGATATGTGCCCAAACTAAAGCCATCTCCATTAATAATAGATTTTGTTTGATTCACTTTAAGTTTCTACACCAGAGCTATTACTCCCCTCTTAGTTTACACAATCTATACCCGCTTAGACCTCCGACCTGTAAGAGATGTTCAGTCCCCAGCAGACTTTTACCATGTAGCCTGGCTCTGTCCCCGCATACAGACTTTATGGTCCGGAATAGCTGAAGCAATATCGCGTATGATCAACACCCCTATCCAACTTGCCCCTGAAATATGGATGTTAGCCCTGGTTGAGTCCGGCACTCGGAGTGAAAAGCGCCTCATCGGCATGGCCTCTGTGGTGGCTAGATCTTGATCATGGGGCAGTAACAAAGCTCCTAATCTTCAACACTGGCTCAATCTGATGTCGAGCTGTGAACAGAGGGAAACAAATTATAATCAAACGCTTCCGCCTAACAGCAGACTTGGGGACTACTGAGCAGCATTCAGGAGCTATATGTCCTGGGAGACAGATCCAGAGCCACTCCCCTGCAGACAGGAAGAAGGGGAGCCTGCAGCGGATTACCCCATTCAGGCTCAGACCTGGTGAAAAACTTACAATGGAGGTGTCTGAATGTTTATAACCCCCACATACGGCGATAGGGTTCAGGACTGTGGAACAGTCTCGACTCTTTGAACACATGAGTAGTTTACCATTCACGTAGTCTGCGACAATTGATGTGCTAGACAAGAATTGTCTGTATAGGCTGGAAGAAGGGAAGGGAAGGGGAGGGTAGGTACAATGTCCTCAGTTGTTATTGCATTGCATTGTTATGTTTACTGTGAAAACTTAATAAAAACAGTTAAAAAAAAAAAAGAAAAGAAACCAGCCAAGCCCCGGCATCATTTACAGAGTCTTGAATTATAGTTATTCCGAAGGAGGGTAAGCATAGCACGGAATGCGCCGCATATCGTTCCATATCACAGATAAACGTGGATGCTAAAATTTACGCAAGTGTTTTGGCAGGCCAGCTCTCCCAGGTCCTACCTCAATTGGTACTTACAGACCAGGTTGGATACGTTAAGGGCAGGCAGGGTGCTGATAATGTTTGCAAGTTTCTGAATCTGATAGACTCCATTAATGACCACTATGATTGTTCTATTCTGCTGTTGATTGATGCAGAGAAAGCATTTGATAGGGCGAAATGGCCTTTTCTGCGTGTAGTTATGTAATGGTTTGGGCTATGCCAACAATGGATAACTGGAGCTCAAGCGTTATATCGAGACACTATATCGAAAGTAATGGTCAACGGTATTGTATTGTATCGGGGACCGTGGTTTTGAATTGAGGCACGCACCACCCTGTCGCTCCTTTTGTTGGCCCTACTCTTGGAGCCGCTTGTGCAAGCTATTCATGCAAATGTCCATATAAAAGTGTTGGTTAAGTTTGGGCACCCAAAACCCAACCAGCAGTGTCCATCCCAGTCCCCTTGACAACATTAGCAGAGTTTGGTAAACGGTCAGGGTTTCGGGATAACTTAAAAAAAAAAAAACAGTAGCGCTCACATCAAAGCAAACCTCTGCTCTTCCATGTCATTTGGTGGCTGACTGGGGATTCCAAAACATTCCAAAGGAATTAAGTATTTGAGAGTTGTAACTACAAAAGAGTTAACACATTATTTTTGTGCACAATCCCTGCCCTTGTGGGAAACCATTATGGCGGATTTGCGGAGGTGGTCTAGAATAGAGCTTTCCTGGACCGCCAGATTGACATCTATCAAGATGAATATACTACCAAGGTTATTTCTCTTCCAATCGCGTCCATTGGTAATCCCAGAATCCTTTCACGTGGAGGCAAAGCGTTTATTACTGAAGTTCCTGTGGGTAGACCAGAAGCCTCGGATATCCTACAAAACAATGATAACGCCCCAGGAGAAGGGGGGGTATGGGCTACCCAGATATATTTGAATATTGTAGAGCATCACAATTACACATACTTTCAGATCACCTGTAGGAAAATATAGAAAAACAGTGGGTAGGTCTTGAAAATTGGGTGTTTTCTCCAGTAACCCTGATCGAATGGTTATGGGTCCCTTAAAGTCCCATGCCTCGTAGAATTTGTGAACACCCAGTACTTGCAGTTTTGTAGTCTCTTTGGCATCCATCACTGGGTAGGGTATGCATGGAGTGACAATATGGCCATCTCCGCTTAGCTGCATCTGTGACCCTTGCCCCCCATAAATGACCTGTTGGTCGATCCAATTCACTTTCAGCCTCAATATGAGGGCGGTCTGGTGAGGGCAGGGCAGATGTGGAAGAATGGCGCCTTTGTGACAAAAGTTGAATTGGAATTAGCGCAGCAGGGCGTCAGTATTCCACTGCTGCAATACCCGAGTGCGTTACTGGACCGCAGTTGGGGCGAGACCTTCTCACGAAAGCTCACTCCCTTGGAACGTGCTCTGAACGAATGCCATGGCTCCAGAGGGTTAATTGTAAAGTTATATTCCTCCTTTATTAACAGGAGCCATTTACTGACACCAGGCACACAAACCAGATGGGAGGCAGAGTTGAGCTTACAAGACAGCCGAGACAACTGGGCAGTGATGTGCAGAGCGGTTTGGTCCACTTCGATCTCCATGTAGTACAGATGCATAATGGAAGGTTACTAATGCAATGGCACCTAACCCGGCAAAGATTAGCAAAAATGTATCCAGGTGTAACCCCATATTGTTGGAGAGGTTTCCCTGAAGTTTGATATTGCTGGCACCAGTGGTGGAGCTGTCAGAAAGTTCAGACATATTGGAAGGAAATTTTGGGTTCCATGCGAGCTGTTGATGGGATTCATGGAAACTTATCCCCATTATTATTATTTGTGGTAGAAACTGACACAGAGGGGACAGACATAGTGCTGTCACATATGCCTTGAAACCTGATTCTGGTGGCCACAGTGTCTTACCATTCGCTGGAAACGCAACACACTACACACAAAGAAGGAATGGTTGAGTAAAGCTTACGCGTTATACTAGAGGCTGTAACGCTCACTTGGTATCCACTGGGACGTCACTCAGCCTGTTCTGACCTATTACGACCTCAAACCCTTCCCTGGAGGCTATTCGACTGGAGACTGGGCCTGAAACACAGGATTGGTAGAGTTGAACTCCCTATTGTCTCTGTGTGCTTGAACCCCTTCTTCCCCGGGGTCCTATCCTTCCCTTTGATCCACAGCTCACCTTGTTTTCTTGGATAGTGTGCTCTCTGTCTTGCTTTCAGCGCAGCAGTGTGTTGATTGATGCAGGCTCGTTGCTTCTTAGTTACTTCACTGGCAAGAGTCCGACAGGTAAGTATAATGAGTCTTTTGAACAGTTCTCTAACTTAGTTCCTTTCCTTCCTTAGATGATGGCTGGCGTCCGGGGATGGCGACGTGCTGCTGAGATGAGTAGCGCTGAAGGTGAGTGAGAGCGGGATGCGCGATGCGACCCTTTCGTATTTGTATTGAACTGAGTTCTTTTTCTGTGTCTTTTAGGTGCCGCAAAGTTTTCAGCATGGATGCCGGTTATGAAGAAGAAATGCGGTGAGTAAGCGCGGTATGCGGCGCCTCTAGATGTTTCCACGCTAACCTGGAGTGGCTTTTCCCTCTTGCAGATGGATGAGAAGTTCTGGAGACAGAGTTCCCCTAGAGTGGCTGGGATTCAGGTAAGAGTTTGAAGCTCGTACAGTCTTTAAAAATAAGCAAAGATTTGCTGAATGCTTAATAATGTCTTTTTTCTGTTCTTTTCCCTTTTCATTACGAAGTGGCTTACCGGGATGGGAATGACACCACCGAAGATGCCCGCAGAACAGAAGGAGCGATGAATGATGGGCAGAAGCGCCGCAAGGTAAGGCTGTTCCTAACGGTGTTCTTGTTCTTGCAGGAGCTGAGCGCAGAAGAAAGCTGTAGGACTACTGGAGACCAATCCGAAAATGGTGAGTGTCACGCTGCAGGTGCAGAAAACTCGAAGCATGTTTCTCAGCCTGGGCGTGGCTTAAATAGTCTCTGGGTATCCGAGGTGTCTCTGGGCTGAACCACACCCAAAAGACTAGACTGCACATGCAGTTCTGGGAACCGAAATATGTGGAGGCATCCATCTTGTCCCCATCAATGCACTACAAGTCCAATCCCCAATGCTATCCTATGGGAGTGAGTGAGTCTGGTGCCACAAGCGCCAAGTCTGACTCTAAGTGGGTATTTGGAGGGATGGAGAGGCCCTTGAGGGCCATGTAGGTGATCGTGGCCTGGCTCCAGCCTGACATCTTTGAGGGCTGGGGACATGAGGGGCATGAATCATGACAATATGTAAATACATTTTATATCTTATTGATATTTTTGCACGCAGGGGGAAGTGTGACTTGGAATTTTGTATCGGTTTTAATCCTGCACTGATTTTATTAGTTTGTTTTATGTTTTCTACTTTTAGAAGAAGGATCCTGGGGTTGTATTGTATTTTTAATCACATCTATTGTAATGTATGTATATATGCATTTTATTGTTCATTTCTTTTCTTATCGAATGTAATTGTAAAGGTTTCTTTTGTAAACCATATACAATAATAATTTTTAAAAATGAGTTCCTTCCATCAACCTACTACCTTCACCTGGTACTGGTTGCTAGTCTATGAAAAGCATGTGATTGTAAGCAGATCAACAAGCCTCAGAAGACAAACATTAAATACCTGTAATTATCTTTCTGATGCTTGTATCTGCTTACATTCACATGTGCCCACCCGTCCTCCCCTTATTGGGAGCAGAAGGTACCATACACAACAGGTTTTTTTTAATGTTACTTAGTCTTACGTCCCGTCCCCTTTCCTCCATACTGTATGGGCGTCCCTTCCTACCTTTTTCACCAGAAAAACCTTCTTCCCCTTTAAATTGTGAAGTGCACGGCCCACGGAGCATGCGCTGCCCTGACGCCACCCTCCGGCGCCACACCTCAGTCCCCTTTTCCACGTCAACGGGAACGGGCTGAATTCACCAGTGCTCCTGGGTTTGGCTTCGGCCATGTAATTCCACGCGCGGATACTTCTTTGTCTTTTTTGTCTTATCTATCATTCAGGTATTCGGTACTCAGGCGTCACCCTCCTCCCTGGCACATGTCGACTTCTACAGGGTTCAGCAGCTGTCAATCCTGGAACAGGCTCTTCCCAACTCCAGACCCCCACGCCCTCTGCCTACGTTGCCTTGTCCCAGACCACGGTTGGCAATCATGTTCGGCATGTGACTCGCTGTCCTCGAAGGCTCTGAAGAACAGACTAGCCAGGTGGAGGGAGCTCTTCCAGAAGTTGCCTCCATAGGATCTCAAGAACTTCGTGAAGCTTGTTAGGCAGAACTATATGCATTACCCTTTGGGAACACTACACACAATTAAGACTACAAGGTGCAGCACAAATTCATCTTTGGTACAAGCCTGTACTACACAGAAAAAGTGGTAGCAGTGGCTGAGCAGCCAGACTTATCTCAAGAGTAAGTGAGCAGTATCAAATAGTTACACAAAGGACAGCAATTACTATGATTCAGGAAAACACAAGGTTTCTAAGTAAAAGAATATATATATATTTATTTACTCAACAGTTGTATAACATTTCACTAAAGTAAAGCAGTCTAAAAAATTACACTCTTAAATACACCACACCACTCTCAATAAGTTCAGACAAGTTAAGCTCACAAAATGAAGTAGGAGCAAAATGGCACTCTAGCAATTTAAAAGGGAGGGAAAGACAAAGTTAGGTAGAAATTGAACCACACCAACAGTTAAATACTCAGGGCAATGGAGCAAGAGGAACTACAGTGATAGAATCGGGTAGAAAAGGCTCAGGGCCAAAATCAATAGGACAAAAGTCTTTTGCTCAAGATCACACAGTTCAGGGTAGTTTGCTGTGAAGTTCGTGCCACGGTTCTGGACGAAGTTGGTCGGCAGAAAAGTAGGTGTTAAAAGAAGAGAAGGACAAGCCCTCGGATTGGCGAAAGATTTCACACACTTTCACCGCGGTTGAACGAAACAGGCAACAGGATTTGCACAATACCTTAAAACGGAGAGGGAGCTGTAGCTGAGGCCGACGTTCCTGGTGGTTCCTGCAGGCTCACGGTTCCTGAAGAGACTGTCAGACTGACACGAAGTAGGAAGACTGGAGGGTCCTGCGCCACCCAGGGAAGAAACCAGCAGCAGAGCAAATCAACAAATAAAAGGTGCGCTCCTTAAAACCCAAGCAGGGTCTGACCGTCCTGGCTATCAGGCCCACTGTACCTCTATACAGTGAATTCGACCAGAGGAGGGGTTCTGGCTTGTAGTTTGGGCAAACTGGTTGGTCCCACCAGCTCAACGGAAGAAGTTTCCTGGAGGATCTTCTCTGTCGTCGGATTTGGAGATTCGGTCCTGCAGCAGGGCTTCACCCTGCGGTTCAGTCATTGGCGGGGTCCTCTTCTTCCCATTCTTCTTTGGTTCTTTCGTTCCAGTGGCGACTCAGCGCTCCCAGTCCCAGAGACCTGCTTTTTATACAGTTTTCCCCCATTCATACAGCCTGGCTGTCGATCACACAGCAGGGTGGCTGGTCTGGCAAGGCCAGTCCCCTTAGCCAATCAGACAAGAGTGCGACTTGGGTTACTAAGGCAACCCATGGTAGGGGTCCGAAGATCCCTCCCTCACATCCTGCCTACCTAGACTATCAGGCGCCTTAAGGAGGGCTTCTGTGCAGAAGCCCGTGAAAAGACAGCGAACAAAGGAATCATCCCCAGTTTGGCACGCTGAGAAAAACACGAGAAAGACTTTAACAAAAACAAATGGCGAATGAACCCAGCTGGACCAAAATAAAATGTATTTCGTCAAGCGGGTTTATGTTGGAGGCTAATATAATAGCCTGGAACAATACCATGTTTATATAGTATAATTGTGGTAGAAAGGTTAGGGTAGATACCACTGCCGTCAGCCAAGTCTAAATGTTAAAAGAGCAAAACAAAGCTCAGAGAGGCACAGACAAAAAGGGATGGGCATTAACCCTTTCCAGTACTCCATGTAAAATGGGGTGTACTGGGTGTGTAGTTTAAAGTGACTATGTAAAGTTAATGGCAACTTTACCGGTTTCTGGGGGACAGTAGTCAGCCCCAGAAAAGGAGTCGGTGGGAAGTCTAAACGACAACCCTGTGTCACTGCACTGAAGGTGCTGTATAACACACAAAAGAGGGGGACTACTGAAGTGGTGTACTCCAGAGTCCACAATCACAAAAACAGATGAAATACACATGGCAAAACCCATGTAAGAGTGGAAAAAAAAGCTCACACTCTTACCAAGTGGAAAAAGTAAACTCCAGAAATCCAGCAAAGCTGATGGGGGACTCACTAGGTGAGGGAAATTAGCTATAGAATGAGAATTCTCCCTAACAGTTCAACCATCATCTCCCTCATCATGCAAAAGCATATACCTTGGAATGCCGTAATACTTGCTGAGGAAGCTACAACAAATACGGAATGCAGCTGCCAGACATCTTGACATCGTCTCAAACTCTTCCGAAGAAACCACATCACACCAACACTAAGGATGCTACATTGGCTCCCAGTCAAAAAACGAATCACCTTCAAAACAATGAGCATAACACACAGAGCAGTCCACTGCAAGGGAGCGGAGTTCATACAAAAGAAAATTACCATCTGCAAACTATCGAACACTTGGATCCAGCAACCACATCGACCTAGAAAGTAAACACTATGCAAGGAAAAAAAGTGTCGCATCATCCTTCTTTTGCACAGCTTTTGAACTTGAACTCCCTCCCGAAAGATCAGAACTACTGAGGACCATTTAAAATTCAGAAAACTTTGAAACACCTGGCTCTTCAGTTCTGAAGGGGAGGAAAACAACTGAACAACATCTACACACCAGAAAATGAGAAAACATACGGAAAGGAACCCCATGAAACCCGTGACTAACCAAACGCACCCAGCATGAACCGAAACCAACTGAAGGGACCTACCCATCAACACAACCCAAAGCACTAAACCATGCAAAATCCAGCAAGAAAAACCTACCAGAACAACTGGGAGTACAGCCATTAATGCGCTCCAGAAAAACCCAACACTCCAATTATCTGATCTCACACACCTTCCAGCATTTAGCCTACTAGCGTATGTTAACCATATGCGGCATGTAGCCTAACTGCGTAAACTAGCCACATTCTACACTCAGTCTGTATGTGTAGGTTAGCCACATTCTGCATCTGGTATAATAATATAGCTAAGCCTAATTACCCCCCCCCGAGACAGACACTATGTAACATCTGTAGCATGCAAGATTTGGCTCCCAGAGACAGATTGTTGGGATGGAAAATGCATCCCACTTGGATAAACTGTTGGGAGCAAGAAATGTATCACACCTAGATGGATTGTTTAGAGATAGGAAGTCTGTTGCACTGGGGTGGATTGCGGGGGGGGGGGGGTTGGAGATGCGTCACACTTGGAGGGACAGTTGGGGAAGTGCAGCACACTTGAATGGAGTGTGTGTTCAACTTGGATGGACAGTTATGAGCGGGCGATGTATCACACTTTTGCCAGGGATTGGGCGGGGGGCGTTGGGGAGAGAAATGCGCTGCACTGGATTGTTTGGGGGCAGAAACTGTACTGCAATTGGATGGAATATTGGGGACATGGAATGCATCTCATCTGGATGGATTGCTGGGGGTGGAAAAGGCATCGCACTTGTATGAACTGTTGAGGTAGGGAAACGTATCGCATTTGGAGGGATTGTTGGGTGTAGGAAATGTATTCCCACTAACTAACTGTTCTGAAAACTTCCCTTTCTGCATACACGCCCGCAAACTCTGAACTAAACGCAACCACTCCTCTACCACACCACACACTGCATGCACTTCACAACACCTAACATGAAAACAAACCACACACAATCGCACCTCAACACTGCCTGATGGCTACCGACCGAAAACGCGCCACTGCTCAGTGACTGGTTTCTCCGAACTGAAGTTGCCAACAACACATCAAAGCTCTCTTGCTAGTCTCCCTCTCAATCCAACTAACAAACCATGCAATCTTCCTTCCTTTGCGGACCCATCAGAGCGCCAAGACACCACGCAACTGGCAACAGTGCATGTGTTAGGGAGAATTCTCATTCAATGGCTAATTTCCCTTCCCTAGTGAGTCCCTCGGCAGCTTTGCTGGATTTCTGGAGTTGACTTTTTTCCACTTGGTAAGAGTGTGAGCTTTTCCCCCACTCTTACCTGTGTTTTGCCAAATGTATCTCATCTGTTTTTGTGATTGTAGACTCTGGAACACACCACTTCAGTAGCCCCACTTTTGTGTGTTATAGAGCACCTTCAGAGCAGTGACACAGGGTTGTCTTTTAGGCTTCCCACCGACTCCATTTCTGGGGCTGACTACTGTCCCCCAGAAAAGGGTAAAGTTGCCATTAACTTTGCATAGTCATTGAACCACAGATCCAGTACACCCCATCTTACATGGAGTATTGGAAAGGGTTAATCCCGAGCCCTTTCTATCTGTACCTCCTAGAGAATTCTTGTGCTCTTTTAACGTTTAGACTTGGCTGGTGGCAGTGGTGTCTACCCTAACTTTTCTACAGCGATTATACTATATAAACGTGGTATTGTTTTAGGCTATTTGATTAGCCTCGAACATAAACCTGCTTGACCAAATACTCTTTTGGCTCTGGTCTGGTTTATTCGCCATTTCTTTTTGTTAAAGTCCTTCTTGTGTTTTACCTTGGGCGGCAAAACAGGTTTACCTTCTTTGTTCGTCTTTTGGCGGGCTTCTGCCAAGAACTCCTCCTCTATGTGCCTGGGTGTCTAGGTGGGCTGAATGTGAGGGAGGGGTGTAGCCACCCCTTGCACAGGGTATCCCTAGAAACCCAAGTCGCACTTTGTCATGATTGGCTTAGGTGGTTGTCTGGGCTGGACAACCCCCCCTGCTGCGTGATTGACAGCCAGGCTGCGTGAATGGGGGATTTTCGCATAAAGGGCAGGACTCTTGGGCTGGAAGTCAGTCGCCACTGGAGCTACAAGGAACCGAAGAGAAGCAGAGAAGAAGATGGCTGCTGCAACTACCCCGTCCCGGTGAAGCCTTGCTGCAGTCCTGTGCGATCTACCCTTCGACGACCAGAAAAGATCCGGTCCGGGGTAGTCTTCCCTTGAGCCTGGTGGGGTCAACCAGCTTATCTTCCACAGCCAGAGGATCCTCTTCGTGGTCGAAATCGCTGCACACTGCTGTAGTGGTCCAGATAGCCATCTGAAGAGCCTCTCCTGTTTTTAAAGGAGCGCACCCTTTATTCGCTGTCGCTGCTGCTGGCTTCATCCCGGAGTGGTACAGGCCCCTCCAGACGTCTTCCTTCGCGTCTCCATGACCGAAGCACCAGGAACCGTGGGTCTGCATGGAACTACCAGGAACAACTGCATTGGCACCAGCTTCTTCCTTGAATAAGGTACTGTGTTCTGCTTCGAGGAACTAGGGTGAATCCCTTTTCTCCTCATCCAAGGCTTGCCCTTGTCTTCCCTCATAACTTTTGCTTCCTCTGTTGACAATAACCAAGTACTCCTTGCAACGTTGAATCTTGAACTGTCTGACTGTGTGATCCTCGACAACAGGGACCCGGTTCCACTAGACACTGGCTCCGGCCTATTGACTTTTGTATTTCTGTCAGCGTGTGTTCTCTGATTCTGTCTGACTTGACACAAGTATTGCCTATGATTTTTGCCCCCAACTCTCTCTGGTTAACTCAGGTGCTAAGTGTGTTTTTGCCCCGGTAACATTTATTTTCGCGGATACGCGTATCTTTCGTGAGACCGAACTGTCATTGCTGTCAAAAAGTGATCGCATATGTATTCCCGGTGACGTCTTTTGTTTCACAACACCGGTCCGTTAAAACATAGGGTACTTACCTTGAGTTATACTGTACCAAGTGAATTGGTTGTTTGTAGTGCATTTTACGTGTGGTATTGAATTAATAGAATTTTAGTGTTTTACAGAAGGTTTAAAAATAAATGTACTTATATTTTTTACCTGAAACCTTGAGTCAGTGTTTGCTTGAGTCACAGTAATTGTGGTCCCTTTGTGTAATCTCTGCTACTGCTCATATACCCTTGAGATAAGCCTGGCTGCTCCGCTACTGCTACCACTTTAACATAGTAGCACAGGCTTGTACCACCAAAGGTGAACTTGTATTACCACTTGTAGTCTTAATTGTGTGTAGTGGTCCCTAAGGGCACTGCACAGGATTCTGCCTAACAGTATGTGCGGGACAAAACCCATTAAAATTAACTCACTTCGATCCAGCATACCTGTGATGCAGTCCGTTGCCGTATTATCTGGCATTACACTGCCGCGCTTTCTGCCACGCTTTGCATTAATAACCCAGACCCCATGCACCACTCGCTCATCAAATTCTTAGCAGCTCCCTTCTTTGTAACTTTTACGTCAGTGTGTACAATGTTCACCCGATAGTCTGATTTCAAGCCTGCACACCTGTTTACCTCTTTGTGTCTGACATATATTTCTCCCAGCCCTTTGAAGTTGTTCAGTACACCACTTGTAGTCCTGTGTGTTTTGCAGATACTCTGCTTTTGTGCTCTTCTGTGACATTCTCCCAACTTTGAGATTTGCAACAAAATCCTCCGGGAAGACTCCTCTGATTTTTGCTGGCTTACGTTTATTTTTTTTTCCATTTATAAAGCGCACAAAAGGCCCTTGGGCATCGTGGTGCTGTTACAGAAGTCTTAGTTGCATAGGTGCTTACATAAAACATACATGGTGCCTAACCCCTTGTTGCAGGGTGGTAGAAGAATACAAATGCAAAAGTCAATTAGGCGGCAGATACATGTGCCTAAACCTACGTTGCAGGGCGGCAGCAGCACATAAATGCAATAGTCAGTTAGGTGGGCACTATCTGGCTTGGAGGAATGGGATATGGGGAGGGGGAGGAAGGAGAGGACTTCAGGGAGGGTGGGGGGCAGCAAGCAGGCCAGAAGTGGGCCTGGGGGGGGCACTCACACCAGCATCACGGGGGACCAGGCGGGTGGGGGACGCACACCGGCATCACTTTTTTCCCCTTTACTGCTCTCCCTTACCTAGTTAAAGTTTGGAGATCTTCAAAGCCACCGGCTAGCTCCTCGAGATCCTCTCTGCATGTTGTGGCATGTGGTTGGGGGACCAAGATACCCTGTATATGTTGTTGCCGCTTGAGGTTCTTCAAATACGTGTGCTTAATAGTTTGGTGTGGGGAAGCATCACATACTGGATGTTTCTGTTTCACGAATCTGTTAGCTTGGTGAATTCTTTTTTAGCTTTCAGAACCATGCTTGTGAGATCTGGTTAGCAGCTTATGCTGGCTTTTTTATAAGCACATTACCAGTTGTCCTGGCCACTCGCAAAAAATGTTATACTAGTCTATGTAGATGAGCACTTGTGCCACAGTTGGACTTCGGGGATATTCAGGGGGACAGTACGGGTCCTTTTGACATGTGCATATGTTCGATCAGGAAAAACTTGTGAACAGATGTTAATGCCAGTGTGCTTTTAATTGGCTTGTCCACAGACATTTCCGTTGTCTTAATGATGGCGGTCTCTGGCATCTCTTTAATCAGTATGTTGCTCATTTAGTGACTCTCGGTCCACAGCCTACGTTTCTGCTGCATTAAGAATGGTGGTAGGCCCGTGGACCTGGTCCAAGTTGCCATTAAGTTGTCTGCGGTAACCCATACTCTGCGCTCTGCTTCTGAGTTTTTGGATGCCAGCTCCCTGTATGCAGTACATTGCCACACTTGCGATTAACCGATTCCTGGTTTCTCCAATTCTTTGCAAGATATCGGGGGGGATGACGGGGGTTGGCATGGCTCCCTGTTTGTTCTCCCGGTCTTTCCCTCCAGCTGCTCCAGATTATCGATGTTCTGTGCTGGTCGAGCCTCAAGTGCTGCCTTTGCTGTTATGAATGAATCCCATTTTCTGCAGTTTCTTTGCTAATTAACACCTATATCTGAGCTTTTTAATTCATCGCTTTTTTAGTGTAAGTAACGGGAACTCTGCATCACACTCACAACTGCATGATGGTACCCCGCTACCTCTGAAACGTTCTTTTTGGTGGGTGAATTGATATCTCTGATTTCCCATTGCTCTCCTGCCTGCCTACCTATCTATATTTAGTATTGTATATTATGGGGAAGTTGTGAACTTCTTTTTTGTGAGTTCTGTTATTTCATTGTGTTGGCCAGCGGGTGAAAAGTGTGGAACTGATGGAATGGTGTTTGTGGCTTTAGGTATACATACTGACTACCAATTGCACCATAAAATGCCCCAAGGAGCCCTAATGGAGTTGATAATGTGACTTCACATGGGCGCTTTTTAAAATGTTTCCAGGCAGACTACGTCTGAGATGGATTCAGAATATGTGGGCGGAATCATATCAAATCATTTTGTTGCACATTGTACTGTCCTTTTGAGCAGTTTTATGACCTTGGCATTAGATCGCAGGTCTTCTATGGCCGCTACCTCTGCTATTATGTTGGATTCTGTTGTTTTCTGTGGAATGTTATCAATGTCATTTCGAGCAAGTCTCATTGATGCATGCAATGCATGATGGATTGACGGTGGAAAAAACATGCATTTTAGGCTGAACGTTTTACGGTATTCAGTTTTTCTCATCTTTTCTTTGCTAAAGAAACCAGTCAATCAGAGAAGCCTCCCGAAGTAGTAAAAGTGCATTTCCAGCATGAATGGGTTTAATGGATCGGTTTGTACGAATCCTAAACCTTAATTAAAAACTATGTGTGAGCAGGAGAGCAAATGTTTACAAGTTTCTGACTAGGTTGTCTGGCATTATTTACAGTTGTAATCGTTTTTGGCTTCTTTTGCGGAACTTGGTTCCCCAGTGTTGTCATGCCCCACATCCTCTACCTCTTCTTAGACTTCTCTTTTGATTCTTATGGCCTAAAAAGGGCTGCGTGTTGCTTTGGTAGAGATTGTGGATAAGCAGACAAGTTGTTCATAGGCATACTGGTACATCGAAGGGATGATGTGACGCTTTCTTTGGTGTTATCTTGTCCGTTGTCCTTTCAGCTGTGGATACACTTGGACACAACTTTAATCAGAGTGTACTTTTCAGAATTTGCCATGTTTAAAGTGACCCAGTTCGTCTTTTTGGATCACATTAGAGTAGCTCGGTCATATGCTGTAGCGTTTCAGGTTCTTTGTAGTGTTGACCACTCCATTTTCGCTTTACATTTGTTGAGTTGGAATTTTGTTAACAACATCATTTAGGATTCTCTTGGCCTCGTGTTGGTTGATTAAATATGCCGAAGCTTCTAGTGATAGTTTCCTGTAATATTTGCATACCGTGGTGAGTGCTGTACAAGGTTTTTATTTTATCTGTGATTGAATACATTTTGAATCAATTAACTGATATTTTCTACACAAAAGCCCTATTCATCGATTATTGGAAACAGTCTAAGGATTTTGTGATCTGAAAACGAATTGGCTTATGTGACATTTAGTGGAAATGCAGCCAAAGACTGTGGCCATTGCGTTATTCATGCCTCAAAAACAAGTGTGTTGCTAGTTTTACTATAAGTGAGAAGAAGAGTGAGTAATAAAAGACATGCTATGAGAAAGGTAAATTAGGTCAACAGTGCTAAGAGCTGTGCCATTAATCCCAAGAAAGTATGAAATCATTCTAAATTGCCCAAGCTAGCCTAATATGTCAGTATCGATGGTGCTTGTAAAACCCACAACTGATGACATCTGGATATAGTAAGTCAAAAGAACTATAAATACAAAGAGTAACAAGAATTCATAGTTAATAATTTGGCCTATGATTGGATATATCCATGAAGCCCTTTCCCTGGGATGAGTCCACTTCCCTTACTCTAAGGAGAGACACTTCATCAGGTTGCATTTTCTCAACAACTGGGTAGTGTCTTGCAGAGAAGCCTTTCACACTGAAGTTTACTCATTGCACCTTCAGAGTGTTTGGAATGCTCATTTATTAAGCACTTTTAGTAGAACATGGGGCTTCCAAACAAATGATCCGCTGTTCTGGGCCCCAAAACCATGCTTCCCATCTTACTTTATGCACCTACATGTTTGGGGAGTTGTTTAATCAAAATTACAGACAAGTCTATTTGCGCTTATGAGTTTGCCCCTTTAATGCAGCCTTACAACTTGGTCCTTCCTTTCCTCTCTCACTCTCTATCTGTGGTGTTCAGGGGTCTAACTTCTCTCCCTGGCTTTTCAACCAATACCTGGCACCCCTCGCCCACTGCATTGCTGCTCTCTGTTCCAAATTTCAATGCTATGCGGATGACACCCAGCTTGTTTTCAGGCTCCCCTCTGCCTTCTCCCTCTCTCTTCTCTGACCGTCACTGCAATCCAGGAGTGGTGTGCCGCCAATGACCTATGCCTTAACACTAGTAAGACACAGATCCTCCTCATCGGCGCACCTGCCTTTCCTGTCACTCTCTGGCCGGCCTCCATGGGCCCGCTTCCTACTCCCACCTCTGAGGCTAAGAACCTCGGGGTCATCTTTGACTCCATACTCTCCTGCTCTCCCCACATCTCTGTCTCTAAGAAGTCAAACTACCAGCTGCACCTCCTCAGAGGTAATCTTCCTTACCTCTCCTTCCCCCAGAAGCTCACTGTCTCCAGAGCTCTGGTCCTCTCTAGGCTGACCTAATGCAACAGTCACTTTATAAATCTGCCTGCTTCTACTGTCCGCCCTCCACAACTCATCCAGAACAGGACTGCAAGACTTTTCCTTGGCCTCAAGCCCAGGGATCGTATCTCTCCAGCCCTGAAATCTCTACATTGGCCCTCAGCGGCTGCAAGGATTAAGTTCAAGAGTCTCTTCATTGTCCACAAGGCCTTCTGGGGCCTGGGCCCACTATACCTTCAACTCTCCCTTCAGAAATTCCGTCCTACTCAAGTTCTTCGCTCCTCCACCTCCAACTCCCTCAGGCTCAGTCGCTTCTCCAAGCAACGAGTTGGCGGTAGATCTCTAGCTTCAGCTGGGGCCTCCCTCTGGAATAGTCTCCCTGCCTCTCTGAAACTTGAGGAAAACCATCCTTGGTTCCGGAAACACCTCAAGACCTTCCTCTTTGCTTATGCTTTCTCTCTTCCTCTCCCCTGCTGATCTGTCTGCTATTGCAACTGGGCACCTGGTTACCCTCTGAAATCGAGCCCAGGTCCCTGCCCACCCAGCTGCATACCTCTATTGCAGACTGGCAACCCTTGCACTTGAGTCTGTATCTGAAACCCAACAGTCCCCTTACCTGCACTTATTGACACCCGTTGTCCGCGCTTAAATCTTGCACTTACCACCTGCTGGCCGCACTACTGATTGTTGTCTTGATCACTTGTCAGCACCTTCCACTCCTCCCCTTCCCCCGGCACTTTTTCCCCCCCTTCCCTGCACTTGCGCAATCTCAATGTCACTGGGCCTAGTAAGACTGTTGTCTTGTCCCCCCTTGTACTCCTCCCTTGTCTCGTCTCGCCTTGAAACACGTGTGTATAGGCGCCCTATAAATAAAATATCATATACAACTGTTTCTTAACCATGTAGTTAACATTGTTAGTGTTTAGTCTTAGAGCACCTTTGTACAGTCTACAACAAGAACTAACAGCTCTTTCGTTGCGGTGTAAATATGTATGGAGAGGAAGCATTCATCATTCCATAGATCTTTTTCCATCATTGTCATTATGTCCCCTGGGAGATGGGGAAGGCCACGTACTTTATTTGTTTAAATAAGTTGACTTAGGGGTGGGCGGGACGGCTCCCCTGACTAACTGTTGCCCATGGAGGCTCATCCTCTTTTCTCCCTTATACACTCACTGCTGCTTCTTTTTTTCCACTCTCGTATGCTTGCATTTATTTGGGGCTTCTAACTAGGGTGCCTGTTCCTCCTCACAGCAAATACAAGCACATTCCTGCAGCAGAAGCTCAACGATTCTCCTGACAGCTGCCCGTTTTAATGTTCGGTCGCAATGACGGCATGTATATAATCCACCTTTGTGTTGTCGATCATTTTCTTGGTAAACACCATGTCGGGTGGAAGTCGCATACCCTGAAAGACTATTAGATCGCTTGGCCCATCTTGCGTACAGTACAAATAGGTGTCATTTTTAAAAAGCAAAATCTGTCTAAAGGGAAGTTCTTCTCGAACAAAAAACATGTGACTGTTGTACGATGGAAGCAAAGCCCATTTCCAAGTTCATTCGCAATGTTTTTTATTGCATTAGATAGTTTGTTTAAATAGTGTCGAACTAGTCCAATGCTGTTAAGATTGATTGTCCTTTACATAAATCACAAAGCATAAAGTAGAAGGAAATGTAAAGTTGCAATTGTGTCGCGATTGTCTGATGCTAATCTACTTCTTCCCAATCAGTTTATTTTTCTTCCGGTTTGTTACTGGATTATATGTCGAATTAGTCTGCTTTATGCACTTTGTCCGTATGCTATCAGTGTCTTATTGAATATGTTCCATACCATCATACATTGCACATTAATTAAAATGCAATGTACCCTGGCAGTCACTCCCAGCATCTGTGTATCGAAACCTATTTGACACCTGAATTAGTGAAGGCGACGTAATTCCTTAACCTGCATATATTGTTAGTCTGTGTGTTTAAAGTAATTCCACTTTTAGCACGTGATTACTTGATATAATTAGCTTTTCATTGTCTGGTTAATTTCCGTTACCTTTCCGTTTCCTTTTGCTGTTCTTGCTTTGTTGTGGTCTTGTACTAATGTTCTTTCTCTGTAGTTGTATCCGTTAAACCTGTTATCTGTTTTTGTAAACTATAGTAAGTTTTCTTTTCTATCCCATTCTGTTGATTGCAATTTTGAACGCTGAATAAGTGCCACTTTTGTGAAATGTTGCATGAACATGTATTGGTTTAATTACAAACTAAAAAGAAATGTACAGTAAACTAAGTCGTTTGATTTGGCTTTGAAATTAAATCTTCCTACTTATGCTTTTGCCAGTCTTCAACCACTGAATAAATGTTTTGTCCTGTCTATTAATGTCGTTTCATGTTTGTGTGCGCCCTGATGCCTAAGGCATCCCGGCACTATACACAAGTAAATAAATAAAATAAACTAATATATTTAAATATTAAATGTTGTACATTTTGATGATCACTCCATGAAACGATGTTTCTGTGATTAGGAGACAGCTCTTTCAATGGAGTATGAAAAACTGTATTTTAACCATAAGGATCTTGATGCAAGGTTATTTTTTGATGATGATGAAACGATGAAGCCTAATATTCACGGATGGTAAGTTCTTTTTATAAGTATTTTAAACTAAAATGAAATGCTCAGTACTTTATATGATCAGCGATGTAGGGTAGATTTACCGCTGTAAAATGTTTCCTCTTGTGTGAGATTGCAGAAGAAAATATTTTCTTTGCTGGTGCCAACATACAGATAAAGGTCGAAGCAAAGTTTAAATAAAACTGCGGAACACAAAAAAAGCAACCCCAACTATATTAAAATACTGTTCTGAGTGAGAATACATTCTATAGAACGGGCTATTTGAGCCATGTTCATTCTTAGTAGAGGGGCTCCCACACATTTTATATATTATCTTTAAGGCATAAACATTTTGCTTACTCAGCATAATTTGTATATACAAGTTTGGAGTGTTAAAGAGAACATATCAATTATCGAATTAGCACAATGCAAACATTATTTTTTAAAATGTGTTTATATATAATTTGCATGTTTTTTTTAATGTGTATTCAATTTTGTGTTTGTGTGCTTTTTCGAAAAAGGAATAAAGTTGATTTTATCTAGCCCATCCCATACTAAAATGAATCCGTGTCTGTTGATCTAATAGCAACGTAATTTGATCAGGACTACACAATGTGGTCAAGCAGTAAAGCTGGGATTTCAGCCCATAAATTTCAGTTTACAGTTTCGGCAGCAGACCACATTTACACCCACCCCTACTTTAGTTCTAGAACCCACGTACAGTGTTTACCGCATAATTGCCTTTCAAATGTTAAAATAGTAATCTCTGTTTAACACAGCTGAATTTGTATATTTCCTGATGAAATAACCTGGATGTGTATTAAAAAAAAAGCTTTACAGAAACTTGAGGTAAACCATTAGGTTTCACTTTAAAAAATGGGTCAAAGGGCACAACCAAGAATGCATATCTGCCAATGATTACAAGTTCGTCTATGAAATAAAAATGTATTTCTGCTCTTTTCTATAGTACAATGTCAAATGCAAGGAAGGCAAAAAATAATTTTTATGTTAAAATCGCTAGACAGATTTGCCATTAATAAGTCCCTTAAAATGTGATAAACCTATAGATTGCTTCTGTATATCAATGGAGGGAAAGGTCTGCCAAATGTGCAAAATAATTGGATATCTTAAGCAAGGAACTTGCTCTCAGGATATTTGTGAAAGTACTTTCACAAAAAGCCTGTCATCGGAGTTTGAGGGGAAAAACAAACCCTTAACCCGTAATCTGGGTTAATAGGGTCCTAATATAAATATTAAAATGGACAGGTGAAAGCAGGCCCCCACACATGTCCCCCAGCACCCCCACCCCCCAGCGGTGCAGGGCACCTGTCAGCAGGTCCCCGCTCATGTCCCCCAGCACCCCCACCCCCCAGAAGTGCAGGGCACTTGCCAGCAGGCCCCCACTCATGTCCCCCAGCACTCCTACCCCCCCAGCAGTGCAGGGCACCTGCCAGCAGGCCCCCACTCATGTCCTACTCCTGTCCCACTCATGTCCCCCAGCACCTCCACCCCCCAGCAGTGCAGGGCACCTGCCAGCAGGCCTCCACACATGTCCCCCAGCACCCCACCCCCCCAGCAGTCAGGGGCACCTGCCAGCAGGCCCCCACACATGTCCCGCAGCACCCCCACCCCCCAGCAGTGAGGAGCACCTGCCAGCAGGCCCCCCACTCATGTCCCCCAGCCCCTCCACCCCCCAGCATTGACGGGCACCTGCCAGCAGGCCCCGACACATGTACCCCAGCACCCCCACCCCCCAGCAGTGCAGGGCACCTGCCAGCAGGCCCCCACACATGTCCCCCAGCCAACACGTCATCACAATCCAGATCCCTGGATCTTATGGCCACCCAAATCCCACCCCACGCCACCCCAGTCCAAACACCCAACCAAGCTTTACATCCACTCCAAATTGAAATCCCCATTATATGATAGATCACAAATAAGCAGTATGCGCATGAGTACAAGTCTGTCAGACCCACGCAATGGCAACACATGACTGAGAAAACCCACATTGTGACATGCATGAAACCAATGATAGAAGACCACACATTGAAGTAAGAAACAAAAATGTATTCAATTCAAAATGAAGGGAATTAAATCAAAACACACAATAATGCCAATAATAATCAAAATGCAGCACGTCCCAAAAAATGATAGATAAATAAAATGAGAATCGAAATTAATCCAAATGAAAATGTGTCCAAAGTCACTGTCCAACAAAGCAAATCCAAAGGGAAAGAAAAGCGTAATATCCATTGCTCCATGGTGAAAAAAAAAGATGGAGAAAAATCCACTGTAAAACTATGTACAAATAGCAAATCCAGGGTCCATGAGCCCAACTACCTAAATGAAACCTACAATGAAACCTACCTAATTTCTAACTATATACAAAAATGTGGGCCATAGTCCATGTGCCCCAAATGAAAGAAAAAAGAAATGAAACTTAACACTAATGAACTATATACAATGGCGGGGGGCAAGTCCAACGGCACCCTTGTTGATGTCATGGGCCAGGGCATCATCGAACTCCTGTTCAATGTCTTGGAGGCGGGCCTGTTCTCTGGCCCCAAGCTCTCGCAGGGATAACCCCATGTCCACCTCCAACTCCCTGCGAATTCCCTCGAGGCACTCAGCCCGCCTCAGCGCCCTGCGCATGGAGTTCTCCGCCCTGAGCATTGTGAGCCATGCCTCCTCCGCCCACCGCCGCTCCGCACCTATCTGCTGGCCCAACCGCTGCCACACGGAAGACCCTCCCATTGCAGGGTCCTCCTGCCCTCCGGCCGATGCCTGCCCCTCTGATGTAGATGGCTCCGAGCCATGATGCCTCCCACGTTGAGCCTGCCGCTGCCTCCGACGCAACTGCCTCTGCCAGCACAACGGCATCCAGGCTGTTGGAATCCACAGACGCCGTCGTGCACGTGCCCTGCCCGATGATGCCGGCACATCCTCCATCTGCTGGGGTCCAGTTGCTGGGGTGTCCACCCCTGCTGGACCTCCGACTCCCGACTGTGGCAGGGATGGGATCCCCACCAAGCTGGCTGCGTTGGTCAGGGCAGGTCCACAGGGGGCCCTGGTAGCATCTGGGCCGGAAGACGGCATATAGAACGACTGGCGCTGTTAGCGATATTCAATCAACACTACAGCTAAGTCAATGCCTAGTCTGGGATGCTGAGGAAAACCCTTATTGATGTATTTTTATGTCTAGTTCAGTACTCTGGATGACAACCCTTGTATAACACACCACTCTTAGAATCCCCCTGACCCCACTGAGCCAAGAAGCAGGTTTGTTTTGCAAATTTAAAAGGTTTATTTGGACAATTCAACAATATATATCTATCACACTTTATAAATAAATTGATAACTGATATCACACTTTAGAATATGATCGTGATCAACAATGGATAATGTTACAGGGGTACACTGATTTGGTTACTTAGGAGTAGTGTAGAGGATGAGGTAGCTGAAAATGCTTGATGGTTTCAAGGAAATGCAAGGTGAAATAAAATTCAGTACAGAAATAACTTATGATTTTAGCAAAAAGTAATATGATCACTTTTTCTTGACAATTCACTCCCCCCTATGCAATGTAAGAAATGGAAGGAGAGCACACAGTCTTCAAGAATCCCAACAAATCACACTTTATAATGCAATACACAGTTCCCCCAGCAAGCTTAGAGAAAACAGGGATGAGTTTTAAACACAGGCAAATTACTTTAATGTGGTTTGCAAGGAAGTGAAAAGGTGCTAAACTTGCTTTTAATTCCCTCTAGAGGTTCAGGGTGAGTGAGATGCTTGTTGGTATTAGTTCAGGCTCACTTTAGCAATGCTCTATGAGTTATTACCAGGTTGCAAACGGATTCTAACAAAGGAAAGAATGGAGCTGCTATTTTGACAAGTGGAGAAATTGAGCCAAATCGCGGTAAATTTCGCGAGTGCGTAGATCGCGATTGTGGAAAAAGTATAGGGAGTAGGAAGTCTGGTCTAGATTTCTAGGAGGCTGTTCTAATTAGGTTAAAATGGTTTGGATTACATTATTTTAACTAAGAGATTGGGTTCTGCACAGTTCTGGTGGATACTCACTCCTAATTTTGAAATGAATGGGCCTCGTCACGGATCTGGTCAACTGGACTGGACTGGGCGGTTCTGCTCACAGCGTCTGGGTCTCTGGTTCTGCTCACAGCGGTCTGGGTCAGCTCTCTGGATACAGCGGCCTGTGGTTCTCTGGATCTCTGGTCTGGTCTCTGGCAATTGTTCTTGGCAAAAGAATTCAGACAGCTCGCCCGGCTGTGGAATAGTTTGCAAATGACTTTAAGGATGCTGAGGCCTGCTGAGAAGAGTTCTCAGTTTGTGGGTTAAGGCCCTTGCTTTAAGTTCTGAAGTAAAGTTCTGGTCTTTGAAGATTGATGGATGTGAAGTCTGGAGTCTCCCGGCAGAGCGTCCCGCAGAACATGGAATTGAATGTCTCTACCTGTCCCAGCAGTCTCTTTTTATGTGTTTTGGAAGTGGGTGTGTGCGTGGCATAACTGAGCCTGCACCTCTCTACTTGTCATTGGCCCAATTCTCCCCTCTCCCATGAATGGGGGATTTGGGTTGGGAGTCAGAGTAATGAGGTCTGTTTATGGGTCAGAGGATCCTCCCCTGGTCAATTTACCCACAAATCTATATTTGATTCAAATACATATTTCCCAGGTACACAAGTGGTTGACATTACATGTACATATGGCACCTTGCTTAAGGTAGTCTCGGTTTCGCCTCTGGCGTTTCTAGGAGCTTGCATTCAAAAATGGAAACTTATTTTCGATTTTAGTGGGTTGTGCAATATGGGATTTTCATCAAAAATTATACAAAGGTACATTTCCCTTCCACATATATCCCAGTAACTTTCCATGTCTCTAGCTTAAACACATTGTCTACAATACTCATAATTAGCAGGGTTTTGCCCCAGAACATGGTACAAATTGGAGTTTGGACTCAAATCGTGAGGGCATTTTTCAAACTAAGACTCTCAAAGTTGTACATTCCTGTCATTTGGTTACAATAAGTTATCGCGATTTCTATAAAATATATATTTGTTGCAATTCAACTCCCCAAGTGTTTGGGTCCGCCTCCAGAAGTCTGGGTGGGTCAGTGATCACATGTCTCTCCTTGCTGGCAGAGGGCTGTTGACAGGAAACACTCAAAATTAACATACCCCATTCAACAGAAAGAGCCTTTTGTGTGGGCTCCAGCAGGCTGCCTGGAAGTCTCTCCTCAATCAATCAACAGGGTCATGTGATATCCTGCCTCCTGGTGTGGGAATCTGTGAGGTGTTAAGAGTTCTCAGCCTCTTGGCCTCTGGGAACAGCAGGTGGCTAAGGTTTTCAATTAACCAACAAGCTTTGAAGTACCTGCCCCTCTTGCAACTCCTAAATACAGTTTCCCTGTCAGAGTTCAGACCGCTAGCGCCACCTTGGGGAATTTGTCGGTACTGCATCCATTTTTGAGTTGTCTTGATTTACTGCATTTCAATAGAGTGGTCTTTTGCTTGATAGTATAAGACCCTTGCTTAACTTTGTTTTGATGGCATCCTTACAGTAGAGTGGTGATGTGGAACCCCCCACAAGAAGGTTGTATCTTTGGAGTGGTCTCGTGCCAACTGCGCAGTTCTCCTATTCTGGCGTGAATGTGGCAGGCGATAGCTCCTCCCCACATCTGCCCAGTCTATTGATTCAACATGGGTCAAAACCCTTGACAGCGCATAGTCTCCACAGAGGAGTAGAGGGCCGCCAGAGTGGCCGACACATGTACAAAACCCCCGACCATGGACACTCCCAACTGGGCCACGTTGGCATGCTGCTCTTCGTGATGACGTGCGTGCTTACCGGGGGGAGCACGCACGTCATCACAAATGTCACGCGCGCGCAACACGACACCAATCAGGACCTTCTCCATACGGCCAGGGGTCCCCTTGTCCGCAGGTAGAGGAGTGTCAGATGACATGGACATCCCCCCTACCTGCGGACGGGCCTGGGATGGGGCATCCCTGCTGGTGCATGGTGGTGCAGTCACAGTGTCAGGGACAGTGACATGCACAGGCCCCTCCACAGCGACATGTGCTGCCTCCTGCCCCTGCCCTGCACCAGTTGCACCAGTGGTACCACCCCCACCAGGCCCCATGTGCGGCTCAGTAGCGGCCTCCTCCTCCCCTGTGGAAACCACCAACCTGGATGGCTCCACACCGTCTTCACCCGTTGCAAGCCCCTGTGGGGGTTCACCCACCCCTTCCGCTGCAGCCGTAGTGGCAGACGCAGCACCAGTCCCCTCACTCCCGGACGTCGCCGGCCAGTGGGGGCATCCCCGCCGCGTTGCTCCACAGAGCCGTCTCCGCCCTCTTCATCACTTGCCGCTGTGTAGAGGGAGACCTAGAACACAAGCATCAGGGTACTTTACAATGGTCCCCTAGACAGGAAGCAATAGCATATGAGTGGCACTGTCAAACATCACTTCCATCATGTCCCTCCACAACACATGGGTCAGTGCAGGCAAAACAAATGCAGTAACAGGCATGGCGCATGCTATGAACATTAGCATACATGTGCAAGGGACTCTTGAAACATACAATTCTGGTTTGAAACTCACATGCATCATGGGTCATGCCTATCACATGCACACACTTCACCGTAGTTTCACCCATCTGGCCTTGTACACCCCAGACACAGTGGACACAAGGATGAGTAGGCTGCATCAGTGAATCTGAACATTGTCACAGACATGTCATGCATCCATGGCATTTACAAGTCAAAGACACGCAAGTCAGACATGGACACCAGACATGTCCATGACAGCAGCACCCTTCGAAGGGATTGTGTCCTCCGACGTATTCCTTATCTTTGATAATACGTTTCCAGCTTGCTGGCCTCAGATTTTTTCTGTAGAGGGCGCTGCGCGTCGACGTCCGCCGAGTCGATGTCCCTCGACGGCCACCGTATCAGTGCCGACGTCACCATGCCCATAAATAGCCACGCGCTACGTCCGTTGCTCAGTTCCGTTTTTCCACGTTTCGTGGGGCCTCGGAACGTCGTTGCTCAGTTCAGTCAGGTTAACTATCTATTTCTACTCGAATATTCCTTATCGTTCTCGATGGCTTCTTCATCAGAACCGCCGCCGCGATTCGACTTCAAGAAATGTCGAGACTGCGGTAAAAAAATGTCAATAACTGATCCATACAGGGTCTGCTTATGGTGCTTGGGATCCGACCACCATTGTTCGGAGTGTGAAGACTGCATGTCCATGACGGCGAAAGCCTTGAAGGAGCGCAAGGGAAAGCTCGAGAGAGGTAAGTCAGCCAAAACCTCCTCAAAAGTTTTGTCGGCTGAGTCGAGGCATTGTCTCCTCGCCGTCGTAAACATTCCCATTCTAGATCTCGAAGCAGCTCCCACCATTCGTCGAGATCAAGACACTCAAAAAAGAGACGTCGAAGGTCCCATTCCTCGTCTTCTGCGTCCCCAGAAAGAGTCTCCTGTCCCACCAAACACAGTTCTCAAGCTGAGTGGGAGGAATTCAGAAAGAAAATGTTAAGCGTCTTCGAGAACGCGGCCTCGACCCCTCGAAGACAGCTGAGGGTGATACCCTGGGTGAAAAACCCAAAAAATCAAAACACCGCGAGTCGCAGCACCCGGCGAAACATTCCACCCGAGAGCGCCATGAGCCATCGGGTAAGAGGGCACCGTCTTCGCCGTCGTCAAGGATTCCTTCGACGCACGGATCAGCGCCATCGACGCCGTTGTCGAAGGGTTCCTCGACGCATCGGTCGGTCGACTCAACACCATCGCCGACGTCGATGAGAGGACTAAGGCCACCCCACAGCCAACGGTGATTTCAAGGGCCTCCTGCTCGACGCCTAGACTGTCGTCGATGCCCTCGAGTAGGATCCCGATCCTCTCGAGTTCTTCGAGACCCCTTCCAGTTTTTTCGACGCCGTTTTCGGCGCCTTGGAAGCCTGTTACATCGGCATCGACGTTTTCTCGTCCAATAACGAGTTTGGCTCCTTCTGCCTTAGAAATGCGTTTTACTCTATTTTAGAGGTCAGAATACCCTGGACTTTCTTCAATTTATGAAGAAGGGGAAGATTCTGACCAGGAAACATTCGGATTACAGAGGACCACACTGCCTACTGCAGAGGATTTCACCTCTGAGGAAAGAAGGCTGAAGGAACTACAGGAGTCACTACATGAGGCAAGTGGGCTGGACACTTCCCCAGAAGTGGAATTTGTTAAGCCAGACCCAGGGGAACATGCCGAAACACCATATAGAACCCTGATGGCAAGAATAATTGAGTTCATGGGTTGGTCTGCGCCTTCACCTGTTTTCCAACAGGATGACCTAACAGATATATTGGACAAAGGCCCACAAGAGGACCCGGTGGTTCCCTTCCATGCAGCCTTACAAAGAAAAATTGCATCTAATTGGGAAACTCCCGAAGTTATCCCTGCAGTCAATAAAAGATTGTCAACCAAGTATAGGGTAGCGGCTGCTGACCCTGAATACCTGTCAAAACACCCGACCCCAGAGAGCCTGGTGGTTCAAGCGGCAACTTCATCTAGCAGTAGGACCGCTTACCCTACTGTCCCACAGGATAGAGATGACAAGAGTTACGACTCTATGGCAAAGAAAGTCTTCTCTGCCTGTAGTATGGCGTTGAAGTCCAACGCCACCTTTACGCTCACCAGGTTCAGTCACACACTGTGGGAGTGTGCTTCATCAGCAGCTGACTGCATACCCGAAGGAGAGGAAAAGGAAGCCTTCCTTAACATTATTAAAGATGGCAAAGATGCCATGTGCGAATCACTTCAAACTGGCATCGATTCTGCTGACAATATCAGCAGGGCCATGGCGGCAAGTACAACAATCCGCAGGCATGTGTGGTTGCGAAAGTCGGGCTTTGCCCCTGATGTACAGGCCAGACTTTTGAATATGCCCTTTGACGGCTCTTCATTATTCGGGAAAAAGGCTGATGACAGTCTGGAAAAGTTGCAGACTTCTAAAGCAGCAGCAAAATCCTTAGGAGCTGCTATCTGCCAAACTCCTTTTCGCCCCTCAGGAACCTCTGGGAGAGGGAAGTCCTTTCGCTATTATTCTGCATTCGGGAAAGGCAGAGGACAGCCGGCTCAAAGAGGCCAAAGGAGATCCACCCGAGGTGGACGGGTCAAAAGTACTAAGACCGCAGCAGCAGCAGGTGCCTCTTTACCCTCGGCATCTGCATCAGCCGCCCCCAAACCACTCTGAGGCCTTCCCACACAATACACCTGTAGGGGGCAGGTTAACTCACCATCTGACGGAATAGCAGGCTATAACGTCAGATGCTTGGGCATTGCAGACAGTTGCCCAAGGTTACTGCCTACCCTTTCTACACAACCCTCAGAGTCATCCACCGGGGAACAGCTCTCTAAAAGTTCCAGATCCGCTCCTCTTGCAGGAAATTATAGGCCTGCTAGAGAAAGGTGCCATAGAACCGGTACCTGTAGCGGACAGGAACAAGGGCTGGTACTCCCCCCTACTTTCTCATACCAAAGAAGGACGGAGGACTGAGACCCATCCTGGACTTACGAGAATTGAACAAGTTCCTCAGGAAGGACAAGTTCAAGATGGTAACTCTCTCTCAGATCCTTCAGGCCCTCCAGCTCCAGGACTGGCTGGTATGTCTGGACCTTCAGGATGCTTATTTCCATGTGCCAATCCATCTAAAACACAGGAAATACCTGAGGTTCGCAATTGGCGACTCTCTATCAATTTCGAGTTCTGCCATTTGGGCTGACCTCCGCCCCGAGGGTATTCACCAAGCTGATGTCGGTAGTGGCCGCGAGTCTAAGGAGGGAAGGGATCCACGTGTACTCCTACCTGGACGATTGGCTGATCAGGCTTGTATCTTCGGAACAGGCCCAGGCCCAGCTAGATTATGTCTTCCTCTTCATTCACAGACTGGGCTTCTCCCTCAATTTAAAGAAGTCACAGATGATACCATCACAGAGACTCCAGTTCATTGGAGCGGTCCCGGACACTTTCCTGGGAAAAGCCTCGCCACCAGAGGTAAGGGCTCAAGATATTCTACAGATGGTCACCAAGTTTCAAAATGCCCAACGTCTCCCAGCCTTCGACTTTTTGAGGTTGCTAGGCCTCATGGCATCCTGCATCTTCCTTGTGCCAGAGGCTCGCCTGAGAATGAGATCTCTTCAATGGGCACTGAGAAGTCACTGGTCACAATTCTCAGGGAGAATGACAGATCTCCTCCGGATTCCGGACAAGGTAGCCCGTGACCTTCAATGGTGGGCCTATCCAGAGAACATCTTGAAAGGAGAACTGCTTTGGCAACCTTGGCCGGAGATAACAGTAGTCACAGACGCCTCACTCACGGGGCGGGGAGCCCATGCCAACGACTTGACCATCAGCGGTCGTTGGTCTCCATCGGAGTCCAGACTACACATCAACCTATTAGAGCTGAGAGCGATCAGACTAGCGCTGAAAGCTTTCCTGCCATCAGTACAGGGGAGTAATGTCCTGATAATGACGGACAACGCGGTGGCCATGCACTACCTCAACAAAAGAGGAGGCGTAGGATCACTGCCACTGTGCAGAGAGGCAATGCAGCTCTGGTTTTGGGCAATTCGGGAAGGAATCTCTCTATCGGCAGTCCACCTAGCCGGAGAGAAGAACTTCAAAGCGGACGCTCTGAGCAGGCAGAGCACAGTCTCCCACGAGTGGGAGCTAGCTCAGGAAGTCCGTCAAGAGATCTTCGCCCTTTGGGGAACCCCTCAGGTGGATCTGTTCGCCACAAGCACCAACAGGAAGTGCGATCTGTCCTGTTCTGTTCAAGGGAATTTCCCCTGAGTGGAGCTCTAGGAGATGCGTTCGTAGTGGACTGGGAGTTTCCACTCCTTTACGCATTCCCACCAGTCCCTGTTATTCCTCAAATGATCAGGCAGTTGAGAAGATTCCGGAAAACCATGATCCTAATTGCCTCGGATTGGGCCAGGAAACGTGGTACCAGGACCTTCTAGATATGCCCATCTGTCCTCCAATCCGTCTTCCACTCAAAGAGAATCTTCTCTCGCAGAAGGGAGGTCAGGTTCTCCATCCAGACACCAGAACCGTCAACCTTCACGCTTGGCTTCTGAAAGGTTGAGGTACAAGGATTGGGATCTCCCTGATGTCATGGAGGTGTTGCTTTCGGCCAGAAGACCAGCAACAAAGTCTTTATACCGCTGCCGTTGGAACAAATTTTGCAGCTGGTGTAGGGAACAGAATATCAACCCTTTTTCATGTGGTACACCAACGGTGTTATCGTTTCTACTCTACTTGGCAAAGTGTCCCTTCAGTTACAAAAAATGGTTCTTTCAGACATACCACCCCTGCCGGTTTTGGGTAGCACGTTTTCTCGTTCTGCAGCATTTGAAAAGTCACTTCATGTGCCTGGAAGGTGTTCTTAATTCTGCATAACGTGAGATGAAGGAGACATTGGGCATCTATAATTGGCAACTCTTTGGGTAACAGTACTTTGGGTGTACCTGATGCGTGAGGGATGAGGGAGCAAACATAACAGCTCTCGTTTGTTGTTTGTTTAGCTGTGGCACTCATATCTGCATACCACTTATTTGTTTTGTGGGGGTGTCGTGGTTCTTCCATCTTATCTAGACCTAGCCCATAGTACTCATCATACTTCCTCCTCCCTGCTTCCCTCTTCCGTCTGTTGTTCTTGTTCCTCATGTACTTCCCAACTCCCTGGGCAAGGGACAAACTAGACCCCCCTTTCTCATTCCCGCCCCCCTTGGCCCATGCATCATATAATATTTTGTGTATTGCTAGCAGCTTTTCCTCTTCCTTCCTGCCGTTATCTGGCAGGTAGTTGTTTAGTATGGGGGCAGGCTGGCTGGTGGGGGTGTTATACAACCACGATATGGCAGACTGGTTTCGGTCATTTAAACTGTGGGCATTGTAATTAGATACCCCTGGTGGAGACACTGTATTGTTCTGCATTCCACCTTGTGACTTCTTTCTTTGTACGATGACAGCACTGGATGGTGTGGTATGATACCCCCATACAAGTTTAGTTCCGTCCAATCTCAAAAAATCACCTTCCCTTGTATTGGCCCTTGTAGTTGTATTGGGCCCAGTAGTGCTGTTAATCCCTCCCCCCTCGTTCATCTCGATAGAGATGAACGCTACAAACCAATATGTAACCAGACCAAACATTAGCATAAAAAACAATGTGATGCATACAGATAATCCACACTCATACGAATATCTGCATCTGTCATGTACTAATTCTCTCATTCTACTAATTCTATCCGTTGCAGGCTGCCCGTTAGATGCCATGGAAGCTCCTGTTTGAGATATAAAAGTGCATTAAGTACATGCATGTTAACATTTTGCTAGCACCATCAGTGCCAATATATATATTTGACGGGAAATGGAGGCGGGTGGGGATGCGGGGAGGGGTATTCACAGACAAGGGTGTATACAGGCCATAATTTGGTCATTTCATTAAGTATATACAAATCAACAAGATGAAAAGAGAAAACTTCACTTTTTTTTTTTTTTTCGTATCCTTATCAGTTATTCTCCCATTCAAATCTAGTACCAATATACACACACAAGTTCATATTCAGTCATTCTGTTCAGTTGCATCGTTTGCTGTTGTCTGTGCCTCCTCATCTACCTCCTCTTGTACATTGCTATAAGCCTTCCGTACATCGGTCAAGTGTACCCAGTACCTCAAGCCCTTCACCTTCACTGCCGTGGGCGTGCAAAATATTACCTCATATGGGCCATGGAATCGTGGTGCATTCCACTGACGCACAAAGCTTCTGACGTAAATTGAGTCGCCTGGCATCAGCTGTAGCTGTTGCTCTGGCTCCGTGACGGACTCTGTGATGTTACCCTCTTCTCTAGTGAAGGGTGGGGACAGTTGCTTTGATATCATGCGCGCTGCCCTTGTCAATTTCCTTAAATAGTCTGTGAACTCATCTCCCAATATTGCGGCGCTTCTGTGAGCATCTGAGTGTTCGCGCAGTGGAGAGTGTGCTGTGTTCATTCGTCTCCCAGTCACGATCTCGTGCGGGGACAAATGGTGGTCTTTGCTTGGCTGATTTCTCAATTCAAATAGCGCAAGGGGTAGACAGTAAATCCAATTCTTCTTTAATGAAAAGCACAGTTTTGATAACCTGCCCTTTAACAGTCCGTTCATCTTTTCCACTACGCCATTACTTTGAGGATGATAAATTGAACATAATTTATGTTTTATTCCCAATAATGTAGTGACTTCCTTGAAAAGCTCATTTACAAAATGGCTGCCGTTGTCTGAGCGAATCACGTCACAAATTCCCCAGTGCGGGAACACTTCCCTTACTAGGAACTTGGCGGCGCTTTTGGCATCAGGTCGCGCACAGGGTCCTGCTTCCACCCACCTTGAAAATGGGCACACAACCACGATCATGTACCGCGCGCCATTACACCTTTCCCCCATGTCTGCATAATCTATATGCAGCTCTCTGAATGGGCCAATGGGTTTAGGAATTGTTCCCCGGAGAGTACGTAATGTCATTCCTGAATTGTATATTTGGCATGTTGTACATTCCATTGCCAACCGAGACACATGCTCTTGGAGACAGAGCACGAACCATTCTTCCTGTATTTCTGCTGCGATGTGCTGTTTGGTGTTATGTGCAGGGAAGTGTAACTGTTGAAATGCAATTTCTAGTAACTGTATTGGCATTACCACTTTCCCTGAGTTATTTTGCCGCCACAGCAGGTCTGTTCCCGACTTGCTGCACCCCCGTTTTGTCCACATCAATTTTTCCTCTGCACTAGCTCCTTCCTGCAATTCTAGTATTTGTGATATGGGCATCATGTTGTATCCTTCTGGGGGCTCTTCGTTTCTTTTGTGCTTAAGTATGTACTCACCTGTGTCATATTTCTGAAAATAGGAAGCCTCCTTGGCGGCAGCGTCCGCTGCCGCGTTCCCCAAAGACACAACATCTGTGTTGGATGTATGTGCTTGGCACTTTACTATTGCTACTGCAGTAGGGTTTTGTAGGGCCTCAATGAGCTCTTTCAACAGTTCTGCATGCTGTACTGGTGTTCCGTCTGCCCGTCTAAATCCCCTACGCCCCCATTTTGCTAGCCCCCAATGTACTGTCGTCGTCATGTAGGCTGAGTCTGTGTATATTGTCACTGCACAACCCTTTGCTGCATGCAGTGCCTCTATGAGCGCAATCAGCTCTGCTGCCTGTGCGGAGTAATGTGATGGGAGGCGGTATTGTACTAGTGTTTCATACTCACCATCTTCTAACCTCACTACTGCCATGCCAACATGTTTTTCTCCCGTGTCCACGTCAATTGATGCAGACCCATCCACAAAGTACACTTCCCCCTCGCTTAGAGCGTTCTCACACACCACTGTGTCCGCCCCTCTTTCTCCTGTGTAAGTTGCGCAATCGTGGTTCTGCATGTCTTCGAGTGTGCACGCTTCTGTAATGAATGTGGCGGGGTTCACTGTCTTGCATCTCACTATATGGAGATTGGCACTGGACAATATAATCTCGTAGGCGGTCGCCCGCTGTGTGGTCAGTGTGCTTTTTGATCTCAAGTATTGCAAATAATGAGTGTTCCACAAACAATGTCACAGGGCAACCCATTACTATTGTGGCACTTTTCTCAATCGCGAACGCGGCTGCAGCGAGTGATTGCTTGCACGGCACGCGAAATGGCCCTGCATCACGGCATCTAAAGTACCACTATAGTAAGCCAATGGCTTGTGTCCTAAGGATGTTTTTTGTGTCAGTACTGCGGTCATGAGTGTTTCCTTGCAGTGTGAGAATAGGTAAAATTCGCGTCCATAATCGGGGTTTGCCAGTACTGGAGCGCTTGAAATTAGCTCTTTCAATGATTGAAATGATTCGCTCATTTCTTCTGACCATTGTATTTTTTCATTCTCCTGTTGTGCTTCCTTGAGTGCTTGTAGGAGGGGCCTTGTGTATGCTGCATAATCTAATATCCATGCTCGGCAATAGTTGCACATCCCCAGGAATTTCTGCATATCTTTCACTGTTGTGGGTGCTCCTACTGATCTTATTGCTTCTACCCTGTCGGGAATTATTCTTTTTCCATCCTTTGATATGAGCTGTCCCAGGTATAAGACCTCAGTCAGGCAGTTCTGTAGCTTCTCCTTGTCTACCTTGTATCCCTTGTTGGCCAGTAAAGTTAGGAGCGTTGTTGAATCTTTTCTACATGTTGCTTTATCTTGTGCACACACTAATAGATCGTCTACATACTGAATAATCATACTCTCAACTGACAGGTTTCCCAAATCTTCATGCAATATGCGGTTGAATATGCTCGGGCTCTCACAGTATCCCTGTGGTAGTCTGCAGTGTTCATATCTCTTACCCCCCAGTGTGAAGGCGGTAAGGTATCTACTCTCTTCAGCTAGGGGTATTGAGAAAAATGCGTTTTTCAAGTCTACTACTGTGAAATGTGATGCCGCTTTCGGGATGCTGCATAGTATCGATGCAGGGTTCGGGACTAGAGGGAACACCTTCTGAATTACATCATTGAGGGGGCGTAAGTCCTGTATCATCCTCCAAGACCCTCCTTTTGCTTATTTGATTGGATAAATGCATGTGTTACATGGGGAGTTTGAAGGCACTATTATCCCTTGTGCTAGTAGTGCATTTATTGTTTCTTTTATCCCTTCTTCAGCTTCGCGGGACAATGGATACTGTTTAACTCGGGGTAAAATTACTCCTTGCTTTAGTTTTATTACCACATGTTGTACTCCGTGCAACAGCCCTACATCATGGGGGCCTGTTGTCCATAAATTGTTTGGTACGAACCTCATGTCGTCATCAAAAAATGACGGCGGTGCTCCTACCACTGTCATTAATTGGACGGGGGTCTCCCTGGCTTGTATTAAAATGTCACAGGGCATCGCTATTTCCATCACTATCTCGCCATCCCCTTCTGTGTCAGAAAAGAGATCCTCATCTGTTACCTCTCGTAGGGCGATGTTGGCGTTTGTACACAGCACTGTGCGCCACTCACATCCTTCTCCGTCCACCCCAATCACAGCGATCCTTTTCGCTGATACTTGTACAGCGTGCAAGTCCAATGATACCACTGATCCTGGTGCTGCGTTGGGACATACTATGGGGCGGAAGAGGAATTCCGCTGGAATCCTCCAGTCCATGCTTCTTAGCTCTGGAATTATGAGGGCCAAAGTTTTTAGCCCTTCAATGAACATTTCCTCATTTTGTGGCAGCCCTCGTATTTCCTGTGTGGTTGTGTAGGCGTGCACTACCAGCATCGCACGCAAGGGGCATATCCCGGGTGTAGAACACACTATTCCTCTCTCGGTGAATGATATGGTCATGTTAAGTTTACTCAGGAGGTCCCTCCCTAATAAATTTACTGGTGAGTTTTCATAGTATAGTAAGGGTGCCTTTACAGTTTTACCCCCCACTGTTACATCCAATGCTTCTGTGTAAGGAACTTCAATTACAGCCCAGAGAACCCCTGGGTCTCTAACTTCCTGTTAGATAACGGGAATCGGCCCTCTCTGACACATGATTTCTCCGCTCCCGAATCAACCATGAATATGAATTGCTTGTCTCCTATCTGCGCCCCTACCAATGGTTCCTCTGCTGCAATGTAGGTGGTGGATAGGACTGGACACGCAAGTTTTCCCTGTGGGCTGTCCTATGCGGGGTGTCTCATTGCCCCCCCTTCATTAAATACACTTCCGGAAACCACTGACATACCGTTGTAAGGTGCTGGCGCGGGGGCCCCGTTTACATGTACCGCGAAAGGGTTACCTGGCGTGTATTGCACGCTGTCATTGTTTTGTGGGTGGTTCTGTGCTCTGTACTGGGGTCCCTGTTGCTGGCCAGCATTACCCTGGCCTGGGTTTCTCAGTTGCTGTTGTCCCATCGGAAGGCCATATGGGCTTCCCGGGTGGGGATGGCCATACTGTTCTACCTCTTGGAACCCGTTGTTGGGTAGAGTAATGCCCCCACCGCCTGCAGTTCCAGCAACTTCCTTGTGCACCTCTAGGACCCTGCCATCCGTTTCCTCCCATTCCCCCGTACCCCGGTCCACCTCCTCTTCGGCCCCTGTACCCACCTCGTCCCCCTCGGGGGGGGGGGTCCACTCTTGCCACTGCGGACCTCCGCCTTGCTCCTGCTCACTCCACTGCCGCTGTCCTGTTCCCGCCCAATTAGTTGCCACTCTTCCTTGTAGTGCTATCAGCCCCTCCTCCTCATCATCATCTCCCTCTCTGCTGTGTGGGAGCGCGGCTACTGCTGCTGCAACCTTCACCAACTTTGTCTGTACTAACTTCGCTTCGTCTGCCAATCTTTTCTGCGCCACCTCCTTCTCCCTCTCCTTAATTCGTTTACAATGGTGTACTATTATGCTCTGAATTTCTGGCCATCCCTTTGCTTCAATACCTGCTATCTTGTCGTGCGCCTTCTGCACTTCCTTTGGGAGCCCTCTTTTTATAATGAAGTAAAATAAAGATGTCGATTGATACCAGGGCGTGCCCGTTTCTGCTCTCCACATCTCTTGGACCCGAAAAATGTAATCCATAGCCTCCTCCCCGTCATTCATTGTACACTGCATCACTGACTGTAAGTCTGGCGTATCTGGGAATGTTTCGCGTAAGGCATCCCACACCCTGGCACGCACTGTGTTAAAGGAGGCCCCATCATGGCGGTCACAGTCTAACGTTACTCCCGGGAAACCGGCTTTTACCCATACTCTTTCAGCCTGATCGCCTACTGCTGACACGAGCAGACTTTTCACATCTCCTATAGCTAGGGGTACCCCAGCAGTATGTTTCCTCAAAGGCATATATCCACTTACTTGCCCCTCCTGATAACGGGGGCAATAGCTTTAATAAATTGGCTTTATCCATCTGAGCCCATGGGATATAGTTAGGCCTCCCTCCTCCCCTGTGTATCAACGGGAGCTGTAGCTTCCCTTTCGTCGTCCCATCCGGACCCGTTTTGGCTACTGATGTTCCCAGTGATGCCATTTTCCCCACTCTGTTCCTTAATCGCCCTGTCCATTCATCATCCAGTGTTCTCATCGAACACGTACCATCCTCTCCTTCGCTTCCCCCTCCCATTGCCATGCTCAACCTGTCGCTTTCTTCTAATTCGTCCCTTATGTCACATAGTAATTCCTCTCTGTCCCCCATAGGCCTTTCTTCATTGTCGGGCGTCCCTATTTCAATTATTCGTGTCGGTTCTTCTTCAATTCTGAACAATATCTCACCTTTTTTCCACCCCTCTTCAGGTTTTCTATTCTCACTTGGCGCTCTAGACGCACGCCCTGATCTAGGTGCATTAAGTGCTGTTTGCCCATACATGTCCCTTATCCTTGAGAGCTCATCTTTTGCTATTGACAGTCTTGACTGTAAATCATCTGTGAGCTTCTGTATGTCCACCCTTTGTGTACTCGCCTGGCCTCGCTCTCTCGTACTTTCATATGGTGGGGGTGCCGTAGGCCGGTGGGGTGTGGTAGTTGTCGGGGGAGGCACATATGTGGGGTCACTGTATCCTTCTGCGGGTACAGGCTTGTTTAATATCGGGTACAAACTTATTACCTCTACTGGTGGCGCTACACTTGGCGATTCTTTGACATCTTTCTGTATCAGTAGTGGGTTGTCTGTGGTGGATGGGAGATCAGTATTTAATGCTGGTGTTTTGGGCGGTGGTATCTCTTCAAATAACCTCCAAAGATCTACTATTTCTCTCCTATTTTGCAGCTGCTTTCCTTTGTACTTCAAACAAATGCATGTGGTCACCATATCCAGAACACTTATCAAATGACCCTCCCTCTGGCCATATCTGGGGTAACCCCTCTCCTTTCAGCTCAGTTACCCATTGGTCGTGATATTTCTTAATCCGTTCTGCGTACCCTGGGAGATTCTTACAAATATGTGATGATGGTGTTTCAGCCCCCATCTCTGTGCCCTCCTAGTGCTTGTGTGTCTCTGTGTGTGTGTCTGCAACTACAATGTAAATGTAATATCAATATTGTTTTTTTTATATATTCTACTTCACATTCAATGTTAGGCTCGTTTAGGCTCTCCCCCCCTGGGCTGCACAATACAAAACTGACTGTACACAGTTTCTACTGTGTTCTCTTTGGGGGGCACATACAAGAGCAACCCATGATTTATTTTGACAATTTCAATCCAGAAATCAAAAGGTACCCCCTCACTTCACTGTATCAACGTTGTCTTCAAAAAAAAAAAGTTTTATCCGGTCACACTTACCATGACCATTTAACTATTATACATTTATAGCCGCTTTACACATTCGCAACATCAAATTGTCTTCTGACACATACAAGGTGCACACACCTCTTGGTACCACTCAATTCACCATTCAAGCTGCCCTCCCTTTCCTCCCTAGCCGGCTGTCCCTGTCCGTCTTATTTGAATCTATGGATGCGCATGTATATATATATATATGTTAGCCTGTTCTCCCCCCTTCCAGTAGGACTCTTTTTCTCTTATTTTTTTTTTTCCCTAAGTTTGTGTTAATCTCACTTTTATTCTCCCCCTACCCCTAAAGAAAAGAAAAGAAAGAAGTAATAGCGATCACTAATATATTCTCAGTGCCCCCTTTTGCTGAACACTTTTATTTCATATTCCACTTCTTCATATATTCCCAGTACTAGTCAAGGTAGCACTATGCTGCGCCGCCTTCCACCCCCTTTCGGAGCTAGGTTCCCGTCACTTTTATCTCTTATTCACCTCGTAATCCTAATGGCCATATGCAAAGAAAAAGCAAAGAAAGTTTAAGATGATCTTTAGTAGATCTGCGTACCCCCTCTTCGTTACCTGTCCTACACTTCTCTCCCCGCTCCCCTTACAATCGCTCGCACTCAGTACTCACGTGCCCGTCTTGAACCGATAGTCTCCGAAACTGGGTCCGTCCAGGCAGTGTCGCCATCAGCTCAACAGTCAGCCCCTGCTCCGGCGAGCGGTACTCAAAGGGGATTTTTCAACCGGGATCCCGTACCCTCTCTATTGAGTGCGCACTTCTTAGTGTACCGGTCGCCGTTGGCGGGCAGCCTCCCGGAGCCGGCTCACCGTGCGTATCTCTTTTCGACCGGAGATTCTCGTGCCAAAAGGGGACGGTAATGTTGGATCGGGAAATAATAATAATCACGTCGGGGTCACCACTGAAGGCAAGCGTCCCCAACCAGCACGATCCTCCCCGCCATGAGAGACAATGAAGGACTCTCCCAGGATGGGAATAAGGCCAAGACAGAGTGCGGGTGAGAGTAAATGGGAGTTTATCAATCAGAATAGGGCATGCAAAGAACTCTGCAACCTCCGAGAGCGCTCTGTCTGACAATAGCAAAGACAGGCGTATATATTTACAAAAAACTTCATAAGAACCTACACACTATAGGGGGCACAAGTTTAATGGGATTGGGTGGCGACGACTAACTATAGGTGCTGCTGCGGCGTGGTTGGTCTTGGCTGGAAGACGTCACTGGTCAGCCTCGTGGGTTGGGCTGGGCCTGGCAGGTCGGCTTGAGTTCATCCGGGCGGTGTTGGTGTGCCAATGCGGCCTGTGGCAGAGATGAATGCCTTTCCTGACTTATTTGCCCTCGGCCATGCACACCTCAGTCATTCAGTCATTACAGTGTTATTCTCTTTAGTAAATCTTTCAATAGGTTATTTTACAGGTTAATGCAACACAGGAGGAATGTACCTTGTGAGGGGTCTGGAGGTAATACGTCAGGACATGGTTACCAGTGTCCTGTTGACCGAGGCCATAGGTCGAGGGGCTAAGCTTCAGGGCCTGGGACGGGCGGTACAAGTCTTTCTGCCTTGTTAGGAGTTGTTATGGATGTTCCTCTGTGTGTTGTCAACGTGTTGGGTGTCCTGATTGCACAGGGCCATAAGTCTGAGATGGTCCGGTAGGTTGTGGGGTTTACAAGGGGGCGCGTGTGTTCAGGCAGAGGTTTACTGCTGAGCTGTAAATAATGCAGGTGGCGGGCCGCGGCCTTGGGTGCTACAGAGGGGATTACAACTCTTTGAAGCGGCTCCAGTCTGGTTGGGGGAGGTAAAGCAGTGCGGCGTGGTCTTTGTTCTCATGCCTTGGCAGTCTTCGCAGGGTGGGAGGGGGAATGGCCTTGCCCGTATTTCACAAAGGTATCTCCCTCGTGTGTTGTCGATTTTAGGTAAAGACATCACAAACATTTGAACACTCTATGATACTTATTCAAATCAATACAAAACATGCATTTAAACTTTGCTGGATGCGTTTCGATTATATCCAGTCTGAGCACCTTATTCATACATTATGTTTTAACAACTACAGTACTTAGTTATATGCATATATATTTGCAGTAAGTGAGGTAGAATTAGAATTGGTGGAGTACACAGAAAATAACCCGCCACTGTTCGTGACGGTGGTGGCACATGTGGGGCCTAGACATGCACACACATGACAAACACCTTCTCGTGCATCCTTCACATAAGCCCTCTGTATGGTTACATTCATCTTCTCGTGTCCTCTAGCAGCATTAGTTCAGTTATGGCGCAAGCCCATAGAGTGTAAGTTTCCCAGTGATACACGTAACAAATAGATCCCTGGTGCGTTCCTTTGTTTTTAGCACCCAACTGCAATGGTGTGGGCTCGCCATCGCTTATATCATGGAAGCATGCTTTCTTAGGTTTATACATTTTACAGGCTTTTGTAATATAAAGGGTTTTGTGGAAGAAAGCATACCTTGCGAGTGGTCTTGACATTAATATATAAAGACTGTCTGCCATCTGATGACCTTTTACTGTTCTTTTCATTTCCCAGGCCTGCTGGCCGGGTCATGCTGGGAGCGATGATACACTGCGGGAGATGAACTGATACAATGTTAGTGTATTACGCTAGCTCATGTCCGTCTTGTTCGTGGGAACATGCTCGCAGCGGATCTGCCAGGGTGCTGCGGCGACCGGGATGACTGAGACTCTCCAAGGGTGGGGGCCGCGCTACAGTGCGCCAAGCTCACACCATTTTTACCAAATAAAATGGTTTCTGGGCCTAGCTAAATTTTAATACATGTGGGCAGTCAATATGTGTTGGGCAATCAATACGTGTGGGCAATGTCTCCAGCGGGTGAACCCTCCACCACCTGGGCCCGGGTGGTATGAGGGGACGCCCAATGAGCCATTGCCCTCACCTGGGGAGAAAACGCAGGCGAGGGGGGTCTCTTGGACCAATCCTCCCCTACAGTGGGCACTGTAAAAGGCTATCTGGCAGCGCTTTCTATCTTCAAGCGCACTGCGGAGGAACCATCGTATTTCAAAATTCCTCTAGTGGTACAGTTTCTCAAGGGACTAACTAATGTTTACCCTCCAAAACCATTCCACACTTTGTCTTAAACCTCTTAATGGGCACTCCATTCGAACCACTTCACTCTTGCGCGCTGAGATTTCTCACGCTTAAAACTGTTATATTGGTAGCACTAACATCTGCTAGGAGGGTGAGTGAGCTACACCCTCTCTCCTGTAAACCCCCACATACGATCTTCCACAAGGACAAAGTTGTCCTACAGGTGAAGCCTAATTCCCTCCCAAAGGTGGTTTCTGAATTTCATATTACTCAGAAAATTACCTTGCCTTCATTCTACCCTCCTCCCCATCCGGGGGAAAAAGGAGGAAAGGCTACATAGGCTGGACCCTAGGCGAGCTCTCAGCTTTTACATCAGCAGAATGGCTAGTATCAGGCAAGCAGACCAACTGTTTGTAGGATACTCAGGTCACAAGTTGGGACTACCCATAACAAAACAAACCATCTCAAGGTGGATTATTTTGGCCATCCTGGAATGTTATAGACTAGCAGGGAAAGAGCCACCCCAAAATCTCAGGGCTCATTCAACCAGGGGTATCGCAGCCTCTTCGGCTCTCCAAAGAGGGGTACCGGTCCGGGACATATGTGCGGCTGCCACATGGTCATCAGCACATACATTCACAAAATTTTACAATCTGGATTCCTCCACTGCTCAAGAGACCAGATTTGGCAAGGCCATATTACATTCGGTCCATCCCTAAAGGGATACATATCACTATCACTCCCACCTCCAATTACATGCCACTGCTATGGGAGTCTATCAAAGATAAGGAATACGTCGGAGGACACAATCCCTTCGAAGAACAAGTTACTTCTTACCTGGTAGCGTTCTTTTGACGGGATGTTCCTCCGACGTATTCCTTATCGCCCCTCCCAACCATCCCCGCAGTGATAACTTCCCTTGTGGTTGCAGATTACGCTCCTTCAAGGTCACTAACCAATTCAGGCATGACTTTGCTTATGCTACAAAACGGAACTGAGCAAGCGCGTGGCTATTTATGGGCATGGTGACGTCGGCGCCGATAAGGTGGCCGTCGAGGGACATTGACTCGGCGGACGTCAACGCGCAGCGCCCTCTACAGAAAAAATTTCCGAGGCCAGCAAGCTGGAAACGTATTATCAAAGATAAGGAATAAGTCGGAGGAACATCCCGTCGAAAGAACGTTACCAGGTAAGAAGTAACTTGTTAATCTCTCACACCCCATCCATGTCCAATAACAGAGACAGGCATGCATTAATGTGTGCATTCCGCATGTTGCATTGTAACACATGCACCAACCATGTGTTTCACACATTACTGGTCTCACATGCATGACCATGATGTCCCTGCACACACCCACATACGTACATGGCCTATGCCACACATACAGGCAAGTATCAGACAACCAGCACCCTGCAGTATACCCTGTCTCACACAGCAATGCTTGGCCACTTATCGCTGAACTCCAGACGGGTCTGCGTCTGAAGGATCTGGGCGTGGAGCACTGGGCCTACGCGTTCCAGGACCCTCATCTGGATGGTACTCATGCTGCCCCGGCCCCCCTCCACGAGGCGCCGGGCCTTTATGAGGGTCATGGACCTCAAGTCCTCCCAGCGCTTCTTGACTTGTTTGATGTTGCGGGTTGCCACCCCCTCCGCGTTGATGGCAAACACAAAGTCGTCCCAGATCCTATCCCGTCCTTCCTTGTTGGCGCGTGATGTTCCGAAGAGGGCATCATAATGACCCAAGACATGCTCCACCAGGACACCAACTTCCTTCTGACTGAAGCTGGTGGCCCTCTGCCCCTCTGCCTGGGGGTCGCCAGTAGGCAGTCAGGCAGCAGCAGATGGCAGGTGGGAGCGTGCTCGGGGCTCTGGGGGGCAGGAAAATGGCCTTCATGGCAGGAGCGTGGTCTTCCGTGTGTTTTCGCGTGGCCAGCTTGATACGGAGTGTTTTGGCACATGAAAATCTTGCACGTCAGCGTGTAATTCGAGGAAAGGGCCTTAGCGCCTAAGTGCGTCAGCACACGCACGCGATTCCATTGGACCAAAGGCCCTTAGCGCGTAAGCGCGTCTGACGTATCGCGCACGGGCATTGCCCTGGTAGGGCTTGAAGATCCCACATGGATTTCCATTGCTCTGTACGTGGTTTTCGTGCAGTGCTTGTGTTTTCCAGGCGTTGGGGTTCACACGCTATAAGAGCCCCGAGCACGCTCCCACCTGCCATCTGCTGCTGCCTGCCTACTGCCCACGTGCCCTGCTATTTGCTGCCTGCACATCAGCTAGGGGTGCAGTTGCTGTGACCACCCCTGCTGGAATTGAAGACTCCCGACTGGGATACCATCGCTCCACAGCCCAGCCCCAGGACCCAGTTGCCCACCCACACCTGCCTCTGGGGTTGCCATATCGGGCACACCACCATCTGGCACCACTGGCAACCCCCAGCCAGAGAGGCAGAGGGGCCACCAGCTTCACTGCCACCGAAGTTGGTGTCCTGGTAGAGCAAATCCTGGGGCAGTATGATGCCCTCTTCGGAAGTTTGCGCGCGGACAAGGAAGGAAGGAAGGACGGACCAGGATCTGGACGGACATCGTGACTGCCATCAGCGCGGAGGGGGTGGCAGTCCGCAAATTCAAACATGTCACGAAGCGCTGGGAGGACTTCAGTTCCTGGACCCTCAACAAGGCCCGGCGCCTCTTGAAGGCAGCGGATGCTAAGGGGCGCCGGGGCCACCTATCGGAATATCAAATGAGGGTCCTGGAACGCATATCCCCAGCGCTCCACGTCCAGGTCCTTGAGAGGCAGACCCGTCTGGAGTCGAGCGGTAAGTGTACATGCATACTGATTATAAGCTGTGCGTGTGGTGGTGTGCCAGTAGTGTGCAGGTTGCACATGTGGTTTTGTAGGGCCATGTATGGATGTGTATGTACAGGGCCGTGAGGCTAACACATGCGAGTCCTCTCATGTGTGTAAGCTTACATGCCAAATGCAGTTGTGTGAGCACACATGTTTGAATGACTATGTAAGTTGGCATGGTTGTGGTGACACACATGGATGTCGGTTCCAGCTGCATGTATCTGCACCGTGTGCATGTGCATGTGTGTGTATTTCACAAGGGTGCAACAGTGATGCAACATGGATGCTTGGGACACTGATATGTAGAAGACTGATTTCCAGATGTGACATGGATGCCGATCTCATCACTGCGACAGTTGGTGGAGGTGTACACATGCATGTTAGTGTGGCGGCGTGTGTGCATGTCTAGTGCACTCCCTGTGTTTCATGTGATGTCTGGCTCACCTTTGGCTGCTCATGCTGTTGTATGTGTATGGATGGTGCTGGCTGTTGCTGTCATGATCTCTGCTTCCAAAAGGTCAGGGTTTTCCCAACTCCCTTGGAAGCAGATCCATAACCCAGGTTCCGAGTGCCAACCAGTCCCAATTGGGACCTTTTGGACCCAGTCCTGGCGCCAGTGGCACCAGGCTCATAAATATGCCCAGTCCCAGCGCTGGAAGCGCCGGGCTCATAATGCTTGGGTGGACTTACCTTCAGCAGACCATGCTGCTTACTTGCCTGCCAGTTGAGCCTCTGATCCTCTTCTGTTTGGAACTACTTTTCCTGTTGGGTGGGGCTGGAGCCACTCCCTAGATTCAGAACACTGGAACTCTTCTGGAAGGCAGGAACTCTTTTCTTACCAGGAACTCTTTTCTTACTTGGGCGTGGCTGTGGAAGGAGACACCTAAGCACTACAGGAGGCTATTTAAACGACACCCGGTGGATGAATCTTGCTTTGCGTTATTCTGCAACCTCTGCAGCAGAACGCTCATCGTGTCTTCTGCATCCGGTCCTGGGCCTAAGGAAAAAGGCTTACCATCCTGAATCCAGTCTTCAGCAACACCTATAAAGACAAGAAAGAACAGGTTAGCATTCCGGCATCTGAAAGGCAAAGGCTTACCATCCTGAATCCAGTCTTCAGCAACACCTATAAAGACAAGAAAGAACAGGTTAGCATTCCGGCATCTGAAAGACAAAAGTTTACCAACTCTTCGCACGCTCCGGAGGCCTTCGGCGCTGCATTCCGCATCTGAAAGACAAAACAAGGTGCGTTTAAAGACATTGGGGAACTTTAATACTCACGTGCCATTACTCCTTTCCACATCTAATCCAGTGGGTATTCCGGCACCCTGCAGCCGCTCCGAACTCGTACCTGCAAAATAAAAAGACAGTTAGAGCGCATAGTGAAGCAGGCAACAAGCGCTTACTTACGTGCTTCCAGGCGCTTCTATTCATCACACGGGCTCCATCTTCAACTCACTTCAGCCCGTCATCCGCCATCGCCGGAACCCTGCAAAACAAGAGACATCATTACTAAAGACTTTAAAGACATTTGAATGACCCGAAACTTACCGTTTGTGCAGTAAACGACGGACAGCAGTCCTCTGAAGTCAAGAGGCCTGCGCTACCTATCCAGTGAAGAAACTGGTTACAGCACCCTGCCCCGAGGCAGATGGAGAGCTCGGCATTCACTTACCTAAGGTGAGAGCGTTAACCTTTGGGGGTCTACAGGAGAGGAGAAGAGGAAAGAGATAGGGACACCCCAATAACCCCAGTTCATTAACCCCATATTTTCTATCTGCAGACATCTTACTCTACACGTCAGGCATACAGTGCACAGAGGTCCAGCCCAAAGAGCCAACCGGGTGCTACACATCACCTTTGAAGATACGGTAGTCGCCCAGTCAAGACCGGCGCCTCTGCGAGAATCAGGTGAGCGTTACAGTTGCCATATGGCTGTGGAATTGCTCATGTGTGAGTTGACATGCCATGTGTTTTGGGGATTGTGATGCCATGTCTGAAGTTTAACACTGCCACTCATGTGCAACTGGCATGTGTGTATCAGTCCATTGTACAGTGTCCTGATGCCGTCTATCTCTCCATGTCTGCAGCGTCAACTGATGAAGAGGGTGGCGAGGGTGCTGTGGAGCACAGCGGCGGGGATCACACCACTAGCCGGAGACGCAAAGCCCGGCTCCCCTCCCAGGTTGTGATCTCGTCAGGGAGTGAGGAGTCCGGTGCCGCGTCCCAGGCTGCAGCTGCCGAGGGTAGGTCCAAGAGGCGGAGGTCGGAGTTGGACTCCTCTGCAGCAGAAGGGGCAGCTGAGACCCCACAGGGTCCGACAAAGGAAGATGGCACAGAGTCATCCAGGTTGTTGGGGGTGGGGGCGTTTGGTGGAGGAGGCCGCGCAAGGGACAGAGACGGGGTCTGGAGGTGGGATTCCACTGGTGCCAGTGGTGCAGTGCAGGGGCAAGGACAGGAGGAAGCACAGGCCGCCGCGGAGGTGTCTGTGTGTAAACCTGTCCCCGATCCTGTGACTGCATCATCCCATACCAGCAGGGATGCCTACGTCCAGACCCGTTTTCTTGGAGGGGATCCACTTAAAACAACTGGCCTTCCTCTCCCTGAGGACGTGGCTATCCGGGACCGGGTTGAGCCTGTCCTGGGTGGGGTGGTGTTGCGTCAACGGACCATGCGAGGTGACCTGCAGTCTTTTCATGGGGAGACTGCACGTCATCTCGAATGGCTCGTTGACCATGTAGGCCTACTGGGACAGGTCACCCACGCCGGATTCCTCCTTTTTCTGAACCTTGCTTCGACCCCCCCCTCCTCACCTGAACCCCCTATGCGCCAGTCGTCCTCCGTGCCATCTTCCCACCCATGTATCACCTGGGTACCCTGTGGAGCTGCCTCTGACCATGCGGCCAGGCTGGTGGAGGACACATCCCTGCCACATTCGGGAGTCGGATGTCCAGCCGGGGTGGCCACCAACAACTGCACCCCAGCCGGAGGAGGATGTGCAAGCAGCAGGAGCCAGGGCATGGGCACAGCCACAGCAGCAGCAGCAACAAGGTGGGAGCCATGATGGCTCGGGGCCTTCGACATCGGAGGGGCAGGCATCGGCCAGAGGGCAGGAGGACCGAGGACGAGAAGTGTCTTCCGTGTGCCAGCGGTTAGGCCATGCTATAGATATTTGGGGCGCTTGGACAATGCCCAACCTTTTTGTATATAGTTGTTCATTAGGTAGGGTTTTTGTAGGTTTCCTTTCAATGGTTGGGCTCATGGGCCCTGGATTTGTACTTTGTATATAGTTCAACACTGGATTTCACTTCATTTAAGTTTCTTTTTTTACCATGGATCAATGGATGTGCCTTATTTTTACACTTTGGATTTGGACCCATTTGCTTTTGGATTGATTTGGATTCTGCTTTCACACATTCTTTTTGATTATTTTGGACATGCAGCTTTTTCTTCATTATTTCCATTATTGTGTGATTTTGTTTTATTCATTTGGTTAATTATTGAATACACATTTATTATATAGTTTTCTGATGTGGTCTTATATCATTTGTTTTGTGCATGTCACAATGTTGATCTTTTCACAGTCATGTGTCACCATTGCATGGGTCTGAGGGACATTGATTCATGGCCATGCTGGTTATGTATTTTCTATCATGACTTTGGGAATTCAATGTGGGGTGTTTGGACTGGTGTGGGATTTGGGTGGCCATGAGGGGCATGGGTCTGGAGTGTGATGACCTGTCGGGGGCCATGTGTGGGGGCCTGCTGGCAGGTGCCCCTGACTGCTGGGGGGGGTGGGGGTGCAGGGGGACATGTGTGGGACATGCGTGGGGGCCTGCTGGCAGGTGCCCCTGACTGCTGCGGGGGTGGGGGTGCAGGGGGACATGTGTGGGACATGAGTGGGGGCCTGATGGGGGGTGGGGGTGCTGGGGTACATGTGTGGGGGCCTGCTGGCAGGTGCCTGTCAATGCTGGGGGGTGGAGCTGGCTAGGGGACGTGTGGGGGCCTGCTGGCAGGTGCCCTGCACTGCTGAGGGGTGGGAGTGCTGGGGTACATGTGTGGGGGCCTGCTGGCAGGTGCCTGTCAATGCTGGGGGGGTGGGGGTGGCTGGGGGACATGTGTGGGGGCCTGCTGGCAGGTGCCCTGCACTGCTGGGAGTACTGGGGGACATGTGTGGGGGCCTGCTGGCAGGTGCCCTGCACTGCTGGGGCGTGGGGGTGCTGGGGGACATGTGTGGGGGTCTGCTGGCAGGTGCCCTTGACTGCTGGGGGGGTTGGGGTGCTGGGGGACATGAGTGCGGGCCTGCTGGCAGGTGCTCTGCACTGCTGGGGGACATGTGTGGGGGCCTGCTGGCAGGTGCCCCTGACTGCTGGGGATGCAAGCTGACATGTGGCTTGGCTGGGGGGCATGCCCATGGTGGATAGGCTGCCTGCGGGACATGACTAGGGGTGGGGGGTAGTCCCCTGTGGTGTCGGCTGCCTGCAGGTGCCGTGGGAGGTGTAGGGGAAACCTGGGAGGACCCACACTGCCAATTCACGTGTAGGACTCACCGCACACCCTTGAAATTCACCTACCCCGCTCTGACAGCAAAATCGCATGTGAAACTTCCCGTGAACCCCAGAAATACACGTACCCCACTTGCACAGGCCCTTTCGCGTGTAAAACTTCACGCGAACCCCAGTTATACACGTACTCCACTCGCATAGGCCCTTTTGCGTGTGAAACTTCCCGTGAACCCCAGTTATACACGTACCCTGCTGAAATCGCGTGTGAAACTTCCCGTGAACCCCAGTTATACACGTACCCCACTCACACAGGCCCTTTCGCGTGTGAAACTTCCCGTGAACCCCAGTTATACACGTACCCCACTCACACAGTGAACGTACCCTGCTGAAATCGCGTGTGAAACTTCCCGTGAACCCCAGTTATACACGTACCCCACTCACACAGGCCCTTTCGCGTGTGAAACTTCCCGTGAACCCCAGTTATACACGTACCCCACTCACACAGTGAACGTACCCTGCTGAAATCGTGTGTGAAACTTCCCGTGAACCCCAGTTATACACGTACCCCACTCACACAGGCCCTTTCGCGTGTGAAACTTCCCGTGAACCCCAGTTATACACCTTGCCCGCTTGGCGTTTGCTGTTTGGCATCCCTGTAAACTGGTCCAGGGTTAGCGCAGCCCTTTGCGCTGAATTGGGAATTTTGATGGCTTTTCCTTGCGCGAGGGCGTTCTTGGGGGCGTAACTGGCGCTGCTGCAGGGTCGCTGCGCCACCACTGGTTTTGGAGGCTAAAATCCATGTATACGCTGTGCGCGGAAATCGATTTTAGCGCACGCGGCTGGCGCAGACATTCACACGCGCACACTGTGCGCCAGCCGCGTGCGCCACTTTTGTGCGAAATTCTATGAATTACCCTGTTTGTGTATTGCACCACTCTCAAAATATAGAAATCGTAAGTGATGATTGAATGCTTAATTCATCAGGTTATGAAACTATTCTTCGAAGGTTATGTTCCCCCACATATTCTTCATCTTTGATATTCAAGCCTGCTTGCAGCTTGCTTCGAAAACATTTTTATGTAGGGTTGAGTGTCATGCAGCGTCGAGTCTTGGTCCTCGATGGCCTCTTTAGCGTCCCTCATTTATTTATTAACATTTATATAGTGCACCACAGCCCTGGGGCATCGTGGCGCTGTTACAGTGAACAAATCTGGTTACAGGGAGTATAACATTTTTAGAGACGTGCATTGGTCAGGCTTAAATACAAAACAGTCTGTTAGGTTATACAAACTTAGTTAAAGTCGACAAAACTGGGTGAAAGGTTCTGCAGATAAAGCAGTATGTGTCAGTTGAAAAGTCTGGTTTTGAGTCTTTTGCAGAAAGTGGTGAGGGAGGTTTCAGCTCGAAGGGTGTGGGGCAGGGCGTTCCAAAGTTTGGGCGCTAAGAATAGAAAACCTATACCTCCTTGCTTTAGCTCTTTTGATGGGCGGGATGTGCAGTTGGTTAGCGTGGTGCGTTCTTCTGGGCCTTGTGGCGGTGTCTCTGTAGATGGTTTCGGATAGGTAGGATGGGGCAGAGAGGCTAAGGCATTTGTGCGTTAAGGTAAGAGTCTTAAATGTGATTCTTTCCTTGACCGGGAGCCAATGGACATCTCGTCTGGCCTGTGTAATGTCATCTCTTTTGGGGATGTTAAGTGCTACCCTGAGCGCGTTGTTCTGGACTATGTAAAGCAGGTTTGTTTTTGGCTGAGATGCCTGCAAGGAGAAAATTGCATTAATCAAGCTTGGCCCTGATAATGGCCCGAGCAATAGAGATGCAGTTTTGGTTGGAGAGGAATGGTTTGATGGCGTTTATAAATTTGGTGGCGTGGGCAGAGGCAGAGGCACTGACCTGTCTGTTCATGGATAGTGTGAAGTCGAGATAGACCCCAAGGATCTTCACTGAGGAGGAGACAGGGATGGTGGTGTTATCAATCAGGAAGTTGTGGTATTTTTGGTTCAGTTTGTCCAGTATTTCTTTTGGGCCTAAGAGGATGATCTCTGTTTTGTCTCTGAGGCATAGTCCATTGGCTGCCATCCATGCTTGGATGGTGGAGTATATTTGGAGAAAGGCTGCAGAGTCGTGGTCATACGGGCCGTTAAGGGGAAGGAGAACCGGAGTGTCATTGGCATAGTTTGTGTAGGCTATGCCGAGGTAGTCCAGTTTGTCGAAAAAGGGGATTAGTAAACGGGTTATAGAGGGTGGGCACAGTACAAGAACCCTGGGGGACACCAATGGATGGTGGTGGGAGCAGCAGTGGCAGGATCTGAAGACTTTCATAGCTCTGCCTTCTATGGAGGAGGTTATCCATGAGGGGGCCTGTTTAGAGAAGTGGGCTGCATTGGTCACATGGGAGATGAGTGTTTTGTGATCGATGAGGTCGAACACGGCTGATGGGTCCAATAGTAGTATGAGGGTTGGTTTCAAGCAAGTGCTGGATTTGATATGGGCGGCTTTATCTAGGATTTTAAGCAGGAAAGGGACGTCGTAATGGGTCAGTAGTTGTTTGGGAAGAGGGATCAAGGGATGGCTTTTTAAGAAGGGGCGGACCCAAGCTTCTTTTAGACTGGATTGGACAGTACCTGAAGTGAAGGAGGCATTAATGAATGCTGTGATGATGGGGGCAATGGAGTCGGCGCATTCTTTGATGCTTGGTGGGCAAATGTTGCCTTTGCAACTAGGTGGTTTGAGGTGTTGGAGAAGAGCTGTGACTTTGGTTACAGAGACGTCTCTAAATACAAAGGGGGGGTGGGTTTAGCGTAGTGGTGGTGGGTGTGACCGGAAAGTCAGGGTTGGAGTTGGTTGGAGCATTACGTTGATTGTATTTTGTCTTGGAGGAGAGCGATTTTATTTAGAAGTTTTGCTTGTATGCTGGTGCACCATGCTTCGTCTTTAATCATGTTGTCCCGGCTGGTTAGTGAGGGGTGGGAGGGTGGAATGTCTTGAGGTCTTTGAAGATGGTGAACAGCTCCTTGGACTTGGAGTTGGCTTTAAAGATTCAGAGGTTGATGGCATTGATTTGGCACTATAGATGGGTTTTTTGTATTGCTTTGAGATTCTTTTGAATTCCTCATTATTGGCGTCACAGGGGTTGGACTGCGAGTTGGTTAGGGCTGCACGTTTGTTGGAGCGGAGGGTATGTATCTCTCTGTGAACCATGAGTTGATGTTCATGGATTTCTTCTCTTTTTTTAGCTTCAAGCGGGGCTATGGTATAGATGGCTCTAGTGAGCGTAGATGTCGGCAAGGGTGTTGGGGGTCATTGACGAAGGGGGTGGGGGGTTTCAGTTCTTGACATCTAGGATGGGTTGGAGGTTGTTAGCTGTGAGTTTTTTTAAGCTTCTTACTATGGCTGGGGGGGGCATGTGAGGGTGTTTTGGTGGTAGGCTTAGTGGGGATGGAGAATTGGATGCAGTTGTGATCCGTTCAGGGGTAAGCCGTGTTGGATGTTATGGTGGTGAAGCAGTTATGGTCTGCCACCCAATCCAGGGTACGGCCTTTAGAGTGTGTGTGGGGAGAATGACTTTTTGTGTGAAGCTGAGGTCTAAATTCTCGGACGAGGGCTGAGGCTACTTTATCCTTGGGGTCAGCGAAACAAAGATTGAGGTTGCCCAGTAAGATTGATTTGGTTAAGTTTTTTTAGATTGTTGCTTTGGACGTGGAGGAGCTGCCCTTGGAAATTAGGGGGTGCGCTAGGGGGCCTGTAAAGAACGTGTATATTTATAGTGCAGTTTGCGGAAAGAGTTAGTTTAGCTGGGAGGCTGGTATATGAAGCACCCGCGCTGAACGTTTCCTCATTCCCTCTGTTCCTTTTTTTCGGCATTGCTGCATGTTTCGAGATACTCGCCTCAGCAAATTTATAATTACATATATCTTCAAACCATATTCCTCGAATATGTCAACCAGCACCGCTTCACAATGTGTCCTGTCTGGAGCTCGCTTCTGCACCTCTCCTCTCGTCGGTAGAGCTCTGCGACCACGGCTATGGGTCCCCTCTGCTTCCTGGTCTACCCACTTTACCAGGAGTACTTGAGTCAGCTCCCTCTCTCTCTCTCTTCGTCCACTCGCCTGGCTCTGGGGTTCGCTCCCGGATTGTGAGTCTGCTCTGCACTGCAAACTGCATTCTCCGTCAGTTTCCAAGTCAACTCTTGGAATAGGAAGCGCTCCCCATTTTCCCACAGCAGCAAATTTAAACTTTCGCCTCCATCCATGCTGGGATATGTCTTGGACCAATCATATTCTTCACACTAGGCTGTGCGTTTTGGTTCACTCTCTCGCTCATGGCAGTACTCTTTTTCTCGTCTCAGTACATGCTGTTTTACTAAGTGAAATGTTCACGAGTTCTGTCAGTAGTCTCTGCAGGATATTGTAGGGAGTTATCACAAAAATCCATCAAGGCATGGGGAATGGAGGGGATATCCCTAAAAGAAAAGGGGGGATACCATGTCTCATCTGATTATTCCTGTTCATCCCCTTGAGGGTTGGCTCCCTTCATGTGATCCTCCCTCGCATAGCCACCCCAGGGTCAGAATCAGTTAACGGCTGCCGTTCCCTTGCCATATGAGGAGAGGCTACCTCTGGGAACGGAGTGAGGACCTCATTGACAGCTCGCCTCAGCTTGACTTTATGCAAGGCTCTGTATATGGATTGCTCCAAAAGACAATAGTCAAAGTATTTGAAAAACTTGGGCTCTGCGTCACTTCAAAACATCTGGTGCAGTATGCCATTATGGATATCCTGGAGCCAAAGTCCCCCAAATTAGTAATATCTTCTTTTCAACCCTTCTGTTGCTCTGTCACAGCGACGTGGTTGAAGCCAGCTTCTGCTGCCGTGGCGGACAGGGAACTTGCAAAAAAGCATTGCCCTGACCCACAGATCAGTTATTAGTCCCAATGCACTGTACCTTCAATATTAGCGGTCCAGCCCTTCGCTGCATGGCCAAGACGACTCATCCTTACAAAAAGCTTTACACCCTGGCTAGAAAGGTTTTGGCATCTGTTGGATTCATGCTGTGGGCTGTGCAAACTGTGCCTTGGCATGATCACACATCTTGTGGAGTGTCATTTTCGGGGTGGTAGAGAATCTTCCCTTTCCTGATTTGGAGGGTTTCTCAACTTTAGTTGAGCGTGACAAGAAGGCAGCATGCCAGATATTGTAATAAAACTTAGACACTGTGGCCTGTTCAATGGGCACTGGGACAGCACTTGCCAGTGATATTCAGTGAGAACATCAGGTTTTACCTGAGACATCCACTTGATATGCCATTTTAAGGTGACAACCTCTTTGGAAAAGCTTAAAGCATTCACAGCACTGCCAAATCCATCCTCTTAGCAGTCCAGGCGACTTGCGTCGTCTCCTCAAGAAGCTGTTCATATCAGTACTTTCACTTTTTCCCACCTTCCAGCACACAGGCCCAGTAGTGTTTCCTCTGCATGAGTAGAGACAGAGGAGCTACAAGGGCCAATGTTTCTGCCTCCAGGGTCTCATCTTCCAGCGATGGTCCAAAACCACTTTAGGCTGGACTTTAGCCAACTGTTCTCCGATGAGGCAAAGGAGAGGTTGTCGCTGTATATAGAGGCGTGGCAGGGCATAACCTCAGATGCCTTTGCCTTTCAGGTTCCGCCATGGCACTGGGTTACTGCCTCCATTTCCTTCGCTGCCCCCCAAGCCACCCAACTTCCCTTAGTTCACTTCACCCAGACCCTCTCTTGCTGGGGGAGGAGGCTCTACAGATCCTGGGAAAGGCAGAGGCTGAGCGTGTGCTCACCTCGGAGAATGCAAAGGGTTGGTACCTCAATCACTTTATGATCCCGAAGGAGGATGGCCACCTTGGCCCAGAACATTTAGACTCCCAACTTTCAGGAATGCATGTCACTGGACATTCAGGATTCTTGCTTTCATGTACTTAACCATTCAAAGCTCAGTAAGTACCTGAGATTTGTGGTTTCGGACAACTGCTAACAGTTTTCTATCCTTTCTTTGGGCCTTTCCTCTGCCCTTTGGGTGTTCACAAAGCTGTTGTCTGCTCCTCTCAGGCAAGGAAATATGCTATGCTTTCTCTACCTGGACAAATGGCTCATTCAAGCCTTTTCCACTGGAGTTTATATCAGACCACCTGTACCACATTTGCCATCTGCTGCACAGCTTGGGCTTTTCTCTCCTTTTCAAGAAGTCCCAGGTAGTGCCCTTTCAGTTGCTTTGATCATTACGCTGTCTTAGAAATGTCTTCTGGCAGGAACCTTCCTCCCGAGGACCTTGTGATTAATATCCATATAAAAATCAGTATTGTGTTCAAACGAGCAAAAAGAAAGGTTGTTCTATGGAAGGAAAGCAGCAAGAACATATTTCCTAGCCCTCACCCTGCAGATGTGCTGTTCTCATCTTGGCAATCTGACTGTGAGCAGCCTTTGGTGTCCTGGTGAGATAACTCATCTGTATTGTCTTTGTGCCATCAGACAGGCCTATTTGCAAGGAAGCAATGCACCTTTGGTTGTTTGCTCTGGATAATGCCTCCCTGCATGGGCGCATAGCGTGGTTGCGGACTCTTAGCAGGTGGTCATCTGTCTGTTCAAGTTCAGGAAGGCATCTTTTCCTGTTGAAGGACCCCTCAAATGGTCCACTTTACCTCCAGTGTCAAAAAGTAGTACAAGTTGTTCTGCTCCATGGTGATTCCTCTGCTGGGAGCTCTAGGGAAGACATTTGTTGTATAGTGAAACCTTGATCTCCTTTTTGTTACTTAGCCCGTTCCTGTTGTACAGCTGCTTCTAAGGAGACTGAGTAAGTTCACTCTGTAAAGACTGGAGGGGGGTATCTGTACACCGGCTCGCTATATGGCAGAGTCGAGGCACAGAGCACCCCAGCCAAGATTCTCTTTATGGTAACGTTGGACGAGCAATCAAGGCTTATGCTCTCGGGAGGTGATGCGGTCTGGTTCTTAAGCACAGTGTGGTCCCTAAGCACCCACAAAGGAATGTCCACACACTGTTAGTGAAAACAGTCTTTATATAAATAAGGTTCACGTTATTTACACAATCACAATAACACACTTTGTACTCTGGCAATACTATAATGGCAAATATATACAGGTCTATGTGGTACTACTCTTTCTAGGGATTCCCATAAAATGCGTCCACGGCTAACAGCCCCAAAATAGCATACGAATCAGATTATAAGATGAATCAACGATAGACCACAGAAAGAAAGCAAGTTAAATCAAGCAGTGGCAGAACAGTCTATCCCCCTACCATGACAGTTCTGTGCGAGGATCCCCCCACCTGGGCAACCTGTAAATAAAGCATATTGACGAGCCCAGTCCAATTATGCTTAGTCTCGATTCCTTCTGAAGATTCTACGACCCCAAAGTACCTGGTTTCGTAGAGTTCTTCGGTGAGTCGTCGACGGGCCCTTCTTGAGTGCGCTCCCTTTAAGGCAGGAGCCACGGGTTGTCGAGACTCAGTGAAGAAAAGGGTGAACACTCTTGTGGCGGCAGCAGCTTCGGTTCTTGCGGTGCTCGTTGAAGATCGGTCGAAAACGGGCTGCAAGCTGAGGTGTTAATTGCGGCAAAGGGTTGATGAAGAACTTTGGCCCAGCAAGGGCGTCAGGTCGTCGGCGTCTGTGGTCTTTGGGTGGCGGGAAACCCACCAGCGGATTCTCCTCGGTCGTCGGCAGTCTTGACTTACTCAGGCAGGACGAAAGCGGTCGTCGGTGATGAACAAGCGAGTCCTGGGATTAAATGTCTTAGGCAAAGGAGCACTGCAGCTCTGGTTGGCTACATCGGTCGATGGCGATGGACTTCAGACTGCAGAGCTCAAAATAGCCTGTCAGGAAGCATGTGGTGCCATTTTGATGACTGACTCAGAATCACCAATGTTCTCTCCATATGATTCGGGGGACTCTCCTCAGGAGGTTGTTCTAAAGTTCTCCGTCGTGGCAGGTTCTGCTCCCTTTGTGTCCAGGGGTGTCATTTTTACCCCAGAGTGGATTGGTCTAATTTGGGAAATCTGATGTGGTTGAAACCGTATTCTCCAGTTTTAGGGTCCCTTAAATATTTGAACCCTTGGCCGGCCCAACCTAGGAAGTCGTATGCATCAGAATGCCATGTGCAAGGGCAGTAACCACCGAGCCTTTTTCATAGATATATATTACACAGCCCGCGGTAGCGGCCGTGTAGGCATGGTTAAGTTGCTAAACTCATAGGAAAAGCATTTTTTCGGCGGCTTATAACTTTGCTCCCCCTGGGGGTATCCTCACCAAACTTTGCAAAAAGAGTATATGGTCGGCTCTGAAATTCTTCGCCAAGTTAGGTGAGGGCAAAGTTATGGGGTGGGTGGGTGTCCCAAAAGTTTTATTTTTCCATAGACTGAATGGGGAAAAACTGTGCGCACAGCTACAGCCCCAACGGCTGGACAGATTTGCACCAAATTTACAGCAGGAGCAGGGGCGAAAAAGTGTGCTTTTGTGTGTTTGGTGGGAATCAGACCGCAGACCCATTTCCCTGTTCACTCTGCAGACCGAAGTCTCATTGGCCTGCGGGTACGCCGTGCTGTCGGCGAACAGTGAACGCGGCCGATGTTTGGCTGGAGGGAAGCATGCTGTGCATCAAAGGTTTTGGGAAACACCACCATGGTATATCGGAGGACAATGTTGTGGTGTGTGTGCCAAGCCCGTAATGCATTGTGTTCATGGCTGGACCTCTTGTATGTAACTGTGTAGCCACTAAAAGTACTCGTATTTGCCTGTGCTCCAGCGTCCCTTTTCCCTGTTCGCTGCACGGTGAAAAATGTGATTGCACTGCAGTGTACGGTGACGTGTTGTGCGTGAATAGCGTTCGATAACGCCGGCGTGTTGTTTCCAAGGGCAGTGCAACAGCGAACGGGCCTGGAACAAATAGTTTACGGCATCTGGTGGTGGGAAGTAGGGATGGAAAGGGTGGGGGAGTGAGAAGTGCTGCAAATGACAGATGTCATTAGAAGAAGACGGCAGTGTGTGTTAGGGAGAATTCTCTTTTAAGGCTAATTTCCCTTACCTATAAGAGTCCCCCAGCAGCTTTGCTGGATTTGAAGGGTTTATTTTTTTCTCCTGCCAAGAATGAGACTCTTTTTCCCACGCTTAGACATATTGCTGATGTGTGTTTTAAGCTATTTTTGTGTTTATGGTCTATGGGGTTTTTCTCACCCTCTTAGGTATCATCTGTTTACATGTGTGTTACACAGCATCCTCAGTGCAGTCACACAGGGGTGTCATAGTGACCCCCAAACATAGACTCCATACCCTGGGACTGACTGTCTCCCAGGGCATGTAAAATCCCCCTTGACTTTACTAGTCAATAGTTATGAACAAAACCAGTACAACCCATCTTATTATGGAAGTAGTAGGAAGGGTTGATAGTTTTTCTCTGGTGGTTATTTTCGAGCGGGTACTGTCCAGTCCCTCTCTTCAAAGTTTCTGGCTGGTGGAAGTAGTTACTACCGTAAATATTCGACCACAAATATTTTCCTATGGGATTTTCCCATTGTTCGAGGCTACCACTTTTACTGACAGCCTCTAACATACTGCCGGTTTATTTTATTATTAACTTTACTCTGGTAGGTTTTTATTGCCAGATCTTTGATAATATTTCTTTCTCGTGTCTTTCTCTGAAAACCTAAACCCAAGTCGTGGATCCTTTGTTCGTCCTTTTGGCGGGCTTCTGCACAGAATCCCTCCTTTCGGCGCCACAGAGTCTGGGGTAGACAGGATGTGTGGGAGGAGGAATAGGCACCCTGGACAGGGTTGCCTAAGCAACCAAAGTCACACTCTGCCCTGATAGGCTGAGGGGGTTATCCCGCCAGGATAACCACCCCGCTGTGCGAGTGACAGCTAGGCTGTATGAATGGGGGTTTTTCTGCATAAAAGCAGGGCTCTGAGGACTGGAGGACAAGACGTCGCCACTGGACCTAAGAAACGCCTAGAGGGGAGAAGCTGAAAACCTCTGCAACGACTGAACCAACGGTGAAGCCCTCAAACGACCAGAGACGATCTTCACCTGCAACCCAGAAACCTACAGGCTAGATTCCCCGGTAGATAAAGAACCCCCGGTTACCGACTCCTCTGTCGACAACCAGCCTCTCTATAATCAAGTGCTGTACAGAGCGGCAGAACACTTCGACATTGACACCCAGGTTGCTCAGGAAGAGAGGGACTTTGCCGAGGAGTTAGTAGGAGAAAGGAGTCCTGTTGCCCAGGCCATCACTATCCTTAAGTCAATACAAAGGAGGATAGACCCTTCCCTTGTTAATCCCAATCTCACTAGGGCGGTAAACCCCAGAGTTGAGAAGCTTTTCAGGGCGGCCCAAACAGACCCACTGTACATAAGAGGGCATCTGAAACCGGACTCCCTGGTAGTTACAAACACCCGTAAGAGGACGGGAACACCCTTGTCATCGTCGGAAGCTGCTCCCGACAAGGAGAGCAAGAAGATTTATGGCTTGGGCAGGAAAGTAGCCTCCACTTCCGCCTACCAGGCAAGGATTGCCAACTCCACCACCCTGCTGGCGAGTTACAACTGCCACCAGTGGGAAAAAGTCGCAGCACTCATCGATTCCGCCCCAGAACCCTTAAAAAGCCAACTGGCACAAGTTTCGGCGGAAGGAAGAGCTGTGTCCGGTTGCATATTCAAAGCAACCTTTGATGGCGTGGATAACGCCGGCAGATTGTGTCATGATGCCCGCTTCCGGGGAGCCGGTTCAAGCCCTGTGTCCCCGAAAGCGGACATCCAGTCCCCAAGGAAGGACCCAGCAACCCCATATAGGGGCCCTTTGGACAGTGTCCTGGCGCCTATGGCGCCAGGCTCATTATGGAAGTGCTTGGGTGCACTTACCTGATGCAGACCATGCTGCAGGATCCCGGCCTCCTTGAGGCCTGAAAGGAACTACTTTTCCTGTGGGACTAATTTACCACCCGGGCGTGGTCGGGGAAGGATACATACCTGATTGGAGGAAGGATACATACCTGGAACTTCTTCCAAGGCTATTTAAACCCCACCCGAACAGCCACATGTGCTTCGCGTTGTTCTGCATCTAGCAGCTGGACGCTCACCGTGTCTGCTCCTGCATCCTGACTTCTGCCACGCCTGCCAGCATCCTGGATCACCTGCAAAGGAAGAGAAGAAGAGAACAGAAGAAGGAAAAGTCCTTACCTGCTAAATCCGCATCCCGGAGACATCTCGCCGACAATCCTGAAAAGGAAGACTTTTATTTAAAAACTCATCGCGTCGATCGCTGCAGCGCCGCATTCCACTCAACTTTACAGGGCGCCTCCATGTTCAGCAGCGATCATCCGGATTCGCAGTCACGCCCCAGCGCCTAGGGAGAAAAAGACCAGAACAAAAGGTGAGAGAGAGAAGGGAATAAGGAAAGCTAAATCTCCATGTTAAGACTTACCTGTTGATTCATTCCCTCTTCTTTTCGGGACCGTGCCGCATCCTGGCATTTCCGGACCCCGGCCCCTAAGGGGGGAAAAAAAGACATCAGCGTTAATGAGCGAATGAAAAGACATTACCAAAAAACGCTCATTAAAGACTTACCTGATTTCTACAAGGATTTCACCTCTCATCTCGGGTCGGTGCCTGTTCCCCGGCATTCCGTACCCCGGCCCCTATGGGGAAAAAGACACTAGCATTAGTACATTAATGCATGGACACAAGGGGAACCTCTTATAAAAAAAAAACTTACCTGGAAGCCAAGCAAGTTTGGTTCTCACCAATCCTAAAATCCAGTGAAGTAACTGGATACCAACGCGCCCCTGCATCAGAAGCAGGATGGAGAGCTCGTCCTTCCAGACTCTAAGGTGAGACGCTACGAGGAATCGCAGAAGGGTTTCGAGCAGAGTGAGAGGGGAAAGTGGGAGGCTGATTGCATTACCCCACAGAGAGTTAATCCCCTATTTTCGCCTACAGAAGGATACTTCTGCGAGCCAGACAAGCCAGATTTGGGGGCCCGGTCCTGTCCGTCTTCCGAACCCTGCGCATCACCTTAGAAGAGGTCACAGCAGCGCGAACCAGGCCAGCGCCTCTGTGGGAGTCAGGTGAGCGTAACAGATTGATAGCAGAAGGTACTGTTATCAAAAGGCATGCTTGTTTGCGACAGTCTGGGTTCAAAGCCGAAACCCAAGCATCATTGATAGATAAACCGGTGGAGCCGGATCTATTGTTTGGAAAGGTGGTTGAGGACGCGCTGAAAAATGCCAAGGACGAGTATGAGACACTCAAATCCCTAGGCCAACTAACCAATAAACCCCCAAACCAGAGAGGAAATGGCAATTTTCGTTGCCCACGCGGGCAAAATTCCCAGAGAGGCTCCAACTAGTCCCAGAGGCAGGGTACACAATGAAACAACAGCCAGCAGTCTACCCAGGGTTATGGCAGGGGTAATGAGAGGACGTGGTAAGGGTAGAGTCAGCCCCAGTAGAGGCGGCACGCTTCCACCAAAACAGTGACGCTCCGTTCAGGGTCCCTTCTCACGCATCCCCAGTAGGGGGACACATTTCCAACTTCACCCAAGCTTGGGAAGGTAACGCATCAGACAGATGGGTGCTGTACACAGTGTCCGCAGGATACTGCATAGAACTGTTAGAGCGTCCCCAAAACCACCCTCCATGACAAAGAATACATTCTTTGGACCACCAGAAGATCCTCCTCGAGGAGATCGTCAATCTTCTAGCAAAGGACGCGATAGAACTCGTCCCGGGACAACAGGTAAACAAGGGTATTTATTCTACTTACTTCCTTGTGCCAAAAAAAGATTTGTATTGGACTTAAGACCTGCAAACAAGTATGTCAAGCCCCAAAATTTTGCATGACTACTCTCCAAGAGGTAATCCACCTCCTAAAAAAAGGGGGATTACATGGCAACATTGGACATGAAAAATGCCTATTTTCATATTTCCATGTTCCCAGCGCACAGAAAGTACTTGCGCCTCAAGGTGGACAGTCGGCACTACCAATTCAAGGTACTGCCCTTCGGGATAGACTCGGCTCCAAGGGTATTCACCAAGGTACTGGCGGTGGCGGCAGCACACCTACGCAGGGAGGCAATCCCGGTGTACCCTTACCTGGACGACTGGCTCATCACGGGGGAGACCCCAGTAATTTGCAGAACAAACATTCAAAGGACGATCGACCTCCTCTTCGAATTAGGTTTCTCAATAAACGAGAAGTCAAGTCTGGTGCCAAGCACCTCCAAACAGTTCCTAGGAGCTATCCTAGACACGCAAGAGGGGTTGACCTTTCCATCAGAGGAAAGAATTCGGAATATACTGCTGCAAATTCCGCAATATCAAGCCGGTCGCCAGATAACGGTACGCAAGGCAATGCGTTTGCTGGGCATGATGGCGTCATGTATTTACCTGGTTCCCTTCGCGTGCCTGCGTCCCATGCAGGAATGGTTGGCGAAACAGTGGTCTCAGGCAAGTGGTCAGTGGGACGATCTAGTGGTCGTTTCGCCAACACTGGTACAAAGCCTTCACTGGTGGACAAGAGAAAATCTGTCCAAGGGTAAACCCTTTTACGATCCTGAGATACAGGTGGTAGTCACTACCGATGCATGCCTGACAGGGTGGGGAGCTCACCACTTCCACCACACAGCTCAGGGTCTCTGGTCTCACTCAGTGGCCAAGAATCACATCAACCTGCTAGAGCTTCTGGAAGTATTCAGAGTGCTTCAAGCGTTCGAGCCCTAACTGCTGAATCTGTCAGTGCAGATCCGGGCGGACAGCACTACAGCCATGTTTTACCTAAACAAGCAAATAGGGACTCGTTCGCCAAATCTGTCCAAGCTTGCCTAGAAAATTTGGATATGGGCACTCAGACGGAAGATCTTCCTGTCATCTCAACATGTTCCAGGGGATCTCAATTCTCTGGCGGATGCTTTGAGCAGAGATCCCCTCCCAGAGGAACACGAATGGTGTCTACACAGAGAAATCGTAGAAGATATCTTCTCTCAGTGTGGTTTCCCCACTATAGACCTATTCGCCACAAGCGAAAACAGACAATGCCCAGGATTTGCATCCAGGTTCTCCCAGGGGAACGCCCTGTGGATGAACTGGTCAGGGATGTTTGCGTACTCTTTTCCACCAACACCTAACCAGGAAGGTGGTCAACAAGATGAACAGAGAATCAATGACTCTCGTCCTAGTTGCTCCCATGTGGGCGAGACAACCGTGGTTCCCACTCCTACGCAGACTAGCGGTGTGCGGACCCATCAAACTCCATCAAACTCCCGGGCTGGTACAACCTACTGTCCCAGCACCAAGGTCAAACAGTGCATCCTCAACCCAACTCAATGAACCTAGCAGCATGGCTCCTGGGGTCATAGAGTTCGGACATCTCAAATTACCACAGAGATGTTTGGACATCCTAAAAGAATCTAGGAAACCAAACACGAGGCACTGCTACTTTGACAAATGGAAACAATTTGTTATCTGGTGCCAGAATAAGCAAGTCAACCTAGTTGATTGCACTCCTTCCACAATTGTCACATACATGCTCCACCTGCTGGATGCAGGACTGGTATTTAACTCACTGAAGGTACACCTGGCAGCGCTGTCAGCATACACCACATCCCATAACAAGGTGTCATGGTGGAAGATACCAGTGGTTAAAGCTTTCATGGAAGGAGTAAATAGACTTCACCCTCCTATTTCAAACCCATCAACAGGATGAGACCTGAATGTGGTGCTATCTAAACTCATGGGCTCATTCAAAACCATGCATAAAAGCAGTCTCAAACACCTGACTTATAAGACGGCCTTCTTAGCAGCAATAACATCTATAAGAAGGGTCAGTGAACTTCAGGCTCTGTCAGTGCAGGATCCATTCTTTATAGTTCATAAAGATAAACTGGTTTTACGTACACACCCTAGGTTCTCACCTAAGTTTATTTCTAAATTCCACGTGAACAGTCCATCGAGCTTCCGGCTTTCTTCCAAGACCCACAAAGCTTGGCTGAGGTGAAACTACACACCCTAGATGTGCGTAGGGCGGTCCACTACTAGGTAAACAAAACCAGACCGCTAAGGAAAACAGATCAGCTGTTTGTCTCCGTAGCTACAGGCAGAGAGGTTGATCGCGTCTCTAAAGGTGCCATTTCTAAGTGGATTGTTAACTGTATCCAGCTGTGTTACTCTCTTTCTGGAAAACACTCTGCCTTTCACGCCAAGCGCCCACTCTACAAGAGGTATTGGGGCCACTCTGGCTTTCATTGCAAATGTACCCCTTGACACCATTTGAAAAGCAGCTACTTGGAGCTCTATTCACACTTTTACTCAGCACTACTGCATTAACACCCATTCCAAGACAGATACTCAAGTGGGACAAGCGGTTCTAAGACATTTATATGCTTATGACCCTTCTCACATCCCACCTCCTTCTAACACTGCTCGCTAATCTATGCACAGCATCTGATTTAAGCAGAATTCACAAGCCTCAGAAGGGATACATTACTCACCGTAATCGTATTTCTGATGCTTGTATCTGCTTAGATTCACATGCGACCCACCCTTCCTCCCCTCTGAGAGAAGGCACATGGATGCTTGTAGTCTTACCTTTTCTATCTATCTGCTTGGATTATCTGTACTCACACTACTCCTCATGCTACCTCATGTCAGAAAAAATACAATCTGAGTGTCCTAGACGCGTGAGGGATCATGGGTACAGTGGACGTCACACTAGGGGTAGTATTACTGGCACGCCCTGTGTCGACGCCCATTTTCGAGTTTCGAAAAACAAACTGTAATACTCCACAGCTTCCACTAGATGTCGGCCTATGCACAGCATGTGAATCTAAGCAGATACAAGCATCAGAAATACGATTATGGTGAGTAATGTATCCCATATATTCTTTTTGATTTAAAGCTTTGGTCAGTGTTTCCTTGTTCCATGGTATTGTAGTCCTATTGTATAAACCCTGAATACTGCTCCTCTCCCTCTTGAGATAAGTCTGACTGCTCAGCCACAGCTGCCAACTAAATCTTTGTGGTCCAGACTCATAACAGGGGGGATTTATTGCATATACCTGTAGTCCTAATCTTCTGTAGTGCTCCCTAAAGGAACTGCATGGGATTCTGCCTAACAGTGTGCCAGCGGTATCCGTGCATACTATGCCAATTCGCGGTTATCAAAGGGAACAAGACATGCACATTTACAGATAGGGTGTACTATAGTGTGCTCTGTGTGGTAACTCCTAGCTCCTTTAATGCATGGCTGCAGCCCTTGAGGGGAAAAGTATGTCCACTGGTTGAAAAGGTATGTCGACTGGTTGAAAGTCTGTTAGACAGAATCCTGTGCAGTTCCCCTGGGGGACGCTGCAAAAAGATTAAGACTAGAGGAGTAAGCAGTAAACCCAATTGGTAGCAGTCTGTACCACCCAGATTTACCTGGTAGCTGCGGCTGAGCAGTCAGACTTCTCTCAAGACGAGTAGGGCAGTATACAGAGACTCCACAATAGGGCTAAAAACACAGTAGAGCAAGCAAACACTGGCCAGAGCTTGATATCAAAAGTAGATAATTATTTATTTAAAACGCAATTTAGGAAATGCACTAAGCACTCTAAATCAAAGCAAGTTCAAACAGTCAGATAAAGTATACACACACCTCCCTTAATAATTATTAGACAAGTCTAGGTTAAAACACCACTATTTGTAAAAACAGATGTGAGCGCATAACTTAGATGGCACTCCAATAATTAAGTTAAAGGGAGAGAAAAAGGCAGGTCATGAAAATAACCGTTCCCAACACTTTTATAAGACCACTGCAAGTTAGTGAAGGCAGAGTCTACTGTAGAGCCAAAGTTCATAGGCCAGGTCCACTTTAAATGGAGCAAGGCGAAATGTGCCCAAGATCACAGTTTAAAAAGCACTCAAGTCTTTGCAGAAATGTTTAAAGGAGGTTGGTTTGATGCGAAAGATAGTTACAAGGTCTCGGGCCAACCCAGTTTGAAAGCCAAGGATTTAAGGGTCACCTTTAGCAATCCGCAGAAGTGGAGGCCAGGTGGAACACAGTACCTGAAAGAGTGAGGAAGCTCCAGCGGTGGCAATTGTTCCTGGCAGCGGGTACAGTTTGTGGTTTCGACCAGGGGAAGAGAAGATCTCGCCGAGGAGGAAACTTGGAGTCGTTGCACTGCCCAGGGAAGAGACCAGCCGCGGAGTTCGTCGGTTAAAAGGTGCATTCCTTTTATTCGCGGTCACAGTGGTGAAGCTTGGCTATCCGGCCGCCGGGTGCTTGGCACGAGCGATTCGACCAAGGGACGTCCTGGAAGGCGAATGGCGAACTGGTTGCCCCCACCAGCTCAAATGGAGAAGACTCTTACAGCAGAAGGTCTTCTCTTGTCGTTGGGAAAGTGGTGAGGTTGTTGCAGCAGGGCTCCACCGGTGGTGTCGTCGTTGCAGATGGCTCAGCTTCTCCCCTCTTCGGATTTCTTAGGTCCTGTGGCGACTTCTTAAGTTCCAGTCCCAAAAGCCCTGCTTTTATGCAGAAAAAAACCCCTTCAGCAGCATAGCTGTCACTCATACATGCTAAGTGGTGAGCCGGGCGGCTCACCACTGGGCCAATCAGAACAGAGTGCGACTTGAGTTGCTAAAGCAACGCAGTCCAGGGTGCCAATTCCCCCACCCACACATCCTGTGGAACCCAGACAGAGTGGCACCATTTGGAGGGCTTCTGTGGAGAAACCTGCCAAAAAGTGGAACAAAGGATCCGACCTTGGTTGGAGTTACAGAGACGGACACAAACGCCATTTTGGAAAAGAGTTCTGGCGAAAAGATCCAACTGGTGATTTTATATTAAATAAACCGGCGGTATCTTTAACATTGCACCAAAAAGTGGTGTGTTTAAAACCAATGGTTAAATCCCATAGGAAATATTCCGGTGGAATATTTCGCGTGGTAACTACTGCCACCAGCCAGAAACTCGAAAGGGGGGGACTGGACAGTGCCCCCTTGGAAACAGACCCAGGGGCAATCTAATTACCCCTTTCAGAACTTCCACAATATGATGGTTTGTACTGGTTCTGTTCACAATTTAGAACTAGTAAAGCCAATGGTGACTTTATATGCCCTGGGAGACAGTAGTTAGTCCCAGGGTATGGAGTCTGTTTGGGGGTCACTATGACACCCCTGTGTTACTGCACTGAGGGTGCTGTGTAACACATGCACTAAAACAGATACCCTAGGGAGTAAAAGATCCCATAGCCCATAAGAATACAATAAGTCAAAGACATACCTCAAATCATGCCTAAGAGTGGGAGGAAAAGATTCTCACTCTTAGCAGGAGAAAAAAACAAACCCCAAAAATCTAGCAAAGCTGCTGGGGGACTCACTAGGTTTGGGAAATTAGCCTTATAAGAGAATTCTCCCTAACAGTCTGTGCCACACTGCCACTTTGTGTGTGGGGTTTGGCTGCATTGCACACATTGTTGCTTGCATGGATGTGGCGATTGGTAGAATATTGTACAGTAGTCGGTGTATGGGTGGAGATGCTGCAGTGACCAGTAGTGTACTGTGGCCAGTGGGTGCAGTGGGTGCACTAATGCAATAGTTTAAATATGGAAGAGCTTATAGTGCAAATGGTTTTTACATGTGTTTGCGTAGTGTGCATTGCGCGAATTAGTAAGTGTTGAAGTGACCTTTGCACTACTACTTTTATGCACGTAGTACAGTGTGGAGAGCAGGACCAATGTTGCGACGATTGTGTTTGGTTGGCATTATTTCAATGGTTTCTGATTGGAAGTGGGTAGTGGTGCTAAATCCTGTGGTATTTTTGTGCATTGCGGTAAGTGGAACATGTGTGCTTGCATTCCTGCTTTAGGGTGTAGAGGTTGGGTAGAAGGGCTGGCGCCTATGGGGCCTTTCTGAATTGTGGCACATGCCTACATGCTCGCCTGCATAACTTTATGTTGTGGTGGTGTAGACGAGGCCTAGACTGTTAGCCGTTCATCACAGTCACCACACTATGCATGTCAAGTTGTTGACTTCTATGCAAAATGGTTGTGGAGGACATTGTAGAGTTGGTAGAGCGGCAGAAGTGAGCTGCTATGTGTACAATAGCATACAGTGCACACCATTGCCCCTGTTGCACAATAGGGATCCACATGTCACCATTTGAGTTTGCTGTGGCTAGGCCCTGCTTTAGGAAGTGCTGTAAGATATGGCAGCATGAAAGGACATGCTCAACAGCACACATGTAAAACATGACCAATGCACACAGCTTCCTACATACTGTTCACCACACCTGCACCCAACAGCGTAGGCCTTCATTACAGCCACTACAACATAATGCAGCCATACAGTTGTCACTCTGCATGCATTTGAAGTTGGTGACTTTTACATAATCTTTGTGGAGGACATTGTACACTTTGTAGACCAGCAGAAGAGAGCTGCTGTGTCTAAATTACCCAGTCGTGTACTCTGTCTACTGGGTGCACTAATGGAATAGTGTAAATATGGAAGAGGTTAAAGGGACTGGAAACCATAGTTTACAGCATTTGGTATTGGGAAGAAGGGATGGAAAGGGTGGGGGAGTGAGAAGTGCTGAAAGTGATGGATCTCCTTAGAAGAAGACTGTTCTGTGCCACCGATATCTGTGCATAGTACGCCAATTCGTGGTTATCTCATCGGGCAAAAATCTTGAGTGGTCATTGCATGCAGCCTTCATTATGGGATGCCAGATGCAGCAGCAATGTCTTTCTGTGAGGGATGATGGCAGGCACATTTGCAGAAGGGGAGTGCATTCCACAAGACATGCACATTTACAGACAGGGTGTGCTGTGTGTGGTAAGTCCCTAGCCCCTTTAATGCTTAGCTGCCGTCCTTGCACAGAAAAGTATGTCCATGGAAGAAGTTACGGTGCAACTGGTTCTTACATGTGCTTGCGTAGTGTGCATTGCGCAGATTAGTAAGTGTTGCAGTGCACTATGCAGTACTGCTTGTGTGCACGTAGTACAGTGTGGAGTGTAGGACCAACGTTGCAATGATTGTTTTTGGTTGGCATCGTTACAATGGTTTCTGAATGGAAGTGGGTAGCGATGCCAAAACCTGTAGTATGTTTGTGCATTACAGTAAGTGGAACATGTGTGCATGCATTCCTGCTTTAGGGCGCAGAGGATGGGTAGAAGTGCTGGTGCCTATGTTGCCTTTCTGATTTGTGGCACATGCCTACATGTTCGCCTGCATGGCTTTATGTTGTGGTGGATGTGGGCAAGGCCTAGACTGTTGGGTGCATGGCCGAAGGCCGTAGGCCATGCACCCAGCAGGCTAGGCCTTCATGACAGCCAGCACAATGTAATGCAGTCATGCACTTGTCAGTCTGCATGCATGTCAGGTTGGTGACTTGTAAGCAACGGTTGTTGAGGACATTGTAGACTTTGTAGAGTAGCAGAAGTGAGCTGCTATGCGTACAATAGGATACTGTGCACATCATTCCCCCTGTTGCACAATAGGGAGCCACAGGTCACCATTTGCGTTTGCTATGGTTAGGCCCTTAGAAGACCCTTGCTTTAGGAATTACTGTAAGATATGGCAGCATGAAAGGACGTGCTCAGCAGCACACATGTAAAACATGGCCAATGCACACAGCCTCCTACATACCGTTCACCACACCTGCACCCAACAGCCTAGGCCTTTATAACCACCACCACCACAACCTATTGAAGCCATGCAGTTGTCACTCTGCATTCATTTGAAGTTGGTGACTTTTACACATTGGTTGTGGAGGACATTGTGCACTTAGTCGACCAGAAGAAGAGCGGTGCTATGCGTAAATTAGCATTTGGTGTACATCATTGCCCATGTTTTACAATAGGGTGCCACATGCCACTATGTGCATTTCCTATGGTTTGGCCCTTATAATCCCCTTGCTTTTGGGAGTGCTGCAAGATATTGCAGCATGAAAGGCCATGCACAGCAGCACACATGTAAACTATGGGTAACGTACACGGGCGCCTACCTACGGTTCAGCACACCAGCGCAACGTTATGAAGCCATGCATGTAAATATGTGCTCAGGGTGAAAGCTGGCAGTCTGAATTGCAGATGGGAGTGCAGTGTACATGACGTGAGCATTTAACCATAGCCTGTACTATGGCAGGCTGAATTGAAGATGGGGTGGGGGGTGCAGTGCACATGTTACGCTCACCTGGCTCCCACAGGGGCGTCGATCAGACCCGGACAGCTGCGACCACCTCCAACGTGAAGCGTAGTGCAGAGATGACAGACTGGACTGGACTGCCTAATCTTGTCTGCTTGACCTGTAGAAATATTCTCCTTATGTTTGTAAATGAGCTCTCCATCCTGCGTGGAATGCAGGGGCGCCTAGATACCAGTTACTTCACTGGTTTGAGGGCGTTGGAAGAGTTCCGGATGAATATTGACTCCGAGGTTCCAGGCGAGAACCCGTAAGTTCAAAAAGTTCAATATGTCCGATGTTCACTCTTGTACATTCCTTTCTTGTGTAGCAGCTGGGTCCAAGGGAAGATTGTCTTGTGGCAGCTGATGGTGTTGAGGTAAGTGTCTGTATTACCCAACACTGTCCGGCAATAGATGCGTGTGTTTAAATTGCTGGTTTCTCTCTCCTTACAGGTGCGGCGTAAGAAGTTGCGGCTTGTTACACAATAATGCCTCCGGTTGTTAATCAGGTAAGTCTATGGTGGAGAGATTGTATTTGTTGGCTCTCTCGGCTCACCTTATGTTTCTTTTGTCCCCTAGATGGTGGAATTCGGCGGAGAAAATGGAGGCTGCGCCGGATCGAAAAATGCTGTGAGGACTGGTGAGTATGGCGCGGCGCTGCAGCTGGCGATGCGACGCATGTACAATAATGTCCTTTTCAAGTTCGAAGATGTGATCGATCCGGAATTCAGGTAAGGATTGAAATAATATCTGTTCTTCAGCATGGGGTCTGGCATGGATTCACATGCTCATGAATATTCCCCGTCGTCAGGCCGGGAATCCTCGGTATAGAAAAAAAATCAGTATCCGTTTAGTTTCTGATCTGTCTTTCTTGGTATAACCAATCACTGGTCTCTGGGTCATACTGCCCCCAGCCAATGACTGCCCTCTCCCTAAGCCCCGCCCCTGGCAGCCATCCTCAGATTTTTACCGCACGTTCAAGTGTTGGGAGTCCTCGTGCTGTAGCTCTCGAGCTTTTGCTGCGTTTTCGCGCTTTTTTCAGGAGATTTTCTCATTTTTCGGTTAATTAGAGCATCAAGCTCCACCATGTCTACATCCGATCAACGGGCATCCGTTTTGGAGTTTCTACGCCCCTCAAGGGTGGAGATTTCGTTGAGTTACGCTTTTGGAGGATTCCAGAAGTTCCGAGGCCTACCCCGGTCATGGCCCAGGAGAAAGGAAGCTCGACGCCCGGGAAGCTGTTCAGGACCTGCCCTGGATGCCAGCTTCAGAACGTTTTCAGGAGGACGAGCATTAGTTATGCCTCTACTGTCTCCATGAGGACAAGACGCACAAGGAGAAGGACTGCGCGTTTTGTGGGAACATGTCGGAGCGGACTATGAAGGATCGCCACCTCCGTCTCGCCAATTGGCTGGAAGGTAAGAGCTCCGCCAGGTGAGAAGAAGAAAAAGAAGTCTTCTAAGTCCTGTGAGGGTGCCCCGGCGACGGGGGCCCAACAAAAGGCTAAGCACCGCGAGTCCGCTGGCACCGGGAGCGCCGAACGGTCTGGCTCCTTGGCTGCCAGGCAGGGCGCACCCTCCCCGGCGCCATCATCCATGAGCCAACGCTCTGGCTCGGGTAAGAGTAAGTCCGAGAACCCGGCGAAGCTTCTGGAGAGGCCCCGGTCGATCTCGAAGATTCCGGCACAGGGGAGCGAGGCTCGAACCCTCCCCCCAAGGTGAAGGCCCCAGGCGTACAGAAGGTGACATTGGCCTTAATTCACCCTGCTAAAACCTCAAATCAGGATGTCGCCGCGGCCCTGGTTCAGCCTGTGGAGGCGCCCTCAGGAGCCAGAGTCTCCCTGCCACCGCGGAGGGAGTCGTCTTTCAGGCCCATCGAGAAGACCCCCACAAAGTCCTCGTTGGAAAGGGTGGGGGAGGGGCTGGTGGCCATCATGGATACTGACACGACCTCTGAAGAGGAGCTCATCCAAGTCGGGGAAGAGGCCCTGCCCATCGGGAGGGATCCCGACGAGGGCGACGACGAGAGCGACGGTGTCGCAGACAAGGCTCCTCAAGAGCCCTCTCTCCCGTCGTTTCCGGCACCGCAGGAATCCTCGGCAGCCATTTTGTCAGCCTTTCAGTCCTTATGCTCGGAGATGAGGACTAGGATGCCCCTTCTCCCGACGGAGGTACCTGAGCCAGACCCGACGAGGGAACCGGAGCCAGGACCTTCGGAGAGTCCACCGCTTAAGAGGAGGAGGACGCATCCTAGTCCACCTCTTCCGCCTCGGGGGCCTTCTCTGCTTTCCCCCCGGTCTACTACCCACAGGGATGATACAGGCATGGACACGACTACGACAGGTACGGATGACGACGGATGCTACGGGTCGTGTCCCCCGTCACCCCCCTGCCTGGGCGTCCCCGTCCGACGAGATTGGATCCTTCCATGCCATGATTTCCAGGGCATCCGAGCTCTTCCAGCTCTGCCCCGAAGAAAAGAAGGAAGGGTTCCTTTACCAACGGCTCGAGGCTAAAAGGAAGGCGGTCCTCGCCGTACCGCTTCTTGATGACATCTGGGATGAGGGGCTCGCCCTCCTCAAGAACCCTGCCACGGCGCCTGCAAAGAGGGACCGGTACGAGAAGAAGTACCGGGTCCCCGACGCTGCCCCCTTGTGCCTTAGGGCGCAACCTACCCCGGATTCGGTCGTTTCGGCGGCGGCCAAGAAGAAAGCAGGGGGGTGGGGGGGGCATCGGCCTCGACTTCAACCTCCCCGCCGGACGGCAAGGGTAGGAAGCTGGATGCGATGGGACGACGGGTCATCTCATCTGCAGCGACGACCATCAAGGCGGCCAACGCCCTGGCCATCGTAGCCCGCTACGACAGGGAGTTGTGGTTCAAGATCACCCCTCTGTTGGACTTCCTTCCGGACGCCAAGAGGGCTAAGGCCCTGGAAATCTTACAGGAAGGTGAGATTGCTTCGGACCACGCCATTACGGTGGCTACGGACATCGCCGACACCGGTTTCCGTCAGTTGGGCAACAGTGTTTGCCTGAGACGACGAGGATGGCTCAAGGCGACGGATTTCCGCCAGGACGTACAGACCAAGGTTTTGGACATGCCCTTCGATGGGAACAAAATGTTTGGCAAGGCAGTTGATGAGTCCCTTCAGGCGATCAAGACAGACACGGAGACGGCCCGTGCACTGGGTATGCTCCAACAGCGATAGCCGTCCTTTCAGAGCTCTGGAGACAGACAGGGTGCCTCCAAGGGAGCCGGCAGTAGCTCCTCTACGCACCGTCAAGCGGCAAGATCTTTGTCGCAGGAGGCCTACAGGGGACGCGGCAAGTCAGGTGGATCCCGCCGTCGTCGCCAAGGTGGTCAAGGAGGCAAGGCGGCCTCCAAGCAGGATTGAACCGACCGTCGGGTCGGGCCCCCGCCGAAGCACCCCGGTGGGAGGGCCGGCTGACGAAGTTCGTCGGCGTGTGGGAGTCCATCACCACCGACCGTTGGGTGCTGGACGCCCTGGCCCTGGGACACGCCCTTGAGTTCCAGAAGAAGTGCCCCCGCTTTCCTCCTGTGGCCAGGAAGGAAAATCACGTCCCTCAATTGCTGTTGGAAGTAAGGGCGATGCTCAGAAAAGGTGCCATCGAGCTTGTTCCAAAGAGGCTTCGGGGCTCCGGAGTTTACTCAAGGTACTTCCTCGTAAAGAAGACAGGGGGATGGCGTCCCATCCTGGACCTGCGACGACTGAACAGGTACATCAAGGCACAGAAGTTCTGGATGGTCACTCTCCAGCACGTGCTGGAGGAGGGCGATTTCCTGTCGTCGTTACACTTGGAGGATGCATACTTTCACATCCCGATTCTAAAGAGACATCGAAAGTTCCTCAGGTTCGTGGTCCAAGGGCGGCACTATCAGTTCAAGGCCCTCCCTTTCGGATTAAAATTGGCATCCAGGGTGTTCACCAAGTGCCCACCACTGGTGGTGGCGCGACTGCGCCTAGAGGGGATCCACGTCTACCCCTACCTGGACGACTGGCTCATACGGCAAGGACAAGGGAGCTCGCCGTAGAACATACTGCGAAGACCGTCCAGCTGCTCACGGACCTGGGATTCTCCATCAACTTTCCAAAATCCCACCTGGTCCCGTCGCAAGTCGCCCTGTTTCTGGGAACACATCTCGACACAGTGGCGCGACTGGCCTCTCCGTCGGAGGAAAGGATCAGGACCATCCTGGGAAAGGTGCAATGTCTGCTGGCCACGGACGTGGCCAGAGTGAGGTCTATCAAGTCCCTCCTCGGAATGATGTCCTCCTGCATCTATCTCGTGCGCCACTGCAGACTTCGGATGCGGCCCTTGCAAGAATTCCTCGACGCCCACTGGATCCAGTCGACGGGCAGCTTCGAGGACAGGATCCCGCTCGACGACGCATTCCGTCAGGCGATACGATGGTGGGGTTCCCACTCTCATCTGACGGCGGCAACAGGTTTCCTAGCCCCGGCCCACCAGGTGACGGTGACGACGGATGCCTCCCTGGAAGGTTGGGGAGCGCACACCAGGGATCTCCACGCGAGAGTCCTTTGGCTCCCGGAGGAGAAGACGCTCCACATCAACATCTTGGAGCTCCTTGCAGTGTTCCGGGCCCTCAGGTTTTTCCTCCCGTCCCTCAAGGGCAAGGTGGTGAGGATCTTCACCGACAACACCACCACAATGTTTTACATTCAGAAGCAGGGCGGAACCAGATCCCCTGCCCTATCCAAGGAAGCCCAGGATCTGTGGCATTGGGCCGTCGCCCAAGGGATGTTTCTGGTACCCTTTCATCTGGCAGGGATAAAAAACACCATCGCTGACTCACTCAGCAGAGAGCTGCGCTCGTGCCACGAGTGGGAACTGCGCCAGGATCAAGTGGATGGACTCTTCCGACGATGGGGCGAACCCCAGATCGATCTCTTCGCGACGGCGGCGAACTCCAAGTGCCGGAGGTTCGCCAGCAGGTTTCCCCAGCCGAGGAGCATGGGCGATGCTTTCTCGTTCCCCTTGGACGGCCTATTCCTTAATGCGTTCCCGCTGTTGCCGTTGCTACTCCGGCTCGTCAACCAGCTCAAGAGGTCACGGTGCAGGATGATCCTCGTCGCACTGGCGTGGCCGTGACAGATCTGGTTCCCGGACCTTCTGGACTTGTCAGCATCCATACCAGTCAAGCTGCCGACGGACGCGGATCTTCTCTCCGAAGAAGGGGGCGCCATTCTTCATCACGAACCAGGGTTGCTGAACTTGCAGGCCTGGCTCCTGCAGCACTAGAGTTTGGAGGATACGACATCCCGGCCGACTGCAGAGAGGTTCTTGCAAAGGCCAGGGCGTCCTCAACTCTCGTGCTGCGGACATAAATGGAAGAGGTTCTCTGTCTGGTGCCGTGCACAGAAGATTAACCCTCTGCGGATTACGGCCCCTCAAGTATTGCCGTACCTACTGTCCTTGGCCAAGGCTGGCCTATCTCACGCTTCCATCAAGGTGCATATGGCTGCCGTCTCACGTTTCACCAAAACTACAGGACGGGCGTCCTTGTGGTCTCATCGGCTTTTGAAGGAATTTATGAAAGGACTGTTCCGATCGTTCCTGCCGGTGAAGGCCCCTGCCCCGGCGTGGGAACTCAACGTGGTGCTGACTAGGCTCATGGGGGCCCCGTTCGACCCTATGCATTCAGTGCCGTTGAAGTTTCTGTCGTGGAAGACAGCATTCCTCGTGGCCATCACCTCTGCACGACGAGTGGGAGAGATCCAGGCCCTATCTTGCAAGCCTCCATACTGGACTTTTCACGACACAAGGGTAGTGCTGAGGACACACCCCTCCTTCATGCCCAAGGTGCCGTCGGACTTTCACCTCAACGAGCCCTTGGTGTTGCCAGTTTTCTTCCCGTCGCCTTTGTCGCCGGCTGAGAGGACTCTGCACTCACTAGATGTAGCTAGAGCGCTGAAGTTCTACGTGGACCGCACGAAGAGTTTTCGGAAGACATCACAGCTGTTTGTGAACTTTGGACCTGTGAACCAAGGGAAGGCTCTCTCGAAGACTTCCATTTCCAGATGGCTCTCCGGCTGCATCATGCACTGTCACCGATTGGCGAAACGACCGTTGCCAGGCCGTCAGAGCCCATTCGACCAGGGCGATCGCTGCTACCACGGCGTTCCTGTCTGGTGTGCCCCTGCTCGACATCTGCAGGGCTGCTACGTGGAGGTCGACGCACACCTTCACGAGATTCTACTGCGTCGACCGGGATTCCAGGGAGGAGTCCAGAGTCGGCCAGGCAGTGCTGCGCAACCTGTTCGCCTAAGGTGAGCCTGGTGTGCTGTGCAACCTTTTCGCCTAAGGTGAGCCTGGTGAGGAGGTAAGAGTTGCTTAATGTTGAGTTGTTGTATTGCTTGATATTGAGCCTTTTGCCACCTCCCGTGGTTGTGCATGTGTATACCGCTATGTATTCTTATATTCATGAGCATGTGAATCCATGCCAGACCACATGCTGGAGAAGGAACAAGTTACTTACCTGTAACTGTTGTTATCCAGCATGGGTCTGGCATGGATTCACATGCGAACCCTCCCGCCTACCCCTCTGCGGCTCTTCACTTGCTCATACTGCCACTTTATGTGCTACCAAATCTGAGGATGGCTGCCAGGGGTGGGACTTGGGGAGAGGGCAGTCATTGGCTGGGGGCAGTATGACCCAGAGACCAGTGATTGGTTACTACTAAGAAAGACAGATCCGAAACGAAACTGATACTGATTTTTTTTCTATACCGAGGATTCCTGGCCTTACTGGGAATATTCATGAGCATGTGAATCCATGCCAGACCCATGCTGGAGAACAACAGTTACAGGTAAGTAACTTGTTCCTTTTCTAACCTTTCCTTCTTCTTTCTTCTATTGCTCGGAGCTCTAGATTTGAGACGGGCGTGACTGAAGACTGGATGCTGGCTGCAGGCACAGTGAGCGTTACGCTGCTGGATGCAGAATAACATGAAGCATGTGCTGCTGTTCGGGCATGGTGTATATAGCCTCCAAAGTAGTTCCAGGTAAGAAGTCCCTAGAACCACACCCAAGTAAAAAATAGTCCCTGTAGAAAAATAGTCCCATCCAGGCCTCACGTTGGCTTGGATTCATTTGCAGCATGGTCTGCATGAGGTAAGTAAAGTCTGAGTCTGGCGCCTATGGCGCCAGGACTGATTTCTATTATGAGCCTGGCACCTAAGGCGCCAGGACTGAACCCAAACAGCCCCGAGCCGGGGCTGCTAGGGTTTTATTAAATACCTGGATGCCTGCTCCCAGGGCTGATGGGCTTGATCCAGGTGCCCGGGGGTAGGCATCATGACAGCACATGGCATGAGCATTTAAACATAGCGTGTACGATGGTGTCGGCATGCATTTGAAGTTGGTGACTTTTACACAATGGTATTGGAGAACATTGTAGACTTGGTACAACAGAAGTGAGATGGTATGCGCACATTAGCATACGGTGTACATTATTGCCCCTGTTGAACATTAGGAAGCCTGATGCCACCATGTGCATTTCCCATGGTTTGGACCTTATAATCCCCTTGCTTTTGGGAGTGCTGTAAGATATTGCAGCATGAAAGGCCGTGCTCAGCAGCACACATGTAAACTATGGCTAACGTACACAGGTTCCTACATTCCGTTCAGCACACCCAACGCAACGTTATGAAGCCATGCGTGCAAATATGTGCCCGGTGTTAAAGCTGGCAGGCTGAATTGCAGATGGGGGAGTGCAGTGCACATGACATGAGCATTTACCCATAGCCTGTACTATGGTGCGTTTTCTGTGGGGAGGGCCTAGTGCCTTGCATGCATGGCTGGAGTGGAAAGCGAAAAAGGAGTTGTCCTGCTTCACTGGGGCGCGGCCCTCGCAGAACTTGGGGGTGGGGGGAGGTATGTGCCTCATTCTGCGCTTCTCACCATGGTGGCCAATGGAAATGGGACTGTGGGCAATGTCCAATCAGGTGCGCTGGGTGTACGTCACAGGAAAGGGCGGCAATCATTTTTTCCATTAGTTTCTGTAGTGCGTCTGGCAAACATGGGAAGATGCAGAGGTATTGTTGTGGGTGATGCCTTTGTGGAAGATCTGTTTGTTTATGCCCTCCAAGAAGGCTTTTGTGGCTATTTCGGTTTAGAGGGAGTGGAGGCTTTGTGGTGCAGTGTTGAAGCGTGCTGTTTCGGCAGAGTGCTTGTAGAATGTCGACTCATGGCCTCTTTGGCAACTGTACATGTTGTGGTCGTGCCCTTTGGAGCCTTCTTTTTGGGTTCCATGCCTGGTTTCCTTGTGTACTGTCAACTGAAGATCATGAAAGCAGTACAGCACTTTTTTCCCACTGCCAAGGTGCTTTTCTCATGTATACCCCAGGGAATAGTGTGAAAGTTTTCCAATGATTCCTGTCGCCAGACAGATGTCGGAAGGGGTCTCATCAACAGAAGCATGTGTGACTTCTTGAGTGCTACTGGGATGTTCTCCTGTGAGAATGAGAACTTTGGTACTCAATATATAAACCTTTTCAAAGGAAATTGCATGTCTTTGTCGAACAGTGGCAATGACATTTTGTTTCACAGTCTACAGACTGCGCCGAAGACCCTCTTTTAAGAATGTGAGTTGACGTTGAAAAACAAAATTACTTATAAAAACTGCAAAAAGGGTGTTTCTATGGAAGCACCTTGAAATAAAATGAAAAAAAGGCTCTTAAGTGCCCCCACAACTAACGATGGCCCCTACCCTGGTTGAAAGTTATTCCCCCACTCCTGTGCGTGCACAGCACGAAAGGTCAGCGAATATCGCGATATTTGCAGGGTGGCACGTGTTAGATGCGCCCCTTTTGCAGATGGTGGCCATAGAAATGGGCCTGCAGAGGCTACAGGGTTGGTCAGTAAAGTTTCTGGGTTTGGTGTGTCGACAAAATGCTGAGGGTGCGGTTATGGCTGTGTTTCACGAGCCACAGCATGCAGGTTTTAGGGGAGTTTGAAATACATGGACTGAAAGTGAATGGAAAACACTGTGCAGTGGCTGGTTATTTTGGAATCTATCATGTCCATGTATAGTGCTATGTAGTACCTACAATGAAGTGACTGATTTTGTTTTTTCTGTGTGACACTTTGATGACACACAGTCATGCCAATTTTATTGTTCATTGTGGAGGGAAAAGTCCAGCACATGTTACACGAGTTTCAGTGCCGTTTGCGATGAATGAGGCACTTGCCCAGATAATGCGTTTGTTTCCGATCTCTTGCATAACTTTCTAGCGCATTATGCAGACACCAATGTGACTGGGTCATTTTTTATTTGGCCCACATATGGAGAAAGCGCGGTACATTGCGAAGAAGTGTATTTGTGCCTTTGTACGACATGTGCCAATGTTGTACTTCACACACAGGAATATGACGTTTCACAGCACAAACAGTGTTCCCCAGCTATAACGTTCATCTTACTATGCCTGCCATCCCGATTTCTGCGCACCCTATTCAAATTGCCTTGGTGGTCTTCTTAAAAGTAGTGAACATTTTTTGTAGTAAGTGTTGCGAACTGACACGCTTCAAACTGCTGTGCAACACGTAAAGAAACCTCTTTCTACAGCGACCCCCCCCCTTTCCAACCGATTCAACTACAGTGTTTAGAACAGTGCCACGCCCCCCGCCCTACATCCGTTTGTTGGCAATTCCATTGTTCATCTCTAAAAGGTGGTTTATTTATTTCCATTTTTTCCTTTAGCCAGTTCATTTCCATTTATTATGGTCCTCTGACACATGCCGGAACGGCAGGAAAGATCCAGTACAGAAGGGGGCAGCACCTGCATGGATACCATAGGGGACATGCAGACAGACGGAATTATTGGGTGGCCCTCACCTACATAGGCGCCAGTCATTGTCATGCTCCCGGAAGGACCCTTCCCACGCACTTCCTTGTACGCACTTCCTAGAGTAGCGCATTGCAGTACATGCACAAAAGAATGCCCTTTGCCCGGTCTGTAGTGTGGCATATGGTGTGCAAGGATGTTTTAGAGCCCTGCTGCCCTACAGGAGTGCTCTTGTTGCCCGCAGCAGATGTGGGAAATGCTGTACATGAAATTACCTTAAGTAAATGTTGGAAGGGCGGTAGACTGCCCAGTGGTCTCTTGTGCTTTCATTTCAGTTGTCGTCACATGCAGTACAAACACTTCATGCTACGCCATTAGTCTTCGGATGTTACATTTACGGAGATGCATACATTCTGGAATACAAGAATGTTTAAAACAACGCGAAACACAGCTTCATTACGTGGAGCAGGAAGCCATTTGTTTTGTGCGACCCATGCAGCTATAGTACTTTTCTTATCACCACTAACTTTGTTTGCGGTTTGCACATTATGTTGTTTGCTTACTTGCCTTTACATGTACTAGTATGTGCATGACCAAGCTGCACCACCTTTGCCATTTTACAGACTCACTACAAACTGTCCCACCTGCAGTTACATGTTTTCGTCAACTGTATGACCCGCAGGCAACATCTTGACACTTTGCGTCACACTGCTCAGTGCAGACACAATGTGTCTGTTTCACGGGTCATGGAAAGGCAAGCAGCACATCAATCAAATTAATCCAACATTTACCACGCCCACGCTAGACTGCAGGTTGCTGTTATTTGTTTACCAGTGGGCATCATACAGTCAGGCGTGCTTTAGCCACACTATTACTATTATTATTATTATTATTATTATTATTAATTTATGTGCAACCAAAGGAGGCCCAAAGGGGTACGGGTGCAGATCAGTTAGAGATATGAGTCAGGAAGAACCTGGAAAGGAGACCGCTAATTATCTGAACATGTGGGTTTTGAGGTTTTTTTTTTCTATAACCGAGGAGCTGTTTTTTATAGCAGAAGGTAGAGCGTTCCATGTAGTAGGGGCACCTGCCCTAAAGGGGCCCTTTCTTACAAGTTCCCAAAAGTTTTTGGGCCCTTGGGACCTAAAGGTTTTGGTCTCCGTTTGATCGAAGAGATTGTTTTTTTTGGCTTAAATTCTAGCCTGTTAAGATAAATAGGTGCATCACCTGCCAGAGCTTTAAATGTAATAGTTAAGACTCTGAATTTCACCCTTTGCTCAATGGGCAGCCGGTGTAAATTCCTTCTTATATCGGAAACATGGGTATATTTTCTTAGGCCCATAATAGCTCTAATAGAGCTATTCTGGACAACTTGAAGTTTGTTCAATTAGGCTTTGTTTACCCCAATGAGCAAAGAGCTACAATAATCCAGTTTAGCTGATATAGCTCTTGCAATGGTTTTGCATCCTGTCTGTGACAGAAAAGTTCTTATATGAGCCAGGAGTCGAATGTAGTACGCAGATGATGAGACTAAATTATTTACCTGCGCTGACATACTTAATGATTGCTTGAAGGTGACTCAGAGAATTTTTATTTTATCCTTTACTTGAATGGTATGGTTATCAATGCTGAAAGTTTGATAGTCTAGGGTCAATTTATCAAGCCTTTGTTTAGACCCAATCAGCATCTGTTCTGTTTTCCCTGGATTCAGGGCCATGCCATTAGCATCCATCCATTTACGGATGAAGTCGTATATTTTTGCTACTATCCTGACATCCTTGTCGTAGTTCCCCGTCGGAGTGATAAGGCACTGTGAGTCATCGGCGTAATTCGAAAAACATGTATCCTTATTTTCCAATATATTCAAACCAAAAATCAGGATGGGAGACCCACACTTTTGAGATTCAGGCTCATTTTAGTTTAATCTCTGAATTTTGATGATGATAGATATAATATATCAATTGTTAACATAACAGACAGACGGACAGTTGTACATTTGATATGTAGGTGTACCACTAGCTACCACCCTCAAGAGTGTGGAGGGTGCAAGCCTTCTGATGGTGCGATATCTCTTGGATACACAGTTAACAAGGGTTTACAACACGAGTGAATGCATCCCAGGACCTCAGTTGGTCCATGGGTATTGTCATAGGGGAAAAAACACAACAGGTGTGTACAAGTATGCAAGGGGTGGAGTTGTCATGGATCGACACTGTAGTGTTTTGGCCACAGGGTACGAAGACTGGACGTAGGTGACTGGATGGCCTTCTTCAGGATGGAGGTGAAGGGATGAAACACTGTCCGTGGGATATCTGTGGGATACAATGACAGATTGTTTAGGAGGAGTGGGATCTCTAGAGTTAATTGGTGATTTGCGCAACTTATTAGTGACCAATTTGTCAGGACAGGTGCAAAGAGTAAGCACCAGAGAACAGAAGCTTACCGTGAACCGACAAGCAGTGCAGCGGTAAGGGCTTCTGAGAGTCTGCAACCATGCGGGAAGTCGGGTGAAGGCGGTGGCCCAGTGGCCACTGTTGCTGATGGAATTAGTCCAAAGAACAGTATCTGGAACCAGGGTCTACAGATGGCGGTAGCGTCAATCAATGGTGCCAGCAACTGGCAGGAAAAGGCAAGAGCTACTAGTGGTCTTGGTCTAGTAACAGAAATGGTTAACCGGTCAGGGGTGGTACATACCTGATCAGGGGTGAAGATGCCAGGAAGCTGATTCACCAGAACGTGTGTGATGTCCGGTTCGAGTGGAGGCTAAAATAGCCTATATGCGCCCAAGTTGACTACAAGGCAGGAGCCTCCGTGAGGTGCAATGCGTAGGAGACGCATGGAGGGAGGCATACATCGTGGTTTATGGTGCCCGTGTGGTTGTGCTGTATGGTCAAAGTGATCCAGAAAAAATGACTGAGGGAGTGCTCGGTGACGGTGCCTGTGGGTCCGAGCAATTGACATGGTCACTGTGCAGCAGAAATGAGAGAGCAGTGAAATGCCAAAAAGTAACAGGCATGAGGTTGAAGGCTGAGTGAAATCGTGTGAGTGACAAATTTCACTTTCATTTGCACACACCGCTTCGCTACAGCTAGGCGCTCCTGTTCCAGTAACCAAGTACGTTTTTTAAGAATTATTTCTCAACTACTCGCTGGCCCATAATCTATTCCGGGACACTCCACGTCCCTCCCACGATTTCACTCAGTCTTCAACCTCATGCCTGTTACTTTTTGAAATTTCACTGCTCTCTCATTTCTGCTGCACAGTGACCATGTCAATCGCTGGGACCCACAGGCACCGTCACCTGGCACTCCCTCAGTTAGTCATTTTTTCTGGATCACTTTGACCAAACAGCTCAACCACACGGGCACCATAAACCACGATGTATGCCTCCCTCCATGCAACTCCATCACTGCAAGGGATCCGTACGCCAGGATCCAGCGGGTCAGTTTGGCATATTTGCACTAGAATGGAAGGGACTTGTGGACCAGGGTCATGACGCCTCTAGATTGTGAGGAATAGGTCATATAGAAGCGGTGTGCACCCAGTTTTTAGCAAACTTCTCGCAAGTTGCAGGGCGTGGGTTTCTTTTTTTTTTTTTTTTTTTTTTTACTTTTATTTATTCAGCTTGGTAACACAGGTACAGGTGAGTTACAATCAGAGCATGTACAATCAAAGCAAAATATAGACCGTACAGGTAAGTAGAGCGAATGAAAAGATCAGTCAATACACATGGGGGACACGCACAGGGCAGTCACAGGGCTGAAGTGTAGGCAATTCAGGAGATAGTAGGGGAGTGGCAAGGGGAGAGGGCTGGGGACGCAGGGTCTGAGTCTGTGTCAGCAGGGGACATGAATGAGCGAAATTTTGACCAGATATCTCTAGGTCTGGAGGGGGCGGGCAGTTGTACGGCCCAGGATTCCTCGGTGTCTGAAGCCCACGTGACCCCCCTGAGCCACTAGGTGTACTAGGGCGGAGCCAGCAGAGTAGGATAGAAAGTTCTGCAAGCAGCATACAGAGGCCAGCCAGTCTCCTAGAGTTACAGTGTAGTTCTGGGAAGTCGTGAAAGAGACACCTCATTGGGGAGGGGGTAATAGGGTGGTCGAGGATAGTTGAAACGGTGTTGCATACTGCTTGCCAGAATTGAGTGAGTCGAGGGCAGGACCAGATCATATGGATATAGCCAGTGTCGTCACATCCGCACCTGGGGCACCTCGGGGAGAGCTCTTTGGAGATGCGGCGGAGTCTGATCGGGGTCTAATGGTACCTGTGGAGCAATTTGAATTGGATCATTTTAAAGCGGGAATTAAAGGAGACCCCATGGGTGCGTGCGCACATATGGGCCCATCGTTCGTCGGTCATTTCCAGTCCGAGGTCAATCTCCCAAGTGTTTTTTAATTTGGAAAATGGGGGGGTGAACTGGTCTGCACCAATGTGTAGAGTCTGGAGATTTTGCCCCTCATAGGAGAGGGTGAGGACAGTTCCGTGATCGTGGGCTCATCTGGTGGTAACGCAGGGAAGGTCGGGTATTTGTGCTTAAGGATTTTCTAGAGGGCCGAGTATTGGAGCTAAACGGAAGGTTTCCGCCTCAGAGACGGCGGAAGGTCTGGCCACTCTTTAAAAATGCCATGTTTGAAAATGTCCCGGAGCAATTCGTAGTCGGCTTCTGCCCACCGACTAACGACGGTGGGAGGAACATGTGGGACATCTGGTAGGAAATTCCAGAGTGGTAAGTTACAATGAAATTGATGGGTGACACCTAGTAATTGCCACGTTTTTGATAAAGCCAGTGATGTACAGGTTGCTGGGTCAAGTGAGTTTAGCATCTTTGGCATGGGCACGATCACCAGGGAACGGATGTCTGTCGCTCACTGATCACTTTTCGAGCCTGACGTGGGGCGGAGGATCTGAGGTGTTAAACCAGTATGCAGTATGTTGAAGTTGAGCCACCAGCCAGTACACAAGGAGATCAGGAGCCCCGAAGCCACCAGCCTCCATCGGGGCAGTTAGGGTTTTAAGTTTTAGTCGGACCGCACCCCAATGCCAGAGGAAAGTGTTAAGAGTGCGTGTCAAGCCCTGAAAGAACTCGCTACCCGTCCACTGTGGGATGTTGGCAAATCTGTATAGGAGCTGGGGTAGTACTACCATCTTCAATATTCCTTTTCTGCCGGCCACTGAGAGCGGGAGTTTGCTCCAACCCTGTGCCCTTACTGTAAGATTGGTGAGGTATTTTTGGTAATTCTCATCGAAGATCCGTTCAGTTTGGCGTGAGACTACAATACCTAAGAAGGTGAAAGCTGATGGGGCCCACGTGAATCCCAGGGTGTCTGAAGGGGGGAGTGTGCTGGCCGTGAGTGTAAACAGGGTAGATTTAGAAAAATTCACTTTGAGACCAGAGATACGACCAAAAAGGACGACATCTTCCAGAATCGGGGCCAGAATAGTTTCAGGGGAACGGATGAAAAGAAGGGCGTCATCCGCATATAAGGAAACTATGTCCGAGGAACCTGAGGTATGCAGACAACTATGCGCGTGACATTGGCGTAGCATGTCCACAAATGGCTCAATTGCCAGAGCAAAGATTAGAGGGGAAAAGGGGCAGCCCTGTCTCGTGCCCCTTGCTACTTGAAAAGGTGGGGGGAGAGCACCAGTCTTCAGTGCAAACTCTGGCTACAGGGTTGGAGTAGAGCAACCTGATCTTGGAGAGAAAGGTGGGACCGAATTTACATTTATCAAGCACCCGCCAAAGATACTTCCACGAGACGGAGTCAAAAGCCTTTTGCATATCAAGTGTTGCGGCTACCGCATGGACATCTGGGCTCACCCTGCTTATGGTGTTGAAGAGGTGCCTCAGATTCAAGGAGGTTGAGCGTCCCGGGATAAATCCCTCTTGATCAGGGTGAACAATGTGTGGCATATAGGGTGCTAGGCGTAAGGCGAGTAGTTTGGCAAACATCTTGACATCACAATTGATAAGTGAGAGTGGGTGGTAGGAGCCACATTGCGTGGGGGGTTTGCCAGGTTTTAGCAAGACTGTTATTATTGCTTCGGGGAGCAAGGGGTGGAGCTGACCTATTTCCACTGACTCTTCCCAAAGGGCCATCAAGCGAGGAAGTAGGAGCGATTTAAAGTGCTTGTAAAATTCGACGGGAATTCCATCTGATCCCGGGGATTTTCCTGAGGAGAGCGAGTCTATAGCTTCCGATAGCTCCTCAGGGGTGAATGGATTCTCAAGGGAGCCAATGGTTTCGGGGGAAATGAATGAGAGGGGGAGACTATCCAAGTAGGCATCAATTTCCCATGTTGTGGCGCTGTCTGTTTGAGCATATAGAGATTCATAAAAGGAGAAGAATTCGGAATTAATATCTTGGGGTGAGGTGGCCAGGGTACCACCAGGCCTCTCTATCCTGGGAATGGGCGAGGCTCCAAACTCTCGGCGGAGAAGCCTAGCCAGGAGGCGGCTTGGGCGCACGCCCTCGCCATATTTCCTCGCGAGGCCTGGGTTATCCAAAAACCTTAGTTCACGATCCGCCAGAGAGCGGAAGGTGTCCAGTTCTGTACCGATTATCGCAAGGATTTCGGGGGTTTGGTGAAGTGTGTATTGGGCCTCAAGTGCAGAGAGCGTCGCCTCGCTCTCGGCCATTCCCCTTCGGATGGTTTTAAGGATGCCGTTTTCCTTGGAAAGGGCAATACCCCTAAAATAGGCCTTGAAGGACTCCCAAAGGGTGGCCTACGAGGACACCGTGTTAATGTTGATCTCTAAGAACTCCTCGATTCCCGACACCAGCTCAGAGCTGAAAACCGGGTCGAGGAGGGACTGCAGCTTTATTCTCCTGTATCTGGTCCGACCGTGGTCGGGGCCTCAACCTAGGGTAATAGTGACCGGCGAATGGTCAGAGAGGGTTCTGGGTAGGATCATTGGAGAAGATATATTCCTTATAAGTATATCAGACACCAGCCACCTGTCGATTCGGGAATAGGAGTCATGAACCGAGGAGTAGGAGTAAGAGCGTGAATCAGGATAGAGAAGTCTCCATGCGTCAACAAGGGCCAGGCGGGGGAGATATAAAGTGTGGTATAAGCAGCCTTAGTGAGTTGACGGGGTCTAGAGCCAGATCTGTCAAGGTCTACATCAAATATAGTGTTGAAGTCTCCTCCCCTGAGGATTGATAACAGTGGGAAGCTATCGAGGAGGGCATTGAGGTCTGAATAGAATTGGGGATTGTCAATGTTGGGACCGTAAATGTTTAGCAGGACCACCTCTTTGTTCTGCAGAATATCATGGACTAGCACATATCTGCCCTGGGGGACAATCAATGTAGTTATGGGATTAAACTTGAGGCTTCTGTGAATCAGGGTCATGACCCCACGGCTCTGGGTAGAATAGGTATTATAATACCTCTGAGCACCCCATGCTTTAGCAAACCTTTCACAGTACTCAGTGCAGGCATGTTTCCTGCAGAAACAGGATCTTAACCCCATGACGTTCGGCCTGCAGCTGTAGTAGCCTCATTTTCTTATGGTTTCCCAGACCCCGAACATTCCAGCTCATGAATGTCGGGGTGTCCTCACCCAACAGCCCAGGGGTAGTCATCAGGGATTGCAGGTGAATGGCGTAGTGCCCCCCCATGCTCTGTATATAGTGCAGATGGATCTGCAGTATCATTGGCTCCACAGCTCCTTGCTCTCTACCTCCTCCGTTGATATCAAACCTTTTTTAACATAGAACCCAATTCCCCCCACCCCCTCCCACATCCCTCCCCCAAACAGAGGAATGATAACCCCATAACTAAACTACCAAATCCAAACCAATGGCATCAGTGCCTGAGGGGCCTGTGAACCGGCCTGGCGATAACGCTCCGAATCGGGAGGCAATATTAGGATAAACTTGGTGCCCAGGACTGTTAAGTGGCACCCGGGGAGAGTCCCCCTCCTCCCCCCCCCGGAGTAGCCCAGGCACTGTTGCGCAATCAAGAAACAGATCACTCAAGAACGGGTTCGTAGTTTCATAGACAGTCGGATCTTGACAGTATGAGTTCAGCTACATACATGGAGAGGATGTCATAATAGTAGATGTAGAGAACGGTCTCCACCTACATCCCCACAGCCGGAAGTGTCTACTGCAGTAGCTCAGTGTCTCAACACATGGACAACATAATCAAGGAGCTAAACATTAACCATATTCGTTACGAATGCGGCGTTGCCGTGATAAACCAAGAACCCAATCATGAGCAACCAGTTAGGAACACGGTGAGAACATCATACATTGCAAAGGGGCTTCAGCCAGGGAAGTGTTCGAGGAATCTGGAGGCCTCCTCCAGGATCGTAAAGAAATACACCCGGTTAGAGTGTTCGATCCTCAGTTTAGCAGGGTATAGCATGGCATATTTGACCTGTAGATCTCGAACCCTCCTTCACCGCCACAAAGGTTTTGCGTTCTCGCTGGCTGGACCGCCACCGTGAAGTCTGGTTAGAGGTGGACACTTGCTGCGCCCAAAAGAAGTTCACCCTTGATTCTTGCCGCCCTGAGGAGGGTGTCACGATCACGGAAATTTAGAACACGAGCTGAGACTGGGTGTGGCGGTGCGCCGGGTCTAGGTTTTGCCGTGAGGGCTCGGTGTGCAAACTGAGGAGAAAGTGTTGGAGAGTCCAGTAGTTGCAATAGCATGTGTTCGATGTAGTCCTCCAGTGGCTCCTGTATGCCGTCCTCAGGTACTCCGATAATACGGAGGTTGTTGCGCCTCGAGCGGGATTCAAGGTCCTCATTTTTCTTCTCAACCTCTGTGACCTGGCCAGAGAGAGCCGAGACCTCAGCCCTGAGGGAGCTCAAGCCATCCTCGGCAGTGCTCACTCATGTCTCAACCTCAGTGACCCGGCCGTCAGTCTTTTCTATATGGGCCTTAATGGAGGATATAGTGCCGTTCATGTCGTCCAGCTTGCTATGAAGTGTGGTGAAGCCCTCCCAGATGTACTCCATTATCTTTTGGGACTCGGCCAGGTCTGAGGCCGAAGTGTTGGGTGACTCCTGGTCAGGTGCCTCCCCCGCAAGGCCCTCCGAGCACTTTGTAAACATGTTGATTGAAGATTGCTTTTTTCTGGCTCCCTTGGTCATGATGCCAGGAGGACAGTAGGATCTGTGACCCAGGGGGCAATGGGGGTATCGGGAGAAGTAGATGACACAGGAGAGACCGACAGGCGTTCAGAGTGTTCTGGGCGATGAGAGGCCCTCACAGATAGGATAGAATGGAGGGTTGCAGGGCGGTCGGAGGGAGAGACCACCGGGCTGGATCACGCTAGGGACACTGGGCAAGAGCCGAAAGTGGATGCAGGGGCCGCAGCCGAGGGCTCTGCTGGGATAAAATCGGATCAGGTGGCCAGGCAGACAGGGCCCCCTTCGTATTGAGTATGGGCCGCCAAGGGCCGGTAGGCCCGGTCATGCCGAAGAGGGCAGTGCGGATGATCACAATTTGTCAGAGCGCACAGTTAATGTTGGCAGGACAGTAGGCCTTCGATACAGAGGGGATCCATCGCGGCACAAAAGCTCAGGTGGTCATGGTGGGAAACGGGGCCAGAGGTGCAGGATCTCCCAAGAGGACCCCAGGCTGATGTACGAGTTGCAGGGGACAGCGACTGATGGGGGGCCACACCGGGGGCCAAGGTTGGGGGTTGTATGTCAGTGTCGAGGATCAGAGGGCCCAGTGTCTTCCGTGGGTCTCCAGCAATCGGAGTGATCCGCCGAGCGCGGAACTCCACCTGACGCCACGGGTGCCAAAGATATGAGGGGCAGAATCCGCTCACACCCCAAGGATGGCACTGTAGCCTCCACCAGGAGTCCTCCCGTCGATGGGTCTCCATAGAACAAGTAGAAAGCAGCACGCCACCCGAGGAGGGGCAGCAGAGCAGCCCGCTCTAGATGTGGAAGTGGTCCTCGGGTCAGGGGACTGGTGCTCCAGGCCGGGCTGTCGCAGGGGCATGGAAGGCGGGGAGAGCGGTCGCATCGGAGCGCAATGCGCCCCTCCCCCACGGCAGGCCTCAAAAAAGTTGCAGCGCGGCCGTCTCACCGCTCCGGAGCTGGGAGGCGGGAAGGAGTGGCACCGGTTCCCTGCCTGGACTGCGGGTGCCGTATCTCAGCTGTCAGGCTGTCCCGGAGGGTGGCGTTCGGGGAGCACACTCCCAAGGCTTAGGTGCAGTGGATCCGGCAACAGATTCTGGGTTGAGTTGGGCACCTCTGCGATATTTTGTATAAGGAGGGTGCCTTGCGACAGGAGCGCGCGATCAAGCGGCCATCTTGTTCGAGAGCAACAGCGCCCCCCCCCCCCTGGGGGTGTCTGTTTCTTGCAAAAAAATGATTTTGGCCTTCTGTCTTTCCACATATAGGTGCATTTTACAACATTTGATCAGGTTGCCTAATCCCCGTACATTCCAACTAAGGAGGGTTAATTCTCCCAACGCAATACAAATTGTGCAGCAGCATTGCCCTCAGTGTTCTGAATCAACCCGTGCCCAGTGTGAGTGCTTCGTTTAGTACCCGAATCTTACTTGCCTATGTGTATGGCGTGTATCAAGTGCATTTATCATTTATAGAACAACCCCAACTTTCCTCCCAAACCCCCACACGCATCACCCACAGAAATGGAGTGGCGATGACCCAAAAGGAACTCCCACAACTATGAGCGCAACATTGCATAGGGGGAGGCTGGTGCACGGGCTCACCCAGGCCATCCCCGGACTTAAGGTATGCATAAAACAAGGAAATGCACCAACATAATTTGTACAATGAGTTAGAGTATTATTACGATCACCCCCACCATAACCTTGTGAAGGAGGTGAACTTCGTCTAAGATTCTTAAACAGTGTTGTGGCGGCAGATCGGGCCAACAGGGGCGACTACACAGCAAGATCACTGTGAGGGATTAAGTTTAGATATGAATAGTCGACAAGGACAGATGCCGCAAATGAGCTATGTAGCCAGGATCTAAGGTGGTGGCAAGTTTTGTCTAGGAATTTCATAGCTTTGCTAGGTATAGTGAAGAAGAAAGTTGTAATGCTCCATTCGATCTGCGGTTTGGCTGGGTATAGCATAGCTTACTTCATGTTGTTATCCCACAGCCACTTCTTAACTGCCAGGAACGACTTCTCTCTTGTTGGATGGCAATTGACAAGTCCGGGTGTATTTGTATCCCGTTAGAGCCAAATATGAGGTCTCCCTGCTCCCGGGCCGGCCACAGGATTGCATCACGGTCGTTAATTCAGTATGCGGGCTATGGAGGATAATGGAGTAGCCCCAGGCTTGGGAGCTAGGGATCTGTGAGCCCGTTCAACTGCAAATTGTGGTGACAGTGAGGGGCAGTAAAGTGGACCCAATCCAAAACTTGAGGGAGGATTCAGAGCTGCAGTCAGCGAAACGCGATTCCAAATCGGCATTCTCCTTCTACACTTGGCGTACCCGCCTGGAGAGTGCAGCCAGTCCCGCCCTGATGGTGGACATGTCATCTTCTACCGTGCCCACTCTCGTCTCCGCTTCCGACAGATGTAGGTCTGTCTTGTCAATGCGTGTCTTGATAGTCAATGGTGCTTGTCATATCATCAAGCTTGCTATGCACTTTGGCAAATCCCTGCTGAGCTGGGTCTCGAAGGGTTCCATCGGGACCGAGTCAGGCTCTGCATCGGTGGTTGCCCCGATGTGGCAGTGGCCCTGTGTGCGGATTTAGTATATTGGTTCATGGAACATTGATTTTTGACCCCTCCCTTGGTCATCCTGCGTAGTCGGCCAGGTATGGTGAATAAAAGGCAGACCCAGCGAGTGTATAGGTGCCTCAGCAAAATCGGTTGTATTTGTAATGTGTACCAAAGTATTGCATTCGAGGGGATTGGGTCCTCCGACGTATTCCATATCTATGACAGGTAATGTCCACAGCTGTGCTGCTTCGGAAAATCTTTGGTTCCTGCGCCGATGCGCCGTCCCCGAGGACCTCCTCCGACGGCCGACGTCACCCGATGTGATAAGTAGGACGCACGACGCCTATAGCCTCAGTTCCGTTTTTTCCGTGAACGTGTTCGCTTCGTGAATCTCGGTACGCCTCGACTCGTTGGAGTTTGCTGTTTTCTATTCTTGGTTCGTTGAACCTGTTCGGTTTGTTGTGAAGACCTGTTCGTGGCGATCTTCTCGTCTTCAACCCTGCGTCCGGGCTTCAAGAACTGCGGGGACTGTGGGTCCAAGATGTCGGTCAAGGACTCGCACGACGCCTGCCTCTGGTGCCTCGGGGAGGCCCACGATACGTACGACTGTGTCGACTGCCAGTCGCTCACTGCAAAGGCCTTGTGGGAACGCAAGAAGAAGCTGCCGGTAGGCCGGGTGTCTAAGCCCCGGAAGTCGAGGTCTGCAGGGTTTTCGACGGATGACTCGAGGGGCGATTCTCCGCGTCATCGTCGGAAGTCCGGTGGGTCTCCTTCCAGGAGTCGGTCTCGCCACTCCTCTGCCTCTTCGAGGCATTCCAGGAAGCACCGGCATAGGTCGCCTTCCCTGTCCTCTTCCGAGGACTCTGCCCGTCAGCAGGTCGCTTATCCCTCCTTGCAAGCGACACCGGTGGAATTGGCTTCCTTCAGGAAGCCGATGCTAGCGATTCTTGAATCGCAGGGCACCGGTCCGTCCGCACCTCCGAGTGGGGCAGGTCGGCACCGGTCGAGAGACACTGCTCGTACGCCTTCGGGCTTGGGTGGTCGGCACGGCTCGCGGGAGAGGTCCCGCTCGGACAAGGGTAGCCGTTCTCGACGTGCCAGGTCCCGGTCCTCGACGCGCTCGAGACCTTGTGATCCTGTGCCGTCTTCGAAGACGACGACGCCTGTGGCGCCGAGGTCGTCGATTTCTCTCGAGGTTCTGCCTCCGAGGGGGTCGTCAACGCCGTCGGCTCCTAGGTTGTCGAGAGACACGCTCGGAGCTCCGGCTTCGAGGACTCTGTCGATGCTGGCGGCGCTGCAGCTGACGTTGACGCCTTTTCTGTCGGCGCCGACTCGTTCGGTGCCCTCGATGCCTTTCGAGGTGGTGGTGTCGGAGGGGCCCCGTGGCAGGGGGTTTGTCCCTAGAAAGGCTGTGGCTAAGGTCCGGCACTGCTTTGGTCCACAGAGGTCTTTCTCTCCCCGCCTGGAGTACATTTCAGAGGGTGATGAAGGCTCTGATGGCGGCCTGGTTCCGGTTACAGTTCCAGATGACCTTATCTCGGGCCATAGCCAGTTTGATGACCTGAGGCAGTCGCTGTATGATGCCAGTGGACTGGACACCTCTCCGGAGGTGGAGTTTTGTCGGCCGGAGCCTGGCACTCATGCCGATTCTTCATATCGGCGCCTTATGTCTTGGGTTACCGAGTACTTGGGTTGGTCAGCTCCCCCAGGGGAGTTCGTTCAGGATGTTCTCACGGACATCCTTGATCTCGGTCCGCCCACTGAACCGGTTTTGCCTTTTCATATGGCTCTGCAGAGAAGGGTGGCAGCGGCTTGGACTGCTCGGTGAGTCTCCCGGCAGTGGGCAAGTCTTTGTCGTGAAAATACCGTCCAGCCAGTAGCGACCCCTGCTACTTGTCTAGGCACCCCACCCCGGAGAGTTTGGTGGTGCAGGCGGCTACGACCCCGGCAAAGCAGGTGTCGTATCCTACCATCCCTCCGGATAGGGACGACAAACGTTTTGACGGCTGGGCGAAGAAAGTGTTTTCTTCGGGGGGGTGTATGCGCTTCATGCGGCCAACTCCATATGTGTCTTGTCTCGTTTCACACACACACTGTGGAACTGTGTTTCATTAGCGGCTGATCATATTCCCGAAGGGGACGAAGGGGGATGGTTTCCTTGCTATGGTTCAGGATGGCAAGGATATTATGTGTGAGGCCGTTCAGTCGGGTTTGGACTTGGCGGATTGTGTCAGCCGGTCCATGGCGGCGAGCACCGTAATGCTCAGGTTTGCGTGGTTGCGGAAGTCTGGGTTCGCTCCTGATGTGCAGTCCCGGCTCCTCAACATGCCCTTTTTTTTTTTTTTAACTTTATTTTTGGTATTTATGCCACAACACAAATTCACACCCACATTAGGGTGGACTTTAAACCATGCGCCACGAACCCGGACCCTCCCGGCAACCCTCCCCTGCCCCTCTAAAACCATGTCTCTTAGATAGTGATTCTGCACTAGCCGAATATGTGTCATTTCCCGCTCCCATTCCTCGGGTATTGTCCCCACAATTGTTAGCCCTCATCTGGGGGCACTCTCCGAGTCGGAGGAGTCAGAGGGGTGCTCTGCTGCCTCACCCAACAGGAACAGCGTCAGTGGTCACCATACGTCTGGAGGACGGGCGTGCAGGGGAAGGAGTTTAATGAAATCCGATTCAACGTCTTGGTAATAAAGCAAGTCCTTGCGCCAAGCGGTGAATGCTGGAGGGGGGCCCCGGCCCCAGGCAATGGCAACTCTCCTCCGAGCCAAAGTCAACAGGATCCCAGCTAGTTTCCTTATCGGGGGTGAAAGCAGCCTGGTCATGCCCAGTAGGGATGCTGTGGCACTTGGCTGAATTGGTTCCCTCACAATTGCTGCAGTCGTCTCCAGTACCCGTTTCCAGAAGGGGGCCACCTCGGGGCATTCCCACGCCAGGTGAACAAAACCCGCTGAAATTGTCCCGCATCTGGTGCATTTCGCTTCTGCGTCGGGGTGGTGTATGTTGGATTTTGCTGGAGTATGGTAAGTCTGGTGGAGGAAGTTGAAGTGGATGAGTTTTAAGCGTGAGTTAAGCGCCACTTTTTTAGTCTGTTTCAGGCAGTAGTTCCAGTCCTCATCTGTTATGTTCGTATGCAGTGCTTCTTCCCATCTAGCTTTGGCCCTAGTGATGGCCGGGGTTGTGGCAGGAGTGAGAGCTTTGTAAATCTGTGATACCAGCCTCCCCTCGCCTTGAGCTTGAATGACGTTATGCAACAGTTGCCAAGTTGGTGGTTGACGAGGGAAGTCTGGTAGTAAGGCCTGGAGGGTGTAGCGAGTCCTGAAGTAAAGGAATATGTCCAGAGCCTTGTTGCCCCCTTTATTTCTGGCTTGTTCTGGAGTTAGGAAGCCTTCTTCTGAGAAGAGATCCCCTAGGGTTTGAATGTTTAGTTTGTCAACCCAGTGGTGGAACACGGTCTCTGAGGTGAGTGGGACTCCGGGAATGAACTTGACCGGTAAGAGTGGGGAGTACCGTGTTATCACTTCTAGTCTTTGGGCCAGGATCCTCCAGACCTTGTATGTCGTGAGCATCACGTTCATCGTTGAACTGGGAACTGGTGTGTGGCTCAGGATGATTGCTGTCAGAAAGTTTGGTGTTGCAAGGGCTCTTTCCACCTGTACATGTGGTCGGACCGCCTGGGGGGTGTACCAGTGGCTGAGGTACTGTGCCTGAGCTGCCCAAAAGTATCTTTCGAGATCAGGTAGTGCCAAGCCTCCATTTGTGACCGGTAGCGTGAGTGTAGTGTACGCTATTCTGGCTGGTTTGTTTGCCCAGAGTAGCTCGAGGACCATGCTCTTTAATTTTTAAAAAAAGGCTTGTTGCAGCAGCAGAGGGATATTGATGAATAAGTAAAGTAGTTTTGGTAGGATCACCATCTTCACCAGAGAGACCCTTCCCCAGAGTGTCAATGGTAATGACTTCCATCAAGAAATCTTCTCTTGAATCGACTTGACCACCACTTCGTAGTTGTCTCGAAACACTTCCTGACAGTTTAATGATAGCTGTATTCCGAGGTAACGGACTCTGGAGGATTTCCATGAGAGTTGGAAGTCGTCTGGAAACTGTTTTGTGTTTGGGGTCAATGGGAAAACTATGGATTTTGACTGATTCATTTTTAGCCCCGAGGCGGCTCCAAATTTGATGACCTCCCTCATGACTGGATTCAGGTTGTCTACTGGGTCACGGATAAATAGGGCTACGTCATCAGCATAAAGAGAGATGATGAGTTTGTGAGGGCCTATGATGAGACCTCTCTGTTGTCGCTGTTCTCTGAGTTTGGAAGCTAGTGGTTCCATCACCAGGGCGAAAATCAGGGCTGAGAGCGGGCAGCCCTGCCTTGTGCCTCTTTGCAGGTCGATTGGAGTTGACTTGGTTGTGCCGACGATGATACTTGCACGTGGGCTGGAGTACAGGAGTGAGACCAGGTTGATGAAACGGGCGCCCAGGCCCATCCTAGTAAGCACTGCAAACAGAAACGGCCACTCCACCGAGTCAAAGGCCTTTTCGGCGTCGAGTAGAACCGCCACCGCCTGCATCGAGGGATCCAATGCGGCAATGACACCGAACATTCTTCTAATTCCGAAAGTCGTGTTGCGGCCTGGAATGAAGCCGGCTTGATCCGCCAGCACGAGGGTAGGCATCAAAGGCATTAATCTTCCCGCTAGCACCTTGGCGAGTATTTTATTATCGAGATTGAGGAGGGATATTGGTCTGTAGGATGAGCATTCCTCTGGTGGTTTATCTGGTTTGTACAGCAGAATAACGTTGGCATCACAGGTGGTGGGAGGGAGGTGACCTCTCTCGTGCTTCTTCATATACCGCCGCTAGGAGGGGGGCCAGTGTGCCCGCAAAGGCCTTGTAGAACTCGCCTGTTAGACCGTCCGGGCCTGGCGCCTTAGAACTGGGGAGGGATTTTATGGCCTCCAGAATCTCCTCTTGGGTGATCAGTTCGTTCAGAGGTTCACGGAGGGAGTGTTCAACCCAATACAGCTCTGTGTCCTCGAGGTACTCCCGTGGGGCGGTCGAGGACTTGCACAGATTGGCTCTGTAGAGTTCTTGGTAGAAGCTCCTGAATTCCTCAGCTATCTCCTTGTCAGTATGTACTATATTGCCTTGCTTGGTCCGAATGCATTCAATTTGGGTCAGTTTGGTGTCAGCTTTGATTAGGTTTGCCAAGAGTGCGCCGGGTTTCTGGCCTTCTCCATACTGCCGGACTTGGTTATTGCGGTTCAGGAATTTGATCTCCCGGTCCGCCGCTTGATTGAATATCAGTAATTCCTCCTTCAGAGCCTTCGCAGTTAGGGGATCCATCCCGTTTGTGGCTTGTCGTTCCAGGTCCTTTAACTTCCCCTCGCTGATTGTGAGCTCGCGTCTGATGAGCTTGAGGATGCCATTTTCCTTGGCGTGACACACTCCTCTGATATAGCATTTTAAGGATTCCCAGAGTGTACTTGCTGAGGGGACTGATCCGGAGTTGGCTTCTAGGAACACGTTAATCTCTTCTTTCAGTTCGCTGGCGAACACCTCGTCTCTCAACGAACCTGTCTTGAAACGCCATCGCAGTAGTGGTGGAGAAGGGGAGGAATGTGCAACTTCAAGAAAGAGAGGAGAGTGGTCGGAGAGCGTTCTTGGGTATATACTGCAGCGTCTGCTTGACAACGGACCACTCGCTGAGACGAAAAAGTAGTCGATTCGGGAGCTTGTATTGTGTACCGCTGAGTGGAAGGTGAATTCACGTGATTCACCATTTGTGACCCTCCAGATGTCCAGCAGATTGAAGGCAGTGCAGATTTCTTTTATTTGGAGTCCTGCTTTAGTTGGAGGGAGTTGCTGAGCTTTCGATCTGTCTCTTGATGAATCAAGTACAGTGTTCATATCCCCTCCCCAGATTATGGTTGCTGGGACTGACTTGGAGAGCTGGGTAAGCACCCAACCGAAATTATCCGGGCCGTCTGTGTTCAGAGCGTAGGAGTTAATGAGGGTCACCTTCTGGCCTGCTATGACTCCACTCACCAGAATCGCTCTCCCCTCTGAATCACTCGTTGTGTGGATCAAACGGAAGCTCAGCCTCCTATGTATAAGAATAGCGACTCCTCTGGCGTAGGATGAATAAGAAGAGTAGTATCTGTGGCAGCCCCAGCTCTTGGCCCACTGATGGTCCTTGCCCGGGAGAAGGTGTGTCTCTTGAATCATGGCCACGTCTACATTGTGACGTCTCAGGTATTGGAGTATTTTCCTGGTTTTAGCGGGAATATTGCTTCCTCTTATGTTCCATGTCAGAACATTGAATGTGACGGGATAAACTTTCTAAGTCGCAGCGTTACGGTGGATGCGGTTGGCCGTATCATGGCATCAGGGTGAGATTTGCAAGAATCGTCGCATCGGGAGAGGACCCCTGTTGGATAGGGTGGCGCTGATTTTTGATTGGCAGATGGCGAGCCGGGAGGTGGTTGTGGGCTAGAGACGCATAGTCTATTTTTTGATGAACACTGAGGGAACCATCCACGGGCTAACCCCAACTGGCCCGTAGAATTCCTTTCTTTTGGGTGGGCAACCCCCAACAAGCCCACCGAGAGGACCCTCAATAACCAACTAGAACGAACTGCGGACATGTAGAAACCATGTCGCTGTGTAACTTGTACTCTAACTGAGTTCGGCATGAAGACCAACTGGTTGCCGAGTTAACTTTGGAGACTAAACTGGAGCTGTGCTAGGGGCGTCAGGGGCCCTCCAAGTTTCCCAGCCCCGTGTCGTATTCATAATGAATTGAGCCTGTACTTATGACACTCTGTCGCATGGTTGTGGGTCTGCTCAGGACATGCTGATTTACGGTGGATTCCTGAGGATTCTGTCTCTCTGGGGCCTTGGTCGGTTGGGGATCGGATCGGGGCAGCCTATCCGATCAAGGAACAAGCCCGCCTCGTCTGGAGATTGGAAGAAGTGAACCCTCTCCCCCTGTTGGACTCTGAGTCTTGCAGGAAAGAGCATAGAGTAGGGTAGTTGGTTGGCTCGGAGTCTTTGCTTGATGGCGGTGAAGGATTTCCTCTGGGTTTGGACAGTGGGTGAGAAGTCTGGATAGAAGTGGATTTTATCACCTTCATGAAGAAGTTCGCCCTTCTCCCTGGCCAGTCGTAGGATGGTGTCACGATCTCTGTAGTTGAGCAGCCGTGCGATGATTGGCCTTGGCGGTGCTCCGGGGACTGGTCTGTTGGATGGGATCCTGTGTGCTCTTTCTACTATAAAGACTGGGGACATAGATTCTTTGCTGAAGAGTGATGTGCAGAGGGATTCTACGAACTCCTCCATTTTACCTTGTAGCCGTTGTTCCCTCACGCCTATAATTCTTATGTTGTTCCTCCTTGAGCGACCCTCCAAATCCTCGCATTTGGCAATTGTTGTTTTCATTTGGGATTCCAGTAGTGAGACCTTGGTTATAAGGGACTCTGTGCCATCATCCAAGCTCGACACCCTTTGCTCAACCTCATCCAGACGTTCTGAGTGTGTGTCTATGCGGTGTTGTAGGAGGTCGACCTTGGAGGCGAGGCCATCCATTTTATTGTTAAGATTTCCTATGCCGGCTTTCAGTTCCAGAAGGATTTCTTTGATTTCGGACGGGTTAACCTCCGGTTCCAGCTGAGGCGGGGGGACCGGGGCTGCCGCGTGGTCCTCGCTTTGGGAGGGGGCTCTAGGAGTCGCGCCACCCTCAAACGTTAGTTTCCTCTGCGATTTATCATTCTTCCCCATTTCTGCGGTGGACCCACTGATAGACGGAAAGGTGAAGCAGGGTTACAGTGTTATGTTAGTGTTTTATTATGGCAGGATTGTTCTGAGAACTCGCTCAGGGATGCCGGTATGGTGGGGTTTGCAGCTGTGATGCAGAGTCAGTGGGCGTTGTAGAGCTGCATTTTTTTTTTTTTTTTTTCTCCTTGAATTACTGGGGCAGCTCACGGATGATCAGGAGGTGGAGGATGGCGTTCCACTGTGCAGGTGGCTTCCCTCGTGTGTGGCACAGATCTGCGGGGGGGGAGGACACTCCACCGTGTTCTCGCTCGACCTCCTGATGCTGGTGCCCCTGCGGCTTGATAAGGCACCAGAATGAAGACTTCCGGGGGGCCCAGGGTCTTTGCCTCTGTGGTGGGGGGGGGAGGGCGAGATCCCTCCAAGATGGTGCCAGATGTCGCGCTGGGGGGGGGAGAGCCCCCTGCCGGTTCTGGGTACTCCCCCTGGTGATGGGCGCTGGGGGCCTCTCACCCCCCCGACCCGCGCCGGGTCCCAAAGTCCCCCTCAGCGGCGGCTGGGTACGATCAGCGCCGATGCCCCCTCGGCGATGGGGAGGGGGGGCGGCCGCTCCGGGGGCGCCCAGTATCACCACAAGGCCCGACCCCCCCCCCCTCCGTACCTTGTCTTCCCGGCGTTCCGTCCGCTCCCCGCCGCCGAAGTCCGCGGCTGTATCAGGAGTCCCTCGGCGGCCCCGGACCCCTCAGGCGTCGGTGGGCTCCAGTGGGCGGGCGGGGGGGGGGGGGATCGGGGAGGCCCCGGCCGCAGCAGCGCCCCGAGCCCCCCGAGCGCCCGAGCGTCGGCTCCCCCAACACTCCGAGTCCCCACGGGACCTCGTTTCGCTGGAGGGCGGCGGGCCGGACCTGGATCAGGATCCTGGGGGGAAAGGAGAGCCCGATCGCCGCCTCCCCGCCGACTGATCCTCTCGGGCTGCACCACGAGTCCGCCCCCCAACCCCCGGCGCGCGGCACACGGGCCGGCCAGGCAATGCTTCGGTTCAGGCCGCGTCGGTCTCTGCAGCGCAGGATGGCCGATTTTCTTCCAGTTCGTACTGGCAGGCTGCTGGGACAGGCGGGAGACCAGGAGTCAGGTTTTAGGCTGAGAAAGTACAGGCAGAAGGAGGATTATGCAGGATTAATACGGGCAGTGCTGGGAGCTCAGGTTAGTGCGGCCATCTTGGATGGCCCTCTAGCGCCCTCTCCTCAACTCAACATGCCCTTTGACGGTGAACACCTTTTTGGCAGACGAAAGCCTTGAGAGGTTGCAGACCTCCAAAGCTGCAGCAAAGTCGTTGGGCGCTGCAGTTCGCCAACCTCTGCCTTTTCGTCCTAGGGGACAGCAATGGAGGGGAGGTTCCTTTCGCTATTACTCGTCCTTCAGTAAAGCGAGGGGAGCTAGCAGTCAAAGAGGCCATCGTAAGAGTGCCAGAGGTGGAAACAAAGGTACTCGAGGTGCCAAGGCCGCTCGGGCAGTTGCCTCTTTGCCCTCAGGCAACGCCGCAGCAGCTACCACTCAGTCATGAGGCCAGGTCCCATGGTTCGCCGGTTGGGGGAAGGCTGGTGCAGCATCTTGTAGAGTGGCAAGCTATTACTTCTGATGTGTGGGTTCCGGAGATCATAACCCACGGCTACTGTCTTCCTTTTCGGCAGAGGCCTCGCGACAATCCACCAGGGAACCTCTCTTTGAAGTGTCCGGATCTGCTCCTTGCGCAGGAAATTCAAGCCCTGCTGGAGAAAGGCGCCATAGAACTGGTGCCTGTAGCAGAGAGGAACAAGGGATGGTATTCTCCTTATTTTTTGATTTCGAAGAAAGACTGGGGATTGAGACCCATCATGAACTTGCACGGTTTGAACAAACTCCTCAGGAAGGACAAGTTCAAGATGGTGACTCTTTCTCAAGTCCTCCAGGCCCTTCAACTTCAGGACTGGTTGGTGTCTCTCGACCTCAAGGATGCTTACTTCAATGTGCCGATCCATCCCAAGCACAAGAAGTACCTGAGGTTTGCGGTTGGCGACTCGCACTTTCAGTTTCGGGTCCTGCCGTTCGGATTGACCTCCGCCCCGAGGGTTTTCACCAAGCTCATGGTGGTGGTGGCAGCGCATCTCAGGAAAGGGGAGATTCACGTCTACCCCTACCTGGACGATTGGTTTATCAGGGGGGAGCTCTCCCGAGCAAGTCCTGGATCATTGTTAGGGAGAATTCTCTGTTTAGGCCGAATTTCCTAACCTAGTGAGTCCCCCAGCAGCTTTGCTGGATTTTTGGGGTTTATTTTTTCTCCTGCCAAGAGTAAGACTCTTTTACCCTCACTCTTGGGCATGATTTGAGTGTGTTTCTTTGACTCTAGATGTGTTTAATGGGCTATGGGGTCTTTTACTCCATAGGGCTTCATGTGTTTTTGTGATGTGTTACACAGCACCCTCAGTGCAGTAACACAGGGGTGTCATAGTGACTCCCCAGTATAGACTCCATACCCTGGGACTGACTACTGTCTCCCAGGGCATGTAAAGTCACCATTGACTTTACTAGTCTTGAACTCTGAACAGAACCAGTACAAACCATCATATTGTGGACGCACTGGCTGGGGCAATTCAGTTGCCCCGGGGTCTGTTAGTCGAGGGGGCACGTCTCTGTACCCCCTGATCGAGTTTTGGCTGGTGGCAGTGGATACTACTTTTTATATTCAACCGTGAATATTTCTCTACGGGATTTTCCCATTGTTCGAGGCTACTATCTTTAATTATTTAATTACAATAGCCTCGAACATACCGCCGGTTTATTTAATTAATATTAATTCTCTGGTTGGTATTTTTTGCCAAAACTCTGTTCTAAAATGGCGTTTGTGTTCTCTTCTGTGACCCCAACCCAAGTCGAGCCCTTTGTTCCACTTTTTGGCGGGCTTCTCCACAGAAGCCCTCCAAAGTGGTGCCACTCTGGGGTACTTAGGAGGGGTGGAGGGGGATTTAGGCACCCTGGACTGAGTTGCCTAGGCAACTCAAGTCGCACTCCATCCTGATTGGCCCAAGTGGTGAGCCGGCCGGCTCACCACTTAGCATGTTTGAGTGACAGCTAGGCTGAGTGAATGGGGGTTTTCTGCATAAATGCAGGGCTTTGGGGACTGGAACTTCAGAAGTCGCCACAGGACCTAAGAATCCGACTAGGGAGAAGCTGAGCCGACCTGCCACGACGAAACCACCGGTGGAGCCCTGCTGGACTGTCTCACCACTTTTCCCAATGACAGAGGAGATCTCCCGCCAGAGAGTCTTCTTCCTTTGACTGGTGGGGATAACCAGTTTCACTGTCTTTTCGCCTTCCCAACATATCTCGTGGCCGTCTTGCCTGTGCCAAGCACCCCGGCAACCGGGATACCACGTTTTACCACAACCGCGAATTAAAGGGTATTACCTTTAACCGGAAAACTCTGCGGCTGGTTTCTTCCCTGGCAGTGCAACGACCTTCATCTTTCCTCCAATTCGAGATCTTCTCTTCCCCTGGACGACGACGAGACTTGCACCCACTACCAGGAACAACTGCCACCGCTGGAGGATCCTTCCCGCTTAAGGTACTGTGTCCCGTCTGGCTTTCCTTGCCACCGACTGTATGGGGTAGATTTAGCCCCCGGCTTTCGAACCTGGGTTAGCCTGGGACACCCTGGCTAAACTTTTCTGAGCCTCTCTAAACTCTTTTCGAACTCCCTGCAAGACTTTCTAAGCCTAGTGTAACTGTGATCTTGGGCGCATTTGTGCTCTGCTTCCTCTAAGAGTGGGCCCAGCCTATGGACTTTGGCTCACAAGTGACGTTTGCTCTTCTGCCTTGCTAATAGTGTTCCTAAATCTTAGAGTGGTGTACCTTTCCATATTCTGTCTTTTTCCCTCCCTTTTTCATAAACTTATTGGAGTGCCATCTATAGTTAAGCGCTCACCTCTGTATGGAAATAAGTGGTGTTAACTAAGACTTATTTGATAAGGAATAAGGGTTGTATATATTATAATAGTAACTGTGTTTAGAGTATTTTACAACAAGAGTGCTGGAGTGTTTCAACAGTGTGTTTTTAAATAATTATTTACTTTGATACCAAAGCTCTGAGTGCCTATTGTGTATACTTTGCATACTGCCTAACTCTTCTTGAGGGATGTCTGACTGCTCAACCACAGCTACCATGTAAATCTAGGTGGTACAGACTGCTACCAAGTGGGCTTACTGCTAACACCTGTAGTCCTAAATCTTTTGCAGTGTTCACTAAGGGAACTGCACAGGTTTCTGCCTAACAATCATCTGTCCGTCACCTGCCACTCCCTTCACAGGCTGGGCTTCTCCCTCAATTTAAAGAAGTCCCATTTGACACCAACGCAGCGGCTCCAGTACATCGGAGCAGTGCTCGACACGTCCCTGGGGCAGTGTTTTCCTCCTCAGGTGAGGGCTCTTCACATTCAGCAGATGGTGCACAAGTTTCAGCTTGCCCAGAATCTCCCAGCGTCCGAATTCTTAAGACTGCTCGGCCTCATGGCATCCTGCATTCTTCTGGTGCCAGAGGCTCGTCTGCGGACTTTGCAGTGGGCACTCAAGCTCCAGTGGTCTCGGTTCTCCGGCAGGCTGTCAGACCCTGTTCAGGTGCCGCCCTCGGTAGCCCGGGACCTTCTGTGGTGGGCCGTCGAAGGCAATCTGATGAAGGGGGCCCCATTTTGGCTGCCCTGGCCGGAGGTGACGATCGTGACGGACGCATCCCTCACGGGATGGGGAGCTCATGCCAACGAGTTGACAGTCAGCAGTCGTTGGTCTCCGTCGGAGTCCAGACTCCATATCAATCTGTTGGAGCTGAGGGCCGTCAGGCTAGCCCTGAAGGCTTTTCTGCCGACTGTGCGCGGAAAGAGTGTCCTGATTCTAACGGACAACACGGTGGCCATGCACTACCTCAACAAAAAGGGGGGGGGGCAGGGTCACTTCCGCTGTGCAGCGAGGCGATGCAGCTTGAGTTCTGGGCCATCCAGCAGGAAGTTTCGATCTCAGCGGTTTATCTGGCCGGAGACAACGAGGCGGCGGACGCTCTGAGCAGGCAGAGCACGATCTCTCACGAGTGGGAGCTGGCTCAGGAGATTCTCCTGGAGATCTTCAACCTTTGGGGGACCCCTCAAGTGGATCTCTTCGCCTCCAGTGTCAACCGGAAGTGCAAAAGGTTTTGCTCACGGGAATTTCCTCCAAAAGGAGCCTTAGGAGACGCGTTCGTGGAGGAGTGGTCATTCCCACTGCTGTACGGGTTTCCTCCAGTCGCTGTCATCCCGCAAGTGTTGCGGAGGTTACGGAGGTTCGGTTCCCGGATGATCCTCATTGCTCCGGTGTGGGCCCGGAGGATGTGGTACCCGGACCTTCTAGACTTGTCCATCTGCCCTCCACGTAGTCTTCCCTACCGAGACGATCTGCTCTCACCGGAGGGGGGGACAGGTTCTCCATCCAGAGGTCAGATCCCTCAATCATCATGCTTGGCTTCTGAAAGGTTGAGGTATAAGGATTGGGACTTCCCTGAAGACGTGATGGAGGTGTTGCTCTTGGCCAGGCGGCCGGCAACTAAGTCTCTGTACCGTTGCCGTTGGAGAAAGTTCTGCGACTGGTGCAGAGTTCAGAATGTGGATCCTTTTTATTGTGACATTCCCATGGTTCTGTCTTTTTTGCTTTCTTTGGCCCACAGGGGCTTGCAAGTGGGGACCATTAAAGGTTACCTGGCGGCGCTGTCCATATTTAAGCGCTCGTCTGAAGTGTTCCTATTTTAAGATTCCTTTAATTTTGCAGTTTCTGAAAGGGCTCACTAATGTGCTCCCTCCGTCACCTTTTTCGGTGCCAGGTTGGGATTTGAACCTTGTTTTTAAGTTTCTTATGGGTGCTCCGTTTGAGCCTTTACATTCTTTCCCTTTGAGGCTGTTGACTCTGAAAACTGTGTTTTTGGTTGCGGTTACTTCCGCTCGCAGAGTGAGTGAGTGAGTTACAGGCACTTTCAGTTAAGCCACCCTTCACTGTGTTTCATAAGGACAGGGTTGTCCTTAGGGTTCGTCCTTCTTTTCTTCCGAAGGTGGTTTCGGAATTTCATTTGAGCCAGAAGGTTGTTCTTCCGGCGTTCTATCCTCCTCCACATCCTGGTAAGGAAGAGGAGAGGCTCCATAGGCTTGATCCTCGGAGAGCGTTGAGCTTTTGTATTTCGCGCATGTCCCGGGTCCGAGTGGACGATCAACTTTTCATTGGTTACGCTGGAAAGCGTTTGGGACAAGCTGTGACGAAAGAGACTTTGTCTCGTTGGATTATTTTATCTATCTCTGAGTGTTACCGCTTGGCGGGTAAGGACCCTCCGGCTGGCTTGCGGGCCCATTCTACCAGAGGAGTGGCTGCGTCTACTGCCCTGCAGAGGGGTGTTCCTATTCGTCACATCTGTGATGCAGCCACCTGGGCTTCAGTACATACTTTTGTACGTCACTATTCCCTTGATTCCATCAGGAGGCAAGATCTGGCCTTAGGCAAGGCAGTTCTCTATTCCGCAATTTGATTGGGCATGCTAAATTTGTATTCTAAATTCTTTCCCACCTCCTTGCTTGGTACTGCTTTGGGAGTCTGTCATAGATATGGAATACGTCGGAGGACCCAATCCCCTCGAAGAACAAGTTACTTTCTTACCTGGTAATGTTCTTTCGATGGGATGGTCCGACGACGTATTCCATAGCGCTCCCTCCCTGCCTTCCCCGCTGCAGAATTTCTTTTGCGCTTGCAGCTTGCGTTCCGCAAGGCCTTGTGTGTCTGACTGGCAGAAACTGGTGGCACACGTTCTGGGGAAAAAACTATAACTGAGGCTATGGGCGTCGTGCGTCCTACTTATCACATCGGGTGACGTCGGCCGTCGGAGGAGGTCCTCTGGGACGGCGCATCAACATCATCGACGCAGGACGCAGACGCCAAAGATTTTCCGAAGCAGCACAGCTGTGGACATTACCTGTCATAGATATGAAATACGTAGTCGGACCATCCCAACGAAAGAATGTTACCAGGTAAGAAAGTAACTTGTACTTCTGCATCCAACAGCAAGGCGGGCGACGCAGCACAGGGCCGGGCCCGAAATAGAAGGGCAATGGGCCAGTGCAGGAGAATACAGCGAAGATGCAGCAATTTGTAATGGGGCGCAGGTGATGTAGGGGGACCAGCCCCTGCTGTCTCGTGGACTGTGCTAGTTTAGATGGACGGCAGTGTATGCAGATGCAGTCATCAGGAGCATATATGTAGTGGCAAAGTCTTGGGTACACAGAAATTGGCCGCCGGATCTCCCACAGTTGTAGTTATTTGTCCTGACCCCAGGACTGCCAGATGAGCAAAGAAGTGTAGAGGAGGAGCATAATGCCTCTACAGGAAGTCCTGCCCCCTTGCTACCTATGTGTTGGAAACCAGAGGTCGTGCCAAGTTTGATACCAGTGACTGACAATTTCGAGGCGGGTCTTTGAAACAATGTATCCATTAAGAAGACCTTATATGACGTACCCATGAAGAAATGATGATCTAATGGAAGCAGCTCCCGAAGGAATATGGAAATGAGGTAGAAAAAGGCTGATGACATCACAAGAGGCAAAAGTGACGCACTGAGAAGGATGGTCAAAGGAGTCGATGTATAGACTATGTATATATACTGATGGCAAATTAAACAATAGAGTAATCTTTTATGTGTGGACTGAAGATTGCACGAGAAAAGCAATACAGAAAACGCAAGTCGTTTTTACAATTGTACAGACGCTGCAACGCAAGTAGGTAAAGTATTCTTAAGGCTGGCTATATGTAGTATGTAGATGCAGACGGTGCCGTCAACATATATATAACGTTCTGGATATCCGATGACTTAATTTAGTAAGCGAGTCTCCATCTAAGAAGTCGGATTAAGGCTATGTGTGTCTCAGCAAAGATGAGATTTAAATTCAAAGCAAGACTGAAGAGGTTGCCTGGCTTTGTGTCAAGGACTGAAAGCTGCGAAGAACAGTAGACGTGACAAGCGATGGCATCCCTTGTTAAGTTGCAAAGAGAACACCAGAAGTGTGAAGTTTTTTCATTACAGATTATTAAATGTTAGAATATGAGCAAATTCACTGTCCCTGATCATGTGAGCGGAGGATGAAAATAGACGAAGAGCATGGTGTATCAGATTGAAGATCGCGAGTGCCTATACTCCCTTTTATTCCCAGAGGCGCGAAACTACTACAAGGCTGAGTTCAAAGGCAAAATGAATGGCAGTCGGCATGAGTGATGAGATACTGGGCTAATTGGGTGTGTAGACATGGTCCGGTTCACCCACCAACACCTGGGGTACCAGTTTATGTGCTGTTAGAGCATCGAATATTCCCAAAGGGTACAAGCGTGCCAACCAATTGTAGAAAATTGTAGAAGGCTGTATAACAAAGAGCCTTATAGTTTAAGAACCAATGAAATGTTGTGTTTCTAGTAGCCATCAAGGATGACTTGCACTATGTCTTGCACTTGGGGAGAGAAAGAGTGCCCACCTGACTATAGAGGTCCAATCACGATCCTATCCCATATAGAAAGTATACTTAGATTTTCCCCTTAAGCCAACCCCAGTCCCACGCAGGTTTTCTAGTTTGCCATGTAGTATGATGTCATGAATGACACATTTTTATTATAAAACTGATTTTTACAAACTGCTTTGAGATTTGCTGTGCAACGTCCCTGGATGTCCGTTGTACTTCCTGTTTTAGATAATTAACATTAAAACAGTGACATTTGCCAACTTACTGAGTCTGTCTTGTTTAGTCTGAGAAGTTATTCTCTGTCCCATCCATAGTATTACATGTTACCGTGAGTAAAAGAGCTCCCTGAGTTCAGAAGGAGTACTGCTGCAAATTCAGCTAGCTGGCTACCCAGTGCACCTATGTTATTATGCTGGGTTGAGGAATTGGAGGTGCCCCAGGCAGCAGGAGAAAGAGGGAGTTTGTGGGTACTTGGCTTCGGTGTGTCTTCAAGGAGGGGCTGTGGCGGCGCAGGCCACTGCGGTCCCACTGAGGTGGTGCAGTGTGGAGGGTGTCTTTGGGAGGGACTTGCCTCTGGTATTGCTTATCGGCTCCTACAGTACAGCGGGACGGCCGCACAATGTCAGTCGGGTCTTCCCCAGCAGGAGCTCCACACTCAGGATAGGGGGGCGCCGCCAGCAGTGTCGCACACGGGTAGGTGGTGTCACAGGCCCAAGTGCTCCACCGTATGTATGGCTGCACAAGAAGGCGGGCGGAACAGAGCACCTCCCATCCCCGTCTATCACCTCACGCTCAGCGACGCAAGTCCAGCGTACAGTTCGCAGTGATCGGGAGAAGATCTCAAAGTGGGTAGGCACCTAGGGACTCTAGCGGTAGACTTTAAATGTTGCCAAAGCAGTTGGAAGAGTAACTGCCAGCCCTTAGATAGCGCCAGGTGCACGACCTCTAGGAGAGAGCCGCCATCTTGGCCGCTGTGCAAACGTGCCCCCCACCTTTTTGGTTTTTATAAAAATTGATGCAGGTTATTCTGACTCTGAAGGTGAGCTCAGATAATCTGAATCGACTTCAGAAATGCTCCATGCCAAAAACCATTGTGTACTCATGTGGTCCTGCTATGGTCACACTCCTACACCCCACAGTAACTGCATTGCAATGGGAACAGAACAGGCAAAAAGTCACAGGTACATTCCAGAGTTAAATCATGCTAAAACCCAAAGTTCCTTTGGGTGTGGCGTTGTCTTTGTAATCAGAGCTACCCAGTGGTCGAAGTGGGCGGGAGCGGCTACGACTGGTGCTCCTCTACTTTTTTTAAATTTAGTTTTACTGTTCCTATACTTTTGTCTTAAAAAAAAGTTCCGGAATGGTTTCTTTTTAAATTAAGTGTAGGAAGAAGTTGAAACTTGTTCTTCAGTGCACTGCACTCAACATTCCCTTGAATAGCAGGCGCATGTGTTTAAGGGTTTGTATTATGCATGGGATGGGACGTGGCAATTGGGTTTGTGCTGAGCGGGGCAGGCTCGTAGGGAACGTAATTCCACTACTTTTCGTACACCTCGACCACTGCAGGTACCCCTTTCTCAAATTAATAACAGTCTCTGTTAGGGCCTTGTAGCAGTTTCATATGTAAAGATAAACCTTGTCTGCTTGACATGTTTGTTCCTGAGATTAGTTCTACAGTTTACAAGCCTTTGAAGTATTTTGGCAGCCAGTGGATAGTGACCCTTCTATGAGAAGTCTGTGTGTGAATTGTCTTTGCATGGGCTGAGTTTCACCCTGCCACCACCTTGTTGTTGGCCAAGAAGCCCAGCCCTTTGATGTTCCTAAAGGTTGATGGCATCATCTCTCCAGAGCAGGAAGTCTCCCGGGGGATTGCTGGGAACTGGAGCTTCAGAGAGAGGCCTTAAGAGTACAATGGTTAGTTGTGACCAGGGTCCACGTTACTGTAGACTTTTTGATGTTGCCATAGAGAGGAAGGGGTGGGATAAGAGTAACACAGAGGAGAGATTCAGTCTACAGAGGGATCTGCCTATATTGGACTTTTCCTGCCCCCACCCTTTCCACTTCCTTCACACAAGTCTTTCTGGTTATAACAGCAGGCAAATGACACTTGTTTCATTATCTAGGGTTGGACCCCTAACAGTCTTACTGTGAATCAGCCCACTGCTTCATTTAGCCTATTTAGGGGTGGGACCTTTGATTTAGTTGATTCATCCTTCTGATTTAAAACAAGGATTCACCTGGAACTCTGTTGGGGTATGTCTGTTTACAAAGTCCTCTGCTATAGAGGTGAAGACAGAAGGTTCAGAGGAAGCGAAAATATATTCTCCCTACCAATCGCAATGCGACATTTGGGGTCAAACGGTTATGGAACAAAAAGCCCCTCTGCTGCTTGTGAACTGGAACTGCGGATTGGAGGTGAAGGACCCCTGCAGGTGCCAGACAATCTTTCTTGAGTGGAAGTATAGAACAAAGCAGTCCCGTTTGGGGGCGGGGGACCGGTTCTCCCCCCTGAATTATTGACCAATTTCACTTTTGGATGCAACAAATAAAATGTTTGCAACAATGTTGAAAGAGCGCCAAAATTGGGCTCTTTAATCTGGCAACTTGGATCCCTACCAGTCAGGATTGAAGAAGAGAGTGGGGACATGCCGGCTATGCTTTTGTGGTCTCGTTGTGGAAAAACCAAGTAAGGATGCAAAACAAGTCGATGTATCTCGTCTTTCTAGGTGTGAGCAAGGCTTTTGATTGTGTAAACCAGGCAATTTTGTGGGAACAGCTGTTTAATTGTAGTTGCCCAGTCCCCCTGATTGGCATTTTGGAGGCCTTGCATAACAAGCCTAAAATGAGGGTCAGACTTGACACTTGAGCGGGTCAATGGGGGGAGTGGAAGAGGGGTCCTGCTTGTAATTGTAAGGGAGGCATGGTATGACAAGTATGACACTCACACAAGTTACAAGTTTGCAAAAATGTATTAGATTCTTGGGTATTGGAAAAACTCCTATGTTGCCATATAGCTGTGATGGGAGAAGTCTCTACCGTCAAATAATAAAGAAAACAGTCAGTCAGTCAGTGTATGTCAAATTAAAATAGCCTATACTAACAAAACCTAATGCCTGCCCTATCTCTTATACAAAAAGTGTGTAAAGGGTAATGTGTATGCAAAGGAAAGTCAGTGTTATAACTTAAAAGATCAAGGTGGCTGAGTCCGCTCTCCTCCCCATGTTGGACAGCACGGAGTAAGGCGGCCCCCTTAAACAGGATGGCACACTCTGGCTCAGGTTATCAAATAAAGGCAGTTCAAAACGTGGGTCGATGCCTGCTTGGCCTTCCACGTTAAACCACTTATTCCAGCTTTCCAAAAGTTGTTTCACAGTTGAACAAAATGTCATATAGGTCTCCCTCTGTCTGGCTCGGACCTCTCAAGACATCAATAGTTCACGTAGGTCTCCCTCAGCTGGGCTCGGTCCTCGTAATCACAGCAATTGCAGGGGTTCTCTTCCCCAAGCTTCATTCGCATTCTTTAGGGTTTACCTTCCCCTAACTTATTTCATGTTTCCGGTCTCCCTTAGTCGGGCTTAGTCCTTTCACTGATGTCGAAGACTTTAGCATGTGCGAGGCTTTTAGCATAAACATTCGCAGGACCACCTCAACTTTCACTTAAGCTCTTCCTTAATGCTATTTGCCCCAATGTCTCTTGTTATTGGTAGTTCCATACCACAATCAGAAAAGTTCAAAGAAATCTTCCTCTTAAAGCAATCACCTTTTTACCTCCCCTTTCATCACGGTTAATTTTGACTATTGCACATTTCAAAGTTCGTTCACTTTGCCGCTTTATAACAAGAGATCAAACATTTAGCAGAGACTTTCAAGTGGGCTATTTCCTTTCGCCGGACCACTCCGCTACTCTATCACTGGCTTTACAGTTATCGGTAACTTAAAAGTTCATTATTAGTTTGCCTTCTTTCGTGTCTCATCAACATGCGCACAACCTTCAATTGTGAGATACACTGTTGCGGCATCAATCTTTCATTGACACAAACCGGCCTTTCATGTCCTTCGCTAACTTGCTGGTTGTGTTCATTCCTTTCTTGTCTCTATGACTTTGATTCACGAGTCAAGGTAGATACCAGGTCTCGCCTCGCCAACTCTGTTGCTCACCCGGGAGGGTCGCTGGCATCCTTGAAACACAATGCAGGCTTCTTCTTGTCTGGGACTTGGCTTTCTCTTCATCTCTGTCACGGTTAACCAGAGGCAATGACCTCCGGCAGGTATCTTCAAGGTTTCCCTACCCTTTGCTCTGGTCCCCCGATCGTTCGTCCTGCTCCAGTGGGTTCGCCTTCGCCCCTGAAGATCTGCTCCTTCTCGTGTATCACCTTGCTCAGCTTTTCCAACAAAAAGAATGTCTCTGAACTTCAAGTTCCACAATGCCTCACTCTTCTTTTGCTCCCACTTCGCCAGCTCACCTTAATAGCATTCAGGCAGTTTTGGGAGTAGCAGATTGTCTCAATGGGATGTCTCTGAGGTCCGGGTCTCACCATCTGCCCCTCAAAGGCCTGGGCTTCAGTATATTACCCAGGGGAGGGACTCTGGCTTGGGCACTGCCAGGTAACCCCAGTGGCCTCTGGTTTGGCTTCCAGATTTCAAAGCTCCCTCGCCACACTGCAGCCTCCCCTGTACTCACGGGCTCAGTGTTCTGGCAGTCCTTCTCCCTCCAAGCCCTCCCGGGTTCCTCCAGCTGCTGTTCGCTCCTTCCGGCTTCTGTGCACCATCCAGCATCCCCAGCTCGCTCTAAGTTTGCCTGTGTGCTCCAGCTACTATAGTTGCTGGCAGAATTAACAGGAATTGGGTGCGAGTGGTTGCCCAGCCTCGCCCAACTCTGTCTGACCTTGTTAACGGGACAAAATAGAGACTGCCCATAGGAATCAATTGCCTGTTGATTCCCATGGGTAATCCTCATGACTCCCAACACGATCTTCTTTGTCTCAATCTTTGGCTAGTTAAATAGGGGAATGGAATTATGGGAGTTGTAGATTTTCCTTTTCCTGGTTCTCCTATGATTCCTCCTTACAAATTTGTTTACATTTGTTAAGCACCGAAGCCCAGAGGTGAGGCATCAGGGTGCTGTTGCAAACCAGTTACACTGAAATTCACATTATCTTGTTACCTGTTGGAATTGGGGAGGGAGCAACAGAATGGAATTCAGATTGGTATATAACGGTCAAGGGTAGGGAGGTGTTAAGAAAAGGGGGACACCATGTCTCACCTCGGGACGTATCTTCCCTCTGATCTATTCCCTGGGTCTGGACCCAACTGCAGTAACCCCTCTCTAGCCACCCCTGAAGAGGATACCAAGGGGGTGGAAAGGGAAAAGACTTTGGGTTTTTCACACAATGGATTAACTCAAATCGGTCACTTCGCCAAGGTTATGTTTTGGCCCCCTTTTTAATTTCTACATCAAGGACATGGGTTCTTGTTGGGCCCAAAAATGCACTTACCCTCCACATCTGGGTCATATGATTATCCAGTACTTGAACTACGCAGATGATACTATCATCTTCGATATTACTCTAATTGGCCTGCAACGGGCCCTAGATGGTATCAAGGAGTATTTACTTAACCTGGAGCTCAACATTAACATTTCAAAGTCAACAATTTGAGTTATGAATGCAGGCAAATTCATATGGAGTAGTTCATCAGAGGTTTTGGAGGTGGTAAACGAGTCAAGTACTTGGGTAGTTTCATTTTTTCTGCTAAATCAAAACTGTCCCTGTATCGAGAAAGGAGAGCACTATTTTTGGCATCAGCATCCCAGATGACTGTTGACCACAGATTCGGGAGGTTTTCAGTCCTACTGATGATTAAACATTACAGAGAGAAAGTGGTCCCCAAGTAATTTTCTGGTGCTGAAACCACAACAAGGGATATACCATGGTCCAAACTTGAAGCAACTCGGTGGCGAAAGGTGTTACACCGCCCCAGCTCGGTCCCAATGCTGGGAATTCGCCAGGAATTAGGCATTCTACCACTGGGAATACTGGTGGAACGGAGGGTACTTCAATTATACGCATCTGTCTTGTTGCCTCCGCAGCCCTCTTAATTTGGCTCTCGAAAAACTACACTGTACAAGTAAGGCCCTTTTGATTTGGGCACAAAAGTGCAAAGAGGTGTTAGCTAATATCAAGTCTTTTGAGGAACTTATTACAAACCCGAAAAAGTAAAGCTGGAACACTTCAGAAATTAATATATCCAGTGCAGGGGGTCCCTAGTGGAACACTGTTGTTTTAATGATCATTTTAATTGGAAAATTAAGAATTTTAACATTGTTTCTCCATATCTGACTAAGCATCCATCGAGAGAGTTTAGAACAAGAGTGTTGAGATTAAAATTAAACTTATTACCAACAATGGAAGTTCTAGGTAGGAGGCAGCGGCATACAGAGTATAAAAGGTTATGTCGCTACTTTGGCTATACTAGTGAGACCCTGAAACACTTGTGCTTAGAAGGCCCTGTTCACAACTGGGCCTCTTCCGCTGTGAGTGCGTATTTAAAACACCAATGAAATTTCATTGTTAATAGCAATTTCAGAATTTCTCGAAATAGTGCTGCTTGGTTTTAATATTGTATTCTAATGTTTTAGAACCATTGATGTTTTCTATTTCATATGAATTGATTGTATGCGTCTGAACTGTTTTGATTGCTTCTCAATTGTTAAGTCTTTTAAGTAGTTTTGATGTGTTATGAATTGCAATGTTATGGCATTTCTTTTCTTATTTTTAACTGTTTTACACTGAATGACCGGTTTGGTTGTGTAAGCAGAGCACACAATAAATAAAAGTACTCCCCATGTCCCTGGCAGCCCTGGACCGTTATCCGCCTCAAAAACGAGTCTGCTCGATCTATTTGGAGCCTGTACAGTGCTACTTTTGATGCTCATTGAGCTGTCTCAACACAAACTCGACCCATTAAAGCACATAGTCTGTCCCGACACGACCACTGGTCTACATCTACTTGACCTACTGAAAGCCATTTATTCTTCTGTCAAGACCACTGACTTGATCTACCAAGAGCTCCATCTTGAAGTCTCTTCAATGCAGGCTTGCCATTGGCACTATACAACTCAACTGTCTCGACTGCAGTACAGTGCCTAGGAGTCTGGTGCAACGCTGTTTAAGCCACAAAGGCAAGCAGTTAAACCTATTTGATTAGGCCCTGTTCCCCTGATCCTTAAAGGGCCCTAGTGACTATTAACCCCCAGACATAGCCATAAACGTTGACATCTTGCTGCTGAAATCTTTGTTTGAACACCCATGTCTTCCAACCCAGGGTGCCCCTTTATTCCAAGTCTGCTATCAGTGTTATTCATTTTACAGGTGTGGTCCAGTTGTGTTTTTATTAGTAGTTTGTATTTTTGTTACTTTAATTGGAGATCCTATTTTTCTAGAACTTTGGTTAGACATGGTTTTATTTTAGTACTCCCCTACTATTGTTTGTATTACTTTTTTTCAAGATCACAACCGCCTTGAAGAGTATAACTTGCCCTCTTCCCACTATACCAAAACAGGCAAAGGTGGTCTACTTGTTGGGCTGCATCTATTTCATATTTATGATTTGAATTTCTGCTGGTTTAGTTGTAGTGTGGGGCAGAACATTAGTCGTTATGTCACTGCACATTAGTGGCTGTCACAACCTGCTGCCTGATATATAGCCCCATAAGCAACTTGAACTCCACCCTCTGCTTCTACTTCTATTTCGTAAGCTGCCTATGAGGATAACTTTTTTTTTTGCGTTTACAGATACTCTTGAAGCCTTCTGCCATGACTGCCTATTATAAAGGCTTTATCAATGACCTTCCTCCGATTTCCTTACGGGTATCAGGAAAATTAGGAACAAGCCTAATTCTTTTGGCCCTACTAACAAGAAACTGGCACAGGCAACACCTTGCAAGCTGCGCTAAACCGTGGGGCTCACCCCATGCCCTCCTAATCTGTGGTGGCAGCTGCATCCTCTTTCACAAAAGTGGATCCCCCTCTGTGTCTTCATCTTCCAAACCTCCCGGTAAAGGGGACAGATTCTTAGACCCCATAGGCAGGAAGTTGTACTCTAATTCAGCTTTTGAATATACGTAGTACACCGCTAGTGTTGTATTGGCCACAGCCAACCTGTACCTTTACCAGAAGCTGACTGAGTTTCAGGTGTTTTGCTGCAAGATAAACTGGCAATGTATAGGTCTGTTATGCCCATCAGCTCAGCACAGTAGCATATTAATTGTCGCAAACATGAGCGGCTCTGCTTGGCTCAACAATTTCCCCAACCAAATGTTAAGGGAAAAATGTATTTGAGGGCTCAGAATTATTCCACAGATGAGCAGCAAACAAAGACCCTTACTGCAAAGTCATTGGCAATCTTTACCAAGGCCCATGGGAAGCAATTTTGGTCTTCCTCCTCTTGACCAGACTTGACTACAATGACCTCAGGAGGTGTTGGGGGTGCGGGTAGGGGAGAGGAGGTTCTTTGAGATGTGAAAAAGACAGTCTGAGTGCAGTCATAATATTTCCAGGAAGAATCAAAGGGTAAGTTGGATATGGCAAGTTATAGCAAGTTATGACGACAGTATTAAAGAAAGGAATGTCCTCTGCACCCAGCACACAAAGTAATTCTCGCCACACATATTGATCTGTTCAAATTTGTTTGCAAATGTAAACTTTAAAAAATGTTTTCATGACAATTATAATGTCATAGTCCACAGACATCCGCATAAGGAAATCTCAGATTTTACGATATAAGGTTTTGAAGCCACAAGCACACTTCTCCGGCATGGGGTCTGGCATGGATTCACATGCTTATGAATATTCCCCGTCGGTGGACTGGGAATCCTCGGTAAAGAAAAAATCGGTTTGTTTCGTTTCTGAACTGTCTTTCTCCTAATAACCAATCACTGGTCTCTGGGTCATACTGCCTCCAGCCAATGACTGCCATCTACCTAAGCCCCTCCCCTGGCAGCCATATTCTGACTTTTACCGCACTGCGTTTTGCGATTTTCAAAGAGTTAAACCTCATTTTTTTGGTCAATCGAGCCTCAAGCTTCACCATTTCTACTTCGGATCAACGGGGACCCGTTTTGTATTTTTCTACACCCCTCAAGGATCAAGTTTTCGTTGAGCCCTGCTTGAGGATTCCAGAATGTTCTTTGAGGCCGACCCCGCATGGACATGGCCCAGGAAAAAGGAAGCACGATACCGGGATCCAAGCTGTTCAGGAGCTGCCCTGGATGCAGATTGCAGAATGTCTTCAAGAAGGACGAGCATTCTAGATGCCTCTACTGCCTTCACGAAGACAAAACACACGTGGAGAAGGACCGTGCGTTTTGCGAGAACATGTCTGAACGGACCATGAAGGATCAGCGGATCCGCCTCGCCAACTGGCTCGAGGGGAAGAGCCCAGCAGCAGGTGAGAAGAGGAGGTCCAAGCTGTCTTCTAAGACTTTTGAGGGCGCCCCGGCGACGGGGGGGCCCAACAAAAGGCAAAGCACCGCGAGTCAGCGGGCACCGGGAGCGCCGAACGGTCGGGCTCCTCGGCTGCCAGGCAGGGCACACTTTCACCGATGCCATCAAAAACAAGCCAACGCTCTGGCTCTGGGTAAAGGAAGTCAGAGAACCCGGTTAAGCTTCGGGAGAAGTCCTGGTTGATCCCGACAGAGACAGCCGAGGGGGAGCGAGGCGACCCTCCCCCCAAGGTGAAGGCCTCAAGCACATCCAAAGTCGTCAAAGCTTTGATTCGCCCGGCTAAGGCCTCTATCGAGGGAGTCGTGGCGGCCCTGGCAAAGTCTGTGGAGGCTACCCCAGTGTAGGTGACCTCGGGGGTCCAGAGTTTCCCTGCCGCCACAGAGGGAATCCTCTTTTCAGCCCATCGATAAGACCCCTGTGAAAACCCCGGTGGAAAAAGAGGGGGGTGGGGCGGTGGCCATCACGGATACAGCCTTTGAAGAGGAGCTGGCCGAAGTCGTGAAGATCCTGGACAGGGGGTCCGAGGAAGTCCAGTCCCACGGCAGGGATCCCGACGAGGCGGACGAAGAAAGCGACGGTGAGGCTGACAGCTCAGGAGCAATCTTGATGGCTATCCAGGCCTTGTGCACAGAGATGAGGACAAGGTTGCCCTTATCGCCAACGGACGACCCAGCGGAGCCTGGACCCTCGGGAAGCCCTCCAAGCAAGTGGAGGAGAACTCCTCCCCTATCGCCCTTCCAGCCTATGCGGCCCTGAAGGCCTTTATCTCCTTCCCCGGATCTGAGGGATGACACTGGAACAGAGACGGCTACGACGGGGACGGATGACGACGGGACGGGCCTTCCATCACCACCCCCCTGGGCTTCCCCGCCTAACGAAATTGGCTCCTTCCACGCCATGATCGCCAGGGCATCCAACCTCTTTCAGCTCTGCCTTGTGGAACAGAAGAAGGAAGGTTTGCTCTATCAACGGCGTGAGGCCAAGAGGAAGACAGTCCTCTCAGTCCCGTTGCTTGACATTTGGGACGAGGGGTGGAGCTCCTGAAGAACCCGTCCACGACCCCTGCCAAGAGAGACCGGTATGAGAAGAAGTACCAGGTCCCGGATTCTGCCCCCCATGTGCCTTAGGGCGCAGCCGAACCCGGATTCGGTCGTCTTGGCGGCGGCAAAGAAGAAAGCGGCGGGGGCGACGGTTTCAACTTCGACCTCCCCGCTGGACAGCGAAGGGAAGAAATTGGTTGCCATGGGACGACGGATCATCTCGGCAGCGACAACGATTAAAGCGGCCAACGCCCTCGCGATTGTTACCCTCTACGACAGGGAGCTGTGGTTTAAGATCTCTCCTCTGTTGGACTTCCTCCCGGACGACAAGAGGGCTGAGGCCCTGGAGATACTGCAGGAAGGCGAGGTGGCGTTGGACCACGCCATAACAGTGGCCACGGACATTGCTGACACCGGCTTCCGCCAGATGGGCAACAGTGTTTGCCTTCGCCGGCGTGGTTGGCTCAAGGCAACCGATTTCTGCCAGGATGTGCAACCCAGAGTTTAGGACATGCCCTTTGACGGAAACAACCTGTTTGGCAAGACAGTGGACGCGTCACTTCAGGCCATCAACGCCGACACGGAAACGGCACGGGCTTTGGGAGTTTTGCAACAGCGACGGCTGCCCTATCGGAAATCCAGAGGCAAGCAAGGTGCCTCCAAAGGATTCGGCAACTTACCACCAGGCGGCCAGCTCCTCGTCGCAGGAGGCCTACAGAGGACGCAGCAAGTCAGGAGGATCTCGTTGTCGTCAAGGATGCCAAGGCGGCAAGGCCACTACCAAGCAGGACTGAACCGGCTGTAGCGTCTGGCCCCCACTTGAGCACCCCAGTTGGAGGCCAGCTGGCAAAGTTCGTCAACGTGTGGGAGTCCATATCCACAGACCGATGGGTGCTGGATACCCGCGGGCACACTCGAGTTTCAAAAAAAGTGCCCCCGCATTCCTCCCGTGGCCAGGAAGGAAAACCATGTCCCTGAACTGCTGCTGGAAGTAAGGGCGATGCTGAAGAAAGGAGCCATCGAGCTTGTCCCAAAGAGGCTCCTGGGCTCCAGAGTGTACTCACAATACTTCCTCGTAAGGAAGAAGACAGGCGGCTGGCGACCCATCCTGGTCCTTCGTCGCTTAAACAAGTACATCAAAGCCCAAAAGTTCCAGATGGTCACTCCAGCACGTGCTGGGACAGCTGGAGGAGGGCGACTTCCTATCGTAGCTGGACTTGGAGGATGCTTACTTCCACATCCCCATTCTAAAAGGACATTAAAAGTTCCTCAGATTTGTAGTCCGAGGACGGCACTACCAGTTCAAGGCCCTCCCCTTCGGATTGAAGTCGGCGCCCAGGGTATTCACCAAGTGCCTAGCACCAGCAGCAGCGCGGCTGCGCCTGCAGGGGATCCACGTTTACCCCTACCTGGACGATTAGCTCATCCGAGCAAGGGCAACAGAACTCTCCGTCGGACACACAGCGAAGACCGTCCAGCTGCTCACGGATCTGGGATTTTCCATAAACTACGCGAAATCCCACTTGGTCCCGTCACAAGTCGCACTATTTCTGGGAGCCAGGCTCGACAAAGTGGCGCGATTGGCCTCTCCGTCAGAGGAAAGGACGAAGGCCATCCTGGGAAAGGTGCAACGACTGTCGGCCATGGACGTGGCCAGGGTGAGGTCCATCAAGTCCCTGCTCGGCATGATGTCCTCGTGCGCCTGTGCAGGCTGCGGATGCGTCCACTGCAAGAGTTCCTCGATGCCCGTTGAATGCAAGCGGCGGGCAGCTTCGAAGACAGGATCTCGCTCAACGAGTCCTTCCACCAAGCGATGCATGCGGGTGCCCCACCACCGGATCTCGCGGCGGGGATGAACTTCCAGACCACCACACACCAGGAGACGGTGATGACGGAGGCCTCCCTGGGGATGGGGAGGCCTGCGTCCCGGAGGAGAAGTCGCTACACATCGACGTCCTGGAGCTCCGAGTCGTGTTCTGGGCCCTCAGGTCGTTCCTCCCGTCCCACAAGGGCAAGGTGGTGAGGATCTTCACCTACAACACCACCACGATGTACTACATCTGGAAGCAGGGAGGCACCAGATCCCCAGCCCTATCCAAGGAGGCCCAGTATCTGTGGCATTGGGCCGTCGCCCAAGGGATGTTTCTGGTACCCTTCCACCTGGCAGGAATAAAGAACACCGACTCACACAGCAGGGAGCTACGCTCGTGCCACGAGTGGGAACTGCGGCAGGATCAAGTGGACCTGCTATTCCAACGATGGGACAATCCCCAGATTGACTTATTCACGACGGCGACGAACGCCAAGTGCCAGAGGTTCACCAGCAGGTTTCCCCAGCCGGGGAGCATGGGCGATGCCTTCTCATTCCCCTGGGACGGCCTGTTCCTCTATGCCTTCCCGCTGTTGCTGCTGCGACTCATCAACGGTCCCGGTGCAGGATGATCCTCTTCGCACTAGCGTGGCCGAGGCAGATATGGTTCCCGGACCTTCTGGACAGGTCATCGTCCCCTCCAGTCAAACTGCAGGCAGACCTGGATCTCCTCTCCAGAGAACGAGGCGCCATCCTCCACCACGACCCGGGGTCGCTGAACTTGCAGGCCTGGCTCCTACAGCACTAGAGTTTGGAGGGTACGATATCCCGGCGGACCGCAAGAAGGTGCTTGCAAAGGCTAGGGCGTCCTCAACTCTCAAGTGCTACGGACACAAATGGAAGAGGTTCTCTGTCTGGTGCCGTGCACAGAAGATTAACCCTATGCGGATTACGGCCCCTCAAGTGCTGCCATACTTGCTATCGCTGGCCAAGGCGGGGCTGGCCCATGCCTCCATCTGGCGGCTATCTCCGCTACACCAGAACTCCGGGGCGCTCATCCCTGTGGTCCCATCGTCAAGTTCATTAAGGGACTGTTCCGATCCTTCCCGCCGGTGTAGGCTCCGGCCCCGGGAACTCAACGTGGTGCTGACCAGGCTCATGGGGCCGCCATTCGAGCCTCTGCATTCGGCACTGTTGAAGTTCCTGTCGTGGACGACAGTGTTTCTTGTGGCCATCACCTCCGCACGACGAGAGAGAGATCCAGGCCCTCTCTTTTAGGCCCCCATACCTTACTTTCCACGAGACGTGGGTGGTGCTGAGGATGCACCCCTCCTTCATGCCAAGGTGCCGTCGGACTTCCACCTCAACGACCCCTTGGTGTTACCTGTTTTCAACCCGTCGCCTTCGTCGCCGGCCGAGAGGACTTTGCACTCGCTGGATGTAGCTAGAGCACTGAAGTTCTACGTGGACCGCAGAGTTTTCGGAAGACATCACAGCTGTTTGTGAACTTTGGACCTGTGAACCAAGGGAAGGCCCTCTCGAAGGTTTCCATTTCCAGATGGCTCTCCAGCTGCATCATGCACTGTCACCGGTTGGCAAACCGACAGCTGCCCGGCAGTCCGAGAGCCCATTCGACCAGAGCAATCGCTGCTACCACGGCGTTCCTGTCTGGTGTGCCCCTGCTGGACATCTGCAGGGCTGCGACGTGGAGGTCGACGCACACCTTCACAAGATTCTACTGCGTCGATCTGGACTCCAGGGAGGAGTCCAGGGTCGGCCAAGCAGTGCTGCGCAACCTGTTCGCCTAAGGTGAGTCTGGTGAGGAGGTAAGAGTTGCTTAATGTTGAGCCTGTTGCCACCTCCCGTGGTTGTGCATGTGTGAACTGCTATGTATTCTCTTATTCATGAGCATGTGAATCCATGCCAGACCCCATGCTGGAGAAGGAACAAGTTACTTACCTGTAACTGTTGTTCTCCAGCATGGGTCTGGCATGGATTCACATAGGAACCCTCCTGCCTACCCCTCTGCGGCTCTTCTCTTGGTCCTACTGCCACTTTAAGTGCTGCCAAATCTGAAGATGGCTGCCGGAGGAGGGGCTTAGGTAGAGGGCAGTCATTGGCTGGGGGCAGTATGACCCAGCGACCAGTGATTGGTTATTAGGAGAAAGACAGTTCAGAAACAAAACTGAAACTGATTTTTTTCTTTACTGAGGATTCCCAGCCTGACGACGGGGAATATTCATGAGCATGTGAATCCATGCCAGACCCTTGCTGGAGAACAGTTACAGGTAAGTAACTTGTTCCTTATGCATTTTGAGGAGGACATTCCTCCATAGATAGAAGCCAGAGAATTGGCTGTCAATATTGACACATACTTTTTCTCTGTCTTAATCATAAATATTTATGACCCTACTGGTCATGCCCCAGAATTATCCTTTGAGGCCAGTTGGTAAGCTACTGGAGACGCAGGGTGAGTGCATTTTGATCAGTGATCCTAATTCTAAGATCTCAGCAGACATAGCTTCTCAAGAGGGCTTGCCTACTCCTATAATCAAACATGGCAAACAGAGGATTGGGGTGAGCAAATGTCCTGGGCTTAAACGGGCTATGCATGATGAACGGCTGGTGCTAGGGTGATTTGCCTGTCAACTACACCCGAATTTCTAATAAGTGGCAGCACTATAGACTATATATCTTCTTCTCTAGAAACGTATTCAAACTTTAAACTAGTATTCACATCTATCATCAGAGTGATCACTTTCCATTATACTCGCAGCTTGGAGTGAAGCTCCACAAACTCACTTTGATGAGTCAGAGCCATCGGAATCAATCAAGGACAGAATCAAATTAAATGGAACATTACCAATTTGTCCAAAATAAATAGTAGCTTTACCTGATCTCATGCCCAAATTCATTAGATCTAATTGGTGGAGCTGCTTAGCTTTTGTTATCCGATGCAACTCAGCAGGCTAAATAAGGGTATGACCCCTGAGATCCTATTTGTCATAATAATGTGAGTGCTGTGAGTTTGGAGCATCCCTTAGAAATACTCTTCAATGGATATGATATTATAACAAGCATCACTGAAGAACTCGCACTAACGCGATTAAGACTTCCAAGTCCACGGCATGGACACGTAAGTCACGTAGGCATACATTTGATAGGGACATAAGAGATGCCAAACGCCAATTTGCGAAGTGACTTGCGTTGGATTTGCAGGAATGTCCCAGACAGTTATAATTGTTGCAAGATGATTAAACATCCTAAACACAGCAGCCAATGATGGCTAAGAGCACACCATATGCTTGTAATAATGCAAAAATGGAAATCTCTTATCCTGGTGACTAGGCAAAATGATAGTCATGGGTTTTTGAGTTTAGTCAATCATAAACCTCCTGAAACATGCCTATTGGATGGAGCATCACAGATTGGCAGGCACACATTAGGAGCACCATAGGCGCCCCCCATTACACACACATTTGACATGACCAACAGATGAAAGTACAGTCGAAGAGACTATCGCATAAGAGACTTAAAAATGTGCACTCTAGATCCTGATGCCTTTTTTGATCATTAGCAATAAGCTCCCATCATCTTGGCTGTACAACACATTCCGATGCATAAGAAGGGCTCACGTGCTGATCCCTAAAACGCTTGCTTTCTACCAATAGTATATCCACACTCAAAAATGTTTGCACGCATCTTGCTTAGCGAATTGAACAACTCGACTCGACAGTTAGAATATCTGCAGCTGGTGAGGTTAGCAATACTATAGCTTTGTCGGCCTAAAGCAGGGGTGCATTCTTGCCCCCATGTTTAAATTGTATCTGTCTGATCAACTTCTCAATATTAATGACCGTAGAACTACTACTCCCGAGGTTGGGCAAGAATCTGCGTCAGTGGCTTGGCTACGCCAGCGATCTCGTTCTACTTGATTGTATGGCCAAAGCCCTCCAAATACAACCAGGTAGACATGCAGCATTTGTCCATAACTACGGGTTGTCTATCAACACTATCAAATATAAAAGTCATGATTGATCGTCAAACTACATAACAAAGACCCCCAAAACAATTTTAGGTGGTAGTTGGAGAATAACCTGCTTGAAATAGTCTTGACCAATGAGTACCTAAGCATTACAATCTATTGTAAACTGATATGGGTGCCCTCTTAAAAGAAACTTGAGACTATGTCCCGGCAACAGCTTGGTGGTATTCCAGAGTTTGCTCAGGAGCATAGTGAATAGTCCTATTGCTCTAGTCGCCTGGTGTAGAAATCCAAAATAAAGTCATTTGTGTTATATGGATCTGAGCTGTGGGGTGAAAACATTTAAACAAGCTAAACATGAAGGAATGTTTCTTAGTCATAACAAAAAGCGCAAGACACGCTTCAACAGAAAACATACTAGCTGAATGTGGGTTTCCTAGCATTGGCAGAGCCATTTTGGCTTGAAGTCTTTTTATTGGAAATTGGTAAACAGTGCTGAGAATACCTTGCTTAATGTCTTACCTCAGATTCATTGTATTAATGTTGACGGATTTCATTGGAGTATGCATCCTCACATTCACCCCATTTTCACCTCCTACTCCCGCTTCAAGCAGGCCACCACAAGAGCTTGCTGCCCTATTGATATCGAGCAGACCTAATCTGGCAACCAAATCACACAGTGGTAAGTTCATCTCACAGCTTAATAAACGTGATTCTCTACCGTGCTGTATAACTGACTATCGCAACAATCTGTTCATCATTGAATATCGACACTTTAGTTTAACCAGGTCAACACTCTTGAAGTCCTTGGGTCCATATTGGACCTGGGTAAAGAATTCAAAACATGCAGGTTGTGCAGAAATAGTTTGCTGAAGAATAGCAAACATTTGATGCTTCGTTTTGAAAGCTTAAGTAACCTAAGAAGGGATATTCTCAGGTCCACCGGAATATGAGACTCAAACCCTGCATTGCTTGAATGCACTTGGGAATCTTTATTTAAGGGCAACCAAGTGCCATTAATATACTCTATGCCAAATGTAAATCACTGTCAGAGATGTTGGATATCGTTACCATTTAATCATATTCACTGATTTAACATGTTTTTCATCTGCAGAGGATTAATTTCTATTGCATTGAATTATCTTTTCAGCTGATTGTACTGACTGATTTTAATTATGCTATTCATTGATGTTGGTATTGCATGTTTTTTTAATGTAAGTATTGAAAGCCTTATTGGCTGATGAATGCTAAATAAATAGATACACTTTTAAACCAATTCTAAATTGAGACCACATTTTCCAGGTTGTTTGTGTGTGTGTGGTGTGTGTGGTGTGTGTGGGTCCCTTTTTTGAATTAGTCTCAAAAGACATAAGAACCAGACTGACACAATCTAGTAAGTATTATTCCAGCATCAGAAAACCTAATCTTACATATCATGAAAGGCAGCCACTCAAGAACCTCATGACAAACATAGTAATCAAAGAAGCAGATAAGTGAGGAAACACATTACTGATGAATAGACTACGCTATATCAAAGTGGCTTTAGAATATCTTTAAACATCTCCAAAGTAGGCATGGAAACCTTGACTGCACCCAAAGAAAATCGGAAACTATTTTTAAAGGGTACCAAAAGCATTTTCTTAATGACAATGAAAAACTATTTTTTAAGATAATCCAATAAATCCAACATTATACTTTCTACCAAAAATACATAAACCCTTTGACAATCTAACACAGGTCAGACCCATACTGAGTGGAAACGACTCAGTAACAGAACCTTTATAGGAATTAATTGATTTCTTTTTACTGCTGACTGTGCTCAAACTAGAATCTTATATTGGAGTCTATGCATTTTATTTAGAGACTCACAGAAACAACTTTGACAAATGATTACTTCCTGGTTACTCTTGACGTCAACTCTCTTTACGCTTCAGTAGCTCACAACTTAGCCACAACAACTATCAAATATTACTTCAACCAGAAACCTGTCGGATGTTATGAGGTGTGCAAAATGTACTTATAGATGTTAGATTTTGCAGTGACTAACAACTTCTTTCTATTTAATGACCAAATGTACATACAATCTAAAGCATTGGCTATGGGAGCGCAATATACTCCGTCTGTGCACATTTATTTATGGGATATTTAGGAACTGACTACATCACCACCAGAACCCCCGTGGAGATAGTGTCATTGTTCAGTTACATCAAAAACATCCTAATGTTCTGGCAGGGGGGAGAAACCAAATTGAATAATTTTCTCAATTATTTGAACAACAATCAATTGGGGATTTTTATTAACATGCAATCCCAAACAAACTAGCATAACATCTTTAGATTTAGAAATATACATCAGACATGAAAAGAGAAGCCAGTTTGTTACGGAAACACACAGAAGTGAATTCCATTTTACGTGCAGATAGTTCACATCAGAAAGTGACTAGCCAAAATACCCCAACGGGAGAATTTATTAGGGCAAGGAGAATATGCAGTGGCCCCTATAAATAGCGAGGGAGCAAGGGACACAAACAAAAGATTTGAAGACGGAGGATAGAACGCCAATATCATACAAAAACCATTGGAAAAGGTTAATGCTAAGTCATGATGAGCTATTTAAACCACATATACGACAGAAAACCTGAGATTAATCCAGATGCGGTTAAATCCATCACACAGTACTGTACAGACAATTTTATTGTGCACAAAATCTGAAACATTGGCACATATTACAATTGGATCCTGTCATTATACAATGTATAGCTGAGTAACCCAAACAAATTTACAGAAAGGCTCAAACTATAAAGAATAAAATCAGCCCCAACCATGTATGCACTATTCATAAGAAGAATAAAAATCGACTAAAATAGTAACTAGTAGGTTTCCACAAATGTGGAACTTGCAAGTATGCATTTAAGCAATCGACAAAGTGAGTAAGTTAAACATCAGTGGATTTGAAATCAAGATTGAATAATTTATTGCCTCCAAAAGCAAGTTTGTGATCTATATGATTAAGTGCATACATGGATTACGTTACATGGGTAGTACTAAAAGAGAATTGAAGACAGGAGTTATGGAGCATCTTTGATCAAAAATGCAAAATATCCACAATCAGAAAATTGGTTAGAAGCTCATAAAATGGGCAACATCAAATTCATTCACTTCTTGGGAATTCTTTTAATTCATCAACCACTAAGCAGCGGAAATATTGATGCTCTTATGTGACATATAAGATCTAACTATGAATTTTTGTCTCTAAAAAGCGTTAGTTCAATTGCCCAAAACTCTGTGAATTTGTCTAGTTGCAACCAATTACTGAGCATATCACACATGTTGAAATCTACTATTTCTGATGTTTGTTAATCTGCTTAGAATCACATGCTGTGCATATAGTCCGACATCCAGTGGTAACCGCAGAGTATTGCATATTGTCTTTCGAGAATCGAAAGGGGACGTCGACATGGGCGTGCCTGTAACTCTATCCCTACATGACATGTAATGTAACCAAAATCCCTCACGCGTCGAGATCCCTCAGATTGTTTTTTTCCTCCCAGCATACTGACCACCTGTTGCAGAGCTTGTCAAAGACTTTGCTTATTGTCACATCGACCTTTGGTCGAATAATTATATAAATTATCCATATCGCCCTATCCGTCCCTTGTATTCGACAGCTGTTACAGACCTCCGCCGAAGACCTTAAAGAACTCGGGGGACGGTGATCCAGCTTGCGCTGCCGACCATGTGGCTGGGCCTTCCGCCAGCCTATACAGTAGGGAGAGTGTTGCCGGGGTGGACATTTCTATACAAATTAAGAATGCCTTTCCCTTTCCTTCCTCTTTCCCTTTCGGTCTTCATTACTCTACGCATCCTCGGCTATGGAGAGGACTCCATTTAGGTTTTGCCCTAATTTTAGGAGCAAATTCCCTAATATGGGCACAGACGGTATAACCGGTGCTTGCTGCTCGATCACAAGGAGAAAGGATGCGCGGCTTGTAAGCTCCTCCGTCCAAAGACATTAAAGGAGTGTAGAGTCAATCGGTGGGCGGCCTATGCTATGTCGAAGGCCGAATGTTCTCCCGCTGCCACCGAATGTGACGGCGAGAGTGATGATCATATCTCCGAACCGTAGGTTGTTGACCTTTCGACGGAACGCTCTCGTTCCGCATCGGCTGTCCCCGGCCCCGCTAGGCATGGCTTAGGCACTGCTATGGGGAAGTCACACCCCGGGGACAAAGGCGAATATGTACACAGCACAAAGCACACAACCCCAAGTCAATCTTTGGCCAGGTCGAAGAAGACTTCAGCGCCAACGGGTACAACGAAAGTGCCGACCTCGCCCGCCGACCGTCAGAATCGGCAGCCCTCCCCGCAGCCGCGCCTAGCGACTGTGCAATCGAAAACAAAGGGCGCTACCCCCAATATATCAAGTTCCGCCGAGACGCATTGCAAGAAGGCGTCCGGCGACAATAGGGTTCTGGGTCCGCCGAAGAAGGCGGTCACAGAAGACAAGGCCCCAGGACCGCTGAAAAAGGCAACCGTTGAGGACTAGGCCCGACTCTGGCGAAGAGGACCCCCTCACAGGCTGAAGCTACGCGCCTCCCCACCGCGGAGGACGTTGCTGGCAGCTTAGCCAGGATTGTCGCCGCAGATTCTCAGAAGCGGCAGGCTGGGTATGCGCTGAGGTCCAAAGATGGCCTAAGTGGGGGTACCGGGACCCACCCATAAGTGGAAGGAGAAGCACAGAGAATTCTCACCTCTGTCTGTGCCCCAGGAGGAGTTCTCTGAGGGCGAAGGAGGCCTATTCTCGACGTGAGACAAAAATCTCTACACTTTTTGACGGATGAACATGATCGAGACATTTTTCCACCTCTAGACCATTATAGGTCCTCAGTGTGGACTAGAGAAGAGTTTGAGAACCGTATGGAAAGGCTGGACAGGTTTGTTTCCTGTTAAGAACAACCCACACCAAGGAGGCCAAGGGATGAGAGCCCTGTGGAGCCCAAAGCTAAGTTGCCAAGACTTTTTGACCCCCTGTTAAGAAGCGGATATATACAATTACGACCTAGCAGAGGATGACATTCATGTTGATACCCAGGATGAGGGATTCATCAACCCTGAGGACATGCAAGAGCCCATAGAGGGCAGGGAAGAAGGTCCGGATGTGTGTGACCCCCAACCATGGCAATCCCCGGATCATCAAGATCCTGATATCTTGTGCCTGGACTCTCCCCAGTCCACTCCCACTAGGCAACAACCATCGCCAGTGGATGACCAATTGACTTTTAACGTAATGTTATGTAAAGCAGCTGATCATTTTAAGATTACTATGGATGAGGCAGTCCCCGAAGCTGACTTCATGGAAGACATCCTTAAGGAAAAACCACCGGCCAGCCAGGCCATTCCCTTCCTCAATTCAATTAAGAAACTTCTGGTGCCATTCTTGTCGACACCTGCTCTCACAAGAGGTGTCAAGACGCGAATAGAAAAACATTTTCGAACTTCTCCATCAGACCCTCTTTAAATCAGGGGTCATTCCACCCCAGACTCCCTGGTGGTGACTACTACGCGAAAGCGGGAAAAGGTCCCTTTGTCAACCGGCGAGACACCCCCTGATAAGGAAGGTTCTCAACGCGCTTTGCCAACAACAATACCTTGTTGGCCAGCTACGCCGATGCCCAGTGGGCTTTACTACAGGAAGGCATACAGGAGGTTCCTGAACCCCTATGTACTAGTCTCCTCTCCGCTATCTCTGAAGGCAGACCGGTGAACCAGAGCATTCTTAAGAATACTTTGGATTCTGCAGAAACGGCTGGTCGATCCCTGGCTCAGGGGACATTTCTAAACAGACATGCTTGGCTATGGAACTCTGGATTTAAGCCAGAGACGCAAGCGTCACTAATCAACAAACCCGTGGAAAAATCCAACCTGTTTGGGAAGGTGGTAGATGAGGCCCTCAAAACCGCAAAATAGGAGCATGACACCTTTAAAACACTGGACCAGATTACACAAAGACCCTCTACAAGAAGAGGATCTGGGTCCAAAAAGCTTTTTCGTGGCCAACGCTTCCCTCAGCAATAGTACTCATCGGGAAACAATTGGAATTCTACACAGGGAAATAGTAGATACAATACCCCGTATCCTCAAAGGGGTCAACGCCGTGGCAAAAGAGGCTGGATCTCTACCCTCAGAGGCTCTCTGGCCTCAGGCTCAAAATGACCCGAAGATTCCACCCCCCTCCCATGCCTCTCTGGTCAGGGGCCGCCTAACATCCTTTCTTCAGGATATAACTACAGACCAGTGGGTTCTAAAGACCTTGGCCCACGGGTACTGTATAGAGTTCAACCGGTCCCCAACATTCAGACCTCCACGAGCAAGACGACTGACACCAGACAATCTTAGCATTCTTCTGCAGGAAGTAGAAACGCTACAGGAGAAAGCCATAGAAATCTTACCTCTGGCACAGGTAAAATAAGGTATTTATTCAGTGTACTTCCTTGATCCCAAAAAGGATCTAACCATGCACCCTGTTCTAGTTCTGTGCCCAGCGAACAAGTTTGTAAAGCCACAAAAGTTCTGCATGGGCACACTGCAGGAAGTAATCCCACTGCTAACACATGGGGATTACATGGCAACACTGGATATGAAAGATGCATACTTTGATATTTCAATGTTGCTAGCGCACAGAAAATACCTCAGATTTATGATACAGGACAAGCATGATCAGTTCAAAGTACTACCCTTCGGCATAGCATCTGCACCGAGGGTATTTACAAAACGACTAGCGGTGGCAGCAGCATATCTGCGCAGACAATCCATCCCGGTCTATCCTTACCTCGACGACTGGCTCATAACAGGGGACTCCTACGAAACATGTCTGTCAAATACCCAAAAGACGATAGATTTTTTTATTCAGTCTGGGATTCTCTATCAACGAGAAGAAATCCAGCCCAGACCCCAGTCAGGTCAAACAGTTCCTAGGGGCTCTAATTCGAGCAAAGGATGGCCACGTCTTCCCCTCCAACGAGAGGGTCCAAAACATGTTGTTTCAGAACCCTCAGTATGTAGCCAGTCGAGAAATGACTGTACGCAAGGCCATGCGACTGCTATGAATGATGGCGTCATGCATCTACTTAGTTCTTCACGCGCACCTGCGTATGCGCCCAATGCAAGAGTGGCTCAACAGCCAGTGGTGTCAGGCCAGCGGACAGTGGGACAATCTAGTGGTTGTCTCGCCGGCCCTCGTTCTCTCGCTGCACTGGTGGTCGAGGGAGAACCTCTTGAAAGGGAAATCCTTTACCACCCCCACAGTGGAAGCCACTCTAACCGCAGACGCTTCTCTTACAGGGTGGGGCGTTCACCTGCTTCAACAGACAACAAACAGAGTTTGGTCATCAGACATAGCATCCAACCACATAAACCTGTTGGAACTGTTGGCAGTGCTCAAAGCACTAACATCTTTCCAGACACAACTGCAGGGGAAGACGATCCTGATCCTCACAGACAGCACCACGGTCATGTGCTATCTGAACAAACAAGGGGGCACTCATTTTCCAGGGCTGTCCAAACTGTCTCAGAACATTTGGAAGTGGGCTCTCAAACGCAACATGTTCCTACTATTCTGGCAGACGTACTCAGCAGAGACTTTCCGTTGCCCAGGGAGTACGAACCAGTCACAATGATACTGGCGGCCCCCATGTGGGCCGCCAACCCTGGTTCGCTCATCTGATGGAGATGGCCCTATCTCCGACGGCCGACCTGCCTTGCCCGTACAACATGTTGTCACAAGACAAAGTGGAGACGCTTCACCCATGCCCGCAGACATTGAATTTAGCGGCCTGGCTCAAGGGGTCATAGAGTTTGGACACCTGCAACTCCCTCAGAAATGTATGGACATTATCAGGGAGGCAAGAAAGCCGAACACCAGTTACTGCTATTCCAGTAAATGGAAACGGTTTGTCATCTGGTGCAAGTCAAAGGGCATTAACCCGATTTACTGCTCTCCCACACACATTGGGCCTCATTGCAAGGTTGGAGGTAGCCATGGCGCTATTAGCGCCATGGCTGCCTCCAAAATCCTTCCGACTCCGGTCTGGTGGATGGAGCAATTACCGGTCCATTCTGAGCTCGGCAGGACCGGTAATTCCCAATTCAACAGAGCCATTCCCCATTCCCATTTGAGCCCTCATAGGGCTCAATAGGAAGGGGGAAGGCGGCAATAACGGTACTGCAAATTGCCGTACCGTTATTGACTCCGGTATCCCTTTGTGGGTCCCGTCCTTAACGCCTGGAAAAACCAGGCATTAAGGAATGACCCGCAAAGGGAACTCGTAGTAGGGTGGTAAGGGATTACCGGCACCGGTGCCCTTACCGGTGCTGGTAATCCCTTACCGCCCACCTTGTAATGAGACTCATTGTGTTATACCTAACTCATTTACTTGACTCAGGCCTGGTCTTCAACTCCATAAAGATATACCTTGCTGCACTTTCAGCCTACACTACATCACAACAGAAAGTGTCATGGTTCAAAATACCAGTTATTAAAGCTTTCATGGAGGGAGTGAAAAGAATTCACCCTTCCATTTCTAACCTAGCTCCCGGATGGGACCTAAACCTGGTGTTGACTAGGCTTATGGGGGCTCCTTTCGAGCCCATGCACAAGGCAAGTCTTAAAGGATAGTTCCGGGACTTTTTTTTTATTGTTCCTATGGTTCGGCCATGTGTTTTTAAGCATAAATCGGTAGATCGTAGAAAACTTTCCTATGGACCTTACCCGACTTTTCGTCCATTAACGCACTCGAAATCAGCCGCCATTTTCTGATAATCCTATAATTTCCCCCCATCGCCCTGGCTCACCTGCTTTTGCGGCACTAAATCAAATCCCCCGCCCCTGAAACAGACTTGATCAAAACATTCATATTCCCCGCCTCTATCCGTGACGTGACTGAGCTGCGTAGGCAAACGCGCCCAGGCGTCTTCTACGGGACTCCACACAGAACCAGGAAATCAACACAGATGAGCTCAAACAACACATCGCGCCACAATTGGGAATCTGAAACTGTACTTTTAAATTAAACCGCAAGATTGTAAATTTGGTAAAGTACATTTATTTGACATCAAATGTTTTGAGAATATTCAGCGATTAGCATTTTTATTTGCTCACGTTCCAAAAAGTTCGTTTCGAGGCACACGATGTTCCTTTGCTGTACACAGGGTCTTAGATCATCTCACAATACAGCGCCACAATTCGGAATATGAAACAGTGGTTTAAAAGCAAACGGCAAGATTGTACATTTGGCAAAGTACATTTATTTGACATCAAATGTTTTGAGAATATTCAGCGATTTGCATTTTTAGTTGCTCTCGATCCAAAATATTTCGTCTTGAGGCAAGCGATGTTCGTGTGCAGTAGACAGGGTGTTGGTTTACGATAAAATAAGCTCTTCGGTCGCACTGATAATCGCATGGCTATTCCAACAACGAGGCACTAGGGCACCACAACGGTCTGTATGTTGCATCTAGCCGTTAGTACCGCGTAAGGGCATACTTGTACTTGGCGATCGTCCCACAAAATGGTCAGGGTGCTAACGTTGTTCACGCGGAGAAGCAGCTGGCGGTTGAAAAAGCCATCCGCCGGTGTCTGGTACTCGTGACACAGACAATAATGGACGATGTATCTATTTGAAAAACATAAAAAAAGGAAATTAGTCTCACCATCAGATCTTTATTAAAATTATTCATTTTATATATTAGGTCTGGAAATTATTTCATAGCTAGGACAGTGCAACTGGGTTTTATACGTCAAGGGGGGCTGTAGGATACTGAGACAGTCCCCCAGTGCAGGGGTTGAATAGCTATTGCCTCCATCAGGAGGGTAAGTGAACTACAAGCGCTCTCGATCATAGATCCCTTCGTAACAGTTCACAAAGACAAGGTGGTTCTGCGCACTCACCCTAGATTTGTGCCTAAATTCATTTCAAAGTTGGCAGAAAGAACCCTGCACACACTGGATGTACGCAGAGCTGTCGTGTTCTACATGGAAAGAACTCAACCACTTAGAAGGGCTAATCAGTTTTTCGTTTAGGTGGCGGCAGGAAGAGGAGGAGACGCAGTCTCCAAATCCACTCTCTAAATGAATTGTCAAATGCATTACACTCTGCTACAATCTTGTTACGAGAGAACTGCCCTTCAAGCCTAGAGCACATTCCACTCGAGGCACTGGGGTGTCCATAGCATTCATTGCAAATGTTCCCCTTGAATCTATTTGCAAAGCGTCAACCTGGAGTTCTGTACACAACTTTACAAAACACTATTGCCTAGACACTAATTCTAGGTCTGATTCTCAGGTGGGACAGGCAGTACTGAGACCTCTTTTCACTACTGTTCCTTCTCACAACCCACCTCCAACTCCGGGTACTGCTCCCTAGTCTATGCACACCATGTGATTCTAAGCAGATTAACAAATGTCAGAAGACATGCATTACTTACAACCATCAAATGTTTTTACGGTATCTGCTTAGATTCACATGCGCCCACCCTTCCTCCCCGCTTGGATGGAAGGAACATGGACGTCTTACCACTTTCTCTCTCTTTTCTGTACTCACTCACGATAGTCACAAGGCTCCTTCTTACCAGAAAAAATACAATCGGAGGGACCTCGACGCGTGTGGGATTTTGGGTACACTGCATGTCACGTAGGGATAGTGTTACAGGCACGCCCATGTCGATGTCCCCTTTTGATTCTCAAAAGATAACATGCAGTACTCTGTGGTTACCACTGGATGTCGGACCATAGGCACAGCATGTGAATCTAAGCAAATACAACCATCAGAAATGCTTTTACGGTAAGTAATGCATGTCGTACTGCAGTGTGTGTTAAACTATACTTCAATAGACCATTTATTAGGATATAAATGTCGGAATCGTAATGTAATTGTGAACATGACACTGATGTAATCTAATGTCGACTTGATGCAATTATTGCAAGTAATCGCAGGTGCCAAATAATAAACGCACTCCAAATGAATGCAGAGTTTTCACACTCAAAAATACATATGTATAATTGTAAAAATACTGATTATCACTGAAATCCTTTAAGATTTGCATAAGAAAACCTGTATGAACGTTCAGTTAAGAGTAAAGTTAACTTTAAATTGCGTCTTGACATCATCACGCAATGTCGAAGTCCCCCATTCTCGGATGAGTCGGCAGGAACTCTGCAAAATCTAGCAACTGTATGCCCTTGGGCTCAGCCACAGCGAGAATGGAGAAGGTTCTGTTTCTAGGTTGCACCGCTCTGTCGTCTGTCTTCCGGCCCAACCCTTCTCGCCTTGTTACCACTGGTGCAGTTTCCCCAGGAGCGTGCTCCGCTCACTAGGGTTGCATTTATGTCTCAAATGGATTTATGACGAGGTGGGGTATCCCATTCCTTCAACCCATGTTCCCCAGTCAAGTTGGGGATTTATTTTTTATTTATTTTTATTTATTTTTATTTGTATTTGGTTTAGTGAGCATTTAAACCTTTACAAAGATGATTTTCCTTTATTGATTTCCTATAGATAAAGAAAATACTTTTCCAGATAATAACACTAAAATGTAATCTGTCCTCACTGTCCGGTATGCTAGTTTAGGAGGCTAAGGGCCTTCATTATTCCCACCACTGCCGACGTGAGAAGGATTTCATTTCCTGATAGCAATCTAGTCCACAAATGCTCTGATGTGATTCTTTCAATGTTCTTGACAAATCTCCCAAATTTGTCTTGCCTCTACGTCGGAGTCCCCTCACATTCCATTAATACATGAAAAAGGGTCTGTTTTCGTGGACTGGCACAGATTGTACATAATGTGACTGCCTTATCACTCTGTCGTACTTCTAGGATTTCCCCTGTGGGCAGTATGTTCAGTCTGATCCTTAGGAAGCTGTTCCTGAACTTATAATCAGCGTATCTTTCCAGATATCTTGGTAAAAAACCTAGTTTTTTTTAATCCACTTCTACGAAGGTAAAATGTGGGATTTTCCAGAGGAATTGTATGGAGATGGAGACTTGGTGGATCTTGCTGCTGATTTGCAAGAGGCGAGTGGTCTGGACACCATCAGAATTCGACATGCTCCCTGCTCCTATTCTGGGTTAACTGTAGGCTACTTTTCAATGCCTGATAGCGAAGGTGGTTGGTAGCTTAGGGTTATCGGCCCCTTCTGGACCATAGGTGCAGTACGAGCTAACCAACATTATGGCTGATGATCAATAGAGAGAGAGAGATCCTACAGCCTTTCATCCATGCAGTGGAAGCACCGGTTTTGGAATTATGATAGAAACCAGTCTGTCTCAATTGTAAAGCGGGATCTAGTCATGAAGAACAGGGCAGCCACTTCTGACCCGCAATTCTGGTCTTCTCATGCCTCCCCAGAGGGCTTAGATGTCCAGGCAGCCATATAACCTATTTCCCTTCTTTTCCCCTGGACTGAGAGAGCAAAAGACTGGATGCTTGTGGAAGAAAGGTTTTTGGTTTATGCCAGTCAACATTAAAGACATCAACCTTCCCTCTGTCCTTTTTCCCCCCCCCGCTCCCCGCCCCAATCCCCCACCTCCAACCCACCCACCCACCAGTGAAATCCCTTTTGTTCCATGGTGGTTCTTATCGTTTCCTTCTATTTTACATTAAGTAAAGCCCACAGCCCCTTTTGTATCTCTGCCAGAAATTAGACGTACTAGAACAAGACGTACTAGAACACCCTTCACTGGCTCATACCCAAGATTAAATGCACCAAAGCAGGCAGAGCCAACGTCTCCTACATAGCAGCCAAACAATGGAACTCGCTTCCCCTGCACTCCGAGCAGAAAGATCTTACTGGGTATTCAGAAAAGTACTCAAACTGCAGTTCTCATAATCACAATCCACCGCCTACACCCAGAAGGGCCTGTCCTGCGCACTACCATAGACTGTACATGTTACCTATTGACACCAATTTGCTTGCATGAACTGTAAATGACATGTACCTGTAACAGTGACACAATGCCTCCGGGCTGCTTTGCACGCTATACAAATGAAATAAATAAGTCCAGGATTCTTAACCTATGTGGGCACCATTGTAGCATCTAGTCACTTTGGAGGTGTGCAAGCACATTTCTCCAATCTTGTTTAAAGGCCACTTGGTCTCCTTGAATTGTATAGGTTGCCCATTCTAATGCATCAAAGTTCCAGACCTCCTGCAACCATTCAAATTCTGTCGACAGGTGTTATTTCTATTTTTGTATTACTACCAACCATGCAGCTATAAGAAGAGCCATGTAAGTTTGTTTTTGCTTCTTGATGTACGAATTATGTTCTGAATCCTACAAGCCACAGAGCCATACATTTGTATCTATATTGTTCATCCCTTGCAACATCTCCTGTACCTGTGCTTTTACTTTGCCCAAAAATGGTTTGGAAGATCGGGCATTCCCACCAACCATGAATTCAATCCCTGTGCGTTTTGCATCCCCTCCAGCAATATTTTGGCACTCTTGGGTACATCGCGTGGAGCTGTGTCGGAGTGTAGTGCCATTGGAACATAATCTTATACCACATTTCTCGTGTCTGAATAGAGCGTGTTAATTTCGATGTGGTCCCCATAGATATTCCCACCTTTCCCCTGGTGTTTTGTCTCTGAATTTGGTCTCCCATTTTTCCATGTAGCGCCAGTGTATCGGGATAGCGCTATCTCGAAAGGGGTTGGTGGGCGTGTGGTGGCTGCTGTGAAAGTTGGGTCTGCCAACCAATGGATTAGTTGGAGGTAGCAGAGTTTGTCCCCCTTGGTTATCCACGTATTCAGTCTACAGTCCTCAAATGACCTTAGGTTTTGTCTCTGAAACATGTTGCATGTTTTATAGCAGCCTGCTTCTTTCCCGGCTTTAAAGGAATCCCACTCTATCCCCGGTGGGAACTGGAGATTATTAAACAGCAGTAAGAATGGGGATGGAGCAGTAGAGCAGGTCCCCCCATCTCCCAGATGTCGCCAGCCCTACTTTTCTGCTAATTCACGCAGTCTGTGGCCTATTCCCCTTCCCAAGCCATCAGTCCCGATAGGGGTGTTCCCGCCATCGCTCTAACCTGTCGTGCCCATATCTTCTGTGTTTATTTATCGCATTTGTTACACGCCCAAACCTGGGGGTATCACGGCATAGGTTACACGGATTGTTTGTCTGGTTACATCGTTAGGCATATACAGGTAGACAAGATGCATAGAGGTTTACAGTATAGGCTGCAAAGATAGTTATTTACAGTATATACAGTACGTGTCAAGAAGCATGAGCAGTTAGCATAGAGATGGTGCCTTGAAGGAGCAGAGCAATGCCATGTGCTCAGTCTGTTACCGAAGGTTAAAATTTGTTGAAGAGCCAAGTTTTAGTAAGTTTCTTGAAGCGCTGGTGGGAGGGCTCATTTCTAATGTGCGTAGGAAGCGAGTTCCAGATCCTAGGTGCAGCTACTGGGAAGCTGGCTCCTCCTGCCCTGGAGCTCTTGAACCTCGGGACAAATAGGTGTGTGCTCGAGCAGGATCTCTGGGTTCTAGTTGTGCTTTTTTGGGTGAAAGTTTTTGAGGTAGGAGGGGGCATCATTAGTGACGCATTTGTGTGTGATGATCAGGGACTTGAATAGGATTCTGGCTTGGATGGGTAGCCAATGTACTTCTCTCCAAATGTGGGAGATATGGTCAATTCTCTTTAATCCAATGGCTGCCCGTAGGGTTTTGTTTTGTAGTAGTTGTAGTTTAGCCAAGTTGGTACTAGTAGTTCATAGTAGCAATTTGTTACAATTGTCAAGTTTGGAGAGAATAAGGGCTCGAGCTAAGGTAAGGCAGTTTTGTGGGGTGAGAAATTGGCGGCTGCGTGCAATGAGTTTGGTGGTGTAGGCCGTAGCGGAGGAGAGCCACAAATGTTTGGTCATAGTTAGGTTGGAGTTTAGATACACACCCAGCGTTTTAACCTGATTGAGTACTGGAATGGAAGTTCTGAAGATGACAATGGCAGAGTAATCGGCGTGGAGAGTTTTTAGTCGGGACGGCGTGGGGGCCTACAATGAGAATCTGTGTTTTCGTCATTGAGACACAAGCTATTTGTGGCCATCCAGTTTTGTATGATTGCATAGATTTTGTTAATGTTTTTGGTATCTAGATCGTGGTCTCCCGTTATGGGGTTGAGGATCTGAGTGTTAGTCTGCGAAGTTGGTGTAAATGACCCATGGTGTCAAGAGCAGCAAACAGGAGTTTGGTATAGGCGTTGTATAGAATAGGTGATAAGCAGGAGCCTTGGCGGACCCCTAGGGGAACTGGTTTCGAGTCAGCCGTCTCATCACCAATGGATACACTCAAGGTGCGTTCTGATAGGATGGACTTAACCCAGAGGGTGGCATCTGTAGTGAAAAAGGTTTTTTTTTTTTCTGCCAGAGCAATGCAGTTTGTCATGATCTACCAAGTCAAATGTGGCAGACAGGTCGAGTAGGAGGAGGATACACATCTTACCACAATCTCTTAAGGGGTCCATCTGGATTTTGAGGTCTAGTAGGGCCGTTTCTGTGCTGTGTTTAGGTCGGAAACCGGATTGTCTGGCCCCTAACAGATGGTTCCTTTCTAGATACTCTTGGACTTGTGTGGAAGCTATTTTGTTGACTATTTTTTGTAGGAAGCAGACTGTGGTAATTGTTCTGTAGTTGGTGGGTATATTGGGGTTCAGAAAGGTTTTTTTTAAGAAGTGCGGTTACCCACACTTCCTTGATATTGGCAGGGATAGAATTGGTGGTGAAAGAGGCATTAATGAAGTTGGTAATGATGGGTGCTAGGGTGGGGGCAGAGCGTTTGACTAGGCAAGCAGGGAAGCTGTCCCCTTTACAATTGGATGGTTTCAGTGTGTCAAGGGTGTTGAGAACCTGGTCTTTGGTAACGGAGGTGAATTTTAATTGGGGGACTGATTTGCTGGCTTCGGCGTTGGGCGCAATGAGGGTCGTATTTTTGCTGGCCTGTATTTGCCTTTTCCTTAGTATTTTATCCTGTAGCATACAGACTTTAGCAGTTATGGCGTCCTGGGTGATAGTGCACCAGGCTTTGCTCAAGTTAGTGGTGATGGAAGAAGGGATGGGGATTCACATTCTCAGAGTAAGGATAATGGTTCTTTCGAATTGGATGAGGCATTGTTTATGCAATTCTTATTTTTTTTAATGAATTTATTTTTAGGGAGCTGGCTTTGTGGGTTATCACTGCTGATTTGTAGGTTTTGTTAGCTACCAAAAGTGAGTTTGTTAGGGCAGTGGTTGGGGATTTTTTGTGTAGATGCTCCAGCGCTCTTTTATTTCGGCGCAGGACAGTGAGCTCTTCATTGAATCAGAAGGTGGATCGTTTTGGCATTTCAGGGAATTATGGATATGAGCAGGGCTACTGAGTCGACTTCAGGCAGTTATGGTAGATGGTGCAGATGCTATAAGGGCTGGTGTGAGTTGGGAGGTGGGCCTTGTGGGTATCAACCAAGATGGGATCCAGATGTTCTGCTGTAAGTTTGCAGGTGTTTCTCACCATATTAGGTGGTGATCTGACCATGTGAATTTGGAGATGTATTTGAGCGATAAGTTTACATTTAGTGACAGGATCCAGTCCAAGGTTCTACCTTTGGAATGGGTGGGGGCGTTGACGATTTGAGTAAAATCAATTTCTTTAAGGGCCATGGAGAATGCAGTAGCTCTGTAATCAAGTATGTTATATCCGAGATTGATGTCACCTAGGACAATATATTTGGTGTTAGTCTTAAGGAGGGGGGTGATTAGTGGGATGTCTATTTCAGGGTGGTTGGCATTATTAGGTTGTCCGTATATGATGAGGATTTTAATTGTAGTTTTAGGGCCAGTTGTGGGTTTAAGTAAGAGTAGTTCATAACCTGTTACTAGGTCTAGTGGGCAGGATCTGAGCTGTAGTGATTTGGCTATAATGGCCACTCCACCTTCTACGGTGTTCTGGTGGTTGGCCCCAAGGATGGTGTAGTGGGGAGGGATGGCCAGGGCAAGTAGGGGGTCTGAGGCTTGGTGGAGCCACGTTTCCGTTATGACTAGGAAGTCCAACTGTTGGTCTAGGAGTAAGTAGTGTATGCCAATAGCATGGGATACTAAGGAACGTGAATTGAGAAGGGTGCCTTTGAGTTTGGGATTGGAGATTAGCATGTATAATGGGGGGGGGGCGGTTCTGTAGTTGAGGAGGGGGTGGTACATTGGGTATAGTCCGTTTTGACGCTGTGGATACATTGCAATGTGGGTATGGTGGGGTGGGCCTGAGGTTTACTTGCAGGGGTGTGGAGTAGGTGGGTGCGCGAGGATAATCTCACTAGCCTTGTAGTCCCTAGACTGGGGTGGGTGATGGAGAGTAAGGTTACGGCCGTTCTTGAACTGAGGCGTTCATAGCGTGTTCCTAGTCACGGAATAGTCCCCAGGGGGTTGGGGGGGTTTCTGGGACTGGAGGGAAGGGTGGTCTTTGGTGGGCTGGATGAGTATTTGGGGGCTATTTCTTCTCTGGACCGGGAGATAGTAAGTTTGGTATTGTGCAACCGCAAGGCTGGTGAGGGGATGGGGCATGTTTTAGGTAGGAAGGGAGTTGGGCAGGGGAGAGGGTGGCTGTGTGGAAACAAGTTGTGCAAGTCCATTACCCGACTGAGTGAAGGTACATTCTGAGCAGGGCAGTAGATTAGGCATGTTGTGGTCCCTGGTTTGTCTAAAAATGGGTATCTGCCAAGTGGATGCTTATTTGATTTAACTGGATTTGAGAAATCAGCTTTAGCCGGAGAAAGCTGAACATGAGCTTGCTAACTATGGCAGGTAAGATGCAACGTATTCTGAGGATGCAATTTGCAGTGACAGATGACATACAGCAAGTTCTGAACAGTATTAGCAGTGGTAAGTAGGATACAGCATATTTTAATGCATTCGCTGTGGTAGGCAAAAAGCACCACGTTTTTGATATGGCATTGGCAATAGCAAGTAATATACAAATTGTTCTAGAGGAGCATTAGTATAGCAGGTAGATACAGCTTGTTCTATGAATGCATTTGCGGGGCAGCTGAGAAACATGTGTTAACGTGGATTTGATTTATGATAGGTTATCTAGATCATGCTTAATACCCAGAGTTTTTTAAGCGTGGACCCAGGGATCGAACCTGTGGTGCTCCGTGTCGTCTTGCTTCCAAGACGAGAATGTTGCCGCTGAGCTATCCTCCCTGGGAACACAAAGATTAGGCGACGGCCATCTTAAAATGCAGTAAGGGAATGTGCTTGCAAACGAGTACCAAGGCAGCACAGACTTTGTGTAACAAATGAGAGCTGCAGCTTTAGATTGCTATATGGCACTTTGAGGCAATTTGCAGGATGTGCCCAAATGGCTCACCGCCGAGCTGCACGAGGTCTAATAAAGTCTGATGGCCTTACCTCGTGGCAGAAGGAACCAATTCGATGTTGGTGTGCTGCCCCTGCAGCGCACTGTGCAGGGTGGGCCTGCCTGGGTTCACGGGATAAGAGAACCATTCTCTTATTACTCAGAGTTGCGTCCCTTCATAATATTTGCAAAAATGGGGAGCCCCATATCCCCCTTGGTTCCTTGGGGCCATCAGAGTTCTTGTTGATATTCGGGGAGGCTTGTTTTGCCAAATATACACCAATACCAATTTATTAAGGGAGCTAAAAATGGTTTTAGGTAGCGGGGTTTGGAGAGCTTGAAAGTAATACAAAACCCTTGGTAATGCAACCATTTTCACTGCCATCAGCCTCTCGAACCAAGACGCTGACATCGGACTCCACCTCTGAAGATCTATTTTTATTTTCTCTTACAGTGGAGGGTAGTTGGCTCCATACATTTGCGATAGTGTCTTGGTTATGACTACACCTAAATATGCAATCCCTGTCTGTGCTAGTTTGTTGGGTGGGGCCCATTATCTGTTCCAGGCTGTCGGTGTGGGCCGAGAGGTTCAGGATTTCCGTTTTTTTTGTTTGTTTTTAAATGTTTTCATTTTTTTGTCTTATTCATTTTTTAACCCTGCCAGTGCCTGAATTCTTCTAGTTCTTCCATCAGTCCCGGTAGCAATATCTCCTGGCCCGATAATGCTATCAACATATAATCTGTGAATGCAATCTTTTGTTGTTCTCCCCCGCCATGCCAATCCCTTTAATCCCGTCCCAGATCTGTAATTTGGTTAACAGGGGTTCTAGATAGATGGCATAAAGCAGTGGGGACAGCAGGCATCCCTGTTTGGTACCCTGTGTTAGGGTGATGCTCCCAGAGAGATCACCATTTATTGATAGCCGAATGAAGGGGAATTGATAGTTATCCCGTATCATCTTGCGGTATCCTGCCCCAAATCCCCATATATAAGATCACGTGGAACAGAAATGACCATTCGACCCTGTCAAATGCTTTTTCCGTATCTAGCAAAGCTAATAGTGCCAGACGCTGTTATAGTTGTCTTTTCCGCCAAGTGACACTCTATGAACATTGTTGTGTGTCTGTCTTGTTGGAATAAATCCGGACTGGTCCAGTTTTATACGTTTTGGTAAACGTGCTGTCAACCTATTTGCCAGGATCTTCGTATAGATCTTTGCGTCAAGGTTAACCAACGTGATAGGTCTACACGAGCCGGGGAGCGTCCGATCCTTATTAGGTTAAGGGAACACCACCACCTTAGCTTCATTCATTGACACCCTAACCTTCCCAGTTGACCTAAATGTATTATATAACCTAGTGAGCCATGGCACTAAACATCCCTGGAATTTTTTGTAGAAGCTTGCCCAGTATCTGTCAGGGGCAGGGGCTTTAAGGGGTAGTGATTTAATTGCCTCGATTACTTTCACTCTCATAACTAGAGAATTCGGGTAGCGGGATCAAACTTGGATACACTTCTTGTTTGTCTTCCTCTGGGTTGTCTCTAGCATATAGTTTACTATGAAATTCATCAAATATTGCCAGGATCACCTCATTACCGTGATTGTGGGGTCCCCCCCACCCCCGATAGTTCATTTTCACTAGCTCATGTTTTATCTTTAGGCGGTCTTGCCAACAACCGGTCAGCTTTATTTGCTCCAATGTAATGCCTCTGCTTCGTATAAAGCAGGGCCTTCTCTGCCCGTTGTATGCAGAGTAGTTCCAGTTGACCCTGTATATGTCTCGGATTTGTGTGCTTTCCCGTTTGGTCCCTTTGCCTGCTCCCCCATTATTTCCTTTACCTGGTTCTCTAAATCTTTCTCCAGCTGCCTTTTTTGCTTGTCCCTCGCTGCATTTCTAGCTATCGGTTGACCCCTCAATACCACCTTAAATGCATCCAATGCAGTAGCACGGGTCATGTCCGGAGTCACATTTTCTGCAAAATGTGTCTATTTTTTTTTTTTTTATCGACTATTATCGAAACACAGTTTCCCTTTGACCGTCTAGTTCCCAAGCCGTGCAAGCTCAATGATCCATGCAAGTCTGTGGGCCTGCTGCTTCCCCAGCCTTGCATAGCTCATTGGAAATTCTGGCTGGAGAACTGCATGTCTTGTATGTGTGAGGGGGCACTCCTGTGCCTCCTTGCACATACAGAGCAGGCTAGAACTGGGCGTCTCGTCACACACGCTTAGGCAGGAAGCTTCCTGATTCCTGTTCGCGCTAGCTGGGGTTGGAGTGCTGGGGAGGAAAGTTCAGGACCGGTGGTAGAAGGTATGTTTGTTAAAGTATTTATTTAAATGTGTATGGAAGGATGGATGGATGCATGCATGCTTGTGTAATGACTGAGTGTATGATCATGGTTGCTTGTGTGATTGAGAGAGTGCTTGCTGTGTATGTAGTGTAAATTTGTGTGTGTTTGTGCTGGTCGTGGAGCTGATTTTGGTGAGTGGGGGTAAGAGGGTTGTACAATCTCCCTCTGCAACTGGCAAAATCTGCTCTCCTTTGGAGTCACTGCGGGGCCCAGAGGTTAGGACTGGACATCTATCATATATGTCTAGTAAAAAATACCATCCCTGCCCCCTGGGCGCCCCAGCGCCTTGCCATACACACATAATCACGATGATTGTGTGCGTGTGTTCGGCTTTGTGGGGCCAAGGGGACAGGCGACATATTTCGTTACTGGACATCTATGATAAATGCAAGATCAGTGCAAGGCGCTGGCGCACCACTGGGCAGGCATGATCTTTATTACTGGGCATGGTTGTTAAAGCAAGCATAAGTGTTATTATGTAACTAGACTTTAATGCAGCCAGTCTAGCCATTTCTCACTTTGACATGACATTTGGTATTGGGCATCTTTGATACAGCAAGCTTGTGATATGTAGCTGAACTGGCATTTTAGTGCAGGCAGTTTGGGCATGTTTTCATACTGTGGCATGGGTTTTTAATGGTAAAGCCAACTGGAGCGTGTTCTTACGTGGGGATACTGCCATATATTGGCAGAGCAAACATGGACATGTTTTCTTATAGTATCATTATTGGCATAATGCGCAAAACAAACACAAGTATTTGCTTATATGGGAATACTAGGGTATAATGGTACATTAGGCATGGAACTGTTTGTGCACAGCCAGTGTGAAAATGTTTTATACTGGCACACATTGTGGGCAAAGTCATCATGACAATATGTTGGTGAAATGGTCCTGTGCAATGTTGGCGGCTTGTATCAATTGGAATTTTTCATGAGTTACCTTACAAAACCAATTGCAAACTGTTGGCATTTTACCCAGTGTGCTCTAAATTGCACCATTTGAACCCCTTATTTTAAAAGATTTCTCTTTAGGAGACCCCCCCCCCCTCCCCAAACTCCCCTTGATTGGTTCAGGCTCCCTCCCTACGCTTGGTCGCTATGGCATATCGGAGAGAAAAATGTTTATGCCCCTCCAGTTAAATAATTCACTATTGTCCTTTACTACTTATAATATCAATAACGATCATTAAACTGAAAAATAATTCACCAGCCGCCACTGGTTTTGAGACTCTGATTAGGGACGGCAAGCAAGCTTCCCAGCAGATCCTTCAATCTGGTCTGGGTACTACAGACACTGGTGAAAACCATGTCCAGTGTTGCAGAGGTTTTCTTGGCTCAGAATGTCTGGTTTTGCTCCATACTTTTAAGAAAAACATCTGTTCATGCCCCTTTGACAGCATGAACTATTCAGCACTAAGGCAGACCAGTCCTTGAAAAGGTTTCAGGCCCCAAAGCAACCGCAAAGTCGCTGGAGCTAGCAATCCAGCAACCGTGGCCAGCAAGCCCTGCAGGCAGGGGCAAGCGATTTTGCCCCTTCACCTGTTATGCCGAAAAGTGAAGAGGTCAGGCACCCTAGGACAATGTCATTCCTAAATGAGTAGGGGCAAGGATACGACCAGAGGTGGTGCATCCGCCTCCACTGTGCCCACCGCAACCCCTGGCAGGTAGCCTCTCTGAAGTGGACCTCCGCCACCAGACAACTGTGGGAGGCAGGATATCCCAGTTTGGCAAGTAATGGATGATAACCACTTCAGATGCATGAGCCCTACTGTTGATCCACCAGGTTTACTACTTCCCTTTTGCTCTTTGCCCCCCCCCCCCCATTACTCCCCTTCCCGGGTCACCAATCCTTGCTTCTAGAACCGTCCTGCTGGAGGAGACCTGTCCGCTTCTGGCAAAAGAGGTCATAGAACAGGTACCCTGCTTGGAACGAGGTAGGGGTTGGTATACAACCTTTTTTTCCAGTGCAGAAATTGGACAGCGGTCCGAAACCCACCCTGGATCTGCAGCTTCTGAACTTATACTTATGCATAGGAACATTCAAGATGATCACTCTGGCCCAAATTCTTCAGGCCCTGAATCTGAACAATTGGCTTTTTTCCCTGGATCTCCAGGATGCCTACTTCCATGTGGCCATCCACAGTAGGCACAGGAAGTACCTGCGATTCAGAGTGGGGATTGGTCACCACCTTCTCAAGGTCCTAGGTGCTTTTTTCAGCTCTCGGGGCTTTCACCAAGCTGCTGGCTGTGATGGTGACTTGCCTCAGAAGGCAAGGCATTCTTGTGTTTCCCCTATGTGGATGACTGGCCTGTCTGTGCCAGCTCCCCAGACTTGTATCAGCTCACCTGCACCGGATGTACAGCCTATTGCACAATTTAGGCTTCTCCCTGAACCAGGGGTGGACTGGCAACCAAAGGAGGCCCTGGGAATAATGTTCAAAGTGGCTCCATGTTCCACATTTTCAGCAATCCCACCCCTTTTACTATAAAATGTGGAAATAAAATAGGTTAGCACACAACAGAGTTCCAGGGTGCAGAGGCCTACCGGGAAATCTCCAGAGTTCCCTAAAGACCAGTCCACCACCCCTGCCCTGAACTTCAGGAAGTCTCAAATTTTGCTGTCCCAGTCGCTCCGATTTAGTGTCCGGAGACCTGCGGTGTTGGTCCCTGAAAGACAACCTTCTGGGAGGGGGGGGTGTTCCGCCAACCTTTGCCTCAAGTGACTTTTATCATGGATGCGTGCCTGAAAGGCTGGGGCGCTCGCCTCCAAGTCTTTACAGTGAGCAGGTGAGAACAAATCAATTTGCTAGAATTGAGAGCAATCCTGCTGGCCCTAGTCTCTTTCGATCCTGGGGGACAAACCTGCAGCCACGCATTATCTCAGCAGGGTGGTGTTAGCTTGTTGCCTCTGTGCAGAGAAGGAATGTGTTTGTGGTTCTGGAGAAAAGCTTGTCTGACGGTGGCCGATCTGGCCGGCAAGGAGACGTACTGGTGGGTGCACTGAGGAGTCTGTCTTCTCGCTAGACTGGCAGCCCTGCAAGGACATTCTGGAGGAGATGTTTTCCCATCGGGGTAATCCTCCAGTGGACCTCTTTGTTTCCAGTGCGAACAGTAAGTGCAAGCGGTTCTGCTCCAGGGATCTCTTGGGGGATGCCTTGACAGTCAAGAGGGACTTAAACTTGCTTTGTGTTTTCCTTCCAATCTCTTGTCACTACTGGTTCTCAGGAGCCTATGCTGGTTGGGTCCACGATCTTGCTCGCTCCGGATCGGCCGGGGCAACGTGGTACTCTGAGTTGGTGGACATGGCCATCTGCTGTCTATGGCGTCTTTCACAGAGGACAGACTTTAGCATAGATACATATACATCCAATTTCTGTTTATAGAGACAGGTAACCAAAAGCTGTATAAATAAATAAATAAATATAGTCTCCGTCAGATAGTTATAGGGATTTATTCACCAACACTACACGCCAACACGTGTTTCAGCCCTCTCTGGGCCGTCCTCAGGGCGTTTAGAAAGGTAATAGTTTGGATTCACTATTAACATACATTGTGACAAAATAAAATGGCATTACCATAATTGCCATGTAATAGTTTGAAAAGCAAGACAAACCATACAATAATATCAGGTCATATTTACACCATCAGCACGAAGTGCAGGTGCAAGGAGAGCGGACAGAGGCCAAAAGATTGGGGGGGGGGGAGAGAAAGGAAGAGAAGAAAACAAATTAGTAAGTATTGAAGTATGAGCAACAACTGTAGTTAAATGCATAAAATAGAGAAACCAAAATAATTAGGGTCAGCAGATTTCCATTTAAAATAAAGGCATCTAGTATCGTGCCACAAAATAAGGTGTATAAGAAGTATGGTGTGACCACATCACAATAATGGAGAAAAAGCAGTCCAAAGGCGCGTGGTACCTGTTAAAGTAAACCCTTCATCATATGTCTTTGTTAGCTTGATGTCTTTTTCTTTTTCCAATGCTTACTGTAAAGTATAAAACGTGCCACTAATTACTAAGTGTATCAGTTGCAGTGTTATGTATTGAGGTTAACAAATAAATACCAAAACTGGATAATGGGTTTAAATGTTCGTGCTTAACAACAGATTCAAGCTTATTGCATAGTACAAAGAATAAAGCGCTGTTGTTTCCGTGCTGCAAATCGATTTTCAGTTCTAAGGGTAACATGGGAGGAAAGCACAAAAGGCAGGTTTCCCGTTAGCCGCTGTGAGCATATCTGTGCCGTAATGTTCAAAGGAAAAGCAGGCTTGCAAGCGCTTACCAGTAGCTTCTTCCATTAGCCGCTTCAATGCGTGTTTGGGTGCTGTCTCCAGCACGTCCTTCAGTCGTGTGCCGCAAGGAATGTGGGTGTTGTCTGGTCTAGCCAGTCACAGGACAGATGGGCCGTAAAGACCACGGTCACATGAATACATTGCAATTAGGGTTGCCAAGCAACCAAGTACAGAGTTTAATCCGAACCAATAAAACTAACAATCCTGCTACTGCAACCGGTTGTTGTAAAATGCAGATGGATTTTAAGTGCTACTGTCACATTCTACGTGCATTGTTTAGTCTAGGGAGTGATTATCAATGTAAAATATATACGGGTGCTGAATTTAAGATGCCTGACTAAATCAGCGCGTGCTTGTATTAGACTGCAGTTATTACAGGGCAATGTTTTTAAATATGCACAAAAAATACTAGGTGTTAGTGCTGCTTTCTGAGTATGTAGTTAGGTGTTCAGTACCATTAGAAAAACGCATATACGGAAACCGGCTGCCTGGGGATTGGTCAGCCGTCTGGCTTGTAGAAAAAAGTGTGTCTAGCTTTAAATGCATGTGTCATTTAAAGTGAAACAGAAGCTTAGTAAAGCTTGTTATGTTGGCGAAGTCTCATTACCATTATGTGTATGTGCTAGTCCGTGCATAGAAGGGCTGTGGCACCAATGCAAAGATAATAGTGCCTGACCTGAAAAATACAAGGCATGTATTCCAAATAATAAATGGTTATGGTTACACAATAATAGTGAGATAAGAGGTCTCCAATAATGAGGACTGTATGGGTTACAGTGCCAGGATGGATAAGAGTGTTTAAAGCAGTACTAGAAAAGCCATGTTTAAGCAATTAGATATCTCCTGGTATGTCTCAGATGGGTCCTTGGAAGGAAGTAAATGCAAAAGGTTAAGGTAACTAAGGTTGATCAGTCGAATTTGCCAAGTTTAATAAGGGTTGTAACCAGATATGTGCAAGTATCTAGCAGTAATCTTCGAAGACTTGGGTTCTAAGTGCCAAATTGATATTGGTTTTGGGATCCTCACGACAGGCTGCTTAATCTCTTGTGATGTGGTAACCACCACAGATATGAGTGTTGTACATGCTAATATTCAGAGACACACATTTAATTAATGTTCTTGGTTAAGACCAAGTTGCATGTTTTTAGCTTTGTCACAAGAGGGATCTGGACCCTTTTTACTTGCTCCACATCCTCTGTTTTGGATTGTCTCCTGTCTGGCCCAGACAGGCACACAAATAGGTACTGTTAAGGGGTATCTTTCAGCCATTTCTGTCTTCAAGAGAACCCCAGTGCAGAGATCCTTTTCCCCAAACCCCACACTTATGCAATTCCTGAGAGGTCTTTAATAAGTTTCCACCATGCCAATGCGTGCTCGGTTTGTGCCTCTTCATTCCTGTTCATTAAGGTTGCTCAACATTAAGGTCATTTTACTGATCGCAATCACTACCGCTATACTGGTGAGTGAGTTCCAGGTGTTGTCCTTTAAACCTTCCTACTTGGTTTTCTCCAGGGAGAAGGTGAATTTTAGCCCATCTGTTCTCCCAAAAGTGGGATTTCCGTCTTCCTCAAAAGATTCCTCTTCTGTCTTTTTTCCGCCGCCTTAACCTAAGTGTCACTGTAGGAGTACCGTGTAGCTATAACATTTTGGCATTCCTAATCACACAATGAGAGATTCAAACAACCCTGCTTGATTACACTACAGCCAAAATCGGACCCAACTTTTTAGAAAAATAAGCTTTTTATAAGAGCTAACATAATAAAACCAATACATACTCTGGTCTCCACCTCTTGTTAGACAACACAAAGACTATGGGGGGTCATTACGAGGTAGGAAATACCCCCTTACGGGGTTCTTTGAATGAGGAATTCCCAGGCCATTCCGACCTTGCTTGAAGGGCCCGGTAATTCCTCATTCAAGGAACCCATCCCCATTCGAGCCCCCATAGGGCTCAATGGGAATGGGGAGGGTACTAACAATGGGCCCGTTGTTAGCACTCTGGACTGCTCGCGGGAACCCGCTAGGGACATCTGGTAAAACCAGACTCGTGAGCAGACTCGTAATGAGGCGGTAAGGGGTTGATGGCTCACCTTTACCGTCGCTGTTAACCCCTTACCGCCTCACTTGTAATGTGTGTGTGTGTGTGTATGTATATGTGTATATATATATATATATCTCTGAGGCTTGTGGAATCTGCTTAGATCACATGCTGTGCATAGGCCGACATCTAGTGGAAGCTGCAGAGTATTACAGTTTGTTTTTCGAAACTCAAAAATGGGCATCGACACAGGGCGTGCCAGTAATACTATCCCTAGTGTGACGTCCACTGTACCCATGATCCTTCACTCGTGTAGGACCCTCAGATTGTTTTTTTCCCGCCATACTGGTCGGAAGCATTTCGCGGAGTTCCCTGGCCTTAGCCATACTTTGACTAAATATTGTTATATTTACCCATTTCTCCACCCCAACGTCGAGTCACCGAACTTCCACACTCAACGCCAGGCCGGAGAAGAATTGACCGTCGACAGCTGCACGACGGATTTGGGCCTCAGAAAGGCCTGTGGCCTCAGCCCGGGCCTTGGAAGGCCTCTGGCCTCGACCCTGCAAGTAGGGAGAGTGGGGGGTGGACATACTCTACACTCTTTTGGTATATAGGTACTTTCTTATATATTCCTACACTTACTAGCCAGCTGCCACAAAGTGCGTATGGAGGGTACCCCTTTCCAATTCTCGCCCAAGTGCAACCGCAAGTACCCTTGGGTCGACAGGCACGCCACGTGCAATCTCTGCTTGCCGAGGGACCGCCCCGAAAACACGTAAGGACCGTTCGATCAAGCGTTTGGCCCACCACGCCAGGCGTCAAGAGGCCATGGCAGCGGAGGGCGCCTTCAGCGACGCCGTACTTTCAGACGGCAAGGACAACGTGGCGTCAAGAGACAGCCGAGCGCAAGTCCCCGACCTCGGAAGGTCGTCCGGCAGGGCGGCTATGGGGAAGACCCCTGGCGACACAAGCGCGACCCACAGCACTTCCACAAAGCACATGAAGTCCAACCGAGACTCGACGCGCACGTCGAGTTCGCGGAAAGAGGCATATAGAGAACGGTCCGAATCGGTGTCCTCTGGGCTTTCTGGATCTAGATCGCCGCATAACTCCAGGCAATCATCCACTATTGCCAAGAGTGCCTCGCTCCCCAAGGTAACGGAAGTTCGATCGTCTGAAGACGAAGCCGACTTCCATGCCCAGACCGCACTCCAGGAGTCGGCACCCGCAGACCGCGTAACGGCGGCTCTGGAGTCCCTACCTCCACGTTCTAAAGATAGGGACACTACCCCCGAACCTTGACGCCAGGTGTCGGAAGGCTCCGGAGGGGCAAAAAAACAGGGAAAACACTCTTCTGTCCACAGGGAGGGGGGAAAACAGAGGAAGCAGTCTCAGCCTCCTCACACACCTCAAAAACTTCCCACTCCACATAAACAGACAGACACGTCCCAGTCCTCTGTTATCCCAAGGACACCTGCTAAAACCATTAAGTCTAGTCAGGATAAGGCGGAGAAAGCCCCAGAAAGGATAATTCCCAGTTCTAGAGAATGGTCTAATGATGACATAGACAGGATTATGTCAAGGATGTCTTCATTGGCAGATTTTTACACAAAAAACCCTGAATACTTTCTCTCCTATACTCCCGACGGGTCAGCACCCTCAGGCTCTAAGGATCCAATACCTCCAAGTAAGAAGTCCCGGTTTGAAGCCCCAACACGGTCTTCGGACCCCTTCTATATACAGCCCTACCCCCAATATCAAGGGGATACATCCTTTTGTGAGGATCCAGATTTGGGCATGTTGGAAGAGCAAACTGGTACGGGCTACTATGAGGATGAGGAGGACCAGGAAGAGGAAGTCCCTGAGACCTACAGAGTAGATTCCCCGGTAGAGAAAGACCCCCCCTGTCGACAATCAACCTCTCCTGAATGAAGTTCTGTCCCGAGCGGCAGAACATTTCCACATTGACACCAAGGGTGCTCAAGAGGAGAGGGACTTCGCAGAAGAGTTAGTGGGAGAAAGGAGGCCTGTTGCTCAGGCGATCCCTATGCTTAAGTCTATTCAGAGAAGAATAGACCCTTCACTTTTAAATCCTAACATCACCAGGGCAACGAACCCCAGCATTGAGAAACTTTTCAGGGCAGCCCAATCAGACCCAATGTATATAAGGGGGCATCTGAAACCGGACTCCCTGGTTGTTACTAACACCCGTAAGAGGGCTGGAACACCCTTGTCATCGTCTGAAGCTCCTCCTGACAAGGAGAGCAAGAAACTGTATGGTTTGGGCAGGAAAGTAGCCTCCACTTCCGCCTCCCAGGCAAGGATTGCCAACTCCACCACCCTATTGGCCATCAGTGGGAAGAAGTCACAGCACTGATAGACTCCGCCCCAGAACCCTTAAAGAGCTAGTTGGCACGAGTTGCGGCGGAGGGAAGAGCTGTGTCCGGTTGCATTTTAAAAGCAACCTGTGATGCCGCGGATAACGCCGGCAGATTGATAGCAGAAGGAACTGTTATCAAGAGACACGCTTGGTTAAGGCAGTCTGGATTTAAAGCTGAAACCCAAGCATCTTTGTTAGATAAACCGGTGGAGCTGGATCTATTTGGTAAGGCGGTCGAGGACGCGCTGAAAAATGCCAAGGACGAATATGAGACACTCAAATCCCTAGGCCAACTAACCAACAAACCCCCTAATCAGAGAGGGAATGGCAATTTGTCGCCCACGCGGCCAAAATTCCCAGAGAGGATCTAACTATTCCTGGGGGCAGGGTACACCATGGAACTATAACAACCAACAGTCTACCCAGGGTTACGACGGGGGGGGGTAATAAAAGAGGACGTGGTAAAGGCAGAGGCAGCCCCAGCAAAAGAGGCGGCACGCCTCCACCAAAACAGTGACGCTCCGTTCAGGGTCCCTTCTCACGCAACCCCGGTAGGGGGGGGACGCATTTCCAACTTCCACCCAAGTTTGGGAAAGGATCACATCAGACAGATGGGTGCTGTCCACAGTATCCGCTGGGTACTGCATAGAACTGTTAGAGCGTCCCCGGACCCATCCTCCACGACAAAGAATACATTCTTTGGAACACCAGAAGATCCTCCTCGGGCAGATCGTCAATCTGCTAGCAAAGGACGCGGTAGAACTCGTCCCAGGACACCTGGTAAACAAGGGTATTTATTCAACTTACTTCCTTGTGCCAAAAAAAGATTTGACAATGCGCCCAGTATTGGACTTACGGCCTGCAAACAAGTATGTCAAGCCCCAAAAATTTCGCATTACTACTCTCCAAGAGGTAATCCACCCTCCTAAAAAAAAAAAAGGGGGATTACATGGCAACATTGGACATGAAAGATGCCTATTTTCATATTTCCATGTTCCCAGCGCACTGAAAGTACTTGCGCTTTAAGGTGGACAGTCGGCACTACCAGTTCAAGGTACTGCCCTTTGGGATAGCTTCGGCTCCAAGGGTAATCACCAAGGTACTGGCGGTGGCGGCAGCACACCTATGCAGGGAGGCAATCCTGGTGTACCCTTATCTGGACGACTGTCTCATAACGGGGGAAACCCCAGGAATTTGCAGGACAAACATTCAAAGGACTATCGACCTCCTCCACGAGTTAGGCTTCTCAATCAACGAGAAGAAGTCTAGCCTGGTGCCAAGCACCTCAAAACAATTCCTAGGAGCAATCCTAGATACCCAAGAGGGGTTGACCTTTCCTTCAGAAGAAAGAATTCGGAATATACTACTGCAAATTCCGCATTCAGTCCGGTCAACAAATAACAGTACGCAAAGCAATGCGTCTACTGGGCATGATGGCGTCATGTATTTACCTGGTCCCCCACGCGTGCGTGCGCATGCGTCCGATGCAGGAATGGTTGGCGAAACAGTGGTCTCAGGCAAGTGGTCAGTGGGACGATCTAGTGGTCGTTTCACCAACACTGGTACAAAGCCTTCACTGGTGGACAAGAGAGAATCTCACACAGGGGAAACCCTTTTACGATCCCGAGGTACAGGCAATAGTCACTACAGATGCATGCCTGACTGGGTGGGGCGCTCACCATCTCCACCACACAGCTCAGGGTCTCTGGTCTCACTCAGTGGCCAAGAACCACATCAACCTGCTAGAGCTTCTGGCAGTATTCAGAGCGCTTCAGGCGTTCGAGCCCCACCTACTAAACCCGTCAGTGCAAATCCGGACGGACAGCACAACAGCCATGATCTACATGAACAAGCAAGGAGGGACTCGCTCGCCAAATCTGTCCAAGCTTGCCCAGAAAATCTGGATATGGGCACTCAGACGGAACATCTTCCTGTCATCACAACATGTTCCAGGGTAGCTCAATTCCCTAGCGGATGCTCTGAGCAGAGACTCCCTCCCAGAGGAACACGAATGGGTTCTACACAGAGAGGTCGTAGAAGATATCTTCTCTCAGTGGGGTTTCGCCACAAGCGAAAACAGACAGTGCCTAGGATTTCCATCCAGGTTCCCCCAACCAGACTCCCAGGGGAACGCCCTGTTGATGAACTGGTCAGGGATGTTTGCGTACGCTTTTCCACCAACTCCTCTCATCAGGAAAGTGGTGAACAAGATGAACAGAGAGTCGATGACGCTCGTCCTAGTTGCTCCCATGTGGGCAAGACAACTGTGGTTCCCACACCTACGCAGGATGGCGGTGTGCGAGCCCATCAAACTTCCAGCCTGGTACAACCTACTGTCCCAGCACCAAGGTCAAACAGTGCACCAACAACCCAACTCAATGAACCTGGCAGCATGGCTCCTGAGGTCATAGAGTTTGACATCGCAATTTGCCACAGAGATGTATGGACATCCTAAAGGAATCTAGGAAACCAAACACAAGGCACTGTTACTTTGACAAGTGGAAGAAGTTCGTTATCTGGTGCCAGAGTAGATCAATCAACCCGGTTGATTGCACTCCTTCCACTATTGTTACATATATGTTCCACCTGCTGGATGCAGGATTGGTTTTTAACTCACTGAAAGTACACCTGGCAGCCCTGTCGGCTTACACCACTTCCCATTGCAAGGTTTTGTGGTGGAAAGTACCAGTAGTTAAAGCCTTCATGGAAGGAGTAAAGAGACTTCACCCTCCTATTTCGAACCCATGCATAAAAGCAGCCTCAAACACCTGACTTATAAAACGACCTTCTTAGTAGCTATTACTTCTATAAGAAGGGTCAGTGAAATTCAGGCTCTGTCAGTGCAGGATCCCTTCTTTACTGTCCATAAAGACAAACTGGTTTTACGCACACACCCTAGGTTCTCACCTAAATTTATATCTAAATTCCATGTAAACCAGTCCATCAAGCTTCCGGCTTTCTTCCAGGACCCGCAAAGCTCGGCTGAGGTGAAACTACACACCCTAGATGTGCGTAGGGCGGTCCTCTACTATGTAAATAAAACCAGACCGCTAAGGAAAACAGATCAACTGTTTGTCTTCGTAGCTACAGGCAGAGAGTGGGATCGCGTCTCTAAAGGTGCCATCTCGAAGTGGATTATTAACTGTATCCAGCTGTGTTACTCACTCTCTGAAAGAACTCTGCCTTTCACGCCAAGAGCCCACTCTACTAGAGGCATTGGGGCCACTCTGGCTTTCATTGCAAATGTACCCCTTGACACCATTTGCAAAGCAGCTACTTGGCGCTCTATTCACACTTTTACTCAGCATTACTGCATTGACACCCATTCCAGGGCAGATACACAAGTGGGACAAGCGGTTCTAAGACACTTATTTGCTCATGAGCCTTCTCACATCCCACCTCCTTCTTCAGGTACTGCTCGCTAATCTATGCACAGCATGTGATCTAAGCAGATTCCACAAGCCTCAGAAGGGATACATTACTTACCGTAATCGTATTTCTGATGCTTGTATCTGCTTAGATTCACATGCGACCCACCCTTCCTCCCCTCTGAGAGAAGGCGCATGATTGCTTGTAGTCTTACCTTTCTATCTATCTGCTTGGATTATCTGTACTCGCGCTACTCCTCATGCTACCTCATGTCAGAAAAAATACAATCTGAGGATCCTAGACGCGTGGCGGATCTTGGGTACAGTGGACGTCACACTAGGGATAGTATTACTGACAAGCCCTGTGTCGACGCCCATTTTCGAGTTTCGAAAAACAAACTGTAATACTCTGCAGCTTCCACTAGATGTCGGCCTATGCACAGCATGTGAATCTAAGCAGATACAATATATATATATATATATATTGTATCTGATATGTGGTGGTTAGTATGTGAGTCTGGCTCACTCCAGTTTTATATAGACACAACTGGGTATCTCACTCATTATATCGCATTGTAAACAAAAGTGTTCTTCCACAGCCTGTTCGGCTCAATTTACATACAACTGAAAGTGGTGGGAGTACAACACAGGGTTCCCATGTATATTGTGAACTCTGTCTTATCCTTCAAAGGCAGAGGAGAGTTTCCATCGGCTGTCCCAGTGCTGGGTTTTAGCTACTTCACCTGTCGGACGAGAGGTCAGAAAAGATGACCAGCTCTTTGTTACAATGGTGCCCGTGCTGGTAGGGTTGTGTCCAAATCGACCCTGTCAAGGTGCATCATTCTCTGCATCTCGCAATTCTATGGTCTGATTGGTAAGGATGTACCCGAGGGTCTCAAAGCTTATTCCACCAGAGATTTGTCTGCCACTTGTGCAACCATGTGTCCCTGTTCTGGACATTTGTAGGCAGCGATGTAGGCATCTCGGCACATGTCTGATGAGCCATTACTGCATGGATTCTCTGTTGAGGATGCATGTTTTGGAAAGGCGGCCTTGCAGAGTGTTCAGATTTCAGTGGTGTCCCTGCTATCCTCCAGATCATTGTGCTGCTCTGGTAATATGAAAGATGTTCAATCCTTGGGAGGAAGGAATCGTTCGAAGAACACATTCACCTCTTGGTAATGTTCTTTCTGAAGGGCTTTACTCCCAAGGATTCCTCATCGCCGTCACTTTTCTCTCCACTGTTGCCAGATAGCTAGTACAAGTAGGTTCTGCAGTTCCTCAGTGTCAGAGTGCCAGGTGAAAAGTGTAGACCTAAGGTGTCACATGGTGCTGCATTGCTACATATTCACCTATGCACTGATTGGATAATGGGAATGAATTGAGCAGCAGACTTCTCATCTCCCAATATGTTTTCAACAAAGTCCTTGTCTCCTGTGTATCGATATTGTACTGAACTTGATTATTGACCGGTGAATCTGCCACCGGTGGGTATGAGTGATCTGGCGACTGTATGACTTAAACGTCTTCGTCATAAAATTGGTCATCACTATGTTCCCTTGTTCCTCAGTGTCTGTGTAAGTTCCAGTGTCCTGGAAGTCTTGCATGGGGTCACAATAAGCAAACTGCCCTATATCCTGCTTCGAGGTGGGTGCTTGTGTGTCTGTACGGGCTCTCTTGGTGTGGGGTTGTGTAACCGTGGCCCCACTACCTGGTCCGCTGTGTGGAGCTACTTGAAGGTTTACTAAGACCTCGGGTGGTTATCAAAGAAATTGGCTAGGGAAGACATACATCTCATTACTTTATCAATTTCCTCTGCAGACCATTGAGATGTACTTGGGATAATGGGTCGGGCAGGAGGGGTGGGTGTTGGTTCATGTGCAAGGTTTTGTTTGTGCCTCATAGCCCCTGAAATGGTGCCCTCCCCATGGGTCATAGTCCCTATGAGTCCTCTTTCTGAGTCGTTGAAGATTTGTGGTCTTCGCAGGGGCCTTTTCGCTTTTGCCATGCGAGCGGGCCGTTGATGCGTCTTTCGACACTGTGGTCTGCATGTGTGGCCTTTCGGTCGGCGTTGATGTAGACTTTTGACCGTGGGATGTGTGTTTTGTGTGGCATTTGTTTGTGCTAGTGCTGCTGGGTGTCCTCCTAGCAGAGCCGCCGGCATGCCTGATGGGGTCGGGGGCTTGCACGGGGGCATCCGACAGATCCCGTTCGCCCTCAGCGTCACTATAGATGCTGATGCTGCCGTCACTGGAGGTACCTTCAACGTCCATGGCGACCTCGGGCCGCATGGCGTGGTGGACCAAGCGCTTTGCTTTGCGGTCCTTAACTGGCTTGGGCTTTAAGAGCTTGCTAGATTTGCAGTGGCCCTCGTTCTGATCCCTTTGTGAGACCAAGATTGTACACCCGGTGCAAGTCTTTCCAAGGGAGCTTACGGTTGCAGGATGGGCAAAACTTAAAAGGTGTATTCTCCATTGTGTATGGGGAAGGCACTCTGGCCAATTAGGTAGGTAGAGAAGGGAATATGCATTCTCTTAGGGAGACTAAAGAATTAACCACCCCCCCACTCGCCCTACTGTGAGGACCGAGACCTGTTGCGGCCTTCCAAGGCCGTCTGAAAGGTTTGTTGAGATGAGTTGGAGTAGTCCTCGATGAAAGTAGTTCTCGAAGCTGTTGCCAAAGGTCTTTTGCGGGAGAACGGCTAACAAGACAGAGTATACTAGAATGAATTATATTTGTAAGTAAAGTCGATAGCTAGAACGAACTCCGCTATGAGCGACCGACAATGAAGGCGGAAAGAACAATCTGAGGGACCTTGACGCGTGAAGCACCATGGGTACAGTAGACCACTAGGGATAGTACTACCGGCAAGGCCTATCGACGTCCCTTTTCGGGTTTCGAAAACAACTGTAATACTCTGCAGCATCCACTAGATGTCAGCCTATGCATAGAATGTGAATCTAAGTAGATTACACAAGCCGTAGAAATACGATTATGTTGGGTAATGTATCATATTTCTGACTATATTCTGACTATAAGTCAACAAGGCAAGTCAACCAAGACTTTGTGGAGTACATCCTTGGGGATAACAAATCGGAAACCCAATGCATCCCTGTACAGAGACGCATCCAACCTTCTCTGCTTACACCCAACTTAACACGAGCAGTCAACCCGTGCATCGAGAAGATTTTCAGACCAGCCCCCTCAGATCCCTTCTACATTAGGAGGCAGTTAAAGCCTGACTCTTTAATAGTTACTACTACAAGAAAGAGGGTGGGAACCACTCTAGCCTCTGCTGAAGCCCCTCCTGACAAGGAGACTAAAACTCTACACCCTAGGCAGGAAGGTAGCTTCCTCGGCAGCCTACCAAACAAGGATTGCTAATAGCACAACGCTATTGGCCATTTATAATTGTCACAAGTGGGGTGAAATCGCTCAACAGACTCAGTCCCACAGCGCCTCAAAACACAGCTCTCACTCACCATGGCAGAGGGGAAACAAGTAGCCAACTGAATCTTCAAAAACAACTTGGACGCAGGGGACAATTTTGGGAGAAAGGTGGCAGAAGGCATGCTGATTAAAAGCCACGCATGGCTACGGCAATCAGCGCTTTGTTTGGCAAAGCAGTGGAGGATGCTCAAGAGCGCAAAAGAGGAATTTTACTTGCAAATCACTAGGGCAGCTCACCAGCCACCCTTTGAGGAAAGAGGGGCTCTAACTCTTGCTGTTTCAGAGGACTAAACTCCCAACGGGCCTCAAATTACAATCAAGGTGGCCAAGGTTCGTACTGGGGTTTGTCACAAGAGCAGTCCTCACAGCAGGGTTTTCAAAGAGGCCAAAGAAGGTCTAGAAGTAGTTGCAGATCCTCCTCCTCAAGAGGGGGCTCAACCCTTCCCAAGCAATGACCACCCACTACAGGTTCCCTCCAATGGCACTCCAGTAGGGTGTCGTATTTCACCCTTTACCCACGCATGGGAAGGGGGGGTCACTTCGGACAATTGGGTACTTTCCACTGTGACAATGGGGTATTGCATAGAGCTGATCCAGACACCAGTCAACCACACGCCAAGACAAAGACGGACCTCACAGGAAGAATGTATCCTATTGAGAGAAGTGAAGGCACTGCTTATAAAGGACGCCACTGAAATCGTCCCACCAAACCAGGTAAACAATGATATTTTTTTTAATGTACCTCCTTTTGCCAAAAAAAGACTTAAAACGCCCTGTCCCAGACCAGTGCCCTGCAAACACCTATGTCAAGCCACAAACATTCGGCATGACCATGCTACAGGAGGTAATCCCACTTCTAAAGCAGGGGGACTACATGGCAACCTTGGAAATGAAAGATGCATACTTCATATTTCAATGTTCCCAGCGCACAGAAGGTTCTTGCGTTTCATAACAGCAAACCAGCACTACCAATTCAAGGTACTTCCCTTCGGCATATCCTCCACTCCAAGGGTATTTACCAAGGTACTAGCGGTAGTGGCAGTGCATCTATGCAGAGAATCAATCCCAGTGTACCCTTATCTGGACGACTGGCTGATAACAGGGGAATCCCTGATATTTGTAAGCAAAATACCCCAAGAACAATCAATCTCCTGTTCCAATTGGGATTCTCAATCAACGAGAAAAAAAATCAAGTCTCGTTCCAATCAAGACCAAACAGTTCTTAGGATTTGTCATAAAGACAGAAGAGGGTCGAGTCTTTCTGTCAAACGAAAGAGTGCAAAACATACTGCTGCAAATACCAGAATATCTAGCCGGTTGCCAAATAACTATGCAAAACAATGTGCTCTCTCTGGATGATGGGATCATGCATTCACCTGGTTCTGCACTCACGGCTGTGCATGCGTCCAATGCAAGAGTGGTTAGCGAAACGGTGATTCCAGGCAAGCCGTCAGTTGGACGATCTAGTGGTTGTTTCGCTAACCCTAGCTAAAGCACTACGCTGGTGGTCAAGGGAAAACCTTTTCATAAGCCTACAGTGGAAGCAGTTGTCAAAACAGACGCATCACTCGCCGGGTGGAGAGCCCATTACCTTCACCACACAGCGCATGGCCTGTGAAGACAGATCACATCCCAAAATCACTTAAAACCTCGAACTGCTAGCAGTCCTCAAAAGCACTGCAATCTTTCCAAGTTCACCTGTCAGGTCAGACAGTACAATTCCTCATGGACAGCACAACTGCCATGTTTTACATAAACAAGAGAGGGGCACACACCCTCCAAGTCTGTCCAGGCTAGCACAAAAAATGTGGAAGTGGACACTCAAGTGGAACATGTTCCAGGGGAGCTGAATTGTCTGGCAGACTCATTGAGCAGAGATCCTCTACCTGAAGAGCACCAGGGGCAGCTTGACAAAAATATCCTAACAATATCTTCTCTTTATGGGGTTACCCCCCATTTAGACTTGTTTGTCACAAGCCAAAACACGCAATGCCCAGACTTTGCATGCAGGTTTCCCTAACACAGGTCCTAGGGGGAACGCCTTGTGGATGAACTGGTCAGGGAAATTTGCCTACGCTTTACAACTGACTCTGCTACTGAGCAGGGTGGTGAACAAAATGCACCAATAGCAAGTGACACAAATCCTAGTTGCTCCTATGTGGGCGAGACAACCTTGGTATCCACATCTGCGCATAACTGGCGATGTGCGATCCACTCTAACTCCTGTGCCCCACCAAAAAGTGCTTACACAGCATTGGGGGACAATTTTACACCCACAACCTCACTCTATGAACTTGGCAGCTTGGCTCCTGAAGTCATAGAATTTAGCCATTTAAAACTACCTCAAAGTTGTATGGACATCCTCAAGGAGGCACGTGTTAGGCAGAAACCTGTGCAGTTCCCTTAGGGACCACTGCAAAAGATTTAGGACTACAGGTGGCTGGCAGTAAACCCAATTGGTAGCAGTCTGTACCACCCAGATTTACCTGGTAGCTGTGGCTGAGCAGTCAGACTTCTCTCAAGAAGAGTTAGGCAGTATGTAGAGTATACACATAGGTACAGAGACACAGTAGTACAAGCAAACACCGACCAGAGCTTTGGTGTAAAAGTATATAATTATTTATTTAAAGACACACTTCTAAATTACACTAGCACATAAAGAGGTAAGTAAATTCAACACATAGTCACTATTATATATATACCACCCTAATTACTTATTAGACAAGTCTTGGTGAGAAACACCACTTACTTTCAGACAGAGGTGAGCGCTTAACATAAGATGGCACTCTAATAAGTTATTAAAATGAGAGGGAAAGGCAGAGTTATGAAAGCACACAAATCTCAATACTTTTCAGAGAACCACAGTGAGGCAGGTTAGGCAAGGTCTCCTGGAGAGCAATTAAGTTCAAAAGCCAGGCCCACTCTTAGAGAGAGCAAGCGAAATGTGTCCAGGATCACACAGTGGGGTTATGCCCAAAGAGTCTTGGTAGATAGTTCACAAAAGATTGAGATCAAGTCGTGAAAAGTTAGTTAACAGGTCCCAGGCTAACCCAGGTTAGAAAGTCGAGGATTTACTGTCACCCCGAACGATCTGTCGCAAGGGAAGCCAGGCGGGACACAGTACCTGAAAATGGGAAGAACGCTCCAGCGGGGGCAGTTGTTCCTGGCAGCGGGTGCAAGTCGGTGTTTCGTCCAGAGGAAGAGGAGGTCTCGATGTGGAGGAAAGCTGGAGGTTGTTGAGCTGCCAGGGAAGAAACCAGCCGCAGAGTTTCCCGGTTACAAGGTACCACCCTTTTCTTCGCGGTAGTGGTAAACCGTGGTATTCCGGTTGCCGGGGTGCTTGGCACGGGCAAGGCGGCCACAAGATGGTTCAGGAAGGCGAAAAGACGGGCAAACTTGTTATCCCCACCAGTCAAAGGAAGAAGACTCTCCGGGCTGGAGATCTCTTCTGTCGTCAGGAAAAGTGGTGAGATGGTTCAGCAGGGCTCCACCGGTGGTGTCGTCGTTGCAGGTCGGCTCGGCTTCTCCCTCCTTTGATTCTTTAGGTCCTGTGGCGACTTCTGAAGTTCCAGTCCCCAAAGCCCTGCTTTTATGCAGAAAACCCCCATTCATTCAGCCTAGCTGTCACTCGAACATGCTAAGTGGTGAGCCGGGCGGCTCACCACTTGGGCCAATCACACAAGTGCGACTTGAGTTACCAAGGTAACTCAGTCCAGGGTGCCTAAACCCCCTCCCACACCCCCTGTGGTACCCAGACAGAGTGGCACCACTTTTGGAGGCTTCTGTGGAGAAGCCCGCCAAAAAGTGGAACAAAGGGCTCGACTTGGGTTGGAGTCAGAGAAGCGAACACAAACGCCATTTTGGAACGGTGACAATACCAACCGGTGAATTTATATTTTGATAAACCGTCGGTATGTTCGAGGCTATTTTGAAAGGTGGAAGCCTCGAACGATGGGAAAATCCCCCAGGGATATATTCGCGGTCGAATATAAAAAGTAGTATCCACTGCCACCAGCCAAAACTCGGTCGGGGGGAACTGGACAGTGCCCCCTCGAACAACGGACCCCAGGGCAATCAAATTGCCCTGACCAGTACGTCCACAATATGATGGTTTGTACTGGTTCTGTTCACAATTTGAGACTAGTAAAGCCAATGGTGACTTTACATGCCCTGGGAGACAGTAGTCAGTCCCAGGGTATGGAGTCTATGGGTGGGGGTCGCTATGACACCCCTGGGTTACTGCACAGAGGGTGCTGTGTAACCCATGTATCAAAACACATGAAGCCCTAAGGGGTAAAGGACCCCATAGCCCAAAAAACACATACAAAGTCAAAGGAACACCTCAAATCATGTCTAAGAGTGGGAGGAAAGAGTCTCACTCTTAGCAGGAGAAAAAAATTAAACCCCAAAAATCCAGCAAAGCTGCTGGGGGACTCACTAGGTTTGGGAAATTAGCCTTTACAGAGAATTCTCCCTAACAGCACGCAAACCAAACACCAGACACTGTTATTTTAACAAATGGAAAAGATTTGTAATATGGGGCCAGTCAAAAGAAATGCACCCAATGGTATGCGCTCCATCACACATTTTCCATTACGTGCTCCACTTACTAGATTCAGGGGTAGAATTTAACTCCATCAATGTTCACCTAGCGGCTCTATCCGCGTAAACCACCTCTCAAAGCAAGGTGTCCTGGTGGAAAATCCCTGTCATTAAGGCATTCATGGAGGAAGTAAAAAGACTCCACCCTTTCATTTCAAAACCGCCTCCATGGAGGGACCTAAATGTGGTACTTGCAAAGCTTGTAGGCCCCCCCTCTCCCTTTGAGCCTATGCACAAATCCAGCCATAAACACCTTACATATAAAACAGCTTTTCTGGAGGCTATCGCTTCCATAAGAAGAGTCTGTGAACTACAAGCTTTGTCGCAAAACCCTTTCTTTGTTAGCCACAAAGACAAATTGGTACTAAGAACACACTCTAGATTTTCACCTAAGTGCATATCTAAGTTCTATTTCAAGTAGTCCATCAAACTACCAGCTTTCTTTCAAAACCCTTCAAGCTCAGCTGAGAAAAAACTCCATACACTAGATGTAAGGAGGGCAGTTCTTTACTTCATAAACAAGGCAAGACCGCTAAGAAAGACCGACCAGCTGCTTGTCTCCATAGCATCTGGCAGGGAAGATGACCACGTTTCACAAAACGCCATCTCCACATGGATAGTCGGATGCATACAGCTCTGCTACTCTGTCAAATAAAACTCTGCCTTTCACATCAAGAGCTCACTCTACCAAGGGTACAGGAGCTATCTTAGCCTTTATTGCAAACGTCCAGCTGGAAGCCATTTGCAAAGCATCTACGTGGAGCTCTATCCATACTTTTACTCAGCACTACTGCATTGACATACATTCTAAACCAGATTCACAGGTGGGACACGCGGTGCTAAAGCTTCTGTTTGCTGCTGTACCTTCTTACAACCCACCACCTTCTCCAGACACTGCTTGCTAATCTATGCATAGCCTATGATCTAAGCAGATTCCACAAGCCTCAGAAGGGATACATTAGTCACCGTAATCATATTTCTGATGCTTGTATCTGCTTAGATTCACATGCGCCCACCCTTCCTCCCCTGTGGAGTAGAAGGTGCATGGATGTTTTCTCTTGCTTAATTTGCAATCATCTGCTTTATTACACCTGTACTTGCTCTACACTTCATGCTACCTCATGTCAGAAACAAAACAATCTGAGGGACCTCGACCCGTGAAGGACCATGCATACAATAGACGTCACACTAGGGATAGTATTATTGGCACGCCCTGTCGACGTCCCTTTTCGAGTTTTAAAAACAAAAACTGTAATCTGTAATACTCTGCACCTACCGCTAGATGTTGGCCTATATATATATATATATATATATATATATATATATATATATATATATATATATATATATATATATATATATATATATATATATATATATATATATATATATATATATAATCCCAAACTGATCCCTAAAGGATTGTTGCTGTGCCTCTTATCAGTGGGTGCAATAGCACTAGGTCTGGGGAGACTATCTGACAACAAAGAATTACATTATTCTGTTGCACTTGCTTAACATCAAGGCATGGCTAACTATAAAGCAAGAAATTGTCCGGGCACCCGGCGGTCTGTTCAAGGTGCAAAAAAACTCCAATTGTAATAATAAAATTCATAGTTTAAAATCAACAAACAAAATGGATTTATATAGCAATCTCTTCAGCTCAATGGCACGAACTTCAGCGCCACGTGTTCCATCCCACTTGCTGGGACTTCCTCAGGCGACCATCACATTTCTCTATTAAGGGCTTTTATTTCCACACTTCACTAGGTCAGCTGTTCTTGCTTAGTCATGTGACTTTTCCATTTCCAGCTACAATATTGACCACAAAGGTGTTGGCCATCTTAACCTGTATAAACGTCCCAAAGGGACGTGCGTGACCCATGATGCTCCCATTTCCCTCTACTTGATGGTGCCACTCCTGTGATCCTGGGCAAGTGACCATGACAGTTGTTCAATAGGATTACTGTCTCCCTTCCCTCGGGACCATTTTCCTCATGCCACCTCCTTGCCTTGATTTACCATCCTCTAGGATGAAGTCCATCAGCTTCTCTCGAAGGGCATGCTAGAACTGGCACAGTGCTCCAAATGAAGCAAGGGCTGGTATTCAGCCTATTTTCTGTTCCCGAAGAAGGATGGATGCTTGCGTCCAAGACTGGATTTGAGGCTTCTGAATTTGTACCTGTAAAAGTATGAATTCAAGTTAGTAACTCTAGCTCAGATTCTCAAAGCCCTTGTGCTCTTACATTCTGTCCCCTTTCCTCCATCCTGCATGGGGCGTCCCTTCCTAGGGACTGGAGACAGAACCTTTTTCACCAGAAAAAAACTTCTTCCCCTTTCAAATTTAGAGGCGCGCAGGGGTGCGGCCATGGGAGCATGCACTACCCTGAAACTGCCTACCGGTGCCACACCTCAGTCCCCTTTTCGCGTTGACGGCAAAGGGCCGATTTCACCAGTGCTCCTGTGTTGGGCTTTGGCCATGTAATACCACACTCTCGTCCCTGGATTCTTCTTCTGTCTTTTTGTCATTCAGGTACTATGTCCTCCGGCGTCACTGCGAGGGGCTATTCCCTCCGTCCGAACCCCCCTACCCCGTGCTCTCTTTGCCTCCGCTGCCTTGGCCTCGACCACAGCTGGGAAGTTTGTACCACGTGTGACGCACTGAAGAACAGGCTAGCTAGGTGGTTGGGTCTCTTCGAAAGGTCGCCTCCAGAGGACTTGAAAAACTATTCATCAAACAGAGATCGAAGCTCAAGGGAGGGCTGCTAATTTCCATCGTGCCCCATAAGTGTGACTCATTCCTGAGGGAAACGCCCAAGCGGGAGGAACCTCTCGGGTTCTGGTACCAGCACGCGCACCAAGGCTAGTCCAGCTACCGACCTCGCGTCCGAGGGGGTCGTCCGATCCTTCCGGAATCAGTGCTGAGGGACCGCAAGGTTCTTTTACCGAGTGTACACCCGAGGGGCAATGCCTTAGTACCGGCTCAATGTCTGAGGGGGGTGCCTGCACGCAGCACTACCGGCGACAATGCCAAGAGCAACATACCTTCCAGGCCTAGACCGGAGGTGCATGGTAGGCCTCATGCTCCACCACCAAGCGTCCTGGAGGAGGCCGGGCTCACGGAGCCATGTACCATGACTTTGGCAAGTGGCACGCAGCTCACCAAAATGGCAGCTGTGCCAGACAACATGGGCGCTTGTCCAATGCCACTCCTAGGAACGGAGCAGGCTGGTGAACACGTTTCAAGGTTGGTCTGGTGTCAACTAGGTACGTGGCGTACAGTTTATCCATCAACAGTGCAGGGCAGGTTTCCCCTGCAACCTAGACAGAGAGCGTTCTGGCCCCAGCAGCCCTCAGCCACTCCGTCAATATCACCTACCACCTCTTATGTATCCGAAGACCGGTTCTTCGAAAGGTTCCTGGAGCTGATGCGAACCCCCGGATGGGGGTAATCCTGCGGGATGCAGTCAGGGACTTGCTCCCTCCTGTCACTGAACCAGCACCCATAGTCATTCCTCCCATGGCTCCGGCACCACACGCCCCAGCGCAGCCCCTGCTGGCTCATTCGATTCCGGCTCCCCTGCCTCCCACAGTACAGGCAGTTCCACAGCAGCCTCCGCCTCCGGTCTCCACAGCTAATGGCGCCCATCAGCCCTCCACCTGCTCCGGACCAGCTGGACACTCTGATGGACACATGAGGAGGAGGGCCCTGATATGCCGTTGTCAGCAAAGGCCCTCTACGACTGGCTTGCAGGTTTGGTGGACTATCTGGGCCTTCATCAACCTGAGGTAGAGCAGCCCGAGGATGGGGGTCTCAGCAGAAGTCATCACCCTACGACCCCCTACCAAAATGGGTATCCCGATGCAGATGGACGTTGTTGCCTTGGCCAAGAAGGGATGGCTCAAGCCACACTTGGCCCAACCTGTCAAATTGGCACCTCAATGCCAAGTACAGACATATGGAGGGGGATCCACTCTTGCTGTTGACGCACCCTCAACTGCACTTTTCAGTGATCGCTGTGGCATCACTTTACTCTAAGCCTCAGTCGTCCTCAGCTACCTCGTCCTCTGCGCTGCTAGGCAGGGAGGAGAAGATCTCAGAGGCGTATGGGAAGAAGCTGTACACAACGCCTCGCTGCACCTGCGTCAATCCAACGCGGATGCCATGCTGGCAGCCGCTAACCAGAGGCTTTGGTGAGAAACAGCAGAACTTCCGGTGCAGAGCCAGGCACACTTCAAAGCGAGTCTAGGAGAAGCCAAGCTGGTAGCGCAGTACATCCTGGAGTCCACTGTGGCCCACACTGATACCTCTGGCCAGGCTATCTGCATCGCCACGGACATCAGGATGGCCTGGCTTCGGGCTACTAAATTTAACCCCGATGTCCAGGAATGCATATTGGACCTTTCGTTTGACGGTAGCAACCTCTTTCACTCTACCACCAACGAGGAATTAGATAATAAGAACCGCTCGCAAGCTGCGAAGTCTTTATCCTGGCAAAGGGCACACTCGAGACATACACCCAGTCACAACAGAGCTCCAACAGGGGGCGGTCGTTCGGCAGGTTCTGGGGCTTCCAGGAACAAAGGTCTAGACAACCGGACCGCTCACCCAGTTGACACTACTGATGACAACAAAAAGTGGGGGGGGGGGGGTGCGAGGGATTCTTCCAGTCCCCCTCCTCAGCAGCAGCCTCAGATGGAAAGAAAGCATGATGCGTACCTTCGGGTCCACGTGTCGCCAGTGGGGGGCAGGCTTGCCTTCCACATGCAATTTTGGAACCAAAATTTTAGAGACCCCTGGATCCTCTCTGTAGTATCCTCAGAGTACTGCCTACCTGTCCTGTCCTCCTTCCTCCCCTCCCTTCCACTACCACAGATTGGGACAGCAACTCTGTTGGCGGAGATCTGGTCGCTTGTCGAGAGCCAGGCTGTGGAAAAAGTCCCAGCCTCCCAGAGAGGATTGGGCTTTTATTCCAGGATTTTCACCATACAAAAAAAGAACCAAGCTGGCCTGAGAGTTGTTGGACCTATCCACCCTCAACCTCTCCCATCCTCTTCAGAAATTCAAGATGGTTACACCAGCACTCATTGCAGAGACACTAGACAAGGGAGACTGGATGTGCTCCCTGGATCGGAAGGACACATATCTACACGTCACGATTTGTCAGCCACATTGCTCCTTCCTGCACTTCAGGATAGTGGGCTGCCATTTCCAGTACAAAGGGCTAGCCTTTGGCTTCAACTCGGCCCGAAGGTATTTACCAGACTCATGAATGCAGTGGCAGGCCTCCTCAGGGCCCAAGGTCACCACGTCTTCCCCGTACCAGGACGACTGGCTCGTCAAGGCGAGATCTCCGGAGGCAGTTATCCACACTTCCTCTGCATTTATGAACACACTCCACGAACTGGGGTTTACCATCGACCTCAAGAAGTCTCCGCTGCAGCCCATGCAGTGCCTCCCCTTCCTGGCTCTCATCTGGGATACAAGCTCCAAGAATGTCTTTCCCTCGGAGGACAAGTTTGCAGCCATCAAGAGGGCCACTACGAACTTCCTTACCAGAGCAGTGACCTCGGCCTGGTGGTACCACCACTTACTGGGTATCATGCCAGCGGTCCTTCTGGCTGTGCCACACACGAGACTCGGGATGAGGAGGCTACAGCTGCACTTTGCACCCTCATGGAATCATGAGAGTGGCTCCCAAGCGGAGCATATCAGCATACCTCCATCTCTCCACTCTGACCTCATTTGGTGGGGCAGGGACTGCAACCTGCGGACAGGCAAGCCCTTCCAGCAGACATCTCCGCTGGTCACCATCACTACGGACTCCCCCCTAGAAAGCTGGGGAGCCACTCTGGACAGCCACAGCATCCATGGAGTCTGTACCCGGCAGGAGCAGTAGTCGCACATCAACTGGTTGGAACTCGGGGCCATCTGGTCTTCTGCTCATTTTTCAACTCCACCAGCATGTGCTATGTCAACAAGCAGGGTGGTTGCAGGTCCCCTCCACTGTGCACCCTAGCGATCAGCATGTGGGAATGGACCCTGGAGAACCACATCTACCTCCCGGGGGAGGCCAACTTGGAAGCGAACAGGCCCAGCAGACCTGGAGCGGACAATTACGAATGGCAATTGAACAACCAGTTGCTCATGGAGGTCTTTAGCAGATGGGGGGCACCCTCGAGTGGATCTTTTTGCTTCCTGGAAAAACAGGAAGTATCATCGGTTTGTGTCTTGGCAGGGACTGGACCCTGGCTACCTGGGCGATGCATTACAGAGTCGGTGGGAATGCATGACAGCGTATGACTTTAATCCCGGACCCTTGATCCACAGGGTAATCCGCAAAATAAAGGAAGCATGTCACTTCAGTGTCATTCTGATAGCACCGTGGTGGCTGGCGAGACCGTGGTTCTCCGAACTGCTCAGCCTCACAGACAGGCCACCCATTCACCTTCCGCTGGGTGCAGCCCATCTCTTGTCCCAGCATCGGGGCAGGGTCATCCACCCTACTCCAGAGAAGTTGGCCCTCGCAGCGTGGTTCCTGAGCAGGTCACCCTGAGGCACCTGAGCCTCTCTCAGGCTAACTTGAAGATCATTCAGGGTGCCAGGAGCAAGGCTACCAGGAGCCAGTACAAGAGTAAATGGACTAGGTTCAGTCATTGGGCAGGCTCTAAGAGATCGACCACCTTTCGTGCACACTGAATGTCGTACTCGCCTTCTGGGTACACCTCGTGCATTCAGGTGTACAGGTAGACAAATGTTGCACCTATCTGCCAGCCATAGGGGCCTACAGAAATTCGGAGCAGGAACTCTTCTCATCTTCCAACCCGATAGTCAAGAAGCATCTGGCGGGCTTGGCCAGGCTCTACCCACCCATCAAGAGTCCACACCCTGTGTGGGACATCAATGTGGTGTTGGGCGCCTTGGCGCACAAACCCTTTGAGCCAATGGCGTCTGCGGACATCAGGCTGGTCACCATTAAGACAGCTTTGTTAGTGTGACTCACCTCCGCTCGTAGACTCAGCGAGATCTAGGCTCTGATGGCATCAGAACCCTATACCACTTTCCACAGGGATATGGTTGTCCTGCGGACTCACCCTATGTTTCTACCTAAGGTACCCTCCACTTTCCATCTAAAAAAGGAAATAGTCTTACCTACGTTCCTCGCTGATCAAGGCTCAGAGTCTTGCACTGTCTGGATGTCAGGTGTGCTCTGAACTTCTATCTGATATGATATATGATATAATTGATTATTTATAACGCTCTTAATACCCAGAGGTTTCCAAGCACGGACCCAGGGATTGAACCCGTGGTGCTCCGTGTCGTCTTGCTTCCAAGGCGAGCATGTTACCTTTTGAGCTATCCTCCTGGGACTGGACAGCCCCAAGGTCTTCCGCAAGTCGGGTGCACTTTTTGTCACCTTTCGGGGCGCCAAACCGGCTATCGAGCATCCAAAGCATCTATTGCACAGTGGATAGTTGCGGCCATCACAGAGGCCTATGAGGGGCAGCACAAGCCGCTGCCAGCTAACATGCATGCTCACGTTGTCATAGCCAAGGCCACCGCATTCCAGCCGCAGATTCCATTGCAAGTCATATGCAGGGCGGCCACATTGGCCACCTCTTCGGTTTTCTGTAAGCATCACTGTTTGGACGCACCTCCAAGTCAGATGCGACCTTCGGACAGGCGGTTCTAAGTAACTTATTTGCTTAAGGAGCACCTCCACCCTGGTGCTACATTCAGTTGTAATCGCCCATGCAGTATGGAGGAAAGGGGATGGGACGTAAGAGTAATTACAAGTTACACATCGTAGTGACTAACGTACTCTTAGTCCTTTCATCCATACATCCCACCACCCCTAATACTGGTGTCATAAGGCAATGTTAAATATTGTTGATGCGTCAATGGGGACTGAGGGTCTGAGGTGTGGTGTCAGTGGGAGGAGTCAGTGTAGCGCATGCTCCCAGGGCCGCACCCCCACGCGCCTCTAAATTTAAAGGGGAAGGTTTTTTTCTGGTGAAAAAGTTTCTCTCCCGTCCCTAGGAAGGTAAGCCCCATGTAGTATGGAGTAAGTTAGTCACTACGGTAACATATAATATCGGCAAGACTGGTTGGCATCACTAGACTTTCAGGATGCCTCCTTCCATGTGTCCATTCATCTGAAGCACAGGAAGTTCCTGAGGTTCATTGAGGGCCAACATCACTACCAGTTCAGTCCAGTCCTGCATTCAGTCTTTGTTCGGTACCCAGGGTTTTCACCACGCTGCAGGGTTTTCACCAAGTGGTAGTAGCTAGTCCAGGAGGTAGGGCATGCCTGTCTTTTTCAACCTGGACTGGCTCATCTGAGCATGCGCCCCAGACCAGACGTTGGCACTTTGAAGACCTTGGCACAGTTTCGGCTTTTACCTTCATTTCAACAAATCGTGTTTCACTGTCCTAGTCCTTCAAGTTTATCGGGCGGTCTTGGACACTCACCTGGAATTTCTGCCCGATGACCGTGTTAAACGTCTCAGATGGTACATGTACTCCAATCCCAGGGAGAAGTTCCTGTCTCAGCCTTTCTATGTCTGCTTGGTTTCTTGGCCTCCTACGTTCTGGTGGTTCCGGAGGCCCGGCTACACATTAGTTTGCTTCAGTGGCTGCTTTGTTGCCAGTGGTTGCAGTTTCAGAGCAGGTGTTGAATCTAATTTCTCGAGACCTTGCTTGGTCGTCCCTGAGGGGCAACTAATGCATTTTTCCCCCTCATCTCTGTCCCCTGGTGACAGTAGTTATAGATACGTCCCTGATAGGTTTGGGCGCTCACCTGTTGGGCCTGACTCAGACTCTGGAGTTAAAGGCCGAGCAGGCTGACCCTGGTCGCCTTACTCCCCTCTGTGAAGGTAAATGTGTTCTGATACTTAAAGACAGTAATTGTCATGATCTCTGCTTCCAAAAGATCAGGACTTGCCCGACTCCCTTGGAAGCAGACCCATAACCCCGGTTCCGAGTGCCAGCCAGTCCCAATTGGGACCTTTTGGACCCTGTCCTGGCGCCAGCGGCACCAGGCTCATAAAGATGCCCAGTCCCAGCGCTGGAAGCGCCGGGCTCATAATGCTTGGGTGGACTTACCTGCAGCAGACCATGCTGCTTACTTACCTGCCAGTTGAATCCCTGATCCGCTTCTGTTTGGGACTACTTTTCCTGTTGGGTGGGGCAGGAGCCACTCCCTAGGTTCAGAACACTGGAACTCTTCTGGAAAGCAGGAACTCTTTTCTTACCTAGGCATGGCTGTGGAAGGAGACACCTAAGCACTACAGGAGGCTATTTAAACCACATCCGATGGATGAATCTTGCTTTGCGTTATTCTGCATTCTCTGCAGCAGAACGCTCATCGTGTCTTCTGCTTCTGATCCTGGGCCTAAGGGAACAAAGGCTTACCATCCTGGAATCCAGTCTTCAGCAGCACCTGTAAAGACAAAGAAAGAACAGGTTAGCACTACGGTCTTCAGTGGCAGCTCATCTCTTACCTGGTCCATCGGCTGTCACCAACGCCTCGAGCTGCATTCCGGCATCTGAAAGACAAAGGCTTACCTACTCTTCGCATGCTCCGGAGGTCTTCGCACTGCATTCCGGCATCTGAAAGACAAAAGCTTACCAGCTCTTCGCACGCTCCGGAGGCCTTCGGCGCTGCATCCCGCATCTGAAAGACAAAAGAAGGTGCGTTTAAAGACATTGGGCAACTTTATTACTCACGTGCCATTACTCCTTCCCACGCCGAATCCAGTGGGTATTCCAGCACCCTTCAGCTTCTCTAAAGCTCCGAACTTGTACCTGCAAGATAAAAGGGACAGTTAGTGCGCATCGTGAAGCAGGCTACAAGCGCTTACTTACGTGCTTCCAGGCGCTTCTATTCCTCACGCGGGTTCGATCCTCAACTCTCATCAGCCCGCCATCTGCCATCGCCGGAACCCTGCAAAACAAGAGATATCATTACAAAAGACTTTTAAGACATTTGAAGTGCCCAGAACTTACCGTTCGTGCAGTTAACGACGGACAGCAGTCCTCTGAGGTCAAGAGGCCTGCACCCTTATCCAGTGAAGAAGCTGGTTACGGCACCCTGCCCCGAGGCAGATGGAGAGCTCGGCGTTCACTTACCTAAGGTGAGGGTGTTAACCTTTGGGGTTCTACAGGAGAAGAGAAAGGGAAGAGGAGAGACACCCAATAACCACAGTTCATTAATCCCATATTTTCTATCTGCAGACATCTTACTCTTCGAGTCAGACATACAGTGCACAGAGGTCCAGCCCAAAGAGCCAACCGTGTGTTACACATCACCTTTGAAGATACAGCATTCACCCAGTCAAGACCGGCGCCTCTGCGGGAATCAGGTGAGCGTTACAGTAATGTGACCATGCACTACCTCAACAAGCAAGATGTTGTTGGGTGCGTGCCTTTTTGCAGGGTAGCAATACGTCTTTGGTTCTGGGCTCTGGAGAACAGTCTCTCTCAGGCGGCTGTTCATCTTGCAGGGAGGGAGACTGTCGCAGTGGATGCCTGGATCAGACAGACCTTGGTGTCCCATGAGTGGGAAATCTGCCAGGAAGATCTAAAGATTCTCTCACTGGGGGACTCTGCAAGTGGATCTTTTCGCTTCCAGTGTGAACAGGAAGTGAGAGTTGTCTTGCTGCACGGAATTTCCTCGTCTTGGAGCTCTGGGCGGACGCACTTTTGGTCGACTGGGCACCTAATCTCCATAATGCGTTAACTGCCTATTCCTGTCATTCAGATGGTTCTCCGGAGATTATCCCTGTTCAGGACCACATTGATTCTCATTGCTTCAGACAGGGCCAGGAGAACGTGGTACTTTGAGTCGCAGGACATTTCCATCTGTCCTCCCTAGCGCCTTCCGGGGAGAGTGGATCTGCTTTGCTAGTTCGAAGTGCACGTCCTCTACCCCCAAAAGCCTGAACATTCATGCTTGGGTACTGAGAGGCTGAGTGGGATTTGTCAGATGGCGTCCTGGATGTATTGCATTCAGCCCGTAGACCTGCTACTAAGTAAGTGTATGCTTGTAGATGGTGTACATGGTGCCAGCAGAAGGAACTGGATCCTATTTCGCTTCCTCTTTCCTCTGTACTGGAGTTTCTACTGTATTTTGCCCTATCAGGCCCACAGATTGGCACTGTGAAGGGGCACGGGTAGTATATCTCAGTAATAACGCGCTCGTCTTGGAAAAAAGACAACAGAGAACACAGGTTTGAATCGGGTGTCTGCGCTTAGAAACCTCTTCGGTATTAAGCGCTTTATAACTAACCAATTATTAATTATTATACACCTAGCTGGTATATCATTTTTTTCCCTTCAAAATCCCCATAGTTAAGCAGTTCTTACCCTGTTTGTGCATTCAGTTTCCTACACACCAATTTGTGATCCCAACGTGGGATTTTAAGTTGGTGTTCACGTTTATTATGGATCCTTCGTTTGAGAGCCTACATTCTTGTTCTGTTAGACTGGTCACCCTTAAGGTGAATCTCCTGGCTGGCATCACTTCCGCTAGACTGCTAAGCGGGCTTCAAGCATTTTCAGTTAAACCTCCTGATTTGCTTTTCTCCAAAGAGATGATTAAGTTGAGGGTGAGACCCTCCATTCTTTCGAAGGCAGTCTCTGAGTTTCATCTTTGTCAGCAGATCCCCCTTCATGTGTGTTTTATTCCGCCATTCCAAGGCAGAGGAACAATTCAGTAGACTGGACCCAGTTCGGGCCCTCGGATACTATGTTTCTCGGACTAAGGAGGTCATGAAAGATTGCAAGCTTTTTGTGGGTTATACTGATGTATGTGCTGGCCGGGCTGTGACCAAACAGACCCTGTCGAGGTGGATCATTCTATGCATTTGAGAATGCTGATCTGGCGGTTAAGGATGTGCCTAAAGGTCTCGGAGCTCATTCTACCAGGGGACTGCCTGCCAGCTCTGCCCCGCAGAGAGGAGTCCCTGTACTAGATATTTGCCAGGTGGTTACGTGGGCATCGCTGCACACGGTCCGCAAACATTACTGCCTGGATTCAAACCTGGACAAGACGCTTGCTTTGGGAGGATGGTCTGCCAGAGTATTGTGATATGAAGGTTGTGTTCTTGTTCTCCTCCCTCCTCTAGATCAATGTTCTGCTATGGGAGTCTATCACCGATGACCAATCCGTGGGAGGAAGGAATCCATTATAAGAAATCATAACTATTTTTCTGTAATGTTCTTTCTGATGGATGTTTCTCCCATGGATTCCTCATCACCCTCCCAACTTGCCCCACTTGGCGGACGGCCCGTACACCATTCGGTTCCGTAGTCCCTTGGCGGCAAAGTGCTAGTGAAAGATTGGAACTGAAGTCATGTGATGGAATGGCTGGATGTGTACTTGCCACAATGTCTTGTCCGGTCTGGAGCACGTAGCGGTATAAGGCAGAGCCATGCCCCGCCCTCTACTGGCAGGAAGGGTTCCAAAGATCTGCTGCACTGCGGATAGGATTATTATAGATGAGGAATCTGTGGGAGGAACATCCAGCAGAAAGAACATTACCGGGAGCTAAGGAATTTGTTTAAGTTTTAGTTTTGTTTCTTGTAATTCTTTCAAGTTGCTATACTTTGATATATGGTTTTGTTTGTCCTTAGATTTAAGGATTAGTTATATTTCTCCAGCATGGGGTCTGGCATGGATTCACATGCTAATTCATATTCCCCGTTGTCTGTCTGGGAATCCTCGGTAAAAGAAAACCCTTTCACTTAAAACTGTATTTCCCTTCTAAACCAATCACTGTCCTTTGGGTCATATTGCCCCATCCAATGACGGTCATCTCCCTAAGCCCTGCCTCTGGCAGCAGTCTTCAGATTTTTACTGCACTCTTCAATGTTGGGAGACCTCGAGTTGTTCGGCAAGCTATTTGTACGTTTTTTTCCATGTTTTTTTAAGAAAAGTACAATTTTTGTTTCCACAGAGCCTGTGTGGTCTTTCCTCATCGGCCGGCAACATAGACCCGTTGCCGGTGTAGTTTTGCGCCCCTCTAGGGCGACGATTCATCAATGTTTCTGGAAGGCCATCTTGGGCATATGGAGAAAAAAGGTGGGAAGGACCCTTTTCAGGCCCTGCACCAAATGCAGGCTGCGCAATGTCTTTGTAGAGGACAAACCTCTACAATGTCTTTACTGCCTACACACGGACCACAACGAGGATGGGTGCGAGATATGCCTGGGGTTCTCCAAGAAGACAAAGAAAGTCGGGCATAGCAGGCTGGCGGCATGGCTCAATTCAAGCAAGACCTCTTACTCGTGCTCCGAGCAGGGTCATGCCTCACCCAGGTCCGAAGAGCGGTCTCCCTCTGGGAAGAGATGAAAGCACTTTGAGGCTGCCCCATCTGTGGGTGTCCAAGATAAGGCTAAGAACTGCAAGTCTGACTCCACCGGGTTCGCCACTGATGCTGGTCCCAGGTTGGATAGGCAGCGATCACCGTCCAGCTCCATAGCCAGCCTGCCATCAAATTCCTCTTCAAAGAGGAGGTCGTCCACCCCGGCCAAGTTTGGGAGAAATCAGAAAAGCCTAGGCCGGAGGAAGAGAAGAGGGCTGCGCAGCCCAAGCAGGATCAACCGGCGCAGCCAAAGTCCTCGTCGACTACTTCGTTGACACCTACTGGGACGACCACAGCGGCGTTGGGTGCAAATCCAAGGGTGGCTCCTACGGCGCAAAGGGTATCCCTGCCTCCAAGGCGTGACACGGTCGCTGAGGCAGCAACGAAACCTGCAAGCACCCCTGGTGGCAGGGAGGGTTTGAGGGGGCAGGGGGGACTAGACACAGATCCCACTTCAAAACCCTAAGGGAGGAAAATGGGGGGGCGAGAAGGCCACAAAACAGCCCTCCAAGGTTGGCGTTGAACTGATGGACATCTCATCCACGGACGACGACCGAGAGTTTGTCCATACGGTCCACATTGATGGCGGCGCAGGGCCTAGCGCTCCATCAGTCTCTCCGTAGCTAAGGGAGATATCCATAGACATTCTGTTGATTCTCCACACCCTAGTGACATAGATCCAGCAGAGGTTGCCCCTAGCACCGACACCTGTGGTGCTGCAGGCCCCTGATCAGCCTCTGCGTAAGACTAGAAAGCAGCATTCGATGCTTCCACATCAGCCTCCACCACCACGTGGGGCCCCGACTCCACCAGCGGACCCAGATACGCACACAGACACTGGTACGGAGACAGCCACGTAAACAGACAAAGATGAGTATTTTGGCCCGGCAGACAATGAATCACCACACCTGGACGCTCCTCATAGTCTCTCCACCAGACAAGGTGGGATCATTCCACTCGAACTCCAGGGCCTCCGAGCTGTTCCAGCTGATGCCCTAGGAAACCAAGAAAGAGGGCTTCTTGTATCGGCGACTAGAGTCCAAGAGGAAGATTATCATGGCAGTACCCTTTCTGGATGACATTTAGGAGCAAGGCCTAGCCCTCATGAAGAACCTGTGCACGGCTCCAACCAAGCGAGACCGGTTGGAGAAGAAATATAGGATGCCTGACTCTGTGCCCAAGTGCTTGCCATGATTCCTGCAAAGTAGCACAGTTCCCATTCAAAAATACCAGGGAAGCAAGAAACTTCATATCAGTCAGTGGGTCAACAGTGGCTTCAAGTCTGTCACAAATGGCATTTGTCTTATAACAGCATTGCACCCATAGACTCACATAGCGCTTACATTTGTCTTTTCCTACACTCAACATGACTGCCACCAAGTCCATTGTTAACTCACAGCACATACTACACCTGTGGCAGAGGGAGCTACTTGAGCCCTGCCTCCGCTGGAGCGCTCGCTTTGCGTCTTCTCTGCTGACAGCGGGATATGCTACCAGCGATCTCCTGACCGAACCTGTCTTAGGAAAACAATAGTTTGATATTCGTTTCCACAGAAAATCAACAGAATTCCATTGTTGTGATAAAGATTTACCGAACCAAAGTATTTCGGAAGCTTTTCCTCAGTCACCAGTTTATTTCATAGACTCCACATCTTCTGTCCGTTCTGCCGCAGCATCTGCGTCACCGCAGTCTTCGTTGGCGGTCGCAGTGCCTTCATTCAAACGTTTTCCTCAGCAGTCTTCACATCGCCTGAAGGTATTTCATCTACGACTTTCTGAAAACCTGCAAAACAAAAGGTATTTTTTTGTTTAATTAATGAACTAGTGAAATAAGAAAGAAGACATTTTACATATGTTACTGCAATGGCCACAGGCCCCAGAACACAAAAACCACATCACCTAGTGATGGGGTCAATGGGTCACTTGACTCCCTTTTGGGACCCATAAACACAGGGGACCTGGCTGGACTCCGTCCTGGCCAGGCTCATATAGAGATGTGAGTAGGAACACATCATTTCAGTGCATGAGTGCTTTTATTTTACAAGGACTTTCCAGGAGCTGAAAGCCCTTATTCCAGAGGACCATCCTCATGTGCTGACTCAACGGGTGTGGCTCCCTAGGCCTGGTCTTCATGTGCTGACTCATCAGGTGTGGCAGGCAGGCTGAACCTGGTGGGCGTGGCTTTAGAATCTCAGCTATATAAGCTGCTCCATCCTCAAGGCTGGTGCTTCGCATTACTGTGCATTTGCGGGCAACGTGACACTCATCGCCGCTTGGACCAGTTTACTTACCTTTGAAACCAGGCGTTCTCCTGCATACTCACCTCCCAGGAAACCAGTGCTTCATCGCTTCATCTGCAGACTCATCTCCTGACATCCAGTGATCTTGATCCCAACGCCGCAGCACAGCGCTCTGCATCCACGATCTCGGACCTTGTCAAGAAGAAAGGCAAGGTTAGAACATCCGTCCTAGGGCCGCGCCGGATTTGAACCTCGCATGCCCCCTATTTAACTTAGCAGCTACTGTACCGCTGCAGCTTCGTTCCTCGTTCGCTGCCGCCTCGATCTGCGCAGCTTCTGCCAGGCCGGCAACATCACCTGCAAGGGAAGAAAGCAAAAGAGCAAACATGAAAAGCGGAACGGACAGCAATACAAGACCACAAACTTTACAATACAACAAAAAACAGACGAGGAAAGACAAAGGCAAACGGGAACACTTAACTGAAGTATAGTGGCCTAGTCGCAGCAGTGCTGGACTACCACGTGCAAGGGACCAGTGAAGGAGCTTGGTCCAGAACATATAAGCGCCCCTGCCAGAAGCAGCAGGACGGCGTGCTCGCCAAAATGATCAACAGGTGAGCTTTCCAGGTACAGCACATCCCCTGGGTACCACGTTTTTGGGAGAAGGGGTCTGGAAGGGGATCAGGCGCACAAGCTGACATACTCGCACCCCCTATTCTCCACGCAGGAGCAGTTTCAAGCAGCATCACCTATTGCCACCAGTCACCACATAAGCACTGAGGGTGAAGTCGGACCGAGCGACCACACCCCCTGAAGAACTGCAACTGTGCCCCAACGCCTCTGCAGAGACCAGGTGAGCGTAACAGTTGTTTACCTGAAGTCCCAGCAAGTTTTTTTTCTTCGTTTGGTTTACCACGCTCATCTCTGGAAGCTGCTATTATTCCGTTAAGACAAACCTACTTTTTTTTTTAAACGTTTCCACATACCGAGTATAGTCGCAGCCATACAGCAGCATCTACCCTTTTCTGAGAACCTGCAAAATAAAAGGTCATTTTTAGAAAGAGAGATCTCCAACGTAGGGACAGTTCAGAATCTGACAAACTATATATTTCTCACCATAAACTCACCCAAGATAACTCAAAGAATAGTAAAGGACATTATTCTAACAAGAACCTTTTAAAACACTGCAGCCTCTCAAGTTAACAGTTTTCAAACCAACACGCCCCTGTAGAATACAGGATGGAGAGCTCACAAAACATAAGCACAGGTGAGAAGGGAGGGATTTTATCAAAAGCACACTGCAATACAGTGTTTTCACGCAAATAGAAATTACAACAGTTCTATGGTTATAATTGTTGTTTTCACAGAATAAGAGCCCAGATAACAGATCCTCTAGCTGAGAAGGCATTACGCTCCCGTGCAGTCCCAGGTAAGAGTTATAGTGCTTGAGGTCACAACAGTCACCGGACTCTGTAGTGTCGGCTGCTGCAAGGAAATGTTCGTCTAACCAGTCTTCTTCATCATCAGTTTCCCCGGACAACAAGAGGAAGAAGATTGATGCCATGGTGAAGTAATTTACACGGCGGCATCCACGATCAGGGCGGCTAATGCTCTGGCTATCTTGGCCAACTACGACCGGGAGCTTGGGTACTAGTTGGGCCCGAACCTGGAATTCTTCTCCGACAAGAAAATGGAAGCTCTCGCCGTCCTTCAGGAAGGGGAGGTGGCGTTGGACCATGCCATTATAGTGGCAGTGGACAGCACTGACACAGGTTTCTGGTAGATGAGAAACAGTCTGCCTTCGTCAGCAGGGAGGGTTGAAGGCCACAAACCTTCGTCAGGACGTTCATGAGAAGGTGCTGGACATTCCCTTCAGAGACAATCTGTTCGGGAAGGCGGGTGACTAATTCCTTCAAGCCATAAAGACAGATACAGAGACAGCACGTTCCCATGGCTCTCTTCAGCAGCATCGCCTGTCTTTTCACTCCTCCAGGGGAAAATCAAGCAGGTCATCCCAGGGTTTCTCCACATCATACAGGCAACCTCCCCGATCCTCCATGCGGGAAGCCTACAGGGGTTGCTCCTAGGCCTACGGTAGCGGTCAGCGTTGCTGTCACCTGCAGGGCCCTGGGACTCAAGCAAGCATGAAACGTCCAAGACGCGAAGCCCCTACTCATGCCCCACAGTGGGAGGCCGGCTGACTAGATTTGTCTGCGAGTGGAATAAGATCACTGACAGATGGTGCTGGATGCTCTCACCCAGGGACACACATTGGCGTTCCAACGCAGGTGCCCACGTGTTCCACTGATTCTCCATCAGGAGCTTCACATCCATCAGATCCTGGAAGAAGTGCGAGCCATGTTACGGAAATGGGTGATAGAGCGTGTTCCCCAACTGCTGCGGGGCTCCAGAGTCTATTACAGATACTTTCTGGTAATCAAGAGGCCAGGGGGTTGGAAACCAATCCTGGACCTGTGCCATCTGAGCAATGAAGTCTCAAACATTCAGGATGGTCACGTTGCAGCATGTGCTCGGCCAACTGGAGAAAGGGGATTTCTTGACCTTGTTGGACCTAGAGGACACGTACATCCATTTCCTCATCCACAGGAAACATCGAAAGTTCCTACAGTTCGTGGTGCAAAGTCAAAACTACCAGTTCAAGACCCTACTATTCTGCTTGAAATGGGCTCCAAGAATGTTTACAAAATGCCTTGCCCCATTGGCTGCCCATCTGCAGGGCATACACGTATACCTGTACCTGGACGATTGGCTGATACATGCCCGCTCTCGGGAACTCACCTAAGAGCACAAGAAGGGGACCGTCCGACTACTGACGGAGCTGGGATTCTCTGTAAACTATCCGAAGTCCTGCTTAACGCCATTGCAGAATGCACTTTTCCTCAGTGCCAAACTCACCAGAGTGGCTTGCCTAGAGCCACCCTCGGAGGAGAGGCTAGCAGCCATTCAATGGAAGGTGCAGCGGCTGTCATCAGTGAAGACAGCCACAGTACCGGCCACCAACTCATTGCTGGACATAATGTCCTGCATCTACCTAGTCAGTCTCTGCAGGTTGCAGATGCGACCCCTACATGAATTCTTGGATGCACGTTGGATACAAGTGTTGGGTGTTTTGCAGACAATACCCCTCAATGAGGAGTTCTGGCGGGCGATAGAGTGGTTGGGGGTGGTCCGCTCCCACACCGCCCAGAGGATAGGATTTCAAACCCCTCAATATCAGGAGTGTGGGCTACATTGACCCACTCGGCAGAATTCCCATCCATAACCAACATCAAAATGGCTGCGCTGGCTCCTTGAAGCACCATTCCATCAAAAACTGCATTTGGCAGCGACAAAAGGATGGCGGCACCATCTTGCCCAACACCTACTGGGCGAGTTGGTACAGGGAGCGCACTGAGGAAAGTGCGCACCAAAAGAAGCAAATTGAAAAAGACAGCGCTGCTCAGCTGCTTGCAAAAAGTTCCCAATGAAAAGGGAATATTTTACACTAAAAAGGATGCTGCCCTGACGCTATTTTCATCTATTCCCCATCACATTGCTGTTATCAATAAGGCCCTTCCATGCCTATCCATATCCATATTGTGCGAGAGCTTTATCCTTGCATGACAGGCTATGTCAAGCCAAATCTGGACTGAAATAAAAAACTTCACGTTCAGCCGTGCGAGAAAACTCTTAACTTTTGGGTTACAAAATGTCAAAATCAAGGCTTCAAAGAAATCCTAGCTCTATGGGCATATGTCAATTTCAGTGAACCTGTGGCTTTAAGAAACTGCTAGATAAAAGAAACTGAATAGGGCTGCAAAACAATATTGGGAAGCCAGATGGAAGAGTAAAACTGAATTTTAAAGGGAAATCCTAGCATCTTTCACCATGTGTCAAAATGGCCTTTTGCAAACCAAAAGTAAATGCCTGTTTTAAAAGTACAATGTTGAATAAAAACGTTTCTTTGCCTAGCAATGTAAAGGGGGTTTTGCTGGGGAACAGATATGGGATTTTTATTCAACAGGCTTGTTTTTGATTCAGAACAACATTTTTAAAAAAAGGAATTCATATGCGTTGGCTGGATTTTGCAAGCTCTAGAACCGGTCTTTCTGCTGGCTAAACAGGCCTTCCCCCCTAAAGGAGCCACCAGAAACTTCTGGGACACATAAGTGATCATTGAAAACTTTGAATAGGACCAGAAGGCTGCATACCACATGCCAATCAGACTTTGGTCTGTGCCCCAGGCTGAGACAATAGAATCTGGGACACCAACCTGTAAAGTGAGGAAGTGGCAATAAACATTCAATGAAACTGGGAAACCCCCCAGAGCCACCCTGGGCTGAAATGACAGTTGGTGGTAGCTGAGAAAAAAAAGGGGCCAAGTCAAGGACAAAGGCCAGCCCCTTTTGTTTCAAAAGACAATTTTGATTAAGAAACTTTTAAGACTTATCTTTGCTACAGGACTTTGCAGGAACGTAAAAAGTTAAGTCTAAATGTAATTTTGTGGCTTTTATTTAAGACGTAGCCTTCACTGCCATATTGGGAACATACATGGCAGAGAATTGCATATTCTAAGGAAAGTGTACATGATGCCACTTTGAAATTCAATACTGATATGCCTATAAAGTTATAGCATTTTAGGCTGAATATTTCTCACTGAAAATGACAAAAAATTGTTAAGCGGACGAAACAAAGCCTTACAAACTGGAGAGCTGGACTGGCACGCTCTGCATAAAATATGTAATCTGTCCATGCGATTTGTTAAAGTGCCACAACTGTACAAATGTGTACATTATGTTAAGACTGACTTTTGGCAAAAAGGTCTGCAGGAAGGCTTTGCACGTCATAAAGTCCAACTCCATAAACTGAGTCACTTCCTAGAGGAGGCAAACATTGGTTGCCCTATCCAGGTTGTGGGGTAGTCCTTGCTTAGCTCTGCCCACCAATAATTCTATGATGTCAGTGCCTTATAAATAAGGGTGGCTGACAGAACTCTAGACACACTCTCCTGAATTTCCAGCGCTGCGTTCCTGATCTTCTACATTCATCTTGCCAGATTCTGCTGCAAGGCTAAAGCATAGCTGACCCTAGCTCAGCAAGGCCTTGATCTAAAAACCCCACTAACCAAGGGGAAACACTGTGGTATCCTTATGGGGAGCATCCTGTGACCAGACCAGCTTTTTGCCCGCTAGCTGCATGCCCGCTGTACCTCTGCCATTCAGCTGTACTTGCTATCTAGTAACCAAACCGGCCCAGCTGTTCAGCTAGGAGAGTCTGCCACTATCTGGTGGCCCGAGCCGTGGAGTGACCAGAACCGGTTGACTGTCCAAAATCAAAAACTCAAGTGTGGACTATGAGTATTTCCCCATCCCATAGAAACACATGGCCTACCCCATCTTGACCCTTTTGTCTTTGTTCCGCTCTCTAAGAAGCCCTATCCATGCCTTGGTAATGTGTCCTACTGTCAGAATTCTCTGTGCATCTTGTCCGTTATTTCCTAGTGTTAGCGCCATTCTTTCTTCCACCCCATCTTGTAACCCCTGAGCAATATTTTTAATAATTTAATTAATTTCCACATAAAGAGACACGCAGCGTGGAGCGGGTTAATGCAGCCAACTTAACCTTTTTTGTGGGTAGCGCTACCTTCTTGATAAACTAGTATAAGTAAACTTTTCCTTTTCTTCCAACCCAACTTTTTTTAACTGCTTTATTTTCCTAAAATAGAACCTCATTCCACCTTGACAATCTCATTAAATTCTTTGGCTATAGCTATCCTTTCACTTCTATATTGTCCCTGTGATATGCCTACATTCCCCAGCCCAAAATCTGCATTCCGATTCTCTTTTTCACCCGTTTAAAAAAAAAAAACAACTTTTTGACATTTAAAACTGCAAATGTGTAAAATGCAACTTTTCCATGTGTGATTTGACTGCACCGTGTTTTCAATTTCAACCTGCTTTGTGAACTTTATGCCTTCGTGATACCTTACCTTATAGTTGCTAGTGATATGGCATCCCTGAGACTGTGAGAAAACATATGTACATCATTATTTAATTACACATATAATTAATTATTTGTTAAATCAGAGTGTCATTGCAAAAGGTTTAAAATCCGTTTTTGTCTCTTTTTGTGAGGGAAGGTCAACTTTTGGTTCTGCCTCATATTCCTGACTAACTGCTGCTTCTTTCTGTCCACTCAGAATTCAAGTAATTGTGGGTTGAGGTAACATTTCATGGGGAAGCCTTAACTTGAGTGCTATCTACCCTAATTGAAAAAGTGCTCCTATTGATTTGTGCTTTGAATATGTTCTTGTAGAAGGTTACCCAAGTGTATTTCAGTGGTTTTCATTGTAATTATCACCTCATTGGTGATCGCTGCCCAATATTAAAATTGTATGATTTCCTATGAATTTTAAAATAAATATCGCATTCCCACCAACCACCCTGGTTCATGGTCCATTGTGACCCAGGGTGTTTGTAAAGGGGGGTGTGAGACAGGCTGTGTGCCATCTCAAATTGAATTCGTAGAAAATAAAGAGAATGCATTCCAATTGTGTGCTACATCCTAGGCCAAGACCAACGTGAGTCGCCCGATTGAAATCCTTAACAGGAGACGGTCACCACGGACGGCTCACTGGAAGGTTGGAAGGCTCACACCGGGTGTCTACACGCCAGAGGTCTGTGGCTTCCAGAGGAGAAGCATCTGCACATCAACATTCTGAAGCTACGGGAAGTGTTCTGGGCCCTCAAGTCTTTCCTACCGTCTCTGAAGGGCAAGGTGGTGAGGATCTCCACGGATGACAACACCACCACCATGTCTACTTCAGGAAGCAAGTGGGCACTCACCCCAGCACTCTCAGGACTTGTGGCACTGAGACATCGGACAGGAGTTGTTCCTCGTCCCTTGCCAGCTGGCAGGTGTCAAGAACACCATCGCAGACTCCCTCAGCAGTGAACTGCGCTCCAGCCACGAGTGGGAACTTTGTCAGGATCAGATGGGACCGCCTGTTAGTGAAATGGGGCAGACACTTGATTAATCGTTTTGCCACGGCTGCAAACTCCAAATGCCAGGAGTTTGCCCGCAGATTCCACCAACCGAGGATCTTGGGAGACATGTTCTCCTTCTTGTGGTAAGGTCTGTTTCTATATGCTTTTCCCACTTTTCCTCGCCTGCTACCGGTCATCAACACACTCGGACAGTGTCTATGCAAGAGGATACTCTTCGCCCTGGTGTGGCAGAGGCAAATTTGGTATTCAGACCGACTCGGCCTATTGGTGTGCCTCCAGTCAAGTTGCTGATACTTCTGGATCTGCTCACCAGAGAGGGAGGCACAATCTTTCATCACGACCCAGGATCGCTGAGCCTGAGGGCATGGCTCCTGCATCCTTAGAGTTTGGAGGTTGAGTTGCTAGTGGACTGCAGGTAAGTACTCGCCAAAGCCAGGGCGCGTTGTCTGCTCTAAAGTGCTACGGCCATAAGTGGAAGCATTTTGCTATGTGGTGCCGGTCGCAGAAGATTTCACATCTTACTGTTACGGCTCCATAGATTCTTCCATACTTGCCATCTCACGCTACACCAGATCCCCGGGTAGATCCCTCACTCTGTCCGACAGACTTGTCAAGGAGTTCCACAAGGGGCTTTTCCGATCTTTCCCGCCGGGGAAGGTGCCTGCCCTGGCATGGGAACTCAACATGGTCCTGACTAGGCTTATTGGGGCACCTTTCAAACCCATGCATCAAGCCCCACTCAAGTTTCTCTTGTGGAAAACAGTTTACCTTGTGGCCATTACCTCTGCCAGACGTGTGGTGAGATCCAGGCCCTATCCTGCAAGCAACCATATCTGACTCTCCATAAATTGAGGGTTGTACTTCGTGCACATCCCGCTCTCATGCCAAAGGTTCCATTGGAGTTCCTCCTCACAAGCCTTTGGTGTTGTTTTCTTCCCGAAACCTCTGTTGCCCCCTAGAGCGCCTTGCATTCGCTGGACGTTGCTCATGCCTTGAAGTTCTTTGCAACACACACAAAGCATTTTTGGAAGCCTTCTCAATTGTTTGTGAACTTTGGTCCTGTGAGCCATGGGAAGGTCTTGTTCAATCTTCCATTTCAAGGTGGCTCTCCGGCTGCATCATGCACTGCCATCGACTGGCGAACCCCCCCTCTGCCGGGCCGTCCGAGACGAGAGCCCATTCCACCAGAGCAATCGCTGCGACTACGGTGTTCCTTTCTGGGTGCCCCTGCTTGACATCTGCAGGGCTGCAACATGGAGGTCCACGCATACCTTCACAAAGTTCTACTGCGTCAATGGGGATTCCAGGGAGAAGTCCAGAATCGGCCAGGCAGTGCTACGTTCTCTTTTCGCTTGAGGCGAGTCTGTTGCCAGGGTAAGTGTTGGTTGCTTCTGTTGACTTTCCACCTCCCGTGGTTGTGTAATGTGGTACTGTTGTGTATTCGTTATTCATGAGCAGATGAATCCATGCCAGACCCCATGCTGGAGAAGGTTTAAGTTACTTAGTTACTTACTTGTAACTATTGTTCTCCGGCATGGGTCTGGCATGCAAACCCTCCCTCCGGCTCTTCGTCATACTGCCACTTTGCGTGCTTACCAAATATGAAAATGACTGCCAGAGGCTAGGGTTGGGGAGAGGACTTTCATTGGATGTGGCAGGGCAATTATGACCCAGACGACTGTAATCGGTTTAGAGGAGAAATACAGTTTTAAAGTGAAAGTGAAACTGTTTTTTCTTTTACCGAGGATTCCCAGCCTGACTGGGAATATTCATGAGCATGTGAATCCATGCCAGACCCATGCTGGAGAACAATAGTTACAGGTAAGTAACTTAAACATTTTTGGTACCCTTAAAAGTAGGACGAAACCGAGCATAGTACTGGTCACTATTATCAGTTAACTTAAACCCTGTCTATTTGACTACTTTGAGAATAAATAAACATTCAAGAGAAAGAAATTAAATGATGAATCCCTGTTGTGATCTGCTACTACTATTAGGCTTTTTACGTGTAGTACGGTTGCCATTTTGGGGCTCTTTAAGAAACATGACATCAAATAAGACTTTTGGCGCGTACGGGTATGATGACATCATCTGGTCTCATTGTCCATTTGTTTCTTTATTTTTGCTAATAATGTTCCAAATATTTTATAATGCAAATTGATATTATTGTGGTCTATTTAGGTGTATATCACTGTATTGTACAATACATATGTTTATATAGGAACTCATTTGTGCTCCTACTTTTTTGTTATGCATGCAAATGTTATCCATTATATTGTATAGTCTAAATTAAAATATAGTGGTACATTTGAATGCATACCACTGTATTCCTTGTAAATATATTGACAAAGCAACTACTTGGTGCCCCTACGTGCATTTAAGAAATGTATAAAAATTGTTATACAATTCCTCTTTTTTGTCATACTAGGTCTATTAAAATTAAATATATCACAAATATAGGTACACAAATTGTTATATCGCCAAAAAAGAATTCATGCTGTGTGTTTGATTTCATACATGCTGTGCGCAATTCAGAAATGTACCTTGCCTCTACTTGTTTGAGTAGATGGGTATGAACTTAACGATTGCATAACTGCACACAAAATTACTTTAAAAAAAAAGCATACATATGGGAGACTGAGCAAAAAAGCAAAGCAGATTGCTCCTCTAGACATTGATGATTTTTAAATCTGAAAGTGACCCTTTGTTCTTGTTCTGCAAAGTTGAAGTTGAATGCAACATAAAATAACTCTGTACTTAAACACATTTGAAATAAAAAGTCAACGGACCATAGTGAAAAGTAGTTTGACCTGATTTGATGCAGACAGAACCAGCAAATTGACGAGCAAAATAAAGAGGGCACAAATAAACAAAAGCAAAGTATTTACATAAGTATTGCTGCTTGCAAGAAAATATTGGTGAAGAGAATTCAACACACAGCTTTTGGTTCCCATTTGATTCAGGCGTTTCAAGGAGCATGCTCCAATGCTTAACCTATGTGACAGGAATGCCACGCACATTAATTCTTATGTTACTAAGAATTTCTGCGTGTTTTGGACAGATCATGGAGGCACTTCAACCCCCTCTGAATGACATTGAGACATTGCAGCTGTAGCAAAGTAAAATTGTGGCTAAAGTACTGTTGAGATGTGTTGGTGAGCTGGCCATAAAAAATGAGGAATTTGTACAGATGTCTTTCTCGTACAATGTCTTCAATCAGTAAAGATTGTTCAGATTCATTTTTCCCTATTTCTGCATCCTACCTTATAAATATTAAGGAAACCTACCTTTTCAAAATTTTGAAGCCCCTCGTTTACATTTAAAAGTTGCATTAAATACATCTGACCAGTCTTTTTGCCCCTTTGTTGTGCAGAAGTATGCCATGCTTGCACAACTTTGAGGCCCGACCACCCATGCTTATTTACCATTCCTTCGTATAGTGCATGGTCTCAAAATGAGAATCTTTCCTAATGCCTGACGTATATTTGAATTTAACGGGCCACATTGTACAACCCTTAACACTCATTCTTCCAATGACAGTGGTATTAAATAGGCAGTGTTCAAAAATGCATATAAATACTTGGTCCATATACATAGTAAATACATATTTATTTAACGGAGAGTGGACGGATCTTTGAACCGTTAAATGATTTATGTCCATTTTATTCCATAAATAACATTAAAGATTGTGTATTGAAAGTTAGGTCAAAGATTAATTCTGTTCAATGATTTGGTTCCATCTTTGTTTTTTCCTGTAGTGTTGAATTGGAGAAGACGCCACAAAAACATGACCGTGAGGAGCCTAATCTAATTCCACCACAGACCCCTGTTCGGTAAGAGACTGCTAAATTGCTTTCATTGTTTGAAGAACCTGCGGCAGGAAGTGGTGCAGCAGTTGGGATTCTAAATTAGGATTGTTTATAAAAGCATACATTTACAGGAAACATGTGTTCTCTTGCTGATGAGCAAAGGAACAATGGAAGCCTGCCTTGCGGTCCCCAGTCCAACTTAATTTTGTGCACTGTATTGTTGGCTTCTCTTCTGTAATGCCGCACAAGCAAAGCTAAACTGTAAATATTTTGTCAAAAGCAACAATTGCTAATGAGTTTCATTCAAATGACTGCCCAGATCAAGTCATTCTGTTTATAGATGCAGAGATCAACTCCCCCTAGAAAGAGAGGAATCTGTATTGCACTCTGGCATTACATGTTGGGTATCAGAAGGAAAGAGTTTAATAAATACATGCTTATCTGGCAAGATTGGGGGGACATTGGGGGGGTTGGAGCAGATCGGAGGGGGGGGGGGGGGAAGTACTAGCATGCCTGTCTGTTCTTTGACATTAACAGACCTTGTAGATGACACTCCTCTACTAGTGTAAGTTGCAAACAGCGTTTTCAATATTTAGTGTACCCATTTCTGACATGGTATCGCTGGCCTACCTCTGGCGGTATTAAAACAATACAGCTTGTGCAGACCCTGGAACCCTACAAAAAGTTTAAGCAAGGCACATAGGATTCGCTCTAGAGAGGTGTTATTGCTGGAATTGGCTGAAAAATGGGATTTTCAAAAGACTTGTTATATTTGTTTAGTTTTTAGAATTTTTTGTATCCATAGCTACTGTCGTATTGAGGGTGGAAATGGAAGATTTACAATGGGCGCACATACAGACACATAGACCTCCCAGCACTGCGCTACTGTTAAAAGATGCCAGTCTAAATCCCGGCACTCTCTACAGTACTCTGCTGCTCTCGAGCTAGGTCTGCGCTTTAAGCAATAGAAATAAAATAAAATAGTGGTTTCAAATGCTCCTCCAGAGGCTGGTGGCCCCAGATCATGAAGCCTTCATGTTGTTGCCTGAAATCAAAACGGGTGCTCTAATAAGATACAGATGTAAATGAGTACAGCATATAAACCAAGTATTTACCACAGTCGAGAAACATTCTCATTTCCAAAACCGCTTAATACATGCCCTTGTGTCTTTAAGGTAATCTGCATTCCCTGTACTAACCAGGGTTGATGAATCTGCTTTCTATGACAAGAAGTGTTAAGCTTGTGCAAAGCTTTCTCCCCAGCAACGTTGCTGTAAATGGATTAATTCGGCAAATAGGCCACCTTCATAATGTCCAACAATCTAGCCATCATACACAGAACCTTGGAAGCTAATATTGCAACCGAGCTTTGAATGCACTCCTCCAAATTAGATCAATGTTTGCCTTATTCATGACCTACTTAACCCAATCCATAATCTTTGCAGCAGACACGTGTTGCAAATTGCAGGACATTGAGTAGTTGCTGGGTGTCTCTGCATCTATTGGAGGCTTAGGTCCGCTCATACTCTTCAGGGGTTGGAATTAGGATTTATGGATAGGTTGTGTGGATTATGCTCTCAGTAGGAACTACATTCCTGGCCTAGGAGCTATTGGTTAACCAGGCTATTTTACTCCAAACTGATATGTTGACTGGCTGACATTGGGTGGCGGAAATGCAGTCCTATCTAGGTGACAATGGGAACTTTAAGTGAGTACATTCAGGCTCTCTGGAATTTGCTTTGTCTGAATGTGAACGTTGCTGAAAAAGATGTATGGTTCATGGTGTGACCCAGTGCACAGCTGGCACTTGATACTACAGAATGACACTTCTTCTACACATAGTTTGGGAGACCAGACTGGCTTCCCCTTTTGGTGTCTGAGGGAGCTACACAGGGTCCTGTTTTAAAGAACGGTATTCTAAAGAGTCATGTGGTGCAGTCTTACAACTTTCTGTCCTGGGCCCTGCTCCATCCGCTGCATACTACCTAATATTCAAATGCAGGATGATCCAATGAAATACTTAATTTGAGCACTCTTTGGTGTGCGCCATTGTGTGCTTTCAGCGCAGTCCGTCAACTCTACAATGTTGCACAGCTCACAATTTCCCACAGGTGCAAAATTCACATCCTGAAAACTGTAGGTTTCCATCCCTGTTGGAAGGCCAACCCTCTTTGACAGATTTTCCCTTCCACCATTCTTTATTTCTGCCTGGTTGATAGGCTGCATGGTGTATTTCATTCTATAAGCGGAGGCCGCCGATGGTGTTCCTTAGTGATTAACGCCCTCAAGACTTTCAGCTTTTGTTTTTTGTGATTGATACTTTTTTTCACAAACTGATATCCTTGATCAACAGGGAATGCAGCCAGGATTTACTACATTTCACTACCAAGCTGATTAAGAGGAACTGCAGAGGAATTTTGGGATATATGGATTGTTTGCTGGCTCTGCTGAGCCTGAGGCTACTATTGACCTTTATACATGGAGATCGCTGTTATTTTCTTCTGATATTTTGTTAAATCCTTCATGAAGCAACTGCGGCTGCGATGAGTGCAATAATTGCCTAAATAAACCTGTGTTAAGATGAGCAGGCCCACAGAAATGCAACCAGGATGGTCCCCACGCTTGACCGAAGATAGGCTGAGATGTACGTGCAGGGTTTTTAGCAACCCCTTCGGTGCAAGAAATACATTAATCGGGGGAATGGCTCCTCCACCCCTCTGCCCTAGTCCCTCCTTGCCCCCCTACTCCTGGTAACTGCTTCAACGGATTAGCCCAAGATCCCTTGTGTGAATGGGGAAAAAGGGCACCTGTCCCACAGTGCCAGCACCACTGCCCACCGATGCTTCCTGTTGCAGCAAAGACTGACCAAATGGTGAGTCATACCAGGTTCCATTTGCGAGCGAAAGGTATTGGTGGAGATTGAATGTTTTAGGGAATGAACACTCGCCCATTCATGATAATTTGTAATCTGCAAAGCTACCTTTTGCCCCCTACTTTGGTAACTCCTGATTTGATTGTTTTTACTTGGCTCTGCTCTATATCTTTATATGGTACTACCGCAAGTGTCACTATATCTAAATAAACCCTTGCTACTTTTCTGAGGCCCAATGCTTCAAACCTGGTGAGGCATCTATGAAGTCTGCAACACACCATTTACTCCAGGGCTTTTGCCCTGGAGTAACTGGTGTAAGTACTGTTTACTACCAATTTTCCTAAAACGAGTAGGATTTGTCCGGATCCCGTACCTATGGTACCTTAAATGTACAAAACCTCTGGACAACGTTTGAGAGTTCATTTGGATGGAGATGCGGACTAGGAGGTGGTGCACATTTGTTGCCAGAGGTGTTCGTCTAGCTCCGTGCCCATGTCCCTTTCCCATCTGTGGCGCAGCCCTTGCACCCCCTCCCCCTTAGACTCTAGTAGGGCTCTATTAAGGCGCGATATGAGGCCCTTCATCTTTGTATGTCCATCAAGGACTCTTTCCACTGGTGTGAGGTCCCTCTGACTGGAATCCCTCCATTTTTCGGCTGTAAAAGTCCCTTTTAACCTAAGGAAGAGGAACACAGAGTTTACCCATGTCCAAGGCTGCCACTTGTTCTTGAATGCTTACAAATTTCCCATTCTTCCACAGCTGTCCCACTCTGGAGAGCCCGCCCTCGAACCATGTTTGATACTTTGAGACCTCTGGTATAGCATCCTGAACCAGTGGTGCCCATATATGGCTGATCGGCGTGGGCCCTGATGTGATCTCTCCCCTTTTTCCTCCCATATTCAGCACCTCCCAATGGACCCCTAGAAATGGATGTTCACAGAGTCTCCTTGGGAGCCTCCTCCTCGGGACCCAGAGCCATTCCCCAACCGTTACCGGGAGCATGTGTTGATTCTCCAGGAATACCCATAGTTTCTCCGGGTCCTCTCTCAGGTGTGGAACCATCGCCCTAAATTGTGCTGCTCTGTAATATAACAAGAGATCCGGGAGTCCCACGCCCCCTCGATCCTTTTGCAGTATTAGCATTTCATATCCCACCCTGGGTTTCTGATTCTGCCAAGGGAAACGCAGGATCCCTTTAAGTGTGCCTCCGGAGCCCGGACTGGGAGAATTTGGAAAAGATAAAGCACTCTTGTGTGGATTTCATTTTTATAGCATTTCATCTTCCCATCCATTATAGCTGTCCCTTGCCCCAGGTTGCCATTTCTGTGAATAATTGCTCGAAGAGGTGAGGGTAGTTGGCCTCGCCCAGATCTTCCCCAGGCCTGACAATATTGACTTCAAGGTACCTAATGCTATCACTCTGTATCTGCAGCCCCAGCAGCTCAAGTGTCTGTCTGTTTGGGGTCCCCTTGTTTAATTGGGAAGATTACTGATTTGTCTTTATTTACTTTAAACCCTGAGTATTCCCCATACTCCTCAATTATCGATAGTGCTGCAGGGACTGAGCCGGCTGGATTCTCCAAGTGCAGCAACACATAGTCTGCATAGAGTCCCAGTTTGAACTCCCTCGTGCCCACCCTAATGCCCTTCACCAGTGGGGCCCTCCTTAGCCGTTCTGCCAGTATCTCCATCGTTAGTGCAAATAAGAGGGTGAAAGTGGGCAAACCTGTCTAGTCCCCCTCCTTAACCCAAATGCCCGAGACAGCAGCCCATTTACCGTCACTCTTGCTGTCAGACCACTATAGAGTGCTTGTATCCCTCATTATTCGGTCTCCCAGCCCGAATTTCTGTAGAACCCCCATAGGGAAGCTCCAATCTACCCGATTGAAGGCCTTTTCGCATCGAGTGCTACCAATACGGGATCCCCTTCTCCCTTTGCTGCTGCCTCCATCAGGTGCAGCGTCTTCCGCCGTGTGTCTGCGCCCTGCCTGCCTTGAATGAATCTCACCTGGTCTGAGTGAACCAATTTGGGCATAAGACTCTCCATGCTTGTGGCTAGTATTCTAGTGGAGATCTTTGCATCCACATTGTGCAAAGAGATGGAGCGATAGATAAGATTTACAGCGTTCCGGATCCCTACCCTCTTTTTGAAGCACTGTAATTAGGGCCTTTCCGAACAATGGCAGGCCTTCCCTGTATCTAAGTTGTGATTAAACAATTTGGCCATTCACTGTGTCAATGACTTGCTGTGTATCCATCTTCTCAGGGGACCTTCCCTAGTTTGAGTCCTGCTATTGCTTTCAAAACATCCTCTCGAGTAATCACCTGTTCCATTCCCACCCTATCATTGTCCTGTAAACTAGAAAGGGCCACCTCTCCCAGTTAACTATGCAATTCCTTGATGGTCTTGTCCGTAGAGCTGCGAATCCCTGGGCCACCACCTCTGGAGGGGATTGCAGCAGACCCCCTGAGTCCCGAACTCCTGAAACCCACCTCTCTGCCCTCTGGCCCCTCAGTCTGGCTCCCTTTTCATAGTACTTTTGTTTCAGGAATTGCAGGCTAGCAAATATCTTCCCCACTGTTAGTTGCCGCATCTTCTCCCCTGCCAGCTCCCAGTCATTCACCATCTCCTCCTCTCCTTTACATTCCACTTGCTCTAGTTTCCTGATTTCACCGCTTAATTTCTCTGCTTGCAGAGTCTTAATTCTCTTTTTGGCTGCCCTTTCTCGAATAATGAGGACCCTCCATGTTGCCTTGGTTGCGTTCCAGGTAATACCCAGCTCCACCTCCCCCGTATCATTCAGGCTAAAGAATTCCTCAATCACCTCCCGCATTTCTTTCCCAAAGACCGCGTCCTTCAGCAGGTTGTCATTACAACGCCACAGAGATTCCCGTGGCCCCAGGCCTGTCAGTGCAAGCCCCATGATCACCATGTCGTGATCTGACCAGCTAACCAGTGAATGCTCACTAACGGTAACCCAATTGGCATGTCTCAGTTCCAAGAACCAGTAGTCGATCAGAGTTTGTGTGCTATGGACCGGAGAATAAAAAGTGTAGTCCCACTATGCAGGATGACCTTCACTCCATGCATCTACCAATTCTTGGTCTCGTATATACGCCGGGCGACCCCCCCCCCCCCCTCCTTTCGCCTGCCTCGATCTCCACTGTGTCGTGCCCTCCACTATGGTCCATAGCCCGGTCCGTCCACATATTAAAATCCCCTCCCAGCAGCTGTAGGCCCTTTGTCTGATTAAGAATCTCTCCCATGGTCTCACCCAGGAACTGCATCTGCCCAGTATTGGGGCCTTATAGCACTGCGTTGGTTAATTTTACCCCCTCCAGTGACCCTGTGACCACCAAAACTCTACCATCCACCCTTCTCGGGCCAAGGGGCTCAGGAGCCTAGCCCTCTGACTAAGTATGATGTCCACTCCCACCTTCTTAGTAGGGCCCCAAGCCCAGAAAGACTGACCTACCTGTGCCCTCGGGATACGCCTCTACTCCCCATGCTGGAACCGTGTTTCTTGGACCAATAGCACGTCCAGATCTGTTACTCATCTCTCTCCAGCAATGAGCGCTTGGTGGGAGAGTTCAATCCCTTCACATTCAGGGTTCCCATCTTGAGAGCCTCAGCCCGACCCCCTCCCTTGAGTTATCACCATTTGGACATGTGGACTCCCATCCCCGCCACTCCATCAATTACACTGCAGTTTTCTTTGGAATCGTTTGCCCCCTGAAACCCAATCCCCAGGCCCCCTTTTCCCTTCCCCTATCTCTTCCTCTCCCCCCGAGCGTCATTGCTCTCCCCTCCGAGATGCCCACCATGTGATGGGCCACCAGGGATGAGTGCATGCCCAGACCGTTGTTCAGATGACCCCTACATCGCCCCCTTACATCTTGTTTTCAAAACATATTAGCCATTTGTGTTCTTAACTATGCCATACTCTTATGTCAATTTTCCTCCATACTGTCTGGGCGTCCCTTCCAAGGGAGACGGAACCCTTTTCACCAGAAATAACCTTCTTACACTTTAAATTTAGAGGGGCACGGGGGAGCGGCCCAGGGAGCATGCACTGCCCTGACTCCGCCGCCACACCCCAGTCCCCTTTTCCGCGTCGACGGGAACGGGCCAAATTCACCAGCGCTCTTGGGTTTGGCTTTGGCCATGTCATTCCACGCGCGGATACTTCTTTGTCTGTTTATCATTCAGGTAATCAGTCCTCGGGCGTCACGCTCCTCCCCGGCGCATGTCGACTTCTACAGGGTTCAGCGCGCGTCCATCCTGCAACGGGCTCTTCCCAACTTCACACCCCCAGGCCCTCTGCCTACTTTGTCTTGGCCCAGACCACGGTTGGCAATCTTGTTCAACGTGTGACTTGCTGTCCTCAAAAGCGCTGAAGAACAAACTAGCCAGTTGGAGGGAGCTCTTCCAGAAGTCGCCTCCAGAGGATCTCAAGAACTTCGTGAAGCATCGAACCAGGTCCAAGGTAGGGCCTATATTCTCCATCGCACCCCGCAAGGGAGACCTCTTCCCAGGGACTCTCCCGCATGGAATGGACCGGTCAGGTCCTTCTACCAGCAGGTGCACCAAGGCTGCTTCAACTATTGGCCTTGGGGTCGAGGGATCTTCGGATCCTTCCGGTGGCAGTGTGAGGGACCAGAAGGTTCTTTTACCGAGTCTCCGCCCTTTTACCAGCACCATGGCTGAGGGGCTACGCCCTTGTTAGGGAGAATTCTCATTTTATGGCTAATTTCCCTTACCTATAGAGTCCCCCAGCAGCTTTGCTGGATTTGAAGGGTTTGTTCTTTTCTCCTGCCAAGAGTGAGACTCTTTTTCCCACTCTTACGCATTTTTTGCTATGTGTGTTCTAGGCTATTTTTGTGTTTAATGTCTATGGGGTTTTTCTCACCCTCATAGCAACCATCTTTATACATGTTACACAGCACCCTCAGTGCAGTGATACAGGGGTGTCATAGTGACCCCCAAACATAGACTCCATACCCTGGGACTGACTGTCTGCCAGGTCATGTAAAGTCCCCATTGACATTACTAGTCAATTTTTATGAACTAAACCAGTACAACCCATTTTACTATGGAGGTAATGGGAAGGGTTAATAGTTTTTCCCTGGTGTTCATTTTCGAGAGTGTACCGTACAGTCCCTCTCTCAAAAGTTTCTGGCTGGTGGCAGTGGTTACTACTGTAAATATTCGACCGCAAATATTTCCCTATAGGATTTTCCCATTGTTCGAGGCTACCACATTTTCTGACGGCCTCCAACATACCGCCGGTGTATTTTAATATTATCTTTACTCCGGTAGGTTTTATTTGCCAGAACTTTAATATAACGTCTTTCTCGTGTCTTTCTCTAAACTCCTAACCCAGCTCAAGGATCCTTTATTCGTCCTTTTGGCGGGCTTCTGCCAAGAAGCCCTCCTTTCGGCGCCACCGAGTCTGGGGTGGGTCCATTGCGTGGGAGAGGGAGTAGTACCCCTGGACAGGATTGCCTCAGTAACCCATGTCTCACTCTGACCTGGTAGGCTGGTGGGTCTCCCGCCAAGATGACCACTCCACTGTGTGAGTGACAGCTAGGCTGTATGAATGGGGATCTTTTTGCATAAAAGCAGGGTCCCGAGGACTGGAAGTGCCAGACGTTGCCACTGGAACGAAGAAGCCGAAGAGGAGAGAAGCCAAATACACCTGATACAACTGAACCACCGGTGAAGCCCTGCTGCAGCGTCTCACCACTTTCCTCCACACGACGAGATAAGATCATCTGCAAGAGCCTTCTTCCCTTGAGCTAGCGGGGCCAACCAGTTTGCCAATTGCCTTCCTGGACCTGCCTTGGTGGAATCGCCAGTACCTTGTACTCGGAGACCGGATAGCAAGGCACCCGTCCACCAGGACCGCGATAAAGGAGCGTACCTTTTAATCGTCGGGCAGCACCGCGGCCGGTTTCATCCCTGGGTAGTGCAGTAACTCAAATCTTCCTACATGACGAGAGCCTCTCTTCCTCTGCTGGATACCCCGAACTTCAGTAACTACCAGGAACAACTGCCACCGCAGGAGCCACTTCTTCAAATTAAGGTTCATTGTTCTGCCAGGCCGCCCTTTTCGCGTGGTAATGCTAAAGGTGTTTTAAATCCTTTACCTACCTGTTGGTTTGGCCACCCCTATCTTCTAAACAGTCTTTCCTGTTTTCTGCATCCACCTTTTCAAAATCGTTAACCAAAGACATGACTGCAGCTACAAGAACATTTTGCTCCTGGGCCCTTTGCCCTGTACCACTGACTCTGGAACAGGCCTATTGACTCTGGCTGAATTTGTTGGAACTGCCTTCTCTAGATTGCTTCTCAACTAGAACTGTGTTGGCACACCTACTCCTTATAAACACCTTTTCCTTTCCACTTGTGAAGTGCCATTTTGCTCGGCTTTCATTTAAGTATTCCCTATGCCAAAGTACTGCCCTGCCTAAACTTGTTCACAAATTTATGGGAAGTGTTGCTAGGGTGTGTAAGAAGATATTTCTGTATAACTTCTGCTTTCCCTTCCTTGTGAGAAATTGCTAGAGTGCCATTTGTGTTTGGTGTTAACTGTGCCGTTTTGCTCAGTTTTCACTCTTGCTCAAACTTGTCTACAATTTAACTAGCGAGTTGTGTATGCTTTTCTTGACTGACTTTAACTTGCTTTATTAACTGTGATTAATGTGTTGAACTAGAAGTGTGTAAAATAAATATATATATATACTTTTTAATACAAAGCCTTGGTCAGTGTTTCCTTGTGCCGTAAGTGCTGTAGCCCTGTTGTGTAAACCCTGAATACTGCTCCTCTCCCTCTTGAGATAAGTCTGACTGCTCATCCACAGCTACCAACTAAATCTTTGTGGCACAGACTGATACCAAAGGGATTTATTGTTCATACCTGTAGTCTTAATCTTCTGTAGTGCTCCCTAAGGGAACTGCACAGGATTCTGCCTAACAGCCCTAATACCGGCAATATGTCCGAGGGGGCGCCTAAACGTAGCTCTACCGACCCCCGGGTCGAGGGTGTCGCACCTACCGGGCCTAGGCCTGAGGAGCAGGGTAGGCCTCATGATCCACATACAAGAGTCTTGGAGGAGGCCGGGCCCAGCGGGCGGAGCAACATGTCGCAGGCACATGGCGGGCAGCTCGACAAAATGGCCGCAGCGCCAGAAAGAGGCACCTGTCCGGTGCCATTCGTGAAATTTGGCGAAGAACGAGTGTCACGGTGGGACTGGCCTCAACCAGGTACGTGGCCTACAGTCTACCCCTCATTTGCGTAGGGCAGCTTTCCTGTGTGTCCATATGGACAGGGTACACAGCGGCTCCAGCAGCTCCCCGCTACCCCATCAGCACCCGCTGCCACCTCTTTGGTCAGTGAGGAGGTGCTCTTTGAGAAGTTTCTTGGCCTCATGAAGTCACCTCAGATGGGAGTTATAAAGACGCCATCAGGGCAGTCCTTCCCGCGATGCTAGCGGTACCACAGATGCCTCCGCTCAGGCCCCGGCACAGCCACCTCCTCTGGCTCCTCTGCCACTTCCGCACCCTCATGCCGCAGTCCCAGTGCCCCAGCCTCCGGTGCCAACTACTACTCCTCCTCCTGACACGCCAACCTCAGCCAGGGCCTTCCACGAATGTCTTGCCGGGCTGGCAGAGTATCTGGGCCTGCCCTAGCCCGAGGTCGAGCAGCCGGCAGAGTGGGTCCTTGCTGAAGTCCTCATTTGACGCCCCTCTGCCAAAACAGGGATTCCAATGCAAACCGATGTAGTCTCCCTGGCCAAGAAGGGTTGGATCAAGCCCCACTCGGCCCAGCCATTCAATCGACTCCTGGACGCCAAGTACAGGCAGATGGAGGGGGATACACTCTTGCTCTCAGCCCATCTTCAGCCGCACTCCTCTGTGATCGCTGTGGCATCAGTGCACTCCAAGCTTCAGTCGTCCTCAGCAGCCTCCTCTGCAGCGCTGCTATGCAAGGAGATTATCTTGGAGGTGTACGGCAAGAAACTATATTCCAACATATCCTTGCATCTTCGTCAGGCCAATGCAGATGCCATGCTGGCTGCCGTCAACCAAATATTATGGTGGGAAATTGCGGACTTCCTTCCGGAACTCCCCACCCAGAGCCAATCACGCTTTAAGGCGGGGCTAGCCGAGGCTAAGCTGATGGCGCATGATCTCATGGAATCCACAGTGGCCCATATTGACACCTCTGGCCATGCCATCTGCATTGCTACGGACATGAGAAGGACAGCCTGGCTCCGGGAAACAAAATTCAACCCAGGTGTCCAGGAACGCATCCTAGATCTATCATTCGAGTGGAGGGTTCATGGGGGGGCGGACCTGTTCCGCTCCTCCATGGATGAAGAGCTGGACAAAAAGAACAGCTCACAAACGGCCAAGTCTTTATCCATCCTTACAAAGACCACGCCCAAATCATACACCCAATCTCAGCAATGCTCCAAGAGGGGTGTTGGGGAGAATTCTCATCTATGGCTAATTTCCCTCACCTAGTGAGTCCCCCAGCAGCTTTGCTGGACTTCTGGAGTTTATTTTGAGAGAGCTTTTCCCCCACTCTTACCTGTGTTTTGCTATGTGTTTCTACCTGTTTTTGTGATTATGGACTCTGAAGTACACCACTTCAGTAGCCCTCTTCTTTTTGTGCGTCACACAGCACCTTCAGTGCCGTGGCACAGGGTTGTCTTTGAAACTTCCCTCGACTCCATTTCTCAGGCGACTACCTTCCCCCAGAAAAGGGTAAAGTTACCATTAACTTTACTTAGTCAATCTACCACAGATCAGTACACTCCATCTTCCATGGAGTACTGGAAATGGTTAATTTGTATCCCTTTTTATTTGTACATCCTAGAGCATTGTTTCTCTATTTTAACATTTAGACTTGGCTGGTGGCAGTGGTATCTACCCTAACTTTTCTACCGCGATTATATTAGATAAACGTGGTACTGTTGTTGGGTATTATATTAGCCTCGAACATAAACCTGCTTGACCAAATCGTCTTTTTCTTGGCGCCGGTTGGGTTTATTTGCCATTTCTTTTTGTTAAAGTCCTTCTTGTGTTTTACTTTGCGCAGCAAACTAGGTTCGCCTTCTTTGTTCACTGTCTTTTGGCGGGCTTCTGCTCAGAAGCCCTCCTCAAGGCGCCAGGGTGTCTAGGTGGGCTGAATATGAGGGAGGGGTGTAGTCACCCCCTGCACAGGGTATCCTAGGAAACCCAAGTCGCACTTTGTCATGATTGGCCAGGGTAGTTGTTGTTGGGCAGAAACCTGTGGAGTTCCCTTAGGGGAACACTGCAAAAGATTTAGGACTACAGGTGTTAGCAGTAAACCCACTTGGTAGCAGTCTGTACCACCCAGATTTACCTGGTAGCTGTGGCTGAGCAGTCAGACTTCCCTCAAGAGTTAGGCAGTATGCAAAGTATACACAATAGGCACTCCGATACGATAATACAAACAAACACTGACCAGAGCTTTGGTATCAAAGTATATAATTATTGATTTAAAAACACACTGAAACACTCCAGCACTCTTATTGTAAAATACTCTAAACACAGTTACTATTATAATATATACAACCCTTATTCCTTTTCAGATAAGTCTTAGTTAACGCCACTTATTTCCATACAGAGGTGAGCGCTTAACTATAGATGGCGCTCCAATAAGTTTATGAAAAAGGGAGGGGAAAAAGACAGAACATGGAAAGTTACATCACTCTAAGATTTAGGAACACTATTAGCAAGGCAGAAGAGCAAAAGTCACTTGTGAGCCAAAGTCCATAGGCTGGGCCCACTCTTAGAGGAAGCAGAGCACAAATGCGCCCAAGATCACACAGTTACACTAGGCTTAGAAAGTCTTGCAGGGAGTTCAAAAAGAGTTTAGAGAGGCTCAGAAAAGTTTAGCCAGGGTGTCCCAGGATAACCCAGGTTCGAAAGCCGGGGGCTAAATCTACCCCGTACAGTCGGTGGCAAGGGAAGCCAGGCGGGACACGGTACCTTAAGCGGGAAGGATCCTCCAGCGGTGGCAGTTGTTCCTGGCAGTGGGTGCAAGTCTCGTCGTCGTCCAGGGGAAGAGAAGATCTCGACTTGGAGGAAAGATGAAGGTCGTTGCACTGCCAGGGAAGAAACCAGCCGCGGAGTTTTCCGGTTAAAGGTAATACCCTTTCATTCGCGGTCGTGGTAAACCGCGGTATCCCGGTTGCCAGGGTGCTTGGCACAGGCAAGACGGCCACGACTTACGTCGAGAAGGCGAAAAGACGGTGAAGCTGGTTATCCCCACCAGTCAAAGGAAGAAGACTCTCCGGCGGGAGATCTCCTCTGTCGTTGGGAAAAGTGGTGAGACGGTCCAGCAAGGCTCCACCGGTGGTGTCGTCGTGGCAGGTCGGCTCAGCTTCTCCCTCGTCGGATTCTTGGGTCCTGTGGCGACTTCTGAAGTTCCAGTCCCCAAAGCCCTGCTTTTATGCAGAAAACCCCCATTCACTCAGCCTAGCTGTCACTCAAACATGCTAAGTGGTGAGCCAGCCGGCTCACCACTTGGGCCAATCAGGACGGAGTGCGACTTGAGTTTCCTAGACAACTGAGTCCTGGGTGCCTAAATCCCCCTCCACCCCTCCGAAGTACCCCAGACAGAGTGGCAACACTTTGGAGGGCTTCTGTGGAGAAGCCCGCCAAAAAGTGGAACAAAGGGCTCGACTTGGGTTGGAGTCACAGAAGAGAACACAAACGCCATTTTAGAACCGAGTTTTGGCAAAAAATATCAACCGGAGAATTAATAATAAATAAATAAACCGGCGGTATGTTCGAGGCTTTCGTAATTAAATAATTAGATAGTAGCCTCGAACAATGGGAAAATCCCATAGAGAAATATTCGAGGTTGAATATAAAAAGTAGTATCCACTGCCACCAGCCAAAACTCGATTAGGGGGGACGGAGACGTGCCCCCTCGACTAACAGACCCCGGGGCAATTGAATTGCCCCAGCCAGTACGTCCACAATATGATGGTTTGTACTGGTTCTGTTCAGAATTTAAGACTAGTAAAGTCAATGGTGACTTTACATGCCCTGGGAGACAGTAGTCAGTCCCAGGGTATGGAGTCTATACTGGGGGGGTCACTGACACCACTGTGTTACTGCACTGAGGATGTTGTGTAACACCCATCACAAAAACACATGAAGCCCTATGGAGTAAAAGACCCCATAGCCCATTAAACACATCTAGAGTCAAAAACACACTCAAATCATGCCCAAGAGTGAGGGTAAAAGAGTCTCACTCTTGGCAGGAGAAAGAAATAAACCCCAAAAATCCAGCAAAGCTGCTGGGGGACTCACTAGGTTAGGAAATTCAGCCTAAACAGAGAATTCTCCCTAACAGTTGTCCAGGCTGGACAACCCCCCCTCCTGGGTGATTGACAGCCAGGCTGTGTGAATGGGGGTTTTTCGCATAAAAGGCAGGTCTCTTGGGCTGGAAGTCAGAGAGTCGCCACTGGAACTACAAGGAACCGAAGAGAAGCGGAGAGAACAACGGCTGCTGCAACTACCCTGTCCCGGTGAAGCCCTGCTGCAGTCCTGAGCCATCTTCCCTTCAACGACTTGGAGAAGATCCAGTCCGGAGTCGTCTTCCCTGGAGCTTGGTGGGGATAACCAGCTCATCTTCTACAGCCAGAGGATCCTCTTCCTTGGTCGAAATCGCTGCACCCTGCTGTAGTGGTCTGGATAGCCACCTGAAGAGCCTCTCCTGTTTTTAAGGAGTGCACCTTTTATTCCTCGTTGCTGCTGCCGGCTTCATCCCTGTGTGGTGCAGACCCCCTTCAGTCGGTATCGGGTAATATAATCGTGCAAAAAATGTCACGGTAAAGAAATATCGCGGCAAAAATGCCGCTGTTTGACCCGGTAAAAGTGTGCCCCATTATACCATTTAAGGGGAGCGGGGGTTGCAGGGGTGTCCCCCGCTCCCCTTAAATGGTATAATGGGTCCAGGGGTTGCGGGGGTATCCCCTGCATGTTTTACATGGACTGCGGTGCAAAAACGGCAGCATTTTTGCCACAATATTTTGTTACCACGGCAATTTTTGCCATGATTATATCACATGGAACCCTTCAGACGTCGTCCTTCACAACAAACCTCCTGGAACCGGGGGTCTGCGGGAAACCAACAGGAACAACTGCCAGGGCACCAGCTACACCATTGGAACAAGGTACTGTGTTCTCCTTGAGGAAACTGGGTGACTTTACAAGGCTTGCCCTTGTCTTGCCTCCTTCTTATAACTTTTGCTTCCGAACATTGACAATATCGAAGTACTTTTGGCTACGTTGAATCGTGAACTGTCTGACTCTGTGATCTTCGCCAACAGGCCCCGGTGTCCTTCGACCCTGGCTCCGGCCCTTTGACTTTTGAACTCCTGTCTAGTGTTTCTTGATTCTGCCTGCCTAACCAAAATATTGCCTGTGATTTTTGCCTCCAACTCCCTCTGGGTATCTCGGGTGTGAAGTGTGTTTCTTCCCCAGTAGCATTTCATGTCACGGGTACGCGTTTATTTAGTAGACCGAACTGTCAAAAAGTGATCGTATTCACGGTAACATGTTTTGTTCGTAACACCGGTTCATTCAAACACAGGGTACTTACCTTGAGACTTACTGTTCAAAGTGAATTGGTTGGTTGTAGTATATTTAATGTGTGCTTTTTATTTGAGTTTAATAGAAGTGTTGTGTTGATAACTGATGGTTTAAAAATAAATGTACTTACATTTTTTACCTGAAACCTTGAGTCAGTGTTTGCTTGAGTCAGTTATTGTGGTCCCTTTGTGTAATCTCTGCTACTGCTCATATACTCTTGAGATAAGCCTGGCTGCTCCGCCACTGCTACCACTCTGACATATTCAACGAGAACTTTGAAGGCCGAAGTGGAGAATGGTTCAATGTGAACAGCAGTTGAACATGGGTCAGTCGATCCTAAGACATGGGCTAGCGCTGTTCGGAAGGGACGGGGGATGGCCTCTGTTGCCCTCAGCTGATAGAAAGGGAGTCGGGTTCAGATCCGCGGAGACGGGCGCCCCCGCTGCGTCCAGTGCGGTAACGCAAACGATCCCGGAGAAGCCGGCGGGAGCCCCGGGGATAGTTCTCTTTAATTTGTGAAGGGCAGGGCACCCTGGAATGGGTTCGCCCCGAGAGAGGGGCCCGAGCCTTGGAAAGCGTTGCGGTTCCGGGGGCGTCCGGTGAGCTCTCGCTGGTCCTTGAAAATCCGGGGGAGATGGTGTAAATCTTGCGCCGGGCCGTACCCATATCCGCAGCAGGTCTCCAAGGTGAACAGCCTGTGGCATGTTGGAACAATGTAGGTAAGGGAAGTCGGCAAGTCAGATCCGTAACTTCGGGATAAGGACTGGCTCTAAGGGCTGGGTCGGTCGGGCTGGGGCACGAAGCAGGGCTGGGTTCCGGCTATTCCTTCCATCCAGGAGCCCGGTGAGTGTGCACCTGCAAGCAGCGCCTGAATTGTGGGTATTTTGTTTTTTAAATCAGCAGATCACAAATCCGCTTTGCAAGCCCCGTGCTCTCCTTCCCTGCCGCTCCCGCTTCCTGGTCCACCTCCCTCCCTCCCTCCCGCCTCCCGACCCGCCCACTGCCCCCTGATTGGCCCTTGCACCATCTAACCCAGACCATTACCCACCGTGCCAGGGCAGCCCCTGCGGCTAAGGACCCGAGGCAAAGGATGGCACATACAGTGGACGACTCCTGATTGTATCTGCAGGTGTCCACAAGGAGAAGCAAGAAGCCAACAACAAGTAAGTGTGGCAAGGGCGGGGCCAGAAGCAACTACTTCAGGCCATACTACCCTACCACTCCTCTAACAAAACATCACCACTGTAAATCCATTATATCTGCATTCAGAAACTCTGTCCTTTACATGTGAAAGTTGCATTTAAAAGTTGTGCCCCACAGCCTCTCTAAGAAAAAGTTGCATCTAGAAGTGTACCAGATAGCCTAAGTGTGTATTTAGAAGCTGTGCCCAATAGCCTCTCTGAGAAAGTTGCATTTAGAAGTGTCCGAATAGCCTCTCTGAGAAAGTTGCATCTAGAAGTGTGCCCAACAGCCTCCCTGAGAAAAGTTGAATTTAGAAGTATCCCAATAGTCTCTCCGTGAATTTATAAGTGTAGCCGATAGCTTGTGTATTTGAAGATGGGCCCAATAGCCTCTCTGTGAATTGAGGAGTGTGCCCAATTGCCTCTGTGAGAAAATTGCATTTAGCAGTGTGCACAATAGCCTCTCTGAGAAAAGTTGCATTTAGAAGTGTGCCCAATATCCTAATAGTCTAATATCTGTATAATGTAGAATCTAGTACTGTGCCTAATAGCCTAAAATCCCTTTTATGCAAAACTTAATCTAGAGGTAGACCGAATACCACCTCCTGTGTACCGTCAAATCTAGAAGTGTACCTAATAGTACCTAATACCCTAATATCTCTGTGCACAGTTGAAGCCAGAAGTGCACCTAATAGTCTAATATCATCTCTGTGCAAACTGAACTTGGAAGTGTGCCCAGTAGCGTGCTCCCATTGAATTTAGAACTACAATCAGAAAGCCCTCCTAAACTCCACCTAAAAGTCCAACTAAAACCATACCTGGAGTGCTGCTACATTCAACTTCTCCTTAAATAGCTTACCCATATTCCAGCTTATTAGAAGAATGCTAGCCTACTAGAAGAAAGTCTACCAACAGCGTTACTGTGCTGTAGCTACAACTAAATAGACTGCCTAACTAGTATAGCCTAGGGTCTACCTACACCTCAAAAAGGCCTAATAGCTACAAACTAGTACAACCCTGAAATCAAAACTACTCGCAGCCAGTGATATAGCCAAACATATAAAGTCCAATAAAGTTTCAATTGAGACCACACCTAACAGCTTGTACTAAGCAGGAGTGCACTCACTCCAACAGAGTCTGTCGGAAACGACCATCGTGGACCGCCCTCACTTCCTGGTGTGCCTTCCGCTCGTACCCCCCTTCCCAAATCACCCCACCCTCCCTTGCACTCCCTACCATTCCCCTCTCCGAACACCAAGCCAGAGGGGCACGATGGCGAGCCAACCACCCTAAGACCACTCCTCCCCCGAACCCCACCACCGGCCAGCCCACGTTAACCATGCCCGCTCCCCTCACTATCATAGCGGGCACACCGTGCCCTGCAAACATCCAACCCCCGCCTTGCCCACAAACCCCCATCACCTTCCCCCCGAACACACCCTTTCCCGTCCCTAAAAACTGCACGCCTAGCCCTAGCAAGAACCGAAGCCGCGTCCCTCTCCCCCTCCAACCCCCCCCTTCCCTCTCTCACACTCCATTCGCAACAAGGAAACTAAAGAGGAATCGCACCTGGTCCCCCTCAATCTCTCAGCACTCCTCGCTTCCCCTGTCATGACCCACCTCCACTTTCCCCCAATCACCTCCCTCCCCCATAGCTTTGCCTTGACCGAAACCCCTCTCCCTCGACTTCTCATCAACAGTAATGGAAACTCCTAACCGCCCACACCCCACCTTCAAATCCCCCGAGCTAAACCCTATCATCAGAACACACGCAGCCACCCAATTCCGCCCGAAGCCCACCAATTCCTCTGCTCGTCCACTCTTTCCACCGATTGTCACCCACCCCCATCCCTCTCCAGCTTCCTCTCTCTCCACCACTCCCCCCTTCCGCCCCAACCCTGAGACCAACCTCGCCTGCCGTTGTGAACTGCATCCTATTTAATGCCTGATCCGTAGCAAAAAACAGATTCTCCCTATTTGACCTCCTCACCTCTGACAATCCAGACCTGGTTTTCATCACCGAAACTTGGATCTCTGACGACTTCGCTCCAATCGCCAGTGAAGCCTTCCCCCCTGACTACTCCCTCATCCTACTGAACCGTCCCTCTAGAGGAGGGGTGGTCGCATTTGTCTAAAAGTCTCTCTTGCACGCCTCAATCATCGACAACGAACCTTCCATTCCTTCCTGCGAATCACTCCTTGTTAAACTATCGCTCTCCCTGTTGCTCTCGCACAGCTTCCTAATAATCTACAGGCCCCCAGGCTACGATAGACAATTTGCAAACAACCTCTGCGACTCAATTGCCACCCTACAACTAAACCATCCCAACCTCACCCTTCTTGGAGACTTCAACATATTGCTCGACATCCCCACCAACCCTATGACACACTCGCTGGTTGACGGTTTAGTCGCAATTAACCTCCAACCCCACATAAATGGCCCGACTCACTATAAAGGACATACTCTTGATGCTATCTTTAGCTCCAACACCCGGATTCATTTAAACACCCCTCACCCCCATCATCTGGTCCGATCACTTCATTCTCTCTTTCGCCATCCACTCACCCGACCCCCACTCCTGTACTCAAATCTGAACCACCAAATCTACGCAAATACTGGAAAAAACTGATAATCGTCCGGGACCTAGCCGACGCACTCCTCCAATCTCCACCACCTACCTGCTTAACCCCTGATGCCTTTGACTCATGGCTCAGCGCATCTCTGATGCGGCTCACACCCCCTTGTAAACCATCATCCCGCTGTGGCCTGTTCCTCAGATGGTTCACTCCTGAGTTGAAGACCACTAAACTACTATATAAATACCTAGAACGCAAATGGCAGAAAGACGAAACCAAGGAGAAGAGGGCCATCTTGGCCCGACACCTACCAGCACAAGGCCGAAATCCGGAAATCAAAAAAAGCCCACTACAACTCCCGAATCCTAAACTGCAAAAACCCAAGCAAGGAACTCCACAAAATCATCTCTGAATTCACCAAACCGGCTTGCATCGCGACCGTCCCGACCGCCTCACAATCGCTGTGCGACTCACTCTCCCGCCACTTTTACACCATGGCTCTCGAAAGAACAAATACTCTAGCCACCAAACTGACTCTTACATCCACCAGGCAATACTCCCCCCCCTTAGCAGCCAGCCCACCAGCTGCGATCACTACACAACCAACGTTCGAATCCTTTAGTCCAATATCACCAGAACAATTTCTCAAACTTCTATCTGCCCGCAAACCATCCGGCTCCCCGCTGGACCCCTGCCCGGCCACAACCCTCAAAGAAATGTTCGCTTCTACCTGCACAGGGGAACACGCAAGATCCATCATAAATGCCTCCCTTTCCTCTGGTATCTTTCCCGACGCATTCAAAACGGTTCATGTCAAACCACTAATTAAAAAACCATCCCTCGATCCTCTCCAGCCATCCCTCCATCCTCTCTGTTTGGTTCCCCTCCCCACAGTTGGGCTTCTCCTAAAATGTTGGAGCGACTGTACTCCCGCCTGTGCAACCCTTCTGTGTCCTGGCGGACCCTGATCCTCTTCCAGTGTGGCTTCTGGCCAGGACCTGGAAGGTTCAGCTTTTGGAGTTGCCCCCCTGGCCCTTACTTGCCTTCGCTGTTTGCCTTCGACAGGTCTGTACCCCCTCAGGGACACACTCCGGCCCCCAGGTGCCTTGTCTGCCGTTTTCAGCGCCTCCCTAGGCATCAATTGGGGGATCTTGGGTCCGTGTGCAGCTCCTTTCTTTACGCCTCGTGCCTTGGTTCTAGACTGTGAGATCGCCTGGCCTCGTACTGTCTTTGCACCCTCTGTATTCAGAACTATTTCCAGGCGTCCTGCAGCACTCTTCAGTTGGGTCTCCTTGTCCCCGGGTTTTCAGTACGCTGCCAGGGAGGGCAGAGTCTCCCCTATGATGTATTGAATGATTATTGGGTCTGATGCTCGGGGTGTTTTAACTGTCCTGGCCCATCACCTCACACAGTCAGTCCCCAAGTCCCGTGGCCCAATAAGCCACAACTGGTTCCTCCTGGTCTTCACTTTAGTTCCTTTATGGGCCCTTCTCTTCTCAGGGGCCTCCACGACCTCAGGCACCCCCTCCCCTGTGCCTGAAACCTCATTGGTCTCGGTGCCCTGTGGTGTCCTTACACTTGTTTTGCCTTCTTGTTTTAGGGGCTGCTCCAGGACCCTTTGTGATGAGTCCCCTGGGCAGCAGGCCTGTGCTCTGCAGGCCCGATTTTGGGGGCCCGTTCCTCCATGTGACTAAGCCCAACTGCCCTATAGTTTCATCTGCAGACCTGGTGGGGATGACTTCACACCACCCCAGGTGGTCAACTGCCGTCTACCGCTGGGGCCGGAGCCACACCACTCCTGTGGGTGTGCTGGCTGCTTGTGTGGGACTCCTCCTGGCTCCTCCCTTGTGGCTCCCCTCTTTGTTCCCCCGGCTTCAAAGGGTGTTGTCCCGGTGTCAGGGCCTCATAGGTCGTGGTACTCCCATACAAATGTGTGGCTTGTGTGCACGTCACCGGGCTGCGGCCTGTTATGCTACCAGGGGGGTAGGGTGGGCCGCAGTGCTGTAACTTCTCCTTCCACCCAACGGGGAACGAGGCTAAGCTCTGCGTGCGGGTGGAATATTCGATGCACCGCTTCCACCCTCCATCTTACCTGGTGCGGATCAGCTTCTCCGACCGTGCCTTCACTGTCACCGCGTGGGTCTGGGGGGGGGAGGTGGTTCTGCATTACGCATTCTGGTACTCTCGTATTGCAGTCAGTTGGTCTAGTGTATAATGAACAAATTAGTTTATTGTCCGAGTGTTGAATCAGAAGATCAAAAACGGTATCTGGTGATAATTTCCTGTCCTAGTGAAATTTATTGCTGTATGGCCTTGGTTGAGGAGAACATTATTTAAGTTCTCTGAGGTGCCTTCAACGCATCTTCACGCCTAATACGCCAGCCAATGGTATCACCCGCTGCGGTTCCGCACCTACACGTTGTACGCACCAAGAAATTATCCAATCACAGATTGCGAAGTATTGAAGCGAGTACGCCCATTCCGTTAGACATAACCTGTGCTTACCAAAGTAACCAATGGGACATCAATCCCCTGTAATGCGGCTACGCCTCTTCTCACAAAATGCATCAATCATAACGCACGCTGCGGCTCAGCACCTAAACGTGATATTTATATGCGTCAATAAACCATCCAATCGCACATTGCGCTGTATCGACAGGGCAACGCCCACGCCATTTGACAGCATCTGCGCATACAAGACTTTCCAATCAGCCGGCACAGCAGTTTGTAGCCACAAATAATCTCCACACCCACAAAAAAAACTTTCCATTAATCATTGCTTTTTGTACTTGCTGGTGAAAGGGATTCTGAGTAACTGCAAGCCCTTTTGGCACTTTACCCCTCTTCATCCTTTATACCCAGTTTTCCCAAAATCCAATTTCCTTTGTCTTGCGATTTGTTTAGATTGTCTATTTTTTGTTTTCTTTTTAAAAAAACCTTTTACATTTTTTTTGCAGCATTGTCTTTTTTGTGTTGTCATTTTTATTTTTATTTTCTTTACCGCGATCAGTAGTAGCAGTGAGGCTGACGTCATCATTTGGGTCAACAATCCTTCACCACCAAGGAACAAGCGCACAGGAATGGAAAAAAACTGCAGACAGTTGGCGCTTCTTTAAAGTGAAGGATCCACCGCTCCAGGAAAGTGGCAGAGGAGGTACTGTGCACCTTACACAGTGGGCCTTCCGATATCCCATCTCAAAGTCTAGGAACATCGATGATGATCAACCATCTGGTGAGATTCCACTGGGACGATGTCTATGATGAATATCGTAAAGCCCATGAACATCACAAAAGAAAAATTCATGGGTCCCGTTCCTTGCATAGACTAAGACCAGCACCACCTGCAGAACCTCAACCACTAGTGCATCAACAACACTGAGTGGAAATGAAGCCTCTACATCAGCAGTGGTATCCACTACACTGACGCCTCTGTTACTGTCACCCAACCTCTCCCGGATGCAAATCATGTGTCAAGGATGCTCCGAATGGCTAGTCAAGGGAGATGCCACAATTGAGCAATGTCTGAAGTTAATTGCTGAACATCACATCAGACTGTCATGTGTAGTATTTTTTTTTTAAGTGCCCATTATTGGCCCCCTTTTTTTTCTTAAAACAAAACAAATTAAACAAAAATGTATGATGGATTTTGTTTTAATTCCCTTTGTTTTATCCTTATGTATTTTCCTCTTCCACACCCCTCCTTCCATCCCCCAAAACCTCCCTTTTAAGGGCAACCTTTTACGTTAAAAAAATAGATAAAATTGAACACAGGCTGCAAAAATATATTCTAATATCTATTGTAATTTATTTTATGCACTTTCAGTACTCAAAATTCCCAATTGTTGCCTGTAGCCATGAATAAAAGCACTCCAGTTGTTGCTCAACTTAGCCGTGCAAAAACAATCACGCTATTCATTGGCTAATACCGTAACCGCGGCTAGAAATATTATTTAAAAAAAATAAACTATTCTTTGTATGTTAATATATACATTACACAAATATAGTTATCCAAAGTCTTACCAAATAACTTTTATACGTGCTTGCCTCTTTCTTCCATATATGAACTCTGGAAAAAAAAAGAAAATGTACATAATATTAATGCTAATGGCCATTTAACCACGCACTACCACCAACGGAGTGGTCCTATGGTATTCATTGTAACAAAATAAATACAAAATTATTTGTTTTCTTCTTATAATGACACTGAAAGAATACTGATTGCATTCCAAGTACACAACGATTACCAAGTTGTTTGTTAATCATGCTATAGAGGATAAAATCTTCTATTTGGAGAAAACCCCACTCTGTTCTGTTATTTTAAATATTTAACATTTGTCATTACGAACTAGTTTTTGCATCAGCAAATTTGAAAAAGAATTGCCTACAACATCCATAGTTCGCCACCAATAAATGCATTTCACTACAATGCACAAATGTTATAATACTATACAAAGATTACTTTGATACATGATGACTAATTTACAGATTACTTTATGCAACCTTCACCAGGAAAACAAGACATATAACTTCACTGTCTTCAGTTTTACAAAGAAATAAATGAAGACATGCCAACACTGCAACATTATTTTGAGTATTGATCTTTTTAAACTATAGTCATACCTATTTTATAAATAATAGGTAGACACTAGAAAATGTTGTGAGTAAACATATGAAAACTTAGCAAAAACTACACTAATAATGTAACAAGTGTAATTTCCATACTACTTATACAATCTGTGTGCGTCCTTTGTTTGGCCACCTACACACATGAGAAGTTCATAATGACATTTCATAATATACACATCATATATTTTTTTATTCAGCTTTGAGTTTTTCAAAAAAGAAATGACATGAAATGTAATAGAAAATTAGGACCCCCAATTAAAACAGGAACATGTAAACAAAGTCATTCATTTTACTCTTCCTCCCACTAATAGCAGCTGTTATGCGCTCCATCAGGCATACATTCTGAGCCGTGTTGATCCATTCTTTCTTTTCAGGAGGGAAGTTCTCTTTTCCAGTGTGTGGCCAGACAAGCCCTCCCCGCCAGAAGCAGGCTATGTATTCCCCCTCTTGTTCTTGTAGACCAAACAGTATCAACATCGGGGTCTTCTCCCTTGGGATCCCATCCAGGTCCCTAATCCAGCTAAGGACCTCATCCCAGTAGGACTGGTTGAGCTCGCAACCCCACCACATATGCCAGTAGTTAGCCCTTGCTCCGCACTCATTCCAACACATGGTAGTCACACTTTGGAACATTCTGGAGAGCCTATCTGGATCATATTGCCATTGATGCAACAATTTAATGGCGTGTAGTTTATACTGGCAAGAGATCCATGGCTGGGAGGCTCCCCGTGTCAGCAGAATCCACTGATAGGACATCAATATCCCCGCTTCCCTCCTCCACCTCCTCACCTGTTGAATCAGAGTCTTCTTCAATAGAGCTGAGAGTTCGATGTGCTCTGTACTCCTTTTCTTTTTTTCTTTGTTGCGGATGTCTCCCACAAGAAGAAGCCACAGTAAGAGCGATAGAAACACCGTGACCCCTTCCCGGCAGGGACCGGAAAGGGGAAAAAAGTCAAGTGTAGGCAAAAACCCCGGTGAATCACAACGGCAGGTGGGTATCCTGATGGAGGTTGTACTAGCAGAACTCGGCAGATATCAGCAAATCTCAGAAATGGAAAGCGAAGAAGGAATAACCAAGAAACAGGAAGGGAAGGAAAATACAATAGCTCCTACTCCAGGAAAACTGAAAACTGCAGGAAAACAGGACAGGAATATCAAAAGAAAAAGAAGTAAATAGAGAGAGAAGGAGGGTCCCGGGAACCGGGACACGAGAGGACGAGGAGGTGAAAGAGAGAGGAAAAGCTCATTGGAGCAGAATAACCGTGTATAGCAAACCGTGGCAGCAAAAGAAAGCACAGCTGCCCGTGAAGGGGTTGCAACGCACAGAAGGAAGGATAGGGTGTGGCTAAATGACGCCACGTTCGCTTGAGCGGAAAAATACTAGACCGCTAAGTGGACGTGAAAGACGTGACAGGAATTAGGAAGTGCGTAATCGGAATCGGGGCCACAGACGCCAGATAGGAATGCGCTGCATGATACCCCGGCACATCCTTTGCCATGTCTGGGGTATAGGTTCCATCTCGATGTCTGCCTCCCATCGCTGTCTCAACCAATTTGAGGGCCCCCTTATCGTTTCAGCGAGCGCCCTGTATAATGCCCTAATCAACCCTTTGGAACCAGATATGTTGTCTGGGATCCTCTCGAAGGGCGTGAATTCCCTCTGTATTTTTCCCTTCCAGGCCTCTTTCGTCATCACCCCCTTCAATATAAGTATGTCAAGGCAGAGAGCGTGCCCAGACCAAGTGCCTCTTCCAGCTCCATTATCGTGATGAACCTGCCCTCCCTCCACAATTGATCAACCCTTTTGAGACCCACCTCCTCGTACCAACCCTGGAACCTCTCCGGGTTCGGAATAGCATCCCTGACCCCTGACTCAATGACCCAGTGGAGATGGCCACGTCTTGACGCACCCAGTCCGACTCCTTGTCTCCAGCTGCTCCAGATAGTACCCAGGATGGGGTGACTCCTTATTCTCTGAAATTGCTCGGACCTATGCACCCACAGCCATTCCCCTACAGTCGCCAGCCGTAAGTGGTAGTTATCAGGGCCCACCCATTGCAGGTGTTCCCGGCGTCTGAGATGTGGAATCAGAATCCTAAGCCCGGTAGCTTTGTAGTACAATTGTTTGTCTCGAAGAATCAGCCCCCAATCCCCTCACAAATCCTTCAGGAGATTCAGAGCAACATTGGAGAACCTTGTTTTTTTTTCCCCCCTTGCCAGTGAAAACATGTGAGAGTGCCCTTGGTTATTTTAAAGTAGGATTCGGGGATCTGTATTGGTAACATCTGAAATGGTTAAATAATCTTGGAGTATTACCATTTTAATGGCGTTCAACCTATCCATCCATGAGACAGTCATCTTATTCCATCTCACCAGGTCTTTGTCAAGTTCTGTCATCGGGTGGGGTGGTGAGTTAGCCTCCTAGAGGTCCTTTAGCTCTCTGGTGACTGTAATATCCAGGTACCTCAGCGTCCCCATACTAACCCTCATACCCAGGGCTGAAAACCGCCCGGCACCACCGTCCCTACTTCTATCCAAGGGGAAAAGGACTGAATTGCCCATGTTTATTTTGAACCCTGCCATGCAGCCGTATTCTTCAATCTCAGCTACCACAGCAGGCACATAGGTCAGCGGGTTGACCACGTGCAGGAGCATGTCATCCGTGTAGAAACCCAGTTTGTAACTCTCCTCCCTCCGACCCCCCACAACAGATCCTTCTGTCTGCGGGTCCTGTCTCAGCCTTTGGGCCAGAGGTTCCAGCAAGAGCACACAAAGAGCAGGGGAGAGCAGACAGCCCTGTCTTGTCCCCGTACCCAAATTAAACCACCTTGAGTATCCCCCATTAACCACCACACAGGCCCTGCGGGATAACTAAATCGCCATAATACCCCTGAGAAATCTCTTGCCCAACCCCACTTTGGTAAGGACCACCTCTAGGAAATCCTGTTCCACCCTGTCAAAGGCCTTATCCGCATCCATTGAGAAAAGAGTGGGGTCACCCTGCATACCCTGAGCTTCATTGATCAAGTGGAGTGTCTTTATCATAGTGTCCTCACCCTGCCGCCCAGCTACAAACCCCACCTGGCCAGGGTGGACACTCCTCAGTAAGTGCACCTCCAACCTTGCAGCAAGGACCCTAGCATACATCTTGGCGTCTATGTTTAGTAATGAAATCGGGCGATATGAGCCGCAGGATCTAGGGTCCCTACCCTCCTTAGGAATCACTGTGATGATGGCCTGAATATTAATTGGCTCCCCCTCAGTCCCCGTTTCACTTCGATATAGGTTCTTCTAGACTGAGGCGAATGCCTCCTAAATCCCTTCTGCCATATCCTCACTGGCCTTTCCCTTCTGTCCATCTCCTTGACCCATCTCTCTGCCTGTTGTCCCCTTAATCTCACAGCCAGGAGAGCATCCGCATGGTCACCTTTCTCATAGAATTTCTGTTTCAGAAACTATAGCAATTTCAGCTCCTCCCTCAGGCCCCTCGCCTCCAGAATACGGTCCTCCCTATTAGTGGGGGACGACTGAGCGCGCAATTTAGGGCTCATATTTTGATCTCGGGTCCTTTATCTACCAATGTACGTTCCCTCTTCTTTCAAGCCCCTTCCATGATCAACAAACCACTCCATGTGGCCTTTACTGCATCCCATACCGTCCCCTTCCCAACCTCACTGTGTCGTTGATGACAAAGATTTTTTGGGTGCTATTCTCATTCTTCTTTAAAGACCGGACCATTCCACAGCGTCTCATTGCACCTCCATTTTGAGTTTCTAGGACAATGTCCTCACCAGTTAATATCTACTGACACCATGTTGTGGTCAGACCATGATACCGGGTGAATCCCCGAGTCCCCGGCCACATCCCATAAGTCCCTGGATATGTACAGGTAGTCTATTCTCGTGAGCATGCCATGTGGAGCGGAATAGAAAGTGAATTCCCTTCTCCTGTGGGTGGAAGTACCGCCATACGTCCTTTGGCCCATAAATCCCAAAAGCTGTTCCCAACTCATCCTTTCCCTGTTTCTGGGGTTCCCATTCCACCCTCATGCCTTACCTGCCTGTGCAGATTCCCATCCAAACATTGAAATAGCCTACAAGGATAAGATGTCCCTGGCCTTCGCTCACCACTTTCTCTAGGGTTTTTTGCAGGAATCTTTCCTGACCCTGTTTCAGAGCATATATTGTTGCAAACGTGAACCTTATTCTCTTGATCAGGCCCAAGATTAACACCCCTCTCCCTTCCGCATCAGACCATATCTTTGTCCCTTCGATCCGGAGCCCTCTACGGCCCAGAATCCCAACCCCTGCCTTTCTGGATATTCCTGAACCCCAGTATTTGCCTCCAATAAGGCCACAGGGAATCCTCCGCTCTTCGCCCCTCTGATATCTAGTCTCCTGGAGAAATAAGACGCCAATCCCATTTCTTCTAAATTCCCTTCCAACCAAGGACCTCTTGGTGGTGGAGTTGAGCCCCTTGACATTTATTTAGTGTGCATACAGGCAGACTGTCACCCCTCATGACGCGATCTCTCTCTGCCATGACCAATGCCCTTTACTCAATTTGCATTTCTGAAAAAAAGCGGACCCCCAAAGGAAAAAAAAAACACAATTCCCCAGGTGAACAAGCAAAGAGCCAACGTGTGAAACCCCTCAGCCCCTCATTTTTCCACCCGTGGCGCTCGGCCCATCCCAGTTACCATCACTAGGTGAGTCAGAACCACCAAACAAGCCCGAAACCCAGGCCTCTCTCTAGGCACCTCAAACCTTGGTGCCCACAAACTTCGACAAACCCGTTGCAAACCAAACATAAAACCTTTTTTCAAGCCTCCCACCCAAATCTCTGGTTAAAGATGCATCCCCCCATACGAACTGTGACTTCCCCTCGGGTGATAAACTATCAGCCCCACAGCACTGCGAGCATTGTGATTGGCTTCTCACCATTACTTGTAACCAACCACAAGCCGGCAGGCTTGGAGCCGGCCCACGAACTAAGGCACACAACAAAGGCACCTCTGCCTGTCTCAAGCCTGTCTACGAGCCATCGAGCTTAGGGCCACGACCCCTGCTTCCCCATCGATGCCCACCTATCCAGGGTGAGTGTGCTGCTATCTCATCACACAGCGATTGCCAACACAAACTATCCACTGGCACTCACTGCATTAAGTGTAAGCCTTCAGACACTCTGGACTAGCTCTTCACTACTCGTCCACCGCCTTAGCATATGTATGTATGGTCTGAAGAGTTAGCATGTACCACAAACTTGACACCTGCCCTAGAGGAAAATAACTCAATGCATTGGACCCTACTGAACTAAGGCTACTCTATGCCTAACTGCGCTATGTAACGCCCTAAAATCTTCAGGTCTTTGCCGCATTGCACCTAAAAACTGTAAAGATTGTAATGCCCTAATTCCTGCTCTACTAGGTCGCTTTGTACCCCTGTTTGACAACGGTGCTTTACGCCGATATGAGCTTGCAATGTCTCGCTCTGACTACAGTGATCCCCAGCTATACTAATAGGTTCGAATTTGCCAATATTCTAATTAGACTATTGATTACCTATCCTGCATGCCTGTAGAACATTTGAATCTGCCTGTCCTAGTAATATAGCCTTAGTAGACTCTGCCTATACTACACGCCTCCAGTAAAATTCGACTTTGCCTATTTCGTTTACCGCCAGTGAAAACTGAATCTGCCCACTTTTCTGACACTAGCATAACTCGATTTTGCCCATTTTGTATGGTTTGAGCTAAATTCGCTCTTGCCCATTTTTGCCTGGCCTTTTCAAAATTGAATCTGCTTATTTCCCTGACTCTAGCACAATTAGAATCTGCCCATTTTGTATGCGTCAAGTGCTCAGGGTGCAACATCTTGCTTATTCTGCCTGCCATTTTTTAAAATTGAATCTGCTTATTTTTCCAACTCTAGCATAATTCGAATCTGCCTATTCATATATGTTAACTTCAAAATTCGATTTTGTCTATCTTGTATGCAACTAGCAAATCCCATTCTGCCTATTTTTGCATGCCATTAGCATAACTGAACCTGACTCCTTTAAACATAGTCTAGTTAAATCAAGTATCTGAGCCAACCTGTATGCTACCAGCCTAAATTGCCTTTGCCTACCATCGCTCTACAATTTAGTTCACCCCATAGCTATAACTATGCTCACCTGGCTCACGCTCATCATGTTCTCTTACTGTGTCATACACAATAATGTATCATGCAGCTGTAACAGTTACCTTTACTTCAGTAATGGACTAGCCAAACTCGGATGCCCAAGACACTACCCCATCCCCTGCCCCACACCTTTTCTGCCTACCCTATCACCTTTCTCTCATAGTTGCCACTCACACAACACTTCTAAAGATAGTGACCATTCAGCCGACATTATCTCAGATACACCATTGAGCCAACATAGACCCAATGATCCACTCCTGACAGAGGATGATTACCCAACTTCATTCCTAAGCTCCTCAAACACAGCATATCACCAGGCTACTCCCACTCAGTCAACACTAACCTCACTACCCGCAACAGCAGCCTAGGCACTAGACTCCATGTCACGTCCACCAAGCCTTCTGCAACTCATAAAGCTAAGGCTAACAATCAGGACACTGCCGCTAACAAACACAAGTCCTTCCCCCATACTCCCCCCCCCCCCCCCTTAAAAGGAGCTCTACTCAATGTCAGATCTCTGGTTGCTCACCCCACAGAAGTCGCTGGCATCATCCTATCAGATAACCTCGACTTCCTTGCCTTAACAGAAAAGTGGTTACACGAGGCAGCAGGTCCCTACCTAACCCTAGCTGTCCCCGACAAATACTCCACCCCCAGAGCTGACATGCTCATGTAGGAGGTGTAAAAATCCTATTTAAGTCCTCATTAGATCTCAGATCAGTTACTTCCCACCCTCTTAAATCATGCGAGCATCTCACTGTCAAACTCCAAACCACCCCCAAGAGCACGATTGCAATTCATTTAATATACAGACCCCCACCACCCTGGTACCTTTGAGGAAGACATAACCTCTTTAATAGCCGAGATCTCTAAACCTTTAGCACAAAACATCATTCTTGGTGACTTTAACTTAGGATATAATGATCCTAATGACACCCCAGCATCCTCCTTGGCCAATGCTCTTGCGGAGCACGACTTCACCCAACTCAGCTCTCTACCTACTCATCAGAAGGGTAGAATCATTGATTGGGTGGCAGCCCTCAATTGCAATATCACCTGCAACACCCCCGACCTCTCACCTGGACCGACCACTATCTCATATCACTTAATATTAACAACCCCAATCTCAAACAATGCCCCCACGCGCCAGCCTGTCTGACCAGAAACAAACGCAACATTACGGCGGAAATGCGAATACCCCTGGTCCTCCCTACCCTAAATACACTCCCAGCCACGGCTGACCTTGACCTACTGGTCAACACGTACAATGACGCCATGACAAACGCCATTGATACCATCGCCCCTCTAAAACTGCGAAAAGGGGTTTATAGTGACATTTTTGAATTTAATAATTTCAAATGCATTAATTTCGAATCAAAAATGTCGGGAAAAAAGTCACATTTTTGTAAAGTTTTTTTTTTTTTTTAATGGAGGGATTCCCCTGAACCCCCTTTTTTTAATAACCCTTTTTTACTAGCCAAACCCCCAAAAAACATATAAAATAAAAAATCTTTTTTAAAAAAATGTTCGACATTTTTTTTTCCAAAATTAATGCTTTCTAAATTATTCATTCGACATTTTAACTGGACACCGTGAAAAGGCAAACCTAGAGCTCACTTGAATTCTTGGTACACACCTGAACTCAAAATACTGAGAAAAAAGAAATCCAAGTTGGAAACCATCTGGAAAATATCCCCACTGAAAATAAAATGTATCTCATGACTCCCTCCTCCTTTTACAAAAAGGAGCTAATCTGAACCAAGAAGGAAGCCTATAATGTTAGAATAAGCCAGGCAAGCTCCTGTGCTAAAGAACTCTTCACTATTCTAAAGGAATTAGAAAATCCCAACCCACCTACGGATACTTCCGTGAAAGACAAACCCTGGTGCACCAGTATCCAGAATGCCCTTGCCAACAAAATCACAGGTCTTCAAACTAAAATCGAGGACAAACGGCAACACCTCTCTAGTAGTAATCCCTCCTGTCCAAATACACCACCGCCTACTAACACCAACACTGGCTTCACGTTCAAAAAGGTAATTATACCTGAAGTCCAGAAAATCATAACTTCCTAAAAACCATCAAACTGCAAAGGGGACAGCTGCCCGGGCCAGGTCATTAAAGATGCAGCTAGAGATCTCTCCCCCTTCATCTCTAAACCTATAAATCTTTCCTTCTCTGCCAACTCAGTACCTAGTGACCTAAAACAATCATGGGTTCTCCCTCTGTTAAAAAAACAATCACTTGACCCAGCCATTCTCACTAACTACAGACCCATCACCACGGTTCCTTTTCTGCTAAAAATCCTTGACAGAATTGCCTACCTGCAAATTCAGGATTACCTAGAGACCAACCAACTACTAGTAATATGTCAATCTGGCTTTCGACCTCAACACGGAACAGAAACTGCCCTTGTTGACCTCAAAAGTCAGATTGATGATATTAAAGATAAAGGTAACGCCATCCTACTCCTTCTAGACCTTTCAGCGGCCTTCGACCTGGTCGACCATAAAATACTCTGCAACCACCCTCGTCTGCAGCGCACTTCTCCTCCTCTGCTGTCGCGTGGATTCAATCCTTCCCGGCTAACAGAACCATGCGTGTTTTTTCATCAACAGGAGCAGCAGGCCCCATCCCTATTACCCGTGGTGTCCCACAAAGCTCTTGTGTTTCCCCAACACTATACAACATTTTTACAAAGCCCCTCTTTGACATATTGGACCATCTGGGTGCCACCTACACCAACTATGCAGATGACACCCAGATACTCCTCACCATCTCAGGGAATTACAGCGCTGATGTCCTCAGGATGAATTAAATCTTCTCCATTATTCAGGCATGGATGGCCACACATGGCCTTTGTCTAAATGATGAGAAGACTGAGCTTCTCACTTTCTGATCTCCCAACAATCTGCAGAAGCTTAGCCCTAACTACAACGTCATCATTGACGGTAACACAATTCCTATTGTCAAAAATGTGAAAACCCTTGGCTTTTATTTAGACGCCAATACTAACCTTGCCAAACAGGTCAATATGACCGCCTCAGCCACTGCCTACACGGGGAAACTGATCAGGGCCTGCAGGCCTTTCCTATCCACCAACAGCTGTCTCACGCTGGCTAGGGCTCTCATACAGTCCAAACTGGACTATTGCAATAGCCTCTACCTAGGTGCCAACCAATCCGTAATCCACAAACTACAGGTACTCCAAAATTACGAGCAGCACTAAACATACCCAGGCGAGAGCCCATCTCCACCCCTAGAATATCCTGCAAATGGCTCTCAATACAACACAAAATGGACCTAAATACTTCATGCCTCACCCACAAAGCCTTAAACCACCTTGCCCCACCTTATCTCACCAACAAATTCACCTTAATATCAGCTGCTAGGGTTACCAGACCATCCAACACGCTATGCCTCACAGTGCCCAGATTTACTTTAAAAAGAGCTGGGGGTTCTAGCTTCACGGTTCTGGCCTCTCAACTGTGGAATACCTTACCACTTAACATTAAATCAAGCAAATGATTTCAACCCTTCAGGAAACAAGTCATTGGCTGGCTATTAAAGAAAAATTAACTCTACCTCTGCCTATCTCTTAAACTGACGACACTACCCCACTTTAATGATAACAATGCAAACTGTATATACTGCACAAATGTATAATTGCTAACTATATATATATATATATATATTTTTTTTTTTTGTAACTGGTCTAAAACTGCACTAATGTACAACTGTATAATATATGCGCACTGCTTCTGTAACCTGTCTAAAAGCGCCCTCTTACCTCCAGGTCTGGCGCGCTATATAAATAAAATAAACCAACAAAACAAACAAACTAGACCATAAGAAAAGCTTCCCTTGGCCTCCTGTGTGCCATCTCTGATACTGCTGCACAGTGTGGAATACCTTTTTTAGTATATCAAAATGTATTCTAAAAATATCTATATTGCCATTTCATAACTTCGCTCATAATTTGGTGTGCATCCTTTTTCTGACCACTTGCACACTTTGGAAGCTAATCACAATTATTTTAAACCTACCATACAAAGTGTAAGAACATGCACAGTTTAATGACTGAATAGATTGTCCGACTTTTCTTAAAACTCCACATTGCACATAAAACATATGTATACATTTAACAAACTAACTTTTTCAGTTAGTTATTTTGATTTTGTTTTTTAATTGCACTATATGGCTTTGTATCTCCAACCTACTGTTTTCCTGTTTCATATGTAAACAGTCATGAGCGTCTACACTATCTCACACTCAAAATAATGTACATGGAACCATTTATGTAACTTCACTTAAGGGAACATGTGTGTATGCTAAAATATACAGGGGCTGATTGCTGGAACAAATGTGCGCCGAAAATCTTGGTGCAAGCCGGTGCAAGCGTGAAAAAGCAAGCGCACGCGTGCGATTCATGGAAGGGTGTGTATCCGGCGGGATGTGCGCCAAATCCGTGCGTGGCTCACACGTCATTGCAACATCCATAACACTGTGCACAAGGCGCACAAGGTTAGCGCACACCCCAAAAAAGGGGCAGAACACGGGGCGTAACGCGCGGAATGGGGAACAACGCATGAATATAAGGGCGTAACTGGGGATGTACTGCTGGGAAGGACACAGAACGCCCACACGAATCAGGAGGGACATGATAGAAGTGACGTTTGACAGTGCCGCTCATGTGCTATTCCTTCCTGTCTAGGGGACTATTGTACAGTACCCTGATGCTTGTGTTCTATGTCTCTCTACACATCGGCGAGTGAAGAAGAGGGCGGAGACGGCGCTGTGGAGCAAAGCGGCGGGGAGGCCTCCATCGGCCAGCGACGCAAGGCCCAGTCACCCTCCCAGTAATGACCATCATCCGGGAGCGAGGGGACTGGTGCCGTGTCTGCCACTACAGCTGCAGCGGAAGGGGCGGGTGAGCCCCCACAGGGGCTTGCAACGGCGGAAGAAGGTGTGGAGCCATCCAGGTTGGTGGTTTGCACAGAGGAGGAGGAGGCTGCTACTGAGCCGCACATAGGGTCTGGTGGGGGTGGTACCACTGGTGCAAGTGGTGCAGTCCAGGGGCAGGAGGCAGCACAGGTCGCCGTGGAGGGGCCTGTGCATGTCACTGTCCCTGACAATGTGACTGCACCACCATGCACCAGCAGGGATGCCCCATCCCAGGCCCGTCCGCAGGTAGGGGGGAGGTCCACGTCATCTGGCACTCATTTAGCTCCGGACGAGGGGACCAGTCACCGTATGGAATCCGTTCTGATTGGTGTCGCGTTGCGCACGCGTGACATTCGTGATGACGTGCGTGCTTCCTAAGGGGGACCACGCACGTCATCCCGAAGAGCTGCATGCCGACGTGGCCCAGTTGGGAGGGGCCATGGTCGGGGGTTTCCTATATGTGTCGGGCACTCTGGCGGCCCTCTCCTCCTCTGTGCAGACTATGCGCCAGTCGTTCTCCATGCCACCAGGGCCCCCTGTGGACCTGCCCCGACCAACGCAGCCAGCTCTGTGGAGATCCCATCCCTGCCACAGTCGGGAGTCGGAGGTCCAGCAGGGGTGGACACCCCAGCAAGTGGACCCCAGCAACTGCACCCCAGCAGATGGAGGATGTGCCGGCATCATCGGTGCACGACAGCGCCGGTGGATTCCATCAGCCCAGATGCCGTCGTGCTGGCAGAGGCAGTTGCGTCGGAGGCAGCGGTAGGCTCAGTGTGGGAGGTATCATCGCTCGGGGCCATCAAAATCAGAGGGGCAGGCATCGGCCGGAGGGCAGGAGGACCCTGGAATGGGAGGGTCTTCCGTGTGGCAGCGGTTGGGCCAGCGGATAGATGCGGAGCGGCGGCGGGCAGAGGAGGCACGGCTCACTATGGTCAGGGCAGAGAACTCCATGCGCAGGGCATTGAGGCGGGCTGAGTGCCTTGAGGCAACTCGCAGGGAGTTGGAATAGGCCATGACTGCATGCCTGCGAGACCTAGAGGACAGGGAAGAGGGCCGCCTCTGGGACATCGACGTGGAGTTTGATGATGCCCTGACCCGGAACATCACTGAGTGAGCTGTAGGACTTGCCCACCGCTGTTAGGCAGAATCCTGTTCAGTTTCCTTGGGGGCTACTGCAAGAAGTTTAAGACTACAGGAGTAAGCAGTAAACGCAATTGGTAGCAGTCTGTACCACCCAGATTTACCTGGTAGCTGTGACTGAAACTTCTCTCAAGAAGAGTTAGGCAGTATACAGAGAATACACAATAGGGCTAAAACACAGTAGAGCAAGCAAACACTGACCAGAGCTTTGGTATCAAAAGTATATAATTATTTAACACACACTTTAGGAAATAAACTAGCAGTATTAATCAAAAGCACGTTCCAACACAATCAGAAAAGTATTTACAAATCCCTTACTAAGTTAAAACACCACTTTTTGTCAACACAGAGGTGAGCGGGTAACTTAGATGGCACTCCAATAATTAGGTTAAAGGGAGAGAAAAAGGCAGGTCATAAAAATAAAACAGTTCCCAACACTTTTAAGAGACAAAATCAAATTACTGAAGGCAGGGTATACTGTAGAGCCAAAGTTCATAGGGCAGGCCCACTTTGAATGGAGCAAGGCGCAATGTGCCCAAGATCACAGTTTAGCAATGCATTCAAGTCTTTGTAGAAATGTTCAAAAGAGGTTGGGGTGGTTCAAAAGGTAAAGTTAGAAGGTCTGGGGCCAACCCAGTTGGAAAGCAAAGGATTTAAGGGTCACCTTTAGCAATCCGTAGAAAGGGAGGCCAGTTGGAACACAGTACCTTTAAAGTTGAGGAAGCTCCAGCGGTGGCAGTTGTTCCTGGCAGCGAGTGCAGTTCATGGTTTTGACCAGGGGAAGAGAAGATCTCGTTGAGGAGGAAACCTGGAGGCGTTGAGCTGCACAGGGATGAAAACAGCCGCGGAGTTTGTCGGTTAAAAGGTGCGTTCCTTTTATTCGCGGTCAGTGGTGAAGCTTGGCTATCCGGTCGCTGGGGTGCTTGGCACGGGCAATTCGACCAAGAGACCTCGTGGAAGGCGAATGGTGAACTGGTTGATCCCACCAGCTCAAAGGAAGAAGACTCTCCCAGCAGAAGATCTCCTCTTGTTGTCGGGAAAGTGGTGAGGTTGTTGCAGCAGGGCTGCACCGGTGGTGTGGTTGTTGCAGATGGCTCAGCTTCTTCCTTCTTTGGATTCTTTAGGTCCTGTGGCAACTTCTGAAGTTCCAGTCCCCAAAGCCCTGCTTTTATGCAGAAAAACCCCCAAAACAACAGCCTAGCTGTCACTCACACATGCTAAGTGGTGAGCCGGACGGCTCACCACTGGGCCAATCAGAATAGAGTGCGACTTGAGTTGCCGAGGCAACGCAGTCCAGGGAGCCTATTCCCCCCTCCCACACATCCTGTGGACCCCAGACAGAGTGGCACCATTTGGAGGGCTTCTGTGGAGAAGCCCGTCAAAATAGTGGAACAAAGGGCTCGACCTGGGTTAGAGTTACAGAGACGGACACAAACGCCATTCTAAAACCGAGTTCTGGCGAAAAGACCCAACCGGTGATTTAATATTAAGTAGTGCGTTTAAAATGAATGGGAAAATCCCATAGGAAATATTCCAGTGATTACCACTGCCACCAGCTAGAAACTCGACAAGGGGGGACTGGACAGTGCCCCCTTGAAAACAGACCCAGGGGCAATCTAATTAACCCCTTCCAGTACTTCCACAATATGATGGTTTGTACTGGTTCTGTTCACAAATGTGGACGAATAAAGCCAATGGCGACTTTACATGCCCTGGGAGACAGTAGTCAGTCCCAGGGTATGGAGTCTATTGTTGGGGTCACTATGACACCCCTGTGTTACCGCACTGAGGGTGCTGTGTAACACACATAAAAAAACAGATGATAACCTATGGAGTAAAAGACCCCATAGCCCATAAGCACACAAAGAATCAGACATACCTCAAATCATGCCTAAGAGTGGGAAGAAAAGAGTCTCACTCTTAGCAGGAGAAAAAACAAACCGCAAAAATCCAGCAAAGCTGCTGGGGGACTCACTAGGTTTGGGAAATTAGCCTTATAAGAGAATTCTCCCTAACAGCCGCCATTGTATATAGTTCATTAGTCTTAGGTTTCCTTTGTTTTTCTTTTATTTTGGAGTTAATGGACATTGCTCCACTTCGTGTATATAGTTTTTTCTTCATAGGACTTTTTTGTAGGTTTCCTTTTGTTTGTGGATCATGGACCATTTGGACTTCCATTTTATATAGTTGCAGACTTGTACATACTTTCTTTTTCTATATTCCCATGGAGCAATGTTTTTTTTTAATTTGGATTATGATTTTATTATGGACATTGGCAATGGACTACTTTTTTATTGTACATGATTTTTCTTTTTTTTTACTTCATTGGATTTACAATTATTTTTTTCTGAATCTGTCATTGTACATTGATTTTCATTTTACAATTCCTCCAAGTCAGTTCATTATGTTTTTAATACATTTTTTCTAACTTCTAAATTGGTGTGGTGTTCTGTCATTGATTTTTGTGTCTCATTGAACATTTCCTCAGTCACGTGTTGCCACTGTGCGGCTCCGTTGTGCATACCTGCATGGGCATGGTGGTTCATTTAGACTATCATGGCATGGGTAATTTGGGAGTGGGTTCTGTGGATGTTTGCATGCTTGGACTGGGGGGCAAGGGGGATTAGGGTTGGCTTTAGGGACATGGGTCTGTTTTGTTAGGACATGTTGTTTGTTGGGACATGAGTTGGGGCCTGCTGGCAGGTGCCCGTCACTGCTGGGTGGGTGGGGGTGCAGGGGGACATGTGTCTGGGCCTGCTGGCAGGTGCCCGTCACTGCTGGGTGGGTGGGGGTCCAGGGGGACATGTGTCTGGGCCTGCTGGCAGGTGCCCGTCACTGCTGGGTGGGTGGGGTGCAGGGGGACATGTGTCTGGGCCTGCTGGCAGGTGCCCGTCACTGCTGGGTGGGTGGGGGTGCAGGGGGACATGTGTCTGGGCCTGCTGGCAGGTGCCTGTCACTGCTGGGTGGGTGGGGGTGCAGGGGGACATGAGTCTGGGCCTGCTGGCAGGTGGCAATCAATGGTGGGTGGGACATGTGTTGGTGCTCACAAGTGCATGGTGCCATGTGGGCTGCCTGCGGGGAATGCCCAGGGTGTAGGGTAGTGCCCTGTGGTGTGGGCTGCCTGCAGAGGCTGGGGAGGGGGGAGAGGGCACACCCAGGAGGACCCACACTGCCAAATCGCATGTAAAACTCCCAGCGCACCCCTCAGAATACACGTACCCCTCTCGGGCTAGCGAAAACATGCGTGCTACTCTCCGTGCACCCCTCAGGATACACGCATGCAGCCCATCCACCCTCCCCATGCCCCACAGGCAGCCCATCACCCCAGTGCATGCCCCACAGGCAGCCCACACCACAGGGGGAACTTTTCCTACGCGTTTTTGCTTGCGTGAGAGGGGTACATGTATTCTGAGGGGTGCGTGGGGAGTTTTACACACGTTTTCGTGCTTGAGGGGGGCTGTATGCTGGTCCACTGGCCTTTGCGCCATGTACTGGATGTGTGCTATGTTTATGGCGCACGGGGCGGGGTTGGGGGCGTAACTGGCACTGCTGCAGGATCGCTGCACCACTCTGTGCCGTGGCTGCTTCTGGATGTTGAAATCCATGAATACGCTGTGCGCTGAAATGGGTTTTGCCGCACGCACACGGCTGGCGCAGACTGCCGCACGCGCACACTCTGCGCCAACCACGTGTGCCACTTGTGAGCTGATTTCTATGAATTACCCCCACAGTATTTTACACAATATAAAATAGAAGTAAAAGATTGCAGACTGCTAATTTCTCTTCTAAATTATATAATCTTCACAATACTACCGCTACATTTATTTAGTACCGTTTTAAAAAACAATTCTAGTAACAAACTACGTCCTACTTTACATAAAACACTTATTAACCTATTTTTCTATTTCCTATTTTTATTTTGCATGCTTCTAACATAAGCATTCTTTAAACCCTTTGGCAATCTAGCTTGGTGTGTGACTATAGAGTCATCACAAACAAGCCAATCTACTTCTGTACGCACCCATGTCGTGAAATGTCCAGATTCAATGGATGCCCCCTCATGAAAAATAATTGCACACGTTTTAAAAGTTTTCTTACTAACAGAAACTTGACTTTTACAAATTTAATTATTGCTGTGTTAAATTTCCTACCATCTACCCTATATTTGAAACATAATCAAAATATACTTATTAAAAACTACATTTTGAATTGTTGATTGTAAATTACAACCACAGTCACTGCATTGCATGCCATGGTATGCTTTAGTTACAAAATCAGAAAAGTTTAAACGTTTCTGATCAGGCACATGCAGATACACAAATCTTTCTCACACATCTGGAATAGAATAACCTTTCTTACATTTTGGACACATGATTCCACTCGTAACTCATGACTACATACCCATCTACATTAACTGTGTCCTTCACTAATGACTCTGACAAAGTCTGAGGAGGAGAGCTCCGGGGCAATGTGTTTGCCTGGGAAGCAAGACGTCACGGAGCACCACAGGTTCGATTGCCGGGTCCGCGCTTAGAAACCTCTGGGTATTAAGCGCAATATAAATAACCTATAATTTCATTCATTACAAGTTCTTGACTATCTTCAAGTGATTTCCACTTGCAACAGTTACTACATTTTGGATTGACATTGCTGAATGTGAAATGTGTGGATTTTCATCTACAGATAATTTTAGAAATGAAAGTTCAACACATAGTTGCTTCTCTGCTGTAGAATCTATTTCTTCCATCACTGGAGTCATTTGAAACAACATACAGAAAGCTGCATTACAATAGCATTCAACTCCTGTTTCATTACTAAAGCTGCAATGAGAGTATGTTATAGTTGAACGACTCTCAAACTCCATTAAATTCCATCTTTTTTTAGTCTTAGAAGGTCTGATTTCATTTGTGCTTTCAATGACTCCTTATGTTTCCTGGATGAGTGCTTTGCAGGCACAGGTGTAAGGTTAAGGTGAGGAGCATACAGTACACACAACCTATTATATTCTTCAGTCAGCTGTCACTTTCCTTTCATCAAAGTTTATTAAAAATAAACCTATATTTTTCACATGTGACATTCCTTCTTTAAGCATTGTATGACCAATTTCAATAAGTGCTGCTTCTAAAGTCAACCCTTGTGATTTATGAATAGTTATTGCATAAGTCTTTTCACAAAGGTATCCTTAAAAAGCATGAAACGTGCAGAGCTTCAAGAAATCAAGTGAGTTCCTTCTACATGATCAAACTTAACTTCAACATGTTCAATATTTGTATTGTGAGGAAAAGTGAAATGCAATCATTCGTCCCATCGCTCCATTGACTACTAGACCAATCTCTACATTCAAGTTCCTCTTTAACATTACTCGTGCATTAATAGTTTTAAAACTCCTTCCAGACCTGCTGTTTTAGAAATTGAGTGCTCTAGTTGACGTAATCAAGCTTTTGCTCTTTTATCCAACTCTAAAGGCATAACATGACCAACTAAAACATTACTTTATCTCTACAATATTTTGCTTCTCTGACAACATTGTAGAGTTAAACGTATTACACTGTGTGTGCACATCAAAGCAACACAATGTTTCTTTCCTTAAGAGTCAACATGACATCAGATGGACTGCAATCTGCATGAAACATGTTATAAATCATTATTCCCTTAAGACGGCTTTCACATTTTCCTTAAGAACACCTATTTGAATCTTATTAAGCATTTCTGCATACTCAAGTCTCCAGATTGCCTCATATTAATGGTAAGAACCTGGAATTCAAAACAGTTTCAAAGGTTAAAATGACCAATACGTCCTATACTTTTTTGCGCATCCTTGGATTGCAGCATTTTGAAAACTGGTTGACCTTTCACAGGAGTTAATTGTAATAAGTCTCCAAAAACAAGTAGATGTTTACCTCCAAACAAAATGTTGTAGTCAGTCTTCAAAACCTCTTGAATTTGCAAGTGAATAAAAGCTAGCATAAAGTTAGACAGCAATACTTAATTCATCTACAATCAAGGTATTTAATTTTCTAAGAACGTTCCCTACTTCTTGTGCTGCACTTGATACACATTTCTGATACTCTAGTTTGTCATGCTCCACTGGTAACATCAACAGGCGATGTAAAGTAACACCTCCTACCTTAGATGCTGCTAAACCTATTGGAGCAGTTTATAATACATGACAAAGAGGAATCTTTTACATTTTGAATCATAGCTCTTATTACAATAATTCAAGATTTACCTGTTCCTGCTTGTCCATCTTTAATTTCATCATACCATTTTTGCTCTATATTAAGTTTACTGACAATTTCATTGCAAATCACATCTGCAACTTTTAATTTGTTGCATTGCAATTTCTACTTTCTCCATAGCAAGCTCAACATCAGTTTGACTAATTGGCTCACCAAGAACATTTTGACTTCCTGCTGCAGAATATTGACTGCCCTCAGGAGTCTCTTTTGCTAATTCAGCTGCCAAAAGTTCTTCTTGACGTAGTTCTTTCTCCAGTAACTCCAAGTACTGCTCACATTTTGGATATGTAATTAAGCATTTTTTTTTAGCACAACATTTTTTTCAAACAAAACTTCTCAATTTCAGTCAAAGGCTTCAATACCCGATTTTCTTCTACTAGCTGGTTCAAGACTTAACTAAACTACATACACGCGATGTCCATACAGAGGCAAACTAGTAAGCCGATCTGCAGCTTCATAGCTCCCACGCTCTCTGTGAAAGCATCTTCAAACCAAAGCTTACAGGTTTCTGACAGACTTTTATCTGATGATAAATCTGCCCATACTTCAGCTGCATTGCTCTTTTCTGCTTTTGTCATGTATGCTTTAACATAACGAGTAACAGCTGTTGAATTTTTAGCAATAAACTGTACATCAGTATTTGCATTCCATATCTGAGCAATGGCAGGATTGTAATCATTAATGAATTGGCATTGCTTATTTCTTTTTAAATGATGGGTATTTCTTGGTGACTTACGAGTAACATGGTATTCGAACAGAAAATAAACTATTCACTCCACCAATTGGTGTCGCAGGTCTTGGAAAGCCAAATCTGCACTGAGTGTAGTACTTGTCTTTGTCTTTTTTTGTATTTTCTTTGACAGTACTTTCCACAAGAATGCTTCTGAAAACTTTCCACCTTGTTCCGTAGATCAGCATTCAAATGCTGAGCTGGATTAGAACAAGTAACCTTTTTAAAATGCATTCTACAAAGTGAAAGCGGATGTGGTGAGTGTTTTGCCGTGTTTGGCAGGGGTTAGTCGAAGGATTTGCAGAAAAAGGCAGAGTGAGACTGTTGGGACCTGCTGCCTGCTTGCTGTCACCCCGTTGACTTTTTTGGCCTCGTGGGCACACTGTTAACGTGTCTGGTCTATGGATTCTCATCTTTAAATCAACGCGAAGTGGTGGCCAAGTGAATAGTGCAGTCTGCAGTCCCCGCGGATAATGCTGTGCTTGTGAACCTTGCTGCTGCCTCTACTTTTACTGACGAATTTCGCTGTGCACAGTGAGTGTGCCTAGCTGGAGCCCAGTGCTGGAGCACTGTGACTTTAATTCAGCGAGGTTTGCTTGACTCCACCCCCTGACAGCCCGTGACCACCACTCTCACTCAAAACACTGTGGGAGAGTGTAGCGGTAGCGAAGTGGTGGCCAAGTAAATAGTGCAATCTGCAGGCAAGCCAGCAATCCAGCAGGCTTACGCGCTGGAATACTGAAACAACCACCAGCGAGTCACCTCTACGACCAGACTCCGGGAAAGTGAGAAATCAAAATCATACTCGCGAAAAACTGTCTGCTCAGTCAAAACCACACGTCGTTTGCACAATATAGACCCAAACCGGAAGTGTCATTCACTAAAGAAACACGACACTCGAACTTGAGAACATTATCCCTGAACCCCAACAAAACCCATACTGTGCGAGAACGCAGAAATTGCGGGGCAACACCCATCGAGCTGCGCAATAAACCACTAAGAATTCCCTGCGCAATAACACTTCTTCTCTGCAGTATTGCCACCAAACAGGAAAACAAGATGATTTGAACCAAAAATCTACCTGCCTACAGAATAACAAAGTACTGCGCGGAGACTGCGGGGCTGTGCCCTTTGATCCACGAAAATATCACCCTAACTACAGTAGCCTTTGCTTCCCCAGCTAACGGTGGAATAAAATTGTGCTGGCGCTCAAACTGGCCCACACACGAGACATCGAGAAAAACTTTCACTACTTCAATGGAAAACAAAGAGAACTACACTGACAACCCCTCAAGAAATCAACCAAACTCTCTCACAATTCCCTGGTGCCAAAACAGATCAGCAATCAAAACAAATCAGACGCGGACATCTTAAACTGCTCCAGCCTATATGTACTGGAGTCCAGGAAATTAAGATGACACTCGCCCACAAAAGACATTAAAACTGAGACAAAGTCAGGACAAAAAAAGGAAAGACTCAATATCACAGTCCATTACAAAGTATCACAAATAAGAAATACACAGATGAAGATTTCATCAGTAAGAACCCACCCCCAGGAAAAAAACGACCATGAGATTCTAAAGATACATACTGTCTGTAGCTTGACCAAGCTGAAAAATGCGAAACGACAAATAAAAGAGGACATCTGCTGCAGCACAGACTTGGAGAACTACAAGTTACGGCAAGACCCCAGACGCAAGCGAAAAACAAAGCGAGATAATGGACACACAACATACAGCCACAGAATGCAAGGTCAATCAACAAACGAAAATACAGATTACATGCAATAAAGAGAACGAGGAGCCGCACAGAAAGACAATTAATAACCCCCACGACCTCATAATGCAACCCACAATGGCACAAAAGAAAAAAAGCTATCCAAGCCAAACAATTTTGGCAAAACAATTACCACAAAGCGCAAATGGAAAATACCAATTGGAGATCAAACCAAACTAACTACGAAAAACAACGCATAGCAAGACTATCACTTAAGATAACTGAGCAAATTATGAACAACCAGGAGAAAAGAAATGAAGTGTTTGGTAGTACTTACACACACAATCTCAGTCAGGATGAACCATAGAAGACATCCACCCTGAGACACGAAAAGATGACGGTATTTCCGGAAGCACAGACCATATCAACATTAGATCAACAAATGGAGAGAAATATCAATCACCTCAAGCAATAAAAAGTCAAGTCTGAAAATCACAAAAAAACGGAAGATAATTCCAAAAAAGAGATGAATACTTACTGCCAATGCCAAAACACAGAAGATGAAGGTCAGTCGCCTACCCACGACGATGACAGAACTTCAAAATATTATGATTACTGCAACAAACTTAGCCCTTATCCCATTTGTCAAGCTATACGAATCCATACACAAAGCCGTAAGAGATCAAGCAACTCTAATTGCTATGATACATTCAAAGCAAACGCACATGGAAGCTTTAGCTAACAAGATCTAAAGCAGACTACACCCCGAAGCTGAAACAAGCCTGTGGCAAAATCGCCTTTTCGATATAGCTAGACAGGATCGCAGGGATAAGGACCAGATGACCACAACCTTAATCAAAATACTTGAGAACAAACAAAAGCAAATGTAGGATAACAAGGAAAGCTGGACAACAAACCAGAAAACAATCAATGCGATGTTCATAACCTAGAACACAGCCGACAAGCAGCTGATTTGCTCACCCCATTGATACCAGCAAGTGCACATCCTATATGCAACAATGCGAACCCACCAACGACCTGCCAAATAAAAACACCTCAAGAAGGACTGACCACAGATGAAAGCAGCCACGGAGACATTCCCGATATTCAACCAAAACAAAAACCTCACAAAAAATGAAACAAAACAAGGCTCCACATAACGTGAGAAAAACAAATCAAATGGAGAAGGAGCAAAAAGGGGATCACATGCTTTTCTGCGAAACTGGACACTTGCCATCACAAAGAAAAAGGATGAAACAAAAAAGAAAAAAAACAAACGAACCCTGAAATCGCAAAACCACTCAACAAAACAGAACAAAGTAAAAAATCCAAAAGGAAAAAAATTACTGACGAGGAAGTAGTAGAACTGCTTATCAATCTATCCACTTATGAGGATCCTCAACAAAACCCTCCAGTTCAAAACGAGGAAAATAACCTCTTAGAAAGAACGATAAACCAACAAGATGACACATCTTGTGACACCATATCACTCATCATTGTTGACGAATATGCAGAAGGGAACACGGAATATAGCAAAGATAGTTTATCATGCGAACAAATCTCAGACACAGAAGGACAATGGTCATCATCGGAACCATTGAATGCTGATTATGAAAATGCAACCGATTCCGAGCAATCAGAAATTCGATCATGCAAAGAAAATCGACATCGAGAAAACAAGGAAAAAAAGATTGCGAATGGAACACAAAACCAATCTCCACAATGTGAAAACACAGGAAACAAAGAGGTCACCTTAAAACTACCTATATTTAATGACCCGAGAGCCCCAAAATATAAAAACAAAATTGAGATAAAACGAATAACACCACAAGAAGATGGGCAAATCTTAAATGAGACAAACCTCCTGAGATTACTACATGTCATTCCAGAGCTAAAAACAATCCAAACACAAGATATAAACCTGGTGGAATTCCAAGATGAAGATTCAACAGAAGCAATATACGTCCAAATGAACTCGAACAATAATAAAGCAAAAGAAAAAAATGGAAACATTAGGATTTAAATGCAAAATTTCCACAACAGATCAGAGCTCTTTGACAGAAATAGAAGAGAGACACTAAAAAAAAATGGGAACATGCAATAGTAGGAAGGTCTGCTCTGACAGCCAAAAGCGATTGGACCCCACATTTAGAAAGTCAACCAATATCAAAAAATATACTCTCTGGTTGCCAACGCTAAGCAAGATAATGAAAGGAAATACAAAAAGACTGCGACAACCTACCTATAACGCCCACAAATACAACAGCAACAACACATACGAATATGCTCTTGCAATACGTGTGGAAATACTCAAATCTTCAGATGCAGAAATAACGACCTACTTAAATATGAACTCATCTGCCTCCAAGAGACATGGATTTCCTTACTGCCTCTTTGCAACAGATACATGACCCATATGACCGCAGCCATAAACAACAAATCAGGCCGTCCGAGTTCCGGATTACTAACACTCTGGAAAGTGGAAGCTCACTTGGACCAAATCGAGGCTATGTCCATTAACAACTGGTCCCAAATAACCATCTTAGAGCATAGTCATATGGATACCACAAACAAACTCGATAAAAGGGACCGTCGCCTGATCGCACTACTCAACATCTACAGGAGCCCGGTGATTCTGTATAATGACAAATTCCTTGACGAAATACTAACCTCCTTAGATGCTGCTTATACAAAATACGAACAGCTATGTGTCTTCATGTGTGGAGACTTGAATCTCCACCTCTTCCTAAATAATGGACATGAAATCCCAGTCTCGGAAAGAAGCAAAAAAACTAAATTATGACATTGGCGATGGAGAGACAAAATATCACCTTACACAATGGCAACACGGTAGGTGATAAACCAGCAAGACCTACATGGCACAGAGACAAACTGACAGGATACCTAGATAATATATACACCTCGCCCAACCGTAACAAGAACCATTACAAAATAAAAAATCAAGAACAACACAGACAGTAACCATGCTAAACTCACTGTTATCTGGGATACTCCACACTACCGTATAGAAAATATTTAAGACCCACAGATAGAAATCACCACTAGATCAAACAGACTGCGAATACCAGATGAAAAAATCCTGAAACTGGAAGCGACCTTCAGAACTTTGCACATGATAGAAAAAGAAAAGAACTACAAATGGTTGCTTGCTCCCTTTATACAACAAAAAAATAGAATGACCAGAAAATAGAAACAGCCATGATCACGCATACTCTGAGGAAATAGCAACTGCTAAGAAAGAATCAAGAAAAAAAAAAATAAGGAAAGTAAAAAAAACAAAACACAACTACATTGATAATATAAAAAAAACAGAAATCATCTCAACACAATGAAGGCAATGATCAGACAAAATGACGCGGAAGTGATGCTACATGAAATGAACAAGAGAAATTCCAGAGACTTGTGGACACTTCTAAATCCAAATCATACATCACAAAACCGATTGATTACAGACATGGCGGAAAAGCACTGGATCCAACACTTCACCATACTATACAAACACAGCAGCCCTACAGGAAACGACAAAAAAACAGCACTTCAGAAAAGAAACCTTGGTATAACCAATGGGATTAGGAGGAAGTCCTCACCCATATCGAAAAATTTAACATCTCTAGAGCCCCGTGGCCAGACGGGCTAAGCAACAAAATGATCATAAAACGGGAAGCTTGGGTAAAACTGTGCCCACAAATATTCAGTCTAATATAAAAAAAACAGTATATTCCCAACACCTGGAAAACAGCTATCATAGTTCCAGTATTTAAAAAAGGCGATAGAAAACTCCCAGTAAACTATCGTCCGCTAGCAATGCTCGACCCCCAAGGCAAAATATTTGCCGCAATCCTCGTCAAAAGACTCAACGAGTGGACCAAAACCCATAACAAGCAAGACCCTAGACACACTGGTTTTTCAAACAATGTGGGCACGGACATAAACTTGTTCATACTGAATGTACTAAAACAAGAAACATTTAGAAATAAGACAAATGTACAAATGCCGTCTTTGTCGACCTACAAATGGCTTTCGATAGCGTCAATAGAAGCACATTGTGGGGGGAAACTGGAACAAGAAAAATGCCCAAACGAACTGCTAGCCCCAATTAAAGCTCTATAAAGTGATAAAACAACACAGATTCGTTTTACAAAAGACGGGGCATTATCAACAGCTATAAAAACTCAAAACGGACTAAAACAAGGATGCCCTTTGGCCGCAACCTTTTCAAATTGTACTTGCTTGACATATCTAAAAATATATCAACTACTGCAAACAACCCACCGAAACTGAAAACAGTACATGTCCCGTATATACTATACGCAGACAATATTGTCCTTATGGACAAAACAAAATTGGGACTGCAACACAGCTTGGATTCTCTCAACAATTATGTCAAGGAAAATGACATAAAGATCAACTCCAACAAATCGAAAGTCATGTCATTGGGATACTGCACCACCAAACCACGCTCACTCCTCAAGATATACCTAGACGGAAAAAAACTGGACGAAGTTAAAGAAATTAAATATCTAGGTATTGAGCTAAACCAATGGCAAGTGGAGCAGAGCTGGTCACTACACCTAAAAAAAAAAAAAGCGTCAACTAACCTTGGCAAGACTACTGTTGACAAAACAAAGGAAGTATGGAAAATACTCGCTGAAACCAGCGACAATCTTTTACAGACAAAGTAACTGCAATATTACTATATGGAAGTGAGAGCCTAATCAATATCTCAAATAACACCTGGCCACTGATGGAGGGCATATTTTGGCATAAGGTTCTATCTCTGGCTGTCTCATTGCCAATACAAAGGATGCGACACGAGCTAGCTCTCCAGTCCCTTCAATCTATATACAGTTGGAAGCAGCTAGACGTATACCGTAAGATCATGAATAATGACACACCTGCAATGAGGATCTTGATGCAAAGGAAACCCTGACATCGCCCACTCTGATAGTGTGGAAAGAAGCTTGCAAAGCTCTACTCGAGAAATATGACGTAACAACGGACACTCTGATCAACAGACCAATGGAAGCCAAAAAAAGATGAAGGAAATGGACTGGATTGAAACCATTGAAGGGGAAAACGGATACAAAATGAACAAACTCTAGACTTAACATTAGAGCAATTAACAAACTACCACCATATCTGGTGAAATTTCCCTCCAAACCAATACGTGATGCCTACCTGCAATTATGCCTCAACGTTCTGTACACCAGAGAATACCTTACATTTATAAAGCAAATATAAAAAGAGGAAAACATATGCAGATTTTCCGGCCGAAAAAATCAAAAGGAGACAATCTACCATATCATCATGGAGTGCCCTAGCCTCACAGAACACAGGAAACGATTCGCCAGCACAATGAAATTCCTGAAAACAGTCGATGGAGAAGAAGAAATGTGGCACCAGATAACATCTGCAAAAAATATCAAGCTAATTATCATGACAGTTCAATTTTGGAATCGCATCATGGACATTGCTAAAAACAGTATAAATTACACAAACGAAGCAAGGTAATTCCAAAAACACAATGTAAAAGATTGGCAGCAAACAAACACATTTAATAAAAAATCAGTTTCAAAAAAATTCAGTGAACTCCACAGTGTATAGTGATAGCATCGAAAATAAACCGTCGACATACTTAAGCATCTAATACAAACCATTGTCTGCCAAAGCATCGACAAACTTCTATTTTACATGTAAAAGTGCAATTAGAGGGGATTGGGTCCTCCGACGTATTCCATATCTGACATTAAGCACCACTGCTGTGCTGCTTTGGAAAATCTTTCTGCGTCGATGATGTTGATATGTGCCCTCGAGGACCTCCTCCGACGGCCAACGTCACTGGATGTTATAAGTAGGACGCACGCCTCGACTCTTTGGAGTTCTTTCTCAGTTCTTCAAACCTGTTTCGTTTTGTGAAGTCTTTCTTCGTGAAGATGTCTACCTCGTCTTCCAAACCGCGTCCGGGCTTTAAGAATTGCGGGTACTGTGGGTCCACGATGTCGGTTACAGACTCGCACAACGCCTGCCTCTGGTGCCTTGGGGAGGCCCATGACACGGATGACTGTGTTGACTGCCAGTCGCTCACGTCTAAAGCCTTGCAGGAGCGCAAGAAGTTGTTATCGGTAGGTAAGGTGTCTAAGCCAGAGAAGTTGAGGTCTGCAGGGCTTTCAACGGACGATTCAAGAGGAGACTCTCCGCGTCGTCGTCGGAAGTCCAGTGGGTCTCGGTCCCGGAGTCGGTCCCGCCACTCCTCTGCCTCTTCGAGGCACTCCCGGAAGCGCCGTCATCGGTCGCCTTCCCCGTCCTCTTCCGAGGATACTTACCCTTCCAAGCAGGCGACGCCGGAGGAATGGGCTTCCTTCGGGAAGAAAATGTTAGCGATTCTCGAATCGCAGGGCACCGGTCCGTCCGCACCTCCGAGTGGGGCTGGTTGTGATCGGTCTGAAGGCTTTTCTGCCGAATGTGCGAGGGAGGAATGTCCTGATCCTGACGGACAACACGGTGGCCATGCACTACCTCAACAAAAAGGGGGAGGGGGGGCAGGGTCACTTCCTCTGTGCAGGGAGGCGATGCAGCTCTGGTTCTGGGCAAGCCAGCAGGAAGTTTCGATCTCGGCAGTTCATCTGGCCGGAGACGAAAACAAGACGGCAGACGCTCTGAGCAGGCAGAGCGCGATCTCTCACGAGTGGGAGTTGGCTCAGGAGATTCTCCTGGAGATCTTTGCCCTTTGGGGGACACCTCAAGTGGATCTCTTCGCCTCCAGTGTCAACCGGAAGTGCAAGAGGTTCTGCTCGCGGGAATTTCCTCCAAAAAGGAGCCTTAGGAGACACGTTCGTGGTGGAGTGGTCATTCCCACTGCTGTACGCGTTTCCTCCAGTCCCTGTCATCCCGCAAGTACTGCAGAGGTTACGGAGGTTCGGTTCCCGGATGATCCTCATTGCTCCGGCGTGGGCCCGGAGGACGTGGTACCCGGACCTTCTCGACTTGTCCATCTGCCCTCCACGTCGTCTTCCCTACCGAGACGATCTGCTCTCACGGGAGGGAGGTCAGGTTCTCCATCCAGAGGCCAGATCCCTCAACCTTCACGCTTGGTTTCTGAAAGGTTGAGGGATTGGGACCTCCCTGAAGATGTGATGGAGGTGTTGCTCTCGGCCAGACGGGCCGCAACAAAGTCCCTGTACCGTTGCCATTGGCATAAGTTCTGCGACTGGTGCAGGGTTAAAAATGTGGATCCTTTTGCATGTGACATTCCCATGGTTCTGTCTTTTTTGCTTTCTTTGGCCCACAGGGGCCTTCAAGTGGGTATCATTAAAGGTTATCTGGCGTCGCTGTCCATATTTAAGCACTTGTCTGAAGAGTGTTCCTATTTTAAAATTCCTTTAATTTCTCAGTTTCTGAAAGGGGTCACTAATGTGTTCCCTCCGTCACCTTTCCAGGTGCCCGGTTGGGATTTGAACCTTGTTCTCAAGTTTCTGATGGGTGCTCCGTTTGAGCCTTTACATTCATGGCCTTTGAGACTGTAAACCCTGAAAACTGTATTTTTGGTTGCGGTCACTTCCGCTCGCAGAGTGAGTGAGTTACAGGCACTTTCAGTTAAGCCACCCTTCACTGTGTTTCATAAGGACAGGGTTGTCCTTAGAGTTCGTCCTTCCTTTCTTCCGAAGGTGGTGTCGGAATTTCATTTAGGCCAGAAGGTTGTTCTTCCGGCGTTTTATCCTCCTACACATCCTGGTATGGAAGAGGAGAGGCTCCATAGGCTTGATCCTAGGAGAGCGTTAAGCTTTTATATTTCACGCATGTCCCGGGTCAGAGTGGATGATCAACTCTTCATTGGTTACGCTGGAAAGTGTTTGGGACAAGCTGTGACGAAACAGACTTTGTCTCGCAGGATTATTTTGGCTATCTGAGTGTTACCGCTTGGCGGGTAAGGACCCACCGGTCGGCTTACAGGCCCATTCTTCCAGGGGTATGGCTGCCTCTACTGCCCTACAGAGGGGTGTTCCTATTCGTAACATTTGTGATGCAGCCACCTGGGCTTCGGTACATACTTTTGTACATCACTAATCCCTTGATTCCATCCGGGGGCAGGATATGGCCTTTGGCGAGGCAGTCCTTTACTCCGCAATTTGATTGGGCATTCTAAATTTCTGTTTTCTAATTTCTTTTCCCACCTCCTTGCATTGGTACTGCTTTGGGAGTCTGTTATAGATATAGAATACGTCGGAGTACCCAATCCCCTCGAAGAACAAGTTACTCTTACCTGGTAACGTTCTTTCGATGGGATGGTCCGACGACATATTCCATATCGCTCCCTCCCTGCCTTCCCCGCTACAGAATTTCTTATGCGATTGCAGCTTAAGTTTCCGCAAGGCTTTGTGTGGTCAGAGTGGCAGAAGACTGGTGCCACACGTACTGGGAAAAAACTACAACTGAGGCTACGGGCGTAGTGCGTCCTACTTATAACGTCCAATGAGGTCGCCCGTCGGAGGAGGTCCCAGAGAGCGGCGGATCGACGTCATTGACGCAGGACGCAGACGCCGTAGGATTTTCCGAATTAGCACAGCTGTGGTGATTACTGTCATAGATATGGAATACGTTGTCGGACCATCCCATCGAAAGAACGTTACCAGGTAAGAGAGTAACTTGTTCTTCCATCTAAACCAGTCCATCGACAATATACATGGACTGGTTTCAATGGAAATGCACTTTTACATGTAAAAAGTAACATTTCCATGCTTTTTTTGTAATGTTACATGGCGCTGTCCAGTGCTGAAACTTCAGTACTGGGCAGTTCCTTGTAACGTTTTTTAAGTATTGTGGGTGTCACGGATTTCCCACTTTCTCACCTGAGATCGATCCTTGCAGGATTTTTTGGAAGGAGTCTTCTTGCTCACGAATCGTGTTTTGTACAAGCCCGCGCGAGCCTCTTCTGTCTCCAGCGTACGTTCGGTGTTCTGGAATACTCGGAGGCCCCGGAAAGTCCAGGAAACGAGGAAGGTGTACACGAAGACGGCACACGAATCTGGGAAGCAAGGTAGAGAGAAGAGGGAGGAAGGGAGAAGGGATTTAGATGGTACGGGAACCAGGAACAGGAGAATAGTTCAGCGAACTACGGAGCACATGCCTAGCCACTACCAGCGATAGCGTTGAGATGCACAGGGCCACGGGGGTGTGGTCTATTTGTAGAATGCGCTACGTCCGACGTGGAGGCTGGTGGAAGGCGTACCACGTTAGACGGCCATGTTGGGAGTACCAAGGGGTGCAAGCCCCGTTGTGATGGGTACCAGGAAGTCCAAAAGGGGCGTGTTCTGTGGATCATGACAGTGGGGGGAGCCCCCAGGGCCCCCCATCCCCCACGCCCACCCTCTAGCCCTAACCCTAATGTTACCCTTAAGCTAACCCTAACCCAACCCCTAATCATAACTTTACATTTAGATGGTTCCATCGAATTTTATTCAACGAAATGGCCATTCTAAGGAATGGTATTGCGATGAAAAAAATGTGATGGTTTGTTGTTAGATGCATTGTCATTCGATGGAATGACTGGATACCGAGCTCCACCCTTAGCAAACATGAGGATTATCTTTAATCCGCAACAGCATATGTATATGTGGAGCCCCACGTGCCTGGTACTCTTCCTCCAAAAGAAATATTCCACAGGGCATGTGGACCATTTTCTTTATTGCATATAAAGTGTAACATGGCTAAATATCTGTGATGAAAAAAACGTGATACACTTACAGGGTCCATAGAACACAATTCTCCTGGTATCATGTGTTCCATGTTGTCTTTCTCTGGATTGATTTCCCAAATCCACTCTGCAAGATTATCCCAACCATACTCGGCGCAACTTATTCACAAACCATGTAGGTGATTCCAAGTTTCTGATCATGCATCTAACCTTAGTGTCTCCTAAACCAATATTCCTTAGTCCCTCTCATTGTAGCAAGAATATTGTTATGTTTGCCCTCTAAAACGTCTTTTCTTTCACCTGTTGCAGCATCTCGCATGCAGAAAGATTTTTAAATCTAGTTCTGGTCTGAAGTATATGAGCAACAGCATAAAATAATGTTGAAAATTCACTTTCATACAATAAGTGAAAAATATAATCAACATTGATGCTGAATCGTGAATGTTCTGAATACATTATTGAACAGTGATATTTTGAAGCAGAGTGCCACGTCTTCCGATCATCCAATCCCCCTCCAGTACCAGTTGGAAAAAGCATGGGGAAACAGGCTTCTAATATCTTTTCCAAGATACTAATTGCAGCTTTTGTTGCTTTCATTTCATACAATTCTAAACTGTTGCACATGACTTGACACGTGAGTGTAGGGGATGAATAGTGTAATGTTCATACAAACTATTCCCTTCTGCAACAGATAGACGCTGAAACGGACCTTCACTGTTTTTGTTTGTTGACTCAAGATCAAGCATGGACAAGTCTGGTACAGTCAGACTGCCTTTGTATAAATCATTGTGCTCCAATAGAAATGCCAATCCATTTTTTACTTTTCCAATATTCATAAGCTGTTGCCAAATGCTCTTATCTTTAGTGGCAGCACCATTTATTAAAACAAAAGAATTTGCAATATAACGCTTCACTTCTAGAGTATTAACATTTTCGTCCAAATTCAGGGATAAATACACATCTTTGTCTCTCACACTTTGCACTAATGATTTCTTAGGCAAATTTGACATCTTTGTTGGCAATCTAACAAAAAAGGATGAACAGTTTGCAATGCAATCACTTCAAACATGTTCAATTTCTGAAGCACAACAGGGATATCGAGCACTACCATACCGTTTAAGACACTTCTTGGCGGAATGCGTGTTTGATTATAAAATCCAACATAGTGTCTACAAACAAAAGTTCCTCACTTGCGTCACATCGTTTTTCCACAAAAAATACAGATGGTTATTTTCAAACATCTTCTACAGTGTGTTTAATTTTGTTCTCAACATACACTAGTTGCACTTGAACTTTTTAAAAAGTGCTTTGACAAGATACACAAACAATGTCAGGTCTTTCAGTAGAAGACAACTCAAACATTGCAATACTTCTTTTATACTGTTGAAAAATCTGATCCTTTGAAAGCATAGAATCAACATTTCCACTTCCTATAAGTGTCATTTATGTACATGTTCCAGTCAAAAGTATTTCATTTAAAACGGCAAAAGACATACTTGGTGTTTTGCACTCGTACAGTCTAACTGGAAGGTATCTCATTTTAGTATGATGTGCAGCCAGCATCCGTATATGATGAAACTGGCTCTTACATCTACTTTTTTCAAGACAAGCTAGAGAGTGACCCAAAAGTCCTGTTTTTTCACGAACTTCAGTCATCTATTCTTTGTAGCATCTTGATCGGTCTTTGGACATTATCTTTTTTGTGCTTAACTTGCAAAAATCTTATTTAAAACTTTACAAGAAAACACATCACTATTACACAAAAAATTGCATGTCCATACCTCACAATCCCTTCTTTTGTTTACGTTTTAACTGACCTGTAGTTTCCATTTCCGTATTATTATACTGTATATGGTCTTTAGAATTCACACCATTTCAGACTTCTTAGCTACTTGCACTCTCATCAATAGCTAGTGGAACATTCTTTCCTGAAATGTAACTCTCCTAATTAACAAAATCTTTCAGTATGAGAAGTGTTTTTCCATTCTCCACTAAAGACATCAGAAAGGTTCACCTGTAAGCAAATGAACTGTTTCTATATTTGTATAGAATGGTGTAGTCACCTTAAGCAATTTCTTAAGTTTATTTAATCCTGAACAATTTTTCTTTTCATATCATCTCTTAGTGATTACTTCTACTTTTTTCTTTTGCAAAAAACGTTTTACATATCTAGGTTGGTTTCACACTTTTCCAAAGATTTGTAAAAACTCAGTGATACATTTTCCTTTACATATCTTTATTCCTCTGTTTCAAATTGATAGCAAATTTGATAACTTTTTTTCTAAAAAAAAATTTGTTGCTAGCTAGTAACACATTTGATACATTTTTGCTTTTTTTTACTTGCAATAAAAACAATATCGTTCCAACAAAACTTTGTGTTGGCATATCTCTTATTTCAACTTCATTTTTAAAACTATCCTCAACACTAGAAGTTGTTACATTATCTACAGGATTTGTACTACAGATTTAAAGATTTTAAAACACTACTTTTAAAAACCAGATAGTGTTTAACTTTACTTCCCTGCAGACAACCCTTTCTTATAGCTCGTTCTTTTTTTGATGGAATCTTACAGAAAAAGCTGTATTAAAGAAATTGAAATAATAACGTTCACAAATTGTTTATTTATATTTTCAATATAAAATATAACTTTCAAGCCCAGGCTGAGACGTGGAGATGGAGTATAACTGCCCAACAAACCCAGGATTTGTAGGGCCAAGCAAAACAAAACACTCACTCAAAGCTGCAGAACATAAAAGCCTGTGTCTGCCCGTCAGCCCAACTGTAATAGTTATTCGAACCCTGGGATTTTCCTGGGTGCAGGTAATTTTCTTTTTTCCTTTTTATTCCTGACAAGATATATATTGAAGTAGAGTACACCTCCCATCAGAAAAATATATACCACCACGATTTCAATCAGAGTTGTTACCTTTTCACATGACAGAAAACATTTAAACAAACTGTTCCAAATTGGCAAGCATAATTCAAAAAGGAACCCTTAAACAAAAATGACTATTACTACCACTCAACAAAACCTATTAGCATGTCCATCCTCCCTCCACTATCCGTCCCCATTATCACTATAGTTTGAATGGCCAACGCCCGTAGTAGCGCCATCAAACTACACTACCAAACCTAATCAATAACACTGTAATCCCCATACCACTATACCCTTCTTAAATGATACCTCACATACTCTACACATAACTTCAGCATACAATTCCCAAACAAATTCTAAATGGAAGAAATGTTCACTAGAAACATGACATTTCTTCATTCACTTTCATTAAGAGGTTCCAAAATAATATGCAACACATCTTTGCTTTCATATACCAACCAACTATTAATTCATTTGTTATGTTCTCAATTCAGAAATAACGTGATAAGAGAACATAGCACCAAGGTAATGCACTGCCACTTATTTGGTTCACCCGGCTCCAGTTTTCACACCTTGCAAACCTCTACTTAACAACTACACAACAACTCCAAGCATGCAGCATTAAGTATATTAGTGTTCACATAACTAGGCCCTCCCACACCCATGCTTCTCCCAGCACCCATTTAATGACTCCTCCTTCGCCATCCTCAACAGAAAGCATGCACAATTAACTACCTCACCTGACTCTACCCATTTCAGCATAACACAATAGCCTAATCCATCATCCTGCCTTTCACCTACAAACTAATTACTACTACTGTGAATCAATAAAAATACAGCAGGTATGTCCTCCGTTCACTGTCCATTGCCACTCTACTAAAGTTTCAATGTCCATGTGCCCTAAGCAGCCCCAGAAAACGTTCTTAACAAACCTAGTCAATACTGTTGCCCCCAACCCACTTTGCACCCCTATCCATTTGACATTTTATACACCACATTAGCCATTTCTTACATACCATAATAATTCAACATCCACACCACATCCTATAAAATTAATGTGATCTGTTGAAACCCAATACATGCCATAACAGAGAAAACAGAATGTCCATAACCTGACACAACAGATGCTGGAAAATCAGTCATTTGGTCTACCTGCAATGCCAAAATATAGCACATGAAACCACCAAAATTATCTCCACCACAAGGGAGGTGGGCATGACTGCCACTTGCTCTGAAAGGAAGCAGAGTTGCATCCACTCGACTCGCTGTGGACATGACAAGCCTACCTGCACCTCAGACAAGACTCACAGTACCATGCAACCTGGTGGAACCCTCCTGTTGTATCTTGTGGAACTGTCCCTACTGATTAAATGCTTTATAACATTCATGCAACAGATGGCCCTGCAAATAAGGAGAAGAACATGATGGCCACACATACCCAGGGTCAGACTGTCCCCATAGGACCAAACAGAGTAAATAAATTGGGAGACCGCATTAACTGGACCAGCCCACCATCATCCACATACTGCAGCTCATTGAGAGAGACCTTCAATGCAAAGGAAACATACACACTGCCATGTCACATCATTTGAAGTTGGTAGCTACACGCCATTGCTTTGAAACACGCTCCTCCGAATGAACTGTTGGCATGGTTTCATGATCTGATACAGCCAACAATTATACTCACAACGGTGGTAATCGCTCCCCTACACCATGCAACATCACACATGGCTACCCAAAATCCCAAGGGCAACAGATGATATAAAAAGAGGATTTTACATCACTGACCAGTTCCCAAACACCAATGGTGTCTTGAACTGCACGCATGTGCGATATACCCTGTATGTCACCCATTGGGATGAAGAGTCTTCCACAACTGTAAACGATAGCAAACTCTAAATATACAGATTACATGTGATGCAGCCATGACCTCCACACCCTTTTTCACCAAGATCCCTAGGTCCACACAGGACTTCATGGTACTCTTAAACAGTACCCCGGATGCATTCATGGCCATACACATGGAACAACTGTCTCTTTGGTAAGTGAAACATGGAGAGTGACAACGGAGTAACTGCGGGGTTCAAGAGTGAGTTCCTGCTTGAGGTGGAGGGCTGAAGTGGGAGTGCCTGTGAGAGTGGGGGTGACGAAGCAAGTTTGATTGGAGGTAGAAAGTTATCATGATAGATCAGATTTTATTTATATCGCGCCCATACACAAGCGTTTCAGGACGACCTATTGCCTACAATTGACCTACAACTATCAAATATATCCCCAAGAACATCCCAAATTATGATATTATAAGTAATATATAACGCACCTGTACATAAGTGTTTCTGGGCGCGACAAGGGAAGGAACACAGATGGAAGACAAGACGAACTATCTTATTAGGCCTTGTCATTCAGATTGTGCAAGTGCAAGAATGAGAAGTGCAAAGGGGAAGGGAGGGAGGAAGTGCAAGTGAGAAGGGAGGGGAAAACTGCACAAATGCTCTGAGTAAATGCAGCCAGGGCAGCACGTCTCTGGGTAGTGCAAGCAGACTGACTGTTGATCCTCTTTCAAGTACAGTGGTATTATTATCAGGAATTTTGTCACCTGTTCATGAAGAGAGGCTAAAATATATTACTCCGTGCTTTATTCAAAGATTATGGTGATAAAATGTCTGGAGAAAATCAATTTGGTAAATATAAATACCATATGTGGTAAAGTGAGTTGTACTAGATTAGACCTTTGCTCCCACACATGCAGTAACAGTAATTACTTGATGTAAAAACACAAAATTGCATCTGTGAAAACCAGTAATTTATCATTGCTTCCAGTAATACTCGTACTAAAAGCAGAAACACCACATATGCTGAAGTAAACCCCTCATAGGGCAGCCAGCATAGGAGGTCAATCCATCAATAATAACAGCCAGGAAAAGGTATACATTTATCAGGATGCTCTGCTTAGATTCCTTAAATTAGAAAGTTTACATTAAACAAGAACTCTTTAGGATGACATTTATGGTTAAAGCTTCTATGCTCATCGTACAAACCCATTTTTCACATTGATAAATACAGTATAAAGAAGTTTTTGTTTGTACAACATATTAGTGAAAACTATATGCAGTACAACTTGTTTTAAAATACTCTATTGCATCAAACCCAAGTGTGTACTCGTAGGGTACTGCTTTTGTGAAACTATGCTGCAAATTATACACATTAGACCCAATTTTTCTACCCTGTTCTCCTGGGGAGAACCTTCTGACCCCATTGTGGAGGATGTACATGCTAACAAATTCATAGATCCCCCATTTACGCCCCACACCTTTACAAAGTCATCAGCCATCACTCCTACCAACAATCCTGCAGTACAAAGAAATGCCCCATCTACACTGCACCTTTAACTGCTTAACTAATGTGGAATACAACTGTACAGCTCATATACCATACATAGCTTACAAAAAGTAGAATGTCATTAACTGGCCATTAAAATTGCCAACTTCTAATATCTGTGCTTTGGATCATACATTTTTCAATGATGATCCAAAATGAAAAGTGAGCTAATCGTATACACCACACTACCCATTTCTTACATAACATAACAATTCTTAATAAGGCATACACATAATACATGTATTATATAAATAAACCATTCATGACAAAGGTATCAAGAGAAGAAAAGCTGCAAAATAATTCCCTTAGTTACTACTAAGAAAACCAGATCAGAAACAAAACTGATACTGATTTTTTCTTTACCGAGGATTCCAGGCCTGACGACGGAATATTCATGAGCATGTGAATCCATGCCAGACCCATGTTGGAGAACAACCGTTACGGGTAAGTAGCTTGTTCCATAAAGGGTCACAAAAACAGCTTAATATCCAACTACAAAGCACACACACAGCCACAATATTTGTCAAGGATAGGGGTACACTGCTTGGTGCACACTAGGCTTTCTTATGCACCCTGATTCATATCACATCTTCCAATGTCACTGAGAAACAACCTTTATTTGCAAATATAATTTCTGTCAAACATAAACATAGCATACCATGTCAACTGCTTCATCACTCTCCTAAAAACACTGAAGTAAAATATAGCAAACCCTACTTTGCGAACAATACTTATAAACTTGACCAAATGAGACACCTAAACATAGCTCACTTATCTTACAAACACAATAGTTCAAACTACACATAAAATATATAAAAACACACTATCGCTCACCTTCAGCTGCTCCAAATAATGAATAGATCTTCACCATAACCAAAGACAGAACATGTGAATACTCTTGAGTTCTCGAATCAAACTGTCAAAGGTTCACAAAAATGTCACTTTACTAGCTTTCACAATTCAATAGCACAATAACAGGACTGTAAAAAGAAAACAATTAAAATAGCAAACACATTTTTATTACAAGCTGTATCAATCAATACACCCCAACACAATCATTCAAAGAATACTTTATACACTAAATTAAATAAAAACATTTTCCTCATTTTTCCAAATAACATAACCGCGGCTATAACCAGTTTATATGATGAAAACCCACCCATAGATGCGGTTACACGTACACTTTTCAAATGCGCTCAAAAAACATATTGCAAAGATTTCAAAATCAATTCACATTAGTCTTCAGGTGAGAACATCCAAACAGAAACACATGTGCAAATCTGAGCTAAAAAAATCCATAATATAATATGATCACTGCACCAAAATACAACCAGGTATAGCCACGTGTTCAGCAGGCTCATTTCAAACACTCATCTTAAAAAAAAAATATAAAACCCAAAAAACATTGTAGCCAATGCTTTGAGAACTCATCACCTATTTCCTCAACATCACTATTAAGCCCATTTTCCCAAACATGTACAGTCTTCAGAACAAAGAGATTCTTCTTCTGAAATTGGCTCCATGTTTCAAATATCAAATAAAACAATAAATATACCCCAAAACAAAAACAGCACCATCTCCTACGGGTACACCTCACACTCAAACAATAAAAATGTACTATGTAATAAAACTGTTTGTTATACAATATTATCTACATTTTTATTGGCATATATAAACATCATTCAAAGAAAATACATTCTCTCAAAGGCTCTACACAATTCAACAGCATCTGAGGTACTTGAAATCCTATTGTCAGCCACCCACCACACAAAGAACAACCAATCACAAAGCAAACATAAACATTCCACCTCTAAACTCACAAGAAATGATTCGCTGTACCACTACTAAAATGGAACAGTACATGGAATGGCTGTAGGACAATTAGCCTACAGAGGAAGAAATTAAAAAAGAAAACTCTAAATACAATGCTCCAGAAGAAAATAGACCACAATCAGGATTTTGCAAGTACATTATTTCTCTAGAATGGGGTCTGGTGTGGATTCACATGTCTGAGAATCCTCCTTAAAAGAAAAAACTGTTTCACTTTCATTTACAAACATTATTTCTCCTCTAAACCAATCACTGTATTCTGTGTCATACTGCCCCCAGCCAATGACGGTCCTCTCCCTAAGCCCCTCCTGTTGCAGCCATCTTCAGATTTGTACCCCACATTCAAGTGTTGGGAGTCCTCGATTTTTGATCCGTGAGCTACTTCTTTAGTTTTTTGTTTTTCGATGGAAAGTTTCTTTTTTTTTGTCAAAAATGAGCCAGTGTGGTCCTCTCTCCATCTGCCCACAGCGGGGACTTGTTTCTCGGTGAATTTCAGCACCCCTCAAGGACAAGAATCGTCAAAGTTTTGCTGAAGTTTCCATAAGGCCATCGGGCCTAATCTGAACCTCCGGCCATGATGGAGGAGAAGGAAAGAAGATTTATTTTCAAGCTCTGCACCAGATGAGGACCACGGAACGTGTTTGTGGAGTACAAACACCTTCAGTACCTCTACTGTCTTCCTCCAGATCACAAAGGAGGAGAGTGCAAGATCTGCCTCGGCTTCTCCAAGAAAACAATGAAGGTTTGACACAGTAGACTGGCGGCGTGGCTAAACGCCAAGGCCTCTGCCCCGGGCCCCAAACAGGGTTATGCCTCACCAGGACCGAGGAGCAGACTTCTAAGTCCTTTGAGGGCACCTCACCCATGGGCCCCCAAGACAAGAACAAGCACCGCGAGTCAGTTTCCGTCATGGTTGCCGTGCAAGGGGGGGTCCTGCGATGGACAGGGCACGATCAACGTCACCATCCACCTCCATCGCCAGCCAGCGATCAAGCGCCTCCACAAAGAGGAAAGTGGCCAACCCGACTAAGCAGCCGGCAAAGCCCAGGACAGAGGAAAAGGTGGCCGACCTGCCCAAGAAGGCCCAGGCAGCTGATCTGCCCAGATGGCCTTACCAAAGAGATTATAACCATTGAAAGGCATGTCCATTACTCTCGCCTGGACCTCCTGATGGAAATTTGTGGCCTTTAGCCAGCCTTGATGGAGGCAGACATCTGCCGGAACCCTTGTTGGCAATGTCCAGCTTCACTGTGATGGCATGGTTGAAGCCACCTCTCCCTCTTGGAAGAGGGCAATCGCCTCCATCCTCTTTTCATCGGGAAGGAACTCTAGAATCAGGCCCATCTTGAACCACAGTTCCCTGTCGTACCTGGCCAGGATCGCCAGCGCGTTGGCTGCCTTGATGGTCAACTCCACGGTGTAAATACCCTTCCTCCCCATGGTGTCCAACTTCTTACCCTCGCTGTCCAGAGGGACTGAGGACAAGGAAGGGTTTGACAACCTCTTCCTCGCGGTATCTGAAACCAGAGTCCGGCGATGGTTGGGACCGCAGACACTTGTGTGCGGACTGCGGCACCTGGTACCTTTTCTCCAGTCTAACCCGCTTGGCTGGGCCGTGCAAGGATTCTTCAATGTTAGGCAGAAACCTGTGCAGTTCTCTTCGGGAACACTGCAAAAGATTTAAGACTACAGGTGTTGGCAGTAAACCCACTTGGTATCAGTACGCACCACCCAGATTTACCTGGTAGCTGTGGCTGAGCAGTCAGACTTCCCTCAATAAGAGTTAGGTAGTATGCAAAGTATACACAATAGGCACGCAGATAGAACAATACAAGCAAACACTGACCAGAGCTTTGGTATCAAAGTATATAATTATTTATTTAAAAACACACGGTTTGAAACACTCCAGCACTCTTGTTGAAAAATATTCTAAACACAGTTACTATTGTAATATGTACACTCCTTTTTTCTTTATCAGATAAGTCACAGTAAAACACCACTTATTTTCATACAGAGGTGAGCGCTTAACTAGATGGCACTCCAATAAGTTTGTGAGAAAGGGAGGGAAAAAGACAGAATATGGAAAGGAACACCACTCTAAGGTTCAAGAACACTGTTAGCAAGGCAGAAGAGCAAAAGTCACTGGTGAGCCAAAGTCCAAAGGCTGGGCCCACTCTTAGAGAGAGCAGAGCACAAATACGCCCAAGATCACACAGTTAAACTAGGCTTAGAAAGTCTTGCAGAGGGTTCAAAAAGAGTTTAGAGAGGCTTAGGAAAGTTTAGCCAGGGTGTCCCAGGCTAACCCAGGTTCGAAAGCCGGGGGCTAAATCTACCCCATACAGTCGGTAGCAAGGGAAGCCAGGCAGGACACGGTACCTTAAGTGGGAAGGATTCTCCAGCAGTGGCAGTTGTTCCTGGTAGTGGGTGCAAGTTGCGTCGTCGTCCAGGGGAAGAGAAGATCTCGACTTGGAGGAAAGATGAAGGTCGTTGCACTACCAGGGCAGAAACCAGCCGGTTAAAGGTGGTACCTTTGTTTCGCAGTCGTGGTAAAACGTGGTATCCCGGTTGCCGGGGTGCTTGGCATGGGCAAGGCGGCCACGAGGTATGTCGGGAAAGCGAAAAGACGGTGAAACTGGTTATCCCCACCAGTCAAAGGAAGAAGACTCTCCGGCGGGAGATCTCCTCTGTCGTTGGGAAAAGTGGTGAGGCAGTCCAGCACGGCTCCACCGGTGGTGGTGTCGTGGCAGGTCGGCTCAGCTTCTCCCTCGTCAGATTCTTAGGTCCTGTGGCGACTTCTGAAGTTCCAGTCCCCAAAGCCATGCTTTTATGCAGCAAACCCCCATTCACTCAGCCTAGTTGTCACTCAAACATGCTAAGTGGTGAGCCGGCCGGCTCACCACTTGGGCCAATCAGGACGGAGTGCGACTTGAGTTGCCTAGGCAACTCAGTCCAGGGTGCCTAAATCTCCCTCCACCCCTCCTAAGTACCCCACACAGAGTGGCACCACTTTGGAGGGCTTCTGTGGAGAAGCCCGCCAAAAAGTGGAACAAAGGGCTCGACTTGGGTTGGAGTCAAAGAAGAGAACACAAACGCCATTTTAGAATCAGGTTCTGGCAAAAAATGACCAACCGGAGAATTAATATTTAAATAAACCGGCGGTATGTTCGAGGCTACCGTAAATAATTAAATAAAGATAGTAGCCTCGTAGACTAACAGACCCCGGGGCAATTGAATTGCCACAGCCAGTACGTCCACAATATGATGGTTTGTACCGGTTCTGTTCAGAATTTAAGACTAGTAAAGTCAATGGTGACTTTACATGCCCTGGGAGACAGTAGTCAGTCCCAGGGTATGGAGTCTATACTGGGGGTCACTATGACACCCCTGTGTTACTGCTTGGAGGGTGCTGTGTAACACACAACACAAAAACACATGAAGCCCTATGGAGTAAAAGACCCCATAGCCCATTAAACACATCTAGATTCAAAGAGAAACACTCAAATCATGCCCAAGAGTGAGGGTAAAAGAGTCTCACTCTTGGCAGGAGAAAGGAGAAAAAAATAAACCCCAAAAATCCAGCAAAGCTGCTGGGGGACTCACTAGGTTAGGAAATTCAGCCTAAACAGAGAATTCTCCCTAACATTCAAGATGGCCATTCCCTCCTCCCACACGTCCAAGAGGACTGCCATGATGGTCTTCTTCTTGGCCTTGCGCCTCTGGTACAGGAAACCCTCCTTTTTGGTTTCCTTGGGCGTAAGCTGGAAAAGTTCAGAAGCTTTGGCGACCATGGAATGAAACGCCCCCACCTCATCCGGTGGAGACGCCCTTGGTTGCGGAGTTCCGCCCGCTGTGGCGATCTTATCGCTGTGTCCGTTCAGTGTCTACCGGGGGGAGGGCACCTGACGCGGATGTGGAGGTTGATACGGGAGCGTCGGTCATCCTCTTTTTTAGCTAGGGGCTGATAGGGGGATGCAGGGAGTGGGGCCTGCGGCATCCTTTTCTGGATTTCCAACACCAACGTGTGTAGGGTCGATAGGATGTCCAGGGATACATCTCTCGGCTGAGCTGGCATGGTCGGAACACTAGGCTCCACGCCATCATCGCTGTCAGCGTTGTCGCCATAGTCTTACATCTCCAAGTACTTGTGGATTGTGTGCAGGCACTCTAGGTCCTTGTCCATGGCATGGGGCATGGCCTGTGGCTGGCATGGGACTTAATCTCCCCCCCTTTTGGCACCCTGAGGGGTTGGGCCCAGAGACCACATCCTCTTCGGTGTGCCAGCTGGCTTTGCCACCGCCCCCGCTGAGTCCTCCCGCCTCGGAGGCAGTGGCACCTGGGGCACAGTAGGGGTTACAAACCCCCCCCACACCCGTACCAGGAGACGGTCACCAGGGATGCTTTCCTGCAAGGCTCGGGAGCCCACACAGGATGTCCGCATGCCAGAGGCCTGTGGCAGGCAGAGAAGGATCTTCACATCAATATCCTGGCGCTGCGGGCAGTGTTCTAGGCCCTTAAGTCATTTTATCAGTCTCTGCAGGGCAAAGTGGTGAGGATCATCACGGACAACACCACCATGATGTTCTTCATCAGGAAGCGGGGGGGGGGGGGATTCGATCCCCAGCACTCTCCAGAGGCGCTGGACATGTGGTACTGGGCCATCGGACAAGACTTGTTCCTCGTCCCCTTTCACCTGGCGGGAGTCCAGAACACCATTGCCGACTCCCTCAGCAGGGAGTTGCGTTCCTGCCACGAGTGGGAACTTCCGCAGGACCAGGTAGACCGCATCTTCATCAAGTGGGGCAGGCCCCAGATCGATCTGTTTGTGACAGCGGCGAACTCCAAATGCTAGAGGTTTGCCAGCAGATTCCACCAACTGGGGAGCATGGGGACATGTTCGCCTTCCCGTGGGAAGGCGTGTTACTGTACGCATTCCCTCCGTTGCCTCTCCTGCTGCAAGTCATCAATCAATTGGAACAGTGCTGATGCCGGATAATACTCATCGCTCTGGCGTGATCGAGGCAGATTTGTACCCGGATCTTCTCAGCCTGTCAGCGTTGCCTTGAGTCAAGCTGCTGGTGGTCACGGATCTGCTCACCAGAAAAGGCGGTGCAATCCTGCATCACAACCCAGGATCTCTGAACTTGAGGGCTTGGCTCGTGCAGCCCGAGAGTTTGGAAGATATGTTTTCCAGCGGACTGCAGGGAGATCCTTGCCAATGCCACAGCGTCAGTGACTCTTAAAGTGCTACAAGTGGAAGTGTTTTGCTAGTGCTACAGTCACAAGTGGAAGTGTTTTGCTATGTGGTACCGGTTGCAGAAGATCACCCCTCTGAGGGTCACGGCCCCGCAGATTCTTCCATACTTGATGTCCTTGGCCAAGGTGGAACAGGCGCACGCGTCTATCAAGGTGCATCTGGTGGCTATCTCCCGCTACACCAGGTGTCCTGGAAGATCTTCTATTTGGTCACATCTCGTCAAGGAGTTCCTCAAAGGGCAGTTTTGACTGTGAAGGCTCCTGCCCCGGTGTGGGAACTCAACGTGGTGCTGACGAGGCACATGGGGGGGCCTTTCAAGCCTATGCATCAGGCCACTCTCGTTCCTCTTGTGGAAAACGGCTTTCCTTGTGGCAATTACCTCTGCCAGGCGGGTGGGTGAGATCCAGGCCCTATCCTGCAAACAGCCATACCTGACTTTCCACGAATCGAGGGTTGTGCTACGGATGCACCCCTCTTTCATGCCGAAGGTTCTGTCGGAATTGCACCTCAACAAACTTTTGGGGTATGTGTGTTTTCCGAAGCTTTCGTCACTAGCTGAAAGGACCTTCTACTCGCTGGATGTTGCTCATGCTCTAAAGTTGTATGTGGCACTCAGGAAGGAGTTTTCGGAAGACGTCTCAACTGTTCGTGAACTTGGGTCATGTGAACCATGGGAAGTCCTTGTCCAAGGCTTCCATCTCAAGGTGGCTCTCTGGCTGCATCACGCACTGTTATCGGTTGGCTAATATCGGTTGGCTAACTGACCGCTGCACGGCCGTCTGATAGACCACTCCACAAGAGCGATCGCTGCGACAACAGCGTTCCTGTCTGGTGTGCCCCTGCTGGACATCTGCAGGGCTGCTACATGGAGGTGCACGCACACCTTCATGAGATTCTACTGCATTGACAGGGATTCCAGGGAGGAGTCCAGAGTCGGCCAAGCAGTGCTATCCAACCTGTTTGCTTGAGGTGAGTCTGTTCCAGAGGTAAGAGTTGATTGCTTCTGTTGAGCCTTGCCCACATGCTGTGGTTGTGTGATTGTGTACTGCTATGTATTCTTTATCTGTGAGCTTGTGAATCCATGCTAGACCCCATACTTACCTGTAACTGTTGTCCGAAGGGATTGTGTCCTCCGACGGATTCCTTACCTTTGATAATTCGTCTCCAGCTTGCTGGCCTCGGAAAAGATTTTCAGCAGAGGGTGCTGCGCGTTGACTTCCGTCGAGTTGGTGTCCCTCAACAGCCACTGTATCGGCGCCGACGTCACCATGCCCATAAATAGCCACGCGCAGCGTCCGTTGCTCAGTTCCGTTTTTCCGTGCTTCGTGGGGCCTCGGAATACCGTTGCTCAGTTCTTCAGTCAAATATACTTCATTATTCCTCGTGAATACCGACTCGTACTCGATGGCTTCCTCATCCGAACCGACGACTCCACGGTCCGGCTTAAAAAAATGTTGAGACTGTGGAAAGAAAATGTCATTGACGGATCCTCACAGGATCTGTTTGTGGTGCCTGGGAGTTGAGCACCATTGTTCGGAGTGTGAGGACTGCATGTCCATGACGGCGAAAGCCTTGAAGGAGCGTAAGGGGAAGCTCGAGAGAGGTAAGGCAGTTAAAACTTCTTCAAAAGTTTCCTCGGCGGAGTCGAGACATTCGTCTCCCCACCATCACAAAAGACATTCTCGTTCTAGATCTCAAAGCAGTTCCCATCACACTTTGAGATCTAAATATTCAAAAAAGAGAGGTCGAAGATCCCCTTCCTCGTTGTCTTCTTCAGTCTCCCCGAAAAGGGTCTCCTGCCCCACAAAACATAGCTCTCAGGCTGAGTGGGAGGAATTCAGGAAAAAGATGCTTAGCGTCTTCAAGAAAGCGGCCTCGACCCCCTCGAAGACTGCTGAGGGTGATACCCTGGGTGAAAGACCCAAAAGATCAAAACGCAGCGAGTCGCAGCACCCGGCGAAAGAAGCTACTCGAGAGCGTTACGAACCCTCGAGTAAAGGCAAGGTCGCATCTTCAACGCCGTCGTCGAAGATCCCTTCGACGCATAGATCGGTGTCTTCGACGCCATTATCGAAGGGTTCTTCGACGCACAGGTCAGTCGATTCGACACAGACGCCGAGAAAGGACAAACCTACGGCCACCTCACAGCCAGTGGCCATACCCAGAACCTCGATCACGATAATGTCGTCGACAACCTTGAGTAGAATTCCCATACTTTCGAGTTCCTCGAGGCCTCTACCAACCTTCTCGACGCCTTTTTCGATTTCTTCGAAGCCTTTAACGTCCGTGTCGACGACGTCAATGTTTTCTCAGCCAATTATGACAAATTTGGCACCTTCTGCTCTGGAAATGGATTATTCCAGAGCCTTGGCACCTATTTATGAGGAAGGGGAGAATTCGGATCAGGAAAGACCTTTTGAGTTGCAGGGATCTGCAACTCTTGTACCAGAGGAATTTACCTCTGAGGAAGGTAGGTTTAAGGACCTCAATGAATCCTTACGTGAAGCAAGTGGGTTGGACACTTCCCCAGAAGTGGAATTTGCCAAACCCGACCCAGGAGAACATGCTGAAACCCCTTATAGAACCTTGATGGCAAGGATAATCGAGTTTATGGGGTGGTCTACATCTTCACCTGCTTTTCAGCAAGACAACCTCACAGACATTTTGGTTAAAGGTTCACAGGAGGATCCTGTGGTGCCATTTCATGCGGCATTACAAAGAAAAATATTGGCAAACTGGGGAACTCCTGAGGTTATCCCGGCAGTTAACAAAAAATTATCAGCCAAGTATAGGGTGTCTGACCCTGAATATTTATATAAACACCCAACTCCGGAGAGTCTGGTTGTTCAGGCAGCAACTTCATCAGGTAGTAAATAGGCTTAACCTACTGTTCCACAGGACAGGGATGATAAGAGATATGATTCTATGGCCAAAAAAGTCTTTTCTGCATGTAGCATGGCGTTGAAATCCATCAATGCTACTTGTACGCTCGCAAGGTTCAGCCACACACTTTGGGAGTGTGCTTCATCAGCGGCTGACTGCCTCCCGGAGGGAAAAGAAAGGGAAGCTTTTCTCAACATCATTAAGGATGGTAAGGACACAATGTGCGAATCCCTTCAGACTGGCATTGATTTTGCTGACAGCATCAGCAGGGCCATGGCGGCAAGTACAACAACCCGGAGATTTGCTTGTACTTGACATGTCTTGTCCGATGGCACTAAGAACCCAGTGGTCACAGTTCTCAGGAAAAATGACAGATCTCCTTCGGATTCCGGACAAGGGAGCCCTAGACCTTCAATGGTGGGCTTATCGAGAGAACATCTTGAAAGGAAAACTGTTTTGGCAACCATGGCCGGAGATAACAATAGTCACGGACGCCTCACTCACGGGGTGGGGAGCCCATGCAAACGACTTGACCATCAGCGGTCGTTCGTCTCCATCTGAGTCCAGTCTACACATCAACCTATTGGAGCTGAGAGCGATCAGACTAGCGCTGAAAGCTTTCCTACCATCAGTGCAGGGAAAAAATGTCCTGATAATGACGGACAACACAGTGGCCATGCACTACCTCAACAAAAGAGGAGGCGTGGGATCACTGTCAATGTGCAGAGAGGCAATGCAGCTCTGGTTTTGGGCAATTCAAGAAGGAATCTCTCTATCGGCAGTTCACCTAGCCGGAGAGAAGAAATTGACTGCGGATTCTCTGAGCAGGCAGGGCACAGTCTCCCACGAGTGGGAACTAGCTCAGGAAGTCCTTCAGGAGATCTTCACCCTTTCGGGAACCCCTCAAGTGGATCTGTTTGCCACCAGCACCAACAGGAAGTGCGATCTGTTTTGTTCAAGGGAATTTCCCCCGAGAGGAGCTCTAGGGGACGCGTTCGTAGTAGACTGGGAGTTTCCACTCCTGTATGCGTTTCCACCAGTCCCTGTCCTTCCTCAAATGATCAGGAGGTGGAGAAGATTCCGGAGGACCATGATCCTAATTGCCCCAGACTGGGCCAGGAGAACGTGGTAGCCGGACCTTCTGGACATGTCCATCTGCCCTCCAATTCGCCCCCCACTCAAGGAGAATCTTCTCTCACAGAAGGGAGGTCAGGTTCTCCATCCAGACATCAGAACCCTCAACCTTCACGCTTGGCTTCTGAAAGGTTGAGATACAAGGATTGGGACCTCCCTGATGACGTTATGGAGGTGTTGCTTTTGGCCAGAAGGCCAGCAACAAAGTCTTTATACCGCTGCCATTGGAACAAATTTTGCAGCTGGTGTAGAGAAAAGAATATCGACCCCTTTTCATGTGGTACACCAACGGTGTTATCCTTTCTACTCTATTTGGCAAATTCAGGCCTTCAAGTTGGCACTATCAAGGGCTATCTCGCAGCGCTATCGATCTTCAAGCGCACTGCACAGGAGCCATCGTATTTCAAATTACCCTTAGTAATACAATTTCTAAAGGGATTAACTAATGTCTATCCTCCAAGACATTCCAAGTTCCCTTATGGGACTAAAATTTAGTCTTAAATTTCCTGGTGGGTACTCCTTTCGAACCACTCCACTCTTGTTCGCTAAGATTTCTCACCCTTAAAACTGTCTTATTAGTGGCACTAACATCTGCTAGAAGGTGAGCGAATTACAAGCCCTATCTTGTAAACCCCCTCATACAATTTTTTCATAAAGACAAAGTTGTCCTACAGGTGAAGCCTAATTTCCTCCCAAAGGTGGTTTCTGAATTCCACATCACTCAGAAAATTACATTACCTTCATTTAAGCCTCCTCCCCATCCGGTGGAAGAGGAAGAAAGGCTACACAGGCTGGACCCAATGTGGACTTTAAGCTTTTACATCAGCAGACTTGCTAGGATTAGGCAAGCAGACCAACTGTTCGTAGGTTACTCGGGGCATAAATTGGGACTACCGATAACAAAACAGACCATTTCCAGATGGATTATTTTGGCCATTCTGGAATGTTACCAATTAGCAGGGAAAGAGCCTCTTCAAAATCTTAGGGCTCATTCAACCAGGGGTATTGCAGCCTCTTCGGCCCTCCAAAGAGGGGTTCCGGTTCGATATATATGTGCGGCTGCCACATGGTCGTCCGCACATACCTTCACAAGATTTTACAACCTGGATTCCACCTCTAGTCAAGAGACTAGGTTTGGCAAAGCAGTATTACATTCGGTTCATTCCTAAAAGGATACATGGCGTTTTTACTCCCACCTCCAATTACACAACAATGCTACGGGAGTCTATCAAAGATAAGGAATACGTCGGAGGACACAATCCCTTCGAAGAACAAGTTACTTCTTACCTGGTAATGTTCTTTCGATGGGATGTTCCTCCGATGTATTCCTTATTGCCCCTCCCATCCATCCCTGCAGTAATACTTCCTTTGTGGTTGCAGTTTACGCTCCTTCAAGGTCAATAACCAATTCAGGCATGACTTATCTTATGCTACAAAACGGAACTGAGCAACGGACGCTGCGCGTGGCTATTTATGGGCATGGTGACGTCGGTTCCGATATGGTGGCTGTCGAGAGACACCAACTCGACGGACGTCGATGCGCAGCGCCCTCTGCTGAAAAAAATTTCCGAGGCTAGCAAGCTGGAGACGAATTATCAAAGATAAGGAATAGGTCGGAGGAACATCCCATCGAAAGAAGGTTAGCAGGTAAGAAGTAACTTGTTCTTCTCCAGCATGGGTCTGGCATGGATTCACATGCAAACCCTCCCTCCTACCCCTCTGCAGCTCTTCTTGGTCATACTGCCTCTTTACGTGCTTACCAAATCTGAAGATCACTGCCAGAGGGGCTTAGGGAGAGGACTGTCATTGGCTTGGGGCAGTATGACCCAGAGTACAGTGATTGGTTTAGAGGTGAAATACAGTTTGTAAGTGAAACAGTTTTTTATTATACCGAGGATTCCCATACCTGACGACAGGAAATATCCAGACTCGTGCTGGAGAACAATGGCTCCAGGTAAGTAACTTGCTCCGTATATTCATGTAAAATTAGACTAACAATTATATTTAAAGGAACAAATATTAGTCATCAAGCACACATAATGTGTCTACCTATTATCAAACTACCAAATGTGTATGCAACTAACACACGTATTTTGAAAGTGTATTATATCTTGAATTGTTTAAAAATATTTCAAACAGTTGAAGTGATTTAAGCCTCAAAGATTTAAAAAAGAAGCACCACAAGGACCCACAAATCTAATTATGGATTTGTTGACAGAATTAAAAAAACTTTCAATGAATATTCAAAAAGACATGCAATCAAAGAAAAAGGACATTCAACATATAAGACTAATATTGGACAGTTAAAATCCAGAAAATTGAGCTAAAGAAGAAGATATGTCATCCGTTCTAACTAAAAGAAAAAGAAAACCCACATCCTCTCCCAAATAAACCTGTTTTCAACAAACTGTTTGAATATTTACCCTTCTCAAGTGTGTACACTTAAATGCATTATTAATGATAAAGTATTTTAAATCGTACAATAACTGTTTACAAACACAACACTCAATACATATTAAAAAATGAATCTGCATTTAATTTTTCCCCAAAATAATTATGTATAGCTGTGGTTACCAAAAATCCAATTATGTCCCAAATCATATAACCGCGGCTGTGTGATTGTGTGTGTATTTCTTTTCATAAATGTAATGCAAAATATTAATAACAAAAGACACAGTAAAAAAAAAAGTATGTAAAGAATGCACTTTTTACACATTACGGCTATAGCTGCGGTTATGTGCCATCGAAATGGTACCTAAGACATCCCCCAGTTGTGTTACCCGCGTCTCCAAAAAGCAATGGCACATTGGGCTAAATCCTAGCCGCGGTTACGCAGCAAGGTTTAAATAAAATGTATACCCTATCTGGGAGAAAAAAAAGAAAACCAAACCAGTTCAATGACACACTTTAATAAACAAAATTTATTACCCTCATATTTTATATGCAGTACATCAGATGCACTATATAAAAGATACAGTATTAGTGCATAGTACACTGTTGTTCTCTCTGCACATACTAATCATTGGGGAAAAAAATCCAACCTGGATTCAAAAAACCCATACTACAATATGAAAAATTAAGACAATACCACTACAAAAAAACCAGGGGTATATAAACTGAGTGAAAATAAACAAAACATTATACTTGTTGAATGCAGGACAAAGGATGTGTAGAATAAGTACACTTGGAGAACAAGAGAAAATACAGTACGATAAGTAAACTTGGAGAACAAGTCACCAAACAGATGTAGTTGATCAAACAACTTTTTCTTTTACTTTTCTATTTTTTCCAAAATTCTTTTTTTTGTCTTCATTTGGGGGAAATGTACTACGATGATGTTGACTTTGTGTATTAGACATTGCATGAGATGGTTAGGACCATACTGGGCTGTAGTCTTTTTTTGGTTTAAATGTGGTCTTCTATCTTCATTGTAGCTATGAGCAGTGGTTACAGAATCAACCTTCACTCATTAAAGGTGCTGTTGGCAACAGGCAGTCTTCAAACGCAGGTAGCAGTGGAACACTCGATGTGAAGTTATTAGAAATGGTTGAGATGTTTAGAAAGGAGGCTTTTCATGAAGTGTCTACAGGTGTGCTGCTCTATCTCCATCAGTACCACTTAGATGAGCGAGAGCTATGATTAACCATCTAGTGCAAATCCACACTTGAACATCACAAAAGAACAATGTATGGAGCCCATTCATTGCATAGAAGGTGATAAGCACCCACCTACATAACCTCGATCCACCAGTGCATCAACAACTCCAACTGAAGCATCTAAATCAGCAGTGGTACACAAACTCCTCCTACCGACACCCAATCTAACCATGAGTCATGTGTACAAAATGCTGCCACTGGGTAGTTAAGGAAGATGCCACCTTTAGCGAATGGCAGAATTTAATCGCACAACAGAATTTAATCCGACAACACCAGATTAGATGCCATTCCACTCCATGTGAAAAATCATTATAAAATAAAAATCATTATAAATACTACAAAGGTCACTAAGAAAGCTTTCCATACATCTCCTGCTTCCATCTCCAGCAGTACCACTATCTTTTGAATATAGGTTGACCTTTCACAGGAGTTAACTGTACAGCATCTAGTGCAAATCCATTGGGATGATGATAATGCGGCTACAAGAAAAAACAAAAATAAGCACGTTACAAAAGTGAACTTACACAATACCAGCAATTGAACTACTACATCGCAAAACACAACACCTACAAGTACTGCAGACCTCAAGATACATTAAAAGTACAAGAACAGCAAATGAAGAAAATAATAATGAACACCATCTGATATCCATGATCACTACAACTAACACACACAACACTGCAAATAAACCTTCAAATGTGTAAATAGAGACTGACTTTCACATCAGCCACACTCCTGCCATGTGCACAGGCAGAGTTCAGGACTCAAAAGAATAAAACTGCAAAAAACTGTTGGCTTATATACTTCCAAAACAAACACCAAAAAAAGAGGACTATATACCAATAAAACAACCTATCGCTAAGCCCCACACAAATGCAATGGTAACAACAAACAATGAAACAGACACAAACCCATTTTTACCCCACCTGGCATCTTTCATAGCTGCGGCTATGCGGCGCGGCTACAGATCTTGATTTGTATCCGCGGCTACACGCACATTTTTCTGCAAGCCCCAAATCAAACTAAATTGGCCTTCAAACCTTCAAATTAAATAAATGAACAACTAAGTACATAAAATAACACACATAAAATTCTGTACTTTATCATCCACATGAACATATTATTGTACAGAAAATGTATATTCATAGATGCGACTTTAAATATACCTGTGGTTCCAGCCGCAACGAATGAACCGCAGAATAGTATCAATGCGCATACGCACTTGCTTTTTTTATAGACACGACTATACAAGAGCACCTGCTAGACGTTTGCTGATAACTGCGGCTATTCGCAAAAACGACAAATTCAAAATTGCATTTCCATTCCACCAAACTCCCAAAACTGTCCCTAACATGCCTACCAGCCCCACCACTTCTCAGTGTTCCTCCACTCCACTAGTCTAGTATAATCCCCCAAAACACTCAATGCATATAAGATGCCACCGCACCCAAAATTGTGGATGGCCGCGGCTACCACACGTCCAAAAACACACGACTTGTCACTTTCTCCAGCATGGGGTCTGGCATGGATTCACATGCTCATGAATATTCCCCGTCGTCAGGCCGGGAATCCTCGGTATAGAAAAAAATCAGTATCAGTTTTGTTTCTGATCTGTCTTTCTTAGTAGTAACCAATCACTGGTCTCTGGGTCATACTGCCCCCAGCCAATGACTGCCCTCTCCCTAAGCCCCGCCTCCGGCAGCCATCCTCAGATTTTTACCGCACGTTCCAGTGTTGGGAGTCCTCGTGCTGTAGCTCTCGAGCTTTTGCTGCGTTTTCTTGCTTTTTCAGGAGATTTTTCTCATTTTTCGGTTAAATAGAGCCTCAAGCTCCACCGTTTCTACATCTGATCAACGGGGATCCGTTTCGGAGTTTTCTACGCCCCTCAAGGGTGAAGATTTCATCAAGTTACGCTTTTGGAGGATTCCAGAAGTTCCGAGGCCTACCCCGGACATGGCCCAAGAGAAAGGAAGCTCGACGCCCGGGAAGCTGTTCAGGACCTGCCCTGGATGCCAGCTTCAGAATGTTTTCAAGGAGGGCGAGCATTCGTTATGCCTCTACTGTCTCCATGAGGACAAGACGGACAAGGAGAAGGACTGTGCGTTTTGTGGGAACATGTCGGAGCGGACCATGAAGGATCGCCACCTCTGTCTCGCCAACTGGCTGGAAGGGAAGAGCCCGTCAGGCGAGAAGAAGAAAAAGAAGTCCGAGCGGTCTTCTAAGTCCTGTGAGGGCGCCCCGGCGACGGAGGCCCAACAAAAGGCTAAGCACCACGAGTCCGCAGGCACCAGGAGGCCGAACGGTCGGGCTCCTTGGCTGCCAGGCTATCCTCCCCAGCGCCATCAACCACAAGCCAACGCTCTGGCTCGGGTAAGAGGAAGTCCGAGAACCCGGCGAAGCTTCTGGAGAGGCCCTGGTCGAACTCGAAGATTCCGGCAGAGGGGGAGAGAGGCTCAGACCCTCCCCCCAAGGTGAAGGCCCCAGGCGTCCAGAAGCTGACGATGGCCTTAATTCACCCTGCTAAGACCTCGATTGAGGATGTCGCCGTGGCCCTGGCTCAGCCTGTGGAGGCTACACCAGTGGAGGCGCCTTCAGGACCCAGAGTCTCCCTGCCACCGCGGAGGGAGTCGTCTTTCAGGCCCATTGAGAAGACCCCCACGAAGTCCTCGTTGGAAAAGGTGGGGGAGGGGCTGGTGGCCATCATGGATACGGACACGACCTCTGAAGAAGAGCTCATCGAAGTCGTGGAAGGATCCCGACGAGGGCGACGACGAGAGCGACGGTGTCACCGACAAGGCTCCTCAAGAGCCCTCGCGCCCGTAATTTCCGGTGCCGCAGGACATCTCGGCGGTCATTTTGTCAGCGATTCAGTCCTTATGCTCGGATATAAGGACAAGGTTGCCCCTTCCCCCAACGGAGGTACCCGAGCCAGACCCGACGGGGGAACCGGAGCCAGGACCTTCGGAGAGTCCACCGCATAAGAGGAGGACGCATCCTACGCAACCTCTCCCACCTCGGCGGCCTGCTCTGCCTTCCCCCCGGTCTACTACCCAAGGGGATGATACAGGCACAGACACGGCTACGACAGGTACAGATGACGACGGAGGCGACGACGGGACGTGTCCCCCGTCGCCCCCCTGCTCGGGCGTCCCCGCCCGACGAGATTGGATCCTTTCCAGGGCATCTGAGCTTTTTCAGCTCTGCCCAGAAGAAAAGAAGAAAGAAGGGTTCCTTTACCAACGGCGCGAGGCTAAAAGGAAGACCGTCCTCGCCGTACCGCTTCTTGATGACATCTGGGATGAGGGGCTCGCCCTCCTCAAGAACCCTGCCACGGCGCCGGCAAAGAGGGACCGGTACGAGAAGTAGTACTGGGTCCCAAACGCTTCCCCCTTGTGCCTTTGGGCACAACCTACCCCAGATTCGGTTGTCTCGGCGGCGGCAAAGAAGAAAGCTGGGTGGGCATCGGCCTCGACATCAACTTCCCCGCCGGACGGCGAGGGCAGGAAGTTGGACACGATGGGACGACGGATCATCTCATCCGCAGCGACGACTATTAAGGCGGCCAACGCCCTGGCTATCGTAGCCCGCTACGACAGGGAGTTGTGGTTCAAAATCGCCCCTCTGTTAGACTTTCTTCCGGACGCCAAAAGGGCTGAGGCCCTTGAAATCCTACAGGAGGGGGATATTGCTTCGGACCACGCCATCACGGTGGCAACGGACATCGCCGAAACCGGTTTCCGTCTGTTGGGCAGCGGCGTTTGCTTGAGACGACGAGGATGGCTCAAGGCCACAGATTTCCGCCAGGACGTACAAACCAAGGTTTTGGACATGCCCTTTGACGGGAACAACCTGTTTGGGAAGGCGGTTGATGAGTCCCTTCAGGCTATCAAGACAGACACAGACTGCCTGGGCACTGGGAGTGCTCCAACAACGACGGCCGTCCTTTCTGAGCTGCGGAGGCAGACAAGGTGCTTCCAAGGGATCCGGCAGTGACTCCTCCACTTACCGCCAAGCGGCAAGATCTTCGTCCCAGGAAGCCTACAGGGGACGCGGCAAGTCAGGTGGTGCCCGTCGTCGTCGACAAGGAGGCAAGGTGGCCTCCAAACAAGATTGAACCGACCGTGGGGTCGGGCCCCCGCCGAAGCACTCCGGTGGGTGGCCGGCTGGCGAGATTCATCAGCGTGTGGGAGTCCATCTCCACCGACCGTTGGGTGCTGGATGCCCTGGCCCAAGGGCACGCCCTCGAGTTTCAGAAGTGCCCTCGCGTTCCACCCGTGGCCAGGAAGGAAAATCACGTCCCTCAACTACTGTGGGAAGTAAGGGCGATGCTCAAGAAGGGTGCCATCGAGCTCGTCCCAAAGAGGCTTCGGGGCTCTGGAGAACCACCACGATGTTCTACATCCGGAAGCAGGGCGGAACCAGGTCCCCGGCCCTATCCAAGGAAGCCCAAGATCTGTGGCATTGGGCCGTCGCCCAAGGGATGTTTCTGGTGCCTCTTCATCTGGCAGGAATAAAAAACAGGATCGCCGACTCACTCAGCAGGGAGCTGCGCTCGTGCACGAGTGGGAACTACGCCAGGATCAAGTGGATCAACTCTTCCAACGATGGGGCGAACCCCAAATCGATCTCTTCGCGACGGCGACGAATTCCAAGTGCCGGAGGTTCGCCAGCAGGTTACCCCAGCCGAGGAGCATGGGCAATGCTTTCTCGTTCCCCTGGGACGGCCCATTTCTTTATGCGTTCCCTCTGCTGCCGTTGCTGCTCCGGCTCATCAACCAGCTCAAGAGGTCCCGGTGCAGGATGATCCTCGTCGCACCGGCGTGGTCGAGACAGATCTGGTTCCCGGACCTTCTGGACTTGTCAATGTCCCCACCAGTCAAGCTACCGACGGACGCAGACCTTCTCTCCAGAGAAGGAGGCACTATTCTTCACCACAACCCGGAGTCGCTGAACTTGCAGGCCTGGCTCCTGCAGCACTAGAGTTTGGAGGGTACAACATACCGGCCGACTGCAGAGAGGTTCTTGCAAAGGCCAGGGTGTCCTCAACTTTTAAGTGCTACGGACATAAATGGAAGAGGTTCTCTGTCTGGTGCCGTGCACAGAACATTAACCCTCTGCGGATTACGGCCCCTCAAGTGCTGCCGTACCTACTGTCGCTGGCCAAAGCTGGACTGGCTCACGCCTCCATCAAAATACATCTGGCTGCAATCTCCCGATATACCAGGACGACGGGACGGGCATCCTTGTGGTCTCATCGCCTGGTGAAAGAATTCATGAAGGGACTATTCCGATCATTCCCACCGGTGAAGGCTCCTGCCCCGGCGTGGGAGCTTAATGTGGTGCTGACCAAGCTCATGGGGGCCCCATTCGAGCCTATGTATTCAGTGCTTTTGAAGTTCCTGTCATGGAAGACAGCTTTCCTCGAGGGTTACCTCCACACGAAGAGTGGGAGAGATCCAGGCCCTATCTTGCAAGCCTCCATACTTGACTTTTCATGACACGAGGATGGTGCTGAGGACACACCCATCCTTTATGCCCAAGGTGCCGTCGGACTTCCACCTCAACGAGCCCTTGGTGTTGCCAGTTTTCTTCCCGTAGCCTTTGTCTCCGGCCGAGAGGACTTTGCACTCGCTGGATGTAGCTAGAGCGCTGAAGTTCTATGTGGCCCGCTTGAAGAGTTTTCGGAAGACGTCACAGCTGTTTGTGAACTTTGGGACTGTGAATCAAGGGAAGGCTCTCTCGAAGACTTCCATTTCCAGATGGCTCTCCGGCTGCATCATTCACTGTCACCGGTTGGCAAACCGACAGCTGTCCGGCTGTCCGAGAGCCCATTCGACCAGAGCGATCGCTGCTACCACGGCGTTCCTGTCTGGTGTGCCCATGCTGGACATCTGGAGGGCTGCGACGTGGAGGTCGACGCACACCTTCACAAGATTCTACTGCGTCGATCGGGACTCCAGGGAGGAGGCCAGGGTCGGCCAAGCAGTGCTGCGCAACCTGTTCGCCCAAGGCGAGCCTGGTGAGGAGGTAAGAGTTGCTTAATGTTGAGTTGTTGTATTGCTTAATGTTGAGCCTGTTGCCACCTCCCGTGGTTGTGCATGTGTGTACAGCTATGTATTCTCTTATTCATGAGCATGTGAATCCATGCCAGACCCCATGCTGGAGAAGGAACAAGTTACTTACCTATAACTGTTGTTCTCCAGCATGGGTCTGGCAGGGATTCACTTGCGAACCCTCCCGCGTACCCCTCTGCGGCTCTTCACTTGGTCATACTGCCACTTTACTTGCTACCAAATCTGAGGATGGCTGCCGGAGGCGGGGCTTAGGGAGAGGGCAGTCATTGGCTGGGGGCAGTATGACCCAGAGACCAGTGATTGGTTACTACTAAGAAAGACAGATCAGAAACGAAATTGATACTGATTTTTTTCTATACCGAGGATTCCCGGCCTGACGACGGGGAATATTCATGAGCATGTGAATCCATGCCAGACCCATGCTAGAGAACAACAGTTACAGGTAAGTAACTTGTTCCTTCTCGAATATAGCCACGGCTTCAACAGGGGGGTGAGGGTTTACCTGTGAATAGCAATGCCGCACGCTGAGCGGCTGTTGAATAGCCACAAATAATAACAGCACCATCGACCAATTAGAAAGTACACCACACACACACATCATACATAGCCTGCTCATACAAACTACTAGAAATAATTTTCCTGGAAACAGAAAAATACTGCAGAAATCATGGCTGATTTAAAACTGTGTGACTGATTGGAGACAGTTGGCTGTTTTTATTGCTGGCTTTTTGTGAGAAACTAAATATTAACGTGGACCTAGGTTTGAGAGATTCTACAATTAAATGGTTTGGATTGTGGGCTATGCGATGGTTCCAGGTTTTTCCAAAATTGTTAAGTCTGAGAAATACAGGGCACCCAGACGTCATACCAATTCGTTGTGGAGGCAATGATTTGGGGAATGTACGAGGATTGTCCCTTACTTTAATGATGAAACAAGACATGGGAAACCTAATGGAAGTATTTCCTCACACCATCTTTATCTTTTCCAATCTCACTCCGAGGCAAAAATGGAGATGGACCACCAGATTTAATGAGAAATCCCGGAGAAATGTTAAAGCAGTTTCAGCATTCACGACAGACCACAACCAATTACGTATTGCTAACATACAGTTCTACATGGCCAATTTCTATAGACCTGACGGAATAAACCTAACTGATGAAGGAAATGCAGTGCTCCTTCTTTACATCAAAACGGTACACCTAATGTACTAAAGTTCTACACTCAGTGTACCCCAAAACAGTCTTTTTAAGGACTACTTATAAAAAAAATACACAAATACAATAAATAATAAAAATATATATATTTTATCCGCGGCTACAGTTCATTGGCTTTTATCATAACCGTGGTTAAGAAAAGTCAGTTGACAAAGGGCTGACTTCAAGTTTTATACTACAATGCAATTTAAATGATCAATACAGAACAACACTACTTAAGTAAAGTAACTGAAAAATAAGAATACATAGAAAAATACATAAGTAAACTAGATAGGCAAACACTGCACACGCACACAACGTAATACTATAAGTGAGATTACACAACCTAAAAATATTTTTTTTTTCATGCATTCCAACCACTTCGGGAATGTGGGTGGTTGGACTTCTGCCATGTTCTTGCCACTAGATATCTGGCTATCGCTGAGGCCATGCCAATCAATTTCTTTTCTGTGCGGGTTCCTCCTTCGATCAAAGCTAGTAGCCAGAGTTCCAGTGAGTATACCCCCGTTGGGGTTAGCATTTCGGACATTGCCCCCTCTGTTTACCCAAAAGGTTATTATGCGAGGGCAGTCCTAGCTTATATGATAAATTTGCTAGTTCCGTACCACATCTCTTACAGGTGGATGGGCTCTCAGGAATGAATATACTCAGTTTGAGAGGGTGGTAATAAACTTGGTAGATGTATTTGTAGTGGATCAGTCTGTACCGACAGTTTAGGGATATATAGCGGGTTTGCATGCAGATGGTCTTCCACTGATCCTCGCTTAGTGGTTTCCCTAATGATGACTCCCATGTGGTTTTGTACGCATGTGTCTCAACCCCTCTCCCACTTCTACCTAGTCTATAGATGGTAGAAACAAGTTTACTAGTGGATAGGGGTTTGATAACGTCGTAGCATTGTGCGGGGCTGGAGGATGGGGCTAGTGTAAAAGTCGAGCCATTTATTCCTAAGAATGCCTTGTAGTCTGTAGTAGTGAAGTAAAGTTACAGCATTAGGTTTGCCCCTAGATTTTAGCTCCTCCCATTGCACGAATCGCACATCCTGTACCAGGTCACCTAGGGTCTGCACCCCAAGGGCTTGAAACTGTTCTCTGAAGGACCTTTCATGTGTGCGCGGGATGCCTATTATGTTGTATATTGGTAGACCAGATAGAAAGTGGGGGTTAGTCTGTAGTAGTTGAACCTCACCCTTTGGGGTTGTCTCTATTGCCCCAGATCATGCCCATAAGTGTGTTTAGGTTGGTGACGGCTTTTGCTAACTGGGAATTAGGAGAATCTGGTTTGTGGGAGATCCATCCGGCAATGTATTGTACCTGGGCTACTAGGAAATATAAGTATATATCCGGCTACTCCAAACCACCCAGTTCATATGGGCGTGCAAGAGCGTCGTAGGCTATCCTAGGCTGCTTACCAACCCACACCAGACTTGTCATCATTCTCTTAATGCGGGTCCAGTAACAAGCAGGGGACCATATTGGCACATTATTATAGATGTACATTAGTTTAGGGATTATTACCATCTTGGCAAGTGCTATACAGGTGGCCTGTGAGATGGGGAGCAGTATCCAGGCTTCTACTTTTTTGTTCTAGGATCTCCAGTGGTGCAATGTAGTTGTCGTTGTATAGGTCGTCCCGTGTAGTAGAGACTATAATGCCCAGGTAACGTATCCCCTGGGGGCACCAGCGAAACCTGTCGCCCACGCCTGCCCGTTGTACTTCTGGGGTTGAGGGGAGGGCCTCAAACTTATCCCAGTTGATGCTGAGCCCAGATAGTTCACCGAATCTAACTACTACTTGCGTCAATGGAGGTAATTTTTGGCGTGGGTATTTGACATAACGAAGGATGTCGTCAGCATATAGAGATACGGTGGAGAGTTGTGTATGCCAATCCCTCAGTGTGCATGCAGCTCTCGGATATGGCAAGCCAGTGGCTCCATTGCGAGGGCAAATAGAACCAGGGAGAAGGGACAGCCTTGGCGGGTGCCGTGCGTGGGGTAAATAGGCATTTAAGTTGTGCCATTTGTGTGTATTGTCGCCCTGGGGGCCGTATACAGCAGTTTAACCCATATTATATGTTAGCCCGAACCCGGATCGTCAAAGGACCTCAAAGAGAAAAGGATACTCGATGGAGTCGAAGGCCTTTTCAGCATCGAGAGCCACCACCACCATTGGTACCTCTGGGTTGACATTGTGCGTAAGGGTGAACAGGCGTCTGGCATATGTGAGAATATGCGGTCTGTAAGTATCTTAGTGAGAATTTTATTATCCATGTTGTTGAGAAATGATGGCCTGTATTATAAGTGTCGTTTTTTTTTTCTGGGTTTTAGAAGCGCTGTCACTAGGGCAGATCTGGTAGATTCGGGTAGGTTACCATTGGACATTGCGCTGTCGTACATAGCATTCAAATAAGGAATCACCAGGTCTACATATGTCTTATAAAATTCTGCTGTTATTCCGTCCTGGCCATGGGCTTTCCCATTGGGTTGTGATTTTATAGCTTTTTGTATCTCTTCTTCAGTAATAGGGTTATTAAGAGAGCTTCCTTGGTCCTGGTCTAACCAACCATTGGCAATTTCGTCCAAGTACTGCATTAATTTGTCATGTCCCGGGGTAGGCCGTGATGTGTATATAGCCGGTCGTAATACCCCCTGAATTCATTATTAATCCCCTGCAGATCCCTAACAAGGACCCCATTCTGGTGTTCGACTTCTGCTATGCTGGTGGCTGGTCGTTCCCTCTTAATAGCCCAGGCCAGAGTCTTACTCGGTCTGTCGCGTTCCCCGTATCTTGCAGCGAATATCCGTTCCCCTAGGAACAACTTCTCGCTGTTTGCCAGATGGAGGAGCTCCTCCCTGTGCACCCGCAGCTCATGGCGGAGCTCGGGTGTGTTGTCTAAGGCACTTTGCCTTTTCTCCCCTTCATGGATGGTGTCCTCCAGTACTCGCATGGACCTTCGTAGGGCGTTAAGTACTCCTCCCTCTTTTGAGATTCAGCACCCTCTTCTATAAACTTGGAAGGCTTCCCAAATTATGCATTGATCGGGGACTGACCCTTCGTTGGCTTGGAAGTAGGTTTGTATTTCTTGGGATCTCTCCGATTGGATTGCCACATACTTCAGGGTGGTGGCCCTGAATCGCCATCAGAGCAGGTTAGGGGGGCATTTGGTAGTCGCGAACCAGACTAGCACTTGTGAATGGTCTTATAGGGATCGGGGAAGGATGGACACTGCAGTAATGTTCCTATGAATGGGAGTTGTGGCCATTATGTAATCAATTCTGGACGAGCTACCGTGCACCACCGGAAAAGAATGTGTACTCTATAGTTCGGGTGAATGTTACGCCATACAGTTGTGTAAGTCGTGGCATAGGGAAATGGAGGACCATGCTCTTACTGCTTGCGAGAGGGTCAGTTGTGATGTCATCAACCTGTCCATCTCGAGTGTGAGGGCCAGGTTAAAGTCGCCTACCCATATCGTCTCATATCCAGGGAATTTGTGAATATGTTTGGCTCATTGGTGGAAGAACTCAGGGGAGTCAGTGTTGGGTTGGATATGTATATGTTTATAAGTAGGAGTTGTGTACCAAACTATTCCCCCGCGAGTATTGGGTATCTCCTGCTCTTCATCCTTGATCTGCTCATGCAGTCTATATTGAAGTGTTCCGTGCATGTAGGTCGCGACTCCTCTGGAATATGAGGACTAGAAGTCGTCGTATCTATGAATGCCCCATCCCACTAATCTAGGGAGAGGGGCTCCCCGGGTTAGGTACGTCTCTTGTAGACATGTTTTCCCCATGGTTTCTGCTATAGTTAGCAATCAATCGTGATTTCTTTTGGTTGGTCAGCCCGCTTACATTCCATGACAAGATAGTCACCCCAGGTTTCCTGCTTATTACGGGCGTAGCCATATTACCAGTAGAAACTTGGCGGTTGACGTCGTGGTTCATGTGGCGTGGACATGTTGTGATACACTTATCAGCCGGGTATGGTATAGCTTTGTGAGTTGCAACGGTCGTCGAAGACCTACTAGTTACCTTAACAACTAGTAACATTCCCCCCAAACACTCCCATGCCAGAAACATAAATCTTCCGGCTCCCGTTCCCTTCCCTTCCCCTGTATCTAGCTTCCCACATTTAACAAACCTGTAACAGTCCGCAGTGGCTGCAGGTAGTGTAGCGCTAGGGGCGGCTTATTAGCTCCGAGTGGCTGCAGCTAGTAGTGTAAAACCGGAGTCCCACCCAAGACCCCAGAGCCATCGTCGTACCTTAGTCAGGGTCACGTAATAAATGATCTTCATGTGGTGGTCGTTCAAGGGTGATGTGGTGAGCAACCTGGGGAGCCTCCTGGGTCTGGGAGGCTCATTGCAAAGTGTTCAACTGAGTCTGGTGAGGTAAATAAAATAGTGGACCCATTATGTTGAACACGAAGCTTGGCTGGGTATAGCATGGTATACTTAAGGCCTTTTTTGTGCAGTGTTCTTGACGATTTTACGCTGGTCTTGAACCATTCGGCTGAAGTCTGGGAACAGTTGTATAGTGGGGGACCCCCACTGCAGCGCCCCTTTTTCCCTGGCAGCTCGAAGGATGGTGTCCCTGTAGCAGAAGATCCAAGCAATGATCGGGCATTCGGGGGCGCCTGTGGGTGGCCTCGCGGCCAGCAATCGTTGTGCCCGCTCCACCATGAACATCGAGAAGAGTGGGCGGTTGCCTAGGATCTCCCCCAATAGTGTCTGTAAACTTTTCCATATTATCAATCAGGGTTGACTCCGGCACGCCTAGGATTCGGATGTGTTTCCGCCTGGAGCGTCCTTCCAGGCCCTCATTTTTAGCAAGCACCTTCTTTACAGTTTGTTGTAGATCCGCAATTTCTCTACAATTGCTCGTTTTTATATTAATTTTGTTAAACTATGTTCTTCTATCTTTCTCCAAAGTCTTACATGCTCAAAAGTCAGAAAACATATCCAAAGTAAAAAAGAATCTAATACCTACCAGGTCACGAACCATGGCCTTTGGCCATGGCCAGTGATTTTTCACCCCTGATGTCACTATACCTAAACAAATTACTTAAAAAAAAAAAAAAAAAAAATTAAAACACTGACACCCCAAACTATATAGCCATGGATACCGAACTACACATACCCTCGGCTATTGGTAGTCCTTTGTAGCCTCGGATATAGCTGCGAATATCGTAAAAAAAGCCAAAAAAGAAAATGCTTTCCTACCCTGCACCTCACCAAGTGCCTCCCTCATCTGTGCCAGCTCCCCCCACTCCTCTGTTGGTCTCCTCACCTCCCCTAACCTCTCCCTTTGCCCCAACAACACATGCTGCTTCAATGACACAGATGTTTGCTATTTGCAGCTATAGCCGAGGCTACCGAAAGCTTTGTGTTGGAAACTCGGTCCCTGTACACCTTTCAACATCCAAATTTTACTCAGTACCCTCTAGCCACCAGCCACCCCCCACCTCTACCCTCACTGCATGTGTGTGTTTTTTGACTTGCAAATAACTTTTTACTGTTTTAATTTTCCCATGACCTCGGCTATAGACGCGAATATCTCTCGCCTCGAAAGAAAAAGAAGATGGCGGTTGTTTTATTTCTGAAAACCATTATCCTGCAATGCACAATGGGAGATGTAACACATTTTTTGGAGAAGGGGGCACCCCCTTCTCTGTCCAATTTTAAAATAACTACAGCACGGAATAACCCCAAACCATGCATGGATCGCGAGTCAACGCTTTGTGCCCAAGTTGTTTCGGACCTGGTCCAAATTCGTCCAGCGTTTTGGGCTGTGCGCTTTGGCTAAATTGACCTTTTGTCCATGGGGAAAATTAATGGGAAGTAGGCTGCACTTTTGGGGGGGAGAAAATGGGACCCTTAATATTTTTTAACCCATCTTTACGAAACTTTACAGTCTGGGGAGGTCTGCAGACTTTTAATCACTTTAGAAATGTCAGCCAAATCCCTTACTCAAATCAAAAGTTATTAACAATGGAATTTTGAGGGGTTCCTATCTGTCTCGACTCACCTTAACTATAGGGCGACGACCACTGCCCTATACAATATATATATTATGGACATGGAGGCAATGTGGGAGGATTAACTATAGGGTTTAATTAAGATACAAGTGTACAGAGCCCCGCCAGCCTTCGCCCCTCTCTTAGTCACTCTAACCGTCGTCGCGTTCCTCACTCACTTCCACTAACCTAGCACGCAGATGAAATGATAAGGCTGGCAACGGCCATGCTCTAGCAGGTGACGTGGGAAGACTGCTATTGGCCATACTACACTTCCTCTTCTCTTCACAAAGCTTTTTCTTCCAATGGAACACACGGAAGTCTCTCTGAGTTCATCTTCTACACATAATCTGTTAGATACGTAGGCCTCCTGCAGTATCTCACTCACTTCCACCAAAAAGGATTCCCAGCTGCATGGTAAGGCAAGGAAAATTCACCATCGCAGGACCCCAACGGTCTCATCTTGATATTCTCAGCAAACTTGCCAACTCACACAATCTTGTCGGTGACACGCTCTTCTCTCCATCCCTCTCACCAAAGACACTCTCTCCATGTTCCATACTCTCCTATCCTTCAATCTGACCACATGCTTAAATAATTCCTCCACCACAATGGGCTAGGATTACCTACAACACCCATCTTTTAGAGCAAGGAGGCAATTTGATTCTCACCATATCTTCTATAATAGGAAGAACATTGTTCCTCCTTATACCAGAACCATCATGTGCACGTTTTTCTCATCTGACTGAACTTGATGTTACCAACAACACTGTCCAATTTGCTCCGCCTATGTGGCCTTTCCCATCCAGGCTGGTACTAGTTTAGTATTGGGGTTCCTTCCCCTGCTAAGTTCAAAAGGAGAAACACCTGTAGTACAATGAGAGGTGAACCTGTGGGCAACAATCTTTCAGTCTCTGACATTGGCCCAAGTTCATCTGATGGCTTCCTTCAACACCTTATTAAAACGTTCCTCTACCCGGTTGGTTTGGGGATGGTCTATGGCATTATTCGTATGCTCAATGGAGTTCTTCTGACAATATGCCTCTATTTCCCTCAATCTAAATTGACCTATTGTCGGTAACTATGACCCTGGGGTATCCTTCACGTTCACAAATCTCTTCCAGAAACTCTTAACAGTTTTCGTCGTTATGTTGTGCTTGATCAAAACTTCAACCCACCTGGTAAGCAAATCAATGACTACTAAGCAAAATGATTGTACTCCATTACTGCACACGGGGCCCAGCACATCCATTCCTAACCTATCCCATGACTTTTCTGGGATTACGGTAATAAACATGGGATGTCTAGTACTCTCACTCACCTTATCACTCCTATTGCAAAGGATACAATCTCTGACAGTTCTCTCGATTTGCAGATTAGACTTGCCACCAGTAGTGACATATTATTCTCTGCTTAGTTTTAACAATCCCCTGGTGACCTTCATGAGCAAGTTCTATGAATAGTTCACAAACTTTTTTAGGTGGAACAATTTTGTCACCACGCATTACCATTCCTTCCTGGATGCTCATGTCTTCTATCACATTCCAGAAAGGCGAGAGTCCTAGTTCTTCGGAAAACCTTTTTTCTGCTAGGATTGTCCACCTCCAATTCTTGTTTGAGTCGAACTTGTATCTTGCTTCATGGCTTCTTACCATTATTCCCATGATACTGGTATGTAGGCTATTTCCAAAACTACTTCCTGAACTTTCTCCTCATCACTCAACTCCACTACAGTTGTCAACCTTGACAGAGGCAGTCTGCTGCAAAATTCTTCACTCAAGGCAAATACTTTAACACACAATTGTATTCCTGCAATTGGGACACCCACCTCCTCGTACAAGCTTAAACTTTGTCCAAGCCCTTTTGAAGTAATTATTTCTACAAGGGGTTTGTGATCGGTATGGAACTCGAAGCTTGTGCCTCAGATAAAGGTCCTACATTTTTCTGCAGCCCACTTGATAGCCGGTGCTGCTTTTTCATTTGTAGCATAACTTCCCTGCCCCCTTCAGTAGTCTGGAGGCATAGGCTATGAGAAATTCTTTCCCACCTCCTTCCTGTGTCACCACAACACCTAGACCAACGTTGCTGGCGTGCATTGTTATAATAGTCTTCCTGCTACTTCTGAAGTTCTGCAGTGCGGGAGCCCTCACCAAGGTCTTTTTAATGAATTCGAATTCTTCCTCACATGCTCTACACCAAACAAATGTAGTCTTCACTTTGATTAGTTCACGCATTTAAAATCGTGAATGAATTTGGAGTAGTACTCCGCCGTGCCTAGGAAGGTTCGAACTTCTTCACGATATACAGGTCTCGGCATGTTTTCAATGGCTTCTGCAAGTTGTCTTTTGGGACGTATACCCTCGGCAGAGATGACATGTCCTTAGGTATTCAATCTCTTGTCTATTCATTTTGCATTTTTGCCGGCTTAGTCATGCCTGCAGCATACAGTTTCTTGAGGATGTAATTTACTCTTTCGTCGTGGAGTTTAAGACTATCTGCATAGGCCAAGATGTCGCCCTGGAAGCATAGGATTCCCTCGTCTCCATTAAATTGTTTGTGCATGACTTTTTGGAAAACGGAGGCAGCGGAAAACAGACCAAATAGCATCCTTTTATACTGAAATAGCCCCTCAGGAGTGATGAACGCTGTTAAACACTTGGACTCATCATGTAATTTCACCTAATGGTAGGCAGATGTGTGGTCCAAGGTTGAGAAATATTTCGCAGGACCTATGGTCGATATGATCTCTTTAATGTTGGGCTCTGGAACAACACATTTAATGAGTTCCCTCATGTCTATGCAAATCCAGAGCTTTCCTGTCTCTTTTCTCAAAACAACTAGGGGTGATACCCATTCAGCAGCATCTATGCTCTCTATGATGCCTTGATCTTCTAGCTTCTTCAACTTTAGTTTGACTTCTTCCCTCTTTGACAAAGGGATACTGGGCAGTTTCTGTGCCACTGCCGTGCAGTTGTCCTTCATTTTTATTTTGTGCACACATCCGCGTAGACAGCCCATCTCTTCCCAAAATACTTGATCTATTACTTTCTCTCTACTGCTAGTATTTTCAGTAGTCGGTACTGCTTCTTCTGCATTGAGACCTAGTTTCACCTTGAGTTTCCTTTGATGTGGCAGCCAACCTGCAGGGGACACAGGAGTGTGCCTCTCCCCTTGGATTACCATGCTGACCCCCTCGGCAAAGATGGCCGCCACCATCTTCTCCAACAAACCTGGTGCCAGAGCAACCAGCTACCAGGATCACGATTGTCCCACAGCTGGATCAATAAACAGGCTTGCCATTAACTGAATGGTGAAGCAGAGAAGTGAAGGCAGTGAGCAAAGGCTGCCATCCCTCTATGCAGCGTTCTGGTGCTCACCGCAAGCGCTGCACATCTGGGACCATGCCAGTCTCCAGCACGCTGTTCAGAGTGAAAAAGGTGAGCCAATGGCACCTGATTATGCACATGGCATTAACTTGTATTGTTTCCTGCACCCCCACACCCCGAAGCACTAGTCCCAGTACTGCTTTTGTTGTGGGCTCGTAGACGCATACCACCACCGCCGTTGCCACCACCACCACAAACATGTCCCAAGGATTCCCTCACCTCCCGCCAGCTTCAAAACCCCATCCTTCTACCCCCAGCCTTAGCCCGGCCTTCTTTGTATCCCTGATCCCCACACAACACACTCCTTGCCCGACCACTACCATGGCACTCGTATCAGTGTCGCCCCCTCAGCAACCACCAGCCCCACACTGGCTTGCCCATACTGATCCACACCAACCACTGCTCCCCTCCCCCTACTACCTTATTACCTCCCCATATCCACGGTCCAATCCACCTCCCCTATAGCCGACCTCTGTGCTCTCCCACAGCAACAAAATGGGCCCATGCACGTCACCTACCCAGACACACCCTCTTCCTACCCTGCCTGAGCAAGTTGCACCGACAGCCAGGCTTCCACCCCTGCTAGCCGACAGCACCAGACCTCTTCCTGATAAACCATTCAGTGCATCCCTGCTCCCACAAACCCTGCTTCACCAAACAGCACTTAAGCAAGACCTGCATCCTACAACACTGCCCCCCCTCCACATCCCATGCCCGTTGCATCACTGACTAACACATACAGCACCATGACCTCCAAGCCCACGCTATGCACTTCTCACCAACCTAAATCCCCTTACCTAAAACCCATCTTCCACCCAGTCTCTCTACCACCCACCAAAACTGTTCATCCCTAGAATCACCCACACGTCCACTCCAACCCTCCACTAGAGCCCGGAACGTTTGTCTTAGTCTCAGGACCACCACCCCATGCGCTTAGAAGCCCCAGCCCACTACACCACAGATACCTGCCCCCAGAGCTCCCTCCATCAGAACCCGAAACGCTTTCTTAGGCTACAAGATCATTACCCCATGTATTGATCTGCCCCAGCCCTCCACTCCACAAATTCCTGCCACTGACGCTGCGCACAACCATGTTGTCCCTCTCCAACCAACGACCACACCTTCTAACTCAAACATCACCATGCCACACTGCATTCCCTGTGCCCTCCTCAACACCAGGTCCATCACTGCGCAACCTGACAAATGCCAACATCCTTCTTCTCATTAACACACCCCTCCCTGCCACGGCTGACCCCACAACCTTAGTTGACCACTACAACGCCCTGGTCCGCAACACAGTCTGCATCCTTGCTCCTCTCAAAGCCAAGAGGCCTACAAACCCAACTCACCACAACTCCTGGTTGGTTTACCCCACCCCAGAAGTATGCATCGCCAGAGCAGCCAAATGCACAGCAGAAGCTGCTTGGCTCAAAACCCCTAGCCCTATGAACAAGAGCCACCTCTGTTCCCCTCTCACTCCACTACAAACTGTTGGTCCTCTCCTCAAAAGCCTCCATTTACAACTCCGGAATCGCTAACGCCGCCTCAAGCTCCTAGGAACTCTTCACCATTCTCCGCAAACTTGAAACTCCCCTGCACCTCCCCACCCCCAAACACCATTGTCAAAGACAACGACTGGTGTTAAAAGATCCAAGACACCCTCACAGATAAAATTATACAGCTCCAAGCCAGAATACTCACCAAACAAGCCTCCCTTCCCACAACAGTCTTCCATTCAGAACCCACCAAGGATAGCATCCCACCCTTCAAGTTTCAGCCTACCAATGTCACCTCCGTGCCAACATCATTGCTGGCCTCAAACCCTCCTGCTGCAATGGGGATGCCCTCTCAGCCTCTGTGATCAAAGACTGCATTGAGCCCCTTCTCCCTTTGATAGCCTCCATCATCAATTCATCATTCACTACCTGCAGTGTCCCCCCCCCCCCTCTCACTTAAGGAATCTTGGATCTCACCATTACTGAAAAAACCAACCCTGTACCCTGCCATCCACACCAACTACCGTCCCATCACCACTGTCCCCTTCATCCCCAAAATCATGGACAGAGTAGCTCATCTACAAATACAATCCTTCCTTGAACTCAATCACATCCTTGGGGTCTGCCAGTCAGGCTTCCGTCCCAAGCACGGAACAGAAACAGTCTTCCTCAATTTAAAAAATCAACTTGACACTGCCAAAGACAAAGGAGTCTTATTCTTGCTCCTCCTCCTCAACCTCTCCGCTTTCAACCTCGTTGACCACGAGATCCTCTGCCAAGCACTATCTTCCATTGCACACTTCTCCCCGTAGGTCACTAACTGAATCACATCCTTCCTATTCAGCAGATCCTCTAAAGTTTTTGTGGGAGAGGCCACTGCCTCCCCAACTCTTGTGGGGTACCCCAAGGCTTGTGTCTCTCACCCAACTTTTGCAATGTCTACACTAAGCCACTGTTTGATCACCTTGACACGTTAAGTATTTTGTATACCAACTACCCCGATACCCAAATTCGAATCCCCCTCTCTGGCAAATATCTGAAAGACACCCTGCAAATCAACTAAATACATTAAACCATCCAAGCCTGGATGGCAGTTCAGTCTCTGCCTCAACAACGAAAAGACTGAGCTCCCACTCAATGGGTCTCCTGCCCCGCCATAAAGGCCTCCCCAAGGATTGCAAAACCTTCGTCATAGATGGCTGCAAAATTCCGATTGCACCGTCTGTCAAGTCTTTGGGGGTCTACCTAGTTTCTTCGCTCTCCATGTCTCGCCACATCAGCCACACCGCCTCGCCCTCAGGCTATGCAATTAAACTGATTAACGCCAGCAAACCCTTCCTCACCCCCACAAACTGTCTTGAATTTGCACAAGATCTTTTTTTGCTCTAAACTGGACTTCTGCAACTCCTTACTCTGTGGCACCGCATAAAAACCTTTGCTAACTTGAAGCACCCAGAACAATGCCCTCAGAGCTGCCCTAAACTTGGGCAAACTGGATCACATATCAGAGGCTAGGAAATCAGCTAACTGGCTTCCAGTTAAGGACAGAATCACCTTAAAAATCCTATCCCTCACCTATCGATGTCTCTCGAACAACGCCAAGAGCTACTTGACGTCCAGCCTCAGAAAACAAACCTCATCAAGACCCACCACGCAGGCCTCTAGTCACTGCCTCGTCCACCCCTAGGTTTAGTCGGGCCAAAGCTGAGGGCTCCAGCTTCCCAGTCCGAGCACCTTCCCTCTGGAACAAGCTACCCCTGCACCTGTGGGATGAACCATCTTAGTGTTTTCAGAAGGAACTAAAAACTCTGCTGTTGAACTGATTTGTCTCTGCTCCCTACCGTTTTTCTGTCTTTCTTCTCCTGTAACTATCGCTTGGATGCCTACGGGCTGTGAGCGCTGCTATAAATGCACAAATAAATGTGTCCACCTCAATAAGGGGTTATTGCCCTTATTTGTCACGTAAACCTTCCCCCTGGCTTCAATATCTTTGAACTTTAGAGTGGCTTAGAACCACCCAGTGAACTCAATTTCAATTTTCACACCTCTATATGCTCTGGGATTCATGTCTATCTCATTCAAAGAACAGCATCCTAGTCTTTCCCATTTGCCCGGGGCAATAGAGTAGATTTGGCACCTGAATCAATCATCATGGATGATAACATACCATCAACAAATGCTGAAGCCTTGGCGCTATCTATCTCTTTTTCATCCTCACCCATCACCATCGATATGCTTTCTTCGCTCTCTTCCACACTGTGGTCACTACCGATCCAATTGGTGGAGGGTTTCTTGCTTCTAAAACACCTTGAGAAGGGACCCTTGCCTTTACATATTCGGCAGATGATTTTTAACGCAGGGCATTCCGGGTTGTCTGCTCAATGGTTCGCGCTATCTCACCTGAAACACCTCCTCGGGCTGCTTCTTCTCATTGTGCGAAAAGACATCCTGGCTCTCCTGCCATCTCTCCATGTGAATTTTATATACGGCTTTATTTTTTACATATACATTCTCTTTGACCGTCGATATGGCATTCACTTTGGGTATGGTTGTCAGTTGTGCCATGACTTCTGTCTTTAAACTTGTCTTTCATCCTTTCTTCTAACACATTTCTCTGTGTGCTCCACTTCCTTGGCTACTCTCAAGACTGTATTCAAAGGAGGGTCATCTTGAGACTCTAATTTTTCTCTGACATTGGCACTATTGCACTCCAGCATGAACTGATTCCTGAGGCGTTCATCAAATTGGCTGTTGAAATTGCATGTTCTGGCCAATTTCCTCAGACTAATATACTATACTGCTCTACACTTTCGCCGCCTTCTTGTTCTCTTTTCTAAACGTGTTGCGTTCTAGTACTGTGCTTAACTTCTTTTCATAATGTTTCCTTATTATTTTGACAGTTCTTTCATATTCATTGAGATCTTCCGATTCATTTCCTGGAAGGTCTGGTAGATCTTCAAACTTCAACTGTCATGCAGGGCCTATACAATGCAGTACTAGATATTTTCTCTTCCCAACGCTATAGTTGGTACCACACATCACACTGGCATAATGCTCAAATGACTTTATCCATCTCATCCAGGGTATTGAAGGTTCCCCTATTTCTGGTAGGAAGACAGCTAGGGGTGGAACACTGTTGAAAGCCTTGTTGATGTGGAGGGTAGCACAGGAGAGTTTAACAAAATGTAGAAATGGTGGTGCAGCGATTGGCAGTGGTAATTGCAATAGTAGTCTGATTATGCCTAGTCTAAAAGGATGCTGGTTGACACAATATACCCAATGGTATGATTTTAATTTATGATGAATCCCTGTGATAATTGGTAGTGAGTTCATTGCAAGGGGAATATAGTAGCAGCGTTATGGCAGTTTCCTTTGCATTGTAGTCGTGCGTGGCTCTTATACTGTGCAATACAATAGTAATTTCTGAGATCAGTGGCATTATGTGCAAGCTCTGGCGATGTTCATGCACGAAGGGAAATCATTGTACAGGAGTCGCTCAGCTGGAGGAGCTGCCGGGAATCTCAGTTTACTCTAGGGATCTCGGCTTACCGTTTGGCTTGGTGAGTGACAGTTGACGTAGCAGTGCACTCGGGTAAGACTGCTCATAGGTAGCTGCGGGGCTCAGGGGAATCTGGACATCCTAGTCTCCATGTTTGCAGTATATAAATATTTCTGAGGCTTGTGGAATCTGCTTAGATCACATGCTATGCATAGGCCAGCATCTAGTGGAAGCTGCAGAGTATTAGTTTGTTTTTCGAAACTCGAAAAGGAACGTCGAACAGGGCGTGCCAGTAATACTACCCTTAGTGTGACGTCCCCTGTACCCATGATCCCTCGCGTGTGTAGGACCCTCAGATTGTTTTTTTCCGCCATACTAGTTCGATGCATGTTGCGTCGTTAAGACGTTTTGTTCTTTAATTTATCCTAATATTCTCCCCACCCCCCCCCCCCACTCTACCGAAGACAGATGCTCATGAAGATCGGAGAAATCAACCGTCAAGGACTATACAGTAGAGAGAGTGGGGGGTGGTCATGTAGGTTCTCTATTCCCCCCCCCCTCTTTCATATACATATTCGCCCTGCTACCATATTGTACTCCATTCAGGTTCTGCCCTAAATGTAATAGGAGTTTCTCTGGGTGGATAAGCACCTTACGTGCAATCTGTCTCCCACGAGACCACACTGAGGCTACCTGTCGAGCTTGCAAGCTCTTCAAGCCGAAGACCCTTAAGGACTGCTCAACCAAGTACTGGACCCACTACGCCAGGCAACTAGAGGCCATGGACGTGTAGGACATTCAGCGATGGCAGCAACGCCGCCGAATTGGACGGCGCGGGTAAAGGGTTGATTTCAAACACCCGCGAACAGGCCTCCGACCCCGAAGGACTGGCCAGTGGCCACGTTGTGGGGACAACGCCCGGTGAAAAAAGCGCTACACATTTTCTACCACCACCAAGCACATCTGCCCCGGCCGTGACTCGACACGCATGTCGAGCCATCGGCACCGACGAACCATGAGAGCTGTCCAACACATCTTTGTCCTCTGGGCGTTCCCCTCATGGCAAGGCCCAACCGTCTTCGGTTGAGAAAGGTGTCGTATGATCAACAGTCCCTGAGGCCCGATCGTCTGATGACGATACCGCCCAGCAACCTCAAGAGGCTAGACGCGATGTGTTTGACCGTACACCCGAGATTCGACGACCTTCCTCGAATCCCGCCTCTGAAATTCGACGCGAGGCGTCAGACCCCTCGGAGGCCCATAAAAACTCTGGGAAACACTCCTCTAGCCATGGGGGAGGGGATAAACAACAGAAAGACATCTTCAGGTCCCCATGTTCATAGGGAGAAACATAAGGCCCGAAAGGTACCATGGAAGTCCAAAGTTTCGGAACCTACCCCAAAAACAAAACTCATTGCTTCCACTGCTGAGGCTATCGGCACTGATGAGGAACCAGTTATTATTCCTAGCTCTAAAGAGTGGATATCAGTAGACATTGACAGGGTCATGAAAAGGTTAACATTCATGGCTAACTTTTATGAAAAGGACCTGAATTATTTTAGTAGTTACTCTAGCACCCATCCTACCTCTGCCCCTTCTGGGTCCAAGGTAACACCTGGGTCCTCTCAAGCCCCTATTAGGACTCCACTCAGACGCCCCCTTTCAGGGCTTGGTCACAGACCCCTTCATGGTGGAGCCTTACCACCCTGATTCATATTGCGACGAAACAGAGCCTCAATATGTTGTTGACTGGGCGGGTGACCTTAGTATGGGGATGACGAATACCAGGAGGAGGATGATGAAGCCGAAGCTTACAACATTGACTCCCCAGTTGCTAAAGACCCCCCGATGTATGACTCGCCTGTAGACAACCAACCCCTCCTTAATGAGGTGCTGGCTAAGGCGGCTGCCCACTTTAGTATTGACACACAGGGTGTTCAGGAAGACGGGGGATTTCGTTGAAGAAATCCTAGTGGATAAGAAAGCCATTACTTAGGCTATCCCATTGCTCAAATCCATCCAGCGCAGAATTAATCCCTCGCTGCAAACCCCAAATTAATCCCTCGCTGCAAACCCCAAATCTCACTCGAGCGGTTTATCCGCGGGTCGAGAAATTGTTCCGTGCTGCACCCTCCGATCCCCTGTACATTAGTGGGTCAATTAAAACCTGATTCCCTGGTTGTAACAACCACAAGGAAGCACCCCGTTTGCTTCCTCAGAAGCACCTCCTGATAGAGTGCAAATGTCAGTATGGCTGGGAAGAAAAGTTGCCTCCACTGCGGCATATCAGGCAAGAATTGCCAACAGTGCCACCCTTTTGACAAGCGACAATTGCCATCAGTGGGACGAAGTGTCCGCTTTGGTTTCCTCCGCACCCGACCCCTTAAAGAGCCAGTTGGCTCGGGTGGCAGCAGAAGGCAGATCTGTGTCAGGCTGCATACTAAAGACTAACTTTGATGCAGCGGATAATGCTGGGAGGTTAATCGCTGAGGGCACGGTTATCAAGCATCACGCTTGGCTTAGACTATCCGGTTTCAAACCTGAAACCCAGGCAACCCTTGTAGATATGCCTGTGGAGCCGAATGTACTATTCGGCAAGGCAGTTGAGGAAGCTTTAAAAATGGCAGAGGATGAGTACGAGACCCTGAAATCTCTTGGCCAACTCACCAACAAACCCTCTGGACAGAGGGCTAGCAACAATTTCCGCAGCTTTCGGGGACAAAATTCCCAAAAGGGTTCCAATTATTACCAAGACCAGGGAACTTCATGGGGTAACAACTAATCCCAATCCTCACAGGGCTACCCGAGAGGGCAGCGTAGGGGTCGCACTCGTGGTAGAGTCAACCCCTCCAGAGGTGATATGCCACCCAACAAGCAGTGACGTTCCACTTCGGGTCCCCTCCCATGCATCCCCAGTAGGGGGGCACATTTCCACCTTCACCCACGCATGGGAAGGGATCACTTCGGACAGATGGGTCCTGTCCACAGTGTCTGGAGGATACTGCATAGAGTTGCTAGGGCGCCCCCACAACCATCCTCTGTGACAAAAAGAGTACACTCTCTGGAACATCAGACGATCTTCCTAGAGGAGATCGCTGTTCTGCTAGAAAAGGACGCCATAGAAGTTGGCCCGGTCATCCAGGTAAACGGGGGTATTTATTCAACCTACTTCCTTGTGCCAAAAACAAAAATCTGACAAAGCGCCTAGTATTAGATTTGCGCCCTGCAAACAAGTATATCAAGCCACAAAAATTGTGCATGACTACACTACAAGAGTTAATCCCTCTACTATAAAAGGGGATTACAAGGCAACATTGGATATGAAAGATGCCTATTTTCATATTTCAATGTTTCCAGCGCACAGATTCTTGCGTTTCAAGATAGACAACCAGCACTAACAATTCAAGGTGCTGCCCTTCGGAATAGCCTCGGCTCCAAGGATATTCACCAATGCACTGGCAGTGGTGGGGGCACACCTACGCAGGGAGGCAACCCCAGTTTACCCTTACCTGGACGACTGGCTCATTACAGGAGAGTCCACGCTAATTTGCAGACTAAACATCCAAAGAACAATCGACCTCCTCTTCCAATTGGGCTTCTCAATCAATGAGAAACAAATCAAGCCTGGTGCAAAACAGTTCCTAGGAGCTGTCCTAAATACCCAAGAGGGGTTGGTCTTTCCATCGGAGGAAATAATTCGAAATTTGTTGCGGCAATTCCTCAATATCAGGCTGGTTGCCAAATAAGGGTGCGCAAAGCTATGTGTTTGCTAGGTATGATGGCATCTTGCATTTACCTGGTTCCCCTCGTGCGCCTTCGACCCATGCAGGAATGGTTGGCGAAACAGTGGTCAGTGGGACGATCTATTGCTCGTTTCGCCAACACTAGCACAGAGTCTTCGCTGGTGGACAAGAGAGAATCTTACGAAGGGGAAACCCTTCTATGATCCAGAGATACAGGCCGTTTTCACAACAGACGCCTCCCTGGCAGGGTGGGGAGCTCACTACCTTCACCACACAGCTCAGAGTCTCTGGTCTCACACGGTGGCTCAGAACCACATCAATCTGCTAGAACTTCTGGCAGTCTTAAGAGCGCTTTGGGCATTCGAATCCCTCCTATCCAAACAGTCAGTGCAGATCCTAACAGACAGCAGGACTGCAATGTTTTACTAAAACAGGGGGACACTCGTTCTCAAAATCTGTCCAAACTTGCCCAGAAAATATGGAAATGGGCACTCAAACAGAAGATTTACCTGTCATCCCAACATGTTCCGGGGAAACTGAACTCGCTAACAGACGCTCTGAGCAGAGATCCCCTCCCAGAGGAACACGAGTTATCGACTGCACGAAGAGGTCGTAGGAAACCTCTTCTCTCAGTGGGGTTTCCCCACTATAGACCTATTTGCCACAAGCAAAAATAGGCAATGCCAAAACTTCACATCCAGGTTCCCCCAGCCAGGCTCCAAGGAGAACGCCCTATGGATGAATTGGTCAGGGATATTTGCCTATGCTTTTCCACCAACTCCTCTGATGAGGAAAGTGGTGAACAAGATCCACAGAGAACCAATGACGCTCATCGTGGTTGCTCCTATGTGGACAAGACAACCATGGTATCCACACCTGCGCAAACTGGCGGTGTGCGACCCCCATAAAACTACTGTGCCGGTACAACCTACTCTCCCAGCACGAGGGGCTAACAGTGCATCCTCAGCCCAACTCAATGAACTTTGCAGCATGGCTCCTGAAGTCAGAGTTCGGACATCTCAATTTACAGCAGAGATGTATGGATATCTTGAAAGAGTCAAGAAAACAGAACACAAGGCACTGTTACTATGATAAATGGAAATGATTCCTAATTTGGTGCCAGGATAAGCAAATCAACCCTGTTGATTGTACTTATAATGTTCTAACCTTTGTGCCACTTACTGGATGCAGGGTTTAACTCGCTAAAGGTTCACCTGGCAGCATTGTCAGCCTACACCACTTTCCATAACAAGGTGTCATGGTGGAAGGTACCAGTCGTCAATGCATTTATGGAAGGGGTAAAGAGACTCCACCCTCCAATTTCTAACCCACTGCCAGGTTGGGACCTTAATGTGGTACTCGCTAAGCTCATGGGACCACCCTTTGAGCACATGCACAAGTCTAGTCTCAAACACCTGACTTATAGGACTGCCTTCTTCGTAGGCATCACTTCCATAAGAAGGGTCAGTGAAATCCAAGCTCGGTCAGTGCAGGATCCTTTCTTTACTATACATGAGGACAAACTGGTTTCACGCACTCACCCTAGGTTGTCACCTAAGTTAGTTTCCAAATTCCATGTTAACCAGTCTATTGAGCTACCGGCTTTCTTCAAGGAACCCAAAAGCTCTGCTGAGGTAAAACTCCACACACTAGATGTGAGGAGGACGGTCCTCTTCTACGTAGACAAGACGAGACCGCTAAGAAAGATGGCAACTTTTCATCTCCATAGCGCCAGGCAGTGAAGGAGAATGCATCTCTAAAAATGCCATCTCTAGGTGGATAGTCGGATGTATCCAATTGTGCTATTCCCTTTCAGATAAAATGCTGCCTTTTACGCCAAGGGCCCACTCCACAAGAGGTACTGGAGCCACTCTGGCTTTCATTGCAAATGTCCCCTTGGACAGTATTTACAAAGCAGCTACATGGAGCTCTGTTCGCACCTTTACTCGGTACTACTGCATTGACACTCATTCCAAGGCAGATACACAAGTGGGACAAGCGGTTCTAAGACATTTGTTCGCTCATGACCCTTCTCGCATCTCACCTCCTTCTTCTAACACTGCTCGCTACTCAATGCACAGCATGTAATCTAAGCAGATTCACAAACATCAGAAGGGATACATTACTCAACCATAATCATATTTCTGATGCTTGTATCTGCTTAGATTCACATGCGCCCGCCCTTCCTCTCCTCTGAGAGAAGGCGCATGGATGCTTGTAGTCTTATCTATCTTATCTGCTTGGATACTCTGTACTCGCACTACTCCTCATGCTGCCTCATGTCAGAAAAAATACAATCTGAGGGTCCTACACGTGTGAGGGATCATGGGTACAGGGGACATCACACTATTGATAGGATTACTGGCACTCCCTGTTCGACGTCCCTTTTCGAGTTTCGAAAAACAAACTGTAATACTCTGCAGCTTCCACTCTGTCGGCCTATGCACAGCATGTGAATCTAAGCAGATACAAGCATCAGAAATACAATTATGTTGAGTAATGTATCCCATACATTACACTGCCTGCTGTTCTTCAGCGAGGATGGCACACACGAAAGGAATAGAAAATTCCAAGAAGTAGCCTCATAAATAAAGCTGCCAGACTGCAAAACCATCCATGGAATCTTCATGTCTATTTAGACATGCAGTCAAACAAGGAAAAGAAATGCGGTACAACGCGCACTCGCTACTTGATCACATATACATTTTGAAGTTCACACAATAACGTTTAAAATACTTCTGGGTCATCTTGATGGTTTCCTTTTTTCCATTGTCCTTTTCGTTCTTGTCTTTAATGTTTTTGGTGTTTAAGTCCTTCTTTGTTGTTTTTGCCCAAAGCCACTTGATAGCGGACCATATACTTTATTGTGCATGCAATCGAATGCAGCCGCCATGTTTCCATGGCAAAGATAAAATACAAAAGTAGAATAAGGCCTTCATGTCAATTGAATTGTAGCACCAATACAAATGACATTTTGCAACATGATTGTGCGTAATGGTGCCCATATTGTGTGGCATTTGGGGCAAAAAATGTCTTTCATACAAAATAACACCCACAATAAATCCAAATCACTAAATTAAAAGTGTATAGTACAAATCTTTAATACAACGAAAATTGTACAGTTGATGTTGAAGGATTTCCCTATATAAAAGTGCCATTGGTATTAACCAGTCACAGCTTATTTCAAAAAGCCTAGTGCTCAAGCAAGTGCACGATGCATACTCACTCCAGTTCATTTTGGCCATTATATTAGAATGTATCATAATAGGTTTACAAAGCCTTAATTCTATTGGAGCCCCCATTGTGCAGTGTTATGAGCAAAGTGCTGCATGTGCCGAGAGAGACATAAGGAAAAATCTGGTGGAAATTTGCATCCAGTGAGGTAACAAATGCTCTGGAGTAAAGTACATAATGCAAATCCCTAAAGCAGCAGTACAATTCAACAGTCTGTTAGACAATATATAAAAGATAAAGTGCCATCCATTTTGAGCAATCGCATCATGAGCGTTCAGAGCCCCGCCAGCCTTTGTCCCTCTCTCCATCACTCTCCAACCATCTCCGCATTCCTTGCTCACTTCCACAAACCCTGCACGCAGATGATGTGATAATGTTGGCAAGGGCCATGCTCTAGCAGGTAACCTGGGAAGGCTGATGGGAGCCATACTACACCCCTGTTCCAGCAATGGGACTTTGTGGGCAGGACGAGGTCAGGAGTCTGTGGGAGATGCCTTCCAGATCAGTTGGCACTGCCGCAGGTGTTGTGTTCCCACCCACCCCCCCCCCCCCTGCTCCAACGGACCCTCCACAAGCTCTGGGTTTCGGTGTGATGCAGCCTCCCCTGTTGGACCACACTGACCTTCGAGACCCTGGTTTTCGGATCTGCTACAGTTGTGCTGCCGAGGTCCCATCCACCTTCCGATCTCCAGCAGGGGCTTCCTGACGCAGCAGGGAAGGGCAGTGGAACATCCGGACTGGGCTAAACTGGCCCTGGCGGCCTGGTTCCTGACCAGCTCAGGCTTCAGCATGCTCAATTTTTAGAGGACCTTTGGGACATCATTCAGCAGGCCAGGAGGCCCTCGACTTGGTCCCTGTATAAGAACAAATGGAATAGGTTCTGTCATTGGGCTTGTCCAGACCCTTGCACCTGTCCTCTTTTCAGCTCACCTAGCTTGCTCTGGAGTTCAGGTGGATACTTTTCGCACTTATTTGGCGGCAGTCGGGGCTTCCAAGAATTCCACAGAGCATGATTTCGGCGGCCAACCCGGTGGTTAAGGCCCACCTTAAGGGTTTGTCTAGGCTTTTTCCTAAAGTGTACAGGCCTTACCCGGTCTGGGACCTCATTGTGGTTCTTGTACAGTGCAAGCCTTTCGATGGCCCTGGTGGACATCCGCTTGGTGACAATAAAGAGTTTTATCGGTGGCTCTCACCTCTGCGCGCAAGTTTAGTGAGCTGCAGGCATAGTCTTCATGCAAGCCCTTCATCACGCTTCACAATGACAAGGTCATCTTGCACACTCACCCAAACCTCTTGCCCAAGGTGGTCTCTCCATTTCATCTGAATCGGGAGATCTGCCTGCCTGCCTGTGTCCTTCCCAAACCCCAGGCAGAGGCAGAAGGCGCCCTACATTCCTTGGACATCAAGAGGGTCCTCAAGTTTTATCTTTCTCTGATGAAATCCTTCAGGAAGTCTGAGGGGGCGTTCATGATTTTTGGGGGCTTCTCTCCCGGCTCTCAGGCTTCCAAGGCTTCCATCACCCCATGGATGATTCAGGCCCTCTCCGAGGCATAGTCCGCCATGGTCAAACCTTTTCCTGAGGGGATTCATGCCCATGCAATCAGAGCCAAGGCCACGGGCGTCGCATTTCAGAAACATGCTTCTTGGTATGTCATCAGCAAGGTGGCTACTTTGGCCACTCTGTCAACCTTCTCGACACCAGCTCCAGGCACGATGCAGAGTTTGGTCAGGCAGTTCTGAAGAACCTTTTTGCTTCGTCTTAGATATGAGGCAGGTTATCACAGCTCCACCCTGTGTTCTTGTTAGGTGGAATCGCCCACAAGGATGGAGGAAAAGGGACTGAACATATGAGTAATGAAAGTTACTCACTGTAGTGAATAGAGTACTCCTAGTACCCTTTCCTCCATACGTCACACCCGCCTTCGCCCGCTAGCATTTCAAGGGCTAATATGTACCATGGGTAGCCAGGTATCTAAACATACGATGCTTTCAAAGGGGACTGAGGTGAGGCATGTTAGGCATGTGAGGCATGTTAGGGCTGGCCTCAACGGGGCATTGCCACGCCAGAGGCGGCACCCCTGCATGCTATTTGAATTTTAAAGGGTAAGCACCATTTTTTGCTGCCAAATGTTACAGTACCATCCTCATGTTAGGCGACACCCAAAGAATGGAGGAAAGGGGACTATGGACTATGAGTACTCTAGTCACTACGGTGATTAACTTTAATTATTAACGCGTTGCGAGGTAAGATATCATCTAAAACAGTCAATGCCTAATTTGCATATATCAAACGTTGTGTTTTGCCAATTTCTCTTTGGTCTTAAAAGAATAGTGGCATGCCCTCCTAGAAGTCTGCTAGTATGATTGTATCTTGGCTTCTCCAGTCTCTAAAAATCCTTGCGCAGGTCCAGGACCAAAGTCAGAATTTCGACTGACATCCGATAAAGGAACCAGCCCTTTCATTCTCAGCACCCTGTTTGTTAAGCAGAATCCTATGCAGTTGCCTTAGGGAGCACTACAGAAGATTAGGATTACAGGTATATGCAATAAATCCCCTTTGGTATCAGTCTGTACCACACAGATTTAGTTGGTAGCTGTGGCTGAGCAGCCAGACTTATCTCAAGAGGGAGATGAGTAGTATTCAGGGTTTATACAATAGGACTACAGTACTATTGGACAAGGAAACACTGACCAAAGCTTTGTATCAAAAAGAATATATATTTATTTTACACACTCTTAACTCAACACACATCACTATTATTAAAGCAAGTTAAAACAGTCAAGAAAAGTATACACAACTCCCTATTTAAATTGTAGATAAGTTTGAGCAAGAGTGAAAACTGAGCAAAATGGCACAGTGTAAACCAAGCAGAAATGGCACTCTAACAATTTCTTCAGAGGGAGGGAAAGGCCAAGTTATACAGGGTTAGACTCCTAAACACACCAGCAACACTTCCCAATTGGATTGTGAACAGGTTAGGCAAGGTAGTACTTTAGCATAAGCAATACTTAGGTGAAAACCGAGCAAAATGGCACTTCAACAATATATAAAGGGGAAGGAAAGGTGGTTATACGAGTTTAGGTGCACCAACACATTTCTTTATGAAAAGCAATCTAGAGAAGGCAGTTGTAACTGAAATAGCCAGAGTAAATAGGCCTGTGCCAGAGTCAATGGTACAGGGCAATGTGCCCAGGATCAAACGGTTCTAGTAGCTGCAGTCAAATCTTTAACGGCTGAAAAGGCGGTTGCAGAAGGTAAAAAGATAATGTTAGACAAAAGGGACTGCCAGCCTAGGTGGTAAGTAAAGGATTTAAAACACCTTTAGCAGTACCCAACGAAACGGGAGGCCTGGCGGAACAATGTACCTGAAAAGTGGATGCGGTAGTTCCTGGCAGTTCCTGCAGTTCGGGAGATCAGCAGAGGAAGAGAGGCTCTTGTCACGGAGGACGGTTCGAGTCACTGCACTGCCCAGGGAAGAAGCTGGTCGCGGTGATGCCAAAACGGAATAAAAGGTATTCTCCTTTAAATCGCGGTCGTGGTGGACGGGTGTCTGGCTATCAGGTTTCCTAGTGCTTGGTACTGGCGATTTGACCAAGGCAGGTCCTGCAAGGCGATTGGTGAACTGGTTGGCCCCACCAGCTCAAGGGAAGAAAGCTCTTGCAGGTGAAGATCTTCTCTTGTCGTTGGAGAAAAGTGGTAAGGATCTGCAGCAGGGCTTCACCGGTGGTTCAATCGTTGCAGATGTCTTCGGCTTCTCTCCTCTTTGGATTTTTTAGGTCCCGTGGCGACGTCTGTCTTCCAGTCCGCAGGTCCCTGCTTTTATGTAGCAAAACCCCCATTCATACAGCCTAGCTGTCACTCACCCAGCAGGGTGGTTATCCTGGCGGGATACCGGATAACCCCCCAGCCTATCAGGGCAGTGTGTGACTTGGGTTGCTTAGCAACCCTGTCCAGGGTGCCTATTCCCCCTCCCACACATCCTGTCTACCCCAGACTCACTGGCACCTGAAGGAGGGCTTCTGTCCAGAAGCCCACCAAAAGGACGAACAAAGGGCCCCGACCTCGGCTTGGATTACAGAGAGGGACACAAGAAGGAAATATTCTCAAAGATCTGGCAACAAAAGAAACACCAGAGTGAAGTTAATAATAAAATGATCCGGCAGTATGTTAAAGGCTATCATAAAAAGTGGTACCCCCGAACAATGGGAAAATCGCGTAGGAAAATATTTACGATCTACTATTAATGGTAGTAACCACTGCCACCAGCCAGAAACTTTGGAGAGAGGGACTGGACAGTGCCCTCTGGAAAATGAACACCAGGGAAAAACTATTAACCCTTCCCAGTACCTCCATAGTAAGATGGGGTGTACTGGTTTTGTTCATAACTATTGACTAGTAAAATCAATGGTAACTTTACATGCCCTGGGAGACAGTAGTCGGTCTCAGGTATGGAGACTATGTTTGGGGGTCACTATGATACCCCTGTGTTACTGCAATGAGGGTGCTGTGTAACACACATGTAAAAAGATGATACCTATGGGGTGAGAAAAAAAACATAGCCCATAAGCAGACAAATAGGCTGAAACACATCTCAAAATACAACTAAGAGTGGGGAAAAGAGTCTCTCTTATAGGAGTAAAAAAAAAAACCCTGAAATCCAGCAAAGCTGCTGGTGGACTCTATAGGTAAGGGAAATTAGACTTTTAAGATAATTCTCCCTAACACTGTTCCAGTGCAGTATTGAGCATTTGGTGCTCTTTGTTAGTGTTGGTATTATTTGTCACAGGTTGTGTTGAAACCTCTTCACCTTAACGTTTGGGCAAAAGTTGGTTATGCCGGTTTTATTACCACTGAGTTTGGTTCTCCTGTGTTGTCTTTCTTGTAGTGAGCTGTTACCATGTGCGGCTTAGTTGATTCCTTACTCAGTGTTGAAAATATATAAATGTGGCCCATACTTCTGTGCATTTTGTGCTGTTAGCTTCAAGGCACTAACAGTGAAATAGAATCTGTGCGTGAACCTAACCTGTGGGTTTGGTGGAATGTATACAACAGACGTTTCCTGCCTTTGCATAGTACTATAAAATAAAATTAATTCCAGAAAAGCATTTAATGATAAATATTTTGGCACATTATACATATAAAGTCAACCAATTACAGTGACATTAAACAAAAGTGTGTTGTCAAAGGTGTACAAATCCAGCAACACTAATAGACAATATTAAGTATGTATACAATAACCTGGTTGAACACAATAAAATGACTTGTGTGCAAAAACGCAAACCAAACACAATGAAAAAGCTCATGTGTGCATAAGCACACATCAACCACCATATTTTCACCAATATTCAGGAAATGTCAAAGTTAATGAAAAAAATACAGTTCCTAATTCAATATAGAGCAAAATAGTTGCAATTCCTATACACAAAAATGCTGAATTACTCCAAGGAGTTTATACTTCCAGATTCTATATCAGGACAAATCCATAAGGTTTCGTGGAATGGGCAATCCTTGGGTGTTTCCTGAACTCTAACCTCAAGTATCTGGCACTAGAAGTGCTTCACTGGGAAAGAAAGTATGAACATTGTTTTTCAAAAAATTTCACTTCATGGTCATACTGCCCTCCCTACAATTCCAAAATAAGTCATTTATCACTCATTCTTTCCCTCAACAATGCATCCATTAATGCATTTATCCATCCAGCACTCACCCTCTAGCTCACTATATCCAATCTGTCCATTATTGCATCTAGTTCTTATCTCACACAATAAAATCTATTCATCCAGAAATGACTATCCAGCACACTCTTTCATTCCTTCACTTATCTATCCATTCATCAAACACACGTCTAACTCCCAATGCAAATCGATCCATCAGTAACTATCCCTCACCGATCAATCCATCCATTACTCACCCTCTAACATACTCATTAGTCCATACATATCACCAGAAATCACACTCATTAATCAATCCAGCACACACCAGCTCAGTCTACCTCCCTCCGGTTCATCCACCTAATACTCACCTTTACTCACAAATCTATCCATTCCTCACCACCTTACTCACAAATACTCCTCCAACACTCATCCATACTTGCTCACCAATCTGTCTGTCCACCCCCCTCATCAATCATTCAATCCCTCACTCCCCAATTATCCATTCATACAACACTGAACCTCACTCCCACTGACTTACCCATCCAACACCTACCCTCTCACTCACTTTTTCACCAATCCATCCATTGCCATTCAACACCCCCTCTCAATCGATCAGTCAAGGTCTTACTCTCTCAATCACAAATCTATTCATCACCCTCAACCTTCCACTCAGTCACCAGTGCTTCTATCCATCCAGCAGACTCTTTCCCAATCAGTGTCTCCCCTACCAATTCACTCTTGCATCCAAATCTCACCCTCACTCCCCAATCCATGCATCCAACACTCTGAATATCTAAATGCGGTTTTAAGACACGGCATGCAGACTTAACTACATTAAGAGGCACAATGCCATCAGCTTAACTAAAACAATTAGTTATTTTTTCCCAAAGCACATTATTGCTTTACCACATACAATGCACAACCATGTGCGAACATACACAACCACCCTAAACGCATTTGTACAAAGCCCTCGCGAAGCCAATATAGAAGAGACAACAGTGCACATAACAAACATAAACCCAACCCCCAACTGTTCACCCACTGCTGCCCCTGAACCCCCACTGTAAGCCCATCCTACCCTTGCACCCCCCGCAACCCACATCTTCACCCTAACCATTGCCCTGTGATTGCTCACCAGCCATGCAATGTATTCATTCTGGTGAAGGAGTTTCCTCCGATGAATCAGTGCCTGTACCAGTGCGTTCCACTGTGCAACATCCACGCTACTCTTTCTTAACCCCTATACACATCCCCACACTCCGCCATCGGCCTCCTCCGAAGATCCTCCTTTCCCCCAACCATGCTTTCAAACTGGGGCCCCTAGCAGATTGCCAAGCCATTGCGATTCTGCGCTTGGCCAACCTACACATTAGATATTTCATGTTTAATTGTGTGGTGCCTCGCTTGCGTGGGAATAGTGTCAACAAGCAGGCCTCAGGGTGCCACGAACATATATCTATACCACACCTAGACACCCTCTCCGTAATCTGAGCAGAATTCCTGTATGACCGGACAGGACCAAAACAAATGCAGGATGTCTGCCTCCAGGTGGGCGCACCTGGAACAACTCTGCGCTGCTGCACCCAGGAATCGGGAAACCTTGTAAGGGATCATGTATGCCCTTTGCAGGAGGTATAATTGAATTTGTTGGAACCTAGCTTTCCTGGAAACATTATTTGTATAAAGGAGCATGCATGCCCGCTCAGCATTTGTAAATCCCATTGCCAAGATCTACCTCCTACAGCACTCTCACCTCCAAGTCTGCCCGAGAGTGGGCACTAAGGAGCAACTCATACAGCCTAGGTATCACATGGCCATCTTCTGACCTGTTATACATGACGGACAAGACTGGATTGCCCTCCGTACCGAATTGCGGCTCTGGCCATCTATTCTCTATGATACGAATCAACCGTATATACTCTTATGTCCCGTCCCCTTTCCTCCATACTGCATGGGCTTTTTTCAAAGGAACGGCAGACGGAACCTTTTTCACCAGAAAAAGCCTTCTTCCCCTTTAAATTTAGAGGTGCACGGGGGTGCGACCCAGGGAGCATGCACTGCTGACTCCGCCCTCCCCTGCCACACCTCTGTCCCCTTTTCTGCGTTGACTGGAACGGGCTGAATTCACTAGCGCTTCTGGGTTTTGCTTTGGCTATCTAATTCCACGATACTACTTTTTGTCTTTTTTTTGTCTTTCTTATCATTCAGGTACTCGGTCCTTGGGCGTCGTGCTCCTCCCCGGCGTATGTCGCCTTCCACAGGGTTCAGCAGGTGTCCATCCTGCAACGGGCTCTTCCCAACTTCAGACCCCCACCCCCTCTCCCTGCGTTGCCTTGGCCCCGACCAGGGCTGGCCAGCTTGTTCAGCGTGGAACGCCCTCTCGTCGAAATCGCTGAAGAACAGACTAGCCAGGTGGAGGGAGCTCTTTCAGAAGTCGCCTCCAGAGGACCTGAAGAACTTCGTGAAACATCGAGCTAGGCCCAAGGTAGGGCCTCTATTTTGTCAAGGTGGGACTGGCCTCAACCAGGTAAGTGGCCTGCAGCCTATCCTTAATTTGCGCTGGGCAGGTTCCCTCTGCGTCCTTACGGCCAGGGTATGCAGCGGCTCCAGCAGCCTCCCACTACCACATCATTACCACGTTGGTACCCCCTACCACCTCTCCGGCCTGTGAAGAGGGGTTCTTAGAGAGGTTCCTCTGGCTCATGAAGTCACCTTGGATGGGGGTTATCCTCAGGGACGTGCTCCCTACAATGCTACCTTTACCACTGACTCTTCCTCCGGCAAAGCCTCTGCCTCCAGCTCCCCAGCTCATTCCTCAGCATACCAGCCTCAGCCTACGGCTCTGGTCTCTGTACCCTAGCCTCTGGCTCCCGCTACTCCTCCACCTACGCAGGATCCTCCTGACCCACGGGTTATGGATGATGATGATGATGAGGAGGAGGATCCTGACACGCCATCCTCAGCCAGGGCCTTCCACGAACGTCTTGCAGGGCTGGCTGAGTACCTGGGCCTACCTTAGCCCGAGGTGGAGCAGCCGGCAGAGTGGGTTCTGGCTGAAGTCCTCACCTGATGCCCCTCTGCCAAAACGGGAATTCCACTGCAGACTGATGTAGTCTCCCTGGCCAAAAAGGGTTGGCTCAAGCCCCACTCTGTCCAGCCGGTCAATCGACACCTTGACACCAAGTACAGACAGATGGAGGGTATACACTCTCTCGCTATTGGCCCATCCTCAGCCACACTCCTCGGTGATGTTGCTAGGCAAGGAGGAGCAGATCGTGGAGGCGTACAGGAAGAAGCTGTCTTCCAGCGTGTCCTTGCATCTTCGTCAGGCCAACACAGATGCCATGCTGGCTGCCGCTAACCAAAGGCTATGGCGGGAAATGGCGGGCTTCCTCCCGGAACGCCCTGCGCAGAGCCAATCACTTTTTAAGGCGGGACTGGCTGAGGCCAAGCTGGTGGCGCAGGACCTCATGGAATCCACTTGTCCCATATTGACACCTCTGGCTGTGCCATCTGTATCGCCACTGACATGAGAAGGACAGCCTGGCTCCGGGCAACGAAATTCAACACAGACGTCCAGGAACGCATATTAGATCTGCCGTTCGAGGGAGTGGACCTCGTCCACTCCTCCACGGACTAAGAGCTGGCCAAGAAGAAAAACAGCTCACAAATGGCCAAGTCTTTATCCATCTTGACAAAGACCACGGCCAAGTTGTACACCCAGTCAGAGCAGTGCTCCGACAGGGGAGCGTACATACAGAGGGTTCTGCGGCTTCCAGGAATGGAAATCCAGGCAGCCTGACCACTTGCGGTCTCAGAACCGGGGCAAGCAACAAAAAGGGGGGAGGGGGAGTAAGGGCTTTTTCCAGTCCCCCTCCTCCGCGGCAGCCTCTGAGGGAAAGAAGACATGACCTGTCCCTACGGGTCCACATGTCTCCAGTTGGGGGCAGGCTTGCTCTCCATGCACATTTCTGGTGCCAGAATTTCGCAGACCCCTGTATCCTCCATGTAGTATCCACGGGGTACCGCCTACCCTACCCAACCCAGCCTCTCCTCCCTCCTCCACTCCCTCAAATTGGGACAACTCTTCTTCTGGCGGAGATTCGGTCGCTTGTAGAGAGCCCGGCAGCGAAGGAAGTCCCAGCCTCCCAGCGAGGTTTGGGCCTTTACTCCAGGATTTTCACCATTCAGAACCACCTTGCGGGCCTAAGAGTGGTGCTGGACCTTTCCACCCTCAAACTCTCCTTACGCCTGAAAAAATTCAGGATGGTTACACCAGCTTTTATAGCGAAGACATTGTGCAAGGGAGACTGGCTGTGCTCCCTGGATCTGAAGGACGCGTACCTACACGTCCCGATGTGGCAGCCCCATTGTTCGTTCTTTCATTTGGTTCAGGATCATGGGCTACCATTTTCAATACAAGGTCCTTTCCTTTGACCTCAACTCGGCCCCAGGGTCTTTACCAGGCTCATGAATACAGTGGAGGCCCTCCTCAGAGCGCAGGGCCTCCACATGTACCCATACCTCGACGACGGGCTCGTCAGGGCTACATCTCCGGAAGCGGTTCACCACTCTTCCCATGCCCTTACGAACACGCTACACGATCTGGCCTTCTCGCTCAATCTCAAGAAGTCGCAGCTGCAGTCCACGCAGACTGACATTCTTGGGCCTCATCTGGGACATGTGCTCCGAGAAGGTATTTCCGTTGGAGGACAAGATCTCGGCTATCAAGAGGGCCACCACCCATTTCCTCAGCAGAGAGGTGGCCTCGGCTTGGTGGTACCAGCATCTCCTGGGTCTCTTGGCGGCGGTCCTATTAGCCGTCCCACGCACGAGACTGAGCATGAGGAGCATTCAGCTGCACTTCGCTGCATCATGGAACCAGGAGAGGGGCTCTCAATCCGAGATGATCTACGTTCCTCCATCTCTCCACCCAGACCCAACATGGTGGTCCAGGGACTGCAACCTACGGACGGGCAAGCCCGTTTGGCCGCCCACCCCGCAGGCCACCATCACCAGACTCCTTGCTCGAGGGCTGGGGAGCCACCCTGAACTATCTCTGTCCACGGCACCTGGGCTCTACAGGAGCAGGAATATCACATCAATTGGTGTTAGGGAGAATTCTCATAAATGGCTGATTTCCCTTACCTAAAGAGTCCCACAGCAGCTTTGCTGGATTTCTAGGGTTTATTTTTTTCACCTGGTAAGTGTGTGAGCCTTTTTCCCCACACTTACATGTGTTTTGCTGTGTGTATTTTCACTGTTTGTGTGATCTTGGGCACTGGAGCCTCACCTACTCCATGTGCACCACTTTTTGTGTGTGTTACACAGCACCTTCAGTGCAGTGACACAGGGTTGTGTTTGAGCCTTCCCCTGACTCCATTTTTCTGGGGCTGACTACTGTACCCCAGAAACAGGTTAAGTTGCCATTAACTTTATATAGTCACTTTAAATTGCAGACCCAGTACACCCCATCTTACATGGAGTACTGGAAAGGGTTAACTCTTATCCCTTTTTGTCTGTGCCTCTTGGAGCTTTGTTTCGCTCCCTTAACTTTAAGACTTGGCTGGTGGTATCTACCCTAACTTTTCTACCGCGATTATATTATATAAACGTGGTATTGTTTTAGGCTATTATATTCGCCTCGAACATAAACCCGCTTGACCAAATATATTTTATTGTGGTTTCCAGCTGGGTTTATTCGCCATTTCTTTTTTAGTCTTTCTCGTGTTTTTCTCTGCGCGCCAAACCGGGGATGATTTCTTTGTTCGCTGTCTTTTCGCCGGCTTCTGCACAGAAGCCCTCCTTAAGGCGCCTGATAGTCTAGGTAGGCAGGATGTGAGGGAGGGATCTTTGGACCCCTGCCATGGGTTCCCTTGGAAACCCAAGTCGTACTCTTGTCTGATTGGCTAAGGGGACTGGCCTTGCCAGGCCAGCCACCCTGCTGTGTGATTGACAGCCAGGCTGTATGAATGGGGGAAAACTGCATAAAAAGCAAGTCTCTGGGACTGGAAGAGCAGAGTCACCACTGGAACGAAAGAACCAATGAGGAACTGGAAGAAGAGGACCCCTACCACTACCGAACCGCCCGGTGAAGCCCTGCTGCAGGTCTGAATCTCCAAATCCGACAACAGAAAAGATCCTCCAGGAAACTTCTTCCCTTGAGCTGGTGGGACCAACCAGTTCGCCCAAACTACAAGCCAGGACCCCTCCTCTGGTCGAATTTGTTGTACAGAGCTACAGTGGGCCAGATAGCAGGAAGGTGGGACCCTGCTTTGGTTTTAAGGAGCACGCCTTTTATTCGTTGTTTTGCTCGGCTGCTGGTTTCTTCCCTGGGTGGCGTAGGACACTCCAGTCTTCCTACTTCGTGTCAGTCTGACAGTCGCTTCAGGAACCGTGAGCCTGCAGGAACTACCAGGAATGTCTGCCTCAGCTACAGCTCCCTCTCCGTTTTAAGGTACTGTGCAAATCCGGTTGTGCGTTTCGCTCAGCCGCAGTGAAAGTGTTTGAAATCTTTCTCCAATCCGAGGGCTTGTCCTTCTCTTCTCTTTGAACTAACTTTTCTACCGACCAACCTCGTGCAGAATATGTGCCACGAACTTTACCGCGAACTACATGAACCTATTATCTTGAGCAAAAGTCTTTTGAACCATTGACTTTGGCCCTAAGCCTTTTCTATCTGATTTTAACCTTGTAGTCTCTCTTTGTGAGTTGCCCTGCTTAGTTAACTGTTGGTTTTGCCTAATTTCTAACAACTTAGTCTTTCTCTCCCTTTTAAATTGCTGGAGTGCCATTTTGCTCCCACTTCATTTTGTGAGCTTAACTTGTCTGGGTGTCATGATGCCTACCCGCGGACATCCAGACCAAGTCCATCAGTCCAGGGAGCAGGCATCCAGACACCTATTGAAAACCCAGCCACCCCGGCTAGGGGCTATCTGGGTTCAGGCCTGGCGCTGTAGGCGCCAGGCTCATATATGAGATCAGTCCTAGCGCCATAGGCGCCAGGCTCATATGAAGAAACTTATCTCATGCAGACCATGCTGCAAAGAATCCAAGCCAACGTGAGGCCTGGAAGGAACTACTTTTTTTCAGGGACTATTTTTTACTCGGGTGTAGTCTTGGGGAACTTCTTACCTGGGACTACTTTGGATGCTATTTAAACCACACCCGATGGGTGGCACACGCTTCGTCGTGTTCTGCATCCTGCAGCGTAGCGCTCACCGTGCCTGTTAGTCCAGCATCCAGTCTTCTGCCACGCCCGCCTCCAATCCGGAGCTCGTAGAAAAAAGGGAAATAAGAAGAAAGGGTTAGAGCAAGAACATTACCTTCATTCTTCATCTGGTCCTGTATCCTTCGCGCATGCGAACAAGGAAAAATACTTTATTTTGTGCGCGCCGCACCGCCAGCTACAGCGCCGCGCTATACTTACCAGTCTTCACAGCACCTCCTCGACCCGGCGCTGCTCCATCATTCATCGCCGAACTCCTGGCACCTAAGGGGACGAAGAAAGACAATAAGGTGAGCCGAGAAAACCAACAAAGACATTTTCTATTATCACTATAGACTTCCAGAGTTACTGCCGGAGATATTATTCTTCAACACGCCACATCGTCTTACGCTGCACCTGTAAGTAGAGAGTAAGCAACAGGTTAAGCACTGGCATTTTTTACCAGACAGTGTTGGGTAACACAGACTCTTACCTAAACGCAATCAGCGGCTACGGGACAACCTCCTCTCGAATCAAGCTGCAAAACAAAGGCAGGAATCGGACAAGAGTGAATAACAGACATTTTGAACTATTAAGAACCAAATAGTTACGGCTCCTCGCCTCTTACCTCGGACTCAATAGTCGTCTGGAACTCACCCAATGCCCTCGGACCAGTGAAGTAACTGGTTATCTATGCGCCCCTGCACTCCACGCAGGATGGAGAGCTCATCATTCAAAACCATAAGGAGAATACTCCTACAGGTCAAGCAGACGAAATTGAGTAGGCCAGTCCAGTCAGTCATCTCTGCACTACAATTCACGTTGGTGGAGGCCGCAGCTATCTAGTTCCGACTGTCGCCCCTGTGGGAGCCAGGTGAGCGTAACACTGGGATTTAAGGCAAGTGGTGTGGTGTAGTTAGGATTGTGATTTTTAACTTGCTTATAATAGTGAAATGTTCTCCAGCATGGGGTCTGGCATGGATTCACATTCTCATGAATATTCCCCGTCGTCAGGCTGGGAATCCTCGGTAAAGAAAAAATCAGTATCGGTTTGGTTTCTGATCTGTCTTTCTTAGTAGTAACCAATCACTGGTCTCATACTGCCCCCAGCCAATGACTGCCCTCTCCCTAAGCCCCTCCCCTGGCAGCCATCCTCAGATTTTTTCCGCACGTTCAAGTGTTGGGAGTCCTCGTGCTATAGCTCTCGAGCTTTTACTGCGTTTTCACGCTTTTTTCCAAGAGATTTTCTCATTTTTCGGTTAAATCGAGCCTCAACTCCACCATTCTACTTCCGATCAACGGGGACCAATTTCGGAATTTTCTACGCCCCTCAAGGGTGAAGTTTTCGTCGAGTTGCGCTTCTTGGAGGATTCCAGAAGATCTGAGGCCTACCATGGACATGGCCCAGGACAAGGGAAGCTCGACACCCGGATCCAAGCTGTTCAGGAACTGCCTTGGATGCGGGGTACAGAATGTTTTCAAGGAGGACGAGCATTCGAGATGTCTCTACTGCCTTCATGAGGACAAGACACACGTGGAGAAGGACTCAGAATGGACCGCGAGGGATTGCCGTTCCCGCCTCGCCAGCTGGCTGGAGAAGGGCCCAGCAGGTGAGAAGAAGAAAAGGTCCGAGCTGTCTTCTAAGTCCTGTGAGGACGCTCCGGCGACGGGGGCCCAACAGCAGGCTAAGCACCGCGGGCACCGGGAGCGCCGAACGGTCGGGCTCTTCGGCTGCCAGGCAGGGCACGCCTTCCCCGGCACCATCGACTACGAGCCAATGCTCTGGTTCGGGGAAGAGGAAATCCGAGAACCCGGGTAAGCTTCTGGAGAGGCCCCGGTCGATCTCGAAGGATTCGGCATAGGGGGAGCGAGGCGGTGACCCTCCCCCCAGGGTGAAGGCCTCTATCGAGGGAGTCGCGGCGGCCCTGGCAAAGCCTGGGGAGGCTACACCAGTGGAGGTGATCTCGGGCCCAGAGTTTCCCTGCGACCGCGGAGGGAATCCTCTTTCCAGCCCATTGACAAGACCCCGGTGGAAAAAGAGGGGGGGGCGGTGGCCATCACGGACATGGATTCAGCCTCTGAGGAAGAGCTGGTGGAAACCGTGAAGAACCTCAGCGAGAAGTTCGAGAAGGTACGATCCCACGGGAGGGATCCCGAAGAGGTGGTCGAAGAAATCGACGGTGGCGCCGAGGCCTCAGTGGAGGAGCAGCCATCCCTCCCGTCGCAGCCATTGCCCGATACTCTGGACAACTCGGCTGCCATTTTGATGGCAATCCAAACCTTATACACGGAGATAAGGACGAGATTACCACGAACCCCGGCGGACGATCCAAAACCGGGCCCTTCGGGAAGCCCTCGAACAAGCAGAGGAGGGTTCATCCCTCCACGCCCTTCATGCCCCCACGACCCTTGGAGACCTCATCCCCCTCACCGGACCCCAGGGATGACACGGCGACGGATACGACGGGGACGGATGACGACTGTGGTGACGACGGGACGGACCTTCCACCACCACTCCCTCGGGCTTTCACGCCATGATCGCCAGGGCATCCGCGCTCTTCCAGCTCTGCCCCAAGGAACAGAAGGAGGGTTTCCTCTATCAACGGCGAGAGGCCAAGAGAAAGACGGTCCTCGCGGTACCGTTACTTGACGATATCTGGGACGAGGGACTTGCGATCCTGAAGAACCTGTCCAAGACGCCTGCCAAGAGGGACAGGTACGAGAAGAAGTACCGGGTCCCCGACATCGCCCCTTTGTGCCTCAGGGCTCATCCTACGGCAGATATGGTCGTCTCGGCGGCGGCCAAGAAGAAGGCGGCGGGGGCGACAGCCTCAACCTCTACTTCCCCACCTGTCGGCAAGGGTAAGAAATTGGACGCCATGGGGGCGACTGCTGGTCTCGGTGGCGACGACAAATAAGGCGGCCAACGCCTTAGCGATTGTGGCCCGTTTCGACAGGGAGCTATGGTACAAGATAGCCCCCCTGCTGGACTTCCTACCAGAGGACAAGAGGGCAGAGGCCCTGGAGATTCTGCAGGAAGGTGAAGTGGCATCGGACCACGCCATAACGGTGGCAACGGACATTGCCGACACCGGGTTTCGCCAATTAGGCAACAGTGTTTGTCTTCGACGACAAGGCTGGCTCAAGGCGACAGACTTCCGTCAGGACGTGCAGACCAGGGTTTTGGACATGCCGTTCGACGGCAACAACCTGTTTGGGAAAATGGTGGATGAGTCGCTGCAGGCCATCAAGGCCGACACAGACGACCCGATCCCTGGGAGTCCTTCAGCAATGATGGCCCTTTCAGAGCGCCGGAGGCAGACAGGGGGCCTCCAAGGGATCAGGCGGTGGCTCCTCTACGTACCGCCAGGTGGCCCGCTCCTCGTCCCAGGAGGCTTACAGAGGTTGCGGCAGGCAAGGAGGATCTTGGCGTTGTCGCCAAGGAGGCCAAGGCTCAAGGCCGCCTCCAAGCAAGATTGAACCGGCCGTAGCGTCGGCCCCCACCGAAGCACCCCGGTGGGAGGCCGGCTGGCAAAGTTCATCAGTGTGTGGGAGTCCATCTCCACCGACCGTTGGGTGCTGGATGCCCTGGTCCCCGGGCACACACTCGAATTCCAAAAGAGGTGTCCCTGCATTCCTCCCGTGGCCAGGAAGGAAAATCACATCCCTCAACTTCTGTTGGAGGTGAAGGCGATGCTCAGGAAAGGCGCCATCGAGCTCGTCCCCAAGAGGCTCCGGGGATCCGGAGTATACTCAAGATACTTCCGCTTATTCACAGAGCTGGGTTTCTGCATCAACTACCCGAAATCCCATTTGGTTCTGTCGCAGGTGGCACGGTTTCTGGGATCGAAGCTCGAGGCAGAGGAACGATTGGCGTCTCCGTCGGAGGAAAGGACGAAGGCCATCTTAGGCAAGGTGCAGCGCCTGCTAGCCACGGACGTGGCCAGGGCGAGGTCCATCAAGTCCCTCCGCGGAATGATGTCCTCATGCATCTATCTAGTGCGCCTGTGCAGGCTACGGATGCGTCCTCTACTGGAGTTCCTCGACGCCTGCTGGATGTAATCGGCGGGCAGCTTCGAAGACAAGATCCCGCTCAACAAGGTTTTCCGTTGGGCGATTCAGTGGTGGGGCACCCATGCACACCTCACGGCGGGCACGGACTTCCAGACCCGTGCACATCAGGAGACGGTGACGACGGACGCCTCCCTGGAGGGATGGGGTGCGCACACCGGAGGTCTCCACGCAAGAGGACTTTGGCTCCGGGAGGAGAGGTCTCTCCACATCAACATCTTGGATCTCCGCGGCGTGTTCTGGGCGCTCAAGTCGTTCCTTCCATCCCATAAAGGGCAAGGTTGTGAGGATCTTCACTGACAACACCACCACAATGTTCTACATCCGGAAGCAGGGAGGCACCAGATCCCCAGCCCTATCTAAGGAAGATGTTTCTGGTTCCCTTCCATCTGGCGGGAATAAAAAAACACCATTGCCGACTCACTCAGCAGGGAGCTGCGCTCGTGCCACGAGTGGGAACTCTGCCAGGATCAAGTGGATCGACTCTTCCAGCGATGGGGCAAACCCCAGATCGACCTGTTCGCGACGGCGACAAACTCCAAGTGCCAGAGGTTCGCCAGCAGGTTTCCCCAGCCGAGGAGCATGGGCGATGCTTTCTCGTCCCTTCTGGGATGGCCTGTTCCTGTATGCGTTTCCTCCGTTGCTGCTGCTGCTTCGACTCATCAGCCAGCTCAAGAGGTCCCAGTGCAGGATGATCCTCGTCGCACCGGCGTGGCCGAGACAGATCTGGTTCCCGGACCTTCTGGACCTCTCAGCGTCCCCACCAGTCAAGCTGTCGACGGACGCAGATCTTCTCTCCAGAGATGGAGGCGCCATTCTTCATCATGACCCGGAGTCGCTGAACTTGCAGGCCTGGCTCCTGCAGCACTAGAGTTTGGAGGGTACGATATCCCGGCTGACTGCAGAGAGGTTCTTGCAAGGGCCAGGGCGTCCTCACTCTCAAGTGCTACGGACATAAGTGGAAGAGGTTCTCTGTTGCCTGCTCAGAAAATCAATCCTCTATGGATTACGGCACCTCAAGTGCTACCATACCTACTGTCGCTGGCCAAAGCTGGACTAGCTCACGCTTCCATCAAGATACATCTGGCAGCGATCTCCTGATACACCAGAACTGCAGGACGGCCGTCCTTGTGGTCTCATCGACTGGTGAAGGAATTTATGAAGGGACTGTTCCGATAGTTCCCACCGGTGAAGGCTCCAGCCCCGGCATGGGAGCTCAACGTGGTGCTGACCAGGCTCATGGGGCCACCATTTGAGCCTTTGCATTCGGCTCTGTTGAAGTTCCTGTCGTGGAAGACAGCGTTCCTTGTGGCCATCACCTCTGCACGATGCGTGGGAGAGATTCAGGCCCTATCCTGCAAGCCTCCATACTTGACTTTTCATAATACGAGGGTGGTGCTGAGGACGCACCCCTCTTTCTTGCCCAAGGTGCTGTCGGACTTCCATCTTAACGAGCCCTTGGTGTTTCCAGTTTTCTTTCCGTTGCCTTCGTCGCCGGCCGAGAGGACTTTGCACTCGCTGGATATAGCTTGAGCACTCAAGTTCTACGTGGAACGAACAAAGAGTTTTTGGAAGACATCACAGCTGTTTGTGAACTTTTGACCTGTGAACCAAGGGAAGGCTCTCTCGAAGGCTTCCATTTCCAGATGGCTCTCCGGCTGCATCATGCACTGTAATCGGTTGGCCAACCGGCCGTTGCCTGGCCGTCCGAGAGCCCATTCGACCAGAGCGATTGCTGCTACTACGGCATTCTTGTCTGGTGTGCCCCTGCTGGAGATCTGCAGGGCTGCTACGTGGAGGTCGACGCACACCTGCACGAGATTCTACTGCGTCGACCGGGATTCTAGGGAGGAGTCCAGAGTCGGCCAGGCAGTGCTGCGCAACCTGTTCGCCTGAAGGTGGGCGTGGTGAGGAGGTAAGAGTTGCTTAATGTTGAGTTCATGTAATGCTTAATGTTGAGCTTTTTGCCACCTCCCGTGGTTGTGCATGTGTGTACTGCTATGTATTCTTATATTCATGAGCATGTGAATCCATGCCAGACCCCATGCTGGAGAAGGACAAGTTATTTACCTGTTCTCCAGCATGGGTCTGGCATGGATTCACATGTGAACCCTCCCTCCTTCCCCTCTGCGGCTCTTCACTTGGTCATACTGCCACTTAACGTGCTACCAAATCTGAGGATAGCTGCCAGAGGAGGGGCTTAGGGAGAGGGCAGTCATTGGCTGGGGGCATTATGACCTAGAGACCAGTGATTGTTTACTACTAAGAAAGACAGACCAGAAACTAAACTGATACTGATTTTTTTCTTTACCGAGGATTCTCAACCTGACGACGGGGAATATTCATTAGCATGTGAATCCATGCCAAACCCATGCTGGAGAACAACAGTTACAGGTAAGTAACTTGTTCCTTATATAACTGTTCAATAAATATATATTCTTTTACTTAGAAACCTTGAGTCAGTGTTTACCTGAAACATAGTAATTGCTGTCCTTTGTGTAACCACTTTTACTGCTCACTTACTCTTGAGATAAGTCTGGCTGCTCCGCTACTGCTACCACTATAACTGTGTAGTACAAGGCTTGTATCAAAGGTGAAATTGTACTGTCACTTGTAGTCTTAATTGTGTGTAGTGTTCCCAAAAGGTACTGCATATGATTCTGCCTAACAATTGGTTAGAGCTGAACGCCATCTGGCTAGCGCTCAGAGCATTCCTACTACTTCTCAGGGGCAAGGTTGTCCTCATCCAGATAGACAATTCAACCAGCATGTACTACGTCAACAAGCAGGGAGGAACCAGATGCCCTCCTCTGTGCAGATTGGCAGTCGGCTTGTGGGAGTGGGCCCTGGAAATCGACATTTACCTCACGGCAGTCCACCTCCTGGGGGAAGCCAACCTGGAGACGACAGGCTCTGCAGTTTGGGAGCAGACAATTATGAGTGGCAGCTAAACAACCTCGTCATTCAGATCTTTAACGGGTGGGGTCATCCCCAGGTGGATCTCTTTGCCACCTGGCACAACAAGAAGTGCCCTCAGTTCGCCTCCTGACAGGGGCAGGACCCATCTGCCTGGGCGACGCATTTCAGCTTCAGTGGAATAGCATGAAGGCTTACGCCTTCCCGCCCACTCCGCTGATTGAGAGTGATTTGCAAGATCAAGGAGTCTCGCCAACTCAACATCATTCTCTTTGCTCCATGGTGGCCGGCCAGGCCATGGTTTTCAGAGCTGCTCAGCCACTCGGAGATGCCTCAGATTCACCTCCCGACAGGCCCAGCTCATGTTCTGGCTCAGCAGGAGGGCAGGTTCATCCACCCCGCGCCACAGAACCTAGCCCTCACAGCGTGGTACCTGAGCAGGTAATGCTGCAGCACCTCAGCCTCTCACAGGCTAATCTGGAAATCATACAGAGCGCAAGGAGCAAGGCTACCAGGGCACAGTATAAAAGTAAATGGACCAGATTATGCCACTGGGCAGACTCCAAGGAAATCAACCTCCTGGCATGTACTTTGGCCAATGTGCTCTCCTTCTCGGCGCACCTCGCCCAATCTGGTGTGCCGGTGGACACCTGCCGTACATACCTCGCAGCCATCGGGGCTTACAGGAACTCTGAGGAGATCTTCTCCTCCAATCCTGTCGTCAAGAAACATTTGATGGGGCTCGCAAGGCTCTACCCTCCCGTCAAGAGGCCGCACCCAGTGTGGGACCTCAACATAGTCTTGGGCACCCTGGCGCACAAACCGGTTGAGCCAGTGGCGTCCCCGGACGTCAGGCTGGTCACCATCAAGATGCCTTGCTAGTCGGCCTCACCTTGGCTCGTAGAGTCAGCGAAATACAGGTGCTGGTTTCCTCGGAACCATATACTACCTTTCACAGGGACAAAGTAGTCCTGCGGACACACCCGGCATTTCTGCCCAAGGTGCCATCTGCTTTCCACTTGAACGAGGAAATAGTCCTTCCTACGGTCTTTGCCAATCCCAAGGACGAAGCACAGAGTGCTGCACTGCCTGGATGTCAGGCGTGCCCTGAAATTTTACTTGGACAGGACCAAGGGCTTCTGCAAATCGGATGCCCTGTTTGTCACTTTCGGAGGCTCAAGACCAGGCTATCAGGCCTCCAAGTCCTCCATAACCCGCTGGATGGTCTCGGCCATCAAGGAAGCATATGAGGGCCAGCACAAGCCGCTTCCAGCCAACATGCACGCCCATGCAGTCAGGGCCAAGGCACCGGCCATCGCATTCCATGGCCATGTCCATTGGCAAGTCATAAGCAGGGCGGCCACTTGCGCCACTCCCTCGGCTTTCTGCAAGCATTACTGTTTGGATGCCGGCTCTCGATCTGATGCGGCTTTCAGACAGGCGGTTCTCAGGAACCAATTTGCATAAGGAAGGGCTCCTCTCGACCCTGGGGCTACATTCAGTTGTAATGGCCCATGCAGTATGGAGGAAAGGGGACGGGACGTAAGAGTAATTATAAGCTACTCACTGTAGTGACTAACGTACTCTTAGTCCCCTTTCCTTCATATGTCCCACCAACCTCCCCCTTAATAATACTGCTGTCATTAGGCAATGTTAAATCTATTGTTGATGCGTCAATGGAGACTGAGGTGTGGCGCTGGAGGGCGGAGCAAGGGCAGCGCATGCTCCCTGGGCTGCACCCCCGCGTGCCTCTAAATTTAAAGGGAAGAGTTTTTTTCTGGTGAAAAAGGTTCCGTCTCCCGTCCCTTGGAAGGCACGCCCATGCAGTATGGAGGAAAGGGGAGCAAGCACTAAGAGTGAGGAATAGGCTGGGTCAACTTGTGGCACAGAGAAAGCTCGTTTTTATCCAGTAACCAACTAATGACCTGTCTTCTAAAGGATTGAAATGATTCGATGGACTTGATGTTGAGTGGTTGGATGTTCCAGAGTTGGGAGGCAAGGACAGTGAAACTAGAACCTCCAGCTCTTTTTAGGGAGAATCTAACCACTGTAAGGCATAGTGTGTTGGAGGATCTGGCGATTCTGGTAGTAGAATTCAAGGTGAATTTGTTGGTGAGGTAAGGTGGGGCTAATTGGTTTAAGGCTTTGTATGTAAGAAAAATGATCTTTAAGTCGATTTTTTGTTGGATAGAAAGCCATTTGCAGGATTTTCTGGTGGTGGAGATATGCTTACGCCTAGATATGTTTAGGGCTGCTCGCAATGCGTTGTTTTGGATTACCTGTAGTTGGATTATGGATTGGTTTGCGCCTAGGTAGAGACTGTTGGAGTAGTCCAATTTGGATTGTATAAGAGCCCTGGCCAGTGTAAGGCAGCTCTTAGTGGATAGGAACGGTCTGCATGCCCTGATCAGTTTACCTGTGTAGGCAGTGGCCGAAGCAGTCACGTTAATTTGTTTGGAGAGGTTGATGTTGGCGTCAAGATAGAAACCAAGGGTTTTCACACTTTTGACAATGGGGATGATGTTTCCAGCGATGATGAAATTGTTGTAGTTGGCGGTAAGTTGCAGCAGGTTATTAGGTGTACCGACAAAGAGAAGCTCAGTTTTCTCATCATTCAGGCATAGGTCATGTGTGGCCATCCATGCCTGAATGATGGAGAAAAGTTTGTTGATCCGGGTGACGTCGGCATTGTAATTACCTGAGAGGGTGAGGAGTATCTGGGTGTCATCTGCGTAATTAGTGTAGACGACACCCAGAAGGTCCAGTTTGTCAGAGAGGCTTTGTAAATATATTGTACCAAGTGGGCGAGACGCACCAACCTTGTGGTACCCCACAGGTGATAGGGATGGGGTCAGCTGCGGCTGCTGGTGCAAAAACCCTCCTAGTTCTGTTGGCCAAGAAGGATTGTATCCACATGACAGCAGAGGAGGTGAAATGAGCTGCAGAGGAAAGGTGGTTGCAAAGGATGTTGTGATCGACCAGGTTGAATGCCGCTGAAATGTCTAAAAGGAGTAGGATAGCGGTGTTACCTTTTTGTCTTTAATTTCATCATTCTGGCTTTTAAGGTCAACAAGGGTAGTTTCTGTTCCAGGTTGAGGTCGAAATCCAGATTGATGTATACCTAACAGTTGATTAGTCTCTAGGTAATCATGGATTTGCAGGTAGGCAACTGTCAAGAATTTTTAGCAGGAATGGGACCGTGGTGATCAGTCTGTAATTAATAGGTATGGCAGGGTCTAAAGATTTGGAGAAAGATAGGTTTATTAATTTGGCGATGAAAGGGGATAGATCTCTGGCTGCGTCTTTTATAATCTGGGCGGGGCAGCTGTCCAGCAGTTAGAGGGTTGTAGTGGAGCTATAATTTTTTGTACTTCCCGTATTGTTACCTTTTTGAATGTGAAGCCTGTTTTAGGGTCAGTGGATAGCGGAGTGCTAGGGTTAGAGCGCTTGCTACTGGTGAGTTGTTGACGTTTGTCTTCTATTTTGGTTTGGAGGCCAGCGATTTTATTCGCAAGGGCATTCTGAATGCTGGTGCACAAGGGTTTATCTTTTGTACACGTATCTGTGGGTGTCAGAAACTGACCGTTAGAAATGCCAAACCCTTCCACCAATGCTTCAAACCCTACTGGTCTGCCCTCAAAGAGCTCCCCCATGGTAGCCACCTGTGCACCTCCCAGCGTTTTCTGATACACTTCGTCCCCCCTCTATGGTTAGACAATACTGCAACCTGGGGTATACGTGGGGAAAATTGATCTGCAACGCCCATCAGTCTCCAGATCTGCCCCCACAGTCTTCCCCACCATAAGTACATTTGGGGCCCGGGCCAATCTGGGTACATGGAACCCACAGTAATTTTTTAAAGAAATATTGTTGAACCGATGGCTGCTAAAGCATTGTGTCCAATGTCGGTACATCAGCTAGCCACCCCATTACAAATTGCAGCTGTCCTTCGGGAGTGTACAGTTCAATGTGTGGTATCCTGATCCACAGCCCCATCCTTGTAAGGCCTCTGCAGTGTACCCAGAGCTATCCTGTTCCCACCACCTTCCCACAGGAATCCCCAAACCACAGACTTCAACCAGTTGAAGAAATTCCTGGGTATTACAAAAGGATCATTCATAAAGTAGTAGGGGAGGACCACCACCATCTTCAAGAGGGCTGCCCTGCCAGTCATCGACAGGGGAGGCCGGGCCATGAAGGGGAAGTCCACGCAGGGCACCCCATTACAATGCCGGCCCCCACTTAGCCACCCAGCAATGGCTTAATCCCCAGAAGTGTTGGTGGCGTCCACCAAACAAGTACCACTAAAACAAGCCGGAGGTCCCGCCAAAACCTCTCCACCACTGGGAAAGCTGCAATCTCCCCCAGATGGGCCCACGCTACCATGCGTGGGTTACTACAGCCACCGGGCCAGAGGTCAGCCGAAAGCAAATCCCAACCTCCCAGATCAGCTGGCGCCCAGCAGCAGGCATGCAACCTGGATGCAGTGCATGGAGAGTATTCACACCACCCCGCTGCCAGTTACGCAGAGTTCCCTTCATGTACCGCCATCCAGCATGCCTTCATTCATCAAGGTGTAATATAGCCCTCTTTCACTTTTATTTTACTTTTTGTGTTTCACCCCTCAGCCTGCAGGGCCGCTTCAATACTTTACAAATCCTCAGCAGTGGGTGCACAGCAGGCGCGCTCCAAAACAGTGGCAACCCCATTTTCATGTCGGCGAGGCTTGGTAGAGCAGCAATCCACTGCATCTGCTTCTCACCCCAGTATCACCAGGCTCAGGCCACCATATGTTCTAGGGGCGGATGACACACAGAAGGTCCCGCCCCATCCCGGCGGGGTTCTGCAACCGCAGTCTTGGTCCTCACCAGGGCTCCACACATCTGGAGCCTTGCGCAGCAATCCAGAGGGAGTGCCACACGCGTGACCTCGTTACATATGCACAGGGGGAGCGGGAGGGGAGATGGAATGAATGAAGGAATGAATGAATGAATGAAGGAATTAATGAATGAAGGTCCCGACAGCAGTACACACCTACTTGTGCTCCTTGCAATCACAGGCACACTCCTGCCTCAGGCTCTCCAGCGGCTCCCAGCACTTCTTACGGGGCCTCCAAGTCATGCACAGTGGTATTGCACAGCTCCCATCTGTGCCTCCTTTAGGACACAAAAAGCCAATATGCGGACCGGAGATCCCGACTGGGCAGCTGACCTGCACTTGGAGCAGAACGCTGAATACGGTGCAGGGCTTCCCAACAGGTCCAATGGAGCCCCTCAGCCAGCTGCGGGCGCCATCTTGGCAGCAGCCTTCGGCACCTCCCGAATCACTGTGTCTCCGCACCTCACCCTGGGGCATCCGTTCAGCGTTTCAAATGTTCATAGGGTATTCCGACACCAGGATCTGGCCTACGGGTCAATCGTGCAGCAACAAACAAGTGGTTAAATGAGTCAATCGAGCAGGAGTTTATGGAGTTCACTTACCCACTGCATGGCAGCTAGCCATGCCCCCCAAAACAATTAAAAGGAGTTAACAGACAGTTTAAGAGCCTTACAAAATTACAGGTAGTTACTTAATTAGTGTAAGGAATGTGCTTGCTTATTCCACATACAAAGAACAGCCACAGAAAAACTACAGTTGCCCCATAATATACACCTGGATTTTGGTATTTGCAGTAACCACTGGTCCTTAGATCTTAAAGAACTGGTAATCTTAGTAATACATTTTCTTTGGGAGAGCAAATGTTGGTGGCAAAAAATGTGTTGATCCTGCTTTCTGAACGCAGTTTTTGGGGGCCAAAAAGGATCAGGTCTGTTTGACTGGGATTCAATTGCAGCCCATTTTTCCAACATCGAATGTTACACTTCATCTAGCCAATCTTTGTTCTTATTTAAGTCCATTTTAAAATTCGGAACTGTAGAATACGCCTGAGCATTTTTGGAATATGATTGTAACTTCAAGCCACAGCAATGGCCTAAAATATGTGCATTAAAAACCAGAGGTTATAGCAGAGACAGCTAAGGGACGCCACAGATGACCAGTAGTTAAAGGGGATAAATGCGGGCCCATTCTTAAGCACTGAAAAAAAAATATTCAAACTACCTCCAAACATGAGCTGAAATGCACACTAAATTTGACAGGCAGGCGAGAACTATCTTTTGATCTGCTGTGTCGAATTCTGCAGATAGATCTAACATCACCAGAATAGTGAAAACCCCCTGATCAACATTAGACAGAATGCCATCCCAGACAGTAAAATGCAGACTCTCCTGTGATTGGTATGTACTACAGATTGATAATTATCATGCAAGACATTTGATTCGACAAATAGTTAGATTAAGTCAGCCACTCGTTTCTGGTTTTTGGAGACTTCGGTAGACTGGCCATTGAACGATAATTTGTAGGGATATTTGGATCCAGTGAGGGCTTCTTAAGAAGTGGTGTAACTATTGACTCTGTAAGGGTGCTGGCGAAAATGGCCTCAACTAAAGGTGCGTTTTAAAATATTGACTATGACCTTTACTATAGACTTTGCATTCTGTCTTGCAGCCATGGCCGGAAGAACATCTTCCAGACAACAAATGGGGCCTAGATTTTTAATCTAAGGAAGAATGTCTGAAGCCACAACTGGTCAGACATTAAAATTCCTAGGTGAAAAAATAGGAACATTTAATGCTGATATCAGAAGCTCTGGGCCTCCGACAGCTCTTTTACGTTTTGAAGTAGGATGTATTCTTCCTGTGAAAAACCTTGGGGTATTCTCCCAAGCAGACCTTGGGAATCCCTTATTCATGTTACCAGGGAGGGCTGGCACTCTCGGATCCCAACCTTGGGGGCGGGGTGGAGCAAGGGAGGATCACCTGGGTATGGGAGCCCGGGGTTGTGCTCGGTGGAAAAAGCCCAAGGCGAGATGCAGTATTATGCCGAGCATGAAGGAGAGGAGAATGAGATCCTTGAAACCTTTGTAAGGTGTACTATATCTCTTCTTCCCTATGAAGCTCCCTTATTACAATCCCACCACCCATACACCTCTGGTAAACCAATTAAAAGCCCAAACCCCATTACAGTAGGAAACAACCTCTCTCAGAATCACTGTTTTCATGTTGCCCACCAGAATAACCCCAACCATTCTTCTCCACATCCCTCTGATAATTAATATCTGAACACCCAGTCTACCTTGACAAAACACTACCGTTCCCACAATACCCTCTGTTCAGTTCACAATCCCGGCTATTCCCGTTTGCTTCATAAACCCTGCCAATCCGTCCCTCTGTCATTTTCTGACTTCCCTTTTGAATGTGACCTACTACAGTTTCCACAAACCTTCTTAATCATTGCACAAACCCTACAAAAACCACCTTTCCAAGATCACCTCATACCCCTCTAGTACGAGGGTTACAATCCCATAAAACACCTCTTCCGACACACTTTTCGACACCACAAAAAACATCAAATTAATTCCAGAGCTGTTCACCTGACATGTCCTAGCCCAAGGGTCAGGCAGAGTCAGGCAATTGACCAGATTCACATACACTGACTGCCCTTTCCCTTCCCCAGAGGGATAAAAGGTGGAGCAAGATGGCACAGGACGAGCAAGGCAGACCACACGACGTGAGAGCTAACTCAGTGTGGCAGTTCAAGAGGAGGAGAAAGACGGCGCATACCGAGAGGGTGACCAGGAGAGAAGAGACCTTGCCCTTTCCGACCAAGGCCTGTGAAACCTCTGCAGAAGGAAATGTAAGACCGCAAACAATAGCCAGTGTGTGTTGCAGCAGATGTCAACGGTACACAATACCTCCTCCGCTGATTACCAAGCCGGGAAAAGATGCTGGTCTCTGTGGTGCCAACCTTGACTCCAAAGAGAAAGAAAGCCAAGTGTTCCATCACAGCCGGTGAGCCTAGGGGAGAGTCGATAAGAAACCGAGCTGTGTTTAATGAAAAGTAGCCAAGGGAAGGCTTAAAGAAACTATTGATGAAAAAGGGGGAACACCAGCAACAGAGAATTCCCGCACCACCTGGGTGCTCACACATTAGACCCTGGGCCATTACCCGATGGTGGAAACTACTGTAACCAGAATGCCTTGGGAAGAGGTGAAAAGAGGTCCAAGTGGTCATACAGGGGTCTTATAAAATCCCCTGTACTGTCAAACGTATTTGACCGACGGATGATTGTGAAGGAAAGGGAGATACATCCTGCTTGGTGAAATTAGTGCATTAACAGTGTTTTGAGGGGATTGGGTCCTCCGACGTATTCCATATCTGACAGGTAATCACCACAGCTGTGCTGATTACCTGTCATAGATATGGAATACGTCGTCGGACCATCCCATCGAAAGAACGTTACCAGGTAAGTAAGTAACTTGTTCGTTGCAAAGGTTGGCAAGAGGCATGCTAACGAGAAGGGGCAAAGTCTAAAGTCCCATGGAGTATGTTTACCAGAGTGAATCCGACCAAGGTATGTCCATAGTGAGCTGTTTGGTAAAACTTGGCAAGAGTGAACCCAGCAGAGGGAGGCTCACAAAAAGGGGCAAAGCCTGAAGAACACTGTTTAAAAAGACATTAAGATTCATGAATGCAAGGAGTATTGTAAAACCAGGGGGGAGTGTATTCTCCCCCTTGGCATTTGGATCCGAGCCCGGCAGAGGGAGATCCCGAAAGAAATGCCTGAGCCTGATCGAGGGAAGCCTAGAGGTCCGAGCCGAGAGTGGGCGATCCAAGGGTGAAAAGGCATCACCCAAAGCCCATTTGGAAAGGAATTTATGGTTTGTTTAGTTGAATAAATCAGGCCCTCAAAGGCAAGAGACTTTTTATTGAAGAGAGATGTAACCATCGAAGAACCTGATAGCTGGTACCGAACTGTTGGCTCGTGCTGGGAAAGCTCGAGCGTGTGCTGTGCTCAGGAGATCCATTTTGTGTCGTGCTGTGGGGAAGGGAGACCACTGGCAGTCACATCCTGACTTATTTGTGAACACTTCTCTCTTTATAGAACACCCTATCCCAAACTCTTTCCGTAATTGTATGTAAGAATTTGGAACTAGTTTCTTTTTTAGTACAGGCCTTTTACTTTGACAAAACTCCCCAAGGACTGCCTTATTTTTCATTTGATGGTCAAAGCTTGCTCCCATCTTAGATTTAGGTTAGGCGTTTTTTCCACTCTGAATTTACAGTTTAATAAACAACCTTGAATTGTGATCGCTTGTGTCCGTCTTTACTGTTGCCACCCTAACTTAGAAATAAAGTAGGTGTTTAAAGATTGCCATTGTTCCCCAAATGTTTGTATTTTATTTATTTGTATTGCGCAACTGCCCAGGGACATCTGGGCGCTTTTCTTACATATACAAGATTGCAGTAGTCCTAAACATTTCTTATATGTACAAGGTTATATGGGACAAAGGTCCGGGGTTACAAGGCAATAAAGGCATGAGCCTACACAAATACAATATTTACAAATGTACTGGATGAAAAATTACATACAAAGGATATGAAATTAACAAAGATGCAGACAGATACAAATGAATTATAAGTGTGTGCAGACAGAGCAGATTCAAAGGTGATGCACAGCAGATATGTAGACAGTTGCAAATAAGGCAAGATCTGGAGCGAGATTGCAGTAGAGCAGGTAGGATCAGGCCTGCACACAGTGAGTAGAGTTAGATGCAGGTGTGAGCAGTCCTGTGCAACGAGCCTCATTTTGGCATTACTCTTGAACGAGTGATAAGATGGTTCTGCTGTAAATGGGTTGGGAAGAGTATTCCATAATTTAGCCACAAGGACTGGGAATCTAGTCCCACCTGCTTTCTGCAGCTTAAATCTGGGAGTAGATAAGGTGTGTGCTTGGGCAGATCTAAGAGGACGGGATGCTTAGTGGGGGATGAAGCGGTTGGCTAAGTAAGCAGGGGCAAGATTGGTTTGGCACTTGTGGGTGAGAGCAAGGGTTTTGAGTGATATTCTATGAGCAACAGGGAGCAAATGTAGGTTGCGCCTAGTGTTAGTGATATTAAGTTTTCTAGGGATGTTTAAAGCAGCCCTGATGGCATTGTTCTGCGTTACCTGTAATTTGTTAATGTTCCTTTGACTGGTACCTAGGTAAAGGGCATTACAGTAGTCGATTTTAGCCATGAGAGTTCTAACCAAAATGATGCAGTTGGCGGCCGTGAGGAAGGGTCTACATGCGGTGATAAGCTTACAAATATAGGCTGAGGCCGAGGCAACAGCATTTGTTTGTCTTGTAATGGATAAGGTAGAGATGAGATGAATAGTTAAGGTTTTTGTATCATTGGATATCTTGATTGTAATGCTGTCGATGACAAAAGATTTGAAGGCAAGATCCAGTTTATTAAGTCTATAGTGGGAGCCTAGGATGAGTAGCTCAGTTTTATCATTGTTTAAGCACAGCCCGTGATGCGCCATTCAGGCCTAAATGGTTAGGTAAGCATCATTTAGAGCTTTTGAGTCGATCGCGTAGTCACCAGTGATAGGAATGATTATCTGGGTGTCATCAGCATAATTTGTGTATGTGACACCCAGCCTGTCAAAGATATCAAAGAGTGGCTTCGTGAAGACATTGTATAGTGTGGGTGAGACACAGGACCCTTGTGGGACCCCCACACAAGACAGTTGAAGGTGTTAGGCAGAAACCTGTGCAGTTCCCTTAGGGACCACTGCAAAAAGTTTAAGACTACAGGTGTTAGCAGTAAACCCAATTGGTAGCAGTCTGTACCACCCAGATTTACCTGGTAGCTGTGGCTGAGCAGTCAGACTTCTCTCAAGAAGAGTTAGGCAGTATGTAGAGTATACACATTAGGTACAAAGAGACAGTAGCACAAGCAAACACTGACCAGAGCTTTGGTATAAAAGTATATAATTATTTATTTAAAAACACACTTGTAAAAATACACTGGCACTAATATGTTAAGCAAGTTCAAACACAGTCACTAGAAATATATACACCTCCCTAATTAATTATTTGACAAGTCTAGGTTAGTACACCACTTATTTAGCAAAACAGAGGTGAGCGCATAACCATAGATGGCACTCCAATAATGATTTAAAAAGGGAGAGAAAAGGCAGAAATAGGAAAACACACAATACCAACACGTTTAAAGAGCCACAGCAAGTCAAGAAAGGCAGGGTCCACTGTAGAGCAAAAAGTTCATAGGCCAGGCCCACTCTTGGAGAGAGCAAGGCGGAATGTGCCCAAGATCACACAGTTGAAGTACACTTTAAAAGTCTTTGCAGATAGTTCAAAAAGGAGTTAGATCAGTTCAGAAAAGTTAGTTAACAGGTCCGAGGTCACCCCAGGATAGAGAGTCAAGGATTTACGGGACACCTTGAACAGTCTGTTGCCAGGGAGACCAGGCGGGACACAGTACCTGAAATGCCGAGAAAGCTCCAGCGGGGGCAGTTGTTCCTGGCAGCGGGTGCAAGTCGGTGTTTCGTCCAGGGGAAGAGAAGATCTCGACCTGGAGGAAAGCTGGAGGTTGTTGCACTGCCAGGGAAGAAACCAACAGCAGTGTTTCCCGGTTAAAAGGTACTACCCTTTTATTCGTGGTAGTGGTGAAGTATGGCTATCCGGCTGCTGGGGTGCTTGGCACGGACGATTCGACCACGAGACGATCCAGGAAGCCGAAAAAAGGCAAACTGGTTAACCCCACCAGCTCAAAGGACGAAGACTCTCCTGGAAGAAGATCTTCTCTGTCGTTGGGAAGGGGTGAGCTCGGTTCAGCAGGGCTCCACCGGTGGTGTCGTTGTTGCAGGTCAGCTCAGCTTCTCCTTCTTCGGATTCTTTAGGTCCTGTGGCGACTTCTGAAGTTCCAGTCCCCAAAGCCCTGCTTTTATGCAGAAAACCCCCATTCATCAGTCCTAGCTGTCACTCAAACATGCTAAGTGGTGAGCCGGGCGGCTCACCACTGGGCCAATCACACAAGAGTGCGACTTGAGTTGCCGAGGCAACTCTGTCCAGGTTGCCTAACCCCCCTCCCACACATCCTGTAGACCCAGACAGAGTGGCACCACTTTTGGAGGCTTCTGTGCAGAAGCCCGCCAAAGCCAAAAGTGGAACAAAGGGCTCGACTTGGGTTGGAGTTACAGAGGCGAACATGAACGCCATTTTAAAACCGAGTCCTGGCAAAAAGAGCCAACTGCCGAATAAATATTAAATAAATAACCTCGCGGTATCTTTAACATTACACCAAAAAAGTGGTGCGTTTAAAATGAATGAGAAAATCCCATAGGAAATATTCCGGTGGAATATTTCGCGTGGTAACCACTGCCACAGCCAGAAACTCGACGAGGGGGGACTGGACAGTGCTCCCTTGAAAAACAGACCCAGGGGCAATCAAATTACCCCTACCAGTACTTCCACAATATAATGGTTTGTACTGGTTCTGTTCACAATTTAGGACTAGTAAAGTCAATGGTGACTTTACATGCCCTGGGAGACGGTAGTCAGTCCCAGGGTATGGAGTCTGTTTGGGAGCCACTATAACACCCCTGTGTTACTGCACTGAGGGTGCTGTGTAATACACTTACCAAAAACACATGAAGCCCTATGGAGTAAAAGACCCCATAGCCCATAAAACACATTACAAAGTCAAAGGACATTCTCAAATCATGCCTAAGAGTGGGAGAAAGAGTCTCACTCTTAGCAGGAGAAAGAATTAAACCCCAAAAATCCAGCAAAGCTGCTGGAGGACTCACTAGGTTTGGGAAATTAGCCTATACAGAGAATTCTCCCTAAAACTAGGTTCGGCAGCAGCTGAAGGGGAAAACGCGTGCATAGTTCTATTAGCCAGAAAGGATCTAATCGAAGAGGTAGCTTTGTCAGAGAAATGAGCTGCAGTTTTGAGATGGTGGCAAATAATTTGGTTGTTAACCAGGTCAAATGCTGCTGATAGGTCTAACAGGAGTAGGAGGGCCATCTTACCATTGTCTTTTAGGTTGTCAAATTGTATTTTTAGGTCAATTTCTGTTCCGTGACTCGAGCGGAATCCAGATTGTCGAAGGCCAAGGAGTTTGTTTCTAGATTATCCTGAATTTGTAAATAGTCTGTGTGGTCCAAGATTTTTAGTAAAAAGGGTACAGTGGTAATGGGTATGTAGTTGGAAGAGTTGCTAGGATCGAAGGTAGTTTTTTTTTATTAGCGGGATGACACATACGTCCTTGAGGTTATCGGGGACTGAACAGGATTGGAAAGAAGCATTAATAAAAGTGGTGATGAAGGGGGCCAAATCATGGGCGGCGTCCTTAATGATTGGAGCAGGGCCGGAATCACCTTGACCGTTCGAGGGTTTAAGTTTTTTTATAATGTTTTCCACTTCTAAGGTGGAAAGAGGTGAGAAACAGAAGGGCTTGAGAGGACGGATAGTTGGTGGGGTTGAGATAGGGCGAGGGTTAGGGAGCGAATTCGAGAGAAGGCTACCTTTTTTTTTGCATTCATTTTGCTTTGGAGTGTAGAGATTTTATCCAAGAGTGCTTTCTGGATATTGTTACACCAGGTGGTGTCTGAGTTGCAATTGTCGAGTGGGGGTATGGGAGATTCAAGTTCTTTTAGAATCTTGAAGAGCTCTTTAGTGTTAGATTCAGCCAGGAGGATGCGCTTATTATAAGTGTCTCTTTTTGCGACAAATATTGTTGCTGTGTGGTTAGAAGAGGCTAGAATCAGGGAGCTTTTATGGTTATGGGTGAAAGGATCGAATACAAAGGGTCGAAATGCAATACAATTGAGTCAAAATGACGGGAAAAAAGACTGAATGGCCCTTTTATTTATTTTGGGCCCCCCCAGCCCCAACCTTTGTTTTTTGGCCAAAAACCATTAATTTTACCTATACCAAAACCCCCCAAAAAAGACATAAATAAAAGTCATTCTGTCTTTTTTTTTTCTCGTCCTTTTGACTTGAATGTATTGTATTCAATCCTTTTGTTTTCAAATTAATGACTGGACACCAGCTTTTATTGGTGTCCATAGCAAGACTTTTCCAACGTGCTTCAGCGTTACTTTTTGCTTTTTTGCTCTCTTAGGTGTGGTGTGAACCACGAGTGAAGGTGAGCACAGGGTTTAGGTTTCTGTAGTTTCAGTGGGGCTATATTGTAGCGCTTTTAGGATAGTTTGGTTTTATGTATCTAGTAGGACTGTGGGGGTCTACGCAAGTGTTAGGGAGAATTCTCATGAATGGCTAATTTCCCTTACCTACTGAGTCCCTCAGCAGCTTTGCTGGATTTCTGGGGTTTATTTTTTTCACCTGGTAAGAGTGTGAGCCTTTTTTCCACTCTTACATGTGTTTTGCTGTGTGTGTTTTTTTTACCATTTGTGTGATCTTGGGCTCTGGAGGCTCACCTACTCCATGGGCATTTTTTTGTTACACCGCACCTTCAGTGCAGTGACACAGGGTTGTCTTTCAGACTTACCACTGACTCAATTTTTCTGGGACTGACTACTGTCTCCCAGAAACATGTAAAGTTGCCATTAACTTTATTATTAGTCTCTTTAAACCACAGACCCAGTACACCCCATCTTACATGGTGTATTGGAAAGGGTTAATTCTTATCCCTTTGGCGCACTATTTTGCTCCCTTTTCATCAAGACTTGGCTGGTGGCAGTGGTAACTACCCTATTTTTCATACCACGGTTATCTTAACCCTTTAAGTGCCATGGGTATTTCTCCCCAGTGCCAGGGGCTTTTTTGGTGATTTCGGTATGTGGCCATTCAATGGCTTCTAACTTCTTTGTTACATGAGATATCGCGGCCAAATTTGGCTCCTTTTTTTACCCACATGTATCCTAGGTTGCTGTAGGTTGGTGAGAGAAAATAAGCAAAAATGGCGAAAGTTTTGGGTTTTTTCAAAAAATGCCAATAAAATGATGTACAAAGAAGCCTGTGTTTTTTTCCTTGTAAGAGCTAGGAACAAGTGGTTTGCTGTGCTGAGTTCCCCAATTTCCTGGCTTTCAAGAACAGATTGAGTGGAAACGAAAAAAAAATATTTTGATGTGGTTATCAACTGTTTTGTGAGAAATAGGCGATTTTTGCCAATTGGACATGCATGGACGGAATGGAAGAAAAGTGTAGGAAAGCCGAATTGGAGGACAGAAAGACATATATTTCTGAAAAGTAGACAAAATTCCAAGTTTCGGAAGGGGTGATTTATGTAGGTCGGGCAACAACTAGGTAGGGGAAACTGCCATAGATTGGGGGAAAAGCGGGAAACTGACCGAAAAAAAAAGGTATGCGTTGGACATGGTTGGCTTGATATAGCTATGGCTTCTATGAATTTTGAGAAAAGCAATGCTCCGCTACATTCCCCCGACTCTTGCAGTTAGGAGAGCACACATTTTTTGTAGTGTTTTACAAAACAAGCAATACCACAAGCCAAACACTGAGCCATGGTACACAGGAGTTTTACGCTCACGGCCTGAACAGACGCACTTAGCATGTGTAAATCGGGAAAACCAATGTGAAAGAGCACAGGCAGACCTTTTCAAGGGTAGGTGACTTGTGCAGGTTACAAAAGTGTATGGTGGCTAAAGCAGCGAATAAATGTAGGTCACATTTGGGAAATCAAAGGGTTGTGTGACAAAGGGCACCAGCAAATGGGTCAAAATGTTATGAAAACCACATAAACACAACAAATGTTATACCTTCCCGCGTTCCCACAGGTGTCCCGATGAAAACGGTACCTCACATGTGTGGGTGCACTTACCTGGGCGCCAAGGGGAAAGCCTAGAACACAAGTAACCACAAATCTGTTTTCACACCGGAATTTCAGACTCTGCCCACCGGCACACCATACAGATATGGGCCTCGGGTGTCCATGCCACCAAGGAAAACAGGGAACCCCATGCATTTCCAAAAAGAGGACACCCGTGGGAATCCGCAGAGGTATGAATTGCGCCAATCGCCACAGAATTTATTACCTAGACACCCCCGCAAAGTCAAAAATGTGGTGAAAAAATGCATTTTCCACACAATTCGCTCGGCTCACCCATCGAAACACGCCTCCAACAACACATGGTCTACCGTCCCGCGTTCCTACAGATGTCCCGATGAAATCGGTACCTCACATGTGTCGGTGCACCTACCTGGGCGCGAAGGAACAAGGCTAAACCACTGCTATCCCCCCAAAGGGTTTTGGGAGCGAACCTACAGATTTAGGCCTGGGGTGTTGCAGCCACCAAGAAAAACAGGGACCCCTATGCATTTCTGAAAAGAAGACATCCGTGGGAATCCACAGAGGTATGACTTGCACCAATCGGGCCAGAATTTATTATCCACAATCCCCAGCAAAGTCTGTAATTTGGCAAAAAAAATACAATTTTCGGACATTTTTCTTTGGTCACCCACTGAAACACGTCGCCAGCACCACATTGCCTACCGTCCCGCGTTCCCACCGGTGTCCCAATGAAAGGCAGACCTAGTATGCGTGGGTGTCGTACCTGAGTGAGAATGGGTACATCATTTGCACAGCAAGTGGTCTTTAGTGCTCCCAGTAGGTCCCAGTACATAGGAAAGTGCTGTCAGTAAGCCCCTTCACATGTACCTTTGCTCACACTTATCATACATTCACGTCACAATGCAGTCGGACAAGCAGGGTGGGATTTAGCACACGGACGAGCCTCCCTGCTTCGCACAAGGAGGAACGTCCTTGTGAGCAGTGATGCCACGGTGAGGCACCTTTCGTGTCTGCAGTCAGTGGGCATCCATGTCAGCAATCGCACCTCTACCAAATCACTTACGCCAGAGCAAGCGTATCTGCACACTTGTACCATGTGTCGGTGTGCACACAACGCAACTATCTCCAGGCAACATCTTTCACATCATTTTCCAGCAATTGCTCATCAACTGTCCGCATTCAAATGGCATGTGCAAACAATCGTATCTGCACACTGATAGCACGTGCACATTGGCTCCCTTGGCTACCTGGCCTACAAGCGCTGTCTCTCACACCAATTTCAAGTATGTCCATAGCAAGATTTTTACAGCACTCATATGTACAACCTTACCCACACTAAGCTAACCCCCTCTAACATGCTACTCATTTCTGCAGTGCTGGGAAAGTGCATTCACAGAAATGACATCTGCATGTTCTATGTTGCTATACTTCACTCACACACCAATCGTATCCAAGTCATTCCTACAGAAGACATTTCAGCTACACCACAAAAACCACAAGTTGCGGTAAAACAATAAAGAGGGCAGGGTGGTACGAGGTACACAAGACACCGCCGCCATGTAGGTGTCCAAGTACCACTTTCATGACACTTCGACCTCAAGGGAGGGAGCCAAAGTGGCGTGTACTATTTCCAAAATGCACCCCTTGAGTGGAGGGAACTGGAATGGTGTTCCCATCTTCACCAACGCACCCCTCGAGTGGAGGGAGTGGGACTGGCGTTTGTTTGATGGAAAGCCTTAGGTGGAAGGTGCTGAAATCGCCTTCCATTCCACTGTACGCCTGAAGCGGAGGGAGCTTCATTGATGTTTTTTTCTAAGGCAGACCTCAAGTGGAGCGAGCTGCACTAGCATGCCTTGCAAAGACACCCCAAAGGGGACAGAACCAGAGTGGTGTTCCCTACTTCCCCAAACAACGCCTCAAGTGGAGGGAGCTGGAGGGCATGTTTTTCCAAGATACGCCTCCAGTGAAAGGAGCCTGAATTGCGTTCCTTTGCAAGTCACACCTCGCGAAGAGGGCGCTAGACTGAGCCTTTCCATCTACGGCAGGCCTCAAGTGAAAGGTACCGGAGTGGTGTGCCTTTCCAAGGCAGGGCTCCAGTGCAGGGAGCAGCACTAGCAATGCTCGTGAAGGCACGCTAAATGAAGTGACGTGAGGTGAAATGCTGTTGCATTTTCATTGATGGTAAACCTCCAGTGCAGGCAGGAGTGCCATTCCTTTGTAAGAGGTGCACGAAATCAGAGCCCAAGGGTTCCTTTCAAGGGATGATGGCCATTTTCGGAAATCAGTCCATCTCCCAATACTTTTCCTTTGTATGATACAAAAGGAAACAAGGCTGTAAGCAGAGGCCTGGATTGAAAGGGCATTGGGGACAGTACACCAGAGTATCCTTCCTCACTTCTTGTTTACTACACACCTTACATCTTCTGTAAGGGTGTGTCTTCATTGCTGTGGCAGGAACAAAATCAGCAAAGTGTCGATCTTGCAATCTGGCAACATCTTCTACCTCTGGAACAGAGGTAATTTCTAAATGGACCATAGTCAGCGATTGAACAATTTCTGTTTCAAAGTTCAATAAGGACAGGTTGTTTTGTGGATTAGCTACACAGTACACCACATAAGCATTGAACGTTGCTATATGCATAATGCGTGTGGCCAACTTTTTGTACCAGAAGCGTGACTTGCGTTCAGCCTTGTATGACTCAAGCACTTGGTCGGTTTTATCTACTCCACCCATGTACTTGTTGTAGTCCAGAATGCAGTTGGGCTTCCACACTTGCTGAGTCTGCCCGCGCTCAGTGACTGATGAAATACTTTCACCATGAATAGTACTCAGCATGTACACATCCCTTTTGTGGCAGAATTTTACTGCTAACAGTTCATCCCGCCGCAATGCCATACATTCTCCCTTGGCCAACTTCCTGCACACAAGTTTTCTGGGGACGCTTTTGCGGTTACAGCGCATTGTACCGCATGCCAGTGTGGCCACATTGAACAATTCCCTGAACAATGGAATTCCTATGTAGAAATTGTCCACATACAAATAGTGACCCTTGTGGAGCCATGGTGTGAGAATATCCCAAACAATCTTCCCAGTTGTCCCTAAATGGGCTGGGCAGCCCGGAGGGTTTAGGGTAGAGTCTTTCCCAGTGTAGATTCTCATGTTGCAGACATACCCAGTGGTACTTTCACACAACATGTAAAACTTGATCCCATGTTGTGCTCTCTTGCTAGGAATGAATTGCTTGAACACTAGCCGGCCTTTGTACAACATCAATGACTCATCAATGGATATATTTTGGCTAGGAACATACACCTCTGCAAATCGCCGAGTCAAGTGCTTCAGAAATGGTTCAAGTTTGAACAGCCTATCAAAGTTTGGGTCATTTCTGGGTAATGCTGCCGAGTTGTCATTGAAATGCAACATACTTAGCAGTGCTTGAAAGTGATTCCTACTCATAGTAGCTGGAAAAAACGGGTTTGCATGAACCGCTACAGTAGACCAGTACATTGAGACAGACGGCTTTGGCGATATTCCCATGAGCAGAATGAGACCCCAAAACTTTCTCATCTCAAGATCGGTTGTTGGAACCCATGCTTGTGCTCTGGAATGGGGTTTCAGAGTGGGACGCCTTGACCTCAAGAACTGTGCAGCGTGCAAATTGGTTTGTTGAACCATATCTGCAATTAACCCATCATCAACAAAAAGGTTGAAAAAGTCAATAGGCTGAAACCCGTCTGTATTTACTGTGCATCCTGATATTCCAGTGAAAGGGGGCACAACAGGTTGAGCCATTGCTGGAGGCACCCACTGCGAATCATCCATGACAGGAACTGGCGCACGTCCTGCTTGTCCCCTCCCCCTTACAGGTCGCCTGCGTGTGGGAAGGGTAGGAATAGGTGCATGTACTCTTTCCACCTCTTCGTCATCAGATGATGAGCAGGAAGAAATACCATCCACTGAGAAATCACTTCCCCAATCACTTTCATGCTGACCCTCAGAAGCAGTATCTGTTTCAGATTCCATATCCACCTCTGTGCCATGCTCTGAGCCAGATTCCATCAGTGCAGCTAACGCCTGTGCACCAGACAGTGATCGTTGCCGAGAAGCCATGACTACTGTCGCTATGGAACCCTTCACTGGCCAAAGAACAGAGAAAGACTGAAACAATAACTGTGTGCTTCTCAAAGTGTGGAACCTAGTAGAGTAAGTTCTATGCAATGCCAAAACCTAAATCACACAAGGATGTCAAAATGTCCAAACTCTGTTCACAAACTGCAGTAGCCCTCTGCAATATGACGTACTCTGAGCACGCTACAAAAAACGGAGTACAATTTTGCAAACACTCACGTGAAATGCTAAGGACCAGATCACTGCTTACTTACAAGTGGGTAGACCGCTACAACACACCTGCACCTAAAACAAAGACAACAAAAAAGTGTGGAGACGTGGATTGCACCCACAGTACCAATTCAGAGACAGCCAACGTGCGTTGCACCCTCCCCTCCTCCATGAAATGCTGATGCATGGGAAATGGTGTTGAGAAGCAACCATGTAATGTATTAGTGATTGGGTGAGTTGAAAAGGCAGAGGCGATCAAGACGCAGACAGGGAACAAAAGGAAAGTACATGCCAGACCCTTCCAGACAATTGCTGGCACACTTTTCACAAAAAAACACTGCTCATTCACGTAGGGTTCAGTGTTGGAAGGGGAAAGGTCCCAAGGACGGAACTACTGCAAGGGCAAGCAAGTGCAATTAGGCTGTTGAAAGTGGTGATGGTTAGCAAACAAATAAGCAGCACCGACATACTGAATACATTCACATGCCATGAACACAAAGCAATTGCTAGGAAGCTGGAGTCTCACTGTCAACAAATGTACTTACATGTTTATTACACTTACACAATCGAGTAAGTCCATCGGTTATTGCCCCCCCCCCCCGCAACATATCGTCTGGGCAAAGGTGAGGATGTCCGCAATAAACCGCTCCATACCTCTTTTAGAAAGGGGCACCCCGTCTCGGTGAAGCATCACTTCACCTTTTAGGAATCCATGATGGATTGTTTTAATTCTGTCATTCCCCTTTGTTAGTCTTGCCAGCTCCCCATTCAGTTTCCTCACAGAGGAGTTGATGGCTCTTGCATTCCCTGGAGTTCTCCAAACCCTTCTGGGAATCATCTGGGACCAGGCCACCGCAGTGTTTGGAAAACACTGTGCAATCCATTCGAGTTCCGCCATGAGCAACTCCCGTACCCCTTTCCGTCCCACAGACGCCAATTAATTTCCTCCCAGATGCACCACTACAAGGTCGGGGGGGGGGACATCTCCTTTTGCCTGGGCATCGCTGATGGCTCCTCTGAGTTGGTGAAGGCGCATCCCCCCCAACCCCAAACCAATGGACATCAAGGCCATCCGTTCCAGCCCCAGATGCGGTTGGCCCTCGGAAAAGTCGGGCAGCCCTTTTGATGAAAGAGTGGCCGATAATCCACACAACCCTCATCCTCACTAGGAAATGGAAACGGGGAAAACCCCCATAAATATGGCCATGCATACAGTTCACCAATAAGCGCAACTATTGCTTGAACACATGGCTCTTGCAACAATCCCAGACACTTCCCCCAATCTGACATGCACTTCTCATGTGAGATTAGAGTAGGTGCTTACAGAATTAACACATTCTTCTCTGGGAAAGAGGTGAAGAACACACTGTCACTGTGTGCCAATGACCCAGTTCTGCTGTCTCAATGACAATCATTGAAAGTTTCTGCTTCTGTGGGCCACCGATTGGACTGCACGGTGGAAAGTTGACTTGCACATGCTGCAACGTTTACTTTGCCAGGGTGACTATTCTGACAGAGGAAATGAACTCCACAGCTCGTGTGCTTTGTATGCTCTCTAAATATAGGCACCCTGACAGAATATGCGCCATTCATCACAAATGGATGCCATTTTGGACAGTTTCATTGTGAGAGCTTCGGCCACAGCTCCAGCACCACTGGTGAACTTGGGGGCAGTCGACCAACAAGGCAGAGACGCGGCCAGAGTCACACACCTCAACCACAACCATCCCACATCTCTGCCTGGCCAACGCTACAGCTTTGCCCTCCAGGAAGGGATGGGGACCCTGCAGCGGCTCCCTGCAACCACTTCTGAACTTGGGGGGACAAAAGGCCCACATGGGAGACGGGCGCCCAAGGCCAGTGACATCAGAAAATAATACAAAATCGTAGGCTGCTTTTGCGTTGCAGGGATCGAGCAAAGCAGAGTGCCAAAACCGACAAGCCGGCTCGTCGCCCAAGTCGCATTCCTGTTTGATTGGCTGGGTGACTGACCTTCTCAGGACAGTCAACCTGCTGTGTGATTGACAGCCAGGCTGTGTGAATGGGGAAAAACTGCATATAAAGCAGGTCTCTGGAACTGGAAAGGCACAGTCGTCGCTGGAACGTAAGAACCAACAAGGAGCTGACAGAAGAGGGCCCCTACGACGACTGAACTGCCCGGTGAAGCCCTACTGCAGGTCCGAATCTTCAGAATCCGACAACAAGAGAGGATCCTCCAGGAATCTTCTTTCCCTCAGCTGGTGGGACCAACCAGTTCGCCCAAACTTCAAGCTAGGACCCCTCTTCTGGTCGAATTTGCTGTACAGCGCTGCAGTGGGCCCGATAGCCAGGAAGGTTGGACCCTGCTTGGGCTTTAAGGAGCGCACCTTTTATTCGTTGTTTCGCTCTGCTGCTGGTTTCTTCCCTGGGTAGTGCAGGACCCTCCAGTCTTCCTACTTCTTGTTAGTCCGACAGTCGCTTCAGGAACCGTGAGCCTGCAGGAATTACCAGGAACGTCTGCCTCAGCTACAGCTCCCTCTCCGTTTTAAGGTACTGTGCAAAACTGATTGTTTCGTCCAGCCGCGGGGGAAGTGTGTGAAATCTTTTTCCAATCCAAGGGCTTGTCCTTCTCTTCTCTTTGAACGGAACTTGTGGCACAAACTTCACCGTGAACTGTGACCTTGAGCAAAAGACTTTACCTAGTGACTTTGGCCCTAAGCCTTTTTTACCTGATTCTGTCACTGTAGTTCCTCTTGCTCAATTGCCCTGAGCACTTACCTGTTGGTGTGGTTCAATTGCTATTAACTTTGTCTTTCCCTCCCTTTTAAATTGCTGAAGTGCCATTTTGCTCCCACTCCATTTTTAAGCTGCTTTAACTTAGTGAAATGTTATACAACTGAAGAGTAAAATAAATGTATATTTTTACTTGAAAACCTTGAGTCAGTGTTTGTTTGAATCATAGTAATTGCTGTCCTTTGTGTAACTATTTGCTACTGCTCACTTACTCTTGAGATAAGTCTGGCTGCTCAGCCATCGCTACCACTTTAAATGTGTAGAACAGGCTTGTACCAAAAGTGAATTTGTACTATCACTTGTAGTCTTAATTGTGTGTGGTGTTCCCAAAGGGTACTGCATATAATTCTGCCTAACAGCAAGATACTGCTGCTTTGTTGAGGAGAGGAAGGATAAGAGGGGGATGTTTCTCTTTTGTAATGTCCTTCTTGCTTCTGGTACTGATAGAAGGGGCAATATTTTGTTTGGGGCTTTGACAGCAAGATTTGATGGCAAAGGTAATCTTGTGGTGATATGACCAAATGCAAGGTGTAATAGACACTGTATCGATACTACAATTCAAGTCAGAAAGCCAATCAAGAGTTCTACCTTTTGATGTGCGTGGATGTGATGGGTAAATCATAAATCTGTTAGGGTATTGGCAAGGGCAAGGTCAAGGGCTTTAGGATCTTGGAACCCTAGGTTGAGGTCCCCTAACAGTATGATTTGAGACTTGGTTATTGTGTTGGCTGCGAAGAGAAGTAATATCATCAGTAAAGGTGGTTATCTGTCCTGGCGGCCGGTAAATGAGATGCATTATAGTAGCTTGATTAGGTGATATTGGCAGCTTAACTGATTTTAATTCTGCTGACTGGATCTGCTGGTTAGGAATAGGCCTAAGTTCTAGGGATCTTTTGAAGATTAAGGCGACACCACCACCTTTGGAATGGTTGGATTTCCTATCGCATCTAAGGATGGTGTAATTGTCTGGGACTGAATGATTTTGTTTTTTAAAATGTTTTTAAAAGCCTGAATACCTTGTGTCCAAGCTGCGAGCACTTACAATATTACTAATTTCTTTCTAAATAAAAGATTTCTTTGCCTCAAAAATTGCTTTCCTGTTTGCCTGTGGTGCCATTTATGTCATCAGTGTGTCGAAGTTGTTTCCTCCATCTTCTTGCCACTATTACTAAGGTTTCTTTTCAGAGTTCTCGGATGAGAACCATGAAGCTGAATATTTGTTCTCCAGCATTAGATCTTTCATGGATTCACATGATGTGAATATACCCCAGGCTTGGAATCTTCAGTAACCTAGAGCAGTTTAAACTTAAACTGAAAACTTTCAGCCACCTTCGTGCCTTATTGAAGTAATTTCAGGTCATACTGCCCACAGCCAATAGGAACACCTCCCTTAACTCCTCCCTTGTCCGCCATCTTCAGATTGATTACTTCACGTTAGTGTAAGGAGTCCTTAGAAATCATCTCCAAGATTACTACGATTAATTTTGGATTTGAACAAAATGTGTCACTTTTGGCGTCAACTCGATGACCGTTGGCGGTGACAGTGGTAGCTCTGTAGATTGTTACAGCTGCCGGTAATATTCAACACTTTGTCTGCGCATTTGGGCCTACCTTATGCCTGAATCCATGAAGAGCCTCTCCAAGTCCTGTGACCACTGTGGACTGAAGATTGTCTATGTAGAGGATCACCAAGGTGACTGCCTCTACTGCCTTCATCCTCACCATGTTATCCAGGACTGCAAAATCTGCCGGTCATTCTCCAACAAGACGCTGAGGGCTTGGCCTCACGTGGCTCGAGGATGCCGGCGGGGCCTCTGACTCTGCGTCGGTACGGAGTCTTGCCTCGTTACGGCAGAGCAGGACGACCCCAGCGAACCACCTCTAGTAAGAGGTCTAGGTTGCATGAAGTCCAGGCCACCAGCAAGAGGAGACACAAAGACACCTCCGACGACGAGCCCATATCCTCGCACAAGGACCGGTCTTCACCGAAGGTCAGTGCACAAGGGGTGTCGGCAGAGAAGGGGGAGCCAAGGCTGTTTCCATCGCCCTTAGGAGCCGACGTCATCCAAGGGCCACTCTTCGCCTTCACTGTCAAAGCTGGCTTGTTGAGATCGGCAGGAAGTACGTCATGGACGACCAAGCCTCCCTCCAGGTAGTCTACCCCCAAACCAGTCGATGCCGTCCACTGGCACCCTGTCAGCAAAGCCTTAAACGCCCATGACTACTGCGTCATCGAGGATCTCGTTGACGGCATCTACGTTGATGAATGGGATACCATTGTCGACGACCCAGTCAACGGGAATTAGTAGTTCTTCCCATAGGCTTGTTACCACTGCCATTGCCACTGGCGTCGCTGGCACCCAAACTAGCACAGTGGCTGCATTAAAGGCACGTCTATGGGCATCATTCCCTAACCTTGGGGTGGCCTTGCTACCGGAAGGTACTGTTGTATTGGAGCCAAGTCCTTCCCAATCGTAGGGTGTAGAGGAGGAGGAGGAGGAGGAGGAGGAAGGGCCATCATGTCACTGCCAGCACATAGGACCTTGCCTCCCAGGAGGCAATCTAGTTCACCGCGGGCTTAGGCAAGCCTGATCAGATTACCACTGTTGCCGCTTCTGTATTCAGCTCAGGCACAAGACATCAGTCTGCCACCTTTGCCTCCTTAGCATTCATCTCAGGCACAGGGCAGTTTGCCTTTAATGCTACCGGTCCCACTGCTGCCTCCACAAAGAAACCTATCACCTGACATTGTATCTACTTTAACCACTCTGGTGACAAACTTGCAACAACGGCTTCTTGCACCAGCCCCGGTTCTGGTGCAAATTAGGCAACCTCATGCAGATGTTCCTGGGCCCTGCAGGGAGGTGGATGACATCCCTCACGCCCCTTCGCCCCCCAAGAGGGGTTTACACCGTGCAATGCCGCAGAGGCTTGGAGGACGTGATCTCCACGCACTCGTCCCACACTGGCAGATTTGACGGTTTCATCGCAGGTGATGGGAAAATGGATTAGATTCCGTTCAGCGACTCATCCTGTGATGAGGTAGGGGCCTTCCGTGCACTCATGTCCAGGATGACTAAGATTTTCGATGTTGCCCTGGAGGAGCAGCAAAAGGAGTGTGCGCTGTACGAGCGCAGAGAGCAGCGCAGGAAATCTATCCTGTACATCCCGCTGTTGGGGACAGTTGGGAGGTTGGCCTGGTCACCTTGGTGCATCCCAAAACTGCCCCGGCTAAGAAATACCGGTTTGACAAAAAGTTCAGAGCCCCAGAGAGCGCTGCCGCCTGCCTCCGCACCCAATCCATGCCAGACTCGGTTGTCTCTTCTGCTGCCAGAAAAAGGATGGCTAACACATCATCCTGCTCTGTTGTCCCAGACAAAAAAGGCAAACTCCTCATCGCCTTTAGTAAGAAGATCCTTACTACCGCAGCCACAACTATTGGAAATGCAATGGCCATACTCTTACATTATGATCGCAAGCTGTGGTACAAGATGGGTCCCCTGCTGGAGTTAGAAGGCTATGGAGATCTTCCATGAGGGCGAATTGGCATCAGACCATGCCATCATGATCTCTGTGGACATTGCCGATATTGGTTTTGGCGGAGTGGTTATATGCAGGCAGGGTTGGCTAAAGGCCACAGACTTTCGACCCGATGTCCAGTCAAGGGTCGTTGATCTGCCCTTTGATGGATTTGCCCTTTTTGGGAAGAAGTTGTATGAAGCCTTACAGTCAATAAAAACGGACACTGAAACCGCTTGCTCCTTGCGCATGCTACAGTAAGGGCGTCGGTCCTTTGGTTCGGGAAAAAAGGCGTTATGGCAGGACTTCATGGGATAACCGCTCCACGTACCAGTCTCCCTCCTCTTTCAAGACCCTGTACTGATCAGGGGACCAGTACAGAAATAAATCCCAGCCCTACAGGGGAATAGCAGCAGCGCTGTGGCTCGGCCCAATCTAGGGGCCAGTCCGGCAAACCGACATGACCAGCCCAGAGCCAGGTCCTCCCGCTCCGGCATCCCCGTGGGAGAATGACTGTCAAGGTTCGTCTGAGAATGGGCAAACCTCACAACCGGCGAATGGGTGCTATCCCTCCTCCAGTAGGGCCACTTGCTGGAGTTAATGGACTTTCAACCAGACATTCCTCCCACCCACAAACCAGAAAATTTGCAGCACTTCTTGGTACAGCAAGTACAAGCTCTGCAGCTAAAGGGCACAGTAGAGAAGGTTACAAAGGACGAGCTGGACAGAGGAGTCTAGACCCACTACTTCCTGGTAAGGAAAAAGTCACTGTACAGCAAGTCAGGGGTTTGGACACTGATATTAGATCCAAGGTTGCTAAACAAGTTTCTGTTAGGCAGAATCCTGTGCAGTTCCCTTGGGGAACACTGCAAAAAGATTAAGACCACAGGAGTAAGCAGTAAACCCAATTGGTAGCAGTCTGTACCACCCAGATTTACCTGGTAGCTGTGGTTGAGCAGTCAGACCTCTCTCAAGAAAAGTAGGGCAGTATATAGAGTATACACAATAGGACTAAAAACACAGTAGAGCAAACACACACTGACCAGAGCTTTGTATAAAAAAGTATATAATTATTTATTTAAAACACATTTTAGGCAATATACTAGCACTCTAAATCAAAAGCAAGTTAAAACACAGCCAGGTAAAGTATACACACCTCCCTGGATAACTATTAGACAAGTCAGAGTTAAAACACCACGATTTGTTAAACCGATGTGAGCGCATAACCTGATGGTACTCCAATAGTTCAGTTAAAGGGAGAGAAAAAGGCAGAGCATAGAAATAAAACAGGTCCGAACACTTTTAGGAGTTCTCAGCAAAGGAATAAAGGCAGTAAATACTGTAGAGCCAAAGTTCATAGGCCAGGCCCACTTTAAAGGGAGCAAAGCGAAATGTGCCCAGGATCACACGGTTTAAAATGCACTAAAAGTCTTTGCAGAATGTTGAAAAGAGGTTGGGGTGATTCAAGAAGGTAAAGTTAGAAGGTCTGGGGCCAACCCAGTTGGCAAGCCAAGGATTTAAGGGTCACCTTAGGCAAACCGAAGAAAGGGAGGCCAGGCAGGACACAGTACCTTAAGAAAGAGGAAGCTCCAGCAGTGGCAGTTGTTCCTGGCAGTGGTTGCAGTTCGTTGTATCGACCAGGGGAAGAGAGGATCTCATCGAGGAGGAAACGTGGAGTCGTTGCACTGCACAGGGATGAAACCAGCCGCGGAGTTTGTCGATAAAAGGTGCATTCCTTTTATTCGCCGTCAAAGTGGTGAAGCTTGGCTATCCGGCTGCCAGGGTGCTTGGCACAGGCGATTAGACCAAGGGACGTCTTTGGAAGGCGAAAGGGGTGAACTGGTTGGTCCTACCAGCTCAAAGGAAGAAGACTCATCCAGCAGAAGATCTTCTCTTGTCGTCTGGAAAGTAGTGCGGTAGTTGCAGCAGGGCTTCACCGGTGGTGTTGTCGTTGCAGATGGCTCAGCTTCTTCCCTCTTCGGATTCTTGGGTCCTGTGGCGACTTCTGAAGTTCCAGTCCCCAAAGCCCTGCTTTTATGGAGCAAAACCCCCATTCATCAGCCTAGCTATCACTCAAACATGCTAAGTGGTGAGCCGGGCGGCTCACCACTGGGCCAATCACACGAGTGCAACTTGAGTTGCCAAGGCAACTCAGTCCAAGGTGCCTAATCCCCCTCCCACACATCCTGTAGACCCCAGACAGAGTGGCACCATTTGGAGGGCTTCAGTGGAGAAGCCCGCCAAAAAGTGGAACAAAGGGCTCGACTTGGGTTAGAGTTTCAGAGGAGAACACAAACGCCATTTTAAAACCAAGTCCTGACAAAAAGACCCAACCGGGGAATAAATATTAAATAAATAACCTGGCGGTATCTTTAACATTGCACCAAAAAGTGGTGCGTTTAAAATGAATGGGAAAATCCCATAGGAAATATTCTGGTGGAATATTTCGCGTGGTATCCACTGCCACCAGCCAGAAACTCGACAAGGGGGGGACTGGACAGTGCCCCCTTTCAAAAACAGACCCTGGGGCAATCGAATTACCCCTACCAGTACTTCCCCAATATGATGGTTTGTACTGGTTCTGTTCACAATTTTAGACTAATAAAGCCAATGGTGACTTTACATGCCCTGGGAGACAGTAGTCAGTCCCAGGGTATGAGTCTATGTTTGGGGGGTCACTATGACACACATACCAACAACACATGAAGCCCTATGGAGTAAAAGACCCCATAACCCATAAAACACATTACATAATCAAAGGACATTATCAAATCATGCCTAAGAGTGGGAGAAAAAGAGTCTCACTCTTAGCAGGAGAAAAAAATGAACCCCAAAAATCCAGCAAAGCTGCTGGGGGACTCACTAGGTTTGGGAAATTAGCCTTTACAGAGAATTCTCCCTACCAGTTTCCCTTAGTCCTTTTCAGTGTTGCAACTTTTCTGCAACATGTAACAAGTGTACAATGTACCTTCCAGTACAGTGCACTTGAGTCTATTAGTCATTTCCGAAGGTCCTAGATACTCTGGAAGGATTTTTTAGGAGAGTTGCAGATGTGCCTTGGACAGGGCTGGGGGCAACATATCGTTTTCGTTTATTTTTAACCCATTCCTGCCAGGTAAACCGTGACTACCGCGTTTTGCACAAATAGGTGGCCTGGCTCCAAAATGTCCATGCCATGAGGTTCTTTGTACTGTTCTTTGGCCATCTTGCCCCTTCACCTTCCCCAGGTCGAGCCAACCCGGGTCGATCCTTATTTGGGCTTCTGCATGCCTTGTGTGTGTGCCTCCAGCATGTGGGCTGGGATGTCGGTTCCCAATACACATCCTGGGTGTCGGAGAGTCTGGAGTGCTGTGAATGCCTGCCACCACTGGTCCGTGATTGGTCCATGTATGGTCTGCCTGTATGTGAGCAGATCTCCCATCGTTTCCTCTTTGTTTTGGCGCGAAGGAGATTCTGGATAAGAGAGGGCTCCGAACACCCATACCATGTCGATCTCTGGAGTTCTCACTGAACGAAGGATAGGATCCAAGTATCCTGAAACTAAGAAGTCGAAGAACCACTGGTGACCTGCTGGAAGGTTTGGCACTGTGAGCCTGCTGTTGTCCCGTGGGGTCCCCTCTGCATCTGGTCATACTAGAAGGTCTGCGAAGGCACTTCGACCCATTGGAGTAGTGGGACCAACTATTCTTGGCACCTTCATCAAATCCTGCAAGTAAGCTCTCTCGGAAGTGTCCCTGGGCCAACCACTGGGCTGACCAGCTTACACAGACTCTTTGCCCTGATACCACCACTGTTTCGAGGAGGCCCTCGAAACTTGGTACGTCGCTAGCTCTGTGTTCACAGCACTCTCACACTGAATTTCGTACACTTGGCGGTCCCATGTCCCAGGTCTAGAGTAAAGTAAGTGCGCCCGAACCGGAGTATACGCGGTTACCGTGTCACCCAGCCGTGGTGACGAGCTTTGCAGGTACGCTGCATTTGTGCCCCTGAAGCTGCCTGCAGTGAAACTAGCCTGATCCATCCACCAGGAGCGGAGAAATCGCCACTGTCACCTTTGGGAATCATTGCTATATATTTGTCGCTGAAGGCCACCAAATTGCTGCATTTGAACCTACAACCGAAGTGGACTCGACTGCCGAAGTTTGGTCCGGAGTGCGCCGGGGGTCGGTGCCTAATCGCAACCCTAACCGGTGGCCCCTAGCGCCTCCATCAATTTGTATGCACAAGTGTCCCCTGAGGGCCCCCTCCTTTCCACTGCTAGTGCGAACTAGCGAACTATTCCCAACTCTTGGAATAGACTCTGCCCTGTAGTGGAGGCTCTCCTCAAATAGTGGGAAATTATTCTTCATCACCTCACCCACCTTCCTGAGCTGCTACAGACCCCAGAAGAGACCCCGGTTTGCCCGTTTGAACCACTGCGTGCTCCAACATTGCATGTACATTTGAGCAATGGGCTCCACTCTTCTTAGGGGTTGGAGTGCCTCTTAGTTAGGAGTGTTTTGGATGCAGAATGGACTAAAGACTACTTGCTCTGTCTGTTTCCTCCCGCTTTTAGGATGTGGACCCATTTTGTGAATGAACCCTTTAGACCCCATTGGTCTTGTATATATGTATTTAGATGGGATTGTGTTGGTTTAAAAGTATTACTGTGATTTGATTTGTGTATTGAAACTCAAAGGCCTTGAAATTTATGTATTTGTATTTTTGATATATCTACACGCGACTGGGTGTGATTTGTAAGTGTCCTTTACTCTGTGTGCTCATTGAGGTCTTTCAGTCACCCTCACCCCTCCTGAGACCGAGTCTTGACTGCCGCCAAGCTACCTTGATTGGTCTGGCTTGCATTGAAGGTTACCCTGTTCCAAGAAACTAGGCTGGCCTCCTGAACCTCTGCCCACTAGGTCAGAGTTCAGAAATCCATCTCAACAAGCCCGCTACCTGATTAACCCCCTGGGGGTGGTACTCAGCAGGATGATCCCATGGGAGGGGATCCCCTCTGTGGGAGGACAAACAAGGGAAAACACAGAATGTCCGCTACCATTCTGCCCTACACAACCCAGATGGGGCCCACACACCCCCATCCTCTATGCCTCCTCTTTCTGCTGGTAGTTACTTCATGCAATATAGCACTGTCTATAAGATAAAAAATAATGTGACGAGGAAGAGTACGGAAAGTATGGCAGTAGATGGCTCCACTAGTACTGACATGAAGAAGAGCAGGGCAATGTGAAGAGCCCTGCACAGAACCACGACACACATACTACCTATTTGGGATTCAAGAGCCGGCTAACCATAAAAACGGACAAAGGGCTTTCCTCAAGTTCAGTCCTGCCCCAGAGGGTCAATCTAGCTGGGAAGTGAGGCCGCGCATAGAGCAAGCGTTGCAGACCTGGACGCCAGGAGAGCAAAGTGGGTGTCGAAAAGGCGGAGAAAGCCTAAACTCACCTGAAGGCTGAGAAACGTGGCGTCTGGTGACAGGAAGGAAGCCAACCGAGTGGTCCAGGCGAGACCTGACATGCGGGGAGAAACCAGTGTGATGTAGTTGCCTAAAACAGAGAGCTGACCGCGAGAGCCAAGGGGAAGCCAAAGAAGCTTGCCGGTGTTGCAGAGGACCGGAACCCTCGTGGACCAAGCTAGACTGTACGCAGAGAGGGACCAGGAAGGCGCTGGGAACCACTAGATGCGGTGGTAGGGGAGCAAGTGGGGAAACAACTTCCTCCTCCCAGTGGGATTCAGCAGAGGAACAAAAAAGACATATTGGGTGAGCGCACCCTAAAGAAACCAGAAGAGAGAGAAGGGTCTGGGCTACATGTATTATGAGAATTGTAAATGGAAGACAATGCCTGTCAGGTTAGTTAACCAGGCCTGATTAAGATACATCATACACCTGAGAAAAGGGTCTGGGACTCACATAACGAGAAGAGAACACCAGCGGAAGAAAGATATATCCTTTGACAAAAGTCAAGAGCAGACCAGAGGAGGAAAGATATTTCCTCTGGTAAAATTCAAGACATTGTTGAAACTATTGAAGGAGAGCCTGGAGAAGGGAGACATTTCCCCCATCTTTTTGGAACTGTAAAGGAAAGCCTGCAGAAGGGAGTCATTTCCCTCACCTTTGTTGAACTGGAAAGAAATGTCTGAGAAGTGAAGGCCAGGGGAAGGAAAATATTCCCCCATTTACGAACTGCCTAAAGTACCATCGAGCCTTCTGGAATCAGGGTGTAACCCATTGTATAGTTTTTCTTTTGAGTGTGAGGGACGGAAATGGGTTTGGGACACAGGACAGTGGACCATTTGATTTTGGAAGACATTTCTGACATCATCCTTAGTTTTATTTGAGGCAGGGAAACTCCTCTTAATTATAGGGACTGATAGGATTCTTATTTTTCTGTTAAATAAAATGTTATGCCAACAAGCATGCCACCTTTTGTGTCCCGCGTCTACTTCTGCACCCTTACACAATCCATCCAAAGTTTAAAAGAGTGTTTACAATCCAAGGCCTCCGAGCTAAGGAATACATGTAAGTCTTTGAACAATTATTCGGCAGAACCTGCGTGTTTGTACCAAAGTAAAGCTTTCATTACTCTATTGTGATCCAGCTCACATTTAACTAGCATGAATTATGTCATACTGTTCCATGAAGGTAGGGGACGGAATGATAGAAAGATTGAGTGTTGCCTTATGAATTATGGCTATACAATCTCCATGTTTCTGTCCTCTGTTCAACTATTTAATACTGACATTTGGGAGCACAATTGTATCGTATATTGTTGCATAATCATCTCCAGTATTGTAAGTTAAGAAACGTATCTAATATAAAATGGTCAATAGCTGATGCTTGAACAGCTGATCTAGAAATCAGCAAGGCACACTCCCCTAAAGGCTTGCATTACTTGGTCTCAATTACGGGTAGATTTGCTGTGCTCTCAAATGGGGCAAGAGAATCGCTAGAAATGTCAATATTCAATGGCCTATTATGTTCAGAAAAATGGGAGAGCTGGCCATTTGCTGTTATTCACTGATAACAATATCTTGAATATTTGCACGTGTTCGCAAATGACTGACTGTAAAAGAAAGTGCTGAAATGGGCAATTAACAAACCGAGGAAGAGCACTTACTTCCACATGTCTGTGCACGTCTGCATGCCGCCTCCAACTCGCAGCCCATCCATCCCTCATACTAACTTTGTCACTGACCACCAGTTTATCCATCCAGCACTGAGCCACCCTGTCATGAAACCATTTCAACACACACCCTTGCATTCATTCATTCACTCACCAATCTTCCAAACACACAGAACCAGAGCTCAAACTTTGCACTTGCCACTTGTAAGTAGAAATGTAATTTGGGCGTTTTATAATGTGTATGCATGCAGAGAGCTGTGCTATGCACTGTTCTGCCCTCTGTTCACACAAGTGCGTGAGTGACTTTTTGTGCAAGTAGCTTTAAACTTGATATTGTACACCCGACCCAACCTCGCTAAACCGCTCCATGTAGCTAAATCCATCCAACTTCCAACACTCAACCATTCACTTTGTCATAAATCCATCCATGCAGCTTATGTTCACCCACTTAATCTCCCCAATCCATCCAACACTCAAACATAACTTTATAACTAAAAAATGTATCCATAAATGCATTTAACACTCATCCTCTATCACCAACAGATCTAGCACTCACCCTATTCTCCTTCTTTTGCAAACTTATCTATTTAATCATCAAACACTCACCTTTCTGCTCACCAATCCATTTATCCAACATGCACTCACCAGTTCATCCATCCATCCACTCTCCTCCATGGTTTCCATCTATACAAGACACAACACATACACTTAGAGCAAGCCATGCTGGTTTTGTATAGCACTGTCTTCCACAATGTTGCTTCTTTCAGCTGTAAATAAAAAGGTGCTGTTAGGGATAATTCTCATTCAATGGCTAATTTCCCTCACCTGGTGAGTCCCCCAGCAGCTTTGCTGGATTTTTGGAGTTTACTTTTTCCACTTGGTAAGAGTATGCCTCTTTTTCCCACTTTTACCTGTGTTTTGTCATGTGCATTCCTACTTGTCATGTGATCTTGGAATCTGGAGCACACCACTCCATGAGCACAACTTGTTGTGTGTGTTACACAGCGCCTTCAGTGCAGTAACACAGGGTTGTCTCTAAGACTTCCCAATGACTACTCTTTCTGGGGCTGACTACTGTCCCCCAGAAACAAGGTAAAGTTGCCATTAACTTTACATAGTCACTTTAAACTACAGACCCAGTACAACCCATCTTACATGGACTACTGGAAAGGGTTAACTCCTATCCCTTTTTGTCTGTGCCTCTCTGAGCTTTGTTTTGCTCTTTTAACATTTAGACTTGGCTGGTGGCAGTGGTATCTACCCTAACCTTTCTACCACGTTTATACTGTGTAAACATGGTATTGTTTTAGGCTATTATATTAGCCTCGAACATAAACGCGCTTGACCTAATACTCTTTCTTTTGGCTCCGGTCGGGTTTATTCACCATTTCTTTTTGTTAAAGTCCTTCTTGTGTTTTACTTTGCGCGGCAAACCAGGTTTGCCTTCTTTGTTCACCGTCTTTTGGCGGGCTTCTACCGGACAACCCCCCTGCTCCGTGATTGATAGCCAGGCTGTGTGAATGGGAGATTTTCGCATAAAAGGTAGGAAGGACTCTTTGCTGGAAGTCAGTCTCGCCACTGGAACTACAAGGAACCGAAGAGAAGCGGAGAAGAAGACGGCTGCTGCAACTACCCCGTCCCGGTGAAGCCCTGCTGCAGTCCTGAGCTATCTACCCTTCAATGACCAGAGAAGATCCAGTCCGGAGTCGTCTTCCCTTGAGCCTTGTGGGGTCAACCAGCTCATCTTCCACAGCCAGAGGATCCTCTTCGTGGTCGAAATCGCTGCACCCTGCTGCAGTGGTCCGGATAGCCATCTGAAGAGCCTCTCCTGTTTAAAAGGAGCGCACCTTTTATTCACCGTCGCTGCTGCTGGCCTTATCCCTGAGTAGTGCAGACCCCTCCAGACGTCGTCATTCTTGTCTCCACGACTGAAGCTCCAGGAACCGTGGGTCTGCAGGAAGCTACCAGGAACAACTGCAGTGGCACCAGCTTCTTCATTGAATAAGGTACTGTGTCCAGCTTCAAGGAACTAGGGTGAATGCCTTTTACTCCTCATCCAAGGCTTGCCCTTGTCTTCCTCCCCTCTACTAACTTTTGCTTCCTCTGTTGACAATATCCAAGTACTCCTGACAACTTTGAATCTTGAACTGTCTGTGTGATCCTCGACAACAGGAACCCGGTTCCACTTGACACTGGCTCCGACCTATTGACTTTTGTTTTCCTGTCAGCAAGTGTTCTCTGATTCTGTCGGCCTTGACAAAAGTATTGCCTATGATTTTTGCCCCAACTCTCTTTGGTTAACCCAGGTGCTAAGTGTGTTTTGCCCCGGTAACATTTCTTTCTGCGGATACGCGTATCTTTAGTAAGACCAAACTGTCAAAAAGTTATCGCATATGTATTCCAGGTAACATCTTTTGTTTCACAACACCGGTCCGCCAAAACGTAAGGTACTTACCTTGAATTGTTCTGTGCTAAGAGAATTGGTTGTGTGTAGTGTATTTTTCGTGTGAATTTAATTTAATAGAAGTGAAGTGTTTTACTAACAGATGGTTTAGAAATAAATGTACTTTTACTTTTCAACCAATAACCTTGAGTCCGTGTTTGCTTGAGTCATAGTAATTGTGGTCCTTTGTGTAATTTCTACTACTGCTCATTTGCTCTTGAGATAAGTCTGGCTGCTCCGCTACTGCTACCACTTTAACAGTGTAGTACAGGCTTGTACCAAAGGTGAACTTGTATTACCACTTGTCTTAATTGTGTGTAGTGGTCCCTAAGGGGACTCCACAGTATTCTGCCTAACAGGTGCTACTATCAGACTTCTCTGAAAAACAGAGGTGAAGAAAAGTGTAGGGGTAGAAAGTGCAAAGTTTGCACCCACCACTAGCCATTGGCCAGAGATATTTCACTCTTAGCGAGTACGAAATTATGTGCATGTATAGAATTGAGGCAGCAAGTAACTTTTTATGGCCGGCTAGGAGCTTGCAACTTGAATAGTTGCCATATGCGGTAGAATGGAGGGAGTAATGAATACCTTCAGACACCAATCTGTACCCAGGGAGATGTTATTACAGTTTTAATTCACTGAGAACTGTACACCTACCTCTTTTCACCTCATATTGCATTTTTTACATTGCTTGAGAATTCTGCAAAGCTATATTATTGTGAAGTTGGAACTGCTGCCTCTGTAAAAGACGTGACGTGGCTGTCTTCAAAAAGGACAGAAAAGAAATCTGAGGTTGATGCATTAGAGGATTTTTTTATTTGTTTTGCTACTGTAGGGCTGCTATGAACACCATTCAACATCTAATGAACTCTTTAGCTGCAGCAAGTGACAAGCCATCTTCTACTCTGATTTCGTATTTTAATGTAAGTAACTCATTGTTGTCCTAATGAATGCCCTTTATAACAAATGCTAAGATTGAGCATTGTGTAAAATTAGCTACACTTGTTATCCCAATTTAAAGTGGAGTAAAACTATCCCAGCGTTGTTTTTTGGTTTGGGTGGTGGCTGCAAGGCCTTGCTGGCTGAAGGTGTACCCGTCAACCTTTTCAAAAGAAAAGGTGGGTGAAAAATGTAGATTTCACGTTTGCTGGTGAAATCTCCATTGACACCAATGGACAGGCATGGACGGGTAAGGGAATAGATTCTGTGGCCGGTGTCAACCGCCAAAAGTGGGCAGGTATGTGTGTGCAATACTGCTGAGTTGCACAGATAAATGGGTTTATAAGAGAACTTGTACATAAGTGTTTATTTGAAATGTTGTGCATACTCGATTTGTGGGTGTCTCCCTTTCACCTACCATCTCAAAAGTACAATCGCACCACCATGAATTGAATGTTGTACTCTGATAAGTCTTTTGGGTGTCCAAGAGGAACAGACTCGCCACATTAAAGACTTAATTGATCAATAACACTATTAGTATGGTAAATGCTGAAAGTTAGTGTAAAAATAAACAACTGCATAGTCTCCCTCATTCCCCACATATTTAGTTGCTGACTTTGGTATGGATTCACAGAGGGATGATTTCAAAGCATGATGTGTTTTGGGGCTGCAAGAACATATTTTGATTTGCAAAGCTCTTCACACTGTTATGTGACAGCCTCAGTGCAACAACGGTCTGTTGAGAAGGTATTTACGTCACTTGGATCAGTTTCTTGTCTATTTGTCACTGCAGGATTAGACTACAGGCCAAAGGCAGAAGGTGGGTTTTTCATCTTTTTTTTAAAAAAATTTCTCATAATACAATGTAAAACCTCTACAGATTGGGTACAGCATTACTGGTACATATAATCTTGTACAACCTTTCCAGGCTAATTTTCCAGTGTATCAAATGTAGTCCACACTTTTCCCCTATACCTGATCTCTTCCTCTGCCCACTGATCCCTCCTGCATCCCGTCCCCCATGCTGTACAATAAAATACATATCTCAATAACAACCTCATCCCTTGCCTCCACCCTCACCCCCTAACCCCCAAATCCCCTCTCCTCATGGTGGTCTTAAGTCTGGTGACAATTTGAGCTTGTTTAAAATCTGACCCCAGTCCATCCCTTCTCCTCCCTCCTTTTCCATTTCTCTTTGTTTACGTAAAATGTCACTTGGCCGGGCCCCACCATTGAACATCCCTAACCCAGAGCTGTATCTCTGGGCCCTTGGGGCACTTCCATGAGATTGCTCTCCATCTCTTGGCTAAAATTAACAGAAACTGTACCATCTTTATCCAGGTCTTGGTCCTTATTCTCCATGTTATTAATCCCCAAAAATAAATCAATGGCGTACGTTCCTAAGATCCATGCGCTAAAGAATTGACCCTGGTTATCACCTACTCCCAGTAAGTTAATATCAATGGGCACATCCACACCATGTGCTAAAATCCCAATGAGATCCCTCCACATCGTGGTCAGCAATGAGTGTGAAGTCTCATTGGGGTCATTTATAGCCTGTGCAAGTAGTTGAATTGAATCAACCAGAACCTTGCATTCCTCGATACCATTTTAACTTGTTTCCATATGCAAACCCATGTCTTCTCAGGTATCGCAACCCCCATATCGCTCTCCCATTTGACCGTGACACCCAATTCATGCTGTGATTCTCTCTCCTGTAGCACCCTATATAATTGTGAAATAATCCCTTTTTCCTTTATTCAGCTGCAGCATCATCTGTAGTACTGGGCCCATGCCAGTTCCTTTGGGACGTCTCCCCACAGTGCAGCTAACCTGTTACCACCTGTGCATATTCTAGGAAGGAACCCTTCTGCATATTGTACCAATCCCTCAATTGTTAAAAAGTAAGCAATTATCCCTCTGAAAGAAAGTCCCCAATCCTCGACCACCACTGGCTGTGTCCTCCCACGTATTCCTTGTCTTTGATATATATCCAGCTGCTTGTTGCTGCCTCGGGAAAAAAAATTCAGTAGAGGGCAATGTGCGTCGAAGCGTGGTCGAGTCAATATCCCTCAGAGGCTTCCGTCTCGACGACGTCACCACAGGTATAAGTAGCATGTGCAGCACCCGTTGGCCTCAGTTCAGTTTTTCTGCGCTTCACAGTTTCGGTTACGTCTCAGTTTCTAGTCAGAAATTCTTCGATATTCTTTGAAAAATCTTCGAGTGTTTCGACCCGATATGGCATATACATCGGCAGATCTACTCCTCGGTCCAGTTTTAAAAAGTGCCGGGACTGTGGAGCTAAAATGTCTGTCACGGACCTGCACAGGAGCTGTCTGTGGTGTCTAGGATCTAGCCACCCGCCCTCGGAGTGCAAGGACTCCTTGTCGATGACGGCTAAGGTCCTGAGGGAACATAGAGGGAAGTTGGAGAAAGGTAAGCCTCTCAAATATCCCTATTATACCCTGTCTAAACGTAAATAGTCAGATGAGTCGAGACCGACGTCTCCTCGTCACAATAGATCTAAACGCTCTCTCTCTGGAAATGGCTCCCACCATTCCTTGTCTTCGAGGCATGGGAGAAAGAGGCGCCACCGGTCGCCGTCCACTTCATGTAGTTGAACCAAGCAAATTATTTGCCCCTCTAAGTCTAGTACCACAGCTCAGTGGGAGGAGTTTAGACTGTATGATGGTGTTTGAGAACGCGGCGTTGCCCCTCTCAAAAACACCTAGAAGCAATGCTCCAGTCGAAAGACATAAGAAACTTAAGAGCCATGTGTCTTCGAGCCCGGCTGTGTAACCTCCTCAATAGCGATCTATTCCCTCGATTCGAGAGAATACCTCCTCCAAACATAACATAACAATGTCACTGATGCCAAAAGAAATCCATAGGGCAAGCCTGAAAGATGTGCCTTCAACGCTGTTGGTGTCGAGTTCGAAGGAGAAGCCATCGACGCCTCGAGTGTCGACCTCCTTGACACTGTTTGTGTCATTACCATCGAAGACCTCGATTATAACATCAAAGCCATCGACAACATTGAAATCTTCGAAGCCTTCGACAATTGTCGCGGCCATCGGCATCAACATCAACGATTTCGATGTTGTCGGTTCCCATTATGACCTCTATAGCACCACCTTCATTTGAGAAGACATATACTCCTAAGCCTCATATTTTAAAACACTTTCTTCAACTTATGAAGATGCAGAGGTTACCTCTGAGGAGTAAAGGCGAATTTTGGACTCGAATATGGGACACCACCTTTACCGGATGAACTCCTATCCGAAGAGTCTTGTATATTAAACTTGCAGGAGTCTCTTCACAAGGCAAGTGGTATTGACACTTCTCCTGAAGTTGATTTTGGTAAGGCAGATCCAGGTGATCATGACGAGGTGATGTATAGACAGCTCATGGCAAGAGTTATGGAGTATATGGGTTGGTCCAGACCCACACCTGTTTTCGGACAGGATGACTTAAGACCTACTGGACAAGCGACCAGAGGAGGACCCAATTGTCCCATTTCATCAGGCTTTAAAGAGAAGGGTAGCTTCTTATTGTTAAACACCTGAGGTCATTCTGGCCGTAAATAAGAAGCTTACAACCAAATACAGAGCTGCTTGTACCTACCCACTGTATCTATCAAAGCATCCCACACCAGAAAGCCTGGTAGTGCAGGCGGGCACTTCTTCTGGAAAACAGAATGCCTATCCCACAATCCCGCAGGACAGGGATGATAACGCTACGATGCTTTGGCCAAGAACGTTTTCTCGGCTGGCAGTATGGCGTTAAAATCTGCCAATGCCAATTCCAAGATGGCCGCGATGCTCTGAGCACCGTGGCCAGTGACCTCTGGCCCCCGAGACCCGATTCCTTTGTTTTTATAACGGCGCAGCCCACCCCAGGCGACAGAACACAGGGACGGGGATGTCCCCAGCAGTGGAGGAGCAACTCCGGGTCATCTGTGCCTTTTTTCTTGTGGCGTTCTTAGGACCGAGCACTGGTTATCGGCGGCCTGTGTCCGCAAGGCGCCCCGGTGGGAATCGGAGCCCAGTGACTGCTACACGCCTGGGACGCACTGGCTGTAGGGCAAAGGGCGCTCATCAGCCCGCCGAGGTTGCGAGGCGGTCCGTGCCTCGGTAATAGCAGGGGGAAGTGGTCTTCCCCCTGGGGGGCCAGGTGGCTGCCGACATCGGGGTGGAGCGGAGGTGCTGAGAAGGTGGCTGCAGCGGCCTGCCCACCCCAGGTGGCGACACATCGGCGAGCTTGGGAGGGGGCGCTCAGTGAAGGCCTCGGAGTAAAGAGGCAGGGCCCGCAGCAGGCTGCCCCTCCCCCCGTGTCGATCCCGGAGGCAGCGACTGACGGGACTTGGAACGGCCAGCGGTGTGGGGGAGGCTGTCGGGGGTGGGCCCCCCCCGTGCCCCCCCCCCCGGGACCAGAATCACAGGTACGCTCGTCAAGTCGGTGGGGGGGGGCCTCCCTTCCGCCCTGTGCAGCAATAACAGCTTTGTGCACGGACCTCTTCACCTTGGGATCTGCCTGCTCCCCGCCATTCGTCTCCTCGCTGCTGATGCCACAGTTTCTCGGGGCCCCCACAATTCTTCATGCTTGCGCTGGTTGGCGCAGGGGGATACACGACCTGTAAACGGTTGGGGCGGCCTGGTGGTTCCTGCGCAGCGTCATAGAACTTTGGGTGCTCCAGTCAACTTCACCCTAGCACCATAATTTGCAGTCCTCCATTCATCCGGACCGCCGCCGGCTGTGGGTAGGTGTGGCGGGCACAGTGGGGAGCATCGGACCCATGGCTCCTTGGAACAGCATCAATTTATATCCATCTGGCCTTGCGGGGGGCCGGATCCCCAACTTCTGATCACGTCACCCGGAGCACCCGGCAGCATGTCTAAGAATAAGCCTAGGGTCCCCCAGGTACCTCAAAGGCCCCCCAGGAGACCGCAGGACAATGCTCTCACTAAGCTATGGGCCAAGGATTCAGAGGAGACCCAACTAGCATCCTCTACCAAGGCTCCCGCAGTGGACCCTCCAGCGGACACGAATGTGCTGGAACAACCGGTCACCCAGGCAGTTCTGAAGCTTCTGCTGGCCGACATAGTGGATAAGATCACCACGGCCGGACAAAAGCCAATGGGCGCCATCAGGGAAGATGTGGCGGAAAGCCTCCAGGAGATCAAAAGAGACATTAATAAGATAGAGGAAAGGGTCGACACAAGGGGAGGGCGATCCAGGACATCGCCGAAGACGCAAGGAAAACTGAGATACTCCTGGATACGCTGGCGACTGACACTCATAACTTGGAACTCCAGGTCAAGGACCTGGAAAACAGATCTAGGCGCTCGAACATTCGGATAAAGGCCCTCCCTGAGACCACCTTGGATCAAGACCTCCCCCAAGCAGTGAAGGATATTTTTGCCAACATCCTAGAGGATCCCGGGTCAGACGACATTGTCTTCAACAGGATCCATAGAGTGGGCCCCAAACGTACGGACCCAGGTGCCAGGCCCCGGGATGTCCTGGTTGCAATGCATAGCTTAACTGTGAAGGAGCGAATCCTAGCAGCAGCCCAGAAGGCTGGACGTATCACTTAAAATGGCACGGAGATCACGCTATATGTCACGGTACTTGCCCCCAAACAGCGAGAGCAGACCAATCTGCCCCAGGTAATAGCACATATGGGGACCTTTGAGGCCCCAAAGGACTATGCAAGGGCTTCCTGGACTCAGTCCTGGTGCTGTTGGCGCCAGGCTCATGCTGCCCTCTCAAGCAAAACAGTCTGCAGGAGAAGAGGGACCATTTGCAGCCTAGTCTGAGGCATACCGGAGGGACTACTTTATCTGGAACTACTTTGAAAGTGTGTGGTTGGAGGGATTACTTTTTAGGCTATTTAAACCACACCCTTGGAACAGAACACGCTTCGTGTTATTCTGCACTCCTGCAGCGTAACGCTCACTGTGTCTGCAAGCTCCAGTCCTGTCTTCAGCCACGCCCGTCCTGGTCATCGCGATTCGTGCCTGCAAAGGAAGAGAGCTGAAAATAGAACAAGACCCTTACCTGATTCTCCATCTCGATCGTCCGGGAGTCTCCGCATCTGCCAAAACAGAAAAGGAACACCAGGTTAACCGCGCAGATTAAGGAACCACTTTCAAGACATTTTGAATTGCGCAGCTTGATACTCACCTGAATGCTGTTCGTTCTTGCGATCCAACGAAGCACACGCACACGATCGCCGCTCCGGAGCTGCCGCACCAGCTGAACAGAAAAGAAATCGGGTGAGCTGCGCCTCTTTAAAGACATCCAATCTCACACAGCTTAGATACTCAGTCGAAGCTGCATCTGCTTGCGGTTCCACGAGTCACCATCACGCAATCTTCGCTCTGTAGGCACTGCACCTGCAGAAATAAAAGGGGACAGCAGGTTAGTTGCACAGAAGAACAATATTGCATGTTTAGACATTATTGCATCGTGCAAGTATAGAAACTTAACTTGCCATTCTATACACCATTTCCGGAGAGGAGTCACTTTTCATCTGGTGCACCCCCAAAGGGGAATCTGCAAATAAAAGGCACAGGAGTGAACTTTTTGCAACTTGAACTCTAAAGCAATCCATACTACCAAGTATTGGCATAAAGACCTACCCGCAGACTCATCGTTGTCTGAACTCTGCAATAATCTACAGGATCAGTGAAGTTAACTGGATCCCTGAGTATCTATGCACCCCTGCATACAGTCGCAGGATGGAGAGCCCGCCATTCATAACATTAAGGTGAGACATAGTAAAAGGGTGCACAAGGAGGTCACGGGAGGTGGAAGTCGGTCCTGTCATGATGCCTACCCCCGGGCATCCGGATCAAACCCATCAGCCCCTGGAGCAGGCATCCAGGTATTTAATAAAACCCCAGCAGCCCCGGCTGGGGGCTGTCTGGGTTCAGTCCTGGCGCCTTGGGCGCCAGGCTCATAGTCTTTACTTACCTCATGCAGACCATGCTCCAAATGAATCCAAGCCAACGTGAGGCCTGGATGGGACTATTTTACTACAGGGACTATTTTTTACTCGGGTGTGGTTCTAGGGACTTCTTAACTGGAACTACTTTGGAGGCTATTTAAACCACGCCCGAACAGCAGCACAGGCTTCGCGTTATTCTGCATCCAGTAGCGTAACGCTCACCGTGCCTGCAGTCAGCATCCAGTCTTCAGCCACGCCCGTCTCGAATCCAGAGCTCCTAGCAATAGAAGAAAGAAAAAGGAAAGGTTAGAAAACAGATATTATTTCAATCCTTACTTGAATTCCGGATCCATCACGTCTTCGAACTTGAAAAGGACATTATTCTACACGCGTCGCATCGCCAGCTGCAGCGCCGCGCCATACTCGCCAGTCCTCACAGCATTTTTCGATCCGGCGCAGCCTCCATCATTTTCTCCGCCGAATTCCACCAACTAGGGGACAAAAGAAACATAAGGTGAGCCAAAAAAGCCAACAAATACAACCTCTCCACTATAGACTTACCTGATTAACAACCAGAGGCAGTATTCTGTAACAAACTGCAACTTCTTATGCCGCACCTGTAAGGAGGGAGAAACCAGCAATTTAAACCCACGCATCTTTTGCCGGACAGTGTTGGGTAATACAGACTCTTACCTGAACACCATCAGCTGCCACAAGACAATCTTCCCTTGGACCCAGCTGCAACACAAGAAAGGAATGTACAAGAGTGAACATCGGACATAATGAACTCTTTGAACTTTATACTTACGGGTTCTCGGCTGGAACCTCGGAGTCAATATTCATCCGGAACTCTTCCAACGCCTTCAAACCAGTGAACTAACTGTTATCTACGTGCCCCTGCATTCCACGCAGGATGGAGAGCTCATCATTTACAAACATAAGGTGATCTTACTGAAAGTGAATCGGTGGTGATTAGTGGGGAGAACAGTGGGGTGCCATTACTAGAATCCACAGGTGGCTAAATCCCCTTCTCCACTTGCAGGAGAATACTTCTACGGGTCCAGCAGACGAGTTTGGCGGTCCAGTCGAGTCTGTCATCGCTGCACTATGCTTCACGTTGGAGGAGGTCACAGCTGTCCAGGTCCGATCGACACCCCTGTGGGAGCCAGGTGAGGGTAACAGGACCTCCTCTTTACGGCTAGTTAACATATCATTTCAATATTTTAGGCAAATCTTCCTTCATGTCAGAAAGACGAAACTGAGTGGGCAGATGCAGTCATTCATAACTTCCCTACGAGTCACGCTGGTGGAGTCTGCTGCAGTCCAGCTTTGTTCGGCACCCCTATGGAGACCAGGTGAGCGTAACACTATACCAGGATCTGGTACAAGTAACGTTAAATGAGGGAGAATGGGCACGGTTCTTTCCCACCTCAGAGCACAAGGGGTGCATTATAGATGGCTTCACCCCTTTGGCTTGGCCTTTGAATGGCGAGGGTCTGCTCACAGGATTGCCACATGTGACCAGGGTCTTGCCCTGTTGGGTCTTGAAGATGAGGCCCCATCGCCGTCGCCCCTGCCGTCACCTCATAAAGCTGTTTGGAAAGAATGGGAGTGGTCCACGGCCCGTTCCAAGAAGTCTAAGGAAAAGGCTACCCAGTCGCTCCTGAAGAATCCGTGTCCGTGGGTGGTCAGGGGTCGCATAGCTGATTTCTCACCATGTAGGAATCCCGGGGGGGGACAGAATTGCGATGCCTGGTGTGTGCACGACAGCAGAGAAAGTTCAACTGTCTAGGCCGGTTTCATGTGCTTAACTTGGCACGGGTTCTGGAGGGTCGGGGGGGGCTGGGGAATCTCATCTTGGAATGGGATTGGGTTATCCTTGCGTTGGAACTATCGGGGAGCACTTGATGGGACGGCTCTCGAGGGCTTAATTCGAGAGGACGAAGGTCAGTCATCCCATACTCCCACAGGGAGGTCTGGGAGAGGCACGGGTCCATAAGCCATACATGGGCTCTGCAGAGCATTAGAAAACGAAAGTCCACCTAGCGAACGCCACCCGCTCCACTGACCTCAGTGGCGCACATTTTTCTCTTTTTTTATTGAATCGCTATGTCTTCTCAGCGAACGTTGAGGATCCTATAACGGCCTAAATTCGCTGATTAAGCGTAAGAAGGTGGTGGAGCGCTACATCAGGCGAGAAAGGCCAGGCATTGTCACGCTCCAGGAAACCCATATTAGAACGGCTGACAGGTGGAGGGTCAGGTTTTGGGGCTATACCAGGGTGCTGCAATTGACATAAACGGTAAAGAAAGCAGGAGTCCTGCTGTATACCGGGGAAGACAGCGGATGACCAGGGGAGGTTCCTAGGGGTTTCTCTTGAGTAATGAATCCCATGTTACGGTGGCAACATTATACGCCCCTAATTCTGCTCAGGACAGTTTCCTCCAAGAGGCCCTGGTGAAGTTACAGAAGTTTGCTAGGTCTCCAATAGTTCTTACTGGTGACTTCAATTTGACATGGAACCCAGCGAAGGATCGATTCCTGGGAGGGGGGCCCACAGGGGAGACCTTCTCAAGCCCTGAATGAGAAAATCACCAATCTTGCCCTTGTGGACGCCTCGTGGGAGGTACGGGGAGAAGCTGGGGGGCATACCTTTTTACTCTTCTGTCCATCGCTCCCATTCGAGAATAGACTATATCTGGGTATCACTTAACCTGCTGGGCAGGGTGTTGGACATCTCGTTGGGCTCTACAACATTGTCGGACCATGCCCCTCTGTCCATATCCTTGATGGCGTGTGTCAGACCAGTGGGGCTGTGGAAATGGCGCTACCCTGTTTCCCTCTTCAAAGATCCTGTACTGGGCCGAGAAATTGAGGAGGAAATAGTTTGCTTCTTTGTTGAGAATCCTGAAGGGGACACAATGCCACAAGTCCGGTGGTATGCCTTTAAGGCCACCCTGTGGGACTCTATTATAGGAGTCAAGGCGAGACGCGACTTAGAGCTGAGATTAGAGGAGGCGCGCCTAGAGGAAGCTCTAAGGGGGATAATGGCCAAAATGGGGCCAAATCAATCTCGGGCCACTAAAAGGGAGTATAGAAAAGTGCAGGGCCAACTAGCCTTGATCCAGACTCGGGCAGCTGAGCGGAATCTGTTGTATCTCCTGCAGAAATATATCAAAGCCAACAAGGCCGACCGACTGCTCTCGAGAATGCTCCGCAAGGAGCAGGCAGGGAAGATAATAACCAGGATCAAGGTGCGGGGCGGGGGTACTACTACAAAGACTGAGAACTCCTGAGCAAATTCACGCATTTCTATTCCGCCCTATACTTGTCTGAATTCCCGGAGCAGGAGGATCAGCTGAAGTACCTAGATAAAGTGCAGTTACCCTCCATAACGCAGGAAGAGATTGAAGCTTTGGAAAGGGATATCTCCGAGGACAAGGTAAGGGAGGCGATAACAGTTGCCCACCCTTAAATTCCCGGGTCCAGACGGCTATGTGGCGGAATGCTATAAGTGGCATAAGGAAGTCCTTACTCCCATACTAACCAATTTATTCAATCAAATGGGTAGGGGCAGCAAAGTCACCAAATCCATGGAGGAGGCGAAAGTTGTTCTTATTCATAAAAAGCGTAAAGACGCAACGGAATGCGCCTGCTATCGTCTGTTAGGGAGAATTCTCTGTTTAGGCTGAATTTCCTAACCTAATGAGTCCCCCAGCAGCTTTGCTGCATTTTTGGGGTTTATTTTTTCTCCTGCCAAGAGTGAGACTTTTACCCTCACTCTTGGACATGATTTGAGTGTGTTCCTTTCTCTATATGTATTTAATGGGCTATGGGGTCTTTTACTCCATAGGGCTTCATGTGTTTTTGTGATGTGTGTTACACAGCACCCTCAGTGCAGTAACACAGGGGTGTCATAGTGACCCCCAGTATAGGCTCCATACCCTGGGACTGACTACTGTCTCCCAGGACATGTAAAGTCACCATTGACTTTACTAGTCTTAAAATCTGAGCAGAACCAGTACAAACCATCATATTGTGGACGTACTGGCCGGGGCAATTCGATTGCCCCGGGGTCTGTTAGTCGAGGGGGCACGTCTCTGTCCCCCCGATCGAGTTTTGGCTGGTGGCAGTGGATACTACTTTTTATATTCAACCACGAATATTTCTCTATGGGATTTTCCCATTGTTCGAGGCTACTATCTTTATTTATTTAATTACGATAGCCTCGAACATACCGCCGGTTTAATTAATTATTAATTCTCCGGTTGGTATTTTTTGCCAAAACCCGGTTCTAAAATGGCATTTGTGTTCTCTTCTGTGACTCCAACCCAAGTCGAGCCCTTTGTTCCACTTTTTGGCGGGCTTCTCCACAGAAGCCCTCCAAAGTGGTGCCACTCTGTGTGGGGTACTTAGGAGGGGTGGAGGGAGATTTAGGCACCCTGGACTGAGTTGCCTAGGCAACTCAAGTCACACTCCGTCCTGATTGGCCCAAGTGCTGAGCCGGCCGGCTCACCACTTAGCATGTTTGAGTGACAGCTAGGCTGAGTGAATGGGGGTTTGCTGCATAAAAGCAAGGCTTTGGGGACTGGAACTTCAGAAGTCGCCACAGGACCTAAGAATCCAACGAGGGAGAAGCTGAGCCGACCTGCCACGACACCACCACTGTTGGAGCCCTGCTGGACTGCCTCACCACTTTTCCCAACGACAGAGGAGATCTCCCGCCGGAGAGTCTTCTTCCTTTGACTGGTGGGGATAACCAGTTTCACAGTCTTTTCGCCTTCCCGACGTACCTCGTGGCTGCCTTGCCTGTGCCAAGCACCCAGGCAACCGGGATACCACGTTTTACCATGACCGCGAAACAAAGGTACCACCTTTAACCGGAAGACTCCGCGGCTGGTTTCTTCCCTGGTAGTGCAACGACCTTCATCTTTCCTCTAAGTCGAGATCTTCTCTTCCCCTGGACGACGACTTAACTTGCACCCACTACCAGGAACAACTGCCACCGCTGGAGGATCCTTCCCACTTAAGGTACCGTGTCCCGCCTGGCTTCCCTTGCTACCTACTGTACGGGGTAGATTTAGCCCCCGGCTTTCGAACCTGGGTTAGTCCGGGACACCCTGGCTAAACTTTCTTAAAGCCTCTCTAAACTCTTTTTGAACCCTCTGCAAGACTTTCTAAGCCTAGTGTAACTGTGTGATCTTGGGCGCATTTGTGCTCTGCTCTCTCTAAGAGTGGGCCCAGCCTTTGGACTTTGGCTCACCAGTGACTTTTGCTCTTCTGCCCTGCTAACAGTGTTGCTGAACCTTAGAGTGGTGTACCTTTCCATATTCTGTCCCCCCCCCCTTTCTCACAAACTTATCAGAGTGCAATCTAGTTAAGCGCTCACCTCTGTATGAAAATAAGTGGTGTCTTACTGTGATTTATCTGATAGGAAACAAAGGGGTGTGTATATTACAATAGTAACTGTGTTTAGAATATTTTACAATAAGAGTGCTGGAGTGTTTCAGACTGTGTGTTTTTAAATAAATAATGATATACTTTGATACCAAAGCTCTGGTCAGTGTTTGCTTGTATTGTTGTATCTGAGTGCCTATTGTGTATACTTTGCATACTGCCTAACTCTTCTTGAGGGAAGTCTGACTGCTCAGCCACAGCTACCAGGTAAATCTGGGTAGTACAGACTGCTACCAAGTTGGTTTACTGCCAACACCTGTAGTCTTAAATCTTTTGCAGTGGTCCCTAAGGGAACGGCACAGGTTTCTGCCTAACACCCTGGTGGGCCGTACCTGGGACGAGGGTGTGCAACCGTTTTGGTAATCCGCAGTTTACCCCGGGTCACAACTCATCTGTGTTTCATGCATGGCACCAGGGGGATGTAGGTTGGTGCGAGAAATATATGGGGAGGGACAGGTCAAGCCCTTCGACCAGTGCCAAATAGACTTTACTGTGGGAGAGGGGGAAAGATTCTGTTACTGCCAATTAAGGCATTGGCTCAGTCACTCCTTGGTAAAGCAAGCGGCGACCCGACAACTCACCCCCTTCGAAAAGTTCCTCAGTAGGGAATCTGGGGATAAGCATCTGATCGTAGACTTGTACAGGCTTATGAAGGTTGGTGAGGATCTTCCAGCGCGGGCCTTCATGAAGTCTTGGGAGTCCGCTACCGGAACTACCCTCGGGTAAGAGGAGTGGGATGGTTGTGGAGACAGATGCCCATGCTGACTAGATCTCTATAAATAAGGGAGATGTGGCTGAAGCTCCTTACCCAGTGGCACTTGACCCCTACCAAGCGTCATAGAATCTACCCTGGGGCATCCCCCCTATGCTGGAGAGAATGTGGGGCAGAGGGCTCTTGGGAGCATATATGGTGGGAGTGCCCGGCAATTGTGAAGTATTGGGCTGGGATTCGAGAAGCGCTTAATCGGGTATTGGGGCTGGAGCTAGGGATCAACAGTGGCCTGGTAATGTTGGGGCTGGGGTGATCCTTAGCTGCGATTAAGAGCAAGGCGGGCCGTAAACTTTATGTAATTATGGTGATGGCCGCAGCAATGGTGTCGGCCGGCAGGTGGAAAACAAAGGACCCTCCCCACGATCACGAATGGGTGGCTAAGCTTTGGAACTTGCTGGCTCTCGAGTGGCTTACTTAATCAATTCAAGGTCAACACCTCAGGTTTAGGGCCTACTGGGCAGTCTTTTTGGAATACCTGTTGGATGGCCCAAGGCAGCGTTGGTGCCCTCGGAGCACGAGACTCTTGGGAATTAGTGGATGCACCCGGAGAAGCGGACTATTGAGGGGGGGGGGTCTATCCATCTAGGTTCCCCTGCACTCTAAGGTTACGCTGGGTGGGAGGGGGATGGAAGCCACTCTGCAGACCAGACGTTGGAACATTTGACTTCTCTCAGACCCGGAGTTGGGGGGCAGGTGGGGAGGGTGGTGTTGGGGTTCAGTGTTATCTGTTATATGTTTGATTGTTTAAGATGAAAATGCCAATAAAAATGTAAAATAAAAAAAAAAAAATCTGCCAATGCCACGTGCACCCTAGCGAGATTTACCCACACGCTTTGGGAATGCGTTTCTATGGCGACTGACCATATCCCAAAAGGGCGGATCGAGACTGGTTTCTTAATCTTGTCAAGGATGGGAACGACTCTATGTGCGAATCCCTCTAGACTGGTCTTGACTGACAGCATCAGCAGAGCCATGACGGCTAGTGCGGTAATCCACAGATTTGCTTGGTTGCAGAAGTCGGGGTTTGCCCCAGACTTGCAGTCCCGGCTTCTCAACATGCCTTTTGACGGCACACATCTATTTGGAACTAAAGCTGAAGAGAGTTTGGAGAAGCTGCAAACTTCCAAGGCAGCTGCAAAATCCCTTAGGGCTGCAAGGGTAGGTCCTTTTGCTGTTATTCCGCGTTCGGAAAGAACAGACGACAGCCATCTCAAAGAGGACAGAGAAAATTCCCCCATGGTGGATGGGGGAGAGGTATTAGAACTGCATCAGCAGCAGCTGCCTTACCTTCAGGCACTGCGTCAGCCGCCCCAAAACCTCTACGTGGTATTCGTGCACAAGACTGCAGTGGAAGGCAGGTTAGCAAAGCATCTGACAGAATGGAATCAATTGCCCAAGGTTACTTTCTACCTTTTCTCCAAAAACCTGTCGTCCACCGGGGGAAAACTCTTTGAAAGTTCCAAATCCGCTCCTTATGCGGGAGATTTTAACCCTGCTAGAGAAAAGTGCTATAGAACCAGTACCTGTAACGGAGAGGAACAGTGGTTGGTACACCCCATATTTTCTAATCCCGACAAAGGACGGAGGATTGAGACCCATCTTGGACTTAAGAGACTTGAACTTGTCCTTCCTAAGGAACTTGTTTAAGATGGTTACCCTTTCTCAGTTCCTTTAGGCCCTCCAGCTTCAGGATTGGATGATATCATTAGACCTTCAGGATGCTTACTTTCATGTGCTGATCCATCTCAAGCACAGAAGGTACCCAAGGTTTGCCTTTGGTGGGTCTTATTTTCAGTTTTGGGTTCTGCCATTTGGGCTGACGTCCGCTCAAGTGTTTTCACCAAGCTAATGGCAGTGTAGTGGCAGCGAGTCTCAGGAGGGGAGGGATTTATGTCTACCCCTACCTGGATGATTGGTTGTTCTGATCAGAGCCAGTTCACCAGAACAGGTCCTGGAACATCTCAACTCCAACTGTCACACCCTTCACAGGCTGGGCTTTTCCCTCAACTTCAAGAAGTCCCACATGATGCCACCACAAAGACTCCAATTTATTGCAGCAGTCCTGGATACATCCCTGGGAAAAGCCTTGTCACCAGAGGTGAGGTCTCAAATTCTGCAGATGGTCACCAAATTCCAGAGTGTCCAGCATCACCCAGCCTTTGATTTTTTTTGAGGTTGCTCAGTCTCATGGCATCCTCATTTTTCTGGTGCCAGAGGCTCGCCTGAGAATGAGATCTCTCCAGTGGGCTCTCAGGACCTAGCGGTCGCAGTACTCAGGAAGGATGTCAGATCCCCTACAAATCCCAAACAGATTCACACTGGACCTTCAGTGGTGGGCCTGTTGAGAAAACATCTTGAAAGGAGAACCTTTTTGGCAACCATTGCCGGAGATATCAGTAGTGACGGACGCCTCACAAGGAACCACTCAAGTAGATCTGTTCGCGACCAGGCCCAACAGGAATTGCAAACTTTTCTGCTCAAGGGAATTTCCCCCAAGAGGGGCTCTAGGAGACTCATTCATTGTGGACTGGGATTTTCCACTCCTATACGCGTCTCCTCCAATCCATGTTGTTCCTCATGTAATCGGGACGGTGAGGAGGTTTGGGAAATTCATGATTGCCCCGGAATTAGCCAGGAGAACGTGGTACCCGGACCTTCTGGACTTGGTCATCTGTCCTCCGATTTGTCTTCCACAAAGAGAGAATCTTCTGTCGCGAGAGGAGGGTCGCATTCTCCATCCGGATATCAGGACACTCAGCCTTCACGCATGGTTTCCGAAAGGTTGAGATACAAGGATTGGGACCTCCCGGACGACGTAATGGAAGTGTTGCTTTCGGCCAGAAGGCCGCAACCAAATCTTTATACCACTGCAGCTGGAATAGGTTCTGCAGCTGCTGTAGAGATAAGCATGTCAACACTCTTATGTAATACACCAATGGTGTTATCCTTTCTCCAGCATGGATTCACAGGTATTACCCAAATTGGTCGTTTACAATTGTTCGAATGAACAATTGACTGAATTTAAAGGGTCACAATTGACCTTTTCACAATTGACCGAAGGTCTGGTGTATATATATATATATAGATAAAGATATAGATATAGATAGATGGATATATATATATATATATAGATATAGATATAGATATATATATATATAGATAGGTTTTGGGGGGTTTGGCATTGGGTGGGTGGTTTCCCCCCACATATATGGTACAATTGACCTTCACAATTCAGTCAATTGTGAAAAGGTCAATTGTCATTCGAGCAGTTGTAAAACGATCAATTCGTATACAACCGGTTCACATGCTCATGAATATTCCCCGTCGTCAGACTGGGAATCCTCGGTTTCGTTTCTGATCTGTCTTTCTCAGTAGTAACCAATCACTGGTCTCTGGGTCAGACTGCCCCAGCCAATGACTGCCCTCTCCCTAAGCCCCGCCTCTGGCCGCCATCTTCAGATTTTTACCGCACACTTAAGTGTTGGGAGTCCTCGTGTTTAGCTCTCAAGCTTTTGCTGCATTTTCGCGCTTTTTCAAAGAGAATTTCTCATTTTTCAGTCAAATGGAGCCTCAAGCTCCACCGTCTCTACATCCGATTAACGGGTATCCGTGTCATATTTTCTTTTTCTACGCCCCTCAAGGGTGAAGATTTCGTCGAGTTATGCTTCTTGGGGGATTCCAGAAGTCTCCGGCCTACCCAGACATGGCCCAGGAGAAAGGAAGCTCGACGCCCGGAAAGCTGTTCAGGGTTTGCCCTGGATGCCAGCTACAGAATGTGTTCAAGGAGGACGAGCATTCGAAATGTCTCTACTGCCTTCATGAGGACAAAACGCACGTGAAGGACTGTGCGTTTTGCAGGAACATCAGGGACCAACACCTTCGCGTCTCCAACTGGCTGTAAGGGAGGAGTCCGCCAGGTGAGAAGTAGTAGTCGTCAGAGTGGTCTTCTAAGTCCTGTGAGGGTGCCCCAGCGACGGGGGCCCAACAGAAGGCAAAGCACTGCGAGTCTGCGGGCACCGGGAGCGCTGCACGGTCGGGCTTTTCGGCTTCCAGGCAGGGCGCGCCTTCCCCGGCATCATCAACCACGAGCCAACGCTCTGGTTCGGGGAAGAGGAAATCAGAGGCCCCGGTCGATCTCGAAGGATTCGGCCGAGGGGGAGCGAGGCAGTGACACCCCCCCCCCCCCCTAGGTGAAGTCCTCAAGCGCGCCTAAGGCGGTGAAGGCCTTGATTCACCCGGCCAAGGCCTCTATCGAGGGAGTCGCGGCGGCCCTGGCACAGCCTGTGGAGGCTACACCAGTGGAGGTAACCTCGGGGCCCAGAGTCTCCCTGCCTCTGCGGAGGGAAGCCTCTTTCAGACTCATCGAAAAGACCCCCGTGAAGACCCCGGCGGAAAAAGAGGGGGGCGGGGGCAGTGGACAAGGACACAACATCCGAGGAGGAGCTGGCAGAAGTCCTTGAGGGCCTCGACGAGGGCGTCGAAGAGGCCCGTCCCCACGGGAGGGATCCCGACGAGGGTGACAACGAGGGTGACGACGAGTGTGACGGCGGCACCGGCGAGGGTCCTAGTCACCCGTTGCTTCTGGAGCCGCAGGATAACTCGGTGGCCATTTTGTTGGCAATACAATCCTTATGTTCGAAGATGAGGATTGCCCCTACCACCGACGGAGGACCTGGTACCAGGCCCGATGGAGGAACCAGAGCCGGTCCCGGCGGGAAGCCCCCCGAACAAGAGAAGACGGATCCACCCTGCCCCGCCTTCTCAGCCCTCGCTGCCTGCTCGGCCTTTACCCACGTCCCCCTTCCCTGGGGATGACACGGGAACAGACACGGCCACAACGGGTACCGATGACGGCGGTGACGACGGGACGGAGCTCCCATCACCAGCCCGGGCCTCCCCGTCCGATGAGATTGGATCTTTCCATGCAATGATCGCCAGGGCATCCAAGCTTTTTCAGCTCTACCCCGAAGAGAAGGAAGAAGGTTTCCTTTACCAACGGCGTGAGGCCAAGAGGAAGTCAGTTCTCACTGTGCCTCTGCTGGATGACATCTGGGACGAGAACCCGTGTACGACGCCTGCCAAGAAGGATCGGTACGAGAAGTAGTACCAGGTCCCCGAGCCGGCCCCTTTGTGCCTTAGGGCACAACCTACCCCGGACTCGGTCGTCTCAGCGGCTGCCAAGAAGAAAGTGGGGGGGGCATCGGTCTCAATGTCAACCTCCCCGCCGGACGGCGAAGGGAAGAAGCTGGACACAATGGGACGAGTTATCTCGTCGGCGGCAACAACGATTAAGGCGGCCAACGCCCTTGCGATCGTGGCCCGCTACGACAGGGAGTTATGGTACAAGATCGCCCCCCCGTTGGACTTCCTACTGGATGACAAAAGGGCCGAGGAGATCTTGCAAGAAGGCGAAGTGACGTCGGACCACGCCATTATAGTGGCAACTGACATTGCCGACACTGGTTTCCGCCAGCTAGGCAACAGCGTTTGCCTTACACGACGAGGTTGGCTCAAGGCGACGGATTTCCGCCAGGATGTACAAGCCAAGGTGTTGGAAATGCCGTTCGACGGGAACAATCTTTTTGGGAAAACGGTGGATGAGTCCCTCCAAGCCATCAAGGCAGACACAGAGACTGCTAGGGCCCTAGGCGTTCTCCGGCAACGGAGGCCGTCCTTTCGGAGAGCCGGAGGTAAGCAGGGTGCCTCCAAGGGATTTGGCGGTGGCTCCTCTATGTGCCGCCAAGCGGCCCGCTCCTCGTCGCAGGAAGCCTATAGACGAGGCAAGTCGGGGGGGGGGGGGGGGAGTGGGGCCCGTCGCCAGGGAAGCCAAGGCAGCAAGGCGTCCTCCAAACAAGATTGAACCGACAGCGGGGTCGGGCCCCCACCGAAGCACCCCGGTGGGAGGCCGGCTGGCGAAGTTCGTCAGCGTGTGGGAGTCCATCTCCACCGACGGTTGGGTGCTAGACGCCCTGGCCCAGGGGCACGCCCTCAAATTTCTAAAAGAGTGCCCCCGCATTCCACCCGTGGTCAGGAAGGATAATCACGTCCCTAAACTACTTTTGGAGGTGAAGCCGTTGCTCAAAAAAGGTGCCACCAAGCTCGTCCCAAAGAGGCTCCGGGGCTCCGGAGTATACTCAAGGTACTTCCATGTAAAAAAGAAGACAGGAGGATGGCGCCCAATCCTGGACCTTCGACGGCTGAACAAGTACATCAAGGCACAGAAGTTCCGGATGGCCACCCTCCTGCACGTGCTGGGACAACTGGAGGAGGGCGATTTCCTGTCGTCGTTGGATTTGGAGGATGCGTACTTCCCCATTCTGAAAGGTCACTGAAAGTTCCTCAGGTTCGTGGTCCAAGGACAGCACTACCAGTTCAAGGCCCTCCCGTTCGGATTGAAGTCGGCACCCAGGGTGTTCACCAAGTGCCTCGCACCGGTGACGGTGCGCCTGCAGGGGATCCAAATCTACCCCTACCTGGACGACTGGCTCATCTGAGCAGGGACAAGGGAGCTCGCCGTGGATCACACAGCAAAGACCGTCCAGCTGCTCTCGGACCTGGGATTCTCCAACTTTCCAAAATCCCACCTGGTCCCGTTGCAAGTCGCACTGTTTCTGGGAGCAAAGCTTGACACAGTGGTGCGCCTGGCCTTACCGTCGGAAGAAAGGACGAAGACCATCCTGGGCAAGGTGCAGCGTCTGCTGGCCATGGACGTGGCCAGGGTGAGGTCCATCAAGTCCCTCCTCAGGATGATGTCCTCCTGCATATATCTTGTGCGCCTGTGCAGGCTTCGGATGCGCCCTCTTCAAGAATTCGACTCCCACTGGATCCAAGCAAAGGGCAGCTTCGAGGACGGGATTCCCCTCGACGAGACCTTCCGACAAGCGATCCGGTGGTGGGGCACCCTGCTCATCTGACGGCAGGCAGACTTTCAGACCCCATCCCACCAGATAACGGTGACGGATGCCTCCCTGGAAGGGTGGGGAGCACACACCGGAGATCTTCACGCAAGAGGCCTGTGGCTCCCGGAGGAGAAGATGCTCCACATCAACATCCTGGAGCTCCGTGCAGTGTTCTGGGCCCTCAGGTCCTTTCTCCTGTCCCTCAAGGGCAAGGTTGTGAGAATTTTCACAGACAACACCACCACGATGTTCTACAGCCCTCTCCAAGGAAGCCAGGATTTGTGGCATTGGGCCGTCGCCCCAAGGGATGTTTCTGGTGCCCTTTCATCTGGCAGGGATAAAAAAACACCATCGCTGACTCACTCAGCAGGGAGCTGCGCTCGTGCTACGAGTGGGAACTACGTCAGGATCAAGTGGATCGACTCTTCCGACGATGGGGGAAAAACCCCAGATCGACCTGTTCGCGGCGGCGACGAACTCCAAGTGCCAGAGGTTCGCCAGCAGGTTTCCCCAGCTGAGGAGCATGGGTGATGCTTTCTTGTTCCCCTGGGAAGGCCTGTTCCTTTATGCGTTCCCGCCGTTGCTGCTCCGACTCGTCAACCAGCTCAAGAGGTCCCGGTGCAGGATGATCCTGGTCGCACCGGTGTGGCCGAGGCAGATCTGGTTCCTGGACCTTCTGGAAGGAGGCGCCATACTTCATCACGACCCGGAGTCGCTGAACTTGCAGGCCTGGCTCCTGCAGCGCTAGAGTTTGGAGGGTACGACATCCCAGCTGACTCCAAAGAGGTCCTTGCAAAAGCCATGGCGTCCTCAACTCTCAAGTGCTACTGACATAAGTGGACAGAGGTTCTCTGTCTGGTGCCGTGCACAGAAGATTAACCCTCTACGGATTACGGCCCCTCAAGTGCTGCCGTACCTACTGTCGCTGGCCAAGGCTGGACTGACTCACGCCTCCATCAAGATACATCTGGCTGCGATCTCCCGATACACCAGAACCACAGGACGGGCGTCCTTGTGGTCCCATCTCCTGGTGAAGGAATTTATGAAGGGACTGTTCCGATCGTTGCCGCCGGTGAAGGCCCCTCCCCCAGCGTGGGAGCTCAACGTGGTGCTGACCAGGCTCATGGGGGTGCCATTCGAGCCCCTGCATTCGGCACCGTTGAAATTCCTGTCATGGAAGACTGCGTTTCTTGTGGCCATCACCTCCGCACAGCGAGTGGGAGAGATCCAGGCCCTATCCTGCAAGCCTCCATACTTGACTTTTCACGACACGAGGGTGGTGCTGAGGACGCACCCCTCGTTTATGCCCAAGGTGAGGACTTCCACCTCAACGAGCCCTTGGTGTTACCTGTTTTCTTCCCATCGCCTTCGTCTCCGGCCGAGAGGACTTTGCTCTCGCTGGATGTGGCTAGAGCGCTGAAGTTCTACGTGGACCTCACGAAGAGTTTTTGGAAGACATCACAGCTTTTTGTGAACTTTGGACCTGTGAACCAAGGGAAGGCTCTCTCGAAGGCTTCCATTTCCAGATGGCTCTCCGGCTACATCACGCCCTGTCATTGGTTGGCAAACCGACCGTTGCCTGGCCGTCCGAGAGCCCATTCGACCAGAGCGATCGCTGCTACCACAGCGTTCCTGTCTGGTATGCCCCTGCTGGACATCTGCAGGGCTGCTACGTGGAGGTCGACGCACACCTTCACAAGATTCTACTGCGTCGATCGGGACTCCAGGGAGGAGTCCAGGGTCGGCCAAGCAGTGCTGCGCAACCTGTTCGCCTAAGGTGAGCCTGGTGAGGAGGTAAGAGTTGCTTAATGTTGAGCCTGTTGCCACCTCCCGTGGTTGTGCATGTGTGTACTGCTATGTATTCTCTTATTCATGAACATGTGAATCCATGCCAGACCCCATGCTGGAGAAGGAACAAGTTACTTACCTGTAACTGTTGTTCTCCAGCATGGGTCTGGCATGGATTCACATGCGAACCCTCCCGCTTACCCCTCTGCAGCTCTTCACTTGGTCATACTGCCACTTTACGTGCTACCAAATCTGAGGATGGCTGCCTGAGGCGGGGGCTTAGGGAGAGGGCAGTCATTGGCTGGGGGCAGTATGACCCAGAGACCAGTGATTGGTTACTACTAAGAAAGACAGATCAGAAACAAAACTGATACTGATTTTTTTTTCTATAACGAGGATTCCTGGCCTGACGACGTGGAATATTCATGAGCATGTGAATCCATGCCAGACCCATGCTGGAGAACAACAGTTACAGGTAAGTAACTTGTTCCTTTTGCTCTGGTGTTGGGTGCAGTTACCCTAGAAACCATTTACCAGACCACAGAGACCAAAAGTGCTTGGACTCAGGGGGCAATAACCCACACTTAAACCAATAGTTGGAATATAATCGGCTCTTTACAGGCCCTTTATAGGCCCTTTATTCACATAAAATATAAACACACACACACACACACACACACCACACTATACATGAATAGGGTTAATTATACATAAACATACACATTAGTTAAGTAAGCATAGCTGTGTTACATCACAGTGTAGTTGAAGAAGAAAACCTCATCTCAGCCACCACATCACTACCCAGTCCTGAGGCAATAGGCGAGATATCACACATGCTAACAGGCTCTGGAGCAGAGCGTCCTTACTCTCAGCAAGACTTCATCACCCGGGGTCCCAATTCTGAATTCTACTACCTGGATACCCCCTCTCTTATGGAGAACAGATCCCCGCCCACTGTAGGTTGCCACCCGTCCCCTGCCAAAGGACAGACAGCAAGCAGGGGGGCACAAAGTGGAACATTCCAGTTAATAATGGAAAAACCCAGCTCACCTAATTCATGCTCGTTAACAGCACTCTTATTGCACCTGCACAACTCTGACTCCCTTCTTGGAGCGTCCTTGATTGAGCAACGCGCCGACTATCCTCCATCATGAGATCATCTGCTTCCAAATATACACATTGCAACCGTGGCAGAACTCATGTCTGCGAATTGAACTCACAGAAACGTATACTTCCATTGTGGTCATGGAAGTGAATGTCCAAAACGGTTGCGCACCAGTGCCACGTTTTATTTAGCTCATTTTCACACACAAGACACATTGCAGTACTCTATTGTGGTGTATGGTTGCGGCTGAAAGAATGTGGCACCGCCACCCATGTGCTTGATGAACTGTACTGAAAGCATCCTGACAAAACATTATTGCATATAACTAAGTGGTGTCTAGTGGTTGTCTTTCCCAAGCGAAGAGAAAGCCTACTCAACTATTCAGTGGGTGTATGATGAACTTTGTGAAACTATCCAGGAGTGAAGGAACTTTTGTGTTGGAAACAAAACTTGGCTGTTGGGAGAGATTTTCGTGTCCATTACCTTTTGAAGTAGAAACTGACAGTTGGAACGAGCTTTATTCATTGGAACTTTTATTTAGAAATTCTGCCTTAATCCTGGTTTGTTTATTAATTTGCAGTGCACGCCAGACCCGGATTTATCAGGGCGCAATGGTTAGGGATGCATTGAAACACATGGTGACATAAATACAAAGGAATATGCAAAGGCAAATATGGTGACATAAATACAAAGGCAGGTATAATATACAAACGCAGTTGAGAGATTTCAGAAGCAGCTATTTACAGTGCGTGCATGGTGAACCGGCTTTGTGTTAGGCGTCGTTGTCTTTTAGCCACTTAGTCAGGTTATGTCTGAAGTGGCGGTATGTCTGGTCAGCTGTTACGTGCGGGGGGGAGGGAGCTCCACAGCTGTGATGCTTTAACTGGGAAGCTGTTGCCCCCTATTGTAGACAATTTGAATCTAGGGATAGTCAGGTGTTAGGCAGAATCCTGTGCAGTGCCCTTAGGGACCACTACACACAATTAAGACTACAGGTGGCAATACAAGTTTTATCTTTGCTACAAGCCTGTACTACTATGTTAAAGTGGTAGCAGGAGCGGAGCAGCCAGGCTTATCTCAAGAGTATATGAGCAGTAGCAGAGATTACACAAAGGGACCACAATTACTGTGACTCAAGCAAACACTGACTCAAGTACATTTATTTTTAAACCATTCGTTATAAACACAATACGTCTATTAATTCAAAACCACACGTAAAATACACTACAACCAACCAATTCACTTGGTACAGTATAACTCAAGGTAAGTACCCTATGTTTTAACGGACCGGTGTTGTGAAACATGACGTTACCGGGAATACATATGCAATCACTTTTTGACGGTAATAACAGTTCGGTCTTGCTAAAGATACGCATATCCGCGGCAAGAAATGTTACCGGGGTAAAAACACACTTAGCACCTGAGTTAACTAGAGAGAGTTGGGGGCAAAAATCATAGGCAATACTTTTGTCAAGGCAGACAGAATCAGAGAACACTTGTTGACAGAAATTCATGAGTCAATAGGCCGGAGCCAGTGTCAAGTGGAACCGGGTTCCTGTTGTCGAGGATCACACAGTCGGACAGTTCAAAATTCGACGTAGCCGGGAGTACTTGGATATTGTCAATAGAGGAAGCAAAAGTTATAAGATGGAGGGAAGATAAGGGCAAGCAGAACACAGTAAATTATTCAATGAAGAAGCTGGTGCCACGGCAGTTGTTCCTGGTCGTTTCCTGCAGACCCACGGTTCCTGGAGCTTCGGCAAGTAGGACGACGTCTGGAGGGGTCTACACCACAAAGGGATGAAGCAGGCAGCAGCGACGGTGAGGCTCTTCGGATGGCTATCCGGACCACTACAGCAGTGTGCAGTGTTTTCGACCAAGAAGAGGATCCTCTGGCTGTGGAAGATGAGCTGGTTATTCACACCAGGCTCAAGGGAAGAAGACTCTGGACTGGATCTTCTCTGGTCGTCGAAGGGTAGATAGCTCAGGATTGCAGCAGGGCTTCACCGAGATGGGATAGTTGCAGCAGCTGTCGTCTTCTCCGCTTCTCTTCGGTTCTTTGTAATTCCAGTGGCGACTCTGACTTCCAGCCCAAGAGTCTTGCCTTTTTTGCGAAAATCCTCCATTCACACAGCCTGGCTGTCAATCAAGCAGCAGGTGGGTTGTCCAGCTCGGACAACTACCTCAGCCAATCATGGCAAAGTGCAACTCGGGTTTCCTAGGATACCCAGTGCAGGGGGGTTAACAACACCCCTCCCTCACATTCAGCCCACCTAGACACCCAGGCGCCTAGAAGAGGGCTTCTTGGCAGAAGCCAGCCAAAAGACAGTGAACAAAGAAGGCAAACCTCTTTTGCCGCGCGAAGTAAAACACAAGAAGGACTTTAACAAAATGAAATGCTGAATAAACCCGACCGGAGCCAAAAGAAAAAGTATTTGGTCAAGCGGGTTTAAGTTCGAGGCTCATATAATGGCCTACAACAATACCACGTTTATATAGTATAATTGCGGTAGAAAAGTTAGGGTAGATACCACTGCCACCAGCCAGGTCTAAATGTTAAGAGCGAAACAATGCTCTAGGAGGTACAGATAAAAAGGGCTAAGGATTAACCCTTTCCAGTACTCCATGTAAAATGGGGTGTACTGGATCTGTGGTTAAATGGCTAAGTAAAGTTAATGGCAACTTTACCCTTTTCTGGGGGACAGTAGTCCGCCTCAGAAATGGAGTCGGTGGGAAGTCTAAAAGACAACCCTGTCACTGCACTGAAGGTGCTGTGTAACGCACAAAAGTGCGCTACTGAAGTGGTGTACTCCAGCGTCCGCAATCATAAAAACAGATGAAAGACAGATGGCAAAACACAAGTAAGAGTGGGAATAAGGTGTACACTCTTACCAAGTGGAAAAACAAACTCCAGAAATCCAGCAAAGCTGCTGGGGGACTCACTAGGTAAGGGAAATTAGCCATAGAATGAGAATTCTCCCTAACATCAGGCAGTTGGTATTGGCTATTCTGGTGGGCATGTTGGTAGGTTTTCTCTGGAGTCTCTCGGTGAGATAGTGGGGTGCAGCATTATTCAAACATTTGTAGGAGAGCGAGGCAGTTTTTAGTCAAATTTTATTGTGTGTGGAGAGCGTTATTTGACCTTCTTACCTCAGATGTGTTCTTTTCTGGGAATGCCCAAGGCAGCTCTGAGGACATTATTTTGGAGCGTCTGTATTCTCTTGATGATATACTTGTTTGCCCCACTATACATGGCATTACAGTAGTCCAATTTGGACAGGATTAGGGCTCTGGCCAGGATAAGGCAGCTATTCTTGGATAAAAATGGTGTGCCAGCTCTGATTAATTTGCAAGTATGTGCAGTGAAAGGGGCCCGACCCTGGGTTCAAGAATATTTGGTTCTGAATATTGTTTAGTTCAACTTGAACAGCCATTAGAATACCTGAATTACTTTTGTTATATGTATAAGTGTGAGAGACACATAACCTTCTATGTTAGTGTTTTCCTTTAGTCCTAGTTTCGTAGGCTGGGAAACCCACGTTAGGTTAGGGAAAGTGAGGCGTTTATCACACGTTTTTCATTTAATAAAATGGAGTCTTGTGAAATACCTTCAACAAGATTTTCCACCTCACATTTCTGGCTCCTCACAGAACGCATGGCCCCTCTGCCTCCATCCGGATGGCTTCCAGGTCCCCCACAAGTCACTCACAGATGGACACTGATGCTGACTGTCCAACTGATGCTTCTCCAGAAACACTCTCTCCAGAGGAGTTCGAAGATCTCACGCCAGGTGACGGGGAACCAGTAGACCTACTGCCAAGAGATTTGCCTCATAACAAGATTGGCTCCTTTCACGCACTCATTTCATGAGCTGCAAAGCTTTTTCATCTGCTACCCGAGGAGCAGAAAGAGGGTTTCCTTTACCAGCTGTGAGACTCTGCTAGGAAATCAGTGGCGGCCATTCCACTAAATGCTTGCGCATGCAACCTTGTGCAGACTCAGTGCTCTGCAGTTGCTTTTAAGCATTCGACCAATCCTTCCTCGCCCTGTATGGTGCCTCCAGACAGGGCAAACAACTGGACGCTTTTGAAAAGAGGGTCATGTTTACTGCTGCAACGACCATCAAGGCAGCTAACTCACTGGCATTTACATCACATTACGACAGTGAGCTATGGTTTAAGCTGGACCCGAGACTAGACCTCCTCCCTGATGACAAGCTGGATTAGGCGAGATGGCATGATACCATGCGAGTTATGTAGCCGTGGACATTGCAGATAATGTATTCTGCAAAATGGGCAATGGAGCAGTGCTACGATGCCAAGGGTGTGTCAAAGCCACACATTTCCAACCTGAAGTCAAGTCGAAAGTGGTCGATATGCCCTTTCACAGCACCAACATTTTTGGTAAGAAAGTTGATGAGACCCTAGAAGCCATCAAGGCCAATACCAAGACAGCATGTTCTCTGGCCACTCTACAACAGCGCCATCAGTTCTTTCACTCTGGGAAAGCAAGCTTCTCAAAGACTGCGGGGGACTACAGGTGCTCCTACCATCCACAAGTCTCCTGTTTGGGCACCTCTCGAGAGGAGTATTAGGGTTGAGCTCAATCCTACTGAGGAAACCAGCAACTACACATAGCTTCCTCCAGTTGTCAAGTACCGAAACAGTCCCGACCGCCCACTTCGACAAACCAGAAGGGCAGCTTGTCATCTTTGTGTCATGGTGGAAAAACATCTCCACCGACAAATAGGTGCTGTCCATCATTCAGCAGGGCCATACCCTAGTGTACATGGGGGGAAAACGCCCCTCCATCTCACCTGCACCAAAGGTGGAAAAACACTGATCCTTGCTGCTACAGAAAGTACAATCCCTCCTAAGAAAAGAGCAATAGAAATGGTTCCATACCACCTCTGCAGTACCGGAGTATACTCCAGGTACTTCCTGGTAAGGAAAAAGGTAGGATGGAGACCCATACTAGACCTCAGGACACTTGACAAATTCCTCATGTCTAAAAAAAATTCCGCTTGGTAACGTTACAACACATTCTGGACCAACTGGAAGGAGGTGACTTCTCCGGCATGGGGTCTTGCATGGATGTTCATGCTCATGAATATTCCCTGTTGTCAGGCTTGGAAGCCTCATTAAATTTAAAGCAGTTTAACTTTAAGCTTAAAAAACTGTGTGTCTCCTCTATTGCCTCTGTGTCACTTTGGGTCATACTGCCCCATCCAAGGACACTCTTCCTCCCAAGCTCCTCATCTGGTGGCCATCTTCTGATTTTGACGACGCATTTCTCGTGTTGGGAGTCCTCGTGCTTCGCTGTTTGAAAATCATTAGATTTTAGCTGTTTTTTTGCCTATTACTGTCTACATCCTGAACACAATGCAGACTGATGTTTTATTTGCCCGTCGTTCTCCTCATCGTCATCGGAGATTGGTGGCATGGATTGAAGAGGAGAAGGCCTCTGATGTGGTCTCCGGGCATAGTCATGCCTCTTTCAGTTCTGGCTTGTCCAAAGAGCGTGCGCCCTCCAGTAAAAAGAGGTTGAGGTCCTTTGAGGATGCTTCCCTAGTGAAGATCCAAAAGAAGGTTAAATCGCACGCTTTATCATCTTCCTTGTCGACTGCTAGGGAGAATTCTCTTAAGGTTAATTTCCCAAACCTAGTGAGTCCCCCAGCAGCTTTGCTGGATTTTTGGGGTTCGTTTATTTCTCCTGTTAAGAGTGAGACTCTTTTCCTCCCACTCTTAGACATGATTTGAGGTATGTCTTTGACTTGGTATGTGCTTATGGGCTATGGGGTCTCTTACTCCATAGGGTTCATCTGTTTTAGTGTATGTGTTACACAGCACCCTCAGTGCAGTAACACAGGGGTGTCCTAGTGACCCCCCAACATAGACTCTATACCCTGGGACTGACTACTGTCTCCCAGGGCATGTAAAGTCACCATTGGCTTTACTAGTCAAAAATTGTGAACAGAACCAGTACAAACCATCATATTGTGGAAGTACTGGAAGGGGTTAATTAGATTGCCCCTGGGTCTGTTTCCAAGGGGGCACTGTCCAGTCACCCCTTGTCGAGATTCTGGCTGGTGGAAGTGGTTACCACACGAAATATTCCACCAGAATATTTCCTATGGGAATTTCCCTTTGGTTTTAAACACACCACTTTTTGGTGCAATGTTAAAGATACCGCCGGTTTATTTATTTAATATAAAATCACCGGTTGGGTCTTTTCGCCAGAACTCTTTTCCAAAATGGCGTTTGTGTCCGTCTCTGTAACTCCAACCAAGTTCGGGCCCTTTCTTCCACTTTTTGGCGGGCTTCTCCACAGAAGCCCTCCAAATGGTGCCACTCTGTCTGGGTTCCACAGGATGTGTCGGTGGGGGAATTGGCACCCTTGACTGCGTTGCCTTAGCAACTCAAGTCACACTCTGTTCTGATTGGCCCAGTGGTGAGCCGCCCGGCTCACCACTTAGCATGTATGAGTGACAGCTAGGCTGTTGAAGGGGCATTTTTCTGCATAAAAGCAGGGCTTTTAGGACTGGAACTTTAGAAGTCGCCACAGGACCTAAGAAATCCGAAGAGGGGAGAAGCTGAGCCATCTGCAACGACGACACCACCGGTGGAGCCCTGCTGCAAAGACCTCACCCCTTTCCCGACGAAAAGAGAAGATCTTCTGCTGTAAGAGTCTTCTCCCTTTTGAGCTGGTGGGGACAACCAGTTCGCTATCTGCCTTCCAGGACGTCCCTTGGTCGAATCGCCCATGCCAAGCACCCCGACAGCTGGATAGCCAAGCTTCACCACTGTGACCGCGAATAAAGGAATGCACCTTTTAACCGACGAACTCCGCGGCTGGTCTCTTCCCTGGGCAGTGCAACGTCTCCAAGTTTCCTCCTCGACGAAATCTTCTCTTCCCCTGGTCGAAACCACAAACTGCACCCGCTGCCAGGAACAACTGCCACCGCTGGAGCCTCCTCACTCTTTAAGGTACTGTGTTCCACCTGGCCTCCCTTTCTGCGGATTGCTAAAGGTGACCCGTAAATCCTTGGCTTTCCAACTGGGTTGGCCCCAGACCTTCTAACTTTATCTTTCGCATCAAACTAACTTCCTTTGAACATTTCTGCAAAGACTTGAGTGCTTTTTAAACTGTGTGATCTTGGGCACGTTTCGCCAGGCTCCATTTAAAGTGGGCCTGGCCTATGAACTTTGTCTCTACAGTATACTCTGCCTTCACTAACTTGTTGTGGTCTTATAAAAGTGTTGGGAACTGTTTTATTTTCTTGACCTGCCTTTTTCTCTCCCTTTAACTTAATTATTGGAGTGCCATCTAAGTTACGCGCTCACATCTGTTTGTACAAACAGTGGTGTTTTGACCTAGACTTGTCTAATAATTAAGGGAGGTGTGTATACTTTATCTGACTGTGTTTGAACTTGCTTTGATTTAGAGTGCTTAGTGTATTTCCTAAACTGTATTTTAAATAAATATACACTTTTGATACCAAGCTCTGGTCAATGTTTGCTTGCTCTACTGTGTTTTTAGCCCTATTGTGTATTCTCTGTATGCTGCCCTACTCATCTTGAGAGAAGTCTGACTGCTCAGCCACATCTACCAGGTAAATCTGGGTGGTACAGAGTGCTACCAATTGGGTTTACTTTTTACTCCTGTAGTCTTAATCTTTTTGCAGTGTCCCCCAAGGGAACGGCACAGGATTCTGCCTAACATCGACGGTCGCTGCTGCTGCGCGACCTAGCTCGGAGAGCGGCCGGTCGTGGTCACTGCCTCCGTCGACTGTTAGCCTACCGGCAGGTATTTAGTACAGGTGGGTAGTCCTGACCTCATATATTAAAACTACAGTAGTTTGCTGTAGTGAAAAATTCTAACACATCTCCATATTATGTTTAACCCATGTTTATAAGTATGCATCATAGGAGGAAAGTACAAATCCAAATTCTGGAAAGACTGAAAAAACAGTTGTTGAGACCTTTATTTACTTAGGCCGCATATTTCAGCATGGATAATTCAATGTTGATAGCTGAAAGAATTACACATAGAAAGAATAGACAATCAACAATTAACTTGATCACCAGCTCGTTGAGTTTTGTAAAAATACAGGACATATATGCTAACAATGTTGAGTGCATCTTTGAATCGCATTACATGTCCACTGGTGACAGGCAGTCACTAAATTAAGCCTGTTATAGTCCATACAGTGCAGAATTCAAAAGTGACTTTTTAGCTCTGTGCCAACATTTCCTAAAAGGCATGTTTGTAAGATTAGTATAGTGTGTTATCTCCACACTCCTATACTGGTACTGTTATATTGCCTGTGTGCAATGTTACCAAATATTACTTCATATTTGTTAACCTATTCATGCCTTGTCACAGTTACAACCATTATTTGCGCAGTACAATGTTATTTTCTTAAAGAAACCTAAAAATAGGGTCTGCTGAGAGGCGACGTCAACATTAAGGTGGTAATGAAGATTCAGTTCATTGGTCTGTATGATGTGAGGGCCAGACACGATGACGTGGGACGTTTCGGCTGTAAGAGTGTGGCAGCCTTCTTCTGAGGCCAGATCAAGCAAGTCTCCCTATGATTAAAACACAATATAAAAGATATTGTTGGATGTTCCAGAACGTGGACCATATATGTGAATATTAAAATAGCCTGTGAGAGGCTACACCCTGAGGAACACCCTCCGGTCCCAGGCACTAACCTTGCATTCGGAGGTTTAGGAATATGAGCTGTTAGTTGAGTTCTCGTGATAAGAAAAAAATTGGTGGCCCTCTAGCTGATGGATGCAGGATATTCACTGAAGTGCAATCTGTAAGAACACATTAAGTGGGTTTAGTCACATATATTGCTTCCTCCATCTGTGAGAAAGTCGCTGGTGTCGGGGGCCAAGTACCTATCTTCGTCGAAGAGCTAGTCATCGAAGAACCCACCTCCACCGTCGACACAAACCTCGTTGATAAATTAATCCACCGAGACCCACGCCCCATCGACGACCATCCCTTCTATGACCATCCTGTCGACGTCAACAAAGTCTGCTCTTCCTTGACGGCTGCAACACCAAAGGGTTTGACCACAACTGTCACCTTTACCACTGTGACAATTACCCACGCCCAGGGTTTCCCTGCCGTCTAAACCTCAGTTGGCTGTTCCAACAGCAGTTTCGACTGCCCCATCAATTACGGCACATTTTATGCTCTGCAGGCTGCAGTTGACGCCACTTTCCCCAAGGGCTCTGATTTTGTGAGACACGCCTCCAGCTCTGGACTTCCTGCCTAGGCCCACCAAGGCTGCATCACTCTTCACTCTGGCAACTGTATGATCCCCTGAAGGTCTCCAGCAACCTACACCAGCTCAGAAGACCCTCCAAACGATTTTTACTGTGATCAGGAAGGGGACCAGTGGGAACCCCACCCCAATCTGTCTGTGCATAATTAGGGGTCATTGGCCTGCAGGCCTGCAAAGGTGTTTACCCCTCCAAGGGGCTCAGGGCCTGCTCCTGCACCAAGGGACATGTCATTGGACATACTGATCGCCTTACACACACTGGTGGCTGAAACCCAGCAAGGACTGTGCACTGCTCCTGCCCCTGTTAGGCAAGAAGCCCTGCAAAGCCTCCTACGGCTTAACCGATGCCACCTCACAAGGCCCCAGTTACCACTCGGCCAACGGCAGTGGTGCTATCCCCTCTGGTAGGTTCAATGACTAAGTTCCAGTAGATGGGGAATCCGCAGATATAGATGTGCGTGTCAGGCCATCTTCGCACGGACGAGATTTGTTCTTTTGACCTTAAAATATCAAAGACTGCTAAGCTATTCAACTTGTGCCAGCAGAAAAGAAAAAGGAGGGTTTCCATTTTGAACGATAGGCATCCTCCAAGAAGACTATCGTATTGGTCCCCTTGTTGGATTACATATGGGAGGACGGCTTAGCCGTCATGAGGGCTCTGTAAGGGATCAAGAGTAAGACTTGGACATAGAGGCATGTTAAGTGTTCGTTACAGACTTTTACTGATCACAAAACAAAGAGGGGTTGGGAGAAATCCCCTCTTAGGATTAGGGATAGATGGGTTTCCCTGCCTCAACTAAATGAAAGAACGTCTATGTCAGGATGTTCAACAAAAGACTGTCCTCCGTTGTGTGTCCAAAACCTTGTGTCCAAAACCCTAAACTGACCATTGCACACTAAACTCAATATATAGTATAAAAAAAGGAGATTTCTGTAAACTAGATACTAGTAGCTTTCTCAGTTTAAAACCTAAAGGTGTCCACAACAAAGGAATAAAGTTCCACCAGGAAAGGGGCCTTCCCTTCCCCTAGATTTCTTCTAGTAGTTTGAAAGTCACTTTATCACAGTTCAAGGAAGTAGACTCTTCCCTTGTCTCCTTTTAAAAGCCAGTTTTTATATATTCAGTTTATCCCACTCTTCATCCGTCTCTTTCCTTATACGATAACACAGTTTCAACGGGAACGATTTCGCCCTTGAGTTTCTCCACTTATTATGCTTCCACGGTTTAAGGAAACTAGCTTTCCCTTTATTCCTTCTGTTTTTCACCATCCAATATATTGCAGGGGGAATAAGGCTTCCCTTGAGTATCTTTTAAATAGTTTTCTTGAATCTAACCTTAAGAGGTATGGTTCTTCTTTTTTCCTTTGACTGTTACTTTTTTTTCCCCTGGTGTACTCCCCTGCCACGTATTATAACTTTATCACTGATCCTTAAAAGGGTTATGGGTCTCTTTTGTATTCGTTCTTACTGTTCCACAGTTTCAGGTTTCTCTTCTCACTCCTGGTTTACTCTCTTGGCAGGGCTTTATATCCGTTCAAGGGTGTGCTCCAGACTCATTTTTTTGCCTGGTTCATTATCCTGCCTGGGCTTTTCCATTCTCTGCTCACTTTATCTTTCATCCAAGAAATAATGCGTGTCCAGTATTCGGGTCACCAACCCTGTCTCAGCGAAGTTCTTATTGGTATCAACAACTCTTTTCAAATATTGGGTCACCAACCCTTTCTTCACACCGTTTGTATTTGTATCAGTCTGTGTTTCCAAGTATTGGGTCACCGACCCATTTTTAACCTTGTTCGTCTTTGTATCAATCTCTTGCCACGATTTGGGTCACCGACCCTTTCTTAAAACTGTTCATTTTTGTATCAGTTACCCCAATGACTTTAATGGGCTTTCTCATACTGTTAATGATATGTGACACTCACTCTGAAGCGCTCCAGTTACCCACTCGCTCTCTTTGGGGTTACCAGGCAGCTCCAGCGTTCCTCACATCCTTCCGTTTTCTTCTCCTTCTGTTCGCTGATTGGGGGTGCGTCTTGTTAGCCGTTTGGCACTTGCTTCATCTTCCTTTGATTCTGGCGGCTCCAGCTGCTTATAGCAAAAGCAGTGAGTTTCTGTTAGCCCACTCTCTCTGTATGCCGTTCTTGTCAGCCTCTGTGCTGTCTTCCAAAGTGTGCTTGCCTCTGGTGTTCCAACCTGCGTCCACACACAAGCTGCGTTTCCTTGCAGTCTCTGCCTCTCACTCGTATTTTGTTCAGCTGTGTTTGTTTTAAATTACCCAGCACACTCTCTAAGTCCCGTCCCCTTTACTCCATACTGTATGGGGTTTCCCTCGTAAGGGATGTGAAACGGAAACTTTTTCACCCAAAAAATTGTCTTCCCCTTTAAATTTAGATGTGCGCGGGCGCGTGGCCCTGGGAGCATGCATTCCCTTTCTTCCCACCCACCAGCGCCACTCCCCTCTTTTCCGCAACAACGGGATCGGACCTCATTCACCATAGGCTGTGGTTGAGGCCATATTTTATGTTCGTAATTCCACGCTACAATTTCCCCAGGGATATTTTTTCCCTTATTTTTCAATCTAGCTAATTTCTTAGTCCTATGTACTCTGTCCTCTGGTACCACACCCCTCCCCAGCGCATACCGACGGCTGCGGGAGTCAGCAGATGTCTGGCTTGCGAGGTCTCCTTCCCCACGTCAGATCCCCAAGCGGTTTGCCTCTGGTGCCTTCGCGAGAGCCACAGGCTGAGACGGCTGCTCAGCGTGCAATGCGATCAGGCCGCATTCGCCGAAGAGCCGCTTGACCAGATGTTGGGCGCTGTTCTCAAGATCACCACCGGAGCACATCAAAGACTGTCATTCAGAAGACCAGGCCAAAGGAAGGTGCACTGTTCTCCATTGCACTCCGCAAGGGCGACTCCTTCCCTGGGAAGCGTCCAAGAGGGAGGGACCTTCCAGGCCCTACCACCAGCAAGGGAATCGAGGCTCTACGAGCTACCTGCCATACGGCTGAGGGATCCAAGGATCCTCCTGGTCCCACCGCTAAGGGGCTTCAAGGCTCTGGTACCGGGGATCTCCCCAAGGGGCTTACCTCTGATACCAGGGCGCAAACCCGAGGGGGCACTTAAACGCAGTACCACGTGCACTATTGGTGACATAGCCAAGGGCAATCCGCCTCCCAGGCTTTTGCCTGAGGTGCAGGGAAGGTCTGAGCCTTAGCATTCAAGCAAGCAGGCAGAGACTGGTCCCAGTACAACGGTCATCATGCAGCTAGAACTTGGCACCGTACCAGACAAGATGGCCTCCAGGCCAGACAAAATGGCAACGCATCCTGAGCCTCACCATTCCAGCGTGCAGGGATCAGAGCGCACGCCATGGTGGGGATTGGTCACCTGGTGCACCTCAGCCTCCACTCCTGCTCATTCCTGACTGATATCAGGATTGGTGCGCCTCCAACGATCTCTCCCTTAATGCCAGTAAGATGGAGAGCCTTCTCATTGGGACCCCTGCCCCTGCTTTCCCTTTCACTCTGGCCGCCCGCCTTGGGCCCTCTACCTTTGCCTTCCTGCAAGTCAAAATACCTTGGTGTCATCTTCGACTCCACTCTCTCTTTCTCTCCTCACATCTCGGACATTGCCAAGAAGTCCCACTACCAGCTGCACCTCTTCAAAGGGACTCTTCCCTTTCTCTCACTTTCCCCCAGAAGCTCACCGTCTCCACAGCCCTAGTTCTCTCAAGGCTGGACTACTGTAACATCCTCTTTCTCTATCTGCCTTCCTCTACTCTCCGCCCTCTGCAACTAACCCAGAACAGGTCTGCAAGACTGAAATCTGTCCACTGGCTCCTGGTGGCTGCAAGGATCAAGTTCAAGACCCTTTGCATTGTCCACAAGGCTTTCTGGAGCTGGGGGACGCACTACATCCAATGCTCTCTTCCAAAATACCTTCCTTATCGAGCACTTCACTCAGCTAGCTCCAGCTCTCTAATGGTTGGATACTTCTCGAGGCAGAGAGTGGGGGAGGGGTAGGTCTTTCTCCTCTGCAGGTACCTCCCTCTGGAATGGCCTCCCTGCCCCTCTCAAACTTAAGCCGGACCACCTGAGGTTCCAGAAGCAGCTCAAAACCTTCCACTTCTCCTCTTTCTCCCTCCCCTGCTGACCTATCTGACCTACTTGTCTGCTGTACTGACTGTTTGCTTGACTACTCTGAGTCTCACTGGGTACCAGGCTTTCTTGATCAGTCATCCTTGCAATGCCTCTGGGCTTACCACACACTTAGGGGGCTGTAAGTGTAACCCTACAGTCCTTGTTCTCCTTGCACTACCCAGAGACACTCTGCCCTGTTTTCCCCTCCCCTCCCCCATATACCCCTCCCTTTCCCCTTGTACTTCTCGTTCTTGCACAATCTGAATGAAACAAATCCCAGTAAGAGTTTGTCTTGTCCTCCCTCTGCCGTCCCTCCCTTGTTGCGCCTGGAGACCCTTGTGTACAGGTGCGTTATAAATGACTTGTATCATATCCAACTACATCCACGCAGGGGGCGATATACCGACCCTGGCTACCTGATGCAAGGTGCGGGGAGAGCACAGCAGCAGGTAAAGGCATGAGGAGGATCAAGACACCTACTATTCAGCTAGGGCCTTCCATCAAAGGCTGGCGGGAGTGGCGCAGTATCTGTGGATACAGCAGCCGCAGGCCCTGGTGCTTACCACCCCATCAACCACCAAAACGTGTATTCCGTTGCAAAAGGAGGTTGAGTGTCGCGCAAAGAAGGCTGGATAAAACCCCACTCTACACAACCCACAAACAACTGCCAGGATGCCAAATATCAGCAGGCGGAAGGGCACTCCCTCGTTCTGTCGGTGCACCTGCAGCCTCACTCTTAGTTTATTGCAGCGGCTTCCATGTATGCAAAGCCACAAGCCTCCATGTCTACACCTACTTTGGCCCTGCTAGTCGAGGAAGACAAACTCCTAGAGGCCTATGGGAAGAAGATCTATTCTAATGCTACTCTCCACCTGCGGCAGGCTAATGCTGACGCCATGCTAGCTAGCCTGATCTAAAAACTATTTAGGGAGATAGCAGAATTCCTGCCCTTGCTTCCGGCACACAGTCAGGTGAGATTCAAGGCAGGTCTGACAAGAGGCAAAGATAGTGGCCCAGGACATCATGGAGTAGACAGTGGCACATATAGACACTGCAGGCAGGGCTGTATGTGTCGCCACCGATATGAGGAGGACTGCATGGCTTAAGGCAACCAAGTTTAACATTGACGTGCAGGAACGCATTCTCAACCTGCCATTCGAGGGAGAGAACTTGTTCCATTCCTCTACAGACGAGGAGCTTGACAAGAAGAAAAATAGCTCCTAAACAGCAAAGTATCTTGCAATATTAACTAAGCCTGCCTGTAAGAGCTTTACTCTGACCGAGGTTGTTCCTTTAGTGGTTTCCGGGGCCTCCAGGAGCGCTGTACTAGGCAGCCTGACAGGTCGGCCAGCCAGCACCAACAGGAACCGCACAAATAGTCCCATAAGGGTTTCTTCCAGTCCCCAGCCTCAGAACGGAAGGAACAGTGACATGCTATCCAGATTCGCAGTTCCCCAGTGGTGGGCAGGCTTGCCCTTCATTTTCAGTCCTGGTTGGCAAGGTCTCGCAGACTCATGGATTCTCTCAGTGGTTTCCTGAGACTTCCGCCTAACGATACCTCCATATCCGCTTCCCCACACCCTCATCCTGCAGATTGGGACGGCAAATCTTCTGGCGGAGATCCGCTCACTCATAGCGAGCCAGGCAGTTGAGGATGTCCCAACCTCACAGCGATGTACAGGTTTCTACTTCTGCATCTTGCCATACAGAGAAAGAACCAGGCTGGCCTGAGACTTGTACTGGAATTTTTAGCTTTGAACCTTTCCCTACCCCTTCAAAAGGTCAAGATGGTTACTCCTTTACTGATAGCGGAGACCCTGTGTGGGGGAGACTGGCTGTGCTCCCTGGATCTGAAGGATGCTTACCTGCATGTCCCTATTTGTGAGCCCCATCGTTCCTTCCTATGTTTCAGGATAATGGGCTTTCATTTCCAATACAAGGTCCTCCCATTTGGCCTCAATTCGGCCCGAGGGTCTTTACAAGGCTAATGAATGCAGTGGCAGTGCTGCTCAGAGCAGAAGGCCACCACCTTTATCCATACCTTGACGACTGGCTTGTACGAGCGGAGTCGCCCGAGGGAGTCAGCGCACGGCAGCGATCCTTATGCGCATGCTTTACGAATTGGGGTTCTCCATCAACCTCAAGAAATCACTTATTTCCCACTGAGTCATTAACATTCTTGGGGCTAATTTGGGATACGAGCTGGAGAGGATCTTCCCCTCCGAGGAGAAGATCACAGCAATCAAGAAGGCCACGGGGTATTTCCTCAGCAGACCAGTAGCTTCTGCATGGTGGTACCAACACATGCTGGGAAGAATGACGGCTTGTCTACTGGCGGTGCCACACACAAGGCTCAAAATGAGGCTGCAGCTACATTTTTCAGCATCTTGGAATCAGGAAACAGGCTCTCAAGCGGCCCTAGTCAGCATACCACTGCACCGTTCATGGTGGAGGACAAAGGCCAAACTGTTAGTGGGCAGGCTATTCAGACAGCCACTATCCATTACCACAGACTCATCCCTGGAGGAATGGGGGGGGAGGGCTACCCTGGACAACCAGTGTCCACAGAATCTGTCGAAACGGAAGAACTAGAAAACATCAACTGGCTCAAGATGGCCATTTGGCTTGCTATCAAAGCGTTCCTCCCCATTGTCAGCAACAAGTCCGTTTGCATTCAGGCAGACAGCTCCACATGCATGCTTTACATTAACAAGCAGGGCGGTACCAGATCTCCTATCCTCTGCAGGCTGTCCATCGACATATGGGAGTGCGCACTGTCAAATAATATTTACCTATCACCAGTCCACCTCCTGGGGAATCCAACCTGGAGGCGGACAGACTCAGCAGGCTGGGGGTTGACAACTACAAGTGGAAGTTGAACAAGGGTGTCCTGAGGGAAATGTATCAATTGGGGCCACCCTCAGCTAGACCTATTCGATACCCTGAGCAACAGGAGATGGCAACAGTTTGCGTCTTGGATGGGACAAGGCAGAGGTTCTCTTTGGGGTGCATTGCAGATTCAGTGGAACGACATGTGAGCATATGCTTTTTCCCAAACCCTGTTGATTCACAGGGTCATCTGCAAGGTCAAGGAGTTGCGGAGCCTTCATCTCATCGTGATAGCACCACAGTGGCCAGCCAGACCTTGGTTCTCGGAACTCCTCCGATTGTCGGATCAACCTCCAGTCCCCCTTCCATTGGGACCAGTACCCCTACTATCCCAGCAGGAGGGTAGTGGTTCATCCCGCTCTGCAGAAGTTGGCACTAGCAGCTTGGTTCCCGGACATGTCACCTTAAAACGTCTGCACTTGTCACAGGACAACTTGGCTATCATTCAAGGGGCAAGAAGCAGCTCTGCCAGGCAAGCAAATGGACCATGTTCTGTCACTGGGCCAAGTCTAACGAGGTAAATCCTCTGGCATGCACACTAGACCATGTGCTGTCTTTCTCTGTTCATCTGGTGCATTCAGGTGTGCAGGTAAACTGTCATTTATCTGGCTTACTAAAACTCTCGAGATAACCTCTTCTCCTCCTCCTCGTCCAATCCGGTGGTCAAAAAGCACTTGGCGGGTCTGACCAGACTGTATCCCCCTGTCAAGCGACCGCACCCAGTCTGGGACCTTGACGTGTTGCTGGCCACCCAGGTCCACAAGCCTTTCGAGCCCATGGCGTCTGCGGATATCGGGCTGGTTACGATAAAGACTGCTCTCCTGGTTGACCTTACCTCAGTGCGCAGGATCATGAGATACAGGTGCTAGTAGCATCAGAACCATATACCACATTTCACCTGGACATGGTGGTGTTAAGGACGCACCTTCATTTCTTCCAAAGGTCGTGCCATCTTTTAACCTCAATGAGGAGATAGTACTTCCAACTTTCTTTCCAAACCCGACGGATGAGGCACAGAAAGAGTTGCATGTGTGGATTTCAGACTTGCTCTGAGATTTTACCTGGACAGGACGAAGAACTTCTGCAAATCGAATGCCCTGCTAGTCACGTTCGGTGGGTCAAAGCCAGACGGCCAAGCATCCAAGGCGTCAATAGCAAGGTGGATGGTGATGGCTATCAAGGAAGCATACAAAGGGCAGCACATGTCTTTGCCAGCGAACATGCACATCCACGGGTGTGGCCTTCTAAAGACCAGTTCCATGGAAGATGATCAGCAAGGCGGCTACTTGGGCTTCTTCATCAGGCTTCTGCAAGCACTACTGCTTGGGCGCCAGCACCAGATCACAAGCAGCATTTGTCCAGGCAGTTTTGAAAAACTTGTTCTCCTAGAGAAGCAACTCCTCCCCAGGGCTTCACTCAGTTGTAATTGCCCTTACACTAGGGAGGAAAGGGGAGGGGACTAACGTACTCCTAGTCCATAGTCCCTGTTCCTCCATACGGCCCACCATCCTTCCCCGTAATAAACCTTTGTCATTAGGCAATCGTAATATAGCCGATGCGTCAAAGGTGTCTGAGGAGTGGTGACGATGGTCGGAGTTAAAGGTGAGCCCCCGCGCGCATCTAAATATAAAGGGGAAGACAATTTTTCTGGTGAAAAAAGGTTCTGTTTCCTGTCCCTAGCGAGGGACGCCCCATATAGTATGGAGGAAAGGGGACTATGAACTAGGAGTACCTTAGTCACTAGGGTGAGTAAGATATAATTTAGTTAACACTTTCCAGCTACTAGAACGCCGCGTTGGCTTATCGCTTTTGATCTTCCCCATTTTTCCATCCCTCTTCCTCGTCTCAGTACTAAAGAAGGGAGGAAAAGGTGAATAAGGTTGTTGGTCAAGAACACCTGGGAATTCTTTATCTGCGTCGCAATAAGCCATACAGGCATGTTGCAAAGGCACATGGGTGTCATTAAGAATAACATCTGAAGGTTTATTTTCATTGTGTTTTCCTGCCTCTCTGGAGTTTCTCCTACCCTATGTGGTCCTGCTGCAGATAGCCACACCCAGGGTTAGAGTCGGGTAGCTTCTGCTTTTCCCTAGCCACATAAGAGAAGCTTCTTTCCCGAGAATCAGTGACGATGGCACTAGATTTGTCACCACTCCTAATACCACTCCTGTTAAGCGTGACCGGTTTGAGAAGAAGTACTGGGTTCCAGACTTGGTCCCTAGCTGCTTCATGTCCCAGTCCTTGTCTGACTCGTTGGTCTCGTCCGCTTTTAGAAAGAGGTCTTCAGACCCCTCTTCTTCGTTCTTGTTTCCTCTGGACCCAGAGGGTAAGAAGCTACATGCTGCAGGAAAAAGCACATTATCACTATGGCAGCTTCAACATTCGAGTCTGCCAACGCACTTTCCATCCTGTCAAGGTACGACAGCGAGTTATGGTATAGGTTTGTGCCCATCTTTTAATTCCTCCCTGAGGATAAGAAGACTGAAGCCTTGGCCCTGTTGCAGGAGGTGCCCTCCAACCACAAAAATGAATGTCACTCTTGATATTCCGGACTCCGGCTTTACCAGATGGGGACTGGTCTGCTCCTACAATACCTCCAATCCCTCGATTATGGGTTTGAATCTTAAGATGTCTGCTCTGGGTGAAGCTAAAGCCCTTTCCACCTCATTGGCTGAAGCAGAAAAGAACCAAAACATGGTGGATGGGATACAACCTCGATCCTCTCTGTGGTCTGTATGTGCAATTTTAGTGCTGTGAATTTTTTCATTACATTTACGTAGGGGAATTTCCAGTCTGACAGCAGGAAATATGCAAGCATGTGAATCTATGGAACATACAAATGCTAGAGAACTACAGTTACAGGAAAGCAACTATTTCTTGTTATATGCAAAGGGCAAGAATCCATTTCCAAAAGCCAAGTGAATGGTGTGTGATCTGTTGATCTGGCCCTTCCAATCATGAAATAATTTTTGGTTGTGTTATTTTTTAACATATGTGCCATTATCCAGAGAGCCAATATGCACAAGGCATATGTCACGGGCCGATGTTCTTGATAAAGCATATGTGAACTTGTACACAACTTGGCGATCCTCCGCATAGTTGATGCATGCGAGATCAGAGTTCTCAAGTTCTAGGAGAAGAATAGTGTAGATGTTTGAGATGGAGTAGATCCTCAGGGTACTCCATATGTGAGGTTGCAGGGACATGGCCTGAAAGGGCAGGAGGGTCCAACTGCATGTACCTTTTTAATCTGATGGCCTTTAAACAGGATGTTGTGGCTGATAGTTTTGAAGGCAGCTAAGATGTCCACAAGATTGAGTGAACTAGATTAGTTGGCGTCTGGGTTATTTTTAAGGATGTCCTATATAGAACACTGGAATATGATACTCTCATTAATCTGTGTTGTGATTCGTAGAGGAGTTATTTGGTTTAGACATGTGGTTGTAACACTCCCATCATTCCTGTTAGACAGAAGATTACAAAAATATGCAATTATTTACTAGGCCTTTAGGATACACTGTAAGCAGTTAAGCGCCTAGGTAGGTTTTATCACACAACTACTATCATATCCGTATCCGTATCCGTATATGTATTCACTATTAGGGGTTCTGCTAACAGAACACCCAGCACTTTACCTCTGAAATAGCAAAGTCAGGGGCTTAACAGTATGTGTAGTAAAGTGTGTGAGAAAAATAGAACAAACAGTAATGTAAAACTAGTATGCACAGGTAGAAAATTAGGTAGACAACCCACGGCTTAACCCAAGTTAAGTTCTTACAATTTTATTTCCGAATCTTACCACTCTAGGGAAAGCCCAGTGAAGGTGGGGAATCCTTGACCAGAGCACCACCAACTTAGCCAGGAACGTGTAAAGGTTAGGACGTTCCACCCATACAAACCCACGGCCGGAGTTTGGTAATAGCTATGAAAACTGACCACCCTCATTTTGAGTTTCTTCAGCAACAACTTCAAGGTTTCTGGAATCCAATGGGCCCACTTCTATGCAGTGTCTGGTTGAGGTAGGTCCAGTGGATGTGGGTGCAGAGGTCACTTTCAGCTTCAAAATTGGGTTTGGCTAGTCCGCAGTACCAGACACTTGTGATAAGGTTCTGAAGACTGGACAGCTGGACACCCTTGGAAAAACAGGATGACAACCTTCACAGAATAGATAAACAGGGAGACCTGTAGGGTATGATGAAGACTGGTTGCAGCAGGAGTCACCATGCACAGCAGGCGACTGACGACCCTTGTGGTGTGCAGATAAAGGAGCAGGTCCTACACAACAGATTTTCAGTCAGGAAGACTGAAACTGCTGGGGCTGGCGTCTTGTTAACCAAGTTGAGGATCTGCACAATGCTAAGGATGCACTCGGAACAACGATGTCTGCATTGAGGTAGCCTAGGAGAAAACGTGTCCAGTCGACCGGGTGGTCCATGGGACACTTTCAAAGGCTCAGTAGGTATGATCCTCAAACAAGGGGGCATATGTTTTCTGCCACTAGTCCAGCAGTCGGAGCACAGACAAGGGCCTTCTAGAGATCAGTGATCAGTAGAGGAGCCAGGCTTCACAGAGACTTGGATGGAGGCAATGCTGGTCAGCTGCAACGTACACTTTTTCGTAGAAGTCTTGGCTTCAACAATCTCTTGAATGGCTGCAGGAGTCCTCCTTTTATCCAGGATCATGACTAAAGTTACACCAAGATCCACCAGTGGTAAGGACCTCTGCTACCAAAGCCTTGATCTCAACGCCTGTATAATTGTAGATTCGCTTATGCACAACACGATATCCCACCATAGTTTTGGCGCCATCTTGGGGATGGCATTCAGCAACATTTCCACACACCACTGGATAATGTGATATGTTGGATATAGCCAAAACCTTGCACATGTGCTGTTTGCATCGAGCACCACATTATTTAGAGGTAAGAAGTGCAGTTCTGAACTATCAATGAGGAAAAAATAAATTTGGTGAATTTTGCTCTACAAGACAAAGGGTCTCATGGCCGGAAAGTGCGCATCACATATAGGAAGATATTACAAATGTCAACAAGTCCTGTAGTTAACCTACATTTGCACTATATTGTTACCCTTCAAGACAAAGCTCTCCTCCACATAATGTTTCGCAGTTAGTTGGTCAATAATACATACAACCGCTCCATGTTGGAAAATACTTCAACTCCTTTATAAAGTATTCAAACTAAGATAAAATAGGATGGCTTTTTTAGAAATGTTTTAAATAGCCAAAACATGCAATATTTTTCGTTTTTGAATAACAGTAACAAACATTGCACAGGCTGCATTCATGGTCCTTGGTGTGGTCAAAACATGCAATATAAACTGTAGCAAATCTCATGCAAATGGTATCTCCTAAACGGAAAGAGGCCATGTACAAAGGAAATAAGTATTTGTGGCATGCGTCTGTTACTCTTGCGTCCCGTACCCTTTCTTCCATACTGCATGGGTGTCCCTTCCTAGGGGCGGGAGACGGAACCTTTTTAACCAGAAAAACCTTCTTACCCTTTAAATTTAGAGGCACACGGGTGCGGCCCTGGGAGCATGCGCTATCCTGATTCCGCCCACCGGCGCCACTCCCTAATCCCCTTTTCCGCATTGACGGGAATGGGCCGATTTTCACCAGCGCTCCTGGGTTTGGCCCTGCCATGTAATTCCAAGCGCTTTTCCCCGGATTATTCTTCTTTTTGTCTTTATTTGTCATTCAGGTACTTGGTCCTCCGGCGTCACGCACCTCCCCGGCGCATGTCGACTTCAGCAGGTGTCCAGCTGGCAAGGGGCTCTTCCCTACATCTGATCCCCACGCTCTTCGCCTCTGCTGCCTTGGCCTCGACCATGGCTGGGAAGGTTGTACCGCCTGTGACGCACTGACTCCATGCTCACTGAAGAACAGGCTAGCTATGCGAAGGGAGCTCTTCGATGGGTCGCCTCCAGAGTTCTTGAAGAAATTTGTCAAGCAGAGATCGAGGCCCAAGGGAGGGTCACTATTTTCCATCGCACCCCATAAGGGCGACACTTTCCTGAGGAAACGCCCAAGCGGGAGGAACCTTTCCGGTTCTTGTACCAGCATGCACACTGAGGCTAGTCCAGCTACCGGCCTCACGGGCGAGGGGTCGTCGCATCCTTCCGGAATCGGTGCTGAGGGACTGCAATGGTCTTTAACCGGGTGTACAACCGAGGGGCAACGACCTAGTACCGGCTCTATGTCCAAGGGGGCGTATGCGACATGTCCGGTGACAATGCAGAGGGCCACACACGCCTCATGCTCCACCACCAAGAGTCTTGGACGAGGCCGGGCCCAGGGAGCCATGCACCATGACTTTGGCACGCAGCTCGACAAAATGGCCGCTGTGCCAGACAACATAGCCGCTCGTCCGATGCCGCTCCTAGGAACAGAGCAGGCGGGTTAACGAGTTTCAAGGTGGGACTGGTGTCAACCAGGTACGTGGCCTACAGTTTATCCATCAGCAGCGCAGGGCAGGTTCCCCCTGCAACCCAGACAGAATGCGCTCCGGCCCCAGCATCCGCCAGCCACTCCGTCAATATATCCTGCCGCCTCTTCTGCCTCTGAAGACAGGTTCTTGGAAAGCTTCTTGGCACTGATGCAAACCCCTCAGATTCATTCCTCCCATGGCTTCGGTGCCACAGGCCCCGTGCAGCCCCCACTGCCCATGCTGGATCCTTCAATTCCGGCCCCCCTGCCTCCCCCAGTACAGGCGGTCCCGCACCAGCCTCCACAGCAGCCTCTAGTCTCCACACGGCAGCCTGTGGCACCCCTCCACCCGCTCCAGACCTGGACACACTGGTGGACCCGGATGAGGAGGAGGACCCTGACACGCTGTCGTCAGCAAAGGCCTTCCACGACAGGCTTGGCAGAATATTTGGCCCTTCCTCAACCCGAGGTAGAGCAGCCCGAGGAGGGGTTGTTGGTGGAAGTCTTCACTGTAAGACCCCCTACCAAAACAGGTATCGCGATGTAGGCGGAAGTCCTCACCGTAAGACCCCCTACCAAAACAGGTATCCCGATGTAGAAGGATGTTGTGGCACTGGCCAAGAAGGGGTGGCTCAAGCCACACTCAGCCCAACCTGTCAATCGGTGCCTCAATGCCAAGTAAAGACAGATGGAGGGGGATGCACTCTTGTTGTCGGCACACCCTCAACGGCACTCTTCAGTGATTGCTGCTGCATCACTCTACTCTAAGCCTCAGTTGTCCTCGGCCACCTGGTCCTTGACGCTGCTAGGCAAGGAGGAGAAGATTTTGGAGACGTACGGCGAGAAGCTGTACTCCAATGCCTCCCTGCATCATGCCAACGCGGATGCCATGCTAGCAGCCGCTAACCAATAGCTTTGGCGGGAAATGAGACTTCCTCCCGAAACCTCTGGTGCAGAGCCAGGCACGCTTCAAGCAGGTCTAGGAGAAGCCAGGCTGGTAACGCAGGACATCATGGCGTCCACTGTGGCCCACATCGATACCTCTGGCAGGCCATCTGCATCGCCACAGACATGAGAAGGATGGCCTGGCTTCGGGCTACTAAGTTGAACCCTGACGTCCAGGATTGCATATTGGACCTTCCGTTCGAGGGTAGTGACCTCTTTGACTCTACCACCGAGGAATTGGGTAAAAAGAACAGTTTACAGACTGTGAAATCTTTATCCATCCTGACAAAGGCCACGCCCCAGGCATACACCCAGTCGCATCAATGCTTTGACAAGGGGTGGGTGTTTGGCGTGTCTGGGGATTCCAGGAAAAGAGGTCGAGATAACTTGACCGCTCGCCGAGTCAGCACCGGTGCAAGCAACAGAAGGGGGGGGGGGCAAGGGATTCTTACAGTCCCCCTCCTCAGCAGCAGCCTCAGAAGGAAAAAAGGCATGACGCATCTCTTCAGGTCCACGTGTCTCCAGTGGGTGACAGGCTTGCCTCTCACGTGCATTTCTGGTGCCAGAACTTTGCGGACCCCTGGATCATATCTATAGTATCCATCGGGTACCGTCTACCGATACCTCCCTCTCCTCCCTCCTCCCATCCCACCGATTGGGACAGCAACTCTGTTGGCAGAGATCTGGTCACTCGTCCAGAGCCTAGCGGTGGAAGAAGTACTAGCCTCCCAGAGGGGATTGCGCTTCTATTTCGATGCTGGACTGCCCATGTGGGCGGTACAAAGACTGATATGCAAATGGATATTTCCCATCTGTGAAATGGATATTTCCCATCTGTGAAAGGTACAGTGAGCAAAAAGTGTGTGCTGCAAACTCTCATCTCAGAACAGGTTATCATGCCATGCTCTTTCTGGAGAGGATCGCTTGCTACCTTTTTTGAGGGATTACGCTTCTATTTCAGGATTTTCGCCATACATAAGAAGAACCAGGTTGGCCTGAGAGTTGTATTGGACCTATCCACCCTCAACCTCTCCAGAGATTCAAGATGGTTACGCCAGGACTCATTGCAGACACACTAGACAGGGGAGACTGGATATGCTCCCTGGATCTGAAGGACGCTTAATTACACATCCCGGTTTGGCAGCCACACCGCTCCTACCTACGCTTCAGGATCATGGGCCGTCATTTCCAGTACAATGTTCTACCCTTTGGCCTCAACTCAGCCACCAGGGTATTCACCAGACTCATGAATGCATTGGCAGCCCCCCTCAGGGCCACCATGTTTACCCGTACCTGTACGACTGGCTCGTCAGGGCGAGATCCCCGGAGGGAGTTACCCACACTTCCTCTGCGCATATGAACACACTCCACGACTTGGGGTTTACTATCAACCTCAGGAAGTCTCAGCTGCAGCCCACACAGAGCCTCGCCTTCCGGAGCCTAATCTGGGACAGGCGCTCCGAGAAGGTATTTCCCTCAGAGGACAAGATAACGGCCATCAAGAGGGCCACAACGCACTTCCTTACCAGCGCAGTGACCTCGGCTTGGTGGCGGTTCTTCTGGCCATGCCACGAGACCCCAGATGAGATTACAGCTGCACTTCACAGCCTCATGGACTCAGGAGAGGGGCTCCCAAGCCGAGCTGGTCAGCATGCCGCCTTCTCTCCACTCGGACCTCACTTGGTGATCCTAGGACTGCAACCTGCGGACGGGCAAGCCTGTCCGGCAGCCGCCCCCGCAGGTCACCATCACGACAGACTCCTCCCTAAAGGGCTGGGGAGCCACTCTGGGCAGCCACAGCGTCCAGAGTCTGGACCTGGGAGGGGTAGCAAATCAACTGGCTGGAGCTCAGGGCCATCTGGCTAGCCCTCAGAGCCTTCCCTTCCGCTCTTTGCGGGCAGGACCGCCCTGATCCAGACCGACAATTCCACCAGCATGTACTGTGTCAGCCAGCAGGGGGTACAAGGTCCCCTCCGCTGTTCAGCCTAGCCGTCAGCATGTGGGAATGGGCCCTGGAAACATCTACCTCACGGCTGTCCACATCCAGTGGGAGGCCAATTTGGAAGCGGACAGGCCCAGCAGACTGGGAGCAGACGATTACGAGTGGCAATTCAACGACCAGGTGCTGCAGGGGGTCTTCAACACATGGGGCCATCTATTTGCCTCCTGGAAGAACAGGAAGTGCCATCAGTTTGCATCTTGGCAGGGACGGGGCCCCGGCTCTCTGGGAGACGCTTTGCACTTTCAATGGGAAGGCATGACAGCCTATGCCTTTCCTCCCACAACCCTGATCCCCAGGGTACTCGACAAGATAAAGGAAGCTTATCACCTCAGCATCATCTTGATAGCTCCTTGGTGGCCGGCGGGACCGTGGTTCTCCAAATTGCTCAGCCTCACAGACTAACCATTCGCCTTCCGCTGGGTCCAGCACACCACCTGTCCCAGCAGGGGGGCAGGGTTCTCCACCACGCTCCTCAGAAAATATCCCTTGCAGCGTGGTTCCTGAGCTGATCACCCTCAAGCACCTGAACCTATTACAGGCAAACCTGGAGATCATCCAGGGCGCTTGGAACAAGGCCACCAGGAGCCAATATGAGAGTAAATGAAGAGGGTTCTGTCACTGGGTGGACTCTGACACTCAGGCTTACAGGTGGACGCATGTCGCACCTATCTGGCAGCCATAGGGGCCTACAGAAATTTGTAGGAGGAGGTCTTCTCCGCTCGTCCATCCTGATAGTCACAAAACATCTGCCAGGCTAGTCCAGGCTTTACCCACCTATCAAGAAGCCACACCCAATGTGGGACCTCAATGTGGTGTTGGGCGCCTTGGCACACAAACTATTCGAGCCAATGGCGTCCGCGGACATCAGGCTGGTCACCATTAAGACCGCTCTGCTAGTAGGACTCGCCTCCGCTCGGAGAGTCGGCGAGATCCTGCCTCTGGTGGCATCAAAAGCCTAAACCACTTTCCATAGAGATAAGGTGGTCCTGCGGACTCACCCGGCGTTCCTACCTAAGGTACCCTACGCTTTCCATCTAAACGAGGAAATAGTCTTACCTACATTCTTCGCTGGCCCCAAAGACGAGGCTCAGAGTGTATTGCACTGTCTGGATGTCAGACGCGCTCTGAAATTGTATCTGGACAGGACCAAGGGATTCCTCAAGTCAGACACTTTTTGTCACCTTTGGGGGCTCCAGACACAGTTATCAGGCATCCAAGGCTTCTATTGCATGATGGATGGCTGCGGAGGAGGCCAACCAACATGCACGCTCACATGGTCAGAGCCAAGGCCATCGCATTCCAGCGGCAGGTTCCGTGGCAGGTCATAAGCAGGTCGGCCACCTGGGCCACCCCTTCGGCTTTCTGTAAGCAATACTGTTTGGACGCCGGCTCCAAGTCAGACGCGGCCTTCGGACAGGAGTTTCTAAGGAACTTGTTTGCTTAAGGAGGTTCTCCTCTCCATATTGGGGCTACATTCAGTTGTAATCGCCAATGCAGTATGGAGGAAAGGGGAAGGGATGTAAGAGTAATTATAAGTTACTCACCTTAGTTACTAACATACTCTTAGTCCTTAGTCCCCTTTCCTCCAGATGTCCCTCCATCCTCCCCCTTAATAATACTGGTGTCATTAGGCAATGTTAAATATTGTCGACGCGTCAAGGGGGACTGAGGAGTGGCGCCAGTGGGAGGAGTGAGGGTAGCGCATGCTCCCAAGGCCGCACTCCCACGCGCGCCTCTAAATTTAAAGGGGAAGAAGGTTTTTCTGGTGAAAAAGGTTCCATCTACCGAGCCTAGGAAGGGACGCCCATGCAGTATGAGGAAAGGGGACTAAGAGTTTGTTAGTCACTGCAGTGAGTAACTTGTAATTAAGTTTACAATAATTAAACCAAACCAACTGGTCCTACCCAGATGTAACACTCTGTTCCTTTCCCACTTGCCTCGCCTGCCCATTCTACCATGAAACCCCAGGTAATGCAATGCAAATATCTCCTACTTCTTCCCCCTGCCTGTCGGTATTTGTGACAGTGTGCAAATACGAGGATTGGGGGTGTTTGTTAAGATGTTTTACTACTTAATCAAAAGAGCTGAGCAATAGAACAGTCAGCAAGTGTACATTCGTCATGATTGATTCTGCTCCCTTAGACTGATCGTGACTAACTTTTGGTAAAAAAATAACTAAGAATGTTGTTCACCGATTTTAAATTAATCAATTTGTTATGAATCTCCGAAACAGACCGGATACTACTTACATTTAAAAGCCTGGTAGCTGCAAAATTGTTGGTACATCGCCATTTCCTCTTCGCTCTCTTATTTGAAGGACGAACCTCTACATTTAAAGGGAAAATATTTTCGGGTTTTGGAGGGAGTATCCGACTTTGTAATTGATGTTTTACAGACAAGGCAAGAGTTCATTTTCTGATCCTTTCTTTTCAAGCCTCAACTGTGTTGCTATATTTTCCCCCTAATAGATATGTCCCAATTCTTGGAGTTAATTGCTTTAAATGCTTTACTTTACTTAAAACTATTTAACAAAGCAGCTAGGACTTAAAAAGTGTTGTAACTTTTGACACCCGTTTCACATGATGTAAATGAAATATTGACTCATCGGTGTCACATGGTTAGGATCCATGTTATTTTAAAGTTTATTTAAAATGAAAGCCTTCATTTTTGCTCATTATTTATTCATTTTTCTTTAAAGAACTGCACTTCAAATCCTACAAATGACATCTTGGAGAGAGTAAACCATCTTGGTAAAATTTTTAAAGAAAGGTTTGCTGAAGCAGTTGGTCAAGGTTGTGCTGAAATTGGGTTTGAGGTAATTTGATGCATTCATTATTGTTGTTTAAATGTATTCAGTTGATTTGCTATACACACTGACCATATACACAAGGCATTTTATGAAAGCACTATTGTTTACATTTGTGGCCAAATCAAATAGAACCTTGGGCTTGTTAGGGAAAAAGGTTTAGACAGTACTGACCTGTTTGCCACCCACTGCTACAGCTCTCTCCACGGTGCCCTGTGAAATTTGGTGGCATCAGACTGAGTCTCCTGTGTCAGGAAAGGGTAACATGAAAAGTACATGTGCATAATGACTCAATAGGTGCATACAAACACCGATTCCAGAGTACAATCATATAGCAGAAGCTAGAAGTGTGAGGAGACGTACACAACTGGAACACAGTTCAAAAGCAAAGCTATGTATATGTGTGTGTGGCGGAGGGGGAGACAAGTTTCTGGTTGTGAACACGCAGAATGGAGATAGGAAGTTTAACTTTCAGGCCAAAGATATTTGGCATCATCAGAAGACTGTTGAGGACCAGACAGGAGTGTAGGCAACAAGTGCAGCAGTATGCATGCATCCAAAGGCTAAAGCTCTAGGTGGGTAGACCAATACCGAGCAGGAAGCCTTGGTTGTTTGGCTGCCAATACCAAGTCAAGATTAGGCTTTCAATGAGACCATGGCGTTCGGTCTGTACCAGGTGTGCAAGCATTTCACAGAGCTACACTAATACTGGGGTTACACAGGTGTTGGAGGTGGTTCAACAAGTCAGTTGAGATAGTCAAGACTATCCAAGGCAAATACAGTTTAATTTTTTTGGGTGTTTTCTTTAAACCTTTATTTATTAAAGCACTTGCTTAAAATGATGCATAATCATTACACACTAGTTTGAAAAGCATCAGCATTGTCCATTTCCCATGTATAAACAGGTGATCAGAAATGTACATATGGAGAAAGATAAAATGTTAAACAACAAAGAGCACTACACACTGAACAATGCGACACATGTCATTGTGGACGAAACTACCGCCCTCGGGGAGTCGGATACATTGAATAGTCCCAAGCCTGTAGTCCATCCTTGGTCTATGTGGGATTATCCAGTTTTCCAGTTTGCGTGTAAGATGGTCCCTGAAGGGCTGCCATGTCTCTATGGTGGGTCGCTACCAGCTGCATAGCAGGCCAGTGTTATTCTGCATCATTGGCCCATGTCATGGCTCGCAACCACTAGTCCGTAGTAGGTAAAGAAGGGCGTGATCAATGTAATAACAGACATTGCACTGCGAATACCAAACTTAAACCCACTAGCATATGCACACGTCCAATCTAACCATCAAATATGTGAAAAGGGCATTGCATGGGAGTAGCATCCAACCTGTAACCAGTCATATTTGTAAGCATAGTACATACATCCCTCCAATACTTATCCAGTGTAGGGCATCCCCACACCATATGGTAATATCCTGCATCACCATCATATCTCGTGCAGCAACCAGTGTTTGTAGGGGCAAAGAGCATCCGGTCGGGCAGGGGTATAGTGGTATCTGTGCAACACCTTTAGTTGAATGAGATGAAACCGGGCATTATAAGAGACCTCCCGTGTCTGTGCGTACATTTCACTCCATATCTCCTTGTTAGGCAGAATCCTGTGCAGTGCCCTTGGGGACCACTACACACAATTAAGAATACAAGTGGTAATACAAGTTCACCTTTGGTACAAGCCCGTACTACACTGTTAGTGGTAGCAGTAGCGGAGCAGCCAGACTTATCTCAAGAGCAACTGAACAGTAGTAGAAATTACACAAAGGACCACAATTACTGTGACTCAAGGAAACACTGGGCCTCATTACGATATGGGCGGTAAGGGATTACGGGCACCGGTAAGGGCACTGGTGCCGGTAATCCCTTACCGCCCTACTACGAGTTCCCATTGCGGGTCCTTTCTTAATGCCTGGTTTTATCAGGCATTAAGGAAGGGACCCGCAAAGGGATACCGGGGTCAATAACGGTACCGCAATGTGCGGTACCGTTATTGCCGCCTTCCCCCTTCCCATTGAGCCCTATGGGGGCTCAAATGGAAATGGGGAATTACCGGTCCCGCCGACCTTGGAATGGACCAGTAATTGCTCCATTCACCAGGCCAGAGTTGGAACGAGTTTGGAGGCAGCCATGCCGCAAATAGCGGCATGGTTACCGCCAAACTCGTAATGAGGCCCACTGACTAAAGGTTTTTGGTTAAAGTAAAAGTACATTTATTTCTAAACCATCTGTTTGCAAAACACTTCACTTATAATAAAGTAAAACCACACGTAAAATACACTACACACAATCAATTCTCTTTGTGCAGAACAACTCAAGGTAAGTACCTCATGGTTTGATGGGCCGGTGTTGTGAAACAAGACGTTACCGGGAATACATATGCGATCACTTTTTGACAGTAATGACAGTTCGGTCTTATGAAAGATACGCGTATCCGCGGAAAGAAATGTTACTGGGGTGAAAACACACTTAGCACCTGAGTTAACAAAAGTGATTTTTGCCCCCAACTCTTAGGCAATACTTTTGGCAAGGCAGACAGAATCAGAGAACACTTGTTGACAGGAAAATAAGTCAATAGGCCTGGGCCAAAGTCAAGTGGAACCCGGTTCCTGTTGTCGAGGATCACACAGTCACAGTTCAAGATTCAACGTTGCCAGGAGTACTTGGATATTGTCAACAAAGGAAGCAAACGTTATCCCCACCAAGCTCAAGGGAAGAAGACTCCGGACTGGATCTTCTCTGATCGTTGAAGGGAAGGTAGCTCAGGATTGCAGCAGGGCTTCACCGGGACGGGGTAGTTGCAGCAGCCGTCATTCTCTCTGCTTCGCTTCGGTTCCTTGTAGTTCCAGTGGCGACTCTGACTTCTAGCCCAAGAGACCTGCCTTTTATGCGAAAAACCCCCCTTCACACAGCCTGGCTGTCAATCACCCAGCAGAGGGGTTGTCCAGCCTGGACAACTACCCTGTCCAATCATGACAAAGTGCGACTTGGGTTTCCTAGGATACCATGTGCGGGGGTGACTACACCCCTCCCTCACATTCACCCCACCTAGACACCCAGGCACCTCGAGGAGGGCTTCTGAGCAGAAGCCCGCCAAAAGACAGTGAACAAAGAAGGCAAACCTAGTTTGCAGCACAAAGTAAAACACAAGAAGGACTTTAACAAAAAGAAATGGCGAATAAACCCAGCAAAGAACAGTACCACGGGTATCGAATATAATCGCGGTAGAAAAGTTAGGGTAGATACCACTGCCACCAGCCAAGTCTAAATGTTAAAAAGAGCTAAACAATGCTCTAGGAGGTACAGATAAAAAGGGATACGAATTAACCCTTTCCAGTACTCCATGGAAGATGGGGTGTACTGGATCTGTGGTAGTTTGACCCTTTTCTGGGGGACAGTAGTCGCCTCAGAAATGGAGTCGGGGGAAGTCTCAAAGACAACCTTGTGTCACGACACTGAAGGTGCTGTGTGACACACAAAAAGAAGGGGGCTACTGAAGTGGTGTACTTCAGAGTCCACAATCACAAAAACGGGTAGAAACATATAGCAAAACACAGGTAAGAGTAGGGAAAAAGCTCTCACTCTTACCAAGTGGAAAAAAATAAACTCCAGGAGTCCAGCAAAGCTGCTGGGGGATTCACTAGGTGAGGGAAATTAGCCATTGATAAGAATTCTGAGTCAACCCTCTTATGCTGAAAAAGCTATGAAGCAGAATCATTACCCCCTAGATTGTGTAGAATATGTGGTGTAAACGCTATTCCTGCCCCAATTCCTCACCAGCCCCTTACATCCAGTGTAAGAACAACATTTGAACTTTGTGGTGCTCTATATAAAGCATCAACTTCCGCCGCTTAACCGGGTCGCCAAGCCCTCTCACGTTCCAGCTTATGTACACAAGTTCATCCATCCCCACGAGCCGGTAGTCGGTGGAGCTGCGTTTATGCCAGCACCGAAATATTTTCAAGGAACTTGGGGTTGGTCACCCTAAGTTACCTGGGGGCAACCAGACGTGGGCTCCCTGCTCACTGTGCTTAGAGAGGCACAGCTTCACCTCACTGATGATGCCCAACAAGGCTGAAATACGTGTATGGGGTTGCTGGTGGTACTCTTGTTCAGAGAGGAATTGCCATAGTATTTCGGTGCTGGACTGCCCATGTGGCCGGGACAAAGACTGATATGCAAATGGGTATTTCTCCTCTGTGAAAGGTACAGTGAGTAAAAAGCGTGTGCTGCAAACTCTCATCTCAGAACATGTTATCTTGCCTTGTTCTTTCTGGACAGCAGCGCCTGCTACTTTTATAAAAATAAATCAGAGATCATTGGAATCTCTGGGGGAGTATGGGTGTGCTAAGTGTAAGAGTGCTTTGGTCCTGTGCCAGATTTGCCTTCCCAGGTTTGCTAGCAGCTTAGGAGGTCTTGGGGCACCCAAATGAGTTCATTCAGCCGCAGCGTGGTAACTAGCTGCTGCAGCAAAGTAGTTTCAGCTGTGACATCGTCTTATAACCATCTGGCCACAAAACTAAGTTGAGCCACTAAGTAATATTTCTCTAGATCCCGGAGCTGAATACCACCCAACCTATTGGGCAGGGGCAGTGTGGACAGTGCCATCCTATGTCTGCCCGTCTTCCATAGGAACCCTCGGAATATTGTCTCGAGCAGACGAAACAAGGGGGGGCCTTAATATAATAGTACGCATTCTGAAAACAATAAAGAAATCTGGGAGGAACAATCATTTTGATGATTGATGCCCTACCCATCATAGATGAGGTAAGTTTGGACCAAAAGCCAATTGACTTGCGTAAGGCCCGGAGCGAAACTCCAGTGTTATGTTCATGCATTAGTTCCTGGGTGTGCATTATGTTGACATAGAGATACTGAAATGAGGTAAGTTGCCACTGGATACCTACTGCAGGCAGGTCCTCAATGTTCCTGCCCCTTAAGTCTGCCAACGGGAAAAGACAGGACTTTTGTCTGCTGAACTGTATACCACAGACCCTGGAGTAATTATCCAGGACCTCCATCATGCTCGGCATGTTCAAGTGTGGGTCCTTGACGTACAGAAGGACATTGTCCGTGTATAATGAAATTATATGGTACACTCCACCCACCTGTATACCTGCATCAAAAAACTGTTTCCTGAAATAAATAGCGATAGCTTCCAGTCCTAATATGTAAAGCATGGGACACAGCGGGCAACCCTGCCTAGTACCTCTTCATATGTCCCATGCCGCAGAAACCAACCTCCCAGATTTCACTCTTGCCCTCGGCTTAGTGTATAGGGCTTTCACCCATTTGATACATTTCTCCCCAAATCCGAAACCCCTGAGAACCACTAGCAGCCATTCCCAATAGAGGGAATCAAATGCCTTTATAGCATCTAATGATAGCAATGTATAGGAGCCTGACTTTAGGTCTGTCTGAGCCATAATGTGTTGGAGCCTACGGAGATTCGCTGTGCTTTTGCGACCAGGCACAAAGCCGCTCTGATCCGTGTGCACCAACCTACCTATCAATCTGGAAAGTCTCTTGGCCAGTATCTTGGTCAATATCTTTACATCATAGTTCAGCATCGCAAGTGGGCGGTAGGAATCGCACACTTCTACAGGTTTCCTGGGCTTAAGCATCAGGATCACAAGTGTCCCTCATGTTTTCCGGCAGAATCGTGGGGTCATACGCTTCCTGGAACACTTTGTGTAGAAGTGGTGTGAGGGATGATTCATACGTTTTATAGAACTCCGGAGGCAGCCCATCGGTGCCCGCGGTCTTGCAAGCGGACAGGGGTTTTATTGCCTCTGTGATGTCTTCAGTGGTAATATCTGCGTCTAGAGTTTCACTTTGTGTGGGTGTCAACTTGCGTAATCCAATTTCCTCAAGTGTGTCTAGAATTTCCTCTGGGGGGACTGGGGTGTCGTGTGACTATAACTGGGTGTAGAACAGTTTAAATGTTTCATTTATACCTTGTTATGTCTGATGTGGGGTGCCATCACCTCCTTTCAGTGCGGTCGTTCAGTGTCTGGGATGTTCCCTCTTACAGAGCCATGCCAGTAGGCAGCCAGGTCTATTTGCTTCCGTGTTACCTATAATGGTTCTGGTGGTATGGTCGACCGTCGCTAGCCTGCGCCATACATCCTTGCATTCGCCCTGAATCCGACTGTGTGACTTCCTCTTGCTGTGTCCCCTGGGTGGTGCACTCTATCCTTTCAATTTCTTTGTCACGTTGTTCTAGCTCAGTTTGCAGTAGTCTCCTGATACTCCCTGCCTTCGCTATAATTTCTCAGTGCAATACGACTTTCAGGGCGTCCCATACTGTGCTAAGCCGGTCAACGCTGCCCATGCTTTCCTCTACATATTTCTCCAGGGAATCCCGAAGGTCATTTCTAAATGCTAGGTCCTTCAACGCTTCGGTGGGCATTCTCAATAATGGAATGGGGGTGGTCTGGGGCCAGCTATGGTCCATTCCACCATTAGAGGTGAGTGGGCAGAAATAGATTGCCCCAGATATTGCGCCATCTCCATTTGGGGAAGATGTTCCCTGCCTGTAAAAATATGGTCTATCCTAGTGTACAGGCTATGCAGGGATGAAAAGTGAGAGTAGCCTCACTCCCCTGGATCTAGCTCCCGCCAAATATCAGCGAGATCTAATCGTTCTATCACGGTATTCAGTGCGGTAGTGGCTACTGGCGAGCAGTTCTTTGGGGGTGAAGACCTGTCCAATTCTAGATCACGTACGCAGTTGAAGTCCTGACACCAAATGAAACAGCCATTCCTATATTGTGCTATTTTAGTGTACCTTAGATCTAGGTGGGCTGGGATGTTACAATTGGGGAAATAGGAGTTCACTATGCATATTTGTAGCTGCTCAACGTAGCCCCACAATATCACCTACCTGCCCTCCGGGTCTACTTCAGTCCTAAGTAGTTTGAGAGGAAGAAGTGGACTTGTCCACTTGAACACCCCTCTTGCGTATTTGGAATAAGCCGCCACAAACCCTTGACCCCCACCCCAGTGTTCCTGTAATTTGACCATGGATTCCTTTGTTAAATGAGTTTCTTGTAATAGAGCCATTCCTACCTTCTTTCTATGTAAGTAGGATTTAATTCTGTTCCTGTGAAGGTAAGTGCCCAGTCCTCGTACATTCCAAGTTAACACCTTAATGCGTGCTGCCATATCAGTTTAAGGGCGAGTCCCAGGATTATCTTCCCACCACCCCAGCCTCTTTCAGTGGCGGTTGAACAGCAAAGGTGCCCTGCACCCCAGGTACCCTGATCTGGCCAACCTCGTTCCTACATCCCCAACCCTCTCAGACCCACCACATCATCCTCTGGAGACTTCATAACTGCACAAACGTTCATTATCGTGAACGAGAAAACCACAACATTAACAAAAAACTGCTCCCAGCAGTTGCCATCACTTGGCAGTGCTCAGGAGCCCCCTCGTCATCTAGGCCTCTCCAGGTCATTTGACGCGGGTAGTGTGCAGGCAACAGGCCAGTAGGGTGGGTTGTAGTGCGCTGCACGTGCGGCCTGGCGGACTCACTGTCCGCTCCAGCAATCAAGATGACATTGCAGTGACAATTGGATGTGGTAGCTGACGTTTCGCAGTCACATGATATAGCTTCCAGTCCGTGTGAATCTTCTCCCCACCCCCCTCACATCTGCTCATGTGATGGGTTCCTCGTCTCTGGCCAGGTTGTTGTGCTCCAGCCACATGCTAGCCGCAGCAGGCGTCTCTAGGAATATCGCTTTCCCTTTTGTATAGCACTTTGAGACGCGAAGGATATAGCAACATGTATTTGAGGTTAAGTTTCCGGAGCCTTGCCTTCACTGGTACAAAGGAGTTTGTTGCACTGCGGGTGTGTAATCGGGATACATGACGATCTTGGAATCATTTTGCTTGTTTTCTCCCCCTTCTCTTGAGTACTTGAGTATTATTTCCCTGTCCTGAAAATTCAGGATTTTCATGATCATTGGGTGTGGATATGAGCCTGGTGGGGGCCCTTTTGCAGAGATCTATGGGCCCTTTCCACTGTGAAGCCCTGGTTAAATTTGCTGTCGCCAATCTCTTGTTGCAGCAAGGTTTCCACAAATTCAGTCGGGTTCGACCCTTCCATGTTTTCTGGAATTTCTAATATACAAATGTTATTGTGGCAGGCGCGTCCTTCTGCGTCCTCTGACCTCGCCTCCATTCACGCTACTTTCCTCTCCAGTTATTGAACCTTGGCCTTCAGGTCAGCTGTACTGTCGACTGTTTCCAGTAGGGCTGCCTCCGCCGTGGTCACCCTTTCGGTCAGGTTGCGAGCGTCTTGGCGCATTAATTGCATATCGGATTTAACTTGGTCTATTTTGGTGTCAATAAATGATCGAAGTGCCACAATGGCCTGTAGCACCTGTGCGTCCTTCGAGTTGTCATCTGAGGGAGGTTGTTCCTGCTGCGCGGCCGCTGCTTGCTGCGATTGCTGTTTTGCTTTGGCCGCCGAGAAGGAATCCATTATTGACGATTTGGGTTTGCCTTTAGAGGGGGACATGCCACCGGGGTCTTCCGGTGAACGGTGGTGGCGTGTAGGTGTCTGTTCAGCCAGCTGAACGCAGATCGGATCCGCAGTGTTCTTTCAGTGACCAGTCGACATTTGAGGAGCGTGACGAGATGTCCTCGGGACGAGAGCCTGCCGCTACAGGCGTCAATGGATAGTATAGATGCTTGATTACTTTTGTGTTGTGTTCTGAGTATCTAAGTGGTACCTCTATAGTGAAAGTGAGTCTCCACCACTGCAGTGGTGGCGTACTGATGTGCTCTCGTCCAGCCTCAGTTGCAGGCAAGCTTGGAGCCCGCACGCACAGTGCTGCAGCACACTTTAGAGTGGTCTCCTCCAGAGTACAAGCGTGGGAGACTTGCACCCGCGGGTTGTCACTCCGTGGCGCCGAATCCGGTGTGGTGTTCTGCGCAGATGTCTTACCCCCAAGCAATGGTGCTTAGGTTGCATTAGGATCAAGAGCCAATCCGATGATAAAAGGGTAGCCCCATCAGTACCTTATATCATGTTCCCTCAGCCATTGGGTCAGGGCCTGACAGTCTCTGCGCCTTGATAATGTAAAAGCAGACCGGTCTTGATAGATCACGACTCTCATATTATCATAAGTCAGGTTCCGGACTCTGCCTATCCTTTTCCAGGGTCTGCACCCTGTCCTTGTAGACATGACATTTGGTCAGTATGGTGCGTGGTCTGCCGGGGTGCCCCCCTGCTCTGTTGAAGCGGATCTCCTTTGGCTCCACAGCGTCCCCTTCAAACAGCAGTTCCAGGATCGATCTGACTTTCGACTCCAGGCCCAGTATCCCTTTCCCTTTCCCTTCCTTCACTCCCAGGACGTTACACCTGCGCTCACGGTTCTCCAGGTCGTCTATCTTTAGGGAGGTATCCTTTATGCAGGCCTCCATCCGCATTTTCCGTAGGTCTGCAGATAGCTGAGAGTCCTCCACTCTCTCCTCCAGCCGGTCAACCAACCCGCCCAGGTTCTGGAGCGAGGTTTGCATGTCAGTCCTGATTGATCTGACCCACCCCCAAGCAGGGCAGTAAAGCAGTAAAGTCTGCCTTAGTGACCTTTTGTTGCAGGCAGCCCCTGGAATCTTCTCCATCATTGCTGGACCTGCTTTGTCAGGCGCTCCCTCTTAAATACTTCTAGATTTTTCTCAACCACTTCTGACAACATAAGACTTCAATGTCTCCCCAGATCAGTGCTTACCCCTCACCACAGGCTCTCCCCATGCCCCTTTTCCCTCCAGGGCTGATGTGTGCACTGGGGGGGGCGGTTGTCCCGTCGCATCTTCACCCAGCACTAATGGGGGGTATGGGCTACATAGTCTGTTAACTTGCGTTGAAACAGGTCTTCGGGTCTTCCCTCTTAATTAGGTCTCTGCGCTCCTCTTCTGGCACAGACCTCTCCACTGTCTCCGTGCCTGCTCCTGCACTGGCCTGCAGCTCCCACTTGGTCCCTGGTGGGCCCCACTGGTATCTTACTGGCAATTTCTCCTTACCCTCTGGAGGACTCTTCTCACTCCTGGGCTCCTCTTAATTGTCCCTCCTCCAGAGTCCGATGCAGTTGCTGGGGCGGGGGTGTCTCCCCTTACCTTTGTTCTGCTGGTGAAGTGGGCCACACCACTCCCCGGCAGGACAGCTACGTTCTACACCCCCAATTTGATGGGGTCCCTCTCGGAGTAAGGCCGTTAGCCTCTCCTCTGCACCAGCACCGCTGCTCTATCATTTTTACAGAAGGGTGCCCTCAGCCTCCCAATCCGGCTGTGAGGGAAGCCCCTATCTGCGCTCTTCAGCTGCTAGCCTGGTCATAACTGGCACTCGCCTGCAGTAGGTCCGGCCTGCATCACGTCCCCTCACTCAGTTTCTAGGATTTCCTGGGGTTTTCCTCTGCACTGCCCCTCCTGTCTCTGAGAGGCACTTCAACACCCTCACCAGGGGCTTTCTGTACCTGCCGACCGTCGTCCACTCACACGGTTGGGCCTGCTGCTCAGATTTCTCACAGTGGGGGGCTTCTGCACGGAGCCGACTTGTCATGCTGTCATTTTACCTGTGCCCCCTGGCGGTCTCAGTGGGATATTTTTTATAACACTGTCCATCAACTTCACAGCGGGAAACACTACGCCCCATCTCAAACTGTTAGGGAGAATTCTCATGTTATGGCTAATTTCCCTTACCTATAGAGTCCCCCAGCAGCTTTGCTGGATTTGATGTTTTTTTTTTCTCCTGCTAAGAGTGAGACTCTTTCCCACTCTTAGGCATGTTTTGCCATGTGTGTTCGAGGCTATTTTTGGTGGTTAATTGTCTATGGGGTTTATCTCACCCTCAAAGGAACCATATTTTTACATGTGTTACACAGCACCCTCAGTGCAGTGACAGAGGGGTGTCATAGTGGCCCCCAAACATAGACTCCATACCCTGGGACTGACTACTGTCTCCCAGGGCATGTAAAGTCCCCATTGACTTTACTAGTCAATTTTATGAAATAAACCAGTACAATCCATCTTACTATGGAGGTACTGGGAACAGTTAATAGTTTTTCCCTGGTTTTCATTTTCGAGAGGGTACCGTACAGTCACTCTCTCAAAAGTTTCTGGCTGGTGGCAGTGGTTACTACCGTAAATATTAGACCACGAATATTTCCCTATGGGATTTTCCCATTGTTCGAGGCTACCACTTTTTCTGACAGCCTCTAACATACCGCTGGTTTATTTTAATATTAACTTTACTCCGGTAGATTTTATTAGCCAGAACTTTACTTCTTTCTGTGTCTTTCTCTAAACTCCTAACCCAACTCGGGGATCCTTTGTTCGTCCTTTTGGCAGGCTTCTGCCAAGAAGCCCTCCTTTCGGCGCCACTGAGTCTGGGGTGGGTCCCTTGTGTGGGAGGGGGGCGTAGGACCCCTGGACAGGGTTACCTCAGCAACCAATGTCACACTCTGTCCTGATAGGCTAGAGGGTCTCCCGCCAAGATGACCACTCCACTGTGTGAGTGACAGCTAGGCTGTATGAATGGGGATCTTTTTACATAAAAGCAGGGTCCTGAGGACTGGAAGAGCAAGACGTTGCCACTGGAACTAAGAAGCCGAAGAGGAGAGAAGCCAAAGACATCTGCAACGACTGAACCACCGGTGAAGCCCTTCTACAGTGTCTCACCACTTTTCTCCACACGACGAGAGAAGATCTTCATCTGAAAGAGCCTTCTTCCCTTGAGCTGGTGGGGCCGACCAGTTTGTCAATCGCGTTTCTTGACCTTCCCTGGTCGAATCGCCAGTACCCTGTACTCGGAGACCGGATAATCAGGCACCCGTCCACCCGGGCCGCGATTTAAAGGAGCGCCCCTTTTATTCGTCGGGCATCACCGTGGCTGGTTTTATCCCTGGGTAGTGCAGTAACTCGAACCTTCCTCCACAACGAGAGCCTCTCTTCCTCTGCTGGATACCCTGAACTGCAGGAACTACCAGGAACAACCACCACCGCAGGAGCCATTTCTTCATATTAAGGTACATTGTTCCGCCAGGCTGCCCTTTTCACGTGGTAGTGCTAAAGGTGTTTTAAATCCTTTACCTACCTGTTGGGTTGGCCGCCCCTATCGTCTAAACATCGTCTTTCCTGTTTTCTGCATCCACATTTTCGAAATAGTTAACCAAAGACTTGACTGCAGCTGCAAGAACATTTTGCTCCTGGCTCCTTTGCCCTGTACCACTGACTATGGCACAGGCCTATTGACTCTGGCAGAATTTGTTAGAACTGCCGTCTCTAGATTGCTTCTCAATTAGAACTGTGTTGGTGCACCTACTTCTTATAGCCACCTTTTCCTTCCCACTTTTTAAACTTGTGAAGTGCCATTTTGCTCGGTTTTCATTTAGGTATTCTCTATGCTAAAGTACTGCCGAGCCTAAACTTGTTCACAAACATATGGGAAGTGGTGCTAGGGTTTGTAAGAAGATATTTCTGTATACCTTGTGCTTTCCCTCCCTTGTGAGAAATTGCTAGAGTGCCATTTGTGTTTTGTTTTCACTGTGCCGTTTTGCTCAGTTTTCACTCTTGCTCAAACTTGTCTACAATTTAACTAGGGAGTTGTGTATACTTTACTTGACTGATTTTAACTTGCTTTATCAACTGTGATTAATGTGGTGAACTAGAAGTGTGGAAAAAATATATATATATCCTTTTTAATACAACGCTTTGGTCAGTGTTTCCTTGTGCCATAGCACTGTAGCCCTATTGTGTAAACCCTGAATACTGCTCATCTCCCTCTTGAGATAAGTCTGACTGCTTAGCCACAGCTACCAACTAAATCTTTGTGGTACAGACTGATACCAAAGGGGATTTATTGCTCATACCTGTAGTCTTAATCTTCTGTAGTGCTCCCCAAGGGAATTGCACAGGATTCTGCCTAACACAAACTACAATTAAACAGCCCCAAGGATGCTCGCCCCACAGAAACCAAAGAACCAACTGAAAGACGCTCATGACGGGTGGAAACGAATGACCGAATACACAGGCTCACCAAGACGGATGCACTAGAACACCACACCGACCCTGAACTATTCAAAAGCTCAACAGACCAGTGTCATACTAGATAACAAGAGAATAGTTATTACCATCCCAATCCCACACACACGAAGAAAATCAAATCCAAACAATACTCACTATGAAACAGCGGGGTCAGCGCAGCACCAACAAAGCGAATCTGCCAACGAGGAACCGGCATCAACCCAACCCACAGGGATACAACTCTAACGGAATCAGAAGGACCTGAATCAGGATACAGACCCACTAACCCAATCCTCAATCTTCTGCATACTTACCTACACACAGCCCCTCAACCATCTCTCTGCCAGCAATCCGCACACACTTTACCACACCACATCAACAACACATAATCATCACCTACACCACTCAAGGTCTCGCCCGATCCGAAAAGAGCACCAAAGCCCAGCACTCGGTGTATACCGAGCTGAAGCTGCCAACAGCACATCACTTCTCCCACTCTCCTGCTCCCCTCCCCCCAACTAACCCTATCCAGTCCTTCCTGATTACAGATCCACCAGAGCGCCTGGGGACCAATTCCGTTGTTGACAGTGCGCTATATAAGTACCTTTAACATAACATAAAATAATGCAGCTGTCTGGCATATGGCTTTGGCATCGTACTATTAAATACATTTGACGATAACCATGTTAGTAGTAATGTAATGTCCTTTATAACATACTCATAGAAAGAGCCCAGTTTGTTTGTATTATTTGTGTACACTTCTAATTACTATTAGTGTAAATCTGCTCTTGGTTTAGTCAAGTGAACGCAAACCAGTGCTCGGCTGTGGAACATGTATGTTCCCACCTGCTGTTGTGGCCCGCAGGTCTGGACATAGCTGTCATTGTTGCGATCTGCGCTTAATCAAAATGATTAAGCGCAGATCACAACATGATAATGTAACCTGCTTTGACATTATCCATCAATTACCACACATTTGAATAATTGTTTCCATGTTGGTAGATGACATGTATAGGGCTTTGTACCCATCCATAAACATATCCGTTCACGCTGACCTAAGCTGCATATAGATAGTGCTGTAACTGGGGAGAACAAATATGTAATGAAGCTAGTGTTAGTGTCCTTCAAGCGTGCAGTTAAATATTTTGATTTCTTCAAACATGATTTATCTGAGTTTTGTGGTGTTGTTTTCTAGAGATTTAAAGTTGGAGTTCGTTTAACATACCGAGTGATGGAATCCATGCTGAAATCAGTAAGTTATAATGTATTTGAATAAGAAATACACAAAAAAAAACGTAATGACATGCACTCTTAAATGTATTGTTGTTCTTTCTTCAGGAGGAACAACGACTATCTGTGCAAAACTTTAGGTAAGTGTCAAACTAAAATTTCTATTTAATTGTTTTTTAGCCATGTAAACAGCTTTTTTTACCAATGACATTATCAATCTTACACCTGGCACAATTCTTTAGCTGCTTTTTGTTGATGAGTCTACTTCATGAAGGAGCAAGCAGAACTGTGTTTTGGCCACAGTGTACAAGAGTAATTCTTTGCTGAAATGGACTGCGAAACTGATAATGCATAAGTTTTAGTTGTGTATCGGTACAGTTGCATCTAGCATATTCAGGAAATGCTAGATATGAAAAGTGGTTCCAAGGGACTTTATTAAAATGACTGTACTGCTGCACATATGGGTCTTTGAAACAAAGCAATTTTTTGTTTTCAATGGCAGTAAAAGGAATGGCAGCTGTAAGGAACTCATGGTGGCAACAGTAAAGACAGACACATATGATCACAGTTCAAGGGTGTTTATTAAACTGTAAATGCAGGGTGGAAAAATACCTAACCTAAATCTAAGATGGGAGCAAGCTTCGACCATCAAATGAAAAATAAGGCAGGCCTTGTGGCGTCTTGTCAAAGTCAAAAGCCTATACCAAAAAAAATACTTATTGCCAAATCCTTACAATTAATTACAGAAAGTGTGTGGGATAGGATTTTTAATAAAGAAAGAAGTGTTCACAAATAATAAGTCAGGATGTGATTGCCAGGGGTCTCTCTTCTCCACATTTTGAGCACGGGACAAAGTAGATCTCCTGAACACAGCACACGCTCGAGCTTTCCCAGCACGAGCCAACAGTTCCGTACCATCCATCAGGTTCTACGATGCATAAGTCTCTTTTCAATAAAAAGTCTTTTGCCTTCGAGGGTCTGATGTATTCAACAAAACAAACCATAAATTCCCTTCCAAATGGGCTTTGGCTGACGACTTTTCACCCCTGATCTCCCTTGGTCGGGCTCAGATCCTAATGCCAAGGGGGACAATCTACTTACCCTGGTCTTATACCCCTTGCATTCACAAATCTTAATGTATTTTTAAACCGCCCCTCAGGCTTTGCCCCTTTTTGTCGGCTTCCCTCTGCTGGGTTCACTCTTGCCAACTTTCGCTTAACAGTCCACAGTGGACATCCCTCGGTCGGGTTCACTCCTGTCAATACACTGTTCATGGGACTTCAGGCTTCGCCCCTTTCTTGTTAGCATCCCACTGCCGGGTTCACTCTTGCAAACCTTTGCAACACACTCTTGATGCACTAATTTCACCAAGCAGGATTAATTTCCCTTCCCTTCCCTTCGCTTCAGAATCAAATGTTGGTCAAAGACATTTGACGATACAGAGGATTTTACAAGCCCCCTGTATGACCACTTTGACCTCTTTTTGCCTTTTCCCAAGGCCTTCTGGTTGCGGTAGTCTCTACCATCGGGTAATCGGCCAGAGTTTCCTGAGCACCCACGTAGTGCTGGACTCCTCTCGCTGGTTTTCCACCTTTTCCCTCAATAGCTCTTTAAGCTTTTAACAGTACAAATTAGCTGTTAGCTACTTTTCGTACAACACAGTTCGGTCTCTTGTCGACTCTCCCCTTGACTCATCGGCTGTGATGAATCGCTTGGCTTTCTTTCTCTTTGAAGTCAAGGTTGGTATCACAGAGACAAGCGTCTCGCCCCGTCTTGGTAGTCAGCAGAGGAGGGTCTTGTGTACTGTTGACTCTGCTGCAATACACGCTGGCTATTGATTGCAGTCTTATGATTCCTTCTGCAGAGGTTTCACAGGCCTTGGTTGGAAAGGGCAAGCTTGCTTCTTTCCTTATCACCCTCTCTGTATGCGCCGTCTGTCTCCTCCTCTTGAACTGCCAGGCTGAGTTAGCTCTCGCGTCGTGCAGTCTGCCTTGCTTGTCCTGTGCTCTCGTGCTCTACCTTTTATCCCTGTGAGGAAGGGAAAGGGCCGTCCGGTGTGTGATTCTGGTCAATTGCCTGCCATTGCCAGACCCTTGTATTGGGACATGTCAGTTAAACGGCTTTGGCGTTTATCCGTTGTCTTTCGTGTTGTGCGAAAGTGTACGTGTGTCAGAAAATGGGGGGGGGGCAGTGTTTTGGAATATCCAACGTGGTAGGATGGGTAAAAGGTGTTGAAAGAAGGGGTTATCGTGTCTCAACCGTCGGTGTCCCTGCCCAAGGACCTCCCCATCCAGGTGAACCTCCCTCACTGGCCCACCCCCAGGAGCTGGATTCAATAGTGATACCCGTGTCCTGGCCACCTGGATGATAGATCCCCGGGGACTAGCTAGAGAGACACCTTCAGGTTTCTCACACAGCTCATGTGAAGGGTGTCCATCTTGATCCTCCACTTGAAAAAAAAAGTTTTAAAAAAATCCCTTGCATCAACATCCTTGCTCTCTTGTGCACCTTAAAAATTGCCCCACTGTCTCCTGCTACCAGATTCTTTTTTCCTAACAGTGAAGTCCTTTCCACTTTTTGCCGGAGTTTCGAAAAATCTTGCTGCTTTCTTATTTAGTTTTGCTATGAGTTTCAACAATTGTTTTAACCTCACATTTTCTTTTTCTACAGCATGAGCTCTCATATAGTTGCATGCTTTTTAGTATCCTTCTCGATTCCTCTGGCCTCCTGGACATCACAGGAGCATTTGTGTTTATTGTGAGATACCAAGGGATGAATGAAAAGCTGAAGCCCGTGGTATTTTGTTTATCTCTATGAAGCCGATTTTACTTTTGTTTCATGCCATCACAAGATCATCTTGTCAACGCCCGTGGTATAGTAGAATAGCAAGTCTATGCCGGTTGTCTCAGTCCTGTAAGCCCTGCAGTACCCCTTTCTCCAACAAAGCTTGATCAGGCAACAGCCAAATGGTTGAATAAGCCTTCCTAGCTTGCCCTTAAAACATACCAGCTGCTGTTGCTGCTGTATTCTCTACAGCAAGAGGCCCGTTATTAAATTGTTAAATTTTCAAAAGAGCATGAAACCGTATGGCGTTCTCTTCCATTTGTGAGGGGTTGTTCTTTCAAATGCGCACAGTATGGCAAGATTGGCAGTGGTAGTACATCGCCCCTTTAAAATAATGTGAGTGAAAACCTTTACATCAAATACACAGGGGTTGTTCCTTTGTTAGGTTCAAGGGGTCTTTATTCTGGCGAATGTGTCACAAACAGAACCTGGATCATTCATCGGTTAGGCATGTCTGTGTTTGTGCCTAGTATTTATTTGCTGTTTTTTTTCTCCACTGGTGAAGGGGACAAAATAATAAACTGTGTAGAATGTCAACGTGAAGAACAGTTCTTATCCAAACATTCTAATGGATTCCTTCCTCCTACTGTTTCCTCATCTATGATAGTCTATTTGCAGCACAGCTGCTCTTAATAAAGTTCTCCACCACAAGGAGCAGCAGCGCGTCTCTGCCTGATGTCTCTATGTGCCCTCCCGCTGGACATGACCTCTTTGCCAGTATAGATGGAGCTTCTGTGCACTCTCTTCGCTTTGGAAAATAAGCTCTTCGTTTCGTCGACTTTGCAAAATGCCCAACCCCGCTATGGCCTTAGGTTTGAAACCTTACATGGCATGAGCTTGACAGATCTTGGTGTCGAATCCCCACAGGATATTGGTCTACTAACTGAGGGAGAAGCACAATACCCAAGAATGCGGATTGCGCCAATCCATGTAAACCAAGGTCCTCCGGTTAAAAAGCTGCAAAACAATTCATACTTCCACAAGTAAACCATTGAAGGAGCCAGTGTTTCAGTCGAAGTCGCACCAATCCGAAGACAGGTGCACCGCACATAAGGAGAAGAAGTAACACAAGAGGTCTCATTCTTCGAGCTGTTCTTACCATCATCACCATTCTTCTTCCAATGAGAGGAGTCCTTGTTCAAAGGTCTCTGCGGAAACCGTGCCAAAGGAATGTTTCCCACCCAATCCTCTACCCCGGAGGAATGCAATACCTTTCATTTGTATATACTAGACATCTTTCTCAAGTCCCTGGCACCAACTGCATCGGTTGTGGTTTCTGATGGTACCGTTGGCTCCAGTGGGTCCAGCTGTGTTGCCCCAGAGCTCAGGAACCCAGGCAGGAACACTCATGCATGCCTAATGGCTCGTGCCTGAACCCTAAGGTCAACAACATGTTTTGGTACCATCTGGATCGGCCTTCAGGCATATAGAACTCTGCGCCATCTCCACCCTCGATTTTTGCACCAGTGGGGCCCCCCGAGCTCTTGTAGAATATGCCCTGCTTCCATTAAGACCATTTATGTCTACAATGGCCCAAATTTGCGACGACAAAGGGAAGCTGGATCCTTTTGGAATGAAACCCATGTCTTCCATGGAGGACAGAGACTTGCCAGAAGACTAGTATGAGGAAGGTGAGCACCAATAAGGTCTGCCCTCCGATCTTCAGTAGGCCAGTGAATTTGATAACTCTTCAGAAATTGGCTCTTTACCAGCTCCTACTCTGGGGAAGCCTCAGGCCATGGTTGCTGATACCCTAGGGTTGTCAGAACCATCCAGCCCCAGGGTCCAGTTTGAGTTATCGAACATCCTGAACGAGGGACCTAACAGACAGACAATGCTACCATTCAATGCTGCTGTGGAGGCTCCAGTGTTGGAGATGTGTGAGAGGCCCCCCTCTTCACTCTGTCGACATACAACTGGCTAAAATACCACCCAGCTCCATCAGATCCAGCGGTTTTGTTCACCATGGCTCTCGCGAGAGCTTGGTAGTGCAGGCACCTACTGCCAATTTAAAGGCATCCACCTGTCCCCCTCTTTTCCTTGACAAGAAGAGTAAGAGACTGGACACATTGGCCATTAAGGGATTTTCCTCGACCAGCCGAGCTCTCCAGGCAGTGAATGCCTCCTGTGCAATGGGTAAATTCTCCTTCAGCCACTGAACCTAAGTAACTGCTGGTCTCTGCACCTGTTGCCTCTCCCAGCTGGGTTTGATAGGTTTGTTACTCCATCGTCTATACATAGACAATGTTGACAGTCCTGCCCTGGCGGATTGTAAAAGTCCTTTGTTACTTTTGACAACTTAATCCTCATGCCTTCTCTGGGCCACATCCAACAAGTACTAGCACAGTCCATGACCTTCATGTCTCCCGTGCTTTTCTCCGTCCTAGTACTTTTGGCTTTGGCTTGATCCCCTGTGTTACAACAATACGGTTTACTTTCAATAAAATGGTCTGAACAGTGGAGAGGGCTAGGGAATTTTAGGGAGTGACAATATTCAATGCACTGTACCCCAGGTGATGGTCCTTGTCCCCAGAGGGGGAGCCCCTCACCATGAGGGCGTCCCGCATTAAACCACCCCTAGGGGGGGACTATTAGGTAGTGGCCTCAACTCCCTAGCCTCATGGGAAAGGGCTCCCTCTTGGGGAGAAGTAACGACACAAAAGATCTTCCCTAAACACAATTATAATACACCAGAATTTAAAAATCAAGAATTGCTCTACATATGTCAACACCTTAAATTCATAAATGATACATAATTCATTGTTATTTGTCATGTTAGTAGGTGCTTCACGTACTGACATATATTGTATGTGCAGTGTCTGGTTACCAGCATTAAGATATTTCTAAAAATCGATGCTCTTGATTGCATCATAAACAATCTTCTCTAGATTATACAAGTAAACATTGCCCAAAACCCTTCATCCTGTCCAAATGTGCCTATTTGTTACAATGATGTTTTTAACTCTACAAATTCGACAGGTGCTATTCTCATGTGGGATCTTAAAGAACTTAAGCCCTGAATCGCTAAATTGGGAAGTACTCAAAAGCATCACAAACCTTCTTACGTACAGGGACGGGCAAAATGTTAGATATCATTGGGGTTTCATGTACTTGTACTCCAGGACAAAGTCACTCGCTACCCCCCCCCCCCCCCCAAGACACTCGGACCTGTCACTGCATCTCTCCTAGTTGTCCCACACTACAACTGTGTCCCAGACTGTGCGGATCCTCCTTCTCCGTTCAAGTGCCGATCATCTGGAAAACTCTGCCCCTGCACATCAGCAACATTGACAATCACTTGGCATTCAGAAAGGCACTCAACCTGGCTGTTCCCTTCCTCCTCTTGAAACCATATCACACTGTATTCTGTCTATCTGCACACAGAACACTGGTCCAAACCCGACAACACACCTATCCAACCAAGCCACCATGGATCACAGCGGCACACCGTGATAAACTCTCCCTCCAAACCCCGTCCCCTCACCCACAGACGACCGTACATTACACCGCCTCCCGTCCCTCCTGGACCCTCTCCCACTCCTCCGGCTCTGAATTTATGGAGACCAACTGGCGAGACCAGCCAATCGCATTGAACCTAGAAAACGACATTGAAGATGAACTCTCTCCGGATTTAAGGTATGCATACATTCCACCACATCTGTGGACACAGACCATAGGCACGGCCACCCATCCATGCACTTTAGAATGCAGCTATGGCAATGCAATTCCGGTCTAGCAACTCCCATAACCATCCACACTGAAACCCTTGACGTACCTCAACACTGCTGCCATTACTATACAGCAGCACCCTATGAAAAATGTCGGTCTAGCTGGCCGAGGCACAGGAATTATATAGCGCTTTGACTTAAGGCGCTATAGAAATCCCAAATAAAATTTTAAAAAATGCACACATCGAATCTCTGGCACTAGCACTCAATCATAAACCAACAGTAGCACCCACCAAGGTGCCTGACCTCTGGGCTGCTTACTAGAGCTTAGCCAGCCCACTTAAGTCCTAACCTGCAAGATGCATGCATGCATCTTATAAATGAACTCTTAGAAACTCCCACACATGGACTACGGTCACTGAGCGTGTTCCATCCACAAAGCACATTGAAGTCATACAAATGGGGAAAGGGTGCTATATATTTGACAGATACAATACATGTGTGACCCAACCATTCTCTTGATGCATTTTTAATGAAGATAAGCAAAGGCAATTCCTGTTCCAATCCCACAAATTCATTTTCTATACAAATTCAACTGATGATATTCTAATTCCCAGTTTGGTGTCATCCAATGGCTTTAAAAAGTTGATTGTTGGATTTTTGGCAAACCGTGGTATCATGATCGGACATCCATTACCTTTCCCATGAGTGTTAAAAATTGGCATTTGGGATCTTTTCTCGATTGAAATTCAAGCTTCCCCTATGCTTTTTTTCCTTCTTTTTACAAATTCTTGTTTTATTACATTTTCAACCAACCCGAGTAGTTGGGTTACATTTACAATCGGGGCATTTGCAATCTTTTTTTCATTTCCGATTCTCGCAATGTTTCCCTCCGACAATCAGCATTGGCATTAAACATGTAACTTAACTTTCCAACTGGTTCGCTTTTACCCCTCCCCTTCCCTCCTCCCAACCCCCCGAGCAGAGTTTCACCAGATAGTTATACATTTCACATGTGCACTTGGTTAGTGCTTAGGACAGATATTCCGCATTATCAATTTTCATTCAGTTTAGGTAGAGATTAAGTCAATAGATTCAGGAGCTTGGGCCGCCCAGGGGCATATCTCACATTAGGAAGTATTAGGAGAAAACTTTGAACATTCTACTAGTGGTCCTGTGACTGTGTCCGGAGAGAATTCGGTCAAGTATTCCCCTACAAAATTCCTCCACATAATCTAATTCTGGGCTGCTTTTTCATGGAGAGCGGCAGTGATTCGCTCCATTGTGTATATGTTGGTCTCCACTGCAACCCACTCTCTCAGGCTGGGGAGAATGTCTGCTTTTCACTTGGTGACCAAGCATGCCCTTGTGGCTAGCAGTAGCAGGGCTGTTATACCTTTTAGTCTAGTCATCTCCCCTCAAACTGCTCGAGGCCGAACAGAACCAGGAGCGGGGTGGTTTCTCTGGAGATCCCATCCACCTTTTTGATCCAACTAAGGACTTCTCCCCAGTGTGTCCGGGCACGGGGGCACCCCACCACATATGCCAATAATCCGCCCTCTCCCCGCACTGGTGCCAACAGAGTGGGCTCCTTGTCTGAAACATTTTAGATACATTTAGATAGTCTGAGGGTCATATTGCCACCTGTGGAGGAGCTTTAATGGCATGGAGTTTGTATTGTGCTGCTATTGATACTTGGGACGCTCCCCTATAGATGCTATTCCAATCCTCTGTGTCTAGCTTTATACCCAGGTTGCTTTCCCATCTATGTTTGAGATTGTTGGTCGAGCCCTTTCCTCATGAGAGTGCCCTTTAGTTGCAGGAAGAGGAAGAGACAGTGGGTGGTTCCCTAGTACTACTTCAAGCTCAGTAATCGGGATGTATTTCCTGTTTCTCCACAGTTGTCTGACCCTCTGCAAACCCGCATTGTACCACGATTGGAATCTAGGATGGGCATGGATTTCTTTCCGTATACCCGGGGACCATATGTGGCTCAATGGGGAGGGCCATGTAGTGACCACTTTCATGTCAGCGCCTTCTCTCCAGATATCCCATATTGTCCCCAGTATCGGTGGGTCCGGAGTCTGCGTGCGAGTTTGTCTCTAGGGAACCACAGCCATTCCGCCATTGTAACCGGGGTCAGGTTGTGGTTGTTTAAGTGTACCCATTGTAGTTTATTTCCCTCTAAGGTGGGGGATTAGTATCCTCAGTTGCACGGCCTTATAATACCGCTGGAGGTCGGGGAGGCCCATAACACCTTTTTCTTTGGGCAAGGTTAGATTGTCATACGATATCCTTGGTTTTTTCCCTAGCCACACAAACTTAATGATGGCTCTTTTCACTTCTTTGAAAAATGTGGCTGGGAGTTTTATGGGGAGCATTTGGAATGGGTATAGGAACCTTGGAAGGCAGATCATCTTGATCGCATGAAGTCTACGCATCCAGGAGATCGTGAGTTTTTTGTCATTTCGCTAGGTCTCTATGGAAGCCTGCCAAGAGTTGGGGGGGGGGGGGGTGGAGGGGGAATTTGCCTCGTATATATTCTCTAATTTTTGGGTCAGGTTTATACCCAAGTACAGGAGGGCGTTACTCTCCAGTACCAATCCGAGTGCGCAAAGGGTGGAGATGTCTTCGGGGGTGAGCTCCTTCAGTGGGAATAATGGTATTACCCGAATTGTCCGTTTACAATTGTTCGAATGACACAATTGTTCGAATAATAGGGGTCCTAATTGACCTTCTGCACAATTCACCGTATGGTCATTTTAACATATATTATGGGTTGGGTTGGTGTAATAATAATATAAGGGGATTGGGAGGGGGAGTTGGGGTGGGGGTTGGATTGGTTGGGCGGCTGCGGGGGTTTCCCCCCACATATATATCCTAATTGACCGTTTAAATTCGGTCAATTGTGCAGAAGGTCAATTGTTATTCGAACAATTGACATTCAAACAATTTGTATACAACCGTAATAATATTGATTTTGACCTATTATTTTTGAATCCCGAAAAGGAACCATATTTCTCAATCAGTAGTATGGCCCTAGGTATGGAAGAGTGTCTGCATAGAGAGCTATTTTGTATTCTCCGCCGGCCATCTGGAGACCTTCGACTTGGGGATCCGCCCTTAGGATTTGGGCAAGGGGTTCTACTGAAAGGGCGACCAGGATTGCAGAGAGTGGGCAGCCCTGCCTCGTTCCTCTGCTCAAATCAAACCACCTTGAGTATTCAGAGTTTAACATTACAGAGGCCTTTGGGGATGTGTACATTGCCTTGATCCCTCTACGGAGGGTTGGGCCTATTCCGATCTTGACTAGGACTGCTTCCAGAAAGCTCTACTCCACTCTATTTTGTCTAATGCTTTTTCGTCATCAACAGACCAGAGCGCCGGGTTGTCTGCCATTCTCTGTGACTCATGAATGAGGTGAAGTGTTTTTTGCATTGTGTCCGCCCCCTGTCTTCCTAATATGAATCCAACTTGGTCTGAGTGAATCACTGAGGGCAGATGGGTTTCCAACCTGGCAGCCAGCACTCTGGTGTATATCTTTGCATCTATGTTAAGGAGCGAGATAGGACGATAGGAATCACACTGTTGGGATATTTTCCTCCTTTTGGGATCACAGAGATTAAAGCCTGGGAAAAGGATTCAGGGGCCAGTCCTGTTTATAAGATGTCGTTAAATAATTCTACCATGAATTGGAGGCGGGGAGTTATGAAGGTTTTATAGAATCCCGCTGTATAGCTGTCATTTCCCGGTCCTTTCGCAAGTGGAAGTGTTTTGATTGCTCTTTCAACCTCTTCTGCCATAATCATTGACTCTATCCCTTCTGCCGTGTCTCGGGAGAGTCTGGGCATATCTATCCCCTGCAAATATTGGTCAAACACCTCATGGGCTTGTCCTATTTCTGATGTATAGAGGCGTTCGTAGAATTTTGCGAATGCCTCAGAGATTACCTCCGGGTCTGATATCTGTGTCCCATCCTCCTTTTCAATGGCCTTGACGCACCTTTTCCGCCCGTTGTCCCCGTAGCCTGGCCGCCAATAAGGCATCAGCCTTGTCGCCCTTTTCATAATGCTTCTGCTTGAGAAATTGAAGTTTGCGCACCACTAGGCCTTCCTAGAGATGTCTTAGTTCTTCCCTTTTCTGCATTGCCTCTGTGGCATTTGCGGCCCTGTCGGTCTCATTATTACATGCTGCTGCATCCAGCTGTGTGATTTCATTCCTCAGCCTTTTCTCTATTATGGCCCTTTTTCCTCTTTTTCGCTGCCGCCTCTCTAATTAGGACACCCCTCCACGTTGCCTTGCCCGCCTCCCATACCGTTCTCTTTGAGACGTCTCCCGTGTCATTTATTTTGAAGTAATCTTTGATTTCGCTGGCCATTTCGGTGCGGAAGATTGGGTCTTTCCAAAGAGACCCATTGCATCGCCATTTTGTGTTTTTGATGGGTAGGGTGTCCAGTCTAATGCCGACCATTACTAAGTCATGGTCTAACCATGAGATTGGGACTATATCAGCTATGTTGGTGACCACGAAGATGTGCTTTAAGTACATGTAATCAATCCTAGTGTATGTTCGGTGTGGGGCTGAGTAAAAAGTGAACCCTTTGTCATTGGGGTGTAAGTTCCGCCAGGCATCTTGCAAACCATAGACTCGCATCATTTCAATCACTTCTGCTCGGCCTCTGTCTGGTGGAGGGCTGGTCTTTGGGTTGCCTGCCTGTCTGTCCATGGTGGGGTCTACCCATGAATTAAAGTCCCCCCTAGAATGATATGTCCAGCTGCCTCGAGCATCATCTTTGGGACAGTGCGTTTCAGAAGGCGGTTCTGGCCAGCATTGGGGGGGAGTATAGTGTCGTTAAGGTAAGGGTAATGTGAATTCTGCCCACCAAAAAGATGGCTCTCCCCTCCTGATCGGTCCATATCTTGGAGACCTCAAGGATAAGCCCCTCCCTAACCAGTATGCCTACGCCTGCCTTTATCAAGGGATCAGAGCTTCAGTATTCAGAGCCTATTCTAGCGTGGAAAAATGTGGTGTTCTCCCCGCATGTATTTAGTTTCCTGGAGAAAGATTACATCTAAGTGTGCTCGCCTGAATTCCCTGCACACCAGGGATATTTTATTTGGTGAGTTCAAGCCCTTCACATTGAGCGTGCCAATCCTGAGCAGCCCATGGGCGCTAACTGGGGCGGTGCCATCATTGTACTCTTGTTTGTTTTTATTGCGATGCGGACATCTCGTGCAGCTATTATTTAATTTCTATGTGCCCTTGATCCTGTCTGTCGAACTCCCTGACTCTGCCGATCCCTTTCCCCGTCTCCACCCCCCACTCCTGCTTGGCATCCGATCTAGCTGGAACATCTCACCCAGCCAGCCTCAGACCACCAGTTCGGAACGTGCAACCCACGGTCGAAATCGTAAACATCACAACTAACCACGAGCCCCCCTAACTTTCCCTCCCTTAAGTTTCCATATCTGCGAGTCTTCTAGTACCTCATTATTTGTTTACATGAAGTCAACCCTAGTGGTAGACATCTGACCACTAGTGTTGTGGCTGAGTACAAATGGCTTAACTCACCGTGACAGTCGCTACCCCAGTGTTTACCTGTGGTCCAATACTGCTATCAATTACATCATTCACCTGGAACATCTTACAGCTGGAGTCACGTTCAGGCCCCCAGAATCCTTGGGGTGTCGCTCCTTCTCGAAACTTCAATGTCCTCTGGAGTGATGCTTCTTTCGACCCCAACTGGTCGACATTCGCTAACATCAGTGCTCTACTCCTGGTGAGGCGTTCATCCTCCTATATTTCCTGGCTCCCTGGATTTTTCTACGTCTGGGTCCCTGTAGCCTACATTGTCGATGGGTCTTTCTTCTGGATTCTGTTGTTTAGGTTGCCTACCAGGTCCGCTATGCAGTTCGGTATCTCCTTTTCGATTCATAGTCTAACGGTACTTCCTTCGTGTTCGAGCGTGAGGGAGAAGGGGTATCCCCACTGATATCTGATTCCCTTTTCTTTAAGCCATTTGGTCAGGGGGTATGAATTTCCTCCACATGGCCAGAGTGAGCGAGGATAAGTCCTGGAAGGTCATCATATTAGCTGTGTCATAGACTATTTGAGGAGTGTTTTTGGCTCTCTCCAGAATTCTTACTGTCTCAGTAATTGTGGAATCTCACAAGTACCGTCTTTGGGCCACCGGGGATCCTTCCCACCCCTCCCCCCACCCTATGTATGCGGTCGATCTTGGGCTCGTCCACCGTGTCATCCTCGAATAATTTTAGAATCGCATGGAGGGATCTTTTCAAGTCTTGTTCTGTTTCCCATTCTCGTGCTGGTATTCCAAAGATTCTCTGGTTGTTACGCCTTTCACGATTTTCCAAATCGTTGATTTTTAGGCGATATTCTTCTTCCCTTGTCTCGATGTCTGCGAGCCTCTGGTCTATTTGGGATTCACGCGTGTCTAGGGAGGTTTGGTTGGTCTCTACCACCTCGAGCCTCTCCGAGTTTATCAATTCTGTTTGTGATCCTGTTGATCTTCCCCCAATGTCTGCTCTCATGCTCTTCATCTCAGTGAGAAGGGGCGCCACATGAGCCTTTGTTGCTGCGGCTTCTGTTCCTGATGTTGCCATGATATGGTTCTATTTGGGATCTGCTTCGGAGTGGAGTGGGGAATACCGGTATTTAGCAAGCTTTTGGCATGTGTCCATGCGCTTTTCGTTCCGTTAGCTGCAGCTGTAGGGCGTCAGATGTTTCTTCTCGCTGGGCTTTGTTGATGTATGGTTATCCAGGCGGGTGTTCCGCAACAGTGGTCCGTCTGTGAAGTACAGTTACTTTCCTTTTGTGCCCAGAGGTTTCCCTCTTCTGTCTTCTATTGTTAATGTGTTAGCCCAAGGGAGGGATACGCCTCTCTGTTTTGTGAGAGGGCCCAACCCCTTAGTGCACACGGTTCAGTTGTAGATAATGAATAGGGCTTAACACTGGAATTGGGGGTCCTGGGGAGCCGTGGTCCAGAAAGTTCAGCGTGAGAGGAGCACTGTTGTGGATCCGGGATGCAGCCCTCCCCTGGCCGGTCGAACAGAGGCACCTGTGAGAATGGTTGTCGTGGGAGAGGTGCTCACTACTTCAGGACACCCCTGCAAGGCCTCCAAGTGACGCTTTAAATAAATTAGAAGCGTAGTGGTGCCGTGGAAGTGACTCTGAGCTTCCAAGTGAGCCGCCTATGTTCCTCGGTACTTTTTATTATTGTCAGTTATGGTATTGCGTTCAGGGAGGATTTCAGCATTCCACGCATGTGGTGCCATCGTCCACGTTACCTCGGCTCCGGATTAGCAGATTAGATGTCCCCAGACTGATTCTAAGATCGAGGGTTGTGGGTGTGTGCACGTCAAATGCGGTGGGTAGCCTCAAGGGCCGGAAAGTTGCGGTGGCTTATGCGGATTGTTCTCGTGTAGGGCACCCAGTTGGGTAGGTGGGGGGCACCAGGCAGTACAGGGAGAGTCCACATATAATCCACCCCTGATCGGAGTTAGAGGTGAAAATCCCTGGTATGTCACAGCCGTGTCATGTTTTATTCTGTAATGGTGCAGGGACAACAACTTCTTGGCGGTGGCTGCTGCGACAATGTTACGCGGTTTTTATCCTTTGGCGCCTAACTGCTCTTCCCAGGTGCAGGGGAACAGGCGCTTATGTGCACATCAAACAGTGAGGGCGGGTGAGGCTTCAGGAGTGCACCAGACTGTCTTGGCAAAAATAGCGCAACCTCCTGGTCAGTCGTTCCGTGTGTTCGATCCGCACGTGCGTCTATGATGCACGGTCCTCATATATTAAGAGTTGGGCACTGTGAGAGGAAGCATGGGCAGGAGCGCATTTCTCATTCCCCAGTGACACCTCTGCTTCGCCCCAATGCATCGTACAAGGCGGTATAGACATTCATGTGGGTTCACTGATCCCAAATGAATGCCACAACTCCGGTGGCCTAGAGGGATCAGTTGACAGGCGTCGGTTAGCTCAGGTCAGGCCAGCGAGGACAAATTACCCTCCCCCACATTCAGCCAATTGTAATCCTTCATGGCCAGCGCTTCCAGTCCATACAGAACAGCAGGGCAAATGCTTTGGCTTTACAACATCAATATACCTTTCAAACTAGAACTTGCATACCCATCCACAAACGTTTTAATCAAGTTTGTCAGTACAGCAACCCTTCTCTTCTTTGTGGCAGTTATCGCAATAGAATTTTACCTTACGCAAAGTGGAAGCCCCGAATATTTGTATGCATTTGCTTGTCCAATTGGCTCCTCCATAGTATTCAGAGTAGTGTTTACACGTTTTATTCCCAAAGGACATATGTTATGATAAACCTCCCTATTTGATTTTCTCCAAATAGAAGGTGGTGTTGCGAGTGAGACCCTCTTCTTCTGAAAGTGATGTCGTATTTCCATCTCTCTCAGAAGATCCATCTTTTTGCGTTTTTCCTTCCACCCCATCCTTCCAAGGCAGAGCAACTGTTCCATCGGCTGGACCTGGTTCTGACCGTCAGTTTTTGCATCCCTCTCAGATGAGTGACATCAGGAAAGATGACCAGCTTTTTGTGGGTTATGCTCGTTCCCATGCTGGCAGGCCTGTGACTCTACAGACCTGGTCAAGGTTGATCTTCTGCATCTCTGAATGCTATTATCTAGCTGGAAAGTATGTACCTTAAAGACTCAGAGCTTGTTTTGCCAGACGGCTGTCTGCCACGGCTGCCCTGCAGACGGGAGTCCCCATCTTCGAGATCTGCCAAGATGCGATGTGGGCTGCTCTGAAACATTTGCGACTCAGTGCTGCTTGGATTTTTTTTTCAGGATAGGACACCACTTTCATCCGGGTGGTCCTGCAGAGTTTTCTGGTCGAAGTGGTGTCCATTGTTCTCCTCCCTCCTTCCGATCAATGTTCTCCTATGGATGTATATGGCTGTATATCATACATGAGGAATCTGTGGGACAAAGGAATCCATTAGAAGAACAAGTTGCTTAACTCTTGGTAATGTTCCTTCTGAAAGATGTTCCTTCCACGGATTACTCCTCATCTTCCCAGTTTGCCCTTCTTTGATGGATATCTAGTGCACCATCAGTTCAGCGGTCCCCAAGTGTTAGGGCATAGGGGTGTAACTGAGGTCATTGGGCACGGCTCCTCAATACATACTGGCCCTGTCGTCCTGTCCAACACAGGTTGCATAAAAACATCAGATATGGCTGCACGGCACCCCCTGGTGGCGGAAAGGTTTTCGAAGAACAGCTGCGCTGCAAATAGATCATAGATGAGCAATCTGTGGGAGGAACCTCCATGGGGAAAGATCATTATTGAGAGGTAACCTATTTGTTCTTCTCCTCTTATGTTCCAGTTAAAAAGTCTGACAGGTTTTCGTATATCCAAATCAGGCACTGGTGCTTGTTAGGCAGAAACCTGTGCAGTTCCCTTGGGGAACACTGCAAAAGATTTAAGACTACAGGTATAGCAGTAAACCCACTTGGTAGCAGTCCGCACCACCCAGATTTACCTGGTAGCTGTGGCTGAGCAGTCAGACTTCCCTCAAGAAGAGTTAGGCAGTATGCAAAGTATACACAATATGTACTCAGACACAATAGCACAAGCAAACACTGACCAGAGCTTGGTTTCAAAAGTATATAGTTATTTATTTTCAAGAACACATGAGTTGAAAACACTCTAGCAAAATATAGTAAAACACTCTAAACACAGTTATATGGAAAGCAGTCCCAATCCTTATTCCTATCTAGACAACTCTAGGTTAACACCACATAATTCAAACAGAGGTGAGCGCTTAACGTTAGATGACACTCTAGTAGGTAAAAAGAAGGGAGAAGGAGCAGAATTAGGATAAACACACCACTCTAAGGTTAAGAACACTTTTTGTAAGCTCAAAGAAGCACAAAGTCACAGGTGAGCAAAAGTCACTAAGCAGGGCCCACTCTTAGAGCAGACAGCGCGAAAACGTGCCCAAGATCACACAGTTGGTAGGGATTCAGAGTCTTGCAAAAGAGTTCGGAAAAGAGTTAGAGAGGCTTAGAAAGTTTAGCCAAAGTGTCCCAGGCAATCCCAGGATCGAAAGCCGGGGGCTAAAACTACCCCGTACAGTCGGTGGCAAGGGAAGCCAGGCGGAACACGGTACCTTAACGGAAAGGATCCTCCAGCGGGGGCAGTTGTTCCAGGCAGTGGCAGCAAGGCTCGACGTCGGTCAGGGGAGAAGAAGATCTCGCTGAAGAGCAGAAGAAGAAGGTCGTTGCACTGCCCGGGAAGAAACCAGCCGCGGAGTCCTCCGGTTAAAGGGTCGTACCGACTTTCGCGGTTGGGGTAAAAGTGGTGGGTATTCCGGTTGCCGGGGTGCTTGGCACTGGCAAGGCGGCCACGAGATACCTCGAAGAGCGGAAAGAAGGTGAAAACTGGTTGTCCCCACCAGTCAAGGGAAGGAGCCACTCCGTTAAGAGTTCTCCTCGGTCGTCGGGAAAAGTGGTGAGATGGTTCAGCAGGGCTCCACCGGCGGTGTCGTCGTAGCAGATCAGCTCAGCTCGTCCCTCGTTGGATTCTTAGGTCCTGTGGCGACTTCTGAAGTTCCAGTCCCCAAAGCCCTGCTTTTATGCAGCAAACCCCCATTCACCCAGCCTAGCTGTCACTCAAACATGCTAAGTGGTGAGCCAGCCGGCTCACCACTTGGGCCAATCAGGACGGAGTGCGACTTGAGTTACCTAGGTAACTCAGTCCAGGGTGCCTAAATCCCCCTCCACCCCTCCTAAGTACCCCAGACAGAGTGGCACCACTTTGGAGGGCTTCTGTGGAGAAGCCCGCCAAAAGTGGGACAAAGGGCTCCACTTTGGATCAGAGTTACAGAGGCGAATGCCAACGCCATTTTAGCATCAAGTTTTGGCAAAAAATCCCAACCGGAGTTACAATAATAAATATATAAACCGGCGGTATGTTTAAGGCTACCGTAAATAAATAATTAAGTGTTAGCCTAAAACAATGGGAAATCCCATAGGAAAATATTCGCGGTCGAATATAAAACGTAGTTTCCACTGCCACCAGCCAAAACTCGATCAGGGGGGACGGAGACGTGCCCCCTCGACTAACAGACCCTGGGGCAATCGAATTGCCCCAGCCAGTATGTCCACAATATGATGGTTTGTACTGGTTCTGTTCAGGATTTAAGACTAGTAAAGTCTTTGGTGACTTTACATGCCCTGAGAGACAGTAGTCAGTCCCAGGGTATGGAGTCTATGTTGGGGAGTCCCTAGGACACCCCTGGGTTACGGCACAGAGGGTGCTGTGTAACCCACATCACAAAAATATATGAGGCCCTATGGAGTAAAAGACCCCATAGCCCATTCAACACAAGGTTTACCCAAGAAAACACACTTCAACATGCCCAAGAGTGAGGGTAAAAGAGTCTCACTCTTGGCAGGAGAAAAAAATAAACCCCAGTAATCCAGCAAAGCTGCTGGGGGACTCACTAGGTAGGGAAATTCAGCCTAAACAGAGAATTCTCCCTAACAGTGCTCACATCCCCAGACTCGGTTGGCGGCCACACGGGAGCTTGATGCTCGAACTAACTGTGGCTGACCCCCCAGGCCGAGGATGTATTTCAACATTGTACCGTCTGTTCCAGGTAAATCCTTTGGCACCTAAAGCAACATATATGTTGCATTGGGAAAGAGACCTGGGACACCCAATCCAGGATCAAGATTGGACTGACATTTGGTCACGCACGCATTCGTCCTCTTTCTGCATTACCAATCGGGAATGCGCACATAAACTTCTCTTGAGATGGTAGTACCCGCCGCTCCGACTGCACCACTTCAATCCATCCCTGGACCCGCAATGCTGGCGCCGCTGTGGCTCACCAGGCTCTTACCTACACATGTGGTGGACTTGCCCAGTGGCGGCGGACTTTTGGACCCAGTGCATGGCCACCATTACAGACATTACCCAGATCATGCTGCCACTGGAGCCGGAGCCACTCCTATTGGGGACACCGATCACGGGCATCTTTCCAAGATCGGGCCCGCTAGCAGCCCTCATCACACAACTCCTCCTGGCCGCGAAAATCACAATAGCCAGGCATGGAAATCCCCAGAGGACCCCCTAATGGTACTGTGGTGGTTGAAGCTCTGGGACATCTTCATCGCCGAGAAAATCATGGCGGCAAGCAGAGGCCGCCTCCACCGCTTCACAAACATGTGGTCTCCGGTGATAGACTATGACAAACGCTTTCCAGCCCTGACACATAAACCACGTCTGGTGTTGAATGCAGAGCGGACAGCAGACCGGAACCGGTCTCCATTGGTGGATGAGCAGGCCCCGGAAGGTAGCCAGAACTAAGGGGTGGGAGGCGGAAGCTCAGAGATGGATGAAAAGGACCTAATGAGGTACATGACTCTGAGGGCTGGAGAACCAGTGTTCGGACTCAATTGGCGAGGGAGCAGGCCTCGGGGACAGCCAGTAACAAAGTATGGGGGCGGGTACAGGGGGATGCACGTTTGAGTCAAAGTTGTAAAGAAGTGCTGAATTGATGTGATACTTTGTTTTCCTGTGTGCTAACTAAAATAAATGTTAAAAATGTTTTAAAAAACTAAGAATATTCAACATCCCAAAATCAGAATCGCCCTTTGTGGGAGGGTTAATGGTGGGATGGAGGGGGCAACCTCAGTGTTAGTTGATTTGCAGAATCTCTCCTGCACCTCTGACATGTGGTTTCTTAATTATATTCACCTTTTCAATGGGATTTGGTTCCAGGGGTTGTACGCTGTGGATGCCTAAATCTGGATGACCATTAGAATGAGGTCAAATGCAACCAAGCTTGAGCACTTGGGCCTCCTGCTTGTCTTTGTCTGATAGTCTGATTTGGAGGGGCTCCATTTAGCATAGACGTTTTCTGACAATGACCAAATTCCCCCATTCTAGGCTAATTTGTATTGCTTTCTGCCCCACACTTTTCCCAAGGAGCCCCTCCTCTACTACTTCCTCTTCACTCTGATGTTGTTTCTCAATCTGATCTCTGGTCACCTTCTCGTCAACAGACCATGTGCTTGCACTTTTTTGAGTCAATAATGGTCAATCAGACTTAATGTATCACGGGTCCCTTTCCTTTCTGACTCTCCATCCCCAAATGACTATACCACCTCCTGTTCTATCAGTTCTGCCTCCTGCTGTTTCTTTGCTCCTTCCTGCCCTTGTTACCAGCCCATCTTCTTGTAGTCCACCTCCAGTCATTTCACTATCCTCTCCTGGTCTTTTACCAACTCATCCTGATATGTCTCCTTTTGTTCTATTGCTACCTCTGCCTCCTTTGTCTCCACGTCTTGCTTGTGCAGTTTTACACCTCTCCCTTTGTCTCTCTTTTCCAGCATGGGCTCTGTCATGGATTCACATGCTCATGAATATTACCCGTCGTCAGGCTGGGAATCCTCGGTAAAGAAAAAATCAGTTTCGTTTCTGAAATGTCTTTCTACTAATAACCAATCACTGGTCTCTGGGTCATACTGCCCCAGCCAATGACTGCCCTCTACCTAAGCTCCTCCTCTGGCAGCCATCTTCAGATTTTTACCGCACGTTCAAGTGTTGGGAGTCCTCGTGCTATAGCTCTCGAGCTTTTACTGCGTTTTGCATTTTTTCAAAGAGTTTACTCTTATATTTTCGGTCAATCGAGCCTCAAGCTCCCCCGATTCTACTTCCGATCAACGGGGACCCATTTTGGAATTTTTCTACGCCCCTCGACGGCAAATTTCTGTCGAGTTTTCACTTCTTGGAGGATTCTGGAAGATCTTTGAGGCCTACCCCGCGTGATCATGGCCCAGGACAAAGGAAACTCAACGCTTGTTGGATCCAAGCTGTGGATGCGGTTTACAGAATGACTTTATGGAAGATGAGCACTCCCGGTGCCTCTACTGCCTTCACAATGATAAATCGCACTTGGAGAAGGACTGTGCGTTTTGTAAGAACATGTCTGAATGGACAATGAAGGATCACCGCGTTCGACTCACCAACTGGCTGGAGGGGAAGAGCCCAGTTGCAGGTGAGAAGTAGTAGTCTGAGTGGTCTTCTAAGAACTTTGAGGGCGCTCTGGCGACGGGGGCCCAACAAAAGGGAAAGCACTGTGAGTACGTGGCACCGGGACCGCCGATGGTTCGGGCTCCTTGGCTGCCAGGCAGGGCGCGTTGTCACCAACGCCATCATCCACGAGCCAACGCTCTGGCTCGGTGAAGAGGAAGTCGGAGAACCCAGGTAAGTTTCGGGAGAAGCCCAGGTCGATCCAGACGGCGACAGCCGAGGGGGAGCGAGGCAGCGACCCTCCCCCTAAGGTGATCGCTTCAGGCACGCCCATGGTCGCGAAGGCCCTGATTCACATGGCGAAGGCCTCGATCGAAGGAGTCGTGGCATCCCTGGCGAAGCCTGTGGAGGCTACCCCAGTGGAGACGCCTGCTGGGCCTAGAGTTTCCCTGCCACCCCAGAGGGAATTATCTTTTCAGCCTATCAAGAAGAACCCCGTGAAACCCCGGAAGGAGAAAGGGGTGGGGGGGGGGCACGGTAGCCATAACGGACACAGATACCACCTCCGAGGATGAGCTGGCTGGCGTCCCAATGATCCAGGGCAAGAGGTTAGAGGAAGTCCGGTCCTACGGGAGGGATCCCAACGAGACGGGCGTAGAGAGCAACAGTGGAGCCGACAAGGAGCCGCGGGCCGTGGAGGAGATGGAGGACCCCAATCCCCAGCCGTTGCTCCCATCGCAACCGATGCCTATGCCACAGGACAGCTCAGGAGCAATCTTGATGGCTATACAGGTTGCCCTTACCCCCAGCGGACGATCCAGCGGCGCCTGGACCGTCGGGAAGCCCACTGAACAAGCAGAGGTGAATCCATCCTCCCCCTCCTTTCCAGCCTTCACCTCCTTCCGCTCCACCGAGGGATGAGACGGGAACGGAGACGGCGACGACAGGGATGGATGACGACGATGACGACGACGGGACGGATCTCCCATCACCCCCCTGCCCGGGCCTCCGTTCCCGACAAAATTGTCTCCTTTCACGCCATGATCGCCAGGGAATCTGAGCTTTTTCAGCTTTGCCCCGAGGAGCAGAAGGAGGGTTTCCTCTACCAACGGCGGCAGGCCAAGAGGAACACCGTCCTCTCAGTACCATTACTGGGCGACATCTGGGACGAAGGACTGTTGCTGCTCAAGAACCCGTCCACGGCTCCTGCGAAGAGGCATCGGTATGAGAAGTAGTACCGGGTGCCAGATTCTGCCTGGATGTGCCTTAGAGCTCAGCCGTCCCCGGATTCAGTGGTCTCCGCAGCGGCCAAGAAGAAATCAGCAGGGGCGACGGGATCAACTTCCACTTCCCCACCGGACGGTGAGGGGAAGAAGCTGGACACCATGGGATGACGAGTCATCTCGTCGGCGGCGACGACCATCAAAGCGGCCAATGCCTTCGCGATCGTGGCGCGCTATGACAGGGAGCTGTGGCTCAAGATCGCTCCCCTCCTGGATTTCCTGCCAGATGACAAGAGGGCGGATGTCCTTGAAATCCTACAGGAAGGCGAGGTGGCGTCTGACCACGCCATCACGGTGGCCGCGAACAGCGCTGACACCGGGTTTCGACAGTTGGGCAACAGCGTTTGCCTTCGCTGACGCGGTTGGCTCAAGGCCACCGACTTCCGTCAGGACGTTAAGACCAGGGTACTAGACATGCCCTTTGACGGGAACAACCTGTTCGGCAAGGCAGTGGATGAGTCACTGCAGGCCATCAAGGCAGACACCAAGACAGCCCAGGCCTTGGGTTCTCCATCAACGACGGCCGCCCTTTTGGACCCCCGGAGGCAAGTCTCAAGGTGCCTCCAAAGAATTTGGTGGCGGTTCCTCGTCGTACCGCCAAGTGGCCCGCTCATTGTCGCAGGAGGCCTCGGCGAAGCAAGATTGAACCGGCCATGACATTGGGCCCCCACCCAAGCACTCCGGTGGGAGGCCGGCTGGTGAAATTCGTCAGCGTGTGGGAGTACATGTCCACTGACCGTTGGGTGCTGGACGTGCTGGCCCACGGGCACACTCTGGAATTCCAAAGAAAGTTTCCCTGTCTACCACCCGTGGCCAGGAAGGAAAACCACGTGCCACAGCTACTTCTGGAGGTACGAGCAATGCTGAAAAAGGGCGCGATAGAACTCGTCCTGAAGAGGCTCTGGGGTTCCATAGTATACGCGCGGTACTTCCTCATACGAAAGAAGACCGGCGGTTGGCGACCCATCCTGGACCTTTGTCGTCTATACAAATACATCAAGTCCCAGAAATTCCGGATTGGTCATCCTTCAGCATGTGCTGGGACAGCTGGAGGAGGGTGATTTCCTGTCGTCGCTGACTTGGAGGATGCCTACTTCCACATCCCCATACACAGAGGACATTGAAAGTTCCTACGATTAGTGGTCCAAGGGCAACACTACCAGTTCAAGGCCATGCCCTTCGGATTGAAGTCGGCGCCCAGGGTCTTCACCAAGTGCCTGGCAACGGTGGCGGCACGGCTGTGCCTGCAGGGGGATCCACGTTTACCCCTACCTGGACGATTGGCTCATCCGAGCAAAGTCAAGGGAACTCGCCATCGATCACACAGCGAAGACGTCCAACTGCTCACGGATTTGGGATTCTCGATCAACTTTGCGAAATCCAACTTGGTACCATCGCAAGACGCCCTGTTCCTGGGAGCCAGACTCGACACAGTGGAGCGATTGGCTTCGCCGTCGGTGGAAAGGACGAAGGCCATCCTGGGCTAGGTACAACGGCTGTTGGACATGGCCAGGGTGAGGTCCCTCAAGCCCCTACTCGGCATGAGGTCATCGTGCATCTACCTCGTGCGCCTATGCAGGTTGCGGGTGTGACCACTGCAGGTGTTACTCGACGCCCGTTGGATGCAAGCTGCGGTCAGTTTGGAAGACAAGATCTCCCTCATCGAGACGTTCCGCCAAGCAATCCGGTGGTGGGGCAACCGCGCGCATCTAGCGGCGGGTATGGACTTCCAGACCACGACACATCAGGAGACAGTGACGACTGACGCCTCCCTGGAAGGATGGGGAGTGCACACCGGAGATTTCCATGCAAGAGGCCTTTGGCTCCTGGAGGAGAGGTCACTACACATCAACGTTCTGCAGCTCCGAGCCGTGTTCTGGGCCCTCAGGTCGTTCCTCTGATCCCTCAAGGGCAAGGTGGTGAGGGTCTTCACCGACAACACCACCACGAGGTTCTACATCCGGAAGAAAGGGGACACCAGATCCCCAGCCCTATCCAAGGAAGCGCAGGACCTGTGGCACTGAGCCGTTTCCCACGGGATGTTCCTGGTACCCTTCCACCTGGCAGGAGTAAAGAACACCATTGTTGACTCGCTCAGCCGGGAGCTGTGCTCGTGCCACGAGTGGGATCTCCGGCAGGATCAAGTGGATCCGCTATTGCGACGATGGGGCAATTCCCAGATCGATCTATTCACAACGGCGATGAACACAAAGTGCGGGAGGTTGGCCAGCAGGTTTCTGCAGCCGGGGAGCATGGGCGATACATTCTCCTTCCCCTGGGATGGCCTGTTCCTGTATGTGTTCCCACCATTGCCGTTGCTTCTGTGACTCATCAGTCAACTCACTGTCCCGGTGCAGGGTGATCCTCGTCGCACCGGCGTGGCCGAGGCAGATATGGTTCCCGGACCTTCTGGTCTTGTCAGGGTCCCCCCCCAGTCAAACTGCCGATGGACGCGGATCTTCTCGCCAGGGAAGGAGGCGCCATCCTACATCACGACCTGTGATCGCTGAACCTACAGGCCTGGCTACTGCAGCACTAGAGTTCGGAGGCTACGATATCCCGGCAGACTGTAAGGAGGTCCTTGCAAAGGCCAGGGCGTCCTTGACTCTTAATTGCTATGGGCATAAATGGAAGAGGTTCTCTGTCTGGTGCCGTGCACAAAAGATCAACCCTCTACGGATTACAGCCCCTCAAGTGCTGCTGCACTTGCTATCGCTGGCCAAGGTGGGCTGGCACATGCCTCCATCAAAATCCATCTGGCGGCTTTCTCCCGCTACACCAGAACTCCGGGGCGGTCGTCGCTGTGGTCTCACCGCCTAGTGAAGGCCCCTGCCCCGGTGTGGGAGCTCAAAGTGGTGCTGACCAGAATCATGGGGCTGTCATTTGAGCCTCTGCATTTGGCACCGTTGAAAATCCTATCAAAGAAGACAGCATTTTTTGTGGCCATCACCTCCGCACGACCAGTGGGAGAGATCCAGGCCCTCTCCTGTAAACCTCCGTACCTGACATTCCACGAGACGAGGGTAGTGCTAAGGATGCACTCCTCCTTCATGTCCAAGGTGCCGTCGGACTTCCATCTCAACGAGTGTTAGGGAGAATTCTCATTCTGTGGCTAATTTCCCTTACCTATAGAGTCCCCCAGCAGTTTTGCTGGATTTGAAGGGTTTGTTTTTTTCTACTGCTAAGAGTGAGACTCTCTTTCCCCACTCTTAGGCATTTTTGCTATGTGTTCTCTAGGCTATTTTTGTGTTTAATGTCTATGGGGTTTTTCTCACCTCCATAGGAAACCTCTTTATTCACATGTGTGACACAGAGGTATCTTAGCTCCCCCAAACATAGACTCCACACCTTGGGGCCGACTACTGTCTCCCAAGACATTTAAAGTCCCAATTGACTTTACTAGTCAATTTCTATGAACTAAACCAGTACAAACCATCTTACAATGGAGGTACTGGAAAGGGTTAAAAGTTTTTTTTCCTTATGTTCATTTTCGAGAGGGTACCGTACAGTCCCTTTGTCAAAAGTTTCTGGCTTGTGGCAGTGGTTACTACCATAAATATTTCGACCGCAAATATTTTCCTATGGGATTTTCCCATTGTTCGAGGCTACCACCTTTTCTGACAGCCTCTAACATACCCCCGGTGTATTTTAATATTATCTTTACTCCGGTAGGTTTTATTTGCCAGAACTTTAATATAACTTCTTTTTCGCGTCTTTCTCTAAACTCCTAACCCAGGTCGGGGATCCTTTGTTCATCCTTTTGGCGGGCTTCTGCCAAGAAGCCCTCCTTTCGGAGCCACTGAGTCTGGGGTGGGTCCATTGTGTGGGAGGGGGAGTAGGACTCCTGGACAGGGTTGCCTCGGCAACCCATGTCGCACTCTATCCTGATAGGCTGGAGGGTCTCTCGTCAAGATGACCACTCGAGCCAGGCTGTATGAATGGGGATCTTTTTGCATAAAAACAGGGTCCTGAGGACTGGAAGGGCAAGACGTTGCCACTGGAACTAAGTAGCCGAAGAGGAGAGAAGCCAAAGACATCTGCAACGACTGAACCACTGATGAAGCCCTGCTGCAGCGTCTCACCACTTTTCTCCACTCGACGAGAGAAGATCTTCATCTGAAAGAGCCTTCTTCCCTTGAGCTGGTGGGGCCAATCAGTTTGCCAATCGCCCTCCCGGACCTGCCTTGGTCGAATCGCCAGTACCCTGTACTCGATGGCCAGATAGCCAGGCACCAGTCCACCCGGACCGCGATTTAAAGGAGCGTACCTTTTATTCGTCGGGCAGCACCGCGGCTGGTTTCTTCCCTGGGTAGTGCAGTAACTCGAACCGTCCTCCACGACGAGAGCCTCTCTTCCTCGGCTGTATCCCCCAAACTGCAGGAACTACTAGGAACATCCGCCACCGCAGGAGCCACTTCTTCATTTTAAAGGTACATTGTTCCGCCAAGCCGCCCTTTCTGCGTGGTAGAGCTAAAGGTGTTTTAAATCCTTTACCTACCTGTTGGGGTTGCCCGCCCCTCTCTCTTAACATTGTCTTTTACCTTCTGCATCCACCTTTTCAAAATCGTTAACCAAAGACTTGACTACGCTACAAGAACATTTTTCTCCTGGGACCTTGCCCTGTACCACTCACTCTGGCACAGGCCTACTGACTCTGGCAAAATTTGTTAGAACTGCCTTCTCTAGATTGCTTCTCAACTAGAACTGTGTTGGTGCACCTCCTTCTTATAACCACCCTTTCCTCCCCACTTTTAAACCTTGTGAAATACCATTTTGCTCAGTTTTCATTTAAGTATTTTCTCTACTGATGCACTGCCTTGCTTAAACTGGTTCATAAACTTATGGGAAGTGTTGCTAGGGTGTGTAAGAAGATATTTCTGTATAACTTGTTCTTTCCCTCCCTTGTGAGAAATTGCTAGAGTGCCATTTGTGTTTGGTTTGCACTGTGCAGTTTTGCTCAGTTTCCACTCTTGCTCAAACTTGTCTATAATTTAACTAGGGAGTTGTGTATACTTTCTTTGACCGGATTTAACTTGCTTTCAGAACTGTGATATATGTGTTTAATTAGAAGTGTATAAAATAAATATATATATATTCTTTTTACCACAAAGCGTTGGTCTGTTTCCTTGTTCTATAGTACTGAAGGCCTATTGTGTAAACCCTGAATACTGCTCATCTCCCTCTTGAGATGAGTCTGACTGCTCAGCCACAGCTACTAACTAAATCTTTGTGGTACAGACTGATACCAAAGGGGATTTATTGCTCTCACCTGTAGTCCTAATCTTCTGTAGTGCTCCCTAAGGGAACTGCACAGGATTCTGCCTAACGAGCCCCTGGTGTTACCTGTTTTCTTCCCTTCGCCACCGGCTGAGAGCACTTTTCACTCGCTTCATGTGGCTAGAGCGCTGAAGTTCTACGTGGGCTGCACGAAGAGTTTTTGTTTTGGAAGACATCATAGCTGTTTGTGAATTTTGGACCTGTGAACCAGGGGAAGGCCCTCTCGAAGGCTTCCACTTCCAGATGGCTCTGCGGCTGCATCATGCACTGTCACCGATTGGCAATCCAACCGTTGCTTGGCTGTCCGAGAGCCCATTTGACCAGAGCGATCGCTGCTACCACAGTGTTCCTGTATGGTGTGCCCCTGCTGGACATATGCAGGGCTGCTATGTGGAGGTCGACACACACCTTCACGAGATTCTACTGCGTTGACCGGGATTCCAGGGAGGAGTCCAGAGTCGGCCAGGCATTGCTGCGCCACTTCGCTTGAAGGTGACCCTGGTGAGGAGGTAAGAGATGCTTAATGGTGAGTTGTTGAAATGCTTAATGTTGAGCCTTGCTACCTCCTGTGGTTGTGCATGTGTGTACTGCTATGTATTCTTGTATTCAAGAGCATGTGAATCCATTCCAGACCCCATGCTGGAGAAGGAACAAGTTACCTGTAAATGTTGTTCGCCAGCATGTGTCTGGCATGGATTCACATGCGAACCCTCCCTCAAACCCCTATGTGGCTCTTCTCTTGGTCCTACTGCCACTTTACGTGCTACCAAATCTGAAGATGGCTGCTAGAGGAGGGGGTTTAGGTAGAGGCAGTCAGTGGCTGGGGGCAGTATGACCCAGAGACCAGTGATTGGTTATTAGTAGAAAGACAATTCAGAAACAAAAATGATACTGGTTTTTTCTTTACCGAGGATTCCCAGCCTGACGACAGGGAATATTCATGAGCATGTGAATCCATGCCAGACCCATGCTGGAGAACAACAGTTAGGCCCCATGCTGGAGAACAACAGTTACAGGTAAGTAACTTGTTCCTTCCAATCCACGTTTCCATCTCCACTCCTTTACTGTCTCCCCTGCAGCGACCTCTTCTTTCTTCCTCTTCTCCAGTACGCTCCTTCTCTCCACCTCTGCTCTTTCTAGACGTCTACCTGCCTGTCAAGCCCAGTCTCCTTTGCAGGGTACTTGTCTCCCCCCCTCCTCCCCACTCTCCATCGATTGCGTACCTGAGCCGTTGAGTCTGAAAGACTGATACCAAACCAGCGTGTTTTGAATCAAGGTTGCAAGCAGCAACATTGTATAAAGCGAACGGTGTGTGAAGCATCTGGGTGGGTGATTGACGCATATATAATTGGAAGCCAAAGGAAGTAGTTGAACTTTATAATTGAACTTTGGGATGCCAAAAGAAGATACTATACACAGTGGTCCGGCGCCACGGGGGTGCTCATTCGAAAGTTTGTTAGGTATCCAGCTGATGCTGAGTGGGAGAAAGAAATATTGAAACCAAAGTGGTCATGCAATGGGTCAAGCTAAACCTGTGCGCATTCAAATGTCTTTGATAGTTTCATGTAGATCACAATTGGTCGGATGCTGGCTGAAGGAGAATAATTGAACACAAAAAGGGATCTGAGCCTAGAAGAGGGGCTTCCGGAGGTGAACCATGAGTCACCCGAAAAATAATGATTTGAACATAGTTCAAAAGGGATCTGAATCTGAAGTGGGGGATCCAACGTTGAACTTTTGCTTCTGAAAAAGGTCTGAGCCTGCTGGAAAGGGAAAAGGTTTGTGTTTTTGTTTACCAGACCCTCTGAGTCAAGAGACTTGCAAGAAGTAAAGAGGCTTGGACACCGAAGGTCCTGAACTATGAAAATGAAACTGTATCCTCATGCCGCAGAGGCAGTGAACCGCCTTGTCCCGTACTGAAAATGTGGGGAAGGGAGGCCAACAGCCCGAATATCCAGACTTATCATTTTCTGAACACTTCTTTCTTTTTCATGAACATTGCCCCACATTATTTGTAAATTGGTCCTAAGGATTGTCAATAGTTTTTTTTTTGTATAGGCCCCTTTTATTTGACCGACTTAACTAGGACTGCATTATTATTATTTGATGGTCATAGCTTGCTCCCATCTGTAAATGTAGGCTTAGATAGGCGTTTATCACACCCTTGTACAAGATAAAGAGCCTTGAACTGTGGTCACTTGTCTGTCTTACTGTTGATATTCTGCCTTCCTTACATTTGGTGTCAGGAGTTGGATGTGACTCAATTGAAACAAATTGGGGAGCTCTACAATTTCAGAAGCTTAGTCATAGAGCTCCAACACCTCGGTTACCACAAAATTATAGGGTTTGTTATCTGTAGCAGTAGAGCGGCTACTATTTCTCCTAGAAAAGAGGAATGATTCCCACAGACTTCATTTTGATACACCCTCCTGGCTGTTACATAAGATTGGCCCCAAAATCCGGCCTGGCATCGAAGTTCGTCATAGACATCATAGCAGGCGTCATCGATCCCGACTTCTGGGGAGACATAAAGGTTCTTTTATAGAACCATGGCGAGATTCCATTTGAAGTTCATCGTGGTGATACAATTGCCTAAGGAATACTCGCAAAAGCTATATTTCCTCATTTTAAAGAAAGTAAACTAGAAGAAAAGGAGAGAGGTGCCTTGGGCTTTGGGGAAGCTGATGAACCATCAAGCACTAAAGAGAAAAAGGGAGAAGAACCTACCATCCATCCCGATCTAGCCTTCGCCCAGCGAAATGACCCAGCTCTCGCTGTGGCTTTCTTACAAGCAATTCCCGAAGCTACGGGTGTAGAGAAGGGAAGCCCTTTCTTCATCTTAAAGCAAGGATTGCTATATAGAAAAGAAATATCCACAGAAGGCTTGAGTAAAACCCAGTTAGTAATCCCTGAAACCCTTGAAAGATTGTGCTAGAGATTGTGCATTCCCATCTGACAGGGGGCCACTTGGGACAATCCAAAACACAGGCACACATCAACAGGAAGTTGTACTGTCCAGGTATCCATGCTGATATAAAAACCTTTATTCAGACGTGTGAAGTATGTCAAGAAACCAGTACTTGCATCCCCTTGCCTGCCCTCTAAATCCTCTGCCAATCATAGAAGTTCCTTTTTCAAGAATGGGGATGGACATCATTGGACCTTTAGAAACATCTAGACTGATAACTAATATGTTCTCGTGATTGACCAGATACCCCGAGGCCTTCCCTACGTGGAACAACACCACTCCGCAAATTTTAGGGCACCTCCTACTGTATTTTTTCAGGGTTGGCTTTTCTAAGGAATCCTTCACGGATCAAGGTTTAGATTTGATGAGCACACTCTTTGGGAAAGTGAAGGAACTACTCCATTGTACCACTTTGCGAAATTCAGTGTACCATCCCCAAATAGATGGTTTGGTATGATATGATATGGTATTTGTAACGCGCCTATACACAAGTGTTTCAAGGCGCGACGAGGCAGGGAGGGGGGGACAAGGGGAGACAGACAACGATCCTACTAGGCCAGGTGTCATTCAGATCGCGCAAGTGCAGGGGTAGGGGAGTGGGAAAAAGTGCAGGGGGAAGGGGAGGGGGAAAAGTGCAGTACAAGGTAAGTGGCGTACGTAATAAATAAATAAATAGGACCAGCTGGTGGCAAGTGTGAGGTAAGTGCAGAACAAGTGCTGGGGGAGGGGGTGGCTGTAGGGATACAGAGACAGTCCCGCAGTGCAAAGGGGTTCCAGGGCATCAGTGCAAGTGGAGAGTGGCAGGGCCCAGGACCGAGGCCGTTTAGAGTGGTCCAGTTGCAGGATCAGTGCAGTTTCAGTGAAAATTAATTAGCAGTTCAGCAGGGGAGAGGGAGAGGGAAAGCAGAAGCAAAGAGGAAGGTTTTGAGGTGCTTCCGGAACCGGAGATGGTTCTCCTCAAGTTTCAGGGAGGCAGGAAGGCTGTTCCAGAGGGAGGCCCCTGCCGCGGAGAGAGATCTACCCCCAGCTCGTTGCTTCGAGAAGCGGCTAACCCTGAGGGAGTTGGAGGCGGATGAGCGAAGGGCTCGGGAAGGAAGATATTTGGGAAGAGAGAGTTGAAGGTATTTAGGACCCAGGCCCCAGAAGGCCTTGTGGACAATGCAGAGGGTTTTGAACTTTATCCTCGCAGCCACTGGGAGCCAGTGTAGAGATTTCAGTCCTGGAGAGATACGGTCCCCGGGCTTGAGGCCAAGGACAAGTCTCGCAGTACTGTTCTGGATGAGTTGCAGAGGGCGGAGAGTGGAGGCAGGCAGATTAAGATAGAGGCTGTTACAGTAGTCCAGCTTCGAGAGAACCAGGGCTCGGGAGACAGTGAGCTTCTGGGGGAAGGAGAGGAAGGGAAGAATACCTCTGAGGAGGTGCAGCTGGTAGAGAGATTCAATAAAACTCTTAAAATGATCCTAAGAAAGTTGGTAGATAAGGATGAGAAGGACTGGGACCATATGATCCCCAGGACACTGTTTGCAGTGAGAAATACTCCTCGGGCATCTACTGGATTTTCTCCTTTCGAGCTCCTGTATGGTAGAGCACCAAGAGATGTCCTGGATGTGCTCTGGGAGACCTGGGAAGAACGGGAAGAGGCACCCATTCCGCTTTCGCAGACTGCGAGAGCATATGAAACTTGTTAGGAATCTAGTTTCTGATGTTTGTCAATCTGCTTAGAATCACATGCTGTGCATAGTCCGACATCCAGTGGTAACCGCGGAGTATTGCATTTTGTCTTTAGAGAATCGAAAGGGGACGTCGACATGGGCGTGCCTGTAACACTATCCCTGCATGACGTATAGTTTACCCAAGATCCCTCACACGTCGAGGTCCCTCAGATTGTTTTTTTCCGCCCACATAACTGGTCGCCCTTATGCAGAGTTTGTAAAGAACATTGCTATTGTCCAACGACCTTTGGTCGAATTATTCTAAAAAGATATTTAATATCACCCCTTCTGTCCCTCGTCTCGACGGCTGTTCCAGTTTCCTCCGAAGACCTGCCAGATTCGACAGAAGGTGATCCTGTTGGCGTTGCCGACCACGTGGCCGGGCCTTCCGCCGGCCCATACAGTAGGGAGAGTGGGGTTGGGTGGACATTTCTTTTCAAACTGAAAATGCCTTTCCCTTTCTTCCCTCTTTCCCAGTTGGTCTTAGTCTCTCTGTGTAACCTCAGCTATGGAGAGGACTCCATTTAGATTTTGCCATATTTGTAAGAGCAAATTCCCATGGAAGGATAAGCACAGATGGTGTAACCGGTGCTTGCCGCTCGATCATAAAGAGGAAGGGTGTGCGGCCTTTAAGCTCTTCCGCCCCAAGACTTTGAAGGAGCATAGAGTAAAACGGTAGGCAGCCTACGGTATGTCCAAGGTCGGGACTTATGCCACTACTGCTACTACCGAATGTGACGACGGCGAGAGTGACTATCAGGCCTCCGAACCGGAGATTGTTGACTTTTTGACAGAACGCTCGTGTTCCGCATCGTCTGTCCCCGGCCCCCGATAAGCACGGCGTAAGCTCTGCTATGGGGAAATCACACCCCGGCGACAAAGACACATGTTCATGACACTAAGCACACAACCCCTAGCCTTACTTCGACTACGTCAAAGAAGACTTTGGCGCCAACGGGTGCACTGGTAATTCCGGTGATTCCCGCCGATGACGAGATCGGCAGCCCTCCCCACAGCCGCATGCGCACCTAGCGACTGGGCAATCCAAGACAAAGGGCGCTACCCCCAAAACTCATAGTTCCGTTGACACGCATCACAGGAAAGTGTACGGCGACGACAAAGGACTCAGGAAAAGGTCTTACCACCACCGAAAGTTATGGCACTGCCGGAAAAGGTGGCCGAAAGGGGCAAAGCCCTGATTCCGCCAAAACAGACTCCCTTGCAACCGTGAGATGTACCTATGCGCTTCCCCACTGGTGAGGACGTTGAGGTCAGTCTGGCAAGAATTGTGGCCGCCGATTCCCATAAACGGCAGGCTAGGGACTCTCCGAAAGTCTCCGAAAGACCCAAAGATCCGCCGAGATCTATGGATAGCATTTAGAAGTCGAGGGAAGGGCACAGGGACACCCCACCTTCATCGGTCCCGCCAGAGGACTTCTCTGAGGGAGAGGAAGGACTTTCTTTGACGCTAAGGCACAGAGCTCTACGTTTTTCGATGGAAGAGCATGCTAGCAACACTTTTTTGACTGAAGACTGAGAGAGACACCTTTCCACCCCTAGACCGTTCTAGATTGTCAGTCTGGACTAGGGAAAAGTTTGAGGACTGCATGGAAAGGCTGGACAAGTTTGTTTCACGTGCAGAACAACCTACACCAAGAAGGCCAAGGGAGGAAAGCCCTGCTAACCCTAGATCTAAATTCCCAAAACTTTTTGACCCCTCTTTAGAAGAGGACATATATAATTATGACCTTACTGAAGAAGACATTCTACCAGTTAAGGTACAGGAGAATCCTTTCTATAACGAGGAGGAACATAAGCCCATTGAAGATGAACCTATGGAAGGCTGGGGGGAGGACCCGGATGTGGGTGACCCTCAACCATGGCAATCCCAGAGCCACAAGACCCAGATATTCTGGCCTTGGTCTCTCCTCAGAACATCCCTACAAGAAATCCTTCTCCTATTGATGATGAACTAACATTTAATATAATGTTAGGTAAAGCATCCGATCACTTTAAAATTGCCACTGAAGAGGCAGCACTGAAGCCGACTTTGTTGAGGATATACTCAAAGAGAAGCCGCCAAGCAGCCAAGCCATCCCTCTACTCAATTCGATTAAAAAACGCCTTGCTCCATCTTTGTCTACACCGGCTCATACGAGAGGTGTAAACCCAAGAATTGAAAAACTCTTCCGCCCTTCTCCATCAGACCCTCTATATATTAGAGGGCATTCCACACCAGATTATTTGGTAGTCACTACCACAGGAAAAGAGCAGGGGTTCCTTTATCAACAAGCGAGGCTCCCCCTGACAAAGAAGGGAAAAGGCTTTATGCCCTGGGTAAGAGGGTTATCACAGTGGCAGCCTACTCCACGCGTATCGCCAATAACACCACTCTATTGGCCAGTTCTGCAGATGCGCAATGGGCTTTAATACAAGAAGGCCTATAAGAGGCTCCAGAACCTCTATGGACCCGCCGACTTACCACGGTCTCTGAAGGTAGGCAAGTTAACCAAAGTATTTTAAAAAACACTTTGAATTCTTTTGAGACAGCCAGCCGAGCCCTCGCTTAGGGCATTCTCTTCAAGAGACACGCGTGGCACGAAATTCAGGGTTTAAACCTGAAACACAAGCGTCTCTTGTAAACAAACCTGTGGAGGAATCCAACTTGTTTGGAAAGGCGGTCGATGAGGCCTTAGACACCGCGAAAAAAGAACTTGAAACCCTAAAGAGTTTGGACCAAATTTCTCAGACCTTCCACAAGGCGAGGATTTGGAAACGGAAGGTTTTTTCGTGGCCAACGCTCCACTCACCACCAATACCCTTCAGGAAACCACTGGAACTCTCCACCTGGAACCAATACTTAAAATACCCCGTACCTCCAAAGGGGACAGCGGCGTGGTAAGGGAAGAGGCAGGAATCCGACCCCCAGAGGTTCACCTGCATCAGCCTCCAAATGACTCGGATTCGGGTCCCGTCCCATGCTTCTCCGGTCGGCGTCCAGCTGACATAATTCCTGAAAGCATGGGAGGGAATAACCACGGACCAGTGGGTGCTAAAAACCATAGCCCACGGGTACTGTCAAGTTCAACCAATCCCGTAAATACAGACCTCCACGTCAACGAAGACTAACACCAGAACATCTTCATATACTTCTTCAAGAAGTCGAGATACTGGAACAAAAAGGAGCCATAGAGATCATACCTCTATCACAGGTAAAGAAGGGTATTTATTCAGTGTACTTCCTTGTACCCAAAAAGGATCTAACCATGCGTCCTGTTCTAGATCTGCGCCCAGCGAACAAGTTTGTAAAACCACAGAAATTTTGCATGGTCACCCTGCAGGAAGTAATTCCTCTGCTCACACAGGGGGATTACATGGCAACTCTGGATATGAAAGATGCATACTTTCATATTTCGATGTTGCCTGCGCACAAAACGTACCTCAGGTTTATTATAGAAAACAAACGTTATCAGTTCAAGGTACTACCCTTCGGCATAGCATCTGCACCAAGGGTATTTACGAAGGTAATGGCAGTAGTGGCAGCACACCTGCTCAGGCAATCCATTCCAGTTTATCCTTACCTCAATGACTGGCTCATAACAGGGGACTCCTACGAAACATGTCTGTCAAATACCCAAAAGACAATAGATCTTTTATTCAGCCTGGGTTTCTCTAGCAATGAGAAAAAATCCAGCTTAGACCCCAATCAAGTCAAAGAATTCCTAGGGGCTCCAATTCAAACAAAGGACGCCCTGTCTTCCCCTCCAACGAGAGGGTTCAAAACATGTTATTTCAAATCCCTCACTATGTAGCCAGTCGAGAGGTAACGGCACGCAGGGCTATTCGTCTGCTAGGAATGATGGTGTCATGTATCTACTTAGTTCCTCACGTGCCAGCGCATGCGCCCAATGCAAGAGTGGCTAAGCAGCCGGTGGTGTCAGGCCAATTGACAGTGGGACGATTTAGTAGTGGTCTCGCCGGCCCTAGTTCTTTCGCTGCGGTGGTGGTCGAGGGAAAACCTCTTGAAAGGGAAATCCTTCACCACCCCGCAGTGGAAGCCACTACGGATGCCTCCCTTACAGGGTGGGGACCCCACCAGCTCCAGCAGACAGCAAGCAGAGTTTGGTCGCCAGACATAGCGTCCAACCACATAAACCTGCTGGAACTGCTGGCAGTGTTCAAAGCACTGAAAGCATTCGAAACACAACTACAGGGAAAGACTAACCTAATCCTCACAGACAGCACCACGGCTATGTACTATCTGAACAAACAGGGAGGCACTCATTCCCCAGGGCTGTCCAAACTGTCTCTGAACCTTTGGAAGTGGGCTCTCAAATGCAACATGTTCCTGTTATCACAACATGTTCCAGGGGAACTCAATCTTCTGGCAGGCGTACTCAGCAGAGAATTTCCGTTGCCCAGGGAGTACGAATGGCGATGACACAGAGACATTGTTGCCAATGTTTTCGCACAATGGGGTTTTCCAGAGATAGATCTGTTTGCGACCCTGGAAAACGTTCAATGCCAAGATTACGCCTCCAGGTACCCCCAGAACCGATCCAAGGGGAACGGACTCTGGACAACATGGTCAGTGAAATTTGTCAGGGTTGTCTCCCATACCCTTCCCCCTCATACCCCCCCCCCCGACTCCCTTTCTCAGCAAAATCGTGCACAAGATGCACCAGGAACCAGTCACGATGATGTTGGTGGCCCCCATGTGGGCCCGTCAACCCTGGTTCGCTCATCTGATGGAGATATCCCTCTCTCCTCCAGTCAAGCTTTCTTACCCGTACAACATGTTGTCGCAAGACAAAGGGGAGACGCTTCACCCATGCCCGCAGACATTGAACTTGGCGGCCTGGCTCCTGAGGTCATAGAATTCAGACGCCTGCAGCACCCTCAAAGATGTATGGACATCCTCAGGGAGGCAAGGAATCCTAACACTAGATATTGCTATTCTAGTAAATGGAAATGGTTTGTCATCTGGTGTAACTCGAAGAGCATCAACCCAAATGACTGCTCTCCCACTCACATTGTCCTATATCAAACTCACTCACTTACTTGATTCAGGCCTAGTCTTCAACTCAATAAAGGTGCACCTAGTGGCACTTTCAGCATATACAACATCACAACAGAAGGTGTTGTGGTAGAAGATACCAGTGATTAAGGCTTTCATGGAAGGGGTAAAAAGAATTTACCCTCCCTTTTCTAACCCGGCTCCCGGATGGGACTTTAAATGTGGTGTTAACTAGGCTTATGGAAGCTCCTTTTGAGCCCATGCACAAAGCAAGTCTTAAGAACCTAACCCTCAAGACTTCTTTTTTAATAGCAATCACCTTCATTAGGAGGGTGAGTGAACTGCAGGCACTCTCTATTCTAGATCCCTTTGCAACAGTTCACAAAGACAAGGTAGTTTTGCGCACTCACCGTAGATTTGCACCTACATTCATTTCCATGTTCCATGTGAACCGGTCAATGGAGCTACCAACGTTCTTTCAAAATCGCTCAAGCCTGGGGGAAAGAACCCTGCACACATTGGTTTTACGCAGAGCTGTCATGTTCTATATGGAAAGAACTCGCTCACTAAGGAAGACTAATCAGTTTTTTGTGTCTGTGGACACAGGAAAAGGAAATGCAGCCTCCAAATCCACTATTTCTTGATGGATTGTCAATTGCATTACACTCTGATACTATATTACTAAGAGAGAACTGCCCTTCAAGCCTAGAGCACATTCCACTCGAGGCACTGGGGCATCCATAGCATTCATTGCAAATGTTCCCCTTGAGTCCATTTCCAAAGTGGCAATCTGGAGTTCTGTACACCTTTACAAAACACTATTGCCTAGACACTAGTTACTAGTTCTGGGTCTGATTCTTAGGTGGGACAGGCAGTACTAAGACATCTTTTCACTACTGTTCCTTCTCACAACCCACCTCCAACTCCGGGTACTGCTCGCTAGTCTATGAACAGCATGTGATTCTAAGCAGTTTGACAAACATGAGAATACATGCATTACTTACCGTAAAAGCATTTCTGATGGTTGTATCTGCTTAGATTCACATGCGCCCACTCTTCTTCCCCGCTCAAATGGAAGAAACATAGACGTCTTACTACTTTCTCTCTTTTCTGTAGTCGCTCATGATGGTCACAAGGCTCTGTCTTGGCAGAAAAAATACAATAATAATAATAATTGGGATCTCGACGCCTGAGGGATCTTGGGTGCACTACACATCGGGATAGTGTTACAGGCACGCGCTTGTCGACGTCCCCTTTTGATTCTCGAAAGACAAGATGCAATACTCTGGTTACCACTGGATGTCAGACTATGCACAGCATATGAATCTAAGCATATACAACCATCAGAAATGCTATTACGGTAAGTAATGCATGTCTTATACTCCTATGGAAAAGGCCCAACTTCAGCAAAAATCCACCTATGACAAAAAGGTGAGCTTAAGATCATTTTCTGTAGGACAGAAAGTATTGGTCCTCTTACCTACCTCGGAAAAAACAAGCTTGTTTCTAAGTGGCATGGGCCATATGAAATATTAGAACTAACAGGAACCTGTACTTAAAAGATAGCACAACCTGACGGGAAACAAAAGGTACATCTATATCATGTAAATCTCTTAAAAGAGTTGGGGAAACCCTGTCTGCCACCAATGCCACACTACTATCTTGTTTGGTACTAGAAGAGGTAGACAACTTTGAATTAATTCCTCAAGAACTATCTAGGCAACAAAAAGAAGATTTGAAAGATTTAAATATCTCATTCCTCTGTGTAATCTGGGAGAGACCAGGAAAAGTGAAAGGCACCTATCACTACATTGGAACACCTAAGTGAAAAGTGGTTAATCTGAAAACCTATAGACTCCGGGAAGCCCGGGAACAGATGGTGGTTGAGGAAGTGAATAAAATGTTAAGAGCAAACATTATTGAACGCTCTTCAAGCACATGGTCCCCCCCCTATCATATTGGTCACCAAACCTGAAAACTCCTGGAGGTTTTGCATAGATTTCTGCCAAGTAAATGCCAATTCTGTCCTCAGTGCTTATCCCATGCCATGCAGCGATGGCCTAATTGATAAACTCTGAAACACCACCTTTCTATCAACCCTAGACCTAACAAAAGGGTACTGGCAGGTCCCAGTGTATTGACCCGATAAAGAAAAGACCGCTTTCTCGACACCCCTATGACTGTTTCAGTTCAAAGTCCTCCCTTTTGGCTTGCACAGGGCTCCAGCAACTTTCCAGCGGTTTATGGACCAATTATTACAGCCCTACTCTGATTTCTGTTGAGCTTTATATTGACAATATTGTCATGCATAGTAAAACTTGGGAAGACCATCTTTTCCATCTCTTTACCATTATGAGAGCTCTGAGAAGCAGTCCTAACTGCCAATCCATCCAAATGCAGACTGGCCCAATCAGCCGTTAAATGCCTCGGTTTATTTGTAGGGAATGGTATTGTGCAACCTCAACGCGAGAAAGGGAAAGCTGTGCTGGATACCCTTACACCTAAAACTAAGAGATCTCAGAGCATTTCTAGGGTTAATTGCGTATTACCGTTGGTTTATTCCAAACATTCCAGACAGGACAGCCAGGCTGACTGATAAACTGAAGAACGCCGAACCCCAGAAAATGCATTGGCTGATGAGGATGATATGTTACAACAACCTAAAATGAACCATGTTCCAGAACCCAATCCTAAAAGTGAAGATAATATGCGTATAGGCCGGGGATCAGGAAATCTATCCTAAAATAAAAGGAATAACTATCAACTTTCCTTCTGCCATTATCCCGGGATTAGCATAAGAAACTATTATCGTAACTGACTTCCCACATTTTTAAACATTACACAGTCGGTCCCTTTCCAGACCTCCTTTTCTGCCTCTAAAACTTGGGAGAAATATTAATTTGCAGTGAATAATGTGGTTTGGGACTGGACTGAGATCCAGAAAAGATTGCAACTTGAAAATGACCTCAAACCCCTACATCAGTCCCTTGTGCGGGAAGCTGTTTTTATAGGGGATGGGTCTGTGAGAAACCGATGGTATGCTCACTCCTACTCCGCTGGTATTCTCTGCATAGGTGGCCAGGGAAAGGCCATCGCTGTTGGATCCCAATCCTGGGGGTGGTGAAGCGAGGGAGGATCACCTTGGTCAAGGGTCCTTGCTCTTTGGAAATTAGCTAAATTCCGGCGATAAACGGTATTCCACATTTCCCTTCTAGGAAGAACCCTTTATCCCAGAGGCAGTTATGGGATATTTTTATCCATGTCCCATTGACCAAGAAATGGATATGAAATACCACCAGTCCAGACGTACAAGAAAAAGCGCCAAAAGTGTTAAATGTAAGATGGGTAAGACATGGTATCCCCCTTTTCATATTGATGACCAACCTAACCCTCCCCCAACCTTAATGGGCTATTATAAGCCAGCTCCCCTCAATTTCCCACACGTAACACTTGACAGTACTGGGACGAAGAAGAGGTAACTAAGAGTAATGAAGACTAACCTCTTTCACCATTCTAGTACTGAGACGAGGAAGATGCCTGCTAAGAGCTGTGAGGGTCAGTCATGTCCCTTTAATTTTGGTCAGGCACGGCCAATCAAACATCCACACCTGCAGCCCGTGAAGGGGCTGCATGTCTATAAAGGGAGACCAGCCTAGCAGGTTAGACAGCAAGGAGACCAGCTGGAGACCCTTGTGAGTATGCAGCCGTGGTGGGACCAGAGACAGAGCCAGGATGCCAGCAGTTATCCGCTAGGACTTGTTGGACTCGATGCGAGTGTGCTGTGTATTGCCCACAAGCCTGGGAGCCTCTGTAATCCAGCACGAGCGGCTGAGAAACCTGAAGCACTGAGGACGCGGGCAAGACATTGTTCCTCCAGGAAGAAACATTGAAGGTGCCAGAGTATGGAAGGAAATACATGGCAAATGAGGGGGGCCGTGCCATTGGAGTTTCCGGCTTCGCAAGCCGAGAGGAAGTCGTGGGATCCACCGACAAAGGACACAGAAGGCTGGTGAGTGTCGGAAGTGTGCTTCAGCGCCGGGGACGCTCCTCTAGGACCGCAAGTGAGTAACAGTCTGTGAAAACAAGCAAATGAATGCATATTGAATACCGAACATAATTAAGCAACATGAGTGTTCATTGAACACCGTACTGAAAGTAAACATTATTAAATATATGTTGAAAGACAATTTAACTCAAACCTTGAAATCAAATACATTAAAGGGTGAAGGGAGCCAAACAGTGAACTTTTATGAATGAATGCGGTGCAGAAAAGCCCCGGTTTATCCATAATCTAGGGTACCTCTTAACAACCAGATTGGCGACACTATCGGGGCAGAAGCATGGATGGTTTTAATTTACTCCTACGTCCCGTCCCCTTTGCTCCATGCTGTATGGACGTCGCTCGCTAGGGATGGGAGACGGAACCTTTTTCACTCGAAAAATAATCTTCCCCTTTAAATTTAGATGCATGCGGGGGCGTGGCACTGGGAGCATGTGCTCCCCTGACTCGCCCACCCGCACCACTCCTCAGTCCCCTTTGACGAGTCAACAATATTAACATTACCTAATGACACGAGATTTATCAGGGGGAGGATGGTGGGGACGTATGGAGGATAGGGGACTAGGAGTATGTCAGTCACTATGGTGAGTAACATAATTACTCCTACGTCCCATCCCCTTTCCTCCATGCTGTATGGGCGAGTACAAGTGAATGTAGCCCCAGGGTGGAGAGGTTCTCTCTTAAGAAAACAAGTTCCTTAACACTGCCTGGCCAAATGCTTCATCTGATCTGGAGCCAGCATCCAAGCAGTAGTGCTTGGATAAGGCCAAGGGCGTAGCCCATATCGCTGCCTTGCTGATAACCTGCCACGGGACATGCCTTTGGAAAGCAACCGCTGTGGCTTTAGCTCTGATTGTGTGTGCATGCATATTTGCTGGAAGAGGTTTGTGCTGCCCTTCGTACGCCTGCTCTATGGCCGTAACCATCCACATGGCTTTGGAAGCCATGGAGGCTTGACAGCCAGGCTTTGACTCACCGAAGGTGACAAAGAGGACGTCTGATTTGCAGAAGCTCTTGGTCCTGTCCAGGTAGTATCTCGGCGCATGCTTCACATCCAGACAGTGCAATACCCTCCGAGCAGCATCCTTAGGGTCCGCGATGAACGTTGGTAGCACACATCTCCTCATTTAGGTGAAAAGAGGCGACAACCTTACTACCGACAGGTTCTGGTCGATCGATATTTGCACGCATTCCCATTCGACCGGGCCCCTCTTTCGCGCCATCTCCAAAATGTTTGTCTTCTCCGAGAAGTAGTGAAAGCGCACCAGACAGATCTGGGACCTCTATTGGAAGCGCCGGCTCTATGCACTCGATCAATGGCAGGCTCATTGGTGTTGGCATCCTTAAAGAGAGAGCTAACCACAGCGTTGACAGCCTTGATAATGTCCATTTGTGTTTCGCCTTTTCGCTCTGGAAAGCCCAGGAATCGCAGGTTGCATCGGTGCTCCCTATTTCCAAGTCCTCTATTTTCAGGGAACACTTTTTTCCTCTTCTTTCCAATTCCGCCAGGCGCATGTCGAACTGAGTTTCAAGGGCATCAACTGAAGCTGAGTTGCCTTCCAAAGCTTGTACCCGGTCATCAATGGTGTTGACTTTTTTTATCTAGAGCATCCAGCCGCGCGGCTATGTCTGCCCTAAAACCCTGGATTTCCTCCAAAAGGGCAGCCATACCCTTGGTGATGGAATTGGCATCGACAGAATCCGGGTGCAAGGGTGGCCGTCCTGTTGAGGCGAGGGGGTGAACAAGGAGACCCCTTGGTGGAATTTCTGTAGGGACTCTGCCCAACTCATGGAAGCTCCCGGCCAACCAATACGCAGATCAAGCCCCCTGGCTGGATGCTGAGTGAAACGAAGGGAGGCCTAGACAAGGGGGGGGCCCCGGGGGCCTGATCCGCTGTTTCCAATCAATGGAGGCTGTCTCGTGGGGGTGCGCTATGAGAAGTGTGGGTGCCTGCCAAGGAACCCCGCGCAATATTCCGGTTGGGGATTGTTAGGAAAGATTCTCTTTACTGCACCTTTACTTCCATCTTTATGGAACCCCCAAACTTTTTGCTTTGATTTTTCAATCTGACCTGTACTTTTTGCAGTACAGTGAAGCCTTAAGCTTCACCGTACTGGCCTTTGCTCACATGTTATGGGGAAACTGATATGTCCTTAAGGCTATCAGTACTGGGAAACAGTGTTTACCTTAGTCTTGTGACTGTGTTGCTGCTTGTGGTTACTTTTGTATCACATATGGTAACTTTTTATCATTGCATACAGCAGCTTACACTGCAGTGCAATGGGGTTCATTTTTGTTTTGCCCTAGACTAACACTGAAAGGATTGTTTGGTTATTCTGAGGTGCATAAAAGATGGGCTGGTGGCAGCAGTGACTTTTCCCCTCTTTTTGGGGAATTTCGTTTGAGCTAAACCGCGTTTACCGCCTTTCTGTGGCTAATGGTATACATGGCCGTGCCACAATGTTTTTCGTCCATTCTTTTTGCATCTTGTTGTTTAGCCTTCTTCCTGGCCCCAGAGGCCAGAAAGATGCTTATAAGGGCTTCCAGTGCCCGGGAAAGCAGGAGCTTTTGGCGGGCTACTGGAGGGCTTTGTGTGTTTGCAGGCAGGATGTGGGCTGGGTCAGTCTGACCCCAATCCACTTCCTGGTTTCTGTGTGTCCGAGTGGTATGCATGAGTGTTCCCGCCAGTTAACCTGATTGGACCACTATGGGGTGTGTGTGTGGGCTAGTTCTGCCAATGGCTAGTGGGAGTTTCGACTCCTACCTGGCTTTTAGGATAAGAGGGCCCCTGCATGCAATTCTCAAAGATCCTGGAAGAACCTGAAGGAGCCAAGAATCTGTCCAGCTGAGAAGACCTGTAACCTGTCTGAAGGAGGCCTGGCAACCAACTTCTGCTGCAGTCTTGGTGGAGCCCTGTCTGTCTCTTGATCTCCAGTAGGCCTGCGAAGGTGCTACGACCCCTGGATTGGAGGGGCCATCCATTCCCGAAGCCTACTCTGTGCCCAACACAAAAACCGCCTTCCCAAGTGCCTGGGAATCGTCCTGTGGCTGACCAGCTTCGTTTTTGGGCTACCAAGTTAACTTCGTTGCCGTTCCGAGTTTCCGCTTGCAACTTGGCACACCCTCAGCTGCCACTGCAACAACACCCTCTGCGAAATTTCGGCGTCCTAGCACCAAGGGGACCCGAGAAAGACCGGAAGTCCGACTGGGGCTTCTGAGTCCTGCTGCATCGCTGTGCGCGGCGTGCACGGTCCGAAACCTGTTTTTCTGACCCGCCTCCAGTCCCGAGAACGGTGCTGCATCGTTTGTATCTGCATTTCTTCATCAAGAGTCCTTGCACCAGCAAAAGATCCTAACCGGAGAATCATTCGAACCTGCAACCTGTGAAAATCGTGGACCGTGGAATTCAGCGGGAAAAGCAAGCCAGGACACCCTTCCTTTGTTCTGGAAAGTCTTGGGAAGGTTCTGAGTGAGGGGGGTAAGTTAGTGAGCTTTTAACATACCCCTACACTCCCATTGTAAGTCAATGGACTTAAAATACTCTTTATCTTAAACCTATTGGCTTTGCCAATACTTGCCTTGGCAATACTTCTAACCCACGCCACAGGCCCCAATGCCTGAGGGCTAAGAAGTGTCCTGATGATCTCCCGCGGCGGGTATTCTGTTATCCTGTGTCCCGCTGGTTGTGCTTGGCAAGTGAGCAGGCCCCCACAAACAGAGGATGGGGGGGTGGCCCTTTTTCGTGTAATGGCCTCTGTGGGGCACTCCCCCAAGTCCTGCGGGTCGGCATGAGCGGATCAAGTGTCTGGTGAAGGTCCCTCTTGCCCTCGGCCCGACTCCCCGCATCGCAGTGCAGCAGAGGGCGGGGGCTCTCCCTTGCCAGCTGCACTGTCTTGCCTTGTATTTTCAATTCTTATTTCACTTTCCTTCGGTGCCTCATCTCCCCCGGCGCATGCCGGCTGCAGGTGGATTCACGAAATGTGCCTCTGGCAACCGCTCGTTCCTGACCTCGGACCGCCATGCACTCTATCTTTAGCGTTTGTTGCCCGACCACAGCTGGGAATCCTATTCGTCCTGCAGCGCTCTCGGACACAGGGCATTGAAGAATTGTTTGTCGCGGTGGAGGGAAATCTTGCACAATTCTCGTTCACCCCACCTCTTAAGGACTTTGTCTCTGGGACCTCTCGTCAAGACAAGGTAGGTCCTCTGTTCCTCATGGTCCCACTTCGTGGCGACTTCTTACCCGGGCTTCCCACGGATCTGTGTTCCTCGGATTCAGGTTCTGGCAGGCCCAGTGCCTCTAAGGATACCGCCGGCTTCCAAGCCAAGGGGCCCAGTGACTCTTCCAGGCGGTCCGAGGACAGACATTCCAGGCTACCGGTTCTGAAGCTGATGGGCTTGGGGGCACTACCCAGGCTGTCCTCGTAAGGACCATCACTCGTCGTTCTTCTTCTACCCCACTGGGTAAGGGATCGTCGAGTGCCACCTCCAAGAGTCTGTCCTCGGCTACAATCCAGCACTGATACCGGCACAGGTGCCGAGGGCTCCCAGCCTACCGGACCCTGCTCAGAGGCCGTGAACCAGGGCATTTCGACTAAGAGCTGTCCGGCTAAGGGCTCATCGCCAACTAGAGGGATCTCTGAGGTTGACGCCTCTGCTTCAGGTGCAAGACCCAAGCTGTATCCTCTCGTGTCTGAGGCCTCTCTTGGCTCTGGGCCTCTGCACCCTCCATCCCAGGGCATGGCGCAAGGCTTCAAAATGGTGGAGCAGCACGTGGCGGAGCCTGCCAGGCCTGTGGTCATCTTGGAATCCGGCTGAAGGCCTGCCAGTGCTTTCGCCCATTGAGTGGGCTTTGCAGAATTATCCCAGCCCCTTTCCGCTGAAACCAGCAGCAGATCCTTCGGTGCAGGATTTTGGTCCGCTCAGGGGTACATTTAACCATCACAAGAGTAAAGCTACACGCACCAGGCGCCTAAGCGTTTTGACCAGGAGCAGAGGCTCAGTGCCTCGGAGGGCAGGTGTTAGGGAGAATTCTTATTCTGTGGCTAATTTCTCCTCACCTAGTGAGTCCCCCATTTCTGGAGTTATTTTTTCCACTTGGTAAGAGTGTGAGCCTTTTTTCCCACTCTTACATGTGTTTTGCCATGTGTATTCCTACTGTTTGTGTGATCTTGGGCTCTGGAGCACACCACTGCATGAGACCCACTTTTATGTGTTTTACACAGCACCTTCAGTGCAGTAACACAGGGTTGTCTTTGAGACTTCCCTCTGACTGCATTTTTCTGGGGCTGACTACTGCCCCCCCGACTCCACCTCCCACCCCCCCACCCCCCCAGAAACAGGTAAAGTTGCCATTTACTTTATGCAGTCATTTAAAACTACAGACCCAGTACACCCCATCTTACATGGAGTACTGCAAAGGGTTAATCCCTATCCCTTTTTGTCTGTGCCTCTGAGCTTTGGTTTGCTCTTTTAACATTTAGACTTGGCTGGTGGCAGTGGTATCTACCCAACCTTTTCTACCGCGATTATATTATATAAACGTGGTATTATTCCAGGCAATTATAGTAGCCTCAAACATAAAGCCACTTCACCAAATACTCTCTTTTGGCTCAGATCGGGTTTATTCGCCATTTCTTTTTGTTAAAGTCCTTCTTGTGTTTTACTTTGCGCGGCAAACCAGGTTCGCCTTCTTTGTTCACTGTCTTTTGGCAGGCTTCTGCACAGAAGCTGTCCTCTTGGCGCCTGGGTATCTAGGTGGGCTGAATGTGAGGGAGGGGTGTAGTCACCCCCTGCACAGGGTATCCTAAGAAACCCAAGTCGCACTTTGCCATGATTGGCCTGAGATGGTTGTCCAGGCCGGATAACCCCCCTGCTGCATGATTGACAGCCAGGCTGTGTGAATGGGGATTTTCGCATTAAAGGCAGGACTCTTGGGCTGGAAGTCAGAGTTGCCACTGGAACTGCAAGGAACCGAAGAGAAGCGGATAAGAAGATGGCTGCTGCAACTACCGATCCAGGTGAAGCCCTGCTGCAGTCCTGAGCTATCTACCCTTCAACGACAAGAGAAGATCCAGTCCGGAGTCTTCTTCAATTGAGCCTGGTGGGATCAACCAGCTCATCTTCCACAGGCAGAGGATCCCCTTCTTGGTCAAAATCGCTGCACACTGCTGTAGTGGTCCAGATAGCCATCTGAAGAGCCTCTCCTGTTTTTAAAGGAGCACACCTTTTATTCACTGTCGCTGCTTCTGGCCTCATCCCTGAGTAGTGCAGCTCACTCCAATCGTCGTCCTTGTCCCCACGACAGAAGCTCCAGGAACTGAGAGTCTGCAGGAAACTACCAGGAACAAGTGCCATGGCACCAGCTTCTTCAAAGAATAAGGTACTGTGTCCAGCTTTGAGGAACTAGGGTGAACCCTTTTCTCCTCATCCAAGGCTTGCCCTTGTCTTCCTTCCCTCTTATAACGTTTGCTTCCTCTATTGACAATATCCAAGTTCTCCTGGCAACGTTGAATCTTGAACTGTCTGACTGTGTGATCCTCGACAACAGGAACCCGGTTCCACTTGACATTGGCGTAGGCCTATTGACTTTTATTTTCCTGTCGGCAAGTTTTCTGATTCTGTCTGCCTTGACAAAAGTATTGCCTATGATTTTTTCCCCCCTCAACTCTTTTGTTAACTCGGGTGCTAAGTGTGTTTTTACCCCGGTAACATTTCTTGCCGCGGATACGCGCATCTTTCGTAAGACCGAACTGTCATTACTGTCAAAAAGTGATCGCATATGTATTCCCGGTAACGTCTTTTGTTTCACAACACTGGTCGGTCAAAGCATAAAGTACTTACCTTGAGTTGTTCTGCACAAAGAGAATTGGTTGTGTGTAGTGTATATTACGTGTGGTTTTAATTTAATAGAAGTGAAGTGTTTTGCAAACAGATGGTTTAGAAATAAATGTACTTTTACTTTTCAACCAAAAACCTTGAGTCAGCGGTTGCTTGAGTCACAGTAATTGTGGTCCCTTGTGTAATTTCTACTATTGCTCATTTGCTCTTGAGATAAGCCTGGCTGCTCTGCTACTGCTACCACTTTAACAGTGTAGTACAGGATTGTACCAAAGGTGAACTTGTATTGCCACTTGTAGTCTTAATTGTGTCTAGTGGTCCCTAAGGGCAGTGCACAGGATTCTGCCTAAGAGCAGGGCCCCTAGGGATCCGGTGGCTAGTGAGGACCACTTCTTCAATCGCTTCCTCCTCCTCATGCGTTCTTCTCAGACGAAGGGGCTCCAGACGGACATTGTGAAGGAGGTCATTCCCCAGGTGGCGCCGCCCCGGCCCCCTCCTCTGGTCCCTCTACTGGTTCAGGGCCTACTGGTCGCACTGACCCCTACACCTCATGTACCACCAACACCTCCCCCTCAACAGCCGTTGGACCGGTGTGCTGCTCCGGATCTGGGGTTGACCCATTGGGCAAAACAAAAAGGTGATGGTTGGAAGGTTTTGAATAAATCATAATCATGGGCACAGCTCTGGGCAACCCTCCAGACCATCGTTTTTCAGCCTGCCAAGCCATTACAAAAGGGGAAAAACCATATGCAAATAAGGCTTGGTCCTACCCCAAAAGGGACAGTCCAATCCGAACTGCTAGGTCACATCCCTTCTGTACGAGACCACAAGCACCCCCAGACATGTTTCAGCCTTGTTGGGTGTCATCAGTGAATAGATTGGGTCTTTAGGTCGGCAGACTCGGGACCCACGCCTGGGCATACCCGTCCCACTCGGGGTCAATTTGACAAAACAAAACGGTGATTGCTGGAAGGTTTGGCCCCTCCGGCACCTGTCACAGGGCCTAGATTCCCTTCGACCTGTGAAAAGGTGGGGGGGCGATATGACCAGGATGACTTTTTTCGCCCAGGACGATGAGCCTTCATCTTCTGTTAAAGCCTTTCATGACCTCCTCCAGGGCCTGGTGGAGTCCCTCTTCCTAAGGAAGCCCCCAGGAGTCGGTGTGCTAGTAGAGGTCTTGGGGAAATGGGGAAATGCACCACGTTCCGGTCTAGCATTCCCCCCACCAGAAGGATGTTCCGCAGGTGGCAAGGAGGGTCTGGCAGAAGCCTAGTGCCAATACCCAGATGAACAAAAAGTTGGACAGCAGGATTAGACTGATGGACAGGGAGCCAATCCTCCTTGCCTCCCACCCGCACCCTCATTCCTCTGTGGTGGCTGCGGGCCTTGTATTCTAAACCATCCTCTTTGTCGACTTCCTCCACTGGAGCCACATGTAGATGCCCCTCCAAAGTGGACAAAGTCCTTGAGAAAGCGATGTTACTTCATCTCGGGACTGCATCTGTAGCAAGCCAACACGGATGCCCTCTTGGCTGCGGCTAATCAGACGCTGTGGTGGTAGCTTGGGGAATTTCTGACCGACCTCCCTTACGACAAGCAAGCCTTGTTGAAAGCCTGTCTGGCAGATGCCCGGGCCATTGCCCAGGACCTCAGAGTCTTCAGTCTCCCACATCGACACAGCAGTCAGAGGGCTGTGCCCTTTGGTCGAGTTGAGAAGGACGGTATGGATGCAAGCCATAAAGGTTTATTCTGACATGTAGGAGCGAAACCTGGATCCTCCCTTGGAGAACGAGGACCTTTTTCATTCATCCTCCGATGAAGAATTGACGAAGTCGAAAACCTCCATTCAAACAGCCAAGTCCTTGGCCATCCTGACAAAGCTGGGTCAGAAATCCTTCCCTCAATCCCAGGTTAGGACTGAGTTCAAACCCTGCGCTTTCTCCGGCTCCAAGGGGTTCTGGGACTGCAGTACACCAAGGCCTGAGAGGTCACAACCCGAGGAAGCAGCAGAGGACATTGTGCAGGTTTTTCCGCTCCCCCTCCTCTGCCCCTGATGCCAAGAAGCTGTAACGTCAAGGTAGGGGAACACTGCTTGCCTGGAACGGGGGCTTTGGTCTCTTCCAGTACATCTGGAAGCGTCTCTTCAGAAACCCGTGGATCCTCTCTGTAGTCTCCATAGGCTTCAGTCTTCCTCTTCCTATGCCTCTTCCATCCTCTCCTCCCATCTCTTTTATGGGTGTTCATTTCACTCTTGGAGATTCAGGCAATAAAAACGGTTCCTCTTGTAGACGGGGGCTTCGGTTACTATTCCAGGATATTTGCTGTACCCAAGAACAAGCAGGCTGGCCTGAGGGTTGTCCTGGACCTGTCCTTTCTAAATCTGTCTATACCGCTAGAACGCTTCAAGATGATTACTCCTGCGCATATAGCCGAGTCTGTGTGCAGAGGACTGGATGTGTTCCTGGACCTCTAGAATGCATACCTGCATGTACCCATATATCAACCGCATCAGAGGTTTCTGCGGTTCACAATGATGGTGTACCATTTTTCAGTACAAGGTGATGACTTTTCGTCCTGAACTCGGCCCTCATGTCGTCATGAAGTTGATGAACGCAGTGGCAGGCTTTTCCGCTTGGAGGGCCGTCATCTGTACCCTTACTTGGATCAGTGACTGGTGAGTGCGGGGTCACCCAAAGGGGTGGTGCGCTCCTGCCAGTGTCTGGCGGATATCCTGCATCAACTGGGCTTTTCCCTAAACCGGAGGAAGTCCTAGTTTTGCCCATCTCAGAAATTGGTCTTCCTAGGGTTGCGTTTGAATACCATCGTTAAGCGGGTGAACGAGATACAGAACATGGTACAGCTTCATTATGACTGGAAGATGCAGCAGGAGGTATGAACTCCAGAAAGTCCAAGGCTTTTTCAGTCGAGACAAATGCATGTAGTTCAAGCCCCGAAAAGACTGGATCTGATTTGAAATCCCACAGTAATTTTGCTATGATTGCAGATTGAACTTTGCATAGCATGCGGTTGTTATTAATATTTGCAAGCTTAATCCACTCTACATCTTGCGTAACAAGATTACGAAGAGATGGAATTTTGTAGAGAGAATTCATTAGAAAGGTGCGATTGATACGTGCAGAACCATTCACCTGAGAATTGCTAATCCACCCAATTGTGGTTTGCTTTTCGCAGGGAATTTCTTGAAATGAAAGGAATGCTTCATTATGTACCACTAAAGGAAAATGTAGGGAATGTAGATTCGCCCAACTTCGTAACTTTTTCTGGCTTTAGTTCCTGTGCTAGTAAAGAATGTTGACCTTTTGGAGGGTCACGGCTGGGTATATCGGCACATGCAGATGAATCATCATAAGAGTCTAATGAAGGTAATATGGGATTGGATAAAGATTGACCGCTCACTCCCTCTTTATTTGAGAGAGATGGTGGGGGATGGATTGTTGCCTGAACAACAAGAGGGGCAAAGGGAGCTAGCCCTGGAGTAATTGCAATTAGGGGCACAATCATTGCAGACAAAGAGGTTTTTTTGTTTTCAACAGTCGGAAAGTATGTATTCATATTTGCTTGCACTAAAATCGAAGGTTCGGCTGGACTCAGATTGGAAGACCGTACAGAAGGAACACCATTCTTTCCTAACTCAACTCCAACAGTCGTCATGGGTTTAGTAGGGTATAAGGAATCTGCTTCGTTCAAGGTGACACCAGGTGTTGCCTTTTATAGTGTGTTAAATTGTAGTGCATTTTTGCTTTTTTTCATTGGGTTGACTCAAATTTAGGAAATGATCTTTGGCTGAGTTATTACACACTTTATCTGAGCCAGCATTTGAAGACAGAGTATTATGTGAGCCATTTGCGGAAGTATGTGTTTTGTTGTGTTTTGCTCGTGTGTTTTCTTTTGCCAGCTTTCTGAAAAGCTTTCTTGGTTCTTCTAGAGGTGTGATATATCTTCAAAGCCACGGCTGTTACTACTGGAATCTCAGAATTAGTGGCAGTGTGTCATAGCTTCATCCAAGATGTCAGTAATAGCGGAGGGGCTATCAGGGGATTCACTATCTTTAAGACAGGAGCCACTGGATTATTTTGGAAAAATTCAGGAGGAACTAATTTAGCATTGAATAAAATGTGTTCTACCTGTAATAGTCTTTCATGTTGCAATTTAGCAACAGAAACCAAATCAATGAAAGGTGATACAGGGGTTACTTCTCCTACACAAGGGTTTGAGGACAATATAGTTGCAAACGAGGTGGGAATTCCGTTTGCTAATAATAGGTCTTCTTTTGTTTGCGTTCCTTGTGAGGATACAGCCACATAAGTAGGTGCTGCTGGCAAGTTCTTACTTACAATGGCAGCAGCACGTTTGTGGCAAGTTAAATGAAATTTGTGGCATGCTTCTTGGGCCAATATGTAACCCTCAATTTTGGACAGTTTCTCTTTGTTAAAGGACAGGATTTCCCTCATGTCCTTTAACAAGTGATTGGTATATTTGTGCCTTTTATCTAGAAGATTTAAGATTCTGGTAGTACGGGAAATGTATGAAACTCATGTTCCAGGGCATGTACAGAGTCACCCTCTTGAGGTATAAGAGGACACCGGGAATGGGGTACATTCGGATCAGGTGGAATGTCTCCAGAAGTGTGCTTAGGAGATTGAAGACCAACTTAATCCTGCAAATGAGAGTTCTCATGGACAGATCGTTCCATTACATGTGAGCTAGCAAGTTTGTTGGCACCAAAAAATGAGTTAGAGTTAATAGGCTTGATACAGTTGGCATGTAAATTGGATAGAGAGGACGAAGGTAAAGGTGTAGGATGGAAATGCACCTGTTCACAAAGCACACTAGAAGATGCCAGAGTGGAGGGGCCAAGTGAAAGACTTATTCGTCGTACAAGGGCCGCAATTACCCCCCGGCGTGAGCATAGAGGTGTCTGATGGAGGTGCAAATATGTCATATGGGCCCTCGTCGGAATTCAAGTTGTCATTTACACCCCTAGATGCCGTTGCTTTAAATTTCAAAGCTGAATCATTTGCAGCCTTTAAAGTAAAGGGTACGTTTTTTGTGCTGGTATAATCTCACCCAGTACTTCTTGCCCCATAGTTTGGGGAATAGGAGAGGCCATAAGGGAGTTCTGTTTAGGCACAGCAGCACAGATCAACACAAGAAACAGTAGTGACACTGTTTCAATGTTTCAAGGTCCATACGCAAAAACAAAGTCAATTACTTGAGTCGATTCCAAGGGGTTGCTCACTCGTGTTACGACCGTGCAGTGATTCCTCTTGCAGAAGGCGAGTGCAGTAACTCAAGTTTAGAGCTGAAGGAGCTGGTTCCAAGTCTTCTCAGCCCAACAGCCACTTAAGAGCCCACTTAGGATGTGCTGTCATTGACCAAATTGATCCTGGTGAAAGACCACCTGAAAACAACTCTGGTTTTGCCATTTTCGTTGAACCACCATTTTTCCTTTTAAGAAGACTTCCTATCACATATTTGTACAGCGTGAGGGCAAGCATACGTTTAGACACAGACCTTTATTTTGGACTATTGGACAATGACAGCCATCAGAAACATCAGTTATGGGAACCATCCCTTTAGAGTCTGGGTCAGTCAGGCATTCGACCAACCCAGGAACCTTAATAAATAAAGGTTTTAAAACAAATGCTTTAGAGTCTGTCTCTTTATACCATGTAAAAATAAAGAGGTGATGGCTGGAAGGTTTAGAATGAATCTTAACCTCTGGCATTGCTCTGGGCAACCCTCCAGACCATCGTTCTTTGCCTTCCAAGCCATTACAGAAGGGCAAAGACGATATGTATATCGGGCTTGGTCCCACACCAAAAGGGGCAGTCTTGCCCAAACTGCTAGGTCACATCCCTTCTGCACGAGACCACAAGCATCCCTGTTCTTAGAGAGGCACAGCTCCACCTCACTGACAAGGCCCCACCAGGCCGAAAAACGTGTCTGGGGTTTCTTTTGGTACTCTTGTTCAGAAGAGAAATGCCTGTCATTTCGGTGCTGGACTGCCCTTGGGCAGGACTAAGACTGATATGTAGTGGACATTTCTCTTCTGTGAAAAGATGGTGAGCTACAGACTCTGGTTGACACCCTAACTCGGGATATAGGCGGGTAGAGTGACACTCCCAGGAGCCCCCTTGTTTGTGTCTCTTGATACCATGCCTGTGTCACAAACCATAATTACTACCCTACAGGCCTCCCATACTGTTTTTTTGTGAAACCTCCCCATTATCCACCACTGTAATCTTAACTACCAAATCAGAGTTCCTCTCTGCTGCTGGTGAACCTTGAATTTGCGAACTATTTCCAAAGATTTGATAGCTTACGGTTGTTTTTAATCACAATTTCGAAGACGGCACTCTTGTCTGTATACTGTGAGACAAAGCCAGTTTGCTTGCCTTGTCGAGAGGGAACGGGAACCCCTATTTAGGTGGCGGTGGTCCTATCAGAAATCCATTCACAGCCATTCCTACTCCTGAGGCCCAATTCCTGTCCTCTTCCCTGGTGCCAACATGCTTGTATGCCAAACCTAGTCTGTAACCTTGCCTGCAAGTACGAATGCTCTCTATTTTTAACAATACATGTGATTGTTGTAAGTGATATCAAATTGACTTGTAAATAGGATTTTGTAAGATAAAGTATTTGAAAGGTTGATTCTGTCAGCCAACCAAATACATTTTTAAAACATTTTTTTATAAAAAATGCTCTTCGGTGTTTTCTTCAATTGCCTGTACCGTCAAACCAACGGATTAGAGCGGCTAAGAGAAAACCAGAACACCAGCTTGTCTGACATACCAACAGAACGAAACCGCAGAGACAACCAGACCACCGGGGTATTCTGATCGCAGCAGCAGCAGCCTGGTGAGATAGATGCACAGGCTGTAGCGGTACACCGCTACAATGCTGAATCCTACTGCACAGTACCGTCATTCTGCCTGGCAGTCCCCATCCCAAAGTAGCTCGTATAGACGAAGGAATATTCCCCAACTTACCAAGACGGTTCCACGGAACAAACCATAAAAACACTATATTGGATATTGAATTTCCTACACCGCTATGGCCTGAAGTGGCAAAACTGTGCCAAAAAGGTAGGCAGGCCCTAGCCCCCCTTTTGACGACTTACTATGAGTTAAAGATCAGTCTTGATTTATTCATTTTATTTATTGAACAAATGTATGACGCTTATGCAGCAAGAAGTGTTTCCAGACGCCACGACAAAAGGGGGGGGGGGGCAGAGGAGAAAACAACAACGGTCCTACTAGCCCATGTGACTTTGCATCGTGCAAGTGCAAAAGAAAAGTGCATGGTGAGGGAGCAGAACAGGGTGGGAGATGGCAGAGGGAGAAGTGCAGGAGGGAGGCTCCCCCGCCATCCCCGGGGCTTGGCAAGTGCTTTCTTGGCAAGGGCTTTTTTTGCACAAGGCGGCGCAGAAGCAACGGTAGCCTGATCCGGGGTCTCCTCTCTTCAGGCTGATTCATACGGCAACATAACCATATAAACTGCAATTTTCCTGCACCAAGGACGCACGGTTATGCCCATGAACATCTAGGGCATCACTGGATGACTTTTCATTAATAATCGCAGAGCCGATAAAAAAGAACGAAGCTTGAGGAGCTCAGTCCGTCCCTGCCACGAGCGCGCCATGATGGTGAGCTCAGAGTAACTTGTCAGGTGACCGCTCCTCCTGCTCCAGCCTAAAATCACCAGGCAACGCTAATGCATTAAGTTACCCAGTGAAGACCTCCTGCACGGCAGTTGCGATGAGAAGCCACCGGTAAGGAGAGCGGGGGGCCGTGACCCTCTCATTTACAGCCAAGGCTTGCTGTAGCCTTCCGCCAATCCCCTGCCTTTGCATCCCACTCTTTGCTCTCCCTGGAGCCTTGACTCTGTTCACGCTGCGACCTGCCAACTAAGAACCGCTGGGCAAAGCAAACGCTTTGAATTGCCCAGCGATGGCCACCCCCACAGCAGTTATGAAGAGTAACCACTGGTAAGAAGAGCAGAGTACCGGGAACCCCTCGTCGACAGGTGTGGCTCGGTCCACCACTCCCCTGCCCCCCCCCCCCGCCTCTACGACCTAATCTTCACTCTCCCTGGACTCCGACTCAGTCTACGCTGCGACCTCCCAGTGCACACAACAAACTTGCTCAGCGAAGCAGCCAACTGTTTCATCCAGAGCGCATTTCCCGCCGGAACTGCACTACAATTTATGGCCCCTTCTACAACCCATAAAATATCCCTCAAGCGCTCAAATCAACCCACGCTGTTAAGCTGATTACAAGCCGACCAACTTTCGCTCCCTCCAAAGGGTACATAATCTTGCTGACAGTTAGGAGTCAGCCTCCACTGTACTGTACTCTCCATCCAGGTCTGCTTCCTCCCAGCCTTAGGGATCAGCCAGGCACTGGGAAGGACTGCATACCAGCTTCCCTTCATGTCCCTCCATTTGACGTGCAGCACACCTACTTTGCTGCTCCCTCGTCTAGTCAGACACCATAGGAAAGCAGGACCTGGGGACCCAACTTAACTCTTGGCTCCCAGGCATTCTGATGAAACGCAAGTTCTGTGAACATTCAAGAAGTATAGAGGTACCAGCCAGCAGCCAGGGAGTGTCTCCAGTTCCTCCCTAACTGCCCTTGCCCACTCCAACCCAGGTCCCTGCTCCACTTGACCAGGACTGTTTCCAGCTCCTCCCAAACTGCCCTCAGGCCACTTCAATCCAGGCCCCCACTCCACCTGATGCCCTTCCGCCCCACCACCACCAGGAGCAGCTTCTCATCACCAGACAAAATCTGACAGTTTGAGGCCACGCCCACCAGCCTTGCTGTCTCCCGACTCACCGGGGCTTGCAAGATCCAACTCCAGGCAAAGCCATAGCGAAGCAAACTGCGACATTGCTGTCCACTCCAATTTCGCACCTAAGGGGCTCTCGGGCATGCAGCGTCCCACCCGCCAGCTCCCTACGTTTTCCTCCACCACACCCGATCTTGCTGCCTGGCCCTCCCTCAAGGCACTGTGTTTAATCACCATGACCATCTCTGTTGTCAACTGTCCCTCACACACCAACCCGCAGATGGTCCACCGCCCCAACTCGACACCATAACCTCATCTATCCCAAACTTGTTGACACTTCCAACATCATTGACCTTGCCTTATGGAACGCAAGATCTCTATGCAACAAGACTGCTGCTGTTTTGGACCTATTTCTACGTCTAAATCTTCACTTCCTCTGCATTACTGAAACATGGATCCCCCACAATACTACAGTTCCTGCACCTCTCACTTCCTCCTCCTCTTCATTCGCCTATGTTCCCTGCACCACCGGACGTGGTGGAGTCCTTGGTCTACTATATCACCCAAAGTAGCCATCAGCTCCCTGTCCAGTACCTCTTACAGACTTTCCCTCCTTCGAATACATGTGCAAAGTCTTCACCTCACCACACGCAATATCCTTTCTCATTATCTCAGTCCACCTGGCCCGCTTGGATCCTTCTATGATGACAAAGACCACCTCCTTGGTCATATCTCACCTAGTCCCACAACACTGATCATGCTTGGTGACTTTAACCTCCATCTCTCCACCACTCACCTAGCTTCCCCCTTCCTCTCAATACTAGACTACTACCTACTTACCCCTCTCCCTACTCCACCCACTCACATTTCCGGCTCCACTCTAGACCTAATCTTTGTTTCTTCTTTCACGGCTTCCTCTGTATCTGACCTCCCCAACTATTTGTCCGAACATTCTTTACTCTGTTTCCCTTCTCCTCTCCCTCTCGCACCCTCCCCCTCCCTCCCTCCACCTCCTTCTCCCGACGCGAACTGCAAAACATTAATTCTTCACTTTTGTACGACACCTGCACCAACTCTCTCCCCCCTCTGAATTTTTCCACTCTGCTGATGAGGCCACATCCATGCTCTCCTCATCCCTCACCACCAGTCTTGACCAACTCTAACCCTCTCAACACCTTCCGCCATCCCCGCAAACCCGCCCAACCCTGGCTCTCTGCACATCTCTCCTCTATGCGCCGCCTCCTCCGCCTCCTTGAAAGACACTGGCACAAACACAGCTCTCCAGCAAACCAGGCTGCTTACTTCTTCTACCACACTCTCTATGACAACTGCATTAAATCTGCCAAACAAACTTACTTTTCAGACCTTCTCCACATTCCATCTACTCACCTCTGCCGTATCTTCCAAACCTTGACTCGCCTTCTCTCTCCCCCACTCCTGATCCTTCTATTCCCTCACCTCTCTCAGCTACTGATCTTGCTAACTTCTTCTCCTCGAAGGTATACACTCTACGTCAAAACATTATACAATACCCCTCATACACTCCCCCCTCTCCATTTTACAACCCCCTCCACCACCATTTCTAACTTCACTCCTGTCTCTGACTCTGAAGTTTCGCTTCTCATGTCCAAAACTCACCCAACCGCTGCTCGCGGTGATCCCCTTCCCACCTCTCTCATTCCCAAAGTCTACCCGCTCCTGGTACCTTACCATACCTCCTTTTTCAACATCTGTCTTGCTACCTCTACCTTTCCTTCAGCCTTCAAGCACGCAATCATTCCCATTCTGAAAAACCCTCAGCAAACCCTCTCCTGGTTTCAAACGTTCGCCCCATCTCCCTTTTACCCTTCCTATCCAAGCTCCTTGAACGCCTTGGTTACTCACAACTCTCAGCTTACGTCTCTAACCTCTGTCTCCTCCCTACTTAATCCGGATTTCGCCCCCACCACTCTACTGAAACTGCTCTCACCTCCTTCCTTAACACCCTCCTCACAGCCTGCTACTCAAAACACTCTTCTGTCCTTATTCTCCTTGACTTATCAGCCGCCTTTGACACAATAGATCACTCTTTACTTCTTGACTCTCTCTCCTCCTTTGGCTTCAGTGGCTCCGTCCTTGACTGCTTCACCTCCTATCTATCCCAGTGTTAGGCGGAAACCTGTGCAGTTCCCTTAGGGACAACTGCAAAAAGTTTAAGACTACAGGTGTTGGCAGTGAACCCAATTGGTAGCAGTCTGTACCACCCAGATTTACCTGGTAGCTGTGGCTGAGCAGCCAGACTTCTCTCAAGAAGAGTTAGGCAGTATATAGAGTATACACATTAGGTACAAAAATACAGTAGCACAAGCAAACATTGACCAGAGCTTGGGTATAAAAGTATATAATTATTTATTTAAAAACACACTTATAAAAATACACTGGCACTAATATGTCAAGCAAGTTCAAACACAGTTATTAGAAATATATACACCTCCCTGATTAATCAATCGACAAGTCTTCGGAAAAGAACACCACTTATCAATACAGAGGTGAGCGCTTAACCAAGATGGCACTCCAGTAATTATTTAAAAAGGGAGGGAAAAGGCAGAATTAGGAAAGCACACAATACCAACACTTTTAAAAGAACCACAGCAAGTCAAGAAAGGCAGAGTCTACTGTAGAGAAAGAAAGTTCATAGGCCAGGCCCACTCTTGGAAGAGAGCAAGGCGGAATGTGCCCAAGATCACACAGTTGAAGTACACTTTAAAAGTATTTGCAGATAGTTCAAAAAGGAGTTGGATCAGTTCAGAAAAGTTAGTTAACAGGTCCCAATTCACCCCAGGATAGAGTCAAGGATTTACGGGATACCTTGGATAGACCAGGCAGGACACAGTACCTGAAATGGTGAGAAAGCTCCAGCGGGGGCAATTGTTCCTGGCAGCAGTTGCAAGTCGGTGCTTCGTCCAGGAGAAGAGAAGATCTCGACGTGGAGGAAAGCTGAAGGTCGTTGCACTGCCAGGGAAGAAACCAGCCGCAGAGTTTCCCAGTTAAAAGGTACTACCCTTTTATTCGCGGTAGTGGTGAAGCATGACTATCCGGCCGCCGGGGTGCTTGGCACGGGCGATTCGACCACAAGACGATCCAGGAAGGCGAAAAGAGGGTGAACTGGTTAACCCCACCAGTTCAAAGGAAGAAGACTCTCCAGGAAGAAGATCTTCTCTGTCGTTGGGAAGTGGTGAGTCAGTTCAGCAGGGCTCCACCGGTGGTGTCATTGCAGGTCGGCTCAGCTTCTCCCTCTTTGGATTCTTTAGGTCCTGTGGCGACTTCTGAAGTTCCAGTCCCCAAAGCCCTGCTTTTATGCAGAAAACCCCCATTCATCAGTCCTAGCTGTCACTCAAACATGCTAAGTGGTGAGCCGGGTGGCTCACCACTGGGCCAATCACACAAGAGTGCGACTTGAGTTGCCAAGGCAACTCAGTCCAGGGTGCCTAATCCCCCTCCCACACATCCTGTTGACCCCAGACAGAGTGGCACCATTTGGAGGGCTTCTGTGGAGAAGACTTGGGTTAGAGTTTCAGAGGCGAACACAAACGCCATTTTAGAATTGAGTTCTGGCAAAAAGACCCAACCGGGGAATAAATATTAAATAAATAACCCGGCGGTATCTTTAACATTGCACCAAAAAAGTGGTGCGTTTAAAATGAATGGGAAAATCCCATAGGAAATATTCCGGTGGATATTTGGCGTGGTAACCACTGCCACCAGCCAGAAACTCGACGAGGGGGGACTGCAGAGTGCCCCCTCGAAAAACAGACCCAGGGGCAATCTAATTACCCCTACCAGTACTTCCACAATATGATGGTTTGTACTGGTTCTGTTCACAATTTAAGACTAGTAAAGTCAATGGTGACTTTACATGCCCTGGGAGACTGTAGTCTGTGTAACACACATACCAAAAACACATGAAGCCCTATGGAGTAAAAGACCCCATAGCCCGTAAAACACATTACATAGTCAAAGGAAATTCTCAAATCATGCCTAAGAGTGGGAGAAAAAGAGTCTCACTCTTAGCAGGAGAAAAAAATAAACCCCAAACATCCAGCAAAGCTGCTGGGGTACTCGCTAGGTTTGGGAAATTAGCCTTAACAGAGAATTCTCCCTAACACCCACCGTCCCTTTGCTGTTTCTTGGGGCGGCTGCACCTCCTACTCTCTCGACTATGGCCTCCCCCAAGGCTCTGTACTTGGCCCTTTTCTCTTCTCTGTAAACCTCCCTTCTTGCTCCTATCATCTCCGCCATTGGTGTATCTTGACACTTCTATCCTGACGACACTCTGCTTTTTCTCTTATTCTCCTTTCACCCCGACATCCATCATAAACTCTCATCCTTCCTCACTGCCATCAAATCCTGGATGTCCTCCCACTTTCTTATCCTGAGCACTGAGTAAACTGAAGTTCTATTCTTTCCTGCTAATACCCTCCCTCCTCCTTTTCCTACTTCCATTCTCTTTCCTCCCTCCCATCTCCCTAACTCCCCCTGGCCAGCTATCTTGGTCTCCAATTCGACTCTAACCTCTCCTTCACCAACCACATCTCTCTTAGCTCCTGGGCCTGTCGCTTCCACCTATACAACATACGCAAAATTCGTCCCTTCTTTACTTTCCACGCCACTAAACTTCTAATATCTTTAACCTTCTCTCGACTTTTCTATTGCTCTGTTCTCCTCTTTGGCCTCCCTTCCTCACATCTAGCCCCTCTTAAATCCATCTGCCATCCGTTCTCTCTGTCTTCTCTACCACCAGGACTCTATCTCTTCATCCCTTACCTCACTGGGTTGGCTCTCCTTCCACTCTCAACTCAAATACAACTTCCTCTGTCTTGTCTTCAAATCTCTCTACGGACTTGACCCCCCCTTACCTCGCTTCCCTCCTCGCCTTTTATTCTCCCTCATTCTCTCCTCTCTGCGGATCACTTCCTACTTACTGTCCCGCCTGCCCCTTGTGCACAATCCCATTTCCGTTCCTTCCAACTTCTTGCTCCACTTCACCGGAACCTTCTCCCTCTCCCTCTCTGCTCAATCACCTCTTACTCCTCCTTCCGCACTTCCTTAAAATCCCACCTACTCCAGTCACCTGTCTGACAGATACGGCTGATTTTGATCACCGTCCAGCTCTGAGCAAGTTTATATTACTGTCTATTTCATGGTAAATTGTTCTGTATATTGTTGTCTGCTACATTATTCATAAAATGAATTCACTTTGCTTTGTAATGTATTGCTTGTTGTTCTATGTAAAGCGCTTTGGCTAAAAGCGCTCTATAAAATGCAATCAATACAAATACAAGTGTTAAGGGGAGCCGAGAGGATAAGTGCACGGGGTCAATAAGTGAAGGATGGGGTGGACCAGACTCAGTAGGCTAGTCGGGGAAGGGTGCCTGCGGGCAAGTGCTGATAAGGGGTGCATGGGAAGACTGGTCGAACTAGGGCATGGCCCCAGTAAGACTCATAAGGGAAACCGGCAACCAGTCGCAGATTCAAGTGGGGACACGCAAGGGAGGGGGAGAGGGAAAGAGGAGCAGAAGAGGAAGGTCTTGAGAAGCTTCTGGAACTTGAGATCCGGCTCAAGTCGGACAGGGGCATGGAGCCCATTCCAGAGGGAGGCTCCTGCTGAAGAAAGAGATCAACATCTTCCCCCGCCCCCCGTACTACCCCTCCACTCTCTGCTTGGAGAAACGCCTGATCTGCAGATAGTTGGAGCTAGAGGACAGAAGGACTCTAGAAGGGAGATATTTAGGGAGAGAAAGCTGGATGTAGCGATTGTCCCAGGCCCCAGATAGCCTTGTGGATGATGCAGAGGGTCTTAAATTCGATCCTTGCAACCACCTGGAGCCAGTGGAAAGATTTTAGGGCTGGAGAGATGCAGTCCCTGGGCATGAGGCCAAGGATAAGTCTTGCCATCCTATTCTGGATTAGTTTAAGAGGCAGAAGAGTGGAAAAAGGCAGTTTAGGGAAGAGGCTGTTGCAGTAATCCAGCCTGGAGAGAACCAGAGCTTTGGAGACATTGAGTTTCTGGGGGAAGATGAGGAAGGGGAGAATGCCTTTGAGTAGGTTATTGTGAAAGTGGGCCTTCTTGGCAAGGTCAGCAATGTGAGCTGAGCAGGAGAGGGGAGTTAAAGATGACATCCAGGTTTTTTGTTTCACAGGAAGGTGAGGGAAGGGGGCCCAAAGAGGGCGGCCAGAGAGTAGGATGGAAGGAGGGGTCAGGAATCACAATGAGAAGGATCTCTGTCTTACTGGAGTTAAGGCTGAGATCATTAGCTGCACACCATGCCTGAATGGCAGTCAGGCAATCGGGAATGAGCGAGGAGGGAGGGGAGTAAGAGGAGGGAAGCTTAAAGGAGAGCTGTCTTTCATTAGCATAACAATGGAAATGTGGAGAGAAGGAGATCAGATCAGGTGGGCAAGGTAAATGTTGAAAAGCCAGGGCGAGTTGGGCACGCCCTAAGTAGAGTCTGAGGTAGAGGACAGAAAAGGGTCCAGTTGCACTTCAGCGCCGATTCAAAAGGAAAGAGGGGTTAACCAATCCAGTGCCCGGTCCGTAATGCCAAGGGTATCATGTAGACGATTTATAAGGGTGGAATGATTGACCTTGTCGAAGGAGAGGACAGATCGAGGAGGATAAGTACGGATGGAGAGTGGAGCCTTTGGAGCAGACGAAGGGCCAGTTTGTCAGAGGATGTGCTAGAAGCCAAACACTTCTAGTGACCGGGGAAAGCTGTCCAATAAGTGCAGTGGGAGGGAAATTTCAGCAGGGCACAGGAAACACAAACTATGGGTGGTTACCAGACATTTGGTCGAAAAAAAAGGTCGACAGGACAAATGGTCGAATTTTTTTTTTTTTTGTATTTTCACTTTTTTTTGGGGGGGGGGGTCCCCCTCAACCCCCTTTTTTTCTAAAAAAAAAAACCTTTTTTCCCTAAACTAAAAACTTAAAATATATATAAATAAATTAAAAAAAATTCGCCCATTTGGTTTTCGATCAAATGGTGTCGACCGTTTGTCCTGTCGATCTTTTTTTTTCGACGAAATGTCCGGACAACAACATGGGTTATTCGGGTGACATCAGCACCTGTTGGAGGAGGACCAAGGGAGGGAGGGAGGGAGGGAGGAAGGAAGGAAGGAGCGTGGGTTGTGGTGGGGATTGTTGGAGCAGGTGAAGTATTTGATTAGGAGTCAAAGTGGTTCTGCAGTTGCGATGAGCATGGTTGCATGGCAAGTGAGAAGAGGAAGTTAGTGCCAAGAGTGAATGCTACTGGGTGAAAGGAAGTTGTTTGAGTCGTAGTGTTGAGATGCAAAGCGCAGTGGGAGGAGTGTAGCAGAGTAGTGAAATAGATCGGTAGAAGTGGTAACATCAAAGGGTCGAGGCGAGAGACAGAGGAGTGAAACATCTGAGCAATGGAGGACTGGTTGGAGGAGGAAGAAACCAGAGGGAGTAGTGAGTCTATAGAAGAAGAGGTTAGTGAGCGTTTGTGAAGTTTTCTGAATACAACAGAGCAAGTGCAGGGCACTATCCAACTTCCCATTAAAACACTAACCTCTGGTTAGGGTAGGGAAAGCTAGGAAGTCCCTGAGGTAGTTTAGATAGCCTTCACTTTCAACGCAAAACAAAAGAGTAAGGAGTCTTATCGAGAATCGACAAGGCAAGATGCCATTTTATTACGGGTTTGCAATCCAATAAACGGACAGCACATTACTAACCCACCACCCAAGCTAACCCAACCCACCTCCAATTCGCTTTCCACTTATGTCTCCCCATGGTCTATACCCTTACAAAACACATCACTACCCTTTGACCTCTCCCACCCTCCAAACCATAACAATAGTAGCATTTGTATATTTCCATAGCCCGACTTCCATGTCCATCCTGTCTCTTGTCATCACGTGATCCTCTACTTCCTGGTCGGTCACTTTGGTCTGAAACTGTCTGGGGTCCACCTCCTCAGGTGAGGGGGCGTAAGGGCCACAGCCCCCAGACGCACTTGTGGCAAAGAATAGGGTTCCATTGTCTGAACAGGTATGAGCAGGTGGAATACAAAAATGGCGGCCAGATGACCTTCACCAAGTCTGCACCCCTTCACCTGTGAACTTGTGAAAGCGCTGCTTGTTAGGCAGAAACCTGTGCGGTTCCCTCTGGGACCACTGCAAAAGATTTAAGACTACAGGTGTTTGGCAGTAAACCCACTTGGTAGCAGTCTGTACCACACAGATTAACTTGCTAGCTGTGGCTGAGCAGTCACTCTTCCCTCAAGAAGAGTTAGGCAGTATACAGAGTATTCACAATAGGTCAAAAGAATATAGTAGAACAAGTAAACACTGACCAGAGCTTGGTGTAAAAGCGATATAATTATTTAGTTAAAACCACATCTAGAAAAACACACAGGCACTAATAGTAAGCAATTCAAAAACACGGTCACTAAAAGATATACACTCCCTTAGAAGAATATTAGACAAGTCTTAAGTAAAGCCCCACTTATTTGCAGACAGCGGTGAGCGCTTAACGCAGATGGCACTCTAATAATGCGTTGTAAAAGGAAGAGAAAAGCAGAGTATAATATGAAACAGATCCCAACACTCTCGTAAGAACAAAACAAGAGAGGAAGGCAAGTAAAACCGTGAAGTTAGAGTTCAGAAGGCCGGATCCACTTTAAGAGGATCAGAAGGAAATGTGTCCAAGGTCACACGGTTGAAGTGCACAAGAGTCTTGCAAAGGTTCAAAAAGAGTTGGGCCAAAAGAAAGGGACCAGTTAGAAGGTCAAGGCGGCCAGCCCAGTCCAGAAGGTTAAGGGATTATTATTATTACCTTGTAGCAGTCTTTAGAAAGGGAGGCCTGTGGGACACGGTACCTTAAAGTGATGAGAATACTCCAGCGGGGGCAGTTGTTCCTGGCAGCGGATGCAAGTCGGTGCTTCGTCCGGGGGAAGAGAGGATCTCGTCGGGGAGGAAAACAGGAGTCTGTTGCACTGCCAGGGAAGAAACCAGCCGTGGAGTTCTCAGGTAAAAGGAGCGGTCCTTTTATTCGCGGTCCAGTGGTAAGTGGCTATCCGGTTGCCGGGGTGCTTGGCACGGGCAATTCCGACCACAAGACGTCCTGGGATGCAAAGAAAAGAAGGTAAACTGGTTGTGCCCACCAGTCAGGGGAAGACGCCTCTCCAGCCGGGAGATCTTCTCTGTCGTCGGGAAGTGGTGAGTCGGTTCCGCAGGGCTCCACCGGTGGTGTCGTCGCGGTAGGTCGGCTCAGCTTCTCCCTCGTCGGATTCTCTGGTCCTGTGGCGACTTCTGAAGTTCCAGTCCCCAAAGCCCTGCTTTTATGCAGCACACCCCCATTCCCTCTGCCTAGCTATCAATCAAACATGCTAAGTGGTGAGCCGGCCGGCTCACCACTTGGGCCAATCACTCAAGAGTGCGACTTGAGTTACCAAGGTAACTCAGTCCAGGGTGCCTAAACCCCCTCCCACCCCTCCTGTGGTACCCAGACAGAGTGGCACCACTTTTGGAGGCTTCTGTGGAGAAGCCTGCCAAAAAGTGGAACAAAGGGCTCGACTTGGGTTGTAGTCACAGAAGAGAAAACAAACGCCATTTTAGAATCGAGTCCTGGCAAAAAATACCAACCGGCGAATTAATATTAAATAAACCGGCGGTATGTTCGAGGCTATGAGAATTAAATAATTAAAGTTGGTAGCCTCGAACAATGGGAAAATCCCATAGGGATATATTTGCGGTCGAATATAAAAAGTAGTATCCACTGCCACCAGCCAAAACTCGATCAGGGGGGACGGAGACGTGCCCCCTCGACTAACAGACCCTGGGGGCAATCGAATTGCCCGGACCAGTACCTCCACAATATGATGGTTTGTACTGGTTTCTGTTCATAATTCGGGACTAGTAAAGCCAATGGTGACTTTACATGCCCTGGGAGACAGTAGTCAGTCCCAGGGTATGGAGTCTATGGTGGGGTGTCACTATGACACCCCTGTGTTACTGCACAGAGGGTGCTGTGTAACACACAGAGTAAAAACACACGAGACCCTATGGAGTGAAGGACCCCATAGCCATAAAACACATTAACAGTCAAAGGAACACCATAAATCATGTCCAAGAGTGGGAGAAAGAGTCCCACTCTTGGCAGGAGAAAAAAAACAAACTCCAGAAATCCAGCAAAGCTGCTTGGGGACTCACTAGGTTAGGAAATTCAGCCTAAAGTGAGAATTCTCCCTAACACTGCTTCAGCAGGCCTACAGCACATGTCCCTTTTAGAGAGCCCTCTGAGCAAGGATGACCTCAAGCCAATAAATGGTGCCTGCAGGTTTTTCGGCACAGTATAAATAAATAAATAAATACATTTCCCTACCCAATATCTGCCAGTATAAAAGAAAAATAATAAACTCTTGGGCATATAAAAGGAGTGACATTTCGGGCATTCAGATGTCTTCCCGAACTCCTCACTCCACATCATTGTTTTCACATATGTATATAATCACTCCTTCATAAATCCTGTTCTCGACACATGCCCCCCCCTCCCCCGCCCACATCAGTTTTCCATAAGTAGTCACGGTCAGCCATTCGACAGTAGGGGTTACTGTTCGGTAGCACTAACTGTTGAGATGGATTTCTAGAATCTGGCCTGGTGGACAGGTTTTCATAGGGTTCTGTGGTGGGTCAGAAGGACACTAAAGGTCTATCATTCCCTATTCCTTAAGGCATCTCTACCTAACAAAACTAGCTACGGTGCTCGTCAGTTGTCAGTGAAGGTCTTAAAAATACATCTTTTCACTGTTAGCAAAGATTTCATAATTGTATGTAATTTTCCCTCCGTGTGTCAACCCACAAACATTTTGCTGCTGTTTAGACATCATTGACTACCTTTGCCAGAGAAGCACAGCCTTCAGCCGCACTCCCGTGGGCTTTCACTCACTTTTTATGGGGAAACTGACATGCCCTTAAAATAGTCAGTACTGGGAGACTTTGTTTCCATTAGTCCTTTCCTCATGTTGCAGCTTTTGTGCAACATGTAACAAGTGTGCAATGTATCTAACCATACAGCACACTTAGGTCTCTAGTCATTTCCCAAGGCCCTAGAAACTCTCGCTGGACTTTTTATGAACTGTTCAGATGTGTCATGGACAGGACTGGTGGCAGCTATCTTTTCGCATTATTTTTTAACCCTTTCCTGCCATGTTAACCGCGTTTGGCACGACTAGGTGGCTTGGCTCCAAAATGGCCATGCCACAAGGTTCTTTCACCTGTCCTTTGGCCATCTTGCCCCTTCACCTTCCCCAGGTCGAGTCGGCCCGGGTCAGTCCTTATTTGGTTATGCACTTTCCCACGAATCCCAATGCTTTCGCCGGCTTCTGCATGCCTTGTGTGTGTGCCTCCAGGATGTGGGCTGGGATGTCTGATCCCAATGCACATCCTGGGTGCCAGAGAGTCTGGAATGCCCTGAATGCCTGGGACCACTGTGGTATGTGATTGGTCCACGTATAGAGTGTGTGTTTGTGAGCAGATCTCCAATTGGGTCCCCTCCGTTTTGGCGCGAAGGGAACATTGGATAAGAGGAGGCTGAAAACACCACTACCATGTTGATCTCCTGAGTTCACACCGAACAAAGGATAAGGGCCAAGTATCCTGCAACACAGAGTCGAGGAACCGCTGGTGACATGCTGGAAGGTTTGGCACCCTGAGCCTGCTGTCGTCCCGTGGAACCCCTGTGCATCTGATAGTCCAAGAAGGTCTGCAAAGACGCTACGACCCATTGGAATAGTGGAACCAACTATTCTCGGCACCTTCATCAAACCCTGCAAGTAAGCTTTCTCGGAAGTGTCCTTGGGCCAACCAGTGGGCTGACCAGCTTACCCAGTTGCTTTGCTCTCTCACCGCCACCATTTCGAGGAGGCCCTCGAAATTTGGTATACTGCTAGCTCTGTGTCATGGCACCCTCACACCGAATTTCGTACACTTTGCATTCCCAGGTCTGAAGTGAGACAAGTGCGTCTGGACCGGGGTAAACGCGGTTACTGTGTTGCCCTGCCGCGGCAACGACCTGTGCAGGTTCGCTGCATTTGTGACGCTCTTGACCCCGAAACCTGCTGCAGAGAAACTGGGCCAATTCCTCCTCCTGGAGCGGATAAATCTCCACTGTCCGTTTGGGAATCATCGCTGTATCTTGGGGACTACAAGGTGCCGAGACATCCTTTTTGCCACATTTGAACCTGCCAGCAAAGTGGACTGTACTGGCGAAGTTTAGGTCTGCCTGCGTCGGAGACCGGTGAGTAGTCCTTATCCCAACCAATGGCCCCTAGCGCAGGAGCCCATTTTTCCACAGCTATTGCGTAATAGCGACTCCATCCCGCACTCTCAAACTGCCTCTGCCCTCAAGTGGAGGTCCTTCTTGAATAGTGGGAACTTTTTCTGCATCGCCTCATCCCCCTTCCTGAGCTGCAAGAGTCCTGTGAAGAGACCCTATCCTGCCCATTGGCACAAGCTCGTGCATGTGCTATTGAGCATAAGGCTCCTCTCTTCGTAGGGCTTGGACTGCCTCTTAGTTAGGTTTATTATTGATGTGGAACTGGGTCTAAAGATTATCTGCACTGCCTGTTTTCTTCCCCTCTAGGTTGTCAACATATTTCGTGCATTTAACCCTTTGGACCCCAATGGTCTTGTGTATATATATTGTATTGAGTGTGATGTATTGGTTTACTAAGTGTTACTGTGATTCTTTCCTATGGTCTATGTTACAAAGGCTTTGTAATAAATGTGTCTATATTTTTAATATAACACCTGTCTGGAGTAATTTGCAAGTGTCCTTGCTTTATATGCTCATTGAGTTCTTTCAGTCACCCTCACCCCTCCTCAGACTTAGTCTTGACCGCCTGCCATAGCTACCCTTATTGGTCTGGCTTGTCCAGAGGTTACTCTGTTCCAAGAAAATAGACTGACGTTCTGAACCTCTGCTCCTCCAGGACAGAGTTCAGAAATCCTTCTTAACATTCATCGTCCAAACTAACCCTATCTGACTCTATCTCTGACCTAATATCTAAGGACAGGAGAATTACTCCCTTCTCCTGGTGTATTTGCTTCTTGCAAATTTGAGTTCAGTAAGTTGTGTTCAAGTAGTCTCTGGTGACTGCTTTTCTCAATTCAGTCTGTTCATTCAACACTCCTTTTCCTCTTTGGGGGGTATTTGTGTTTTCTTGTTTTCCTCATGACCTTTTTATGAATTATAGTTTTTCTTTTTTCCTGATGGGGTTAACAAATATTTGCAAGTTTCGCCTTTTACGCTACCTCTTTCTGTACACAGTTCACAATTCTGAAAACATCTTTTATATTTATACCTTTTCCGGCCTTTTCTTTAGCTTTTTCTCTTGGTCTTTGCCTCTCTTCTTTCCTTTGTCTTTCTTGACTGATGCACGTATGAATGTTCCAATGTTGACCTTCATTCCCTCTTCTGGGTATTTTCCTCTCTCACTGGGACAAATACCTCTGTAGCGATTCTCATTTCCTTTGCTAGACAATGTGACCTATTCTCCTTTACTGGGACAAGAATGAGCATTCCATTAATGATTCTCTGTCCCCCTCCGGGGTCTCCCGCATTCCCTGTTACTTTTGATTGGTAGGGAGAATGTCAATGGTTTCTCGGTTCTCTCCTGGTCATCTCTTCGTTTCATCAGGTTGGCTTCTGCTGTTTCCTTAGCGTCTTTCTCTGTGCCGCTGTATTTGAAGGCAGTCCGGTGTTTCAGTCACCGGCTTGCTCAGTATCGCTAGATCGGTATCCGCATTGTTTATAGGACCACCTGTTCCAACACACACTGTTTGTGGTTACGCCACCACTCTGCGTCTCGTTCGCTTCCCAGCTTCTAAGTCGCAGTGCATTTGACTTTACTTCTCTCCTTCTCTTCGTTATGTGACACAGCGTGTCACTCTGACTCCTGCTCTCCCTCCAGTTCAGGACGCAGAGTGTCCAGCCTCTGCTCGGTGCCGGCATGCAAGCTGTTTCGTAATTTCCATGCTTTTTCCTCTCGTCTCCAGGCTCCTGCCCTTTCATAAGCTACGCGGCTGTGGGACGTCCCCTGCATAGATTTGTATTACTTTCTCTGTTTCCCATGGCTTCTCTTCTCCAATGGTTATCCTCCTCGTCTCAGTTAATGTAATGGTGTTTTCAAAGTTAAAGGAATATTTTGTGTCCGGTTTAAAGTAACACTTAGGGATATTTTGTTCACAGAAATCTTTATATGATATGTCTGAAGAGGTAACATTTGTAGATTTTTTCAGGAGTTCCTCACAGGAATGGGAGTCATTTTGCCCAAATGGGGAGTCTCCATCAGTGAGGTCCCACTTGTCTCGACCCCTAGGGGAGCGTGTTGTGGTCCCTAGCCTCACCAGGGAAGGGGTGTAGGACTCCCCCCTCGGGGAGAAGTGACGAATTCCCATGATTTTTCAAATGCTACTTTCCCCTTAAAATGTTGGATTCTGGAGTTGGTTCGACTGGCATGTCTGCCTAAGAGCTCCGGCCTGGCCCAATACACCTTTCACCACAGATGCCGCATCCAGAGCCCGTCGGAGCCCGGAATTGAAATCTCCGGTAGGGAAACCCCTTCTGCAGCCGCCGCTCGAGTGGGGCCCGGCTCCGACCTAATACGGCCCCTCATCAGCCCCGGGACCCACTCAGCGGTACAATGGCCACCGCGTTTCCACGGCCTGGAGGCCTTCCAGGATTGGGAGGAGCGCGCATAATATCGCCGCCGAACAGCCGCCGAGTGGACAAATACAACCTCAGCTTGCTCGCTGCCCGCCTTCTGATCAAGATCTGCATCGGAGCCCATAGACTGCCTTCCGACCAGTTCTGTGGAGCACATTCCCCGGCGCCTGCTGAAGCGGCGCCCCGCAGCAAGCGCAAAAGGATCCCCAGCTCGCTACCATCCTCTGCCAATTGGGTCCTATTCGCCATCTCCCGCCTGGCTCCAAATTTCCCTGCACTCTGCCGAAATCAGCTCGAGCCCTCAAGAGGACTCAACCCGCTCACCGCCCCTGCCGCGAACACCCATCAACCTTCCCTTTGCCCTTGCTGAGACTGGCTCCCCCGGGGCTCCCGATCGGGGTCTCCGACTCCTCCGCCATGGGTGCCGGACCGGCGGGGAGAGGCCCCAGCACACGCCAACCCGGCTCACCCCTGATGCGGTGCATCACAACCACCTCCAGCGACGGATGCCGAGGACCCAAGACCTCCCGGCCTTCAAGTGCTCGCTACCATCTCGCCACCTCTCGCCCGGACCCAAATTATCCTGCACAGCAGCAAGGCTATTTGGCCATAAACAGCCGGAGCCGTCAAGAGGGCTTAACCCACACACCACCCCTGCCGCGGTCACCTGTCGCTCCCGCCGAGTGCTCAGACATCTACTCCTGCTGCCAGTAGAGGCCCCCGGACCATACCCCCCCTTGCTGTCCGCACCCCACTCACTGGCACCCTCAGGCGCCAGGGACTCAAGATCTACGAGCCTGCATGGGCTGCTGATCTGATCATCCGCCTAGTGTGCTCCTGGCACGCAGAACCCTCTACCTGGAGCCCTGCCACCCATCCGGCTCCTGTACTCACAGCAGAGACCCAAAAGCAGCCCGCAGCACCCAAGGACAGAGAGCTGCTCCCCAAAGCAACTTCCCAAAGGAGTGGGATCACCCCGGAACGGCAGACCCACACAGCATTGTAACAGCGCACCAGCACCTGAGATATTAGGTGAGGAGTCTGGGGGAGGAGGGCAACCAGGCCTGATTCGGGTGGGTCCCGGATCTGGCACCCGCAGACACAGCAGCCCAATCACCAAGAACACTCAACAGCAGGTCCCTCCGAGCCTGAACCCAAATCAACACATCCCCCCTCCCCCAAGATCCAACTTCACCACTGCCCGATTATCACCAAGGAGCATATCACAACTCGCCTTGGCCGGCAGTAGCCGCGGAGGCGTAAGGAGGACAAGCACCAGATCCACAACTGCACACACAAAGAAATCATTGAAACACCCATACAGAAGCTAAACCACTCAAATTCACCACCCACAAAATGTCCAAAAGCGGGAAGGCAGCAAAACAAGCTGACATTGCCACCCCATTGCTGAAAGGGCTAAGAAAGCTGATCCGCCAGAGGACTCCAGCAAGAATAGCATCCCCACACCAGCGGTACCGGAGCCCAATCCACCACAAGTAGCAACTAAAGCTGATCTTCAAGACCTACTATCAGCCCTGACCAGGGAAATCCAAAAAAGCACTGAAGAAGTCACCAAGAAAATCAACTCCTTAGATAAAAGGGTGGGGGAGGTAGAGCATCGAACCACCGAGATAGAATCGGATGTCTGTGACCAAAGATTCGAAATTGAACACGATAAGGACAGAGTAGCCACCCTTGAGTCGAGATGCGACACCCTGGAAGCAAAACGGGAGGATTTGGAAAACCGATCACGGAGGAACAACATCAGGGTCTGAGGAATCCCAGCCTCTTTCCCAGAGGCAGAATTGAAATCCTACATATCGGATCTCTTTAGATTCATAATCACCCTACCGGACAACTCCCCACTTGGAGTTAGACCGGGTACACAGAATGATCCCAAGGAAAACATCCACGTTCCCCCAGATGTGTTGGCTAGGATACACTTTTTCCACATAAAAGAGGACATAATGCGGGAAGCAAGACAGATGCGACAGATTACCTTCCAAGGATCTATGAAATTTAGATGGGAGGGAGCACAGAGACAAATACAGTCAATGAAAGAAGCAGAGAAACTCATGGGCCAAAGAAGAGCAGGGGGTGACTCTGAATCCGAAGAAACAAACCACCCTCACTGGGACAAGTCTCCAGGGGGAGCGTGGTCGAAAACCAACAGACGGCGCAGACTCAGGGGCCCTCCGAAGAAAGACTGCGACATGGGATGAGTGCCCGGCAATGACCCCAAGGCCCTTTAGCCCTCAATTCTCAAACAATGATCATCCAATACCAACAAAGAGTCTACCTGTGAAAAGACGAGTTGCGCACCAACATTCGAACAGAAGCGCGGGCAGCGGCAGAGCTTCACCATGGTTCATTTCGGCGGCCCAGTTGGCCAACACCGAGCGTAATGGTGCCACTAGTTCCCCAGTGGCAGTTGGATGTCGTTTCTCCTACCAGTTCAAAGTTGGGAGGGGGGAGAGGAGGGGGAGCGGGGGGAATGGGACTTAAAAGGACGAACCTAAAGCTATGGACCTTAATCATCTCCAGTTCTGTCCTTTTGCACTTCAACGCAACATGCAATAACAGCAAGCAAAATACCCAAGCTGCTTCTAGACTTCCAGAACCGGTTGGTGGAACGACCCAGGAGGCACACTCAACACAACAGAGCAGGCGATGGCTGATACAAACGAAATAAGAATCCTTTCCTGGAACATCCAAGGGATGAACTCGCCAAGAAAGCGCAGATCAGTGGAACACAGACTGGGTCAATTATCCGGAGACATTGTGCTACTTCAAGAAACCCATCTATTAAAAGAAGACGAACATCGCATAAAATTTAAGAGATTCAAGAAAGCTTATTTTTCCTCATCGGGGAAGAAGAAAAGGGGACTAGCAATGCTACTTAGCAACAAAATCCCGCTGTCCAAAATCACAATAAGGAAAGATCCAGAGTGCCGCTATCTCCTACTCAAAGGCTTCTAAGAAGAGCTTCCCATCACAAACGTTACTTTAATTTACAGCCCCAACACATCCCAAAGCAGCTTCATCACGGACGTTCTCCCAACCATTTTAGCCTTCCGCGAAGGCCACCTGATCATTGGCGGGGATTTCAATTCCATGCCAAACCCGCAGCTGGACAAAATGCTTCCCCCCACAAGCGCAGACTTTACACAGGCCCTATATCTAGCCAAACTATTCAGAGAGACAGAGACTGTACATGTCTGGAGACTAAATAATGACAACTCGGGAGACTAGACGCACTACTTCAATGTTCACAAGGGCTATTCAAGAATAGACTTCATTCTAATCTCCGGAATACTGTTCCCATGCATTAACAGCTCAGAAATCCATACCTGCAGGATCTCCGATCACGCTCCAGTCTGTGAACCTAGCCATATCAGGCCAAAGAAACCCTATCCAGAGGTATTGGAAACTAAATGACTCCCTCTTACTAGACATTAGCATCAGAGCCGAAGTGGAGGACTCAATAATCAACTACTTTAAGGAGAACACCACAGAGTCCTCTCCCCACCAACATAATATGGGACGCAATGAAGGCGGTGGTCAGAGGCGCGCTGATCTGGGCAGGAGCAGAACAGAGAAGAATTTCAAACATAGCTACAACCAAGCTGGAAAAAGAGGTGGACCAACTAGAAGCTCAGCTAAAAGCACGCTACACCAGGAAACCCAAAAGAGCCGTGAGGAAGGCGAAAATAGCCCTAGAAATGCATTGCGCCGACCGGACGGCCAAATTACTAGCATATACAAAACAGTTCTATTACAACAAAGGGAACAAAGCAAATGGGATATTAGCGCAGAAGCTATGGGCGATCCGCAGCCGAAACAATATTCTGAAGCTACGTGGGGAAGATGGAAAGCTGCTCTACTCCTTGACGGATAAAATCAATGAACTAATGAGGTATCATAAATCCACAATGTCCAGAGATCCCACGGTCATAGACGAGCTACCAGAATACCTGAGGGCGCTGTCCCTCCAAAGCTCAGCCCAGCTAGAATCCCTGGAAGCCCCTATCAACGCTGAAGAAATTATCGAATCCATCATGGCCCTCAAATCTACCGCCCCTGGCCCAGATGGACTTTCCGCAAACGTTTACAAAAAATTCTCCAGAGTCTTGGCACCCCAGCTAGCCGCCTTATTTAACTCCTTCCTATCTACAAGATCAGTCACGAAATCAATGGTCGAATCGATCACAGTCCTGCTACATAAACTCGGGAAGAATCCGGAGCTACCTGACTCTTATCACCCGATATCACTCCGGAACAACGACGGCAAGATCTTTGCCAAGGTATTAGCTAGAAGACTGTGGCCGGTCCTCCCATTCTTAATTGACCAAGATCAGATGGGGTTTATCCCGGGAAGAGGGACCCACTATAACATCAGTTGAACAATAAACTTAATTGAGAGTGCCCACAAAATGAATCTGGGGATGGCTGTGATCTCATTAGATGCCCACAAAGCCTTTTCACCGGGTGGACTGGGGCTATATCCAAGCGGACCTTAAACACTTTGGCTTTGGCCCCAACTTCACCACAAGGGTTATGGCCAACTACCAAGTCCCCACCACACAACTTCGAATTAATGGCACCAGTTCAGGACACACACGCATATCTAGGGGCACCAGACCGGGTTGCCCACTATCACCCCTAGTTTTCGCCTTGTCCATGGAATCTTTTGCCGCTAGAATTAGACAAAATAAGAGTATAAAGGGGATACCAGTGGGTGACCAAGAATACAAAATCACACTATACACTGATGACGTGTTAATCACCACCACAAACCTAGCAACATACCTGGGTGCACTATGGAAAGAAATCGGGGAGTTCGGGGCCCTGTCAGGATTCAAGGTTAACCTATCCAAATTCTCAGCATTACCCATCAACCTCTCCACCCAAGAAAGAGATTCCCTCACCCCACTTTCACTAATCCCATGTGCCAAGGGTGCAATTGAATACCTTGGGCTCCAGATCACTAAAGACCCAACACGACCGTACTCGAACAACATCCCGCAATTAATCAGCGACCTGCAAAACGACCTTAAAAGGTGGAAGCAGCAGGAAATCTCCTGGTTCGGGCGAATCACCGCCGTTAAAATGAACCTGATCCCCAGATGGCTATACCAGCACTACCAATACAGATCCCGAGCCCAGCCATAAAAGCTCTGGGTGCAAGAAACAGACCCCCTCGAAATGGAGGCAAATTGAAGAGTCCTGGTGTCCGGTCCCATTAACTGATCTTCCACACCTACCAACCATAAGGCCACGGGCAACGGTGGGCCCCTATCAGCCACGACTGTAACAACCCATTGCTGGAAAGCCGCAGCTTGGAAATGGGGGATACAATGCGCCTTGGGACCCCTGACCCCCGTCTAGAACAAGCCTGAATTTGAGGGGATTGGGTCCTCCAACGTATTCCATTTCTATGACAGGTAATGTCCACAGCTGTGCGGCTTTGGAAAATCTTCAACTCCTGGGTCGATGACGTCGATGCGCCGTCCCCGAGGACCTCCTCCGACGGCCGACATCACCCGATGTGATAAGTAGGACGCACGACGCCCGTAGCCTCAGTTCTTTTTTTTCCGCGAACGTGTTCGCTTCATGAATCTCGGTACGCCTCGACTCTTTGGAGTTTGCTGTATTCTTCTCAGTCGTTGAACCTGTTCAGTTTTTGTGAAGACCTGTTTGTGGCGATGTCTACTTTGTCTTCAACCCCGCATCCGGGCTTCAAGAAATGCGGGGACTGTGGGTCCAAGATGTCGGTCACGGACTCGCACGACGCCTGCCTCTGGTGCCTCGGGGAGGCCCACGATACGGACGACTGTGTCGACTGCCAGTCGCTCACGGCCAAGGCCTTGCGGGAACGCAAGAAGAAGCTGTTGGTAGGTCGGGTGTCTAAGCCCCGGAAGTCGAGGTCTACGGGGCTTTCGACGGATGACTCGAGAGGGGACTCTCCGCGTCATCGTCGGAAGTCCAGTGGGTCTCCTTCCAGGAGTCCGTCTCGCCACCCTCCGCCTCTTCGAGGCATTCCAGAAAGCGTCGGCATCGGTCGCCTTCCCCGTCCTCTTCCGAGGACTCCGCCCGTCGGCGGGTCGCTTATCCCACCATGCAAGCGACACCGGAGATGTTAGTGATTCTTGAATCACAGGGCACTGGTCCGTGCGCCTCCGAGTGGGGTCGGTCGGCACCAGTCGAGAGACACCGCTCGTACTCCTTCGGGCTCGGGTGGTCGGCACAGCTCGCGGGAAAGATCCCGCACAGACAAGGGTAGCCGTTCTCGCCATGCCCGTTCCATGTCCCGGTCCTCAACGCGCTCGAAACCACGTGATCCTGTGCCGTCTTCGAAGAAGACGACGCCTGTGGCGCTGAGGTCGTCGATTATTTCTCTCGAGGCTCCGCCTCCGAGGGGGTCGTTGACGCTGCCAGCGCCTAGGTTGCCCAGAGACACGCTCGGAGCTCCGGCTTTGAGGCCTGTGTCGACGCCGTCGATGCTGGCAGCGCTGCAGCTGACGTCGACGCTGATTCGCTCGACGCTGTTTCTGTCGAGGCCGGCGCCGACTCGTTCGGCGCCCTCGACGCCTTTCGAGGCGGTGGTGTTGGAGGGGCCCCATGGCACGGGGTTAGCCCCTAGAAAGGCTCTGGCTAAGGTCAGACATAGCTTTGATCCCCAGGTGTCTTCCTCTCACCGCCTGGTGTACATTTCAGAGGATGATGAAGGCTCTGATGAAGGCTTGGTTCCGGTTACGGTACCAGATGAGCTTCTCTCGGGCCATAGCCAGTTTGATGACCTGAGGCAGTCACTGCATGATGCCAGTGGACTGGAGACCTCTCCGGAGGTGCAGTTTTGTAGGCCGGAGCCTGGCACTCATGCCGGTTCTTCATACCTGCACCTTATGTCATCGGGTCACCGAGTACTTGGGATGGTCGGCTCCCCACAGGGGAGTTCGTTCAGGATGATCTCACGAACATCCTTGATCTTGGACCCCCCACTGACCCGGTACTGCCGTTTCATATGGCTCTGCAGAGAAGGGTGGCGGAGGCTTGAACTGCTCCGGAGAGTCTTCCAGCAGTGGGCAAGTCTTTGTCGCGAAAATACCCCTGCTACTTGTCCAGGCACCCCACTCCAGAGAGTTTGGTGGTGCAGGTGTCTACGGCCCCGGAAAAGCAGGCGTCGTATCCTACCATCCCTCTGGATAGGGACGACAAACGTTTTGATGGCTGGGCAAAGAAAGTGTTTTCTTCAGGGGGTATGGCGTCGTATCCTACCATCCCTCCGGATAGGGACGACAAACGTTTTGATGGCTGGGCGAAGAAAGTGTTTTCTTCAGGGGGTATGGCACTTCAGGCGGCCAACTCCATATGTGCCTTGTCTCATTTCACACACACTCTGTGGAACTTTGTTGCATTAGCGGCTGAACATATTCCCAAAGGGGACGAACAGGATAGTTTCCTTGCTATGGTTCAGGATGCTAAGGATGCCATGTGTGAGGCCGTTCAGTCGGGTTTGGACATGGCAGATTGTGTCAGCCGGTGCATAGCGGCGAGCACCGTAATACGCAGGTTTGCGTGGTTGAGGAAGTCTGGGTTCGCTCCTGATGTGCAGTCCTGGCTCCTCAACATGCCCTTTGACGATGAACATCTTTTTTGGCAGCAAGGCTGACGAGAGCCTTGAGAGGTTGCAGACCTCCAAAGCTGCAGCAAAGTCGTTGGGCGCTGCAGTTCGACAACCTCCGCTTTTTCGTCCTAGGGGACAACAATGGAGGGGAGGTTCCTTTCGCTATTACTCATCCTTTAGTAAAGGGAGAGGAGCTAGCAGTCAAAGAGGCCACCGCAAGGATGCCAGAGGTGGAAAACAGGGTACTCGAGGTGCCAAAACCGTTCGGGCAGTTACCTCTTTGCCCTCAGGCAATGCCGCTACCACTCAGTCATGAGGCCAGGTCCCATGGTTCGCCGGTTGGGGGAAGGCTGGCGCAGCATCTTGTAGAGTGGCGTGCCATTACTTCAGATGTGTGGGTTCTGGAGATCATAACCCACGGCTACTGTCTTCCCTTTCGGCAGAGGCCTCACGACAATCCACCTGGGAACCTCTCTTTGAAGAGTCCGGATCCGCTCCTTGCGCCGGAAATTCGATCCCTGTTGGAGAAAGGCGCCATAGAACTGGTGCCTGTAGCGGAGAGGAACAAGGGATGGTATTGCCCTTATTTCTTGATTTCGAAGAAAGACGGGGGATTGAGACCCATCATGGACTTGTGCGGTTTGAACAAACACCTCAGGAAGGACAAGTTCAAGATGGTTACTCTCTCTCAAGTCCCCCAGGCCCTTCAACTTCAGGATTGGTTGGTGTCTCTCGACCTCAAGGACGCTTACTTCCCTACCTGGGCGATTGGTTGATCAGGGGGAGCTCTCCCGAGCAAGTCCTGGATCATCTGTCCGTCACCTGCCACTCCCTTCACAAGCTGGGCTTCTCCCTCAATTTAAAGAAGTCCTATTTGACACCAACACAGCGGCTCCAGTACATCGGAGCCGTGCTCAACACATCCCTGGGCAGTGTTTTCCTCCTCAGGTGAGGGCTTACCACATTCTGCAGATGGTGGACACATTTCAACTTGCCCAGAATCTCCCAGCGTCCGAGTTCTTGAGACTGCTCAGCCTCATGGCATCCTGCATTCTTCTGGTGCCAGAGGCTCGTCTGCGGATGAGATCTTTGTAGTGGGCACTCAAGCTCCATTGGTCTCAGTCCTCCGGCAGGCTGTCGGACCCTGTTCAGATGCTGCCCTCGGTCGCCCAGGACCTTCTGTGATGGGCCGTCGAAGGCAATCTGATGAAGGGGGCCCCATTTTGGCTGCCTTGGCCGGAGGTGACGATCGTGACGGACGCATCCCTCACGGGATGGGGAGCTCATGCCAACGAGTTGACAGTCAGCGGTCGTTGGTCTCTGTCGGATTCCAGACTCCATATCAATCTGTTGGAGCCGAGTGCCCTCAGGCTTGCCCTGAAGGCTTTTCTGCCGACTGTGCGAGGAAAGAGTGTCCTGATCCTGACGGACAACATGGAGGCCATGCACTACCTCAACAAAAAAGGGGGGCAGGGTCACTTCCTCTGTGCAGGGAGGCGATGCAGCTCGAGTTCTGGGACATCCAGCAGGAAGTTTCGATCTCGGCTGTTCATCTGGCTTTAGACGACGACAAGACGGCGAATGCTCTGAGCAGGCAGAGCACGATCTCTCACAAGTGGGAGCTGGTTCAGGAGATTCTCCTTGACCCCTGAAGTGGATCTCTTTGCCTCCGGTGTCAACCGGAAGTGCGAAAGGTTCTGCTCATGGGAATTTCCTCCAAAAGGAGCCTTAGGAGACGCGTTCGTGGTGGAGTGGTCATTCCGTCCCAGTCCCCGTCATCCCGCAAGTACTGCGGAGGTTATGGAGGTTCGTTTCCCGGATGATCCTCATTGCTCCGGCGTGGGCCCGGAGGACGTGGTACCCGGACCTTCTCGACTTGTCCATCTGCCCTCCACGTCGTCTTCCCTACTGAGACGATCTGCTCTCACGGGAGGCGGGTCAGGTTCTCCATCCAGAGGTCAGATCCCTCAACCTTCACGCTTGGCTTCTGAAAGGTTGATGTATAAGGATTGGGACCTCCCTGAAGACGTGATGGAGGTGTTGCTCTCGGCCAGGCGGCCGGCAACAAAGTCTCTGTACCATTGCCGTTGGAGAAAGTTCTGCGACTGGTGCAGAGTTAAGAATGTGGATCCTTTTGAGTGTGACATTCCCATGTTTGTCTTTTTTGCTTTCTTTGGCCCACAGGGGCTTGCAAGTGGGGACCATTAAAGGTTACCTGGCGGCGCTGTCTATATTTAAGCGCTCGCCTGAAGAATATTCCTATTTTAAGATTCCTTTAATTTCTCAGTTTTTGAAAGAGCGCACTAATGTGTTTCCTCCGTCACCTTTTCTGGTGCCCGGTTAGGATTTGAACCTTGTTCAATGGGTGCTCCGTTTGAGCCTTTGCATTCTTGCCCCTTGAGACTGTTAAATCTTAAAACTGTGTTTTTGGTTGCGGTTACTTCCGCTCGCAGAGTGAGTGAGTTACAGGCACTTTCAGTTAAGCCACCCTTCACTGTGTTTCATAAGGACACGGTTGTCCTTAGGGTTCGTCTTTCTTTTCTTCTGAAGGTGGTTTCGGAATTTCATTTGAGCCAGAAGGTTGTTCTTCCGGCGTTCTATCCTCCTCCACATCCTGGTAAGGAAAAGGAGAGGCTCCATAGGCTTGATCCTAGGAGAGCGTTGAGCTTTTATATTTCGTGCATGTCCCTGGTCAGAGTGGACGATCAACATTTCATTGGTTACGCTGGAAAGCGTTTGGGACAAGCTGTGACAAAACAGACTTTGTCTCGTTGGATTATTTTAGCTATCACCGAGTGTTACCGCTTGGCGGGTAAAGACCCTCCGGCTGGCTTGCGGGCGCATTCTACCAGGGGAGTGGCTGTGTCTACTGCCCTACAGAGGGGTGTTCCTATTCGTCACATCTGTGATGCAGCCACCTGGGCTTCAGTACATACTTTTGTACGTCACTACTCCCTCGATTCCATCCGAGGGCAGGATCTGGCCTTTGGCAAGGCAGTCCTTTATTCCGCAAATTGATTGGGCATGCTAAATTTGTGTTCTAAAATCTTTTCCCACCTCCTTGCTTGGTACTGCTTTGGGAGTCTGTCATAGATATGGAATACGTCGGAGGACCGAATCCCCTGGAAGAACAAGTTACTTTCTTACCTGGTAACCTTCTTTCGATGGGATGGTCCACGACGTATTCCATATCGCTACCTCCCTACCTTCCCCGCTGCAGAATTTCTTTTGCGATTGCAGCTTGCGTTCCGCAAGGTCTTGTGTGTCTGACTGGTGGCACACGTTCTGGGGGGGAAAAAACTACAACTGAGGCTACGGGCGTCGTGTGTCCTACTTATCACATCGGGTGACGTCGGCCGTCGGAGGAGGTCCTCGGGGATGGCGCATCGACGTCATCGACGCAGGACGCAGACGCCAAAGATTTTCCGAAGCAGCACAGCTGCGGACATTACCTGTCATAGATATGGAATACGTCGTCGGACCATCCCATCGAAAGAACGTTACCAGATAAAGTAACTTGTTCTTCTCACCAGGAAACCCCCTGCGGGACTTCCAAGCCTGGGAAGTAGGGGGCCTGGCGAAAACTAGCGACTTTCTAGAAGAGGGCTCACCCATCACGTTCGAGAGGTGCAAAATAAAATTTGGAGTAGGATAGCGGGAAAGATTCTGCTATACCCAAATCAGGCACTGGATGTCCCACAGGACAATCAGAGAAAAATGCTCTAGAGAACCAACAGCGCTCAAACTCTTGCTAACAACACCAACCTGCAGGGGCAGGACCTCGACTATCTACCGGCTCCTAGACAGGTCAGACCCAGCAAAAAAAAAAAGATACATGACAGAGTGGGAGAAGGACCTTGGTCGAGAAATAGCGGTAGAAGAATGGGGGGGAAATATGGGCCAGATTGCACAAAAGCTCACAATGCATCACAAACAGGGAATGGGGTTATAAACTTTGCTACAGATACTGTATCACCCCAGCTCAAATTCATAAAGCCAACCCAGACTTCCCCGATACCTGCTGCCGCGGTTGCCCAGTCCCCGGATCATTATTCCACTTGCTGTGGTCCTGCCCAAAGGCAGAGGCATACTGGAAGGAAGTCCTAAAGCATATCAAAGAAATCTCCGGGCTCTCATACCCTGGGACCCAGGAATTGTCCTTATTGGCGAAACTGGAGACGGCGCATTCCCGATCTCAGGACAAATACCCTGCCTATGCAATCACCTACTATTTGCCGCAAAAATCGCAATGGCCCGACTAAGGAAAGACAAAAGTGGCCCCTCGATAGCCTTATGGTGGACCAAATCCTGGGACATAGCAGTAGCTGAGAAAATCACAGCAACACGAACAGGCTCCCTAAATAGAACCCTGAATATATGGGACCCATTTAAGGACTACGCAGCCAAATTCCCAGCTCTCACTAAGAGACCCCCCACTCACCAGATGGCTCCAATGTAGCCCACTCTACTGATCACCGGAGCTCTCCAATATACGCCAAAGACCAGACGGACACCTAACCGCGACCAAGCTGAACCACCGACAATGGCCAGGAGACCAGCAACAATCCCACCCCCAACCCACAAACATTCCGAGAGACACTTCACCGTGAATTAATTTATAATTATTGCATTGTTGTAATGAATATATTACTTTTGAAAAAATCAAAAAAATGTGGTTATAAAAAAAAATATGTTGGATTCCCCTTCTTCATTGATCGGAAACCGGCTTAGAAAGCCCACATTTCCCTGTTCTTGTCCCTTTTGATCCACTGTGAAGAATACTGGCTGCAGAGCCAAGAACTATCTAATGTTCCTTGCGTTGCTGTCTTTCTTATTCGTAACCACTCTGAACTTTCTGCCAGTCAATATCTGAAATGGGTAACGGCCAATTCTATAGTGGCATAAGATTGCTCCCTAGGAAAACATTTTCTGCTTGCATACAGCACAAGATGTTCTATGCTTGCATACAGCACGAGATGTTCTATGCCATCGTGTTCTTGGCAAAGTATGGCACCTAATACTGTTTTAGAAGCTTTGGTTTGAATAATGAAATCTCTATAGAAGTCTGACATCTTCAAGACAAGTTTGCTACATAAGATACTTTTCAGCCCATCGAACCTTGCTTGGTCTTACTTTGGAGTTTCCGAGGTTGCAAATTCTTGTTTATACATGAGGTTAGTGGCTATGCTAGAGTAATTGGGTATAAACCTATGGTAGTAGCAGGTTAGCCCTACAAATGTTCAAAGTTCTCACTTTGTCTTAGGTGGAAGAGTTTGTTGGACTGCTTTGTATTTTTCACTGTGTGGCTATATCAGACCATTACATTAAAAGAAGCCTAGATATTTCCCTGCAGACTGTGCGAGATGGCAGTTCTCAGGGTTGGCATTTAGACCAGATGTCCTCAAAGCTAGAGTAATCTCATTTAGATGGTGTACATGGTCGGGCCAACTATTGCTCTGTATGACAGTGTTGTCTAGGTATGTGCCACATAATGCTGCGTAAGGCTTTAAGACTTTGTCCATGAGGCACTGGAATGTGGCAGGTCCCCCCATGTGGAGACAAAACCGTAAACTGAAACAGGCCTTGAGGTGTTGAAAAGGTTGTTTCTGCGACAGGGGCTATTGTGCGTTGAGGATAGTGCATGCTGGCGGCTTTAGAGCTCACTGGGAATGAAACGCCATCTTAGATAATAGTAGCCATATTGAAATTGAGGCCTAACGCTGAATTGCAGCCAGGGCTGCAAGCCCAGGCCACGAACATGGAAATAAATGTATGGATGCAAAAATAGGCTGTAACCGGTGAAAGGCCCGAGCTGTACAGATTCATAGACCCATCATTGTCTCATGTTGCAAGCATTTTGTATCCCAGGAGGAATGCGCCCTGCAAGGCTACAAGGGGGTTGAGAGCTCCCCTGTAAAAAGCGATCCCACGAGAGGGAGGGCACGAGCCTCCTACCTTCCACTGTCCAGCTTAAAGTAAAACCACCTAGATGGACCGCCCCAAGTCCCCAGCATTCCAAGGTACCAGTCAGTTTCAGACAACCGACCATAAAGTTTTAGACCCTTCCAATCGATCAGAAAATATCTGAAAGCAAAGACTGGCTGCCTTCACCAAGGGTCACGTGATCTGTGCTGTGAGGTACCGGGAGGGGCAAAACAAACCTAAAATGAGGGTGGAAAGCTTTGGATGGGTGCAGTCGTGTCTGGAATAGAATTTGGGTTTGCTAGATTACAATGACCTGGAATTATCTTCTTGGCCCTTATCTGCAGTTACAGGTGCACATTAGGTTAGAGATAAAGAATGTATTACTTTTCTTTTTATAATGATTAATTAATTGTAGCTTTATATCTGATGGGCGTGGAGGAGCCCACATGCAAGAAGATGGACAGAAGGGGCTGGCACCAATATCATGGCATCCCCTATGGAGTTGGTAGCCTATGTATAGGTTTGCGCCAACTAGCCATTTCGGATTTGTACCTTATGTAACTTAAGTCACTGACGCTGTGTGTCTTTATAACGTGTTGCTTCTACTAATTTTGCCAGAACGTTCCGCGGCAGCTGAGTGCTTTGCTGGCACATCTCTATTTATGTGGAAATAAACCTTGTTCTCCTTGCAAGAGGTCTGCTGGGCCTTTTTCCCTAGTTGGTTGTATTTTTTATTTTCTGGTGTGAGCGTGGGGCTGCTCTACATCTGCCTGTTGGGATGGTGCCAGGTCTGCTGGTGGGGGGGAGACTAGGGTATTTTCTTCGGAGTTGGTTAGCATAGTGGCCATAGTTACAGTGGTGTCTTAACCTGGATCTTCTCTCTACTCTGAGTAAATTAACATGTAGTTTGGTCTTCTTTCTCCTATCTGGCTGGGATTTAAGATAGTTCAAGAGGCCCTTCCTATTCAGTATGTTATATCATCCAAACCATTTAGACACCGTTTTATTCCCGGAAGTGGGTAAGAGTACCAGCACAGATTGTCCTTTCGAGAAAGTATAGGAATGTCTTTCATATCATAGTCAGCCCTTTGATAATCTTGGGCTTATCACAGATCTTTCTGTACAATTTCTCACGGTTGCCATGTAGGATCGAAGTTTATGGGCGGTTTGAGAAATTGATAGGATGTCCTCCCCCCACCCCCCTCCACCATGTCTCTCAACATATCCAATAGGTCTCCGGGTTCCCTCCCAAATAGTAGTTCAAACGGGGAATATTCCCAGAGAAGCTTGGGAGTTTTCCTGGCTGCGGACAAAGCAGAAAGAATCATCCTGTACCAGTTTTTCCCATCAGCCTCTACCAGATTAAGTTAGATCCTTTTTTTTATCCTTTTGTTAAAACTCTCAACTAAGCCATCGGTTGTTGCTTGCATACAGAGGTTATTAGTGTTTTGATGTTAAGGCTCTCTTTCACCTTGTGCATTAAACGGGATACAAAGGAGGTACCCTGGTTCATGAGTTACCCATTTTGGAAATCCTACTTGAGGGAGGTAAGCTATTAAGTGCTTTAGGATCGGTTGAGTGATATTTTCCCGCAACAGGAAGGCCTCAGGGTAACGTGTAGCATAGTAGACTATTAGTAGGCTAAATCAGTTACTCAATCCAGGTGTTTTTAGTGGGCCCACTATATCCATGGCTATTCTTGAAAACGGTACATGAATGATGGGCCTTCGCTGAAAGGGTGCCAGGAGCGTCGGAGTTGTTGCAGTCTTCGGACAGATCACACGCAACAGTACAGCATTCTTCACATCTGCAAATGCCCCTTCACAATAAAATGTTGGTGTTATTTGGCTTTGAGTCTTCACAACTCGCTGATGGGCTGTAGTCAAATGGGAGTGGGCTAGTTCTAACACCACCTTCCTGTGACTTTGTGGGTCTACTAATTGGGCACAAGGTACTCGTTCTGAAGTTGTCACCCCAATATGTTAAACCTCTTTTTAAGAAGAACGGATCGGCCTGATTTCATGCTTTTTCCTCTGGGACCACCTATGCAAAAGTCTCAGTAAAGATTGGGTCATTTCGTTGAGCAAATGCCAGTTTGGGAAGATCATCAACTTCTTCTTCTTCTTGGGAAGGTTTATCCTTCCTGGGGAGGTCTGCTTCCACAAATCCTTGTGAACCTCAGTTTACATGTGGGTATCAACCTCTTGTGGTATTAGGAATAGAGCTTTTTTTAGTATCCCTTTGGCTATCTTTTCCCCCCTCTCTTAAAGTGTATGGATTATTTCCATTATCGTGCATGAGGACATTGACATCACCTCTATAGTCTAAATCGATTATCCCTGCCATCACATCTAATTCATAACCTCCAAGCTAATCCGACATTGAGGCTAATCTTCTGTATGTTCCTTTAGTAGGGGCTAAAATGAACCCAGTGGGGATTAGGTGTCTTTCACCAGAGGGTATTACTATTTCAGTGGTGCTTTGTAGATCAAAACAGATGGATTCTGCTGTAGCTACTGTAGGTGGTTTGGCCTTGGGAGTTAACCTGGTATATTGCATGGGTCCCCAACTTTTATCATTTGGTCCCGATCCCACTTCTGACACCATATGTGGCAGATCAGGAGGAGGATGCAGACTATGGGTTCATTTCACAGGTTTGTTAAGAAAAGGGTAAAGGTCCATCTTTGCCTATACTATAATGCATCCCTACCTAACAAAACTAGTTAAGGTGCTAGTCATCAATGAATGTCTTCAAAAGAATCTGTCCACCGTCCAAACTAACACTATCTGACCCTACCAATAACCTAATAATTAAGGACAGGACAGCGATTCCCTTCTCCTGTTGTATTTGCTTCCTGTAAACATCAGTTAAATAAGTTATCTTCAAGTAGTCTCTTTTCACTGCTTTTATCAGTTCAGTCAATTTATTCAACACTCCCTGGGAAAGGATTTCTGTTCTGTTTTCCTTGACTTTCTTTATGAATTATAGTTTTTCCTTTTTCCCCTGGTACGGTTGCCAAATATTTGCAAGTCTCTCCTTTACCACTCAGTCTTTCTGTACACAGTTCACAATTCTAAAACATCCTTTATATTTTATACTTTGTTCCAGCCTTTTCTTCAGCTTTTTCTCATAGTCTTTGCCTTTCTTCTTTATTCAGTCTTTCTTGACTAATAAGAGTATAAACATTCCAACACTGATCTTCATTTCCTCTTCTGGGTACTTGTTTGATATGTTCCTCCCTTTCACTAGGATGAGTACTCCAGTAGTGATTCTCATTCCCTTTTCTAGACAATGTGATATTTTCTGGGACGCCTTTGAGCATTCCAATGATGATTCTTGTCTGCACCACTGGGTTGTAATAAGTCTTTTTATCTTTACTGGGACAAAAGTGTGAACATTACAATACTTGTTCGCAGGCCTCATCCCGGTTCTCCCACTTTCCCTGTTCACTTTGGTTGGTGCAGTGTAAGGAACTCATGGTGGCAACAGTAAAGACAGAAACAAATGATCACAGTTCAATGGTGTTAAACTGTATAGGTAGGAAAAACTCAACCTAAATCTAAGATGGTCGCTTAGACCATCAAACAATAATAAGGCAGTCCTCGTGGCGTTTTGTCAAATAAAAAGGCCTACACTAAGAAAAACCTATTGTCAATCCTTAGGCTAAATACAAAAGAAGTGTGGGATAATGTTCATAAGAAAGAAGGAAGTGTTCACAAATAATAAGTCAGGATTCAGTAATATGGATCTCCCTTCCCCACGTTTTAAGCACTGGATAAGGTAGAATTCTGGATCACAGCACACGCTCCAGCTTTCCCAGCACAAGCTAACAGTTTCGCTTTCCACAATCGGGACCTTCGGTGGTTGTCTCCTTTCTGCAAAAAGTCTCTTGTCTTCGAGGATCTGATGGGTTTCAAAATAATAAACAAAGGTCCTTTCGGTACATACCTTGGGTGATGTTTTTTTGTATGCACAGTGGGGTTGACTTTTCATTCTTGGATCCCCCTCTTCCGGGCTCAGATTCACCAACAATGTATAATGATCTCAGGACTTTCGGTAGTTAGGTTTTCTTGCTTCCGAGGGCCTGGCAGTTTCAGAGTACAAAACAAAAGTTTCCCCAAAGTTCTTTTCTGGTTGCACTTTGGATGATGGTTCCTCGCCCTTGTGTCCCCCTCTGTCAGGTTCAATCTGGCATGCATTCCAAGACTTTATCTGTTGCACTATTCTCGGTTGTATTCATGGGTTAGTGGGTGTTGGCTTCTCAACCTTGGATCCTCCTTTTAGGGGCCCAGATCCTACCCGACTGTTCACCTCCCTGCGTCAGGTTCACTATGTCTTTCAATGCAATTTTTGTCTTTGGCATTCAAGAATCTTAATGTGTTTTTAAACAGTTCACTGTGGACATCTCTCGCCCAGGTTCACTCATGTCAACACACTGTATATTGGGACTTTAGATTTTATTTATCGGCATTCCCCCTTCGGGTTCACTCTTGCCAACTTTGTCATCAGCTTTACAAGACATGATTCACTTCCCTTAGCTTCACAATCATCTGCCGGTCAAAGACGTTCCACTGTAGAGAGGATTTTACTGGACCCCTGTATGATCACTTTGACCCCCTTTCTCGCCTGTCCCACGGCCTTCTGGTAATGGTAGTTTCAACAATCGAGTAATCGCCCAATTTCTCCTGAGTGAGCACCCATGTGGTGCCGGACTCCTCTTTTTCTGGTTTTCCCCCTTTTCTGTATCAATGGTTCTTTATGCTTTCACAGTTAAATTAGCTGTTTGCTATTTTTCGTTGAACAGTTTGTTTTTTTATCGGCTCTCCCCTTGACTCACCAGCTTTGATGAACCGCTCAGCTTTTCTTCTCCTTGGAGTCAAGGTTGGTACCACGGAGAAAAGCATCTCCTCCCCAGCTTGTTTATCAGCGGAGATGGGGCTTGTGTACTGTCGACATCTGCTGCAACACACGCTGGCTATTGTTTGAGGTGTTAAGAGTCCTTCCGCTGAGGTTTCACAGGATTTGGTCGGAAAGGGCAAGGTCGCTTCACTCCTTCTCTTGAACTGCCACGCAGTGTTGGTAAAATGAGTGGTAAAGTGAGAAGGGTGAGATTGGTGGGGTTTGCTAACAAAATGGAGATGACCGCACATTTTCGGGTGGACAACAGAAACGAAAGGATTCTCGGAGTTGGGTCTGAGAAGTTTACCAAGAGGAAGGGAGACAGATGTTGTATAGCCTACAAAGGCCTCGGGAGGGGTGTGTCTTGTTCTCTTCTACCTCTTCCGCAGTATAATACCGTGCCTCACCTGGGGCCTTTCTCCAAGCATAACCCTGGGCTCCCTTACCCAGGTGATCCTCCCCCATTCGTCTATGCTTGGGGTTGGGCTTTGAGGGAGTCGGTTCTTCCCTGGCCACCTGAATAAGTGATTCCCATGATTTAAGTGGGAGAATACCCTCGGGTTTCTCACATTAGGGATAACGTCACTGGGTTCTCGGTTCTCTCCTGTTTGTCTCTTCATCAGGTTGGCTTCTGCTGTTTACTTAATATCTTTCTCCATGCCGCTGTATTTGAAGGCACTCTGGTTTTTGTCACCGGCTTGCTCTGAATTGCTAGAGCAGTGTCAGCGTTGTTTATAGGACCCCTCGTCCACCACACACTTTTGTGGTCACGCCACCACTCTCCGTCTCGTTCGCTTCCCAGCTTTTACAACGCAGTGTCTGACTTCACTTTCTTTTTCATGTCGGTATGAGACAAAGCGTGTCTCTCTCTTGCTCCTGCTCACTCTCCAGTTCAGAAAGTGGAGTGTCCAGCCTCTGCTCGCTGCCGGTGTGCAAGCTGTTTTGTAATTCGCAGACTTTCTCGTCTCGGGCTTCTCCCGTTTCATATGCTGCGTGCCTGTGGAACTTCCCTGGTAGCCATTTGCAGTAATTGCAAAAGTGCACAAGTAAAAAGTACAGTGCAGGATAGGAAAATATCCATTGCCACCAGCCCATCCTACACACATATTTGAAAACCAAAATATATAAATATCATAACAGCACTTCACCTTAGGGTGATGTGTGTAGTTGTATAAATAAAGGAAATCAATAGACAGTCTCTCTGCACTGATAGTTTTATGAACTGACCAGTCTCCCCATAAAAATGTGCACAAAGCAAATGCCCTATTCCTCCCTTCCTCTCTGAATGGGCCGACCTCACCTCCTCCCTCTTGACCTCCACTCCCAAACTCCCCATCTTGGTGACTTCAATATACATCCTGAATAAGTCACCTTACTGTTCTGCGATCTCCGACTCTCTTACTATTCTTCATTCCATCGGACCTACTCAGCCGGACACACTCTGGATGCCTGGATCTCTGGGGACATCCTTATCTCCCCTATCCTGGTCTGACCACTCTCTCCTCCCTCTTGCGGCCCCTGGCCCTCTGTCCAAGCAGCCTCCTTTGCCATCAATCAACAGATGAAGCAAGTGTCAGTTGCTGCTTTTGGCTCCACTTTCATCCCCCTCCTACTCCTGCTTCTGTCTCACCCTCTGTCCTCGCTTACCTTCACCTCTCCGTCTCCGACATCCTTGCTTCTGTCATGAGGATCCGCATGAAGCCTGCCTCCAAGTGTAATGGATGGTATGACTCCGACCTAGCCTCTCTAAAACGTAAGTGCAGAGTTGCTGAACGGAAAAGACAGACTTCGGGCTTATCCTCTGATAAACTTGCCCGTCGCTTGATCCAAAGGCAATATAGTTTCTCTATCCGCCACAAGAAGAGGTCCCACATCCAACCCCTCCTCTCTGGAGCCACTAACACGGCTGAACTTATTAAAATGTTCAAGGAACTCACCAATCCAACTGCAGTCTCCGGTTGTATACTAATTGACCTTTTCACAATCGAACTCGGGAGAATTGACCTAATTTAGAAGGTCAATTAGGACATATATGTGGGGGAAACCCCCCCCCTCCCCCACTCAATCCAAAACCCCCTGCAACCCTCACCCAATCCCCTTATATTATTTATAATCCAAAACCAACCCAATACATATATAAAATAACTAAAATAATATAAAGGTCAATTATGCAGAAGGTCAATTAGGACCACCATAATTGGGTCAATTGTGCAAAAGGTCAATTGTAAAAGGTCAATTTGGGTAATACCCAGTCTCCACCTCTCCTTGCTTCCCAGGCTCTCTGCACTGCGTTGGCCTCCCATTACACATCAAAAACACAAGACAACATGTCCTCACTCATCACCCCATCTCCACTCCCATTCCTGCTCCCTTGGCTCCCCTCCCTCCATCCACTTACTCTTGTCCCTTCTACACATAGCACCTGATGAGGTCTCTAACGTTGTCCGTTCTATGAAGGTCTCATCCAAACAGGTGTTCCCTGCTCTTCTAGAAACATTAAGGACAACATCTTCTCTCTCGCCCTGGCTCTTACAGACTTCTCCTTCACCACTGGCTCTTAACCACTAACCCTCAAGCACTCCCTTGTGCACTTGCTTATAAAAAAGACGTCTGCTGACCCCGCCTGCTAACTATCGCCCTAATCTCCACCACCCCCTTCCTGGGTAAACTCTTGGAGAAGTTAGTCCTCCTCCAATTGACCCTTCATGCCGAACTTGAAGGTGGCCTCCACAACCATCAATCTGGATTCCGGGCATCCAGAGGCACAGAAACTGCTCTCCTGAACACCTGTGAAGACATGCTTGCAAACCGTGACTCTAACTCTCCTGCTGTGCTCATTCTACTTGATCTCTCCTCTTCCTTTGACACAGTCAACCATTCTATCCTCATATAACTGCTCTGTAATGCCCTCTGTAACACTAGCCGGGCACTGGATTGGTTGACCGCTTTCCTCACTAACCGCCCTTTCCAGCTGCAACTGGGCTCTTTCTCCTCTACCACCTCACTTTCTACCTGTGGCGTCCCCCAGGGATCTGTCATATCGCCGTGGCACTTGAATATCTATCTCGCCCCTCTTGCTCACCTGATCTCCTCCTTCGCTCCTCATTTCCAGTGTTACGCTGATGTGTCACAGCTTTTCTTCAACCTTCCCTCTACTGCCTCTTCTTCCTCCTCTCTCATCTCTTATTGCGTGACAGCTATCCAGGCATGGTACGCGGCTAACGATCTCTGCCTTAAGGCCAGTAAGACAGCTACCTCTCATTCGAACACCTGTGCCCCGTTTCCCTCCTACCCCTCTGGCCACCCTCTTTGGGCCCTCTACACTCCCAATCCTTTGAGGCCAAAAACCTTGGGGTCATCTTCGATTCTGCTCTCTCCTTCACCCCTCACAACTTGGACCTTGCCAAGAAGGCCCACTTCCAGCTTCACGTCCTTAGAGGAATTCTCCCTTTCTTCACCTTTCACCAGAAGCTCAACGTCTCCAGAGCTCTGGTCCTCTCTAGGCCAGACTATTGCAACAGCCTCTTCCTCAATGTCCCTCTTTCCTCCCTGCGCCTCCATCAGCTAATCCAGAATAGGACTGCAAGACTTATCCTTGCCCTCAAGCCCAGGGACCATATCTCTCCAGCACTAAAATCCCTCCACTGGCTCCCCGTGGCCGCAAGGATCAAATTCAAGACCACTGCCGCTGCCGGCTTGGTCCTCATGAATTACTTAGGTTACCAGGCCCTCTACCCAGCTGACACCAGCACCCATCCAGACCCCTATCCCCTCAGCACTGTTCTTGAGGGCCCCCTGCCTGGAGGCTGCACATCCCACCCCTGGTACTCCTCCTCCCTAGCACTTAGCCAATGTCTTCCTCCCTTGTCTGCCCATGGAACTTCTCTCCGGGCGTTCACCAGCACTTGCCCATACCTTACTCCCTGCCCCTCCCTTCCACAACTTTTGTCACTGCACTTGGACATCCAAATGTCACAAGGCATGGTAGGACCACGATTGTATATTCACTCTTTGCCACTGTTATCTACTCCCCTTTGTCCCTCCCCACTTTTTCTTGTGCTGCCTTGAAACACCATTATATTGTATAGGCACCTAACAAATGCTCAATAATTAAAATAAAGTAGAAGGCTTTACTTGAAACCAAAATGTCCCGTCAGGATTGAGGATCAAGCAAAAAGAGTTTCATAGTTCTATGGGATATAAACAGTAAAAAGAAATCTTTCCTAACATGCTGTATTTGTCACTTTTGAAAATTTGTATTATGCATTGTTTGTTAGTACTTGTTCTGTTCCAACTTCATGCTTTATTGCATTTATTTCTTTGTTACTTGCATCTTATTGGCTCAATGTGTAATATGTTAATATAAAATACTATTGATGTATTCATTTATATTTCTGTATCTTTCCCATTGTTGACTGCTTTAAGAAGCACATTTCTCTAGCCCCGTTTGTATGTTTCTGCCCTGAGGGATTGCCAGTTGCTGTCTGTCTGTCTCCTGACCAGAACCTGAGATATAGCCCTCACCAGGCGTGCAACTTTCTGTCCCTCCCTCGATCAGGTGTCGGGCAGTGCCTGAGAAATAACCCTCAGCTGGCTCTTCCATGTTGGCCCATTCTGACTTTTTCCTACCTCCTGTGAGCTCTGGGATTGCTTGTGTACCCTGTTATTCTCCAGCATGGGGTCTGGCATGGATTCACATGCTCATGAATAGTCCCTGCCGTCAGGCCAGGAATCCTCTGTAAGAAAAATGAAGCAGTCTAGCTTTAAAAGCTTGAAAATTCTCTCATTATCCAATCAATGGAGACTAGGTCATACTACACCCATCCGATGGCGACCATCTCCCTGAGTCCCGCCCTCGGTGGCCATCTTCAGATTATTGCCACATATTTTGATTCAGGAAGTCCTTGTGAGTTGCTTTTAAAGCTATTTTTCATAATTTTCATTATTATTGTCCTAAAGTGCTTACCAAGTGTGGCTGTTTGGCTGGGACCCCTGCATGCTCCTCAATCAGCTTGCTATTCCTTTCCTGTGTGGATAAAGCCTCACGGACAACGCCGTCGGCAAGCAGAAGGACGAAGGCTGCCGTAACAGTGTCTCAACTTAGCCTTGCCCCACCAACTTGAAAAGTAAATTGGGACTTTTTACTATTTGAACTTCTCTAGCTTCAGGGTCACAGGTTTCCTGCGTTGCCCTGTGTCCCATTACTCAAACTTCCTCAACAGCGCAAATAACCTAATTTTCTTTTTTCATGGCTCCGCCTCCCTGCCCACCTACAGCACTAGCAGACTTCTTCATAAGCACTGAAGTGCTTACCAAGTGTGGCTGTTTGGCTGTTCGGGTGGGCGGTGAGTGCGGGGGTGCAAGTGTAGAGGGACTTACGCCTGTGATTTTTGTTGTACTTTACGTTTACGTTTTGATTGGGAATTCCTGCTGATCCTTGTATAGGTTGTTTTGAGGTTGTAAATTTGTTGTATTCCTGTATATTGAACTAATGGGTTTCTGACGTCTGGTCACCTTCTTGGCTGGTCTAACGGGCAGAAAATCGGAGTGCCGAAATTTGGGCACTATTCAAGTAAGAGTACTACTGCAAGCAATATACAAAAGGTGAAAGAACTGTGTGTGCTATTCTGACAGCGACGTAAACCATGGTGAAAAAATGTGAGAAGTGGGAAACGCTGTCTGAATGGTTCCCCAAGCACAGTGCCTGAGGGCAATTTGTCAGATGAGGACTGCGCTGAAGAGCCGGTAAATCAGGCTAAAAAAAAAGGGCGGAATGGGGCGACGAGCTGTGAGTCTTGAATTGCCTGTGCCCAATCATATGAATCCATGTAGCGCTTTAGCGAATTCTGATATATATATTCGCACGCAGGGGTTAGACTTGCATATTGCTCCAACAGTTAGATCAAAGGACACGTGTCTTGACTCCGATAGTCACATGTATCCTTCAAATCCTATGTGCAATGTCCCCATCAATGACAACTCTCTGCTGGGGGCTGTAGGTGATGTCAGCTTTTCCTCTGTCTGACACATCTGTGGTTGCCCCCGTAGTTTTGGCAGAGTTACACAGTCGTACACGACTATCCAATGCACCCTCGACTGCAGCCGCAAGTTCTCATGGAATCAGAGAACAGGTTCATTTTCATGCCGCAATTGCGGCCAACATGAAACCACTAAAGAGAACGGGGAAAAAGATTTGAGTCTAGCAGTAAATAATATTAAGAAAAAGACTAGCTCTCCGTCTCATGAGTATGCGGGCAACCCTAGTGATTTATTTACCCGCAATCTCCCGTATTAGGCCTTGACCCACAACAGCACAAAAGCCGATCCGATCACATACGCCTTCCTGATTCATCTTTACCCTTATACCCACTTGAAGACACACTAATAGATCTCAATCATCAGGAGCTTCAACATTTTCCTGTTTTGACCAGGATTTTAAACCTGCTTGATAAAGGGCATGAATATACCCATGGAGCAATTAATGCACTAAGCACCTCCAACGCAGAAATTTCGAATACATTAAGCAGAATTGTAGGATTTATGATGGCCCAAGAGCTATGTCATACATTTTGGGCGTCCCAACTGCTTAATGACCAGCTTCCTGCCCAAAATATTCATAGGTCTTCATGCATTATACATGAACAGTCTACGCAAACTGATCAAAACCTTGATGTAAGAAGCTGTACGCTGAAGACTTGTGCCCTAACCCGCACCAACAAAATCCTGCCGATGCCAGACATAGTCTACCTCTTGTGCCTGACTATCTAGATATTGAAAAATTACAGCACGATCGCATATTGGTTTTGGAAAACATTCTTGTGGCAGCCAACCTTGTACCACCAGAGAAATTGAGGGGAGAAGAGAAGGGAAGCCCATTAACAAAGGTGCCCGCTGATAATGATATGCCGGATAGTCCGTCGGCCTTAACAGACTTGATTGATCTTAATGTGGCTGCTGAATTGGTGACAAAGCAGCGCCGGAAGTCCCCATAGAACAAAGTGGATCTCAACAATCCACTTTCTTTGTCTCAGAAAGCAAAAAAATTACATGCAAGAGCGCAGAAAAGGCGGGCATTGGCTAATGCTCATACTGCCTCTATTGATTCTTTAGAGAAAAACAAAAAATAAACCTAAAAAAATACAGAAATTAAAAGTCAGCTGTCTGAGTTCATTTTTTAAAAACATTGTACCAATTGAACATAGAGAGTCGATCACATTTGGAGGTTAACAAGAGTCGGCAAAATGACGGACTGTCTTCACCCATTCAAGTACATGAGAAAATACAAGACACAATAGAGGGGGCTCAAGATCACGACAAGGGGGGTTCCTCACAAGGCTCACCTTTCTTAATTCAAACCCACCTTCAAAGATTCTTTGAGAAAATGGATAAGAAGATCGCATCCATGTCAGCGAAGTCTACAATTAATAGCACTAACGATGCAGGGATAGACAAAAAAGAAACTGGGCAACTTGGTGTTAGGTCTGGCGAAAACGAGTATGCTGAGCTCAATAGTGCATTGATAGAGATGTTGGATCACAAAGTAAACTCTGAGAGTGATTCACTACCTTTATTGGTGACAAATCCATTGCTGCTACCAGGCAGTTTTGAACTCTCCAATCCAAAATTAGCAACAAATGATAGATCTGACAAGGCAGCACTCAAAGGGGTAATTGCTGCTCCAACTAAGGATATTCCCCCAGAGATTAAACTAATGATGGGCTGGTGGGCAGACCCAACGAAGATTGACAAACCTAATTTAAACAGAGCTGCATTGATGAAAGTTTTTCATCAAATACCGGCTCTACGTAATCTTGTATCAGAGGACGTAGATTGGATTAAATTACCTCACTTTCCCAACCATCACATGATTTGTAAATTCCAAACGCCTATAATTGCTTCCCTAATCTGGACCCATCTTAAAGACTTTGAATTTCCAGGCTATAAATTGTTTGCCTGCTACTCCATGGAGGAGGCAACCAGCTTTATTGAATATCAAGCACCGGTATTAAGGGAAGAGCCAAATAGTGAATCAAGGGATTTCCAGCTGGCAACATTGAAAGACAAAGTGAGAATACAAGCAGAATTGGTAGAACAGATACTAAATGGCCTTGCCTGGCTGGAACCATTGATGAAATCTATACTCAATGACAAACCACAGAAAGAAAAATCATAAAACAATGTAATCGTGTTGAATTCATGGAATTGCTGTGGTTTCAACAACCTGGTTTCGTGGTTTGGGAAGCTACCTTATAACAAATATCTGGCAATAATTATTTTACAAGAAACCATGGCAATTTCAGATATTCACCTGGAGGGGTACTCTGCATTCTTTAACCATGCTGAAAAGGGTTTACTAGGGCAACCACGAAGGGGACTTGTCATTTTTGTGTCAATTGTGTATACCTTGAAAATAAGGCGCGTGTATTCCACTTCCAAAATGCTGGCCATTGTGATATTTCCCTGTAGTCTACGGAGTGTCCCTTTGTTAGTTATATCCCTATATTGGAATTCTAATGCAATCTCAATTGATGGGATAATTGATGGACTGAACACCTTGCTGATGGAAGTTGTTGATGAAATGCCAAATGTGCACATAATCTTAATGACAAGTTCCCCTCTGACTGCCTTGCATAATCATTATTATGCCACTGCTTCGTACGAGAGAGGACAACTGTGGGTAAAAATCTTTGGAGAATGGGACATGCAAATTATTCCTTTTATTTCCAACAAATCGATTGTGACCTGGATAAGAGGCATGAACTCTTTGACAATCGACTATATTGTCTTGTCGAGTAGGCTGGCTAGTACAGCCTCACCATGTATAATAGACGCCCTGAATTTGAGTGACCACTATGAGTATGAACTGTGCAAACAGCAGGTTCTACCTGAAATTGATAGGCATGCAACCCTCTATAAGGTGGAATCCAACACTATGTAGGCATCTCAATGGCCTAGCTAGCCGTGATATTGTAAACATCAACCCCAATCTCATGGCTGCAGACGTATGTAGGTCTGGTGACCTTAGACAATCAGATAATTTGTGAACATCTTATCTATGTAACAAGTCTGAGAACTTATGTACACACTGATAATTCATCTGGGCTATTTAATTCTGCTATAGCGAGAAGGAAAAGAGAAAAATGTTGTTATCCGTGCCTCACTAAAGAACTCAAAGAATCCAAGAGAGCATGTAATCAACAAAAAGGGTATTTTGGTAAAGTATAAAAATGATATTAAAACTCAGAAATTCAAGTTTTACCTAAAAAAAAAAATAATCAAAAAATGATTAAGCTCTTATCCACTAGAAAAACGCGGGAAATCTGGACGATTCTAGGAGATCCTTTGGCGAAGGCACCGGTGGAAATGCGCTCTGCTGTGAGTGGGGCGGCCTGGATTGAGTTCTTTCATAAAAAGGATGCATTACCTAAGAAATTCTATCTTAATAAGCCTCAATCCTTGGTGGCGGACTTACCTTACACATGTCCTTGGGGAGTGGAAGGATTCGAGTTGATGATTAGGGATCCAAAACCTTCCAAAGCGGTAAGTCCAGATGGACTTCCGCCGTGTCTCTTAAAAGATGACCCAAAGTTTTGGGCTGCCTATTTGAAACGTTATGACTATTTTTTTCAAACAAAACATTTGCCAGCATCCTGGTCTTCTGCCACAGTTATCCCTCTGTATAAAAAAGGAACTATCGATGAGCTGGCAAATTTCAGACCGATTGCACTGATAGATGTGTCAGCAGAGGTTTTCGCCCCTCTAATTCTTAGAGAGCTGAATGAATTCATTTCCTCCAGGCACATTCTATCAGGCTTTCAGACCGGTTTCAGGAAAGGGATGGGCACCCAACTGAATGCAACAATTTTAGCGCACTTATTGTTCGGCTCCCGTAAGGAGCACAATGGTCCAACCTATATGGTGCTTTTGGATCTCATCAGCTTTTGACAGCGTCATCAGGTAAACTCTATGGGGGAAAAAATGAGAACTTTCCAGATACCAGCACACATTATTGCAATGATTGCTCTGCTTCATAACAACACTAATTATAGGGTAAGAATTGACCTAACTGGGCGGCTCACAAACCCCATAAGTACACATATAGGAGTAAAACAAGGATGCAACCTAGCGGCTACTTTATTTAATGTGCATCTTGCTGATATAGACAACCTATGGTTGCACTCTGATTCTTTTCCGGTCAAATTAGGGGATCTGCGTATTAATTGGCTTGCATTTGCCGATGACGTGATCCTCTTTGACCGGACTCTGTTTGGGCTACAAAATAAATTGTATCACTTTTCTATCTTTTGTGACAAACATAATCTTACAATAAATCCAGTGAAATCCAGCATACTTGTCTTCACTAATAATAAAAAAAATCATAACGATGGCAAATTAATGGGAATTCTATCCCATGGTCTTTAGGTATGATTTATTTAGGATATAACCTCACAAATACTGCTACATTGGTGAAATTGCAAGCTGCAATTACCATCAAAACAATGCCCCTAGTCGCACAAATGAAGATTTTACACCAGAAGGTCTGTAGATTCTCTCTAATTCCGCTCATTTAATTCTACCTTCTTAAGGTAGAAGCAATAATCCTATATGGTCTTGATTTGTGTACTTAATCTATTGGATCTGTTCTGAATATTACCCAAGGTATGATATGGAAGAAAGTGCTACGCCTGCCAATGTCCTTGCCTAATCCTATCATTATTCATGAACTAGGACTGTCATCACTAGCATCAAAATTCTTATGGCGAAAACTTTCTAACTTTGCAAAACTTAGCTAACAAAAATCTCAATTTATGAAGATTTGGCTGTTATGAGAGTAAATGGTAACCCAAAAAGTGCATTTTGCTTGTAAATTGTTAGAACAGAACCTGGGAACGATTGCAATGCGTACAGATGATCTGGTAGCTCGTTCGCAAAGTGTAAAAAAATAATTGTACCAACATGATTGGGCAAACACCTCGATTTGATTGGACAGTATAAATCATATAAAGAATATGCAAAGTTTCGCCATAAGCAGAAACCTTATCTTTTATACATTAGGCAGGTCCTTTGTTACAACGTAAGATCAATGTACATGCGATTCAAATTCAATCTGTTAGCAACTAAAGCTCACATGAAACTTTGGAAAAATCTTAGTGGGACACCATACAATGAGAATTGCAGATTTTGCACTTTTAATGTGAGTGAAACTTTGAAACATCTGGTATTAGACTGTCTTTTTTGAAAATGACAGGCAGAAATATCTTGGAGTTTATGTGAACAGCTTTACTCGTGTTACCTTAGAAACCCTATCGTCACAATGTATGTGTGGGTACAGGAAATCACTTTTACTTGCGCTGTTTCGTTTTGTTACAATTGCAGACAAGAAACTTGAATTTGGTAAGATATAGGTCTATAGGACCCAAGCAATAGCCTTATCCTTAGATTATGCGTTATTTGTACTTATATCCCCTATTAAATGCCAATGATATACAAGTAATTAGATAACAGTAATGACATATGTGAATGTAAAATAATTGTGATTTTAGGCACTTGAGGGACATATAAACTACAGTTGATACCCTGGTTGCGGGTATGAAATGATAACTTGGGTAGCAGCACTTTATCAAAACAACGATAGTAGTGATTGAAGCAAAAACTCCAGCGGAGAAACAAGAGTTGATGTAAAAGTTGTAAAAAAAAATATTTTTGAATATGTTGAGCTTATCTAATGCAATCGTATATGTAAAATTGGAAAAATATTATTGAATGATGTTCTTTTTATCTAAGTATGTATGTTTTTATATAGATGAAAATTAATTTTGTGTAACTGCTATTGTCGATTTGCTTTTGTTGTAAAGATGACTCATCAAAAAGAAAATAATTTAAAAAAAAAATTGTCCTGAATCTCTTGTCCGCTGACTCGTAGTAAGTGCCGGTAGCGGCGAACCGTTGCTGGCGAAGGTCTTCAAGTACACAGTCGGATCTTCGTGGGAAGGCCTAGTGAGGCCTACTTCGTGCCTCACCATGTCCGAGGAAGGCAAGAGGTGTCTGTTCAGGCTCTGCTCCTGGTTTGGTTTGAGGAACACCTACTTCTCCAGCATGGGGTCTGGCATGGATTCACATGCTCATGAATATTCCCCGTCGTCAGGCCGGGAATCCTCGGTATAGAAAAAAATCAGTATCAGTTTCGTTTCTGATCTGTCTTTCTTAGTAGTAACCAATCACTGGTCTCTGGGTCATACTGCCCCCAGCCAATGTCTGCCCTCTCCCTAAGCCCCGCCTCTGGCAGCCATCCTCAGATTTGTACCGCACGTTCAAGTGTTGGGAGTCCTCGTGCTGTAGCTCTCTAGCTTTTGCTGCGTTTTCGCGCTTTTTCAAGAGATTTTTCTCATTTTTCGGTTAAATAGAGCCTCAAGCTCCACTGTTTCTACATCCGATCAACGGGGATCCATTTCGGAGTTTTCTACGCCCCTCAAGGGTGAAGATTTCGTCGAGTTACGCTTTTGGAGGATTCCAGAAGTTCCGAGGCCTACCCCGGACATTGCCCAGGAGAAAGGAAGCTCGACGCCCGGGAAGCTGTTCAGGACCTGCCCTGGATGCCAGCTTCAGAATGTTTTCAAGGAGGACGAGCATTTGCTATGCCTCTACTGTCTCCATGAGGACAAGACGCACAAGGAGAAGGACTGTGCGTTTTGTGGGAACAAGTCGGAGCGGATCATGAAGGATCGCCACCTCCGTCTCGCCAACTGGCTGGAAGGCAAGAGCCCGTCAGGCGAGAAGAAGAAAAAAGTCTGAGCGGTCTTCTAAGTCCTGTGAGGGCGCCCAGGCGACGGGGGCCCAACAAAAGGCTAAGCACCTTGAGTCCGCGGGCACCGGGAGCGCCGAACGGTCGGGCTCCTTGGCTGCCAGGCAGGGCGCATCCTCCCCGGCGCCATCAACCACAAGCCAACGCTCTGGCTCGGGTAAGAGGAAGTCCGAGAACCCGGCGAAGCTTCTGGAGAGGCCCCGGTCGATCTCGAAGATTCCGGCAGAGGGGGAGCGAGGCTCGGACCCTCCCCCCAAGGTGAAGGCCCCAGGCCTCCAGAAGTTGACGATGGCCTTAATTCACCCTGCTAAGACCTCGATTGAGGATGTTGCCGCGGCCCTGGCTCAGCCTGTGGAGGCTACACCAGTGGAGGCGCTCTCAGGACCCAGAGTCTCCCTGCCACCGCGGAGCGAGTCGTCTTTCAAGCCCATTGAGAAGACCCCCACAAAGTCCTCGTTAGAAAAGGTGGGGGAGGGGCTGGTGGCCATCATGGATACGGACACGACCTCTGAAGAAGAGCTCATCGAAGTCGTGGGAGAGGCCCAACCCATTGGGAGGGATCCCGACGAGGGCGACGACGAGAGCGACGGTGTCGCCGACAAGGCTCCTCAAGAGCCCTCGCGCCCGTCGTTTCCGGCGCCACAAGACACCTCGGCGGCAATTTTGTCAGCGATTCAGTCCTTATGCTCGGAGATAAGGACAAGGTTGCCCCTTCCCCGACAGAGGTACCTGAGCCAGACCCGACAGGGGAACCGGAGCCAGGACCTTCTGAGAGTTCACCGCATAAGAGGACGACGACGCATCCTACGCCACCCCTCCCACCTCTGCGGCCTGCTCTGCCTTCCCCCCGGTCTACTACCCACGGGAATGATACAGGCACGGACACAGCTACGATAGGTACAGATGACGATGGAGGCGATGACGGAACGGTCCCCTGTCGCTCCCTGCTCGGGCGTCTCCTCCCGACGAGATTGGATCCTTTCATGCCATGATTTCCAGGGCATCCGAGCTTTTTCAGCTCTGCCCAGAAGAAAAGAAGAAAGAAGGGTTCCTTTACCAACAGCGCAAGGCTAAAAGGAAGACGGTCCTCACCGTACCGCTTCTTGATGACATCTGGGATGAGAGGCTCGCCCTCCTCAAGAACCCTGTCACGGCGCCGGCTAAGAGGGACCGGTACGAGAAGAAGTATCGGGTCCCCGACGCTGCCCCCTTGTGCCTTCGGGCACAACCTACCCCGGATTCGGTCGTCTCGGTGGCGGCAAAGAAGAAAGCTGGGGGGGCATCGGCCTCGACATCATCTTCCCCGCCGGGCGGCGAGGGCAAGAAATTGGACATGATGGGACGACGGATCATCTCATCCGCAGCGACGACTATTAAGGCGGCCAACGCCCTGGCTATCGTAGCCCGCTACGACAGGGAGTTGTGGTTCAAAATCGCCCCTCTGTTAAACTTCCTCCCAGACGCCAAAAGTGCTGAGGCCCTTGAAATCCTACAGGAGGGGGAGATTGCTTCGGACCACGCCATCACGGTGGCAACGGACATCGCCGACACCGGTTTCCGTCAGTTGGGCAACGGCGTTTGCTTGAGACGATGAGGATGGCTCAAGGCCACGGATTTCCGCCAGGACATACAAACCAAGGTTTTGGACATGCCCTTCGACGGGAACAACCTGTTTGGGAAGGCGGTTGATGAGTCCCTTCAGGCCATCAAGAGAGACACGGAGACTGCCCGGGCACTGGGAGTGCTCCAAAAACGACGGCCGTCCTTTCGGAGCTCCGGAGGCAGACAAGGTGCCTCCAAGGGATCCGGCAGTGGCTCCTCGACTTACTGCCAAGCGGCAAGATCTTCGTCCCAGGAAGCCTACAGGGGACACGGCAAGTCAGGTGGTGCCCGTCGTCGTCGACAAGGAGGTCAAGGAGGCAAGGCGGCCTCCAAACAAGATTGAACCGACCGTGGGGTCGGGCCCCCGCCGAAGCACCCCGGTGGGACGCCGGCTGGCGAGATTCGTCAGCGTGTGGGAGTCCATCTCCACCGACCATTGGGTGCTGGACGCCCTGGCCCAAGGGCACGCCCTCGAGTTTCAGAAGAAGTGCCCTCGCGTTCCACCCGTGGCCAGGAAGGAAAATCACGTCCCTCAACTACTGTTGGAAGTAAGGGCGATGCACAATAAGGGTGCCATCAAGCTTGTCCCAAAGAGGCTTCGGGGCTCTGCAGTTTACTCAATGTACTTCCTCGTAAAAAAGAAGACAGGAGGATGGCGCCCCATCCTGGATCTATGACGACTGAACAAGTACATCAAGGCACAACTGGGACAGCTGGAGGAGAGCGATTTCCTGTCGTCGTTGGACTTGGAGGATGCCTACTTCCACATCCCCATTCTAAAAAGACACCGAAAGTTCCTCAGGTTTGTGGTCCAAGGGCGGCACTACCAGTTCAAGGCCCTCCCGTTCGGATTGAAGTCGGCACCCAGGGTGTTCATCAAGTGCCTCGCACCGGTGGGGGCGCGGCTGCGCCTACAGGGGATCCACGTCTACCCCTACCTGGATGACTGGCTCATCCGGGCAAGGACAAGGGAGCTCGCCCTGGAGCACACTGCGAAGACCGTCCATCTGCTCACGGACCTGGGATTCTCCATCAACTTTCCAAAATCCCACCTGGTTCCGTCGCAAGTCGCCCTGTTTCTGGGAGCCAAGCTCGACACAGTGGCGCGGCTGCCCTCGCCGTCGGAGGAAAGGACCAGGACCATTCACGGACATGGCCAGGGTAAGATCTATCAAGTCACTCCTCGGGATGATGTCCTCCTGCATTTATCTGGTGCACCTTTGCAGGCTTCGGATGAGACCCTTACAGGAGTTCCTCGAAGCCCGCTGGATCCAGTCGACGGACAGCTTCGAGGACAGGATCCCTCAACGAGACGTTCCGTCAGGCGATCAGGTGGTGGGGTACCCGCTCCCATCTGTCGGCGGTCACGGACTTTCAGACCCCAGCTCACCAGGTGACGGTGACGACGGACGCCTCCCTGGAAGGTTGGGGAGCGCACTCCGGAGATCTTCACGCGAGAGGCCTTTGGCTCCCGGAGGAGAAGTTTCTCCACATCAACATCTTGGAGCTCCGCGTGGTGTTCTGTGCCCTCAGGTCTTTTCTTCCGTCCCTCAAGGGCAAGGTGGTGAGGATCTTCACCGACAACACCACCACGATGTTCTACATCCGGAAGCAGGGCGGAACCAGGTCCCCGGCCCTATCCAAGGAAGCCCAAGCTCTGTGGCATTGGGCCTTTGCCCAAGGGATGTTTCTGGTGCCTCTTCATCTGGCAGGAATAAAAAACACGATCGCTGACTCACTCAGCAGGGAGCTGCGCTCGTGCCACGAGTGGGAACTACGCCACGATCAAGTGGATCGACTCTTCCGACGATGGGGCGAACCCCAAATCGATCTCTTTGCGACGGCGACGAATTCCAAGTGCCGGAGGTTCGCCAGCAGGTTCCCCCAGCCGAGGAGCATGGGCGATGCTTTCTCGTTCCCCTGGGACGGCCTATTTCTTTATGCGTTCCCTCCGCTGCCGTTGCTGCTCCGGCTCATCAACCAGCTCAAGAGGTCCCGGTGGAGGATGATCCTCGTTGCACCGGCGTGGCCGAGACAGATCTGATTCCCGGACCTTCTGGACTTGTCAACATCCCCACCAGTCAAGCTGCCGACGGACGTAGACCTTCTCTCCAGAGAAGGAGGCGCCATTCTTCATCACAACCCGGAGTCGCTGAACTTGCAGGCCTGGCTCCTGCAGCACTAGAGTTTGGAGGGTACGATATCCCGGCCGACTGCAGAGAGGATCTTGCAAAGGCCAGGGCGTCCTCAACTCTCAAGTGCTACGGACATAAATGGAAGAGGTTCTCTGTCTGGTGCCGTGCACAGAAGATTAACCCTCTGCGGATTACGGCCCCTCAAGTACTGCTGTACCTACTGTCGCTAGCCAAAGCTGGACTGGCTCGCGCCTCCATCAAAATACATCTGGCTGCCATCTCCCGATATACCAGGACGACGGGACGGGCGTCCTTGTGGTCTCATCACCTTGTGAAAGAATTCATGAAGGGACTATTCCGATCATTCCCGCCGGTGAAGGCTCCTGCCCCGGCGTGGGAGCTTAATGTGGTGCTGACCAAGCTCATGGGGGCCCCATTCGAGCCTATGTATTCGGCGCCTGTGAAGTTCCTGTCATGGAAGACCGCTTTCCTCGTGGCCATCACCTCCGCACGACGAGTTGGAGAGATCCAGGCCCTATCTTGCAAGCCTCCATACTTGACTTTTCATGACACGAGGGTGGTGCTGAGGACACACCCATCCTTTATGCCCAAGGTGCCGTCGGACTTCCACTTCAACGAGCCATTGGTGTTGCCAGTTTTCTTCCCGTCGCCTTTGTCGCCGGCCGAGAGGACTTTGCACTCGCTGGATGTAGCTAGAGCGCTGAAGCTCTACGTGGACCGCACGAAGAGTTTTCGGAAGACATCACAGCTGTTTGTGAACTTTGGGACTGTGAATCAAGGGAAGGCTCTCTCGAAGACTTCCATTTCCAGATGGCTCTCCGGCTGCATCATGCACTGTCACCGGTTGGCAAACCGACAGCTGCCCGGCCGTCCGAGAGCCCATTCGACCAGAGCGATCGCTGCTACCACGGCGTTCCTGTCTGGTGTGCCCCTGCTGGACATCTGCAGGGCTGTGACGTGCAGGTCGACGCACACCTTCACAAGATTCTACTGTGTCGATCGGGACTCCAGGGAGGAGTCCAGGAACGGCCAAGCAGTGCTGCGCAACCTGTTCGCCTAAGGTGAGCCTGATGAGGAGGTAAGAGTTGCTTAATGTTGAGTTGTTGTATTGCTTAATGTTGAGCCTGTTGCCACCTCCCGTTGTTGTGCATGTGTGTACTGCTATGTATTATCTTATTCATGAGCATGTGAATCCATGCCAGACCCCATGCTGGAGAAGGAACAAGTTACTTACCTGTAACTGTTGTTCTCCAGCATGGGTCTGGCATGGATTCACATGCGAACCCTCCCGCTTAACCCTCTGCGGCTCTTCACTTGGTCATACTGCCACTTTACATGCTACCAAATCTGAGGATGGCTGCCAGAGGCGGGGCTTAGGGAGAGGGCAGTCATTGGCTGGGGGCAGTATGACCCAGAGACCAGTGATTGGTTACTACTAAGAAAGACAGATCAGAAATGAAACTGATACTGATTTTTTTTTTCTATACCGAGGATTCCCGGCCTTTATGATGGGGAATATTCATGAGCATGTGAATCCATGCCAGACCAATGCTGGAGAAAAACAGTTACAGGTAAGTAACTTGCTCCTTAGGGGACAGGAACACTTGGTGCCTCTATTTTCTGCATCCTAACCATGAGGAAGACCGATGCGACATCTGCCGAAGTTTCCCAGCCAAGACTAAGAAAGACCATTACCGACGGTTTGTTGGCCTGGCTTAAGGAAGACCGGACCCCTGGCGTGGCCTCCGGGCACGCGCAGGCAGATGCCAGATGTAGTCGACCTCTGGAGCGGCCTCACTCTGGTAAGATTTCGAGAACATATCCTCAGTGTCTGTAAGGCCAAGCGTCATGCTGCTGAGCCGACTTGAGCCGCCACGGCTGCGGATCCTAGTTCGGGTCACATGCGCTCTGTCACTATGCCCATCCACTGTAAGATTGCCGGTGAGCGGGTTATCATCTGTGAGGCCTTCGAAATATGGCTTTTCGTCAAAGGATGAACCGAAAAAGCATTCCCGTAAGAAGGCCACAGGTGGCGAAGCAGTACAAGCACAGGCCCTTCAACCACAACTTCGATAACCAAGCCACGTCGATGATTGTCCTGTGAATGGCTCTGGCGGTGCATCTGCGTCAATTACCCTGTTGACCACGCCATCACCGGTGCCTCGTTGACGACGAGGGAGAAATCCAGGATATCGCTGCCTCAGAGGCCTACGACCACTCAGAGCACGACTACCACCTCGTCAACTACCCCTACCTAGTCGGTAAAGGCACCAGTGTTATCTTCTGCTTTGAAGGAGGCGGAAAGACCAAAGAACCCGTTACCACCAGTGGATTTTCTTCTCAGACTGGGGAAGGGGTCAGAAGGAGTTTGCAAGCGCCCCAGTGATGTCTACACAAGTTCTGAGGAGGAAACGTTGCAGTAATGCCTGGACACGGGTGGCAACTGTCAGGCATGGGGTCACCATGGCGCATACCAGCCCAGTGACATGCATTAGCCCTCCGTCAGTGCCCCCTCGTGTGGCCCCTCCACGGGGCTCTAGAAACAAATCTCAGGATATTTTCACTGTGCCGAGTTCGTTGTATCTTGGAGATACAACAGTGGCTGACACCAATAGCAGCCCTGTCCGGGAATGACCCCAGGTTCAGCCCTCCAAAGCCTACGCACCGGCATTGCTCTTGCGACAACCAACGATACCACCCGTCCCAGCAGCACCAGCTGGGGACGCACCGAAGACGGATAATGCAACGGGCATTGATACCAGCACCACATAGATGAGGTGGGGTAGTTCCACTCTGTGATGGCAAGGGCATCTACCCTCTTCAACTTGGTGTCTGAGGAAAAGAAAAAGGAGGGTTTCCTTTATCAGAGGCGTACATCTGCCAGGAAGATGATATTGGCTGTCCCTTTACTTGACTAGGTGTTGGGTGGAAGGCCTTGCGCTAATGAAGACTCCTGCAAAATGTGAGAGGCTAAAGAAAAAATACAAGGTGTCAGACTGAGATCACAGCCATCACCAGATTCCTTGGTCTCAGCCGCAGCAAGCTAACGGTCTGTGAACCCGTCCTCTAAGTTTATGGTTCCACCAGATCAAGGAGGAAAGAAACTGGATGCAATGGGGAAGCGGGTCATATACACCGCAGCATCAACCGTCAAGGCTGCAAATGCTCTGGCCATTCTAGCCTGGTATGATAGGGAGTTATAGTTCAAGCTGCGCCCATTCCTAGATGGTCTTGCCGGATGACAAGAAGACAGAGGCTCTCACCCTTTTTCAGGAAGAAGAGGTGGCCTCCGACTACGCCATCACAGTAGCCATGGATGTCACAGATTCAGGTTTCTGCCAAATGGGTAATGGTGTGGCACTCCACATTAGGCAGCCCCTTCTGATTGAAGTTGTCTCATTTTTTGTAGCTTGTTCTACTTTTCACGCTGGCTTCAGTTCCGGTCCGGCTGATATTACTTGTTCATCGTTCTATGCTGGTTTCCAAATCTGGCCGGGCTGCCTTTTTTCCTGGTAATTCCAGTCTGTCTTTTTCCTGTGGTATTACCCCACTTATTGATTACTTTGCTTTTAAACCTATTTTTGAAATAGAGATTGCTACTGGATTTTCCCTGATGCTTGCTGTTAACCTGATTTATTTTTGACTTGTTGCCTGTTTTTCTGGACTTCTTACAGATTACCCTTTAGTCCCTCAGAGTCCTTTGAACGCCTTGGAGTTGTCATTGCCTCTTTGCATTCCCTTTATGCACCCTCTTTCCGTTCGGGTGGGGGAGGGGTGAGGTTCCCAACTAACAAAATTAACAACCCCCTAACCCCTTTTCCATGCTTCCCAAAAAACCTTTGGAAGTTTGTCTACAACCCTAATCTGGATGTTCTATCAAAGAACATTTTCTATAAAGAGTTTTTTTACCACCTGTATCTGCTCTTGCCTTTGATCACTATTCACTGCATCTCAGGTTAGTCTGAAATCCATTACCCTTTCGTACGTACATATACTTCTTGGAGTTTTGTACTAATGCGCGCCTTCATTTCCTTTCAGGCTGGTGAATACCAGGTGGTATTTTTGCTCTTCCAGGTGAACCACCATCCTGTCCGTATCCGATTGGCTTGGACAGGGTGGTATTTCACAGGCAAGGTCGCCCTCATTTGAGGAGGCCCAGATTGGGCTATAAATTAGGATTTGGACCTGACCAATCACGCCTCAAATGAACTCTCAAGCATTCCGGTTTACTTGAATACTTAACACTGCAGGTGATAAAGATGAACACAGAGTTAGCAAGATCCCAAGAGACCCTGCAACAGCATCGGTACTCTTCCTTTCAATCTTCAAGGGGAATGTTCAGCAGATCTTCCAGAGGATACTACCTACCTAATGTCAGTCCTCATGCTCCATGGTGCAAGAAGCATACAGAGGCTGGTCACAAGCCTTCGGCAGGAGGGTCGCAGCGTTGCCGACACCTGCAATGCAAGATGCAAACACCCAAGCAAGCCTGACTCGGCCCCAGGCTAGGACCCCCACTTTTGCACCCTGTTGGGGGGGGGGAGGGGTCCATCAGATTTCGGCAACGCGTGGAAGGACATCACGCCGACGAATGGGTGCTTGTTATAATTCACCGGGGACACACCCTGGAGTTTGGAAACAGGTTCCCTCATATTTCCCCTGTAGGAAGGAAGGAGCTACACATGGCCCAGCTGCTCCAAGAAGTGCAATCCATGCTGGCAAAAGGGGAAAAGGAACCCGTCCCTCTGCGCCTCCGGAGTGTACTCCAGATACTTTCTGATCCGAAAGAAATCAGGAGGGTGATGACGATCCTGGATTTGCAATGCCTCATCAAATAGCTGAAATCCCAAAAGTTCAGGATGGTTGCGTTACAGCAAGTGCTCGACCAACTGGAGGAAGGGGGGTTGGATGATGACGCTGAACCTGGAGGATACTTACTTTCATGTCCCTATACAACTGATGCATCGAAAGTTCCTGCGCTTCGTTGTTCTAGGACGTCACTATCAGTTTAAACCTCTGCCTTTCGGCCTAATGTCGGTACAAAGGGTTTTCACAAAATGCTTGGCCCCAATGGCAGCTAATCTACGCCTGCAAGGCATACGCATATACCCTTACCTGGATGACTGGCTCATCCGGTCAGGTTATAAGGACTTGGCAATGCAGCAAACGGAGGACAACATACACCTGCTGACAGAACTCTGATTAGAGGGGATTGAGTCCTCCGACGTATTCCATATCTATGACGGGTAATGTCCACAGCTCTGCTGCTTCGGGAAATCTTTGGCGTCTGCGTCCTGTGTCGATGCGCCGTCCCCGAGGACCTCCTCCGACAGCCGACGTCACCCGATGTGATAAGTAGGACGCACGACGCCCGTAGCCTCAGTTCCGTTTTTTCCACGAATGTGTTCGCTTTGTGAATCTCGGTATGCCTCGACTCTTTGGAGTTTGCTGTATTCTTCTCGGTTCGTTGAACCTGCTAGGTTTTTGTGAAAACCTGTTCGTGACGATGTCTACTTCATCTTCAACCCCGTGTCCGGGCTTCAAGAAATGCGGGGACTGTGGGCCCAAGATGTCAGTCACGGATTCGCACAACGCCTGCCTCTGGTGCCTCGGGGAGGCCCACGATACGGACGACTGTGTCGACTGCCAGTCGCTCACGGCCAAGGCCTTGCGGGAGCGCAAGAAGAAGCTGTTGGTAGGTCGGGTGTCTAAGCCCCGGAAGTCGAGGTCTATGGGGCTTTCGACGGATGACTCGAGAGGCGTCCCTCCGCGTCATCGTCGGAAGTCCAGTGGGTCTCCTTCCAGGAGTCGGTCTCGCCACTCCTCCGCCTCTTCGGGGCATTCCCGGAAGTGCCGGCATCGGTCGCCTTCCCCGTCCTCTTCCGAGGACTCCGCCCATCGGCGGGTTGCTTATCCCACCATGCAAGCGACACCGGAGGAATGGGCTTCCTTCGGGAAGCAGATGTTAGCGATGATTGAATCGCAGGGCACCGGTCCGTCCGCTCCTCTGAGTGGGGTCGGTCGGCACCGGTCGGGAGACACTGCTCGTACGCCTTCATGCTCGGGTGGTCGGCACGGCTCGCGGGAAAGGTCCCGCTCGGACAAGGGTAGCAGTTCTCGCCATGCCCGTTCCAGGTCCCAGTCCTCGACGCGCTCAAGACCGCGTGATCCTGTGCCGTCTTCGAGGAAGACGTCGACGCCTGTGGCGACGAGGTCATCGACGATTTCTCTCGAGGCTTTGTCTCCGAGGGGGTCGTCGATGCTCTCAGCGCCTAGGTCGTCGAGAGACATGCTTGGAGCTCCGGCTTCGAGGCCTTTGTCGACGCTGTTAGGGAGAATTCTCTGTTTAGGCTGAATTTCCTAGTGAGTCCCCCAGCAGCTTTGCTGGATTTTTGGGGTTTATTTTTTTCTCCTGCCAAGAGTGATACTCTTTTACCCTCACTCTTGGACATGATTTGAATGTATTCCTCTGATTCTGGATGTGTTTAATGGGCTATGGGGTCTTTTACTCCATAGGGCTTTGTGTTTTTGTGATGTGTGTTGCACAGCACCCTCAGTGCAGTAACCCAGGGGTGTCATAATGACCCCCCAGTATAGACTCCATACCCTGGGACTGACTACTGTCTCCCAGGGCATGTAAAGTCACCATTGACTTTACTAGTCTTGAATTCTGAACAGAACCAGTACAAACCATCATAATGTGGACGTACTGGCCGGGGTCTGTTAGTCGAGGGGGCACGTCTCCGTCCCCCCTGACCGCGTTTTGGCTGGTGGCAGTGGATACTACTTTTTATATTCAACCGCAAATATTTCTCTATGGGATTTTCCCATTGTTCGAGGCTACTATCTTTATTTATTTAATTACGATAGCCTCGAACATACCGCCGGTTTATTTATTTATTATTAATTCTCCGGTTGTTATTTTTTGCCAAAACTCGGTTCTAAAATGGCGTTTGTGTTCTCTTCTGTGACTCCAACCCAAGTCGAGCCCTTTGTTCCACTTTTTTGGCGGGTTTCTCCACAGAAGCCCTCCAAAGTGATGCCACTCTGTCTGGGGTACTTAGGAGGGGTGGAGGGGGATTTAGCACCTTGAACTGAGTTGCCTAGGCAACTCAAGTCGCACTCCGTCCTGATTGGCCCAAGTGGTGAGCCGGCCGGCTCACCACTTAGAATGTTTGAGTGACAGCTAGGCTGAGTGAATAGGGGTTTTCTGCATAAAAGCAGGACTTTGGGGACTGGAACTTCAGAAGTCGCCACAGGACCTAAGAATCCGACGAGGGAGAAGCTGAGCCGACCTGCTACGACGATACCACCGTTGGAGCCCTGCTGAACCGTCTCACTACTTTTCCCCAACGACAGAGGAGATCTCCCGCCGGAGAGTCTTCTTCCTTTGACTGGTGGGGATAACCAGTTTCACCGTCTTTTCGCCTTCCCGACGCATCTTGTGGCTGCCTTGCCTGTGCCAAGCACCCTGGCAACCGGAATACCACATTCTGCCACGACTGCGAAATAAAGGGTAATACCTTTAACCGGAAAACTCTGCGGCTGGTTTCTTCCCTGGCAGTGCAACGACCTTCATCTTTCCTCCAAGTCTCTTCCTCTGGACGACGCCGAGACTTGCACCCGCTGCCAGGAACAACTGCCACCGCTGGAGGATCCTTCCCACTTAAGGTACCGTGTTCCGCTGGCTTCCCTTGCCACCAACTGTACGGGGTAGATTTAGCCCCCGGCTTTCAAACCTGGGTTAGCCTGGGACACCCTGGCTAAACTTTTCTGAGGCTCTCTAAACTCTTATCGAAATCTCTGCAAGACTTTCTAAGCCTAGTGTAACTGTGTGATCTTGGGTGCATTTGTGCTCTGCTCTCTCTAAGAGTGGGCCCAACCTATGGACTTTGGCTCACCAGTGACTTTTGCTCTTCTGCCTTGCTAACAGTGTTCCTGAATATTAGACTAGTGTATCTTCACATATTCTGTCTTTTTCCCTCCCTTTTTTATGAACTTATTGTAGTGCCATCTATAGTTAAGCGCTCACCTCTGTCTGGAAATAAGTGGTGTTAACTAAGACTTGTCTGATGAGGAATAAGGGTTGTACATATCATAATAGTAACTGTGTTTAGAGTGTTTTACAATAAGAGTGCTGGAGTGTTTCAGTGTGTTTTTAAATAAATAATTATATACTTTGATACCAAAGCTCTGGTCAGTGTTTGCTTGTGCTGTTGTGTCTGAGTGCCTATTGTGTATACTTTGCATACTGCCTAACTCTTCTTGAGGGAAGTCTGACTGCTCAGCCACTGCTACCAGGTAAATCTGGGTGGTACAGACTGCTACCAAGTGGGTTTACTGCTAACACCTGTAGCCCTAAATCTTTTGCAGTGTTCCCAAGGTTTCTGCCTAACAGACGCCGTCGATGCTGGCGGCACTGCAGCTGACGTTGACACGGATTCGCTCGACGCCGATTCTCTCGACGCCGGTGCCGACTCGTTCGGCGCCCTCGCCGCCTTTCGAGGTGCTGGTGTTGAAGGGGCCCTGTGGCATGGGGTTTGCCCCAAGAAAGGCTCTGGCGAAGGTCAGGCATAGCTATGGTCCCCAGGTGTCTTCCTCTCTGTAAAGACTGGTAGGGGGTGTCTGTACTTCCACTCTCTATATGGTACAGAAGAGGCACAGCGGACCTCAGCCAAGATTCTCTATAAGGTAGCAATGGACGAGCAATCAAGGCCTAGCCTCTCAGGAGGTGATGCGGGCTGGTTCTTAAGTACAGTGTAGTCCCCGAACCTCCACAAAGGAATGTCCACACACTGCATTACTGAAAACAGTCTTTATATAATTAATATTCAAAGGTATGTACACTATCACAATAAGGCACTTTGTACTTGGAAGTCAATAATGATAAATGTATACAAGCCTAAAGTGGTACCACTAATGTTATCGAATCTCATTAAAGTGCATCAACTGTACAGTTAAAATGTCACACAGATTAACGAGGAAACCAGCAATAGAGATAGGCAGGAACGTAAGATGGCTGGAACAATAGGCAGAACACTGACCCCTACCGCGAGGCGCAGTTCTGAGTGGAGATCCCCCCACCTGGGCAACCTGTAAATAAAGATATATACCCCAAGCCCAGTCCATATAATGTTCGATAGTCTTACTTCTTCCTAAGGTTTTACCCCCCCAATGTATCTGGTGGAGTAGAGTTCTCCGACAATGCGCCGAACAATCCTTCTTGAGTACCTCCCTTTCAGGCGGGAGCCACGGATCGTCGAGAGGTGTCGGAACTTGGCGTTCGGTGTTTGGGAATCGACGGCCCTTCTTGAGTGCCCTCCCTTTAAGGCAGGAGTCACGGGTCGTCGAACGTTCGACGGTGAACAGGGTGAACTACGGAAGGGAAGTGGCAGCTTCGTTCCTAGCGGTGCTCGTCGACGACAGAGTGTTGGCGTCCTGCAAGGAAGAGGCGTGCGGGGCACCTCGGTGATGATAGTTCTGGACCGCAAAGAGATGATGAAGAACTATGGCCCAGCAAGGGCGTCGAGTCGTCAGCATCTCTGTGGTCCTTAGGTGGCGGGAAACCCGCCGGTGGATGCTCCTCGGCGCGTTGACGGTCAGGCCTTCTCCATAAGGAGACAAGTGGGTGACGATGCAGACGAGAGCGTCCAATGATCAATGGAAGTTCTTAGGCAAACTGGAGCACGGCGGCTCCGGTCGGCGACGGCGGTCGTTGACAGTGGTGGACAACAGTCCGGGTGCTTCTCCTTGGAGTTCCGCAGCAGTTCCCGTATCGGGTCGGCAGGCTGTCGAAGGTCTGTCTACCAGGGAGCGTTGGCAAAGATCAGCTGTGCACGATGGTCCCTCGTAGCTCGGGAAGAGGGCGCCTTAGCAGGTCCTCTCTGGGTCAGTCCTTGGAAACACAGTGGCCTTCAGATGGCGACGGAGAGCCACAGCACTCCTTCTCTCCAGCGGGTGTTTCAAGGTCAAGCGTCATTTACTCCAGTTACTCGTCGTAGTGGACTTCAGCTTCTGAACACGATTCCTAGCAGTGAGAGGTCCCCAGATATACTGTTGATCTCCCATTCATTCCGCTGGGTCACACTCAAGCATCCAATCACGACTACGGGCATTCATGCAGGCAGGCAGCCAATCGGGCACACGAGGTATTCAGGCCATTCACTTCTATCCAGACAACTCACAACAAGTTGTGTATTGGGACAAGTACCGAGCCATTCAACACTCCAAGCCGCATTCATACCGTTTTCGGGGAGGGTTGTCTCAGTCATTGTGTCAACCACCAGATACTAGACACCCACAACACAGAATGCATATTCGTCACACACTCTATTCACCCAGGTCCCACCCACAGGAGGTACCCACAACATAAATCACCGGGAAGGCTCCAGCTAGTCTGGTCGGGCCTTCACAACACCACCATATATGGCACTTCCACCCAACAGCCAGTCAGGGGGAATGGACAGAGTCGGGGCTTCCCAGGACTTTGTGAAAACAAGGTAATGGGTAATAGAAAGCAAGAGTCCACAGGGGCCATCTTGTTTTCCATCAGGGATCAACTGATCCCCATGGCAGGGCCGGGATATCCCAAAATGGAGGATACTCCGCCCACCTGTCAAATTCAGCATGGGGCTGCCACCAGCCCATACCCTGCTCTGCGTGCCACCCACAGGCGCCCAGAAACATACTCTAGGGGCACAGGGTTGTACCTCCCACCCAGGGGTGCCATAAGGGTATCCCACGGGTCTGTTCACCAAACCAAAAAGAAAGAGAGCTGCACCGCCAGGAGTCCCACATGAACTCCTGCGTGGAAAACACGACAGAACACACGATAAAGAGCAGTAAAGGACAAGGATACGGAGGCCCTGTCCCTCTGATGCATTTCCAGCATCACACTCTCACCGCCTGGAGTACATTTCAGAGAGTGATGAAGGCTCTGATGAAGGCTTGTTTCCGGTTACGGTACCAGATGAGCTTCTCTCGGGCCATAGCCAGTTTGATGACCTGAGGTAGTCACTGCATGATGCCAGTGGACTGGACACCTCTCCGGAGGTGAAGTTTTGTAGGCTGGAGCCTGGCTTTCATGCTGATTCTTCATACCTGCGCCTTATGTCTTGGGTCACCGAGTACTTGGGATGGTCGGCTCCCCCAGGGGAGTTCGTTCAGGATGATCTCACAGACATCCTTGATCTTGGTCCCCCCACTGACCCGGTACTGCCGTTTCATATGGCTCTGCAGAGAAGGGTGGCGGCGGCTTGGACTGCTCCGGAGAGTCTCCGGCAGTGGGCAAGTCTTTGTCGCGAAAATACCGTCCAGCCAGTAGCGACCCCTGCTACTTGTCCAGGCACCCCACTCCGGAGAGTTTGGTGGTGCAGGCGGCTACGGCCCTGGCAAAGCAGGCGTCGTATCCTACCATCCCTCCGGATAGGGACGACAAACGTTTTGACGGCTGGCTGAAGAAAGTGTTTTCTTCAGGGGGTATGGCGCTTCAGGCGGCCAACTCCATGTGTGCCTTGTCTCATTTCACACACACTCTGTGGAACTGTTGCATTAGCGGCTGAAAATATTCCTGAAGGGGACGAACGGGATGGTTTCCTTGCTATGGTTCAGGATGACAAGGATGCCATGTGTGAGGCCGTTCAGTTGGGTTTGGAAATGGCAGATTGTGTCAGCCGGTCCATGGTGGCAAGCACCGTAAAACGCAGGTTTGCGTAGTTGCGGAAGTCTGGGTTCGCTCCTGATGTGCAGTCCCGGCTCCTCAACATGCCCTTTGACAGTGAACATCTTTTTGGCAGCAAGGCTGACGAGAGCCTTGAGAGGTTGCAGACCTCCAAAGCTGCAGCAAAGTCGTTGGGCGCTGTAGTTCGACAACCTCCGCCTTTTCGTCCTAGGGGACAACAATGGAGGGGAGGTTCCTTTCGCTATTACTCATCCTTCAGTAAAGCAAAAGGAGCTGTCAGTCAAAGAGGCCACCGTAAGAGTGCCAGAGGTGGAAAACAAGGTACTCGAGGTGCCAAGGCCGCTCGGGCAGTTGCCTCTTTGCCCTCAGGGAACGCTGCAGCCGCTACCACTCAGTCATGAGGCCAGGTCCCATGGTTCGCCAGTTGGGGGGAAGGCTGGCGCAGCATCTTGTAGAGTGGTCTGCCATTACTTCAGATGTGTGGGTTCTGGAGATCATAACCCACGGCTACTGTCTTCCTTTTCTGCAGAGGGCTCACGACAATCCACCTGGGAACCTCTCTTTGAAGCGTCGGATCCGCTCCTTGCGCAGGAAATTCAAGTCCTGCTGGAGAAAGGCGCCATAGAACTGGTGCCTGTAGCGGAGAGGAACAAGGGATGGTATTCCCCTTATTTTTTGATTTCGAAGAAAGACGGGGGATTGAGACCCATCATGGACTTGAGCGGTTTGAACAAACTCCTCAGGAAGGACAAGTTCAAGATGGTTACTCTCAAGTGCTCCAGGCCCTTCAACTTCAGGATTGGTTGGTGTCTCTCGACCTCAAGGACCCTTACTTCCATGTGCCGATCCATCCCAAGCACAAGAAGTACCTGAGGTTCGCGGTTGGCGACTCGCACTTTCAGTTTCGGGTCCTGCTGTTCGGATTGACCTCCGCCCCGAGGGTTTTCACCAAGCTCATGGTAGTGGTGGCAGCGCATCTCAGGAAAGGGGGGAATTCACGTCTACCCCAACCTGGACGGTTGGTTGATCAGCGGGAGCTCTCCTGAGCAAGTCCTGGATCATCTGTCCGTCACCTGCCACTCCCTTCACAAGCTGGGCTTCTCCCTCAATTTAAAGAAGTCCCATTTGATGGCAACACTGCGGCTCTAGTACATCGGAGCAGTGCTCGACACATCCCTGTGGCTGTTTTTTCCACCCCAGGTGAGGGCTCTTCACATTCAGCAGATGGTGCACAAGTTTCAGCTTGCCCAGACTCTCCCAGCGTCCGAGTTCTTGAGACTGCTCGGTCTCATGGCATCCTGCATTCTTCTGGTGCCAGAAGCCAGGTTGCGGATGAGATCTTTGCAATGGGCACTCAAGCTCCAGTGGTCTGTCCTCCGGCAGGTTGTTGGACCCTGTTCAGGTGCCGCCCTCAGTCGCCCAGGACCTTCTCTGGTGGGCCGTCGAAGGTAGTCTGATGAAGGGGGCCGCATTTTGGCTGCCCTGGCTGGAGGTGACGATCGTGATGGACGCATCCCTCACGGGATGGGGAGCTCATGCCAACAAGTTGACAGTCAGCGGTCGTTGTTCTCCGTCGGAGTCCAGACTCCATATCAATCTGTTGGAGCTGAGGGCCGTCAGGTTAGCCCTGAAGGCTTTTCTGCCGACTGTGCGAGGAAAGAGTGTCCTGATTCTAACGGACAACACGGTGGCCATGCACTACGTCAACAAAGCAGGGGGGGGGGCAGGGTCACTTCCTCTGTGCAGGCAGGCGATGCAACTGGAGTTCTGGGCCATACAGCAGGAAGTTTCGATCTCGGCTGTTAATCTGGCCGGAGACGACAACGAGACGGCGGACGCTCTGAGCAGGCAGAGTGCGATCTCTCACAAGTGGGAGCTGGCTCAGGAGATTCTCCTGGCTGGAGATCTTCGCCCTTTGGGGGACCTCTCAAGTGGATCTCTTCTCCTCCAGTGTCATCCGGAAGTGCAAAAGGTTCTGCTCGTGGGAATTTCCTCCAAAAGGAGCCTTAGGAGACGCGTTCGTGGTGGAGTGGTCATTCCCACTGCTGTATGCGTTTCCTCCAGTCCCCGTCATCCCGCAAGTACTGCTGAGGTTACGGAGGTTCGGTTCCCGGATGATCCTCATTGCTCAGGCGTGGGCCCGGAGGACGTGGTACCCGGAACTTCTCGACTTCTCCATCTGCCCTCCACGTCGTCTTCCCTACCGAGATGATCTGCTCTCACGGGAGGGGGGTCCGGTTCTCCATCCAGAGGTCAGATCCCTCAACCTTCACGCTTAGCTTCTGAAAGGTTGAGGTATACGGATTGGGACCTCCCTGAAGACGTGATGGAGGTGTTGCTCTAGGCCAGGCGGCCGGCAACAAAGTCTCTGTGCCGTTGGAGAAAGTTCTGCGACTGGTGCAGAGTTAATAATGTGGATCCTTTTGAGTGTGACATTCCCATGGTTCTGTCTTTTTTGCTTTTCTTGGCCCACAGGGGCTTGCAAGTGGGGACCATTAAAAGTTACCTGGTGGCGCTGTCCATCTTTAAGCGCTCGTCTGAAGAATGTTCCTATTTTAAGATTCCTTTAATTTCTCAGTTTTTGAAAGGGGTCACTAATGTGTTCCCTCCATCACCTTTTCTGGTGCCCGGTTGGGATTTGAACCTTGTTCTTAAGTTTCTTATGGGTGCTCCGTTTGAGGCTTTGCATTCTTGCCCTTTGAGGCTGTTAACCTTTAAAACTGTGTTTTTGGTTGCGGTTACTTCCGCTCGCAGAGTGTGTGAGTTACAGGCACTTTCAGTTAAGCCACCTTTCACTGTGTTTCATAAGGACAGGGTTGTCCTTAGAGTTCGTCCTTCCTTTCTTCCGAAGGTGGTTCGGAATTTCATTTGAGCCAGAAGGTTGTTCTTCTGGCGTTCTATTCTCCCCCACATCATGGTAAGGAAGAGGAGAGGCTCCATAGGCTTGATTCTAGGAGAGCGTTGAGCTTTTATATTTCGCGCATGTTCCGGGTCAGAGTGGATTATCAACTTTTCATTGGTTACGCTGGAAAGCTTTTGGGACAAGCTGTGACGAAACAGGCTGTCTCGTTGAATAATTTTAGCTATCTCCGAGTGTTACCGCTTGGCGGGTAAGGACCCTCTGGCAGGCTTGCGGGCCCATTCTACCAGGGGAGTGGCTGCGTCTACTGCCCTGCAGAGGGGTATTCCTATTCGTCACATCTGTGATGCAGCCACCTGGGCTTCAGTACATACTTCTGTACGTCACTACTCCTTCGATTCCATCCGAGTGCAGTATCTGGCCTTTGGCAAGGCAGTCCTTTATTCCGCAATTTGATTGGGCATGCTAAATGTGTGTTCGAAATTATTTTCCCACCTCCTTGCTTGATACTGCTTTGGTAGTCTGTCATACATTTGGAATACGTCGGAGGCCCCAATCCCCTCGAAGAACAAGTTACTTTCTTACCTGGTAACGTTCTTTCGATGGGATGGTCCGACGACGTATTCCATATTGCTCCCTCCCTATCTTCCCCACTGCAGAATTTCTTTTGCGATTGCAGCTTGCTTTCCGTAAGGCCTTGTGTGTCTGACTGGCAGAGAACTGGTGTCACACGTTCTGGGGGAAAAAAACTACAACTGAGGCTACGGGCTTTGTGCGTCCTACTTATCACATCGGGTGACGTCGGCCGTCGGAGGTGGTCCTCGGGGACGGCGCATCGACGCAGGTCGCAGACGCCAAAGATTTTCCGAAGCAGCACAGCTGTGGACATTACCTGTCATAGATATGGAATACGTCGTCGGACCATCCCATCGAAAGAACGTTACCAGGTAAGAAAGTAACATGTTCTTCTCCATAGTGCAGTCACAGGTTGATCTGTTTCTAGATGACTGCCTCAACACGGTGGCATCCTTGGCTTATCCTCGGAGGAGAGGGTGGTGGCCATCCTGGGGAAGGTACATCGGCTGTCCACGATGCAATCTGGGACCATCCTGGGAATTGAGACACTACTAGGTAGGATGTCCTTGTGCATCCACCTTGTCCCGTTCTGCAGGCTGCAGATGAGGCCCCTTAAAGAGATCCTGGATGCTATGTGGCGCCAAGTCACAGGGTGACGGACAGACAAGATTGCCCTCAACCTGGAATTCAGACAGTTCAAACAATGATGGGGTATGCGCTCACACCTCACTCAGGGTTCCCCGTTTCAAGTCCCACCTTTCCTGACTATGGTCACTACAGATGCCTCCCTGGACGGATGGGGGGCTCACACCGGGCAGTTGTCCGGTTTCCTGGTCTTCTGTGCGTAGAATATGCTTAGGAACCATGGAATGTGTCCACCTCTACTACTATAACTCGTCCCGCACCCTGTTATAAACCAGAGGCAAAGGGAACAACCAAAGTGGCAGGTGTGACTTATTGGTTGTGTCTCATTTCTTATCCCCAAATCTGGACCATCAACACAGGAGCTGGGCCGGATGACAACGAAGTGGTATTTTAGTAATGAGTTGAGTTACTTTGTGTGTGATGAAATAACAGGTGGTGTCAATCAGTGATATTAGATAGATGGTTACCTGTCCTCCTGTTCTGTCTAGTCAGAACCACCCAGTGAGGAAAGTCTGTTTGCTTCACAGGATTCACAGGAATGTTTATAAGAATAGCGATAGCATAATGGAAAGAATTGATGGCTTTTCTCTCACTGCTTGAAACTCATGAATTGAGAGAAAAGATAGTATAACCAATAAAGATTCTAAGAGTTGAAAAACCAGGCGCTCTACTAGTTAATACAGGAAGTAATTTGTGCATGAGTTTTAAGAGTAAAACGCATGGCGAGAGAGCGTAAACAAAACATGGGAAAAACAACCCACCCGTTCTAACCTGTCCAAATAACGAAGATGAACTGAAAACAAGGAAAATTGGGTCAGCAGGTATCTCATAGATCGTAAGCAGTTTGTGAGATAGCTGTCGGTCGTTTCCCTGCTTGCTTTATGCAAGTTTCCGGCAAAGTACTGAGGCATCTTACCTTTTCCTGTCGCACATCTCGTTAAACACTAGACCTGCACTTCCCAACAGGAGACTTGTCTTACAAGGTGGCCATATGGAATTCCATTGAAACAACATGGTAACAGTAATTGTTTCAATGGATTGTTTTTCTCCCGCAGATTCCTCATCTGGTAGATATCCTTCCAGCTTCCCTGCTTTGAAAAGTTTTCGACAGGGGGGTGTAGTGGACGTCGACCTTGCCGTCCACTGATCGTCTTGCTCGGTGTCTCGTCCAGACATGTCAGGCATTTTAGAAGTACCACGTCACTACTCCCCCAACTTCAGTTCCTTTTTTCTGTGTACTAGAATGCTGCTTGGGAACACAGAGCTTCCACTCTTTCGGTGTTTTCATCAGAAAATGTATTTTCTCGCTAAATCCTCGACACGAGATGTCTGTCGCACAGGTTTCAAATGGTGTTCCGATTGTGTCACCAAGATGTCCCTCACTAACCCACACGAGTTGTCTCTGGTGCCTCGGCGAGGGTCACAGGAGTGACTGGTGTCTGTTGTGTGCCAAAATGCAACCAAAATCCCTTCACGATCGAGCTGCAAAACTCCATCTGGGTCGACCGCCCTCAAAATCTCTGGCACCGTCAACTGTTCAGTCTTCGGACGCCAAATCCGAGTGACATACCCCCAAGAAACACCAGTGGAAGAAGAAAGGGTCCCATTCGAGGAGCCACTCTTCCATGTCCCGAAAAAAAAAAGGCGCCACCGCCAACGTTGGTATTCCGAGTCATCGACAAAGTTTTTAAAAAAAAAACATTTTCTTGATTTTAATACAAACAAACCACAGACAACCAAACTTTGCAGTACTTATATCGGAGTTTCCAAAGTTACACATATATTTCAGTGTGTACTGCTTGCCCTGTTCCTCCCCCCCCCCCCCCCCAACACCCCGTTTCGAGCTTACTTCGCTTCGCCTCCCGCATCTACATCTCCTCAGGGGATTCTCCTCCCCTATCATCAGCAGAATCCTGGCCACCTGACCAATCTTGGGTGGGCCCGTACAGTGTGGCCACTAAATAGCTCCAGGTTGTCTGGGTTCCTGCCTCTTCAAACCCCCCCCCCCCCCGTTACTCGCTTCTTGCCATACTGCTGTTTCAGCTCCAGTCGATTTCTGGAGATCATTCCACCAGACTTCTATGCAAGGCCTGTTGCATGCCTTCCATCCCATGGCTATTCTGCACTTAGCAAGTATGTATGCCAAATCTTTCAATTTGCTTGTATGTTTTAATTTACGCCGCTTAGGGAATCCCCTTGCCAAACATGCCCCTACTTGATCCCTTTCTCTACGAGCCGGAAGGCTACTTCCTCCCAGAACTTCCGGATTTCAGGGCATGCCCAAAACATATGCGTCATACCTACATTTTCTGCCTGGCATTTGGGGCATGTCTGTCTTCCCGCATTTTTAAACTTTGCTATCCTCTGGGGTGTCATATATGCCCTATGGGTTACATATAGCTGTATTTGTTGTAACCTCGCATTCCTAGATACTTTATGATACCACTGGGCCCTTTCCCACACCCCATCACTCATAGGTGTCCCGGCATCTTCCTCCCAGTCACTTCTCAGTTTCACCACCTCCTTCCCCACTTTAGACATCAATAGTTCATATAGCCTGGATATCTTGTGCCCTTGCTCCGCTATATCATATATGGTTTCTATGGCGGCATCAGGTTGTTCTTCTAGCGTTACTTCAGACCATGTGTTCCTGATCCGCTGTGCTATTCTACTATACGTTATATATTGCCCTTCATGTAACCGTTTCCTCCACCAGTGCACTAAAATACTTTAATCCCTCCTTCATGCCTTATGTCTCCCATTGTTACAATTCCTACCGGGTCCCAGTGCCTCCGGATAGTCTTCAGTAGCTGCTCATCCCCTCTCGTCAATGCAACCAGCGGCACTTGTGGGGAACATGGGGCCGAGTTCTCCATGGCCTGGCAGGCTTTATGCCAAACCTGCCATCCCAATAAGTTTTGATCGCTTTTTACTTTCCACTTCACGCAACCATATAATTTTGTTAAAAAAATATGGGGAAGTCTCGATTCTGGTGTGGGATCTTCCAATAACCATTTGGCTACATATTGCAGTTGGCTAGCTAGATAATAGATCTCATAGTTCGGCAGTCTAATGCCCCCTTTATCATGAGCATTCTGCAGCTTCCAAAGAGCTATTCTGTTCCTGGTCCCATGCAATAGAAAATCCCTGCACATGCTGTGTAGCTTAGTGAAAACTTGCTTCGGAATAAGGTATGGGATATTCCCAAAACAATGCAATAGCCTTGGCAAAACAACCATCTTCAGCGGTGACCCGCTACCCATCATTGCCAAAGGGAGTTTGGACCAGAACCTCATACAATTCTCAATGTTCTTCACTGCTTTCTCAGTGTTATACCGGTGTTCCGCTTCTACCGCATGATAAATATCTATTCCCAGATATCTAAACGTTTGTGTGACCCATGGTATCTGCAAAATTGGTAATTGCTCCTGTGGAACCCCTATATACCTCCCCAACGGAAATAAACATGATTTTTCATGGTTCACTGCTATCCCGGAGAGCGTCGCAAACCGCTCCATCACTTCCAAGCTATATTGGAGATTCTCCTAGGGATATCTTATGTATAGAAGCATGTCATCTGCGTATAGGGAAACTAAATGTGCTTCTTCTTTAATTCTAATCCCTATTTCTCCATACTGCTGCCTCAGACACACCGCCAAAGGCTCCAGTGCTAGGATGTATAGCATCGGGAACCATGGGCACCCTTGTCTAGTTACCCTACCCAGCTGCCACCTTTCAGAGATAATTGCCCCTGTTTTCACCCTGGCTAACGGCGCACTGTATAGCAGTTTAACCCATTTAAGGTACCCCAGCCCAATCCCGTAGCTGGTTAAGGCTCCGTTCAGCCAGGGCCACTTGACCGAGTCAAAGGCTTTGATTGCGTCAAGTGAGGCTATTGCAATCTCCCCCAAATCTTCTTTTGTGTGCTCTATAATTCGGTGGAGTCTCCTGAGGTTATCAGATATGTGCCTACATGGGACATAACCTGTCTGATCTGGGTGTATTAATTTATCAATGATCCGCTTCATTCTATTTGCCAACACTGCCGTAAGCATTTTGCTATCTTGGTTTAGTATTGATAATTTTCTGAATGATCCACAGCCTGTGCCAAGCTTGTTAAGTTTGGGGAGTGGGATAATGATCGCTTCTCTCAGGGATTCTGGTAGCCGACCCCTCTTGTAAGACTCATTCAGCATTGCTAATAACGGGGGGAGCACCTCTTTCCTATACATTTTATAGAATGTGCTGGGGAGCCCGTCGGCCCCTGGGGTCTTGCCCGTGGGTAATTGCGTCGCCAGTTCTTCCAGTTCTTCTAAGATGATCGGGGCATCCAAGTCCTCTTGCTCTGCCACACTTAATTGTGGCAAGCCTATGTCTTCCAGCATTTCCTTTATCTCCCTGCCTTCGCTCCCTTCTGTATCTTCATATAATGCTCGATAATAGTTAAGGAATTCTCGATTTATCCCATCTTGGGTGTCTACCAACTGCCCCTTTGCTCCTTGTATTACTCTAATTGTGGTTTTGGGGACCTCTTTTGTACAACCATGCCAGCATCCTCCCTGGTTTGTCTGCTCGCATGCTGCCTTTCTACATATTTTCTGTAGTTCAAATTGCAGTGTCTATCCCAGTGTTCTGCGCATTCTTGTTGTAGTCGGCTTATAATTCCGGCGTCCTTCTCTGTGCAGCCCCCCTGCCTTGGGCTAGTTCTAGCTTGGTTTCAGCTTCACATAATTCCTGTAGTATGGCTCCTTGCAACCCCTTGGTTTTGGCTATTGTTATCACTCTCACCACCACCTTGAACGCTTCCCATAGGGTACCAGTCGACTCGACGCTCCCCGTATTGGTCTCAAAGTAGCGTACAATCTCCTCTCTCAGGTCTTCCCTCAACATAGTGTCCATCAGCGCTTCAGCTCTGAGTCACCAGGTTGGGATACTTGCCCTACGAGGTCGGTATTGCCATAACAGGACCAGCGGCGAGTGGTTCGATGGGACCCTCGCCTTGTATTCTACCAGTGCAGTTGCTGCAACTACCTCCTGCTGACAAACATATAATCTAGCCTCCTGTACAGATTCTGTGGGGCAGAGTAGTGCGAATACTGCCTCTCTTGTGAGTGCTTCACTTTCCAGACATCCTCTAACCGTAACTCCGTCAGCAGGGTCTGAAGGACCCTGGCCGCGGGGATGGGCCTGTCTTGTCTGTTATCTGACCTATCTGCCCTCGGGTTCAGTGTGCAGTTGAAGTCACGCCCCCCCCCCAGATCACTGTTCCATCTAGATCATTGCACAATTTCTTGTATAGGGCTTTGAAGTATGTCAGTGTCATGGTTCGGGGCGTATGTGTTCAAGATGCATACTTCTTTGTTTTCCACCAGCCCCCGCATTGTCACCATCCTCTCATCCGCTTCAACTAGTAACTGAAAGGGGACATGCGGTGCTACCCAGGTGATCACCCCTCTGGCATAGGTCGAGTATGTTGCCCCAACAAGGGTCCCACCCCACTTTTTCCGGACCATCTCTTGTTTGTCTTTTGTGAGGTGAGTCTCCTGTATTGGGGCTATGTCTATTTTCTGCCTTTTCAGATACATCATTATCTTATTCCTTTTTAGATAGCTATTCAGCCCCCTGACGTTCCAAGAAATTACCTTGAGGTCCCCCATTGTCCGGTCATCACCCCTCTCCCTCTTTTAGGTGCTATTGCTTGTGTATGTAAGCTCATTCCCAAACATAAACCACCCTCAATCGGAACCACAACAACTTCCCCAACATCCCTCCCTTACTCTCCCCAACTTTACCTCCACAGTCCTACTGTCCCTCCCTCCCCCCTCCCAACTTTTGCCCAGCTCCATCCCTGGATCTCAGGCACCCCCACATCTAGCCCCTTTCTGGGCAATTGCGCGTACTCAAGGCACTGCTGGGTGATAACGCCCTAGTGGCGTTTCTACTACTCTATCTACTGGGGATAGGTCATCTCCATCCTGCAGCTCCTACTTTAGTCATCAAACTGAGCATGCTTATTCCTCACATCTACTTTTTGCAGTCTATAGTCCAGTACATCAAGTTCAAATGTTACATGTTATAATCACTCATTACTGTTATTCCTAGCTGCGCCCATTATTATCTCTGTCCAGTGTCTTGGCCCCCGGTTCCCCTACACCCAATATCATCTTGCATGGCAATGTGTCACCTATTGTGTGTCTAGCTCCTGTCCGTCTTCTTGTTCCGGGCAGCCATGGGCGTCCAACCACTTCGCCGCATCTTCTGGGGTGTCAAAGAAGTGCGCTTTGCCTCCGTTTAAGATCTTGAGTTTCGCGGGATACAGGAGCATGTATGGAGTATGTATTTGAATCCAGCTGTGCGCAGTCTTCTTTTCACTGCCACACAACCATAGCGCTGTCTCTGCACCATCATAGTGTAATCAGGGTATGCTGTGATAGTCGCCAACGCCCTTGTTATCGTCGACAGAAAAAGTTGAGCTGTCGGCTGGGCCTGCCAGGAGTGGGAGGACTTCAAATCCTCAATGCATTTCATGTTCAATCAGCATGCTGCAGTCGGCGCTACTCCCACCCCCATGCAGCATGCTTCGGAGTTAAGAGTGGCGCTCGGTGTACCCGACCCCTCTAGTGCCCCAGTACTGGCAATGTCGGCACCGATAACTCTTTAGACGTCAAAAGAGATACAATGGAAGCCGGATTACCCCTGTGTGTCAGAGGATGTGGATGCTACTGCATTTCGATAGACACCGACATCCACCATGCCGGCGCCGAAAGACAAACCCTCGACATCAACGGTTGTTGAGAAAGTATTTACTCCACAACCCGTACACATTTTATTGATACCATGGACGGTATCTTTTGCGATCATGTTGCTGATGACCACGGAGATGTTAACCCGATATTCTTAGCTTTAGGAGGGGTGGATTATTTTGATGACCAGAATAAGCTTCTACAGCTTGCTCAAGGCCTCCTAGACGTAGACGCCAGTGGTCTGGACACTTGGCCTGACCTGGAGTTTCAGCACAGCCCTATCTTCACAATACATCTAAATACGGGGCTCAGGTAGAAAGGGTTATTGACACCCTGGGATTGCACTCATCAGTGGCGCCTGTACAAGGTTATGACCTTACCAACATCCTAGAGGAAGGTCTTGCCGTTGAACATAATATGCCTCGGAACCCAGACATTGCCGATCCTTCGGCAGCTCTGTGGCAAAACCCATGTTCCCTTCCTCCCATCAGCTCCACCATTTCTGGGAAGTACAGGACGGCTAGAGGAGATCCCTCATACCTTTCCTCTCACCCTTCCCTAGAGAGGCTTGTTAGGCCGGATGCTATGGGCTCTTCCAGACCTGCATCATCTACATCCACTATGCCCCCAGACAGAGAAGCAAAAAAGTAGATGCCTTGGAAAACAAGGCATTCACTTCAGGTAGCATGGCCCTCAGTTACAAATGTGGCAAGCAGTTTTTTAAAATACTACTTCGGTCTATGGACAGAGGTGGAAAATGCTGCTCAGTATGTCCCGGAAGGAGAAATGCACGAGGGCTTCCTACAGCTAGTGGAGGATGAGATGGTGATGGCCAAGCAGTCGCTGTGATCTGGCCTGGACATTGCTGACTGTGTGGGCCATTCTATGGCTTCGGCCATGACACTGAGAAGGCAGATCTACTTAAAAACCTCTGTTTTTTCACCTAACGTCCAAGTAAACTCTGGACATGCCCTTCGAGGGCAATCTTCTTTTCGGTCACAAAGCTGACGATTCCTTAGAAAAATTCAAGGAATCAAAACTCGCTGCCAAATACTTGGGCCTAGCTGCGCAGGCGGCCAAACCTGCTTTTAGCTTCACCGCTAGGGCACGCGGCTACAGGAGATATGCTCTTTATGGTAGGAGAGCGCAGCTCCCACCGGCCAGGCAAAGGCAGAATTGTTTTTTTTTTGCACTTTGCAAGGGGCAGAGGGGCTTCTAGAGGCCAACAGGCAGCGTTGGCGGCAGGGGCGACCCAGCCTCCGAACCCGCTTTGATTTCCCCTCTCACAGTGATCCGGTTGGAGAACGGTTAACATAGCATTTGCTCAATGGGTTTGTCTGCCATTTGTAAAAAAAAAACACTGGACAGACTGCCCCCACCTCCAATCCAACCAGAACAGGAGTTCCAGGAATAACTGAGAGCCCTGTTGCTGAGCGTTGCTGTAGAGAGGTATCTCCCAAAGAGAGAGGATTGGGTTGATATTCCTGGTATTTATTGGTGCCCAAGAAAGGTGGAGGTGTCTGTCCCATTCTGGACCTCAGGGCCTTGAGAAAATTCTTGAGGAAAGATCAATTCAGGATGGTGACTTTGAGAGAGATTATCCACGCTCTCGAACTTCAGGTCTGGCTGGTGTCCATAGACCTACAGGACGCCTATTTCCATGTGCCAATTCATACAAAGCACAGGAAGTTCCTAAGGTTCACCATAGGAGATATGCACTACCAGTTCAGGGTGCTTCCCTTTGTCTTACCTCCACCCCAAGGGTCTTCACCAAGCTCATGGCGGCAGTTGCGGCTCACCCCAGGACAACCGGAGTCCATGTATTTCCATATCTGGACGACTGGCTGATCTGAGGGAAGTCTATAGTGCAGGTCTTATCCCATCTGCAGGACACCTGCTTGCTGCTGCACAGGCGGAGCTTCTCCCTATGCTTAAAGAAGTCCCACATGACAACAGTCCAACGGCTCCAGTTCATCGGAGCGGTCCTAGATACACTGGTGGGGAAGGCCTTCCATCCCAAGGAGAGAGTAGTCGCCTTGACACAGATGGTGGACTTGTTCCGGAACAGTGCCACTCTACCAGCGGCTTCCATCCTCCACCTTCTAGGCCTCATGGCTTCCTGCATTTTTCTCTAGTACCAGAGGCCAGGTTGGGCATGAGATCCCTGCAATGGTTACTGAGGGATCAGTGGTCTCAGTACCTCGACACTCTCTTGGATCTCCTCAATGTCCGTATCTGTGGTAAACAACCTGTTCTGGTGGGCGGACCGCAACAGTCTTTTGGCGGGGGAGCCCTTCTTGCCTCCCATCCAATCAAGGATGCGTCTCTGAAAGGTTGGGCCACTCACTGTGAGGATTTGCAGGTGAGCCGCCTCTGATCAACGATGGAAGCCAGGTGGCACATCAACAGGCTGGAGTTACGAACTATCAGGCTAGCCCTGAAAGCATTTCCCCCTTCGAATGAATTGTGTCCTACAACGTATTCCACATCTTTGACAGGTAATGTCCACAGCTGTGCTGCTTCGGAAATGTTTAGGCAGAGGGTGTAATGCGTCGATGGCGTTGGGTCGATGTCCCTCGAAGGCTTCCGTCGAGGGTGAGCTTATTGGATGTTATAAGTAGCGCACACAGCGCCCGTAGCCTCCGTTCCATTTTTTCTGCAAACGTGTTTGCTTCGAGAACTTGGCGTGCCTCGTGTTACCTACTTCGATAATGTCTTCTACCCCGCCGACCCCGCGGTCTTGCTTCAAAAAGTGCGGGGACTGTAAGTCCAAGATGTCCATCACGTATCTGCACCGTATCTGCTTGAGGTGTGTGGGCTAGAGCCACGACACGGACTGCTCAAAGTGCCAGTCGTTGACTGCCTTGGCCTTGCGGGAGCGTAAGGGGAAGTTGCAGGTATGTCGGGTATCCAAACCCCGTAAATCCCCAAAAACCTACTGTCTTTCCACCGTCGACTCGAGGGGTGATTCTCCCCGTTGGGAGGAGTCCAGGGGATCTCGGTCCCGGAGTGGTTCTCGCCACTCGTCGAGGCACTCACGGAAGCGCCATCACCGGTCGCCTTTCCCGTCTTCGTCAGATATTGGCTCCGCAAGGAAAGTGGCTTGCCCCACTAAATCCTCTACTCTGGAGGAATGCGAGGCATTCAGGAAGAAAATGCTGGAGATTTTTCAATCTCAGGGCACTGTTCCGTCCGCACCTTCGGTTGAAGCCAGCAGGGAACGTTCTTGGTCCGACGCTCACGCGCCTTCGCGCCCGGACAGTCAGCGCGATAAACATTGGGCACCGTCGAGGTCCTGTTCGGACAAGGTTTCGGTAGATCACCAGAGACGTGCCAGATCCAGGTTGCAGTCTTCGTCCCCGACGAAGCTGTCGAAGTCTGGGAAGGTGTCGACACCGTTGGCGCTGTGTCCATTGAGTGCGGCTGTCTGGGCATTGCCCTCGGTCAGGCACTCGGAGCCCACGGCACCCTTGTCGACGCTGAAGCCGTCGGCTCCCTAGATGCCATCGGGGCCTACAGGTCAGAATTTGCCTGTGGAGGCCCCTGGGGCTGTGGATCCTCAGAGAAAGACTCTAAGACTGTGAAGCCTATTCTTGACTCCAGGTCTGCTCCTGTTCCTAGGAAGGAGTTCTTTCATTCTCTACAGAACATACATGAGGATGAGGAGAGGTCTGATGTGGAGTTGGAGCCTTTTGACATTCCTGGTGAAACTCCTGAAGCTCCTGAAATGGTCTTTTCTGAGGAGAGATTGAGGATCTGCGTCAGTCTTTACATGGTGCCAGTGGTCTGGACACATCTCCTGAAATGGAGTTTGGTAGGCCAGAGCCTGGGGCTCATGCTGAATCCTCCTATAGGAGGTTGATCTCGAGAGTTACAGAGTACGTGGGGTGGTCCGGCCCTCCAGTTGAATTCGATCAGGATGACCTGACTGACATTTTAGATCAGGGTCTGTCCCCCTGACCCAGTGTTGCCTTTTCACATTGCGTTACAGAAAAGGGTGGCTGCTACTTGGAACACCCAGAGTTTCTTCCGGCGGTCAACAAGTTGTTGACTAAGAAATACCACCCATCCAGTAGCGACTCCAGCTACCTAGCCACACACCCCATTCCTGAGAGTTTGGTGGTTCAGGCAGCCACGGCCACCTCAAGGCAGGCGGCGTACCCTACCATCCCTCCAGATAGTGACAACAAGCGCTTCGATGGATGCACACGCAAGGTTTTTTCAGCTGGTATTATGGCACTGAAATCGGCCAACTCCACCTGTGCCTAAGCAAAACTTTTGCACACTCCGTGGGATTGTCTCTCTGGCGGCTGAGCATATTCCAGAAGGGAAAGAAAGGGATGGGTTTCTTGCAATTGTGTGGGATGGCAAGGATGCCATGTGTGAATTCCTTCAGTCTGGGTTGGACACGGCTGGTAGTGCTTTGACTCCAGTCTTTCTCTATGCTTTAATAGAGTATTGTCCCAACAAATGTAACACATAATTACACCAACATATATTTCACAACATCAAGTGAACTATTAACCAACATACATGGCACAGACATCAGGTACAAGTGGTTTGGAGGAGTCCAAAAACATAACCTGTTAATACAAAGATGCCATATTTCACAGAACAAAGCAAATATCAGGCTGGACAATTCATGGCAATTTGTTTTTTTTAAATTTGCTTTGGGATTGCTTTGTAATGTTTTGCAATGTGAATTTATAAATTTGGCCTTGTTTGTGTGGCTTTTTTCGTCTCGCCTGATATTTGATTTGTTCTGTGAAATATGGCATCTTTATATTAACATGTTAGGTTTTTTGGACTGCTCCAAACCCCTTGTACCTGATGTCTCTGCCATGTATGTTATGTAATTGTTTACTTGATGATGTGCAATATGTTTATTGTGTACCTATGTGTTAAATTTTTGCGGACAAGAACTCTGTTAAAGCCTAGAGGAAGACTGTGAGGTTGAAACACGTGCCTGCTTTGGACTAAATTACAGATTATCCGTGGATGCGCAGTGCAGTTGTGACTTACTCATTTCACCAGAGCCATCGCTGTAACGACAGCGTTTCTCTGTTGTTCCCATGCTGGACTTTTGCAGGGCTGCTATGTGGGGGTATACGCACACCTTCACTGGGTTCTACTGTTTTGACAGGGATTCCAGGGAGTAATCCAGAGTCTGCCAAGCAGTGCTGCGCAACCTATTTGCTTGAAGTGAGTCGGTTGCAGGGATAAGTGTTTGTACTTCTGTTGAGCTTTGCCAGCTGCCGTTGTTGTGTATGTGTGTACTGGTGTATGATCGTATTAATGAGCATGTGAATCCACGCCAGACCCCATGATGGAAAAGAAACAAGTTACTTAACTGTAACTGTTGTTCTCCAGCATGGGTCTGGCATGGATTCAAATGTGAACCTTCCCTGCGGTGCTCTTCTGGATTCATACTGGCACCTCACGTGCTTTGAATCTGAAGTTGGATGGGTGCAGTATGACCGTATCCAGTGATTGGATAATGAGGCAGTTTTCAAGCTTTTAAAGCAAGTCTTCTTTCTTTTTCTTAGAGAGGATTCCCGGCCTGACTGTGGGGAATATTTATGACCATGTTAATCCATGCCAGATCGGTGCTGGAGAACAACAGTTACTTGCTCCCTGTGGTTAACCGGTTGCTTTTCTGAATGGTATATCTTTAGCCCCAGCCTCTTCTCAATTTGTGGGTGGCCTTGTCCTGCTTCCGTTTAGGCATTCTCAGGCATATTTGCTTCACGCCTGGTGACAATCAGCTGGTTATACTTGTTTACCCCTCCTGTGTGATTGGACCTAACCATCCATTTCCTGCTGGTGGTGTGACTATGCATGGGGTCTCGTCACTTTGCCCCAGAGGGTAGCCCTTCCCTGTCAGGCTATGGAGGTAAAACCCCCACACGGAAAGCAGGACCTCACTGGGAGAGACACCACTGCTGGGGATACGGACTCCCTTTCCATGATGGAACTCCCCATCCCTTTTGCCCTTGAAACCATGAATCATATAAGATCTGTAAAATTGACAGCACTACTGTATATTATTGTGAAACTCCTTCCCTTTGTACTCTAAGATTTGACACCACCAAAATAAGGAAGACCAAAAGAAACATCCAGGCTAATTATGAAACATTCCATCAAAGTACTAAGAAGAAGAAGATTAAAGGAGTTATACAGACTAATCCATTGCCAAGCCTGACAGGTGCTGGTAAGAGCTGGCCCGAGGAGGCATGAAGAATACACAGTCAAAACAAAGAACTACGGCACACCATTGGGGAGGACCCAGCTATACAATAAAAAGAAATGATAGGATTCTATGAAGAGCGAGAACTCTGGTGTAAAGCCTGTAGACCTCTGTAAGTTTGAACCTAGGAAGGAAGAAGTGATCCTGAAAAGTGAGTCCCCAGTCGAGGGGATGCTGGAGACCAGCCGCTGGATCCCTTAGTTGTTCAGAGGAAGACTGACCTCTGCCAAAGCTGGAAGAAAGTCCAAGGTGGCGTGAACTCTGAGAGGTGGACCATTCGGTCCTTTAACTGCGCTGGAACCGAATGACCCAGCAAACTGTGGCGCTGCAGAGGTGTAGCGGGGAACGCAGAAAGAGACACAAATGCACAGCGCAGACTGTGAACGCTGAGAAGCAGCGATGAAGACACGGTCAGCGTTTGGAGAGCGAGAGAGGCGACCAAACGCCCCAGGAAGAACCGGTAAGCTACGTGAAGGCGGCATGAAGTATGACACACACAACAGATTCAACTTTCTAAATATATGGTTTATTTCACTTAATTGTCATGATGAAGTAAGGCCAAACCTGCCCTGTGCTAAGGTGCTATATCCTTACCTGAAGAAAACTAAGAATAGTCAGTGTCAGTAAGTTCAAATGAAAGGTCTGTCTGTGTCCAAAACCTATACTTGCCCTCACAACTAAACATATACTATGTGTAGGGATGTCAGCAGCAAAGGAAAAGTGTTAAAAATAAAGTTCTGAGCTTCTTCCAGCTCCTGGCTTATTGTCAGCTTCCCCTTCCTCAAGTTCAAAACAGTTTCACAAATTCCTCAGGGTTTCCCTTTTCCAAGGGTTCAACACAGTTCCTAAAATCTCGGGATTCCCTTCATCAAGACGCCGACTTTATTTTACAAAACCCAAAAGTCAGTTCAAATCTTCTGGCTCTTTTCAAATATGGGTCACTCGATCTAGGCGCAGTTGTTGGACCACAAAGTCCACCCATTACAGCTCACCCAAACGACACACCTTATTTGTATTTATCTTGCTGCACTCTCAACTTCACAGCAGGACTTGACCCAATATCTCCTCAAATATTGAAAGCTTGATTAGCTTCCACTTGTCAATATAGGTTTCTCAGCACACTCTCCTACTAAAACTCAGCCACTGGTTCACGTTTTCTTCATAAAACACCTGGTGCCTTTCTCCCAAGATTTTTTATTCACAGTCTTTATACTACTTTTACGCCACTATTTTTAGCTTGTGGCAATACTTGTTTGCGTTTTAGCGATTCACATTTAAAAACATTTAGTCACTTCAATGGAATTAACTGTTGTATAAATCGTTCTTCTCTTAAATGTCATTTGGGATTCACTTTTAATTGCACGCAATGGATTCTTCCCAAGTTATAACATGAAAGAAATCAAGTTTGCTTACTTTCTGACACTGGCATCACTCGCGAGTGATAAACTTGTATCCTTCGATTGTCTGACAGCTTTCGGTTGGCGCTGGGCAACTTTCTTTCACACACAGAAGTTCCCCGATTGCTACTGTTGCCTTCTGGACCTCGCACAAGAGAACAAAATGCTTGGTTTAGCCTACTGGCGGCTCCACTTTGTGGCTGCCAGACTTCAGGCTTCTGATATGTAGCTTCTACAGACAGGGAGCTCGCCAGGCTCCGTAGACCCTGGGGTACCGACTCAACCCCAGCCACAGCCGCCCACACGCCTTCCGCTGCGCACTCTTTACCATTTGAAGTTTTTTTGGGGGGGGGCGAGACCCACACAGGACCGTTCAGCGCCATCTGCTGTGTCTTGGCCCCAGTGTTTGTGTAACTCTCCTCCACCTTTCTGGGATTGCCCACAATGTGTTTTCTTCTGCTAACACCGCTATAGTTCCAGCTCTGCCTGTTTCTGCGACTTCCGCCTCCCTCTCGACCCCTCGCTCGCCCAGATTTAAAGTCCTCGGCTCCAGGGTAATGAGCCAAACCACTAGACAGCTCCTGTTGCTTCTTCTAGTCTTTCTTTTATTTTAATGGGGCTTCCTCCTCTCAGTACCCAAGTGGTGTTTGTATGAATAGGAAGCACTGGAATTATATAAAAGGGTCTGGGAATAACCTATAAAGGCCCGGGAAGGTCAGTTTCATTGGAATAGGGAAAGGGTGGGTACTGTGCATCACCCAAGGATGTCTCCTCCCCACTTCCCAAGTCTCCTTTACCTACGTGATCCTCCCTCGAATTTCCACCCCCAGGGTCTGGATCCAATAGCGACAGTGTTTCCCTGCTCACCTGCAAGGAGGGTGTTAAGGGGAAAGAAGTGAGGACGCCCTCAGGTTTCTCATAGTTGCCCGAAGCAAACAAAAGGTAACGGGAAGAGCTGGAGAAAGGTGGGTATGGGTTTACAGCCAAGAGAAGAGTGGATTGAGAGTGATCTCCCTCATCAGTGATACCCTCCGAACCAAGAGTCTGGTGGCATTCAGGAGTGATCTATCTCATCACAATGATACCCAGAGAACCAAGAGTAAAGTATTACTGTGGATTGATATCCCTCATCTCTTTGATTCGCAGAGAGCTAAGAGTCGTGATTATCAGGAGTGATTTCCCTCATCAGTGATGACACAAAAGACCAAGCGTTGCAGTATTTCTTGAAAATAGACTGTTGCACATTTGTTCTGATATTCAAGGAGAGAAGAGGCAAGCGGCTCTCTGGGACAGCCTCCCCAAATGTCAAACATACATTCAAAGGAAATAGCGCATCAGGAGTGAACTCCCTCGTCAAAGTAGGAAAGCCAATTTGCATGAAAAATATCAAAAGGAACAAGAGTTGTCCAGGAGCAATCTCCCCTGTAGTCCAGATACAAGTAGCCCTAAGAGGGTACCATCAGTAAGAAGAATTGAGAAAAGTTGAACTAATAATTATGTTTTCATTTATAAAGCGCGCAAAACTCAAAGGCATCGAGGCGCTGTTACAGAGACCAGTTACATGCAGACACATGGTATTACAGTTTCATACAGATCATTTACCAGTTACATGCAGCACAGTAATGATCTTGTGTCGGGTCCCTAATTAGGAGAACAGGCAGGTTTTGAGAGCTCTTCGGAATATCCAGTAGGAATGTTATGCTCTCAATGTGGGTGGAAGTGAGTTCCATTGTTCAGCAGCTATGAATGGGAAGCTAGACCCTCCCGCTTTTATACGTTTGAATTTGGGCTGAGCGAGATGCTGGGAATAAGGTGTTCTGGTGGGCCTGGATGAGTGAACCTTGGAGTTGTTTATTAATCCTTGGGAGGAAGTGAAAGGACTTTCAAAAACATGTTTCAGAAAATATCAAGGAACCCACTTGAAAACTTCCCAAGTAGACCACGACAAGGGAGTTCTTCTCCTGGTGGTTTTGTTAAGAAGAACAAGGAACTTTGTGTGGTTTACTTCTTAGTGGTAGGGCTAGGGTAGTTGGCTTGGACGGAGGATGGTACTTTTTGGTTTTGACTGACATTCTGACGAGTACCCGAGGATTATCTGTTGAGTCAGGAATAACCCCTCTATAGATAGGGAAAGACAGGTTTACTTTCTTTGAGTTATTAATCTCATTTTGGCTGTAGACTTATTATCTTGTCAGCCTCCTTACTCCATCTCGCCACAGTGGCCAAAGGTTTAAACCCCCTATTTGCCATGTTTTGAATGTGCCTTCAGGTTTTTATTGTATTCTTTTTTTTTGTCATTCAGATCTTATTGGGGTTATGAAAAAGGTGACAACACAGCATCAGAAACAAGAAAAGTTATTGTTCACATGACAATGTAGTATATCTCAAAGCATTACAATAATATAATAGTAATTACATTCCAGTAGACCCACAATGTGCAATTCCTATATTGAGGTACTCACTGAAGGTTTAAGGCCTGCTATCGGGTAACCATATGTTTGGAATCCCTAACACTGTCCTCCTGTTTGAATCCAGGTTTAGCAGTTCCAATGGTAACATGCTTGTGGTTTGAAATACTAATCAAGATAAATTATATTTTGAGTCGATAAGCAAAAACCCACAACTGAACAGAACCATGCATTTCGAGCTAAGCTCCCATGGTGCTAAATTCTCATGGTCATTCTTCTTAGAGTACTTCACCAGCTCTGTGTTGTGTCAGTCTAGTTACCAGGACTAGATGGAAAAGGATGTCGTTACTATCTCCCCCTCAGTAAGAAATTATACTCTGGTTAATTTGAGGAGAGGGGTGCCGTCTTGTACTCCAAAACTGCTCTTCTTGATCATTTGCTCTGTATATGATTTTCACATTAGTGCCTAAATCCAATAGGCCTTTTCGCCAGTGAATAATAGTGGTTGCATTTGGCCTCTTCCAGAGTCTAAGTATTGTTATTGTGGCTGTCAATTGTGCTGCAAGTCTTGAGCGTACTATTTAGGTGTTAGTCGGGCCCAACACCGCGCTATCATGTAGGAGGGTAATTCTCCCATTCCCTGGCACCAGCACTACCGCCCCAGCACTATTTCTTTCCATAACAGGGACCATAATTTCGTAAATCTTGGACTGCTCCGTAGTATATGTTCCAGATCTCCTGGTTCTTGACCACATGTCCAACACTTGCTGGTTTCTGTTAATTTAGTTTTAAATAGCCTGCTGCCTATCTGCCATTTCGAAGTCAGAATGAAATGTTTATATTAGTCAGGTTCTAATTTTCCCCTCTCATCTTGCTTCTGCCTCAGACTTATCAGGCAATGATTAGTCTGTTCCATCCTTGAGCTGGCTCTGAGACATTTGCAGGGTTTGTAGGTGGAACGAGCTGTATTAGAGAGCCTTGCTGCTCATGGTCTGTCTCCCAATGTCTACAGTTTATTATACATCCGAGCTGGGATGGTGGTCCTTGCTCGGACATCCAGGTGGGTGGATTCCCTTGGCACTTCCTGATGATGAGGTGCTGGAAATTTAGGTTCTTCTGCCAGAAAGGGCGTTCAGCGACGCAAGGTCTAGATGGGAGCACTAGTCTATTACTTGCACCCTATGTGCTTGCTAGGTAGTCTCTGCTCCTGGTGCTTAATGTGTTAATGAACGTTGAAGGGGGACTGGGGAATCCCCCAGATATCGGAATTATGGGCACCTTAAAGATAGATTCCCATGGTCACCAGCGCTCCTTATGTTCCCACAAGTAGACCATGGCATGTGACTGCCGCAGCGTGCACAACTAATACAACTTTCAAAAATGGTAAAGATTTGTCTCTTGATGCAGTGGAGTAAGAACCATCCCAGCTATGTGCCTACTTCAGGACATTTTACAGTACCTGTTACGTCTGTCGGAATCAGATCTCCCTCATTCCCCGGTTTTGGTTAATTTGGCTGCATTGCCACGGTACAAGAAAAAGCATGAAAAAAGTTTTTTGTAGAATATTTTCTATGAGGTCTACTCTGTAAATTCTCTTTGATCATGACTTTTGCTCCAGCTTGGGGTGGTTAAGCGGTCCTCCCCAGGCTTGTCTCATCCCATTTGGTGGACTTCAATATTGTAACCAGAAAAACTACTTTTCTTGTTGGGACATCAGCATGCAGGGTGAGTAAAATAGATTCCAAGTATTTTTTGCATCAGAGTCATGGTTCCAATTTAATTTGGACATAGCCCCTAAAACTCAACTGCAATTCCTTCCTAGAATAGTCTTGGATTACCCCATTACACCGGATACATACACTGGTATTTTTGGGCGAACCCTATACAGTGGCGCTGTTGCTGCATGATTTGGGCGTTGCCATGTTTCAATGATTACATAGGAGCAACAAAAAAGCATTTAGGTGACTGTCTAAATTGTTTGTTTCCTGAGAAGCAACTACAAGGGATCGGGCGCTTTCAAAGATTAGTACCTGGCGCAGGGGTGGGGGGGGGGGGGGGCAAGACACAGTCTCTCAGCCAATGAGGAGGCACAGAATGGGGGAAATTAACAGCAGTAATCCCTCTCAATCCAAGCCGCCTCACGGCGGGAGGCCGCCATCTTCCCCATCCGGAGAACGAGGTAAATGGTCTCTCCCCCCCTCCATAGACAAAATTCCCTCCCCGCCCAGGCCGCCCCCACCCCCCACTTATCTTATTTTCAGTCTATTTCGGGAGCGGCTCCTTGGGGAGCACTTCTGTCCCCAGCACGTCCACTCCCGATCTGCAACAGGCCGCCATGGCAGGGAAGAAGGGACTACAAGTAGTCCTTCTTCCTTTCCATGGCAGCCATTTTATTTGTTTACTTTTTTCTATTTTTTTTTTTTTATTTTTTTAATGGCCACCGTGGAAAGGCAGAAGGGACTACGTGCTACGAGAAGTCCCTTCTATTCCATGGTGGCCATTTTGTTTACTTTTTTTTAAAATTGTTTTCAATGGCCGCCAGGGAAAGGAAAACTGTTTTCCATTCTCCAACGGCCACTTTTTAAACGTTTTATCTTTTTATTTTTTTACTATCCTCGCATGGCGGCAGGGCGCTTTACCACTTATGCCCTGGGGCCTTTGTTAAGACACTTGCTTCGCTTTAATGTTGTTGGTTCATAGTTTCAATGGTATGGATGTCGGGGGAGTAAGTTAAAGTGCAGCTCACCTGGTTGAGAAGGATGTTGACATCCAAAAAAGGAGTGAGTATGGAAGTTTGGAGAGGTTTTCTTCTAAGCCCTCTACGGGATGTTTTTTGAATGAGCATCCTGGTGTATTTGTTGGGAGTGCTGGAGTTTAATAGGTATTGTTCTGTGGTCAGTCGAGTTGTATAGGTGGCAGTCATTTAATGTATGATGATGAGGTGAATATCCGGTCTGAGAGTGCTGCCTTTTGTGTGGGTGTGACAAATTAGAAGTTGTATCATGTGGAGGGTGTCCGGGAGATCGAGGAGACCTTTTTTGCCATTCTTGGTTATTTGTGTTCCTGGCAGACTGAGATCTGAGAGAAATGAAATGAAATTATATTTTATTTATATCGCGCTCGTACATGTGTTTCAGAGCGCGACCAGACAAAAAGGGAGGGGACAGGGAGGAAAAAAACTGAAAAACCGCTATCTTTCTAGGCCCAGTGACATTTAAGAAAGCGCAAGTGTATGGGAAAGGAAAATGGGGTTAAAGTGCAAGGAAAAGGGGGGAGTGTAAAGTGCGAAGCAGAGGAGAGAAAACATCAATAAATATTAAATAGAATAAATAATAAATAAGGGCTTTACACCATGGTAGTGCAGCCAGCAATTGGCAGGTGAAGGTTAGTCAGAAAGGTATATCTGATAAGTGCAGAAGAAACATGGGAGGGGGACTGTATGGGTACAGATACAGAACGCTAGTGCAGATGGTGGCCTGGAGGCAGTGCAGGAGGGTGGCAGAGGGAGCAGGTACCTGGGCCCGAAAGAACAGAGGATGGCCAGGTGCACAATGCCATGAGAAGAAACAGATCAACAGGGGCAAGGGGGACAAAGGCAGAGGCAAAGAGGAAGGTCTTGAGAAGTTTCTGGAACCGAAGATGTTTTCCTCAAGTTTCAAGGTGGCCGCGAGGCTGTTCGAAAGGGAGGCATCAGCAATAAGTTGATATGATTGACAGATGCAGCGATTGGGTTGGTGATTTCATCCAGTAAGTCTTTGATTCTAGCTGGTGGGTGGTCAATTAGGTGGAAAGTAGCAGTTGTGGTGTAGGAGTTCCATGTATTTGAAGGGTGAGGGATCCTGGAGTGTACAAGTCTATGAAGTCTTGTGGATGACTGCAGGGCCTCTTCCAGACCTCTATGTATGGTTTACATGCAAGGATAAGGACATCCAGGATGTGGGAGGAGGTGGGGGTAAGCCATGTTTCTGTCATGAAGTCTGTCAAGGTTGTCTGTGGTGGTGATGTGACCAATGTCCGTCATGTGTAGTATAGCAGCGTGAGCTTTGAGCATGAGGTTTCACGTGTTTCGGGTGGAGTAGTTTGAGTGATTGCGTGTTATATGTTGAGTAGGTTTCAGAACAGAAAGAAAAATGCTTTTAGTAACCCAGTCTTACGGACTGGGGTACTAATGGATAGTAGACTGTACTGAGTGTTTTTGAAAATTGGGAAATACACAGTTGCAGGGCTTGGTGTTTGGGTATTCCTCTACAGAAAAAGCTGCAACAACTGCATTACAGGCTAACACCTAATTGAAGTTTAGCTGCAAGGCAGTGGGGGCCTTGACATTGGTTAGGGGTATTGCAAGCACTACTACCCAAATAAGGATGCCAGATAGAACACACTTGTGAGAAAAGCTGCATTGTGACAACTCCTAGAATAAAACCAACTTCTGGTTCCACCTCCCATTTATTTACTGCTCACCCCTCTACCCCCCTTATTTTGAAATTATATTGAACATTTAAAATATCTTCTATGTATAAACCAACATTGTGGAAAGTATTAAAAGCAGTTTTTTCTCAGAAAACTATTATTTTTCTTTAAATTCAAACATTAATTGATGAACATACATATGAAAATATATGTGAAACAGTTTGGCGTTTAGCCTAAGATAGTGTGCAGGGGAACGTGAGTTCCACATTTTGGGAACTCACAAAACTACATGTATATTCACTGCCCATGTGCCTGGGCTGTCCTCTCGCCCCCGCAACTGGAACAGAATCAGATCTATAACATAGAATGGCTATTAAATTATTTTACACCATCAAATCAAGGGTGTGTAGAGTGCATTATATTCAGAAGTTGGGATAAAACCAGATTTGGCCTTAGAAAGAAAGCCTTACTGTGTCGCTCATGTCTAATGTTCCCATATCTGTTTTAGAATGGGAAAGCTATTTTAATTGTTGTCAAAGGGGATTGTCAGTTCAACGCTCCGGGAGCATCTATTGCAGATTCACTTTCAATAAGCATGTGAATCTATAATAGATACCAATGCTGGAGAACTGTACTTGGAGGTATGTAACTTTGATATACTCTCCATAGTTGTCCCACTTCCTCCAGAGTAAGCACCCACGTATTGCCCTGCATGTAACAGGTTCTCGTATTAGGGCCGCGACAGAAAGAAAAGACTGGAGAAAGGAAACAGTTAGGTTTGGGGGGAGAGGGCAGAGCTTGGGCAGAATAGTGAACCAGGCTTTCCTTTGCTTCTGAAGTTTTGTTGTGTATGCTGCATAACAAATATGCCCTATTCTCCGTGTTAGGGAGAATTATCATTCTATGGCTAATTTCCCTTAACTATAGAGTCCCCCAGCAGCTTTGCTGGATTTGAAGGGTTCGATTTTTTTCTCCTGCTAAGAGTGTGACTCTTTTTCCCACTCTTAGGCATATTTGCTATGTGTGTTCTAGGCTATTTTTTGTGTTTAATGTCTGTGGGGTTTATCACGCCCCCATAGGAACCATCTTTATCCACATGTGTCACACAGCACCCTCCGTGCAGTGACACAGGGGTGTCGTAGCGACCCCCAAACATAGACTTCATACCCTGGGACTGACTACTGTCTCCCAGGGCATGTAAAGTCCCCATTGACTTTACTAGTCACTCTTTATGAACAAAACCAGTACAGCCAATCTTACTTTGGAGGTACTGGAAAGGGTTATTCGTTTTTCTCTGATGTTCATTATCGAGAGGGTACAGTACAGTCCCTCTCTCAAACGTTTCTGGCTGGTGGCAGTGGTTACTGCCAAAAATATTCAACCGCAAATATTTTCCTATGGGATTTTCCCATTGTTCGAGGCTACCACATTTACTGACACCATCTAACATACCACAGGTTTATTTAAATACTAACTTTACTCCGGTAGGTTTTATTTGCCAGAACTTTTATATAAATTCTTTCTTGTGTCTTTTTCTAAACTCCTAACCCAGGTCGGGGATCCTTTGTTCGTCCTTTTGGTGGGCTTCTGCCCAGAAGCCCTCCTTTCGGCGCCACTGAGTCTAGGGTGGAACCACTGTGTGGGAGGGGGAGTAGGAGCCCTGGACAGGGTTGCCTCAGCAACCCATGTCACACTCTGCCCTGATAGGCTGGAGGGTCTCCCGCCAGGATGACCACTCCACTGTGTGAGTGCTGGCTAGGCTGTATGAATGGGGATCTTTTTGCATACAAGCAGGGTCCTGAGGACTGGAAGAGCAAGACGTTGCCACTGGAACTAAGAAGCTGAAGAGGAGAGAAGCCAAAGACATCTGCAACAACTGAACCACGGGTGAAGCCCTGCTGCAGCATCTCACCACTTTTCACCACAAGATGAGAGAAGATATTAATCTGCAAGAGCCTTCTTCCCTTGAGCTGGTGGGGCCAACCACTTTACCATTCGCCTTCCCGGACCTGCCTTGGTTGAATCGCGAGTGCCCTGCGATAGCCAGGCACCCGTCCACCCGGACCGCGATTTAAAGGTATGTATCTTTTATTCGTTTGGCAGCACCCTGGTTGGTTTCATCCCTGGACAGTGCAGTAACTTGAACCTTCCTTCACGATGAGTCTCTCTTCCTCTGCTGGAGCTCCCGAACTGCAGGAACTACCAGGAACAACCGCCACCGCAGGAGTCTCTTCTACATTTCAAGATACTTTGTTCCGCCAGGCCTCCCTTTTCATGTGCTACTGCTAAAGGTGTTTTAAATCCTTTACCTACCTGTTGGGCTAGCCGCCCCCATCGTCTAACATTGTCTTTCACCTTCTGCATCCACCTTTTCCAATCGTTCAACGAAGACTTGACTGCAGCTACAAGAACATTTTGCTCCTGGGCTGTTTGCACTGTACCACTGACTCCGGCACAGGCATATAGACTCTGGCGGAATTTGTTAGAACTGCCTTCTCTAGATTGCTTCTCAACTAGAACTGTGTTGGTGCACCTAATTCTTATAACCACCTTTTCCTTCCCACTTTTTAAACTTGTGAAGCGCCATTTTGCTCGGTTTTCATTTAAGTATTCTACATGCTAAAGTACTGCCTTGCCCAAACTTGTTTACAAACTTATTGGGAAGTGTTGCTAGGGTGTCTAATAAAATATTCCTGTATAACTTGTGCTTTCCCTCCCTTGTGAGAAATTGCTAGAGTTCCATTTGTGTTTTGTTTTCACTGTGCTGTTTTGCTCAGTTTTCACTCTTGCTCAAACGTGTCTACAATTTAACTAGGGAGTTGTGTATACTTTTCTTGACTGATTTTAACTTTCTTTAATAACTGTGACTTATGTGTTGAACTAGAAGTGTGTAAAATAAATATCTCCTTTTTTGATGCAAAGCCTTGGTCAGTGTTTCCTTGTACCATAGTATTATAGCCCTATTGTGTAAATCCTGAATACTGCTCATCTCCCTCTTGAGATGAGTTTGACTGCTTAGCCACAGCTACCAACTAAATCTTTGTGGTACAGACTGATAACAAAGGGGATTTATAGCTCATTACTGTAGACTTAATCTTCTGTAGTGCTCCCTAAAGGAACTGCACAGGATTCTGCCTAACACTCCGGACTGCGTTCCGGTCACCGCACGAGTTTAGAGGAAGGGTGACAAAGATTAGCAGTGCAGGAGTCGCTATTGTAAGTAATACTTGAGGCAAGTGCTCTACTAGCTTAGATGCGTTTCTATCCCATAAATGAAATGGCGTCAGCCTATAACTAGATTTTATTTCTATCCAGCACATAGTTCAACAGTTAAGGTAGTCATTGTCCAACAGGGACGATGGTGAGCTGGTCAAGATAAATTGTACAAGGACTTCTTGGAATGACAAGTTACCAATGGAACAATGGGTCCTCCTTTTATAAATCATGCGTGTAATATTCTATATATTCTGCTATCTGTGGAGCTTTTTTAAGGGCAGCTACATTTCTGACATATATTGTACTGCTTATTGGTTTAGTGAATAGAAAGATATTTATTTATGTGTATATTCATTTTGTTTTACTGTCCCATGTAATGATGTATGTTAAGAAAATATGCACCATTGCAAGATGTATGTATTAAACATAGTTACAACCCTTTTAGCACCATTTGTCCAGGTGAGGTCATGCAGGCAGAATTAGGGATGTTTTGTAGAGATTTACTTATTTTAGGCAGTAGAGTGCATATGTGGGCTAATTGGCATATCTTTTACTGCCACTGTATGGCTAGTCTCTAGTGATGTATGTTTTGCATGGAGTTGCTCATTGACCACCTTTTTGCTGCCATCCATCCTCACTTTATTTTTTTTTTTTACTTGGCAATACAATATTGACTGAGCAATAATAACAGAGTTGGTGAGCTGTACTGGATAATAATGGCCCTCCAGCCCTTGCTCTGATCTTTAACACACATCTGGTGTATCCTGCCACAGGGGGTATTATGGTGATTAACTATGGCTATCTATCGCATTTATTTTGTTAAATGAAGATTTGCTTTCGTGAGAACATCTTTCCAGAAAAGAAATTAATCCAAGATAGATTTATAAGGAAATTGAAAATAACATTCAAACACAGTGCATGCAAGTTTGGACTCTTTGTCAGGAGGGGCACTTCACTGTTGGAGGTACGAGGATGAACCGCTTCCTCAGAACTTTCTATCTGCTGGTAAGGCCCGCATTTCGAGCAATCTGTTTGGCTAAAACACACCACAAATGTGTTAATTTGTATAGGAGAACCAAATTAAGATGAAGTTGGTGATTACTGTACACCTGGTCCTTCACTTTCTCTTGTTACCTTCTCCCCACCATATCATCAATTATTTTTTGATTGGAATGACTGGATGTTGAACTAGGAAATTGGGGTCTGGTGCTTACAGAAACATAACTGCATGTGTGTGTACAGTATGCATGCATGTTATTGTTTATTAACAATTCTTTCAACTGCTTTCCTGGAAGCAATTTCAGGTGCCACCACAATACATGTCAATCCTATCTCTTAGCAATGGAAGAAATCTTATGAGTTTGAGCACAGCGGTCGCCATCACCTAGTCCTTTTTCTGTTTGTTCGCAATGTTTGATCATGTCGTTTTTCAACTGTAAATGCTTTTCTAAGTACCCCAACTTGGGTTTAAATCTTTTCCAGTTCTTACGTAGTTGGTTGAAAGAATGTCGTGTTCCTCATTTCAAATTAGCATAACTGCTGCTCCTGCATGTGCGTTTACTCTGCAGGGGAATATTCCCGAATCTGGATATTCCTCCGCAGGGTAAAGCCTTGAGGCTGTTGGGCTGCAGAAGGAGAAATCATACAGTGTTTAATTCCTACTTAGTGTGCTAGAAAGACCACTCCAGTAATGTGTTCATGGTGGGGCGTCCATGGAACTGGAGACAAACTAAGCATGATCATTTCTGCACCAAGCAATCTAAAGAACCCCATACCATCAAACTGTTCTGACTTGGTTAGGGTTGTTTTCCGGCGTAAAAATAAAGTTATGTTTGGTTTGTTAAGCCAATATTTGATGTTTTCTTTTCAGCAAACTGTTGAACGACTCTGCTTTTCACAAATCCCTACTAGGCTGCTCCATTGAGGTAGTCATGGCAACCTATGGAAGTAAGTTAAAGTAATTTTATGTTGCTTTAAACTGATTGTTGCCATTGCTATCTGGTAAAAAATGTTTACAACTGTATGATTTTCTTCCACAAACCATGTTGTGTAATTTAAGATGTATTTTGCAACTTGGTATGTGTTTATTTATGAATGGTTTCACTGCCTAAATGCTTGACACAAGTTTACAAGGTAAAAGGTGGTTGGCTTGGGTGTCGGAAGCGGCTGTTGTGGATTCTCACAGTGCGCTTAGCCGCCTCTGCACGTTTTTCCTCGGTCCTTTCTTCTTACAGGGACCGTTTAAGTTTTGCCTTGTTTATTCTGCTCTTCTCTGCTGTGCCGTACGAGACGCTCCACATTGCCCTGGGAACCCTGCATCAAGTGGGTAGAGTAACATCAAGCCTGGACCGTGAGTAGGATGAGAGAGAAATCGGCATCTATCGATCAAAGGCGCGCTACTGACGAGCAACCAACGTGGAGACGCTGAATGGGCGGTAAGGTAGCAAGTGCAAAACCGCAGCCGTGGTGTCCTGGCATGGGGGGTGCTTCTCCTGGATAAAAATCCAGAGGGCACACGTGCCTGTTTCCACGCTGTAAACTGCCAATTTATTTGACACACTCTGATATAATTTGATATACTCGGCTGCTGTACCGTCGCTCTTAGTGCTATTAGTACTATCTAATGCTTTTTAATATTTATAATTGGAGTTTGTTGGAGTTGGGTGGAATGCAGTGTGTAGTGTTCCAAGGACAGAGCTTTAAAAGGAGAACGCCCCACCCCAGACCGCTGATACTTCCTGCCACAACTCCCACCTGTGCGTGCACGCATCTTCAGGTAATACGCTGCGCAAGCAATATGTACCTAAATGACTGTGTGGGGGCTGAAACACAGGTGGGTTTGCTACCGTTGACAAAAGAAATGTCCGTTATCCTGAAAAATTAGGAAAGGAAGGATCTATGTTGAGCCAGAATGATCTCTAGAGGCCATTAAGTGGGGCTGAGCAATGGAGGAATGAGCGGTCTGTCACAGAGTGAGAATGATCTCCAGAGGCCACCTGGTGGGGAGGAGCAATGGAGGGGTGTGTGTGAGACAGTCTCCTGTGTGCCGAGGGAAAACATTGCGCATTCATCAAAAACAGCTGTGGGAACACGCAAAGCTGAAGCGCGCATGAAAAATGCATAAGCAGTGTCTAGGGGTGCTAGTAGTCCTACTGTGGTGTAGGCAGCTCAAATGGCACGTGAGACACATGCACCACAGTATGAGGTGCAACAATATACACAGGAGCCTTATAACGGTGACAGAGTGGGGGGTTAGCTCTCTCCCCCACCAGATTGCGGAACATTTCTGATCTAGGTGCCCATCTTGCTAGAGAACTAATGGATTTAACAACAAAAATTGCTCAACAGAAAAGGGACTAGCCTGTCATGTGTAAAGGACCGGCTACTAGCGCTGGATAAATCCTTGATAAGAGATGAAAGATGCAGAACTGCTGGAGCCCGCAATGGAATAGAAGGAACTTCTTTTGTGGAGAACGAGCGGGTGGGGCGCAGAAATCTATCCAGCAGGAAACTGACTATTTGGAATGGGAACTCCCTATGGAACATCAAAAGCAAGACCGACTGTTAATTCCAGAGTGCACATGCCCCTGTAGGATGGAAGGCATACAAAATGAAAGTGTGGTGGGTTGGGGTTCCCTCTCCTACAGCGAGGCTCAAAGGGGGTGAGGGGAATTCGGGAAGTAGTCCATCTCTCCCCCCCCCCCCCCCCCCCCCCCCCTCATCGGCTTCTTTGCAGCAAGACCCCAGGAGTCCACAGTGGAATCAAAGGAAAGGGGACGGACCAACACGAGCTGAAGAACAGGCTTATTTCCAACAGACAGTGTTGGCATCCCTATCATACTCATTGACATCATTTACAAAACTATGAGGTGTTGTATAACTCTCTGCAGGATCAATTCACGCAAATTATGGCTATTGCAAACAAGATGGTGTTCGATACAAATACCTTTTAACATTAAAAACCTCTGGCTTCCTCCCGAAACTTCCAGAATAGGCTACTGGACATGCCTTTCAAGGGAGATTTTCTTTTTGGCCAGATGGCCGAGAACTCTCAGGCAAAGTTCAGAGTCTAAAATAGCCACAGAATTGCTGGGTCGTGCTGCGCAGCCGGCCAAACCTGCCTTCAGCTTTGCCTCTAGGGGCAGAGGCTACAGACGCCATGTGCCTTATGGCAGGAAAGCACAGCTCCCACAAGCCAGGCAGGGGCAGAGGCGTTTCTCGCATTCCAGAAGGGGCAGAGGGGCTTCTAGAGGCCAGCAACCAGCGGCGGGGGGGCTCCACCTGTTAAGCTGCTTTGATTTCCCCACCCATGACTTGCCGGTTCGTGGAATGTTGGCAGAACATTGGCCCCAGTGGCAGGAGATTACCTTGGACACCCGGGCTCTGCAGCACGTTTGGTGGGGTTATTTTCTGCCCTTCTTAAGGAAACCACCGGACCCACCCCCACCGCCTCCAGTCTAACCGGGACAGGAGCTCCAGGAAGAACTGCAAGACCTATTGTCGAAGGGTGCTGTGGAAGAGGTACCTCCCAATCAGAGAGGGTCGGGCTGGTATTGCCAGTATTTCCTGGTGCCCAATAAAGGAGGTCGTCTCCATCTCATTCTGTACCTCAGGGCCTGGAACACATTTCTGAGAAAGGACAAATTAAGGATGGTGACGTTGAGAGAAATTCTCCACACCATCAAACTTCAGGACTGGCTGCGAAGATTTGCAGGTGAGTGGCCTTTGGACAGCAACAGAACTCGGGTGGCACATCAGCAGGCTTGAATTGCGAGCCATCAGGCTAGCCCCGAGGGCTTTCGTCCCGTCTCTCAAGTGGAAACGTGCTGATTCTGACAGACAATATAGTGGCCATGCACTCCCTAAACAAACGAGGTGGCATGTGTTCCCTTCCCTTCTGCAGAGAGGCGATGCAGCTGTGGTTCTGGTTGCTGGAGAACTGGATTTCGGTCTCAGCAGTGCGTGGTTTCACACAAGTGGGAAGTGTGCCAGGAAGTCCTGGAAGAGGTCTTCTCTCTCTGGGATACCCCAGCAGTGGATCTGTTTGCCATAGTCCCAACAGGAAGTGCAGACAGTTTTGTTCTAGAGTTTCCCGACGGACGGTGCACTTGGGGACACGTTTCTGGTGGATTGGACCTTCCCTCTACACTATGCCTTCTCCCCCGATTCCCGTCATTTCATGGGTTCTCTGGAGGTTGAAGTGATTTCGAGCAACCATGATCTTGATCGCCCTAGACTGGGTGAGGGGAAAGTGGCAATCTGATCTCTTGGATCTCCCCACCTGTCTGCCTCACTGATTGCCTCGGCGCCCGGATCACCTGACCCTGGAGTCCCTCAATCTACATGCGTGGTTCTTGAGTGGATGAGGTATGACTAGGACCTCTCGCAGGAGGTACTAGAGGTGTCGCTGGCTGCACACAGTCTACAAGATCTTTGTATGGGTGCAGGTGGAGAAGAATTGAGGTGGCGGTGCAGGGAATGCCAATACAGTGATGGAGTTCCTTCCGTCACTGTCATCAGCAGACCTTCAGGTTACTACAGTCAAAGGATATTTGGCAGCCTTGTCTGTGTTCAAAAGGTCCCCGATCAAGATTCATTTTTACAATACCAGTGAAGGCCCAATTCCTGAAGGGCCTTGTGAATAAGTTTCACCAACTCCCTTTGTTGTCCTCGACTGGGACCTAAATCTGGTTCTGACATTTTTGATGGTTCCGTTTGAGCCCAGGCATTCCTGTTCCTTGAGACTGTTGTCTTTGAAAACAACATTTTTGGTTGCGATCACGTCAGTTAGGAGGGTTGGTTAGTTGCAGGCAATTGTGCTGCAAGCCCCCATTCCGGCATTGTTTTTTTGGGGGTGGAGACCTTGGTTTTTCCCGAAAGTGGTTTCTGAGTTCCACCTCTCTGTTCATAGATTTACCGGTCTTCTACCCACCACCGCACCCCTCTAAAGAGGAGGACTGGTTCCATCGTTTAGATCCTAAAAGAGCCTTGAGCTTTTACGTCGCTAGGACATCAGAGTTCTGAAAATCAGACCAGCTGTTCGTGGCCCATTCTCTGTCTCGCAAGGGTCTACCCGTAACAAAACATTCTTTCTCCAGCATTGATTCACATGCTCGTGAATATTCTCTGCCAGGCTGGGAATCCTTAGTAAATGAAAAAACTGTTTCACTTTCATTTACAAACTGTAGTTCTCCCTTAAACCAATCACTGTCCTCTGGGTCATACTGCCCCGATCCAATGACACTACTCTCCCTAAGCCCCTCCTCTGGCAGCCATCTTCGGATTTTCACCACAGGCTTCACTGTTGGAAGTCCTCAGGTTTGCTCTGCAAGCTACTTTTTTTTCTGTTTGCGACAGAAAAAGGTTCTATTTATGTTCCAAAAAGAGCCCATGTGCTCATTCTCCATCTGCCAACAGCGGGTATCCATTGTTGGTGAATTTCAGCACCCCTCAAGGGCGAAGATTGTTGAAGTTTCCAGACGGCCATCTGGCCTACTTCGCCCCCTTCGAAGATCTGCATCAAGTGCAGGGCTACGGAATGTGTTTGTGGAAGACAAGCACCTACAATGCCTCTACTGCCTGCACCCGGATTATACGGAGTTGGAGTTCAAGATATGCATTGAGTTCTCCAAGAAGACGACAAAGTACAGGCACAGTAGACTGGTGGCGTGGCCGTGCTCCGAGCAGAGTCATTGCTAACCCAGGACCGGCCAGTCTGAGCAGCGGTCTTCTAATATCTTTGAGGGCGCCTCATCCATGGGGGCCAAAGACCAGGACAAGAATCGCCAGAACCACTCCACTCGGGGTCAACGCGGAAGCGGGTCACAAGGTTGATAGGGCGCGATCGTCGTCCTCCGCCTCCATTGCCAGCTGGCTCAAGCTCCTCCTCAAAAAAGAGATCTACCCCAGCTAAACAGCGGGAGAAATCCAAGAGGCTGCAGACGGAGAAGAAAGCGGCCAAGCTGCCCATGCAGGCCCAATCAGCACAGGCAAAGACTTCGACGAAAGAGTTGGTGGCAGCTGCTCTCACAATGTCTAAGGGAGCTGACCCTGTGAAGGTAGCCCCTGCAGCACAGAAGCTATCCTTGCCCCCTAGGCGCGACAGCGTCCCAGTGACTTTAGCAAAGTCTGCTGGCACGCCAGAAGGGGAGAAACTGGCTCAGGCCCGGTTCAAACCTCACAGGGGCGAAAAAGTGGGACGCGAGGAGCCCCCAAGCAGCCTTCCTAGTGATGACGAGGACCAGGAGTCCTTGCACACGGTCCACTAGGACGTGGAAGAGGACAACGACGGAGAAGACGGTGCAGGGCTAGTTTTCAAAACCTGCCAGCTCAGCCGAGGGATGTGTCTCTGGATATTCTGTCGACTCTTCACACCTTGGTGTCAGAGATTCAGAAGAGGATGCCACCGGGCCCGGTTCCAGTGGTCCCCAAGGCCCCCGTTCAGCCTCCAACTAAGAAGAGGAAGCATCATCCGTGCCACCATTTCAGCCTGCACATCCACGTCGGGCCCTTCTCCCCCAGCAGGCACGGGATGGATACAGCTATGACCATGGATGACTGATATCGTCACAGCGGCGACGAGTCTCTGCTTTCGGATGCTCCACCTAGTGGCATCCACACCTGGACGAGGTGGGGCTGTACCTTTCCATGATAGCCAGAGCCTCTACGCCTTTTCAGCTTGTGCCCCTGAAGAAACAAGGCAGGAAGGTTTCTTGTACCAGAGGCGCAAATCCAGGAGGAAGACAATCGTGGCCCTCATGAATAACTCTTGCACGGCTGCAGCCAAACTGGATAGACAGGAGAAGAAGTATCGGGTGTCGGACTCCGCACCCAAGTGCCTGAGATTTCAACCATCGCCCGATTCAGTGCTATCGGTGGCTGCAAGGAAACTGTTGGCTAACCCGACCTCATCATCTTCAGTCCCTCCAGACAGCGAGGGGAAGAAGCTGGACATCATGGGAAGGAAGGTGATTTCAACTGCGACGTCCACAATCAAGGTGGCCAACGCACGGGTAATCCTAGCCAGCTACGACAGGGAGGTGTGGTACACGCTAGGCCCTATTCTGGTGTTCCTCCCAGACGATAAGGCAATTGCTCTTTTCCAGGAAGGGGGGTGGGGGGGGTTGCATCTGATCACGCCATTAAAGTGGCGTTGGACATTGCCGACAGTGTTCCTGCAGATGGGGAACAGTGTCTGCCTTCGTCGACAAGACTGGATGAAGGCCACAAATATCCAGCAGGAAGTCCAGGCAAAGGTGTTGGACACTCCCTTTAACGGAGAGAACCTGTTTGGGAAGGTCGTTGACGAGTCCCTCCAGGCCATCAAGGTGGATATGAAGAAGACCCGTTCCTTGCGGACTCTCCAGCAGCAGCGCTCTCTTCGCTCCTCCAGGGAACAGTCAAGCAGGTCTTTCAGAGGTTTCTCCTCTTCATACCGTCAGCCTACCAGATCCATGACCCAGGAAGCCTACAAAGGCATTCCCAGGCCTATGGTAGCAGAGGCCGTCACCCGCACGGCAGGACACCAGCTCTGAAACAGGCCTGAAGCGGCCAGGACATCGAGCCCCCATGGGTACACCCCGGTGGATGGCCGGCTGACGAGTTTCATCCGCGAGTGAAATATCACCAGTGATCGATGGTATAATCTGTAAGGTTATACTGCAAGGAAAAAGGGCAATTCGCAAATTCAAATGCATAAACTTTTAAATGGAAAAAAGACGTGTTGTGGCTGCTGATCATTTGTTAATGATGTCACTATTTATTTATTCCATGTATTTATAGCATTTAGTACACAACCAACCCAGGGGTATCACGGCATAGGTTACACAGGATTACTTGTCTGGATCCAAAGGAGATTACAATGCAAGTAGGGTTAGTTACATCATTTGTTGTAATACAGTTAATACAGTTCAGGAGAGAATAATAGTTACAATATTATCTTAGACATTTCCAGATGCGGCCATCCTGGTTAGAATTTGTTGAATGTCCAAGTTTTGACAATACTCGAAGTGGTAGTGGGATAGCTAATTTCCGATATGCAGGGGGAGGGAGTTCCAGATCTTTGGTGCTGAAACTGGGAAGCTGGCACCCACTGCTCTGGAGCTCTTGAATCTAGGGTTGGAAAAGTATGTGCTAAAGCCTGATCTAAGGGGTCTAGTTGTCCTTTTTTGGGCAGCACTGTTGTTGAGGTAGGTGGGGGCATCTTTGGTAATATATTTGTGCATGATGATAGGGACTTGAATAGTATTCTCGCTTGTTTGGGTAACCACTGTGCTTCTCTCCTGATATTTGAGTTATGGTCCAAAGGTTGCCCTTATTTCTATTTTATTTATATTGTGCCAGTAACTCGCGAGTCTCAGGGCGCAGAAACATGAACACACGTAATACCATCCTAAGACACGGGACAAAACAAAGAATGGAGCTACATGTAAAATGAGGGTCAATTAGTCAAAAATGAGTCTTCACGTGCTCCCTAAAGCTTAAGTAATTCACTTCTTTTCTTATATTAAAGAGTAGGTTGTTCCAAAGACCTGCAGTAACTGTCGGGAAGGATTTGCCTAGGCCTAGTTTACGATTATGCTTCTCTACCACCTCTTTGTTTTGGTCGGCCAATCTAAGAGAGCGAGTGGGTACGTGTGTGAATTTTTGCTTTCAAGTACACAGGAGCTTTGCCGTAAATGCAGCGATGTGCGATGGTAAGTGCTTTGAATTGAATTCTATTCTCTATTCTAAACCAATGCAATTTTCTCCTGAAATTGCTAATATGATTGCGTTTGGATATGCGCTTAATAATCCTGACTGCGTTGTTTTGTATAATCTGGCTTTAATGCATTTATTGTTTGCTCCTACCAACAGGGCATTTCCGTAATCCAGCCGATATAGGATGGTTGCCCTAGCCTCTGTAGCGCAATTATCCTCTGAGAGATGGGGCCTGATGATTTTAAGGAGTCTAAGATAGTATCCGCAAGTTTTATTTGAGTATTGAGCCTGTGCTTCGGCTCCTAATGATGCTTCCATCATTATGCCGAGCATTGTAACTTTATCAAGGACCTTGATCAGTGTGTTAACTATCTGAAAAGATTTGTATTCTGGGGAAAGGGAGTTTTCTGACCTGCCTGGAACCGAAGACCATCAACCCAGTTTTCTATCCGTTTAAACGCATCCAATTCAGATCCATCCACTGCTCAATGCTGGAGTGGATGTTAAGTAGATTTTCATTATCCTTCTTATGATCTCCACAAAGTTCAATCACTAACTGAGTATTGTCTGCGTAGTTCGTAAAGTAGACATTTAACTGCTTCACAATGCAAGGCAGATAAATCTAAGATACAAGTTAAACAACAGGGGAAGACATGCTGACTCCCTAGGTAACCCCACAGAGGATTTCTCTTTGATGAAAATGTGTCACCCCAGTGAACCCGAGATGTCCTATTCTTTAGAAATGACATTATCCATCCCTTAGCTGCCTTAGAGCAGTTGGCTGTTTTACTCAGTGCCACTTCAAGAACGTTATAGCCTAGAAGATCAAAGGCCTCACTGAGATCCAATAAGACCAGGAGGCCTGCTTTCCCATTGTCCATAATACTGAGCATGTTTGTCTGAATGTCTAAGATTGCTGTCTCAGTACTATGGGCCGGCCTAAAGCCTGACTGTTGGGGATGAAGAGATTCAGAGGCTTCGTTAAGGCTTTGTTTTGCTGTAATTGCTGTTTGGCCAGATTAGACTTTGTGGTTCCTAGCAAGAGGATGTTGCAGTAGTCCAACTTTGTTAATATGAGGGCTTGCGCTAGTGTGAGGTAATTTTGTGGTGTGAGAAATTGGCGGCAAAGAGCAATGAGTTTGGCGGTGGAGGAGTAGAGTGAGCTAATGTGTTTGGTCATGTTGAGGTTAGAATCAAGATAGACACCTAATGTTTTAACCTGTTTGATTACAGGTATAGGTGTTCCATCAATGGTGATGGCGTTGTAGTCGGGGTCTGAAGTTTTTTGTCGGGTTGGGATTTCCATTTCATGTGTAATTTTCCCTCCATTTGTGTACCCCCCAACTTTTTGCTGATGTTAACACCATAGTCTGACTTTACCAGAGGGGCCCAGCCTTCTGCTGCACTCCTTTGGGCTTTTCACTCACTTTTTATGGGGAAACTGACATGCCCTTAATACAGTCAGTACTGGGAGACTTTGTTTCCCTTAGTCCTTTCCAATGTTGCAACTTTTCTGCAACATGTAACAAGTGTACAATGTACCTTCCAGTACAGTGCACTTGGGTCTATTAGTCATTTCCAAAGGCCCTAGATAGTCTTGAAGGATTTTTTTTAGGAGAAGTGCAGATGTGCCTTGGACAGGGCTGGTGGCATCATATAATTTTGTATATTTTAACCCTTTCCTTCCAGGTAAACTGCGATTACCGCGTTTGGCACGAATAGGTGGCCTGGCTCCAAAATGCATAGGTCCAAGGATGCTAGGCTCAGAACAACACCTCCACATGTATTATCAAACTCTGCATTGCTAAGGAAGGAATCACTCTTCAATAGTATGTTGTAGAGATAAATCTCATTTTTTTATATTAAAGTTGTGTGCAAAAAGACATAAATCCAACATTTAGAGAAATTAAGACATCAAAATGGTTTGCTAAAACAGAACAATCAGATAAAAACATATTTACAACACACAGTGCCCAAAAAAAATTTTTTTTTGGGACAATCTCCAAATTGTGTGTGTTGTGTGTGTGTAACAAACCCGACTCTTATTAGGATTTGCCAGGAAATTAACATATTGCAGTGTACATATTCAAGTCAACATTTGTGGAAAACACACAGAACAATGGTGGGTACACAAAAATATTTTTCTTGCGTAAACAGCATTAATGTGCTGTAGTTTTGGGGGGAGTAGTGCATCTACACCAGGTGTTTCAGCCGTTTCTAGGTGGGCTAGGTGTGCCTCATCTTTAACACGGCCTTCATCAGGACGGAGTTCTGTGTTGATTGATGTCTGTGCTGCAGGGGAAGGAGACTACAGTCAGGGGCGTGTCTGAGCCAAAATTATTTAGTTTGAGTGAATCACGTGTGGTTGATGTAAAATCAAAAAGCACATAGCTTACCTATGGGTTAATAGATTTCACAGGCGCTAAATTTGAGATCTGCTAGCCGCATGGGCTGGTCTCTGTATGGTCCTGTTGCAAATAACAGAGAACGAGAGAAGCAAAGGGGGGTTGAAGCTAAACATGTCCCCGTTTAAAAAGGCATGAAAAAAAGTTTATTATATGCAGGGAAAAAAATCTTCTCTCGCTGGAGGTCGAAAAATGCTGATCCAGGGTGGTATCAGTGGGAAACAGAGACGGCTTGCACAGCTAAAAAATATATATGGCTCAAGGTGAGTGTGGTTACCTAGTAACAACTGTCTCATATATATAGCAGTAAGTGCAGGGTTCATTTTAAAGTACCTGTGAGGGTTGCAGCATGGGCAGCCTGTCTGCCAAAAAAGTACGAGCTGGAGCTCCTCAGGCTGCTGTGTCACAGTTGAGACTGCAGGGGCCTGACTGCAAAGCGTTGGTAACGCTGTTGCTAGGTCCCTGTAGGTATTTATATGTCAGCCATCTTGGAATGGCCCTAGGGTCGAGTGAGAAACAAAATGATGGATTCTGCTCCATCCGGGGGGCACAAAAAAAGCTCAATCAATTATGGGTCCGATTTAGTGTCAACGCGTGTCTAAAAAGTTAATTTAGACAATATTGTTGACAAACGGTTGTCATGGAAACCGTAAGCATTGCGGGGTGGCATTGGTTTTTTATACTCTGAGACAACATAGCTAATGGTCCCATCAGGTTGTGATTACCGAAAATACTTCATTTCAATATGTTGTGGCATGGATCACAAAATGTTTGTCTCAGGAATCTCAGCAGAGAAAAACCATACTTAAGTAGGTGGACAGTTTGTATTGTATTACTAACAGCCCGAGAGGGTGAGAATTAGGGCGTGTCGCCTGGAAACTTAATACATAGTTTCATAATGACAGAAAACATTTGGAATTAACAAAGAAAGTATAGTTTTTCATGTAGGTGATTTCATACATTGACCAAAAAAAACAGTGTCATAATGTCTACTGACTTCTGCATTTCATGAAATGAAAAATGATCATAGTGTTAAGAAGTTCATAGCTCATACTCAATCATTGGGCACATGTCATTACAGGAAAGGCTTCCATTCAACTGACACATTTAGACCAGCCTGAACGGAGTTAAGTCTGTGGACCCACCATTGTTCTAATTGGGTCAGCGTTTTGTTCAGAACCCCCCACGCTTTGCTGGTTTCACTTTTTGGAGGACAAACCATCTTAGATCAGTATCACTATGGTTCTTACTGATACAATGCTCTACTAGGGGCTTGTCTGCTACTTTGTTCCTGATACAGGAACGATGTTCACAGATGCGCATTTTGATGGCACGTGTGGTTTTTCCTATGTAGAGGAGTTTGCAAGGGCATTGTATTACATATATGACACCCTTCGTGTTGCAGTTTGTAAAATCTTTCATTGTCCATTTAACTTGTGCATGTTCGAAAGATTTCTTTTGTAGGGTCAAAGGGCATGCCACACATTGACCACATTTGTGATGTCCAACTATCGGAGGTAAATCCCATAGTGTGTTCTGTGTTTGTGGGGGTGGCTCTATGAAGGTGTGTACTAGAGCGTCTCTCAGATTTCTGTTTTTCTTGAAAGCAAAACATGGCACATTGTGCAGAGTGCCGGGGTGTTTCACCAAATGCCAGTTCTTCTTGATGGTTTTCTGGATCAATAGGCTCAAGGGTCCAAAAGTGGTGACACATACCAGTCTTCCCAAATCTTTTTTCGGTTTGTTTTCCAAACAGATTTCTCTAGGTGTATGTTTGGCTCTCTTTTTGGCTTGGTTGATGGCCTTTTTTGGATAGCCTCTCTCTGCAAGTCGTTGGGTTAGTCCTTCCGCATGTTGATGGAATTTTGTCAGGTCTGAACAATTTCTTCGTATACGCAAAAATTGTCCGTAGGGTAAATTGTACTTTAATCCCATCGGATGATAACTTTGGAAGTGCAACAAAGTGTTGCGGTCCGTGGGTTTTCGAAACAACTCAGTTTTTAGTCGATCCCCGGTCTTGTAGATATGCAGATCCAAGAAATCTATTTGGTGGTGGTCCCAATGCATGGTAAAATTAATGTGAGTATTTCTTAAGTTGATCCAACTGTGAACTGTTGTAGTACCAAAGGTGTCCCCTGCCATATAATAATCACGTCGTCAATGTATCTCTTCCATAATGAGATGTTTCCTAGGAAGGGGTTGTCTGGCGTGAAGACATGGTTCTTTTCGTAGCGGGCCATATATAGATTGCCAATGTCCGGGGCGAAAGTAGAGCCCATACTCACACCTTTAGTTTGTTTGTAGATTTGGTTCTGGAACAGGATGAAATTTTCAGACATTGCCAATCTAGTGCACTCAAGGATGAAATTTGTGGGGGTAGAATCTAAGTCTTCTCTGGTGTTCAGGATGTCACAAATGGCTTCTAGACCTTCTTGTTGTGGTATTGTTGTATGTAGAGCCTCGACATCCATTGTGACAAGGAGGCTATCGGTGGTGAGGATGATGTCGTCAAGTAAGTTAATAGTGTGTGTGGTATCCTTTAGGTAGGAGGGCATTTTGATTACAAAAGGTTTTAGAAAATAGTCTGTGTAAAGGGACAAAGGTTCCAGGAGGGATTCACACGCCGATACAATTGGTCTACCGGGCGGTTTTTCTGAATTTTTATGCATCTTTGGGATGATATAGAAGGCTGGGATGCGTGGGTTGGTTTTGTTCAAGAACATCTTCTCATCTTCACATATCCAACCTTGCGTGAGGGCGTGTTGAGTGAGGCTTGCAATTTCGTCTTGGAGGACCTTGGCAGGGTTGTATTCCAAAGGTAGGTAAGCTTCTCGATCGCCCAGTAGTCGTAGGCACTCAATGTTGTAATCAGAGGTATCCCAAACGACTATGCCGCCCCCTTTGTCTGAGGGCTTGATTGTGATTGATCTGTCGGTTTCCAAATTTCTCATAGCAATCCTTTCTTCTTTGTCAAGGTTATCGCTGTAGAAGTTGTCTTTTTTTAAAACCAGCAGGTATGGTCTTGGTGACTATCTTCTCAAAAGTTATGATCTCGACGGGAGTCGAGCCAGGTGGAGGATAGAACTTGGATTGTTCTTTTAAACCTGTAGTAGTGTTTGACTTATTCTGTGGTGGTTGTTGTCCAGTGTCTCTGCACGAAGGTAAGTAAACTTCAAAAAAATGTTTCAAACTTACATTTCTGAAGAATTTACGCAGTTCTAATTCAATCTCGAAAGGTCGTGCCTTTTGGGCAGGGACGAAGGATAAACCCTTGGCGAGGAGCCTTAATTCTGGTGGGGTCATAAAGCGGGTGGATAAGATGAAGACTGGTATCCCTGGTTCTGTCCTTGGTTTTGGTACCACTGGCGCGTTCTCATTCGCTGTCCTGGTTGCGTCGGTCGTCTTCTGGGTCTTCCTCTTTGTCCGCCCCTGGGAAAAAAAAGGTTGTGGTTGCTGTTGCACTGTAGATCCCGGTAGGCTTGAGGTACTTCCACTCCCACTGGAGGAGGTCCCTGCAAAATTGACTGATCTATTTCTCCGATTGTAGTTTTGGCTTGCTTGTAAATCTGTGTAGTATGTAGGCCTGAGAAAAGGATAGGTTTTTTCTTCTGAATAGTTCGCTAGGTCTTTTTTGAACTTGGTGATTTCCAATTCCAATTTATCCAGCTTATCCTTAGCATCCTGAATGGATTTGTCTTCGAGAAACTTTTTTTCCAAATCAATTAATTCAGCGCCTTGTTTTTCACATTCCTCTTTAGCCATGTCTATAACCAGAATCAACCAATCGCGGCTGCATTCATTTCCAACCCCACTAAAGTTTTTCGTGAACTTGGGGTTATCTGTAAATACCCTGGGGATGTTCCGTACCTGGTGGCCTTCGGGTATTATGCCGGCCCACAAGTATTCGAGCATGAACTTGCCATGTAGCTCTGTTCGAATTATTCTTTTTTTTCTTTTGATTGAGTATTTCTAATTGGTCCTCAGTCAAACCTCTAGTGAGCACACCCTCCTAGAGATAAATCTCATGTTTTTATATTAAAGTTGTGTGCAAAAAGACATAAATCCAACTTGTCTTTTTGCACACAACTTTAATATAAAAAAATGAGATTTATCTCTACAACATACTATTGAAGAGTGATTCCTTCCTTAGCAATGCAGAGTTTGATAATACATGTGGAGGTGTTGTTCTGAGCCTAGCATCCTTGGACCGATTCATTTGTATCTTTTGTTTTCCTAGTTAACCCTCCTGGGTAGAATAGGTTCCACACCAGGAGCCCTATTTTTTGATTCTGGCTCCCAAATGGCCATACCACAAGGTTCTTTGTCCTGTCCTTTGGCCATCTACCCCTTCAACTTCCACAGGTCGAGCCGACCCGGTCTTATTTGGGCATGCATTTTCCCACGAAAAGTTAAAGCTTTCGCGGGCTTCTGCATGCCTTGTGTGTGTGCGCCTCCAGGATGTGGGCTGGTACTTCTGCTTCCAATACACATCCTGGGTGCCAGAGAGTCTTGAGTGTTGTGAATGCCTGGCACCACCGTGGTCCATCATTGGTCCATGTATGGTATGCCTGTATGTGAGCAGATCTCCCATTGGGTCCTCTTCGTTTTGACGCGAAGGAGATTCTGGATAAGAGAAGGCCCCAAACACCCATACCATGTCGATCGCTGGAGTTCTCACTGAATGAAGGATAGGATCAAAGCATCTGGAAACTAAGAAGTCGAGTCGAGGAACTGCTGGTGGCCCGATGTCGTCCTTTGGGACCCCTCTGCATCTGGTCGTCCTAGAAGGTCTGCGAAGACGCTTCGTCCCATTGGAATAGTGGGTGTTAGGGAGAATTCTCTTCTATGGCGCATTTCCCTTACCGATAGAGTCCCCCAGCAGCTTTGCTGGATTTGAGGGGTTTATTTTTTTTCCTGCTAAGAGTGAGACCCTTTTTCCCACTCTTAGACAGATTGCTTGTGTGTGTTTTAGGCTATCTTGTGTGCTTATGGTCTATGAGGTTTTCTCACCCTCAGAGGAATCATCCTTTGACATGTGTGGTACACAGCACCCTCCGTGCTGTACCACAGGGGTGTCGTAGTGACCCCCAAACATAGACTTCATACCCTGGGACTGACTGCTGTCTCCCAGGGCATGTAAAGTCCCCATTGACTTTACTAGTCAATTCGTATGAACAAAACCAGTACAACCCATCTTACTATGGAGGTACTGGAAATGGTTAATAGTTTTTCCCTAGTGTTCATTTCCGAGGGGGTACCGTACAGTCTCCCTTTCAAAAGTTTCTGGCTGGTGGCAGTGGTTACTACTGTAAATATTCGACAGCAAATATTTCCCTATGGGATTTTCCCATGTTCGAGGCTACCACTTTTACTGACAGCCTCTAACATACCAGCCGTTTATTTTAATATTAACTTTACTCCGGTAGGTTTTTATTGCCAGAACTTTGATTTAATTTCTTTCTCGTGTCTTTCTCTGAAATCCTAACCCAGGTCGGGGATCCTCTGTTCGTCCTTTTGGCGGGCTTCTGCACAGAAGCCCTCCTCTAGGCGCCACTGAGTCTGGGGTATACAGGATGTGTGGGAGGGAAAATAGGCACCCTGAACAGGGTTGCCTACGCAACCCAAGTCGCACTCGGCCCTGATAGGCTGGGGGGGTTCTTCCGCCAGGAGGACCACCCCACTGTGTGAGTGACAGACATCTGCAACGACTGAACCACCGGTGAAGCCCTGCTGCAGATCCTTACCGCTTTTCTCCAACGACTCGAAGATTTTCGCCAGCAAGAGTCGTCTTCCCTTCAGCTGGTGGGGCCAACTAGTTCGACAATCTCCTTCCAGGACCTGCCTTGGTCGAATCGCCACTTGCAAGCACTAGGAGACAGGATAGCCAGGCACCCGTCCACCCGGACTGCGATTTAAAGGAGCGTACCTTTTATTCGTTTGGCAGCACCGCAGCTGGTTTCATCCCTTGGCAGTGCAGTAACTCGAACCTTCCTCCACAACGAGAGCCTCTCTTCCTCTGCTGGATCTTCCGAACTGCAGGAACTGCCAGGAACTACCGCCACCATAGGAGCCTCTTCCACTTTTAAGGTACATTGTTCCGACCAGGCCTCCCTTTTCGTTGGGTACTGCTAAAGGTATTTTAAATCCTTTACTTACCTACTGGGTTGGCCGCCCCTATTATCTTACATTGTCTTTCACCTTCTGCAACGCCTTTTCGAATCGTTTAACAAAGACTTGGCTGCAGCTACAAGAACATTTTGCTCCTGGGCACTTTGCCCTGTACCACTGACTCTGGCACAGGCCTATTGACTCTGGCTAAATATGTTACAACTGTCTTCTCTAGATTGCTTCTCACCTATAAATGTGTTAGTGCACCTAACTCTTATAACCACCTTCCAGTATTATACATGCTAAAGTACTGCCTTGCCTAACTTGTTCACAATCTTATTGGGAAGTGTTGCTGGTGTGTTTAAGAGTATATTCCTGTATAACTTGTCCTTTCCCTCCCTTTTGAGAAATTGTTAGAGTGCCGTTTCTGTTTGGTTTTCACTGTGCCGTTTTGCTCAGTTTTCACTCTTGCTCAAACTTGTCTACAATTTAAATAGGGAGTTATGTATACTTTTCCTGACTGATTTAACTTGCTTTTATAATCGTGATTTGTGTGTGAACATCAGTGTGTGTTAAATATATATATTCTTTTTGATACAAAGCTTTGGTCAGTGCTTCCTTGTTCCATAGTACTGTAGTCCTAATGTGTAAACTCTGAATACTGCTCATCTCCCTCTTGAGATAAGGCTGACTGCTTAGCCACAGCTACCAACTAACTCTTTGTGGTACAGTCTGATACCAAAGGGGATTTATTGCATATACCTGTAGTCTTAATCTGCTGTAGTGCTCCCCAAGGGAACTGCAGTGGATTCTGCCAAACAGTGGGACCGACTTTTCTCAGAACCTTCATCAAACCCTGCAAGTAAGCTCTCTCGGAAGTGTCCCAGGGCCAACCAGTGGGCTGACCATCTTACGCAGACTCTTTGCCCTGATACGGCCGTCGTTATGAGAAGGCCCTCAAAACTTGGTACTTTGCTAGCTCTGTGTTCAGGGCACTCACACCGGATTTCGTACACTTGCCATTCTTAGGTCTGGGGTAAAGTGAGTGCGCCCGAACCAGAATATACGCCGTTACCGTGTTGGCCACCCGTGGTGACTAACTTTACAGGTGCGCTGCATTTGTGCCCCTCTTGCTCCTGAAGCCTGCTGCAGTGAAACTGGCCTGATCCATCCACCAGGAGCAGAGTAATTGCCACTGTCCCGTTTGGGAATCATCAATGTATCTTCGTCGCTGAAAGCTGCAGAGCCGACAAATTGCCACCCTTGAACCTGCAACCGAAGTGGACTTGACTGCCAAAGTCTGGTCCGGAGTGCGCCGGGGGTCGGTGAGTAATCGCAACCCTAACTGGTGGCCCCTAGCGCCTCCATCCATTTTTATGCATGAGTGGCCCCTAAGGGCCCCTCTCCTTTCCACTGCTAGTGCGAACTAGCGAACTATTCCCAACCCTTGGAATCGACTCAGCCACCTTCCTGAGCTGCTACAGACCCCTGAAGAGACCCCGTTTTGCCCATTTGTACTACCCTGTGCTCCAGCATTGCATGTACATTTGAGCAATAGGCTCCACTCTTCATAGGGATTGGACTGCCTTTTGTGTTGGATGCACAAGGGACTACAGACTACTTGCGCTGCCTGTTTCCTTCCCCTTGTAGGTTGTGGACCCATTTCGTGCATTAACCCTTTAGACCCCATTGGTCTTGTATATATGTATTTATATTGTGGTGGCTTAATAGTATTACTGTTACAATCTCAAAGGCCTTGAAATAAATGTATTTGTATTTTTAATATATATACACCTGACTGGGAGTGATTTGTAAGTGTCCTTTGCTCTGTGTGCTCATTGAGGTCTTTCAGTCACCCTCACCCCTCCTGAGACCTACCTTGATTGGTCTGGCTTATCCAGAGGGTTACCCTGTTCCAAGAAACTAGGCTGACCTCCTGAACCTCTGCCCACCAGGGCAGAGTTCAGAAAACCATCTTAACAGGTACCTATAATGAGGATCTCGTTTTTTTCATCATTAAGGCACTGTCATGATGCCCGCTCCCGGGGAGCCGGTTCAAGCCCTGCGTCCCCGAAAGCGGACATCCAGTCCCCAAGGAAAGACCCAGCAACCCCATGTAGGGGCCCTTTGGACAGTATCTTGGCGCCTATGGCGCCAGGCTCATAAAAGACATCAGTCCTGGCGCCATAGGCGCCAGGCTCATTATGGGAGTGCTTGGGTGCACTTACCTGATGCAGACCATGCTGCAGGATCCCGGCCTCCTTGAGGCCTGAAGGGAACTACTTTACCTGTGGGACTAATTTACCATCTGGGCGTGGTCGGGGAAGGATACATACCTGATTGGAGGAAGGATACATACCTGGAAGTTCTTCCAAGGCTATTTAAACCCCACCCGAACAGCCACACGTGCTTCGCGTTGTTCTGCATCTAGCAGCTGGACGCTCACCGTGTCTGCTCCTGCATCCTGACTTCTGCCACGCCTACCAAGATCCTGGATCACCTGCAAAGGAAGAGAAGAAGAGAACAGAAGAAGGAAAAGTCCTTACCTGCTAAACCCGCATCCCGGAGACGTCTCGCCGACAATCCTGAAAAGGAAGACTTTTATTTAAAAGCTCATCGCGACGATCGCTGCAGCGCCGCTTTCCACTCACCTTTTCAGGGCGCCTCCATGTTCAGCAGCGACCATCCGGATTCGCAGTCACGCCCCAGCACCTAGGGAGAAAAAGGCAAGAACAAAAGGTGAGAGAGAGAGAGAAGGGAATAAGGAAAGCTAAATCTCCATGTTAAGACTTATCTGTTGATTCATTCCCTCTTCATTTCGGGTCAGCGCCGCATCCTGGCATTTCCGGACCCTGGCCCCTAAGGGGAAAAAGGAAATCGGTGTTAATGAACGAATAAAAAGACATTACCAAAAAACGCTCATTAAAGACTTACCTGATTTCTACAAGGATTTCACCTCTCATCTCGGGTCGGTGCCTGTTCCCCGCCATTCCGTACCCCGGCCCCTATGGGGAAAAAGACACTAGCATTAATACATTAATGCATGGACACAAGGGGAACCTCTTATCAAAAAACGTACCTGGAAGCCAAGCAAGTTTGGTTCTCACCAACCCGAAAATCCAGTGAAGTAACTGGATACCAACGCGCCCCTGCATCAGAAGCAGGATGGAGAGCTTGTCCTTCCAGACCCTAAGGTGAGACGCTACGGGGAATCACAGAAGGGTTTTGAGGAGGGTGAGAGGGGAAAGTGGGAGGCCGATTGCATTACCCCGCAGACAGTTAATCCTCTATTTTCGCCTACAGAAGGATACTTCTGCGAGCCAGACAAGCCGGATTTGGGGGCCCGGTCCAGACCGTCTTCCGAACCCTGCGCATCACCTTAGAAGAGGTCACAGCAACCCAGACTAGACCAGCGCCTCCGTGGGAGCCAGGTGAGCGTTACAGGCACAGACTATTAGTGGCCGTCCAGTTTTGATAGAGGAGTCTTGTATCATCCGCAAAATTGGCATAGATAACTTTCATGGCATTCAGTGCTGCAAAGAGGAGTTTGGTATAGGCATTGTATAAAGTGGGGGACATGCAAGATCCTTGCGGGACTCCCAAGGGTGCAGGTATTGGGTCAGCAGCCTTGTCACCAATGCATACTCTTGAGGCACATTCCGGTAGGAATGACTTAACTCATGCGGTGGCTTCTGTAGAGAAGTTGAAGTTTTTAGACGGAGGATTACATAGCTTGTCATGGTCCACCAAATCAAATGTAGCCAACAAATCGAGTAGGAGGAGGATGCATATTTTCTCTGAGTCTCTTAAGGAGTCCATCTGAATTTTGAGGTATAGTAAGGCCGTTTCAGCACTGTGTTTGGGTCGGAATCATGATTGTCTATCTCCTAGTAGATGGTTGCTTTCTAGATACTCTTGGACTTGGGTGTATGTCATTTTGTGAACTATTTTTAGCAGGAATGATACCGTGGTGTTAAGGATTTCAATCAGGCAACACACACCTTGGTCTCGGCCTAGTATGCAGCGCACGACTAAAATGCTTATCTTTTTTATATTGATTCAATATTGAGATGGTACACCACTCATATCACACCCCCTTTTCAAATACACGGGTCACAATGGACCATGAACCAGGCTGGTTGGTAAAAAACAATATTTATTTATTTTAAAAGTCAAAAGAAATCACACTTTTTAATACAGGGCAGCAATCACCAATGGGGTGATAATTACAATGAGAATGGGAGCAATGCACTGGGTGTAACCTGCTAGTGGAACATAGACACAGCACAGCAGAATAGGAGTACCTTTTGGTTTAGGAAAGATAGCAACCAAGTTAGAATTTCCCCCTGCAATGTTCCCTCAACCCACAAATAGTCAATTCTGAGTGGATAAACAAAAGCAGCAGGTAATCAGGAATAATAGGCAAGAATCGGAATCCTTCCCTCCCCAAATGAGAGGGAAAAACGGATTTTAAACCCTTTGCAATGTAATGGAATGACACTCGGAAATGGACAAATAAATAATGAATCTGTGTGAAAAACCTTGAAGCAAATATAATTCCTCACTAAAGCAACAACGCAAAGACATTAACAATGTCAAAGAATGGATTACAAAACGCATACAGTTCGAAAATGAGTGGCAAGTTTAAAACATGTTGCAGCAAAATGACACGTTGGAAACTTTGCAATTTTGCAATTCCCCCCTGAAATTACCCAAACGGTTTTTAATAAAAACTGGTGAAATACAATGATTTGAAGTATGATTATTTGGTTGGGGGTAGCTATAGATCACAGGTACAATATGGAAGTGAATGTAAGTCTCTAACTGGTAAATTGAAGGAGTTATGCAAGATCTAGAAAGGTGCACTTTGAGTAAAATGAAGGCGCGAAATAGGAAAGGAAATCAGTGGTGACAAGAACAGTTTTACTTTACACTATTGAGTATTGAGGCTAGGCCACCAAAAAGGGACACAGTAAGCTACAGGGTTGATTCACGAGTTCAACACTATCACCCAGTACCCAACCCCGGCGGAACCAGTCCGATCACTCGAAATAGGACTAAGGGTTTAGGATTACACAAGGCAAAATTACTAAATGAGATAGCTCTAGCACTAGAAATCAAGGGCAGGGTTGCAATAATGATTCTGACAGTTTGAACAAGTTAGCAGAATAAGGATAGGATGACTTAGAGAGTGGGATAAGGACAAAGACAAAATAGACTATGGATTTAGATGGGGTGGCGATGATGCTTAGAGTCCAGTTTTAGTTTGGGATTTTGGACAGTCAACGGTTCTGTTCACTACACGGCAGGACGCCTGGCAAACAGCTGAGCATTTCTGGTCACTGGATGGCACTGGACTGGAATGGTGATTCTGGTCACTGGATACTTAAGCTCAGCTGGATGGCAGGTTTACAGTGGGCCTGTAGTTGGGGATATCGGGATGCTTCCCAAAAACACCACAGCTTTCCCCTTTAGTTATTTGGGAATATTAGTGGGATTTCAGAATTGAGCATTGCTGGGATAGGATTAGCAATGCTCAGGCTATTGCAGTCGGCCCTGGAGTAGGGTCAGCAATGCTTTGGCCTTGTAGTTGGGATCTCAAGTCTGTATGGATGGAACAGGGACGCAGCGCAGGAACGTCAGGAAGAGTGTGTGTCTAGAGCCTTGTCAGGGACTCTTATTTATAATGCATAGTGACATCATAACAGTATATGACTGGGGCAGGCTTAACTAAACACGCCTCTAACAACGGGATTGGACAAGGGTGGTAGTCCCCGCCTCGCTCTCAGCTTTTTGGATTTCAGGAAAATGTCAGATATATGATGCAAGTTTTACAATGTCCAAAAACCTCCCACAGTTTAACTAAAATCTGATTTTACCACAAACCTATACATTTATACAATTGCAATCTCTTAGCAAATTATATACACAGGTTACATATTTTGTGCAGCACATTGCAGTCCAATCCTCCAGTCTGTGAGACCTTCTTTCGCCCTTTTTACCAATTTTTCGCACTTTTCAATGGGATTTATATTACTCAAAATTCTATAACTTTATACATGGGTGGGGATGATCATACAGGATGTATGTACAAACATTCACATTTGCAACATGTATGCTTTTCTTGTAATCCGTCAGACTTCACCATTTCTGTCCCCATGGTGTCAATTAATTCTACCAAGTATTAGAAGAAAGCCCAAGAAATCACGTTTACACTGCGAAAATTCTACATTTTTACAAAGTCTTGCTGCAGAGATAAGTCTTTAAAGTTCATTTATGAAATAGTCTTTGGAAACAAATGGAAGTCCTTTGTCACTGGATCATTTTTCTTTAACTGCTACCAACTGTCATTTCTTTCAAAGCAAGGTGGGGGTTTCTTGGCTTGATTGGAGTTTTTATTGTGCCTTCACACTTCAAACGTCCTTGCCCTGGGAGTCCCATTGTCAGTGGGCTCCCCTAGACTAGATTCTTTCCCACCATGTAATTATCATTTCTCCAGCATGGGTTCTGGCATGAATTCATATGCTCATGAAAATTCCCCGTCCTCAGGCTGGCAATCCTCGGTAAAGAACAAAATCAGTTTTAGTTTAGTTTCTGAACTGTCTTTCTGCTAATAACCAATCACTGGTCTCTGGGTCATACTGCCCCCAGCCAATGACTGCCCTCTACCTAAGCCCATCCCCTGGCAGCCATCTTCAGATTTTTACCTCACGTTCAAGTGTTGGGAATTCTTGTGCTTAGCTCTCGAGCTTTTACTGCGTGTTGCATTTTTTTCAAATAGTTTACTCTCATTTTTCAGTCAATTCGAGCCTCTAGATCCACCGATTCATCTTCTGATTAATGGGGACCTGTTTCGGAAATTTCTATGCCCCTCAAGGGCGAGTTTTCGTTGAATTTCACTTCTTGGAGGATTCTGGAAGATCTTTGAGGCCTACCCTGTGTGGTCTTAGCTCAAGACAAAGGATTCTTGGCACCTGTTGGATCCAAGCTGTTTAGGATCTGCCCAGGATGTGTCTCTACTGCCTGCACTCCGACAAGTCGCACATGAAGGAGGACTGTGCGTTCCGCAAGAACATGTCCATCCGGACCATGAAAGACAGTCGTAAACAACTTGCTGACTGGCTGGAGGCGAAGAGCCCGGCAGCAGGTGAGAAGAAGCTTGAGCTGTATTTTATGACCTTTGAGGGTGCTCTGGCGACGGAGGCCCAACAGAAGGCAAAGCACTGCGAATCCGCGGGCACCGGGAGCTCCGTTGGTTTGGCTCCTCGGCTGCCAGGACGGGCGCAATGTCACCGACGCAGTCAACCACGAGCCAACGCTCCGGCTCGTTGAAAAGGAAGTCTCAGAACCCGGATAATCTTCGGGAGAAACCCTGGCCGATCCCAACAGAGAAAGTCATGGGGAAGCGAGGCAGTGACCTTCCCCCACGGTGAAGGCCTCTGACACGCCTAAGGTCGTGAAGGCCCAGATTCACCCGGCTAAGGCCTCGATTGAGGGGGTTGTGGCGTCCCTTGCGAAGCCCGCAGCGGCGACCCCAGTGGAGACGCCCTCCAGGGCTAGAGTTTCCCTGCCATCCCAGAGGGACTCGTCTTTCCAACGATCAAAAAGACCCCAGTGAAGCCCAGGGCCATTAAGGAAGGGGCGCAGTAGTCCTAGCGGACTCGGATACCACCTCTGAGGACGAGCTGTCGGTCATCAAGGCAGTCCTGGACAAGAGGTTCAACGAGGTCCGGGCCTGTGGGAAGGATCCTGACGAGGCGGACATGGAGAGCAAGGGTGGAGCCAACGAAAAACGGCATGTTGACGAGGAACCGGAGGAGCCTCTGCCGACGCTCCTGTCGGACAGGTCGGAAGACATCTTGCTGGCACTGCACACCCTGTGCACAGAGATGAGGACAAGGTTTCCCTTACCACCGGCAGTCGATCCAGCAGAACCTGGACCATCAGGGAGCCCTCATGCCAAGCGGAGGCGAGTCCATCCACCCCCACCTTTCCATCCTTCACCTCTATCCCCTCCGCTGAGGTATGAGACGGAGACTGAGACGGCTACGACGGGGACGGACGACAGAACAGATCTCCCATCGCCCTTTCCCGGAGCTTCCCCTCGTTTAACGCCATGATCACCAGGCCCTCTGAGCTTTTTCAGCTATGCCCCGAGGAGCAGAAGGAGGGATTCCTTTATCAGCGGTGAGAGGCCAAGAGGAGGACCGTACTCTGTCCCGCTGTTGGACGACATCTGGGATGAGGGACTGTCCCTTCTGAAGAACCAGTCCACGTCCCCTGCGAAAAGAGACCAGTACGAGAGACCGGTACGAGAAGTAGTACTGGGTCCCAGATTCCGCTCCTATGTGCCTCAGGGCGCAGCCGTCCCCGGACTCCGTGGTCTCCGCGGTGGCCAAGAAGAAATCGGCAGGGTCGACGGCATCTACTTGCCAGACGGCGAGAAGAAGAAGCTGGACCCAATGATACGGCGGGTCATCTGTTCAGCAGCGACGGCCATTAAGGCGGCCAATGCTCTGGCTATCGTGGCACGCTAAAATAACGACCTATGGTTTAAAATCGCCCCCCTCGTGGACTTCCTCCCGGAGGACAAGAGAGCAGAGGCCCTTGAAATCCAGCAGGACGGTGAAGTGGCTTCTGACCACGCCATCACGGTAGCCACGGACATCGCCGACACCGTTTTTCGCCAGATGGGCAACAGCGTTTGCCTTCGCCAGCGCGGTTGGCTCAGGGCCACCGATTTCCATCAGGATGTACAGACCACGGTACTGGGCATGCCCTTCGACAGGAACAACCTGTTCGGCAAGGCAGTGGATGAGTCACTGCAGGCCATCAAGGCGAACACCAAGACGCCCCGTGCCTTGGGCATGCTCCATCAGCGACGGCCCTCCTTTCGGACCTCCAGAGGCAAGTCTCAAGGTACCTCCAAAGGATTCGGCAGCAACTCATCGTCGTACCATCAGGCGGGCCATTATTCATCGCAGGAAGCCTACAGGGGCCGCAGTAAGGCCTGTGGACATCGTCGTCGCCAAGGGGCCCCGGTGGGAAGTCGGCTGACTAACTTCGGCGTGTGGAAATCCATCTCCACCGACTGTTGGGTGCTGGATGCCCTAGCCCACAGACGCACTCTGGAGTTCCAAAGGAAGTGTCCACTTTCCACCGGTGGCCAGGAAAGAAAATCACATTACACAGCTACTTCTGGAGGTACGAGCAATGCTGGAAAAGGGGCGCGATAGAGCTCGTCCCCTAGAGACTCCGGGGCTCTGGAGTGTACTCGCAGTACTTCCTCGTCCGAAAGAAGACCGGTGCCTGACGGCCTATCCTCGACCTCCGCCGCCTCAACAAATGCATAAGATCCCAAAAATTCCAGATGGTCACCCTTCAGCACGTGCTGGGACAGCTGGAATAAGGGCACTTCCTGTCATTGCTGGACCTGGAGGATGCATACTTCCAAATCCCCATACACAAAGGACATCAAAAATGTCTGCGCTTCGTGGTCCAGGGGCGACACTTTCAGTTCAAGGCACTGTCCTTCGGTTTGAAGTTGACACCAAGAGTCTTCATCAAGTACCTGGCACTGGTGGTGGCGCGGCTGCATCTGCAGGGGGGTCCACGTCTACCCTTACCTGGACGATTGGCTCAACCGAGCTAAGTCCAGGGAACTCGCCGTCGACCACACAGCGAGGATCATCCGCCTGCTGATGGAACTGGGGTTCTCGATGAACTATGCAAAGTCCTGCTTGGTGCCATAGCAGGACGCCCCGTTCCTGGGAGCCAGGCTCAACACAGTGACGCGCTGGCTTCACCGTCGGAGGAAAGGATAAAGGCCATCCTGGGCAAGGTTCAACAGCTGTTGACCACGGAAGTTGCCAGGGTGAGGGCCATCAAGTCCCTGCTCGGCATGATGTCATGCATCTACCTCGTGTGACTGTGCAGGTTGCGGATGTGGCCGCTGCAGGAGTTCCTCGACGCCTGGTGGTTACAAGTGGTGGGAAGCTTCGAGGACCAGATCTCCCTCAACAGAACTTTCCGTCAAGCGATCCAGTGGTGGGGCACCCGCGTGCATCTCGCGGCGGGCATGGACTTTCAGACCCCAGCGCACCAGGAGACGGTGATGACGGACGCCTCCCTGGAGGGATGGGGCACGCACACCGGAGATCTCTACACAAGAGGCCTTTGGCTCCAAGAGGAGAGGTCACTGCACATCAACATCCTGGAGCTTTGGGCCGTGTTCTGGGCCCTCAGGTCCTTCCTTCCGTTCCTCAAGGGCAAAGTGGTAAGTGTCTTCACTGACAACCCCACCACAATGCTCTACATCCGGAAGCAGGGGGGCACGAGATCCCCAGCTCTCTCCAAGGAAGCACAGGATCTGTGGCACTGGGCCGCCGCCCTGGGGATGTTCCTGGTACCCTTTCACATGGCAGGAGTAAAGAACACTGTCGCTGACTCACTCAGCAGGGAGCTGCGCTCCTGCACGAATGGGAGCTTCGGGAAAATCAAGGAGATCTCCTATTCCGACGATGGGGCAATCCCCAGATCGATCAGTCCACGACTGCGACGAACACCAAGTGCCAGAGGTTCGCCAGCAGGTTTCCCCAGCCGGGGAGCATGGGGGGATGCATTCTCCTTCCCCTGGGACGGCCTGTTCCTCTATGCGTTCCCACCGTTACTCCTGCGACTCATCAGTCAACTCAGACGGTCCCGGTGCGGGATGATCCTCGTCGTACCGGCGTGGCTGAGGCAGATATGGTTCCCGTACCTTCTGGACATGTCAGCATCCCCTCCAGTCAGGCTGTCGATGGACGCGGATCTTCTCGCCAGGGAAGTAGGGGCGATCCTGCATCACGACCCAGGATCTCTGAACCTACAGGCCTGGCTACTGCAGCACTAGAGTTCGGAGGCTACAACATCCCGGCGGACTGGAAGGAGGTACTTGGCAAGGCCAGGGCTTCCTCGACTCTTAAGTGCTATGGACATAAATGGAAGAGGTTCTCTGTCTGGTGCTGTGCACATAAGGTCAACCCTCTACGGATTAAGGCCCCCCACCCCAAGTGCTGCCATACTTGGTGGCTGGCACATGCGTCCATCAAAATTCATCTGGCAGCTATCTCCCGCTACACCAGAGCTCCGGGACAGTCGTCGCTGTGCTCCCACCACCTGGTGAAGGAGTTCATGAAATGACCGTCTCGCTCGTTCCCGCCGGTGAATGCTCTGACCCCGGCAGCTCAATGTGGTGCTGACCAGGCTCATGAGCCCACCATTTGAGCCTTTGCATTCGACGCCACTAAAATTCCTATTGTGGAAGACAGTGTTTCTTGTGGCCATCATCTCGGCACAATGAGTGAGAGAGATCAGGCCCTCTCCTGTAAGCCGCCGTACCTGACATTCCACCTGACGAGGGTAATGCTGAGGACTTGCCCTTCCTTCATGCCCAAAGTGCCGTCGGACTTCCATTTTAACAAGCCTTTGGTGTTGCCCGTTTTCTTCCCGTCGCCTTCGTCGCCGGTTGAGAGGATTTTGCACTCGCTGGATGTGGCTAGAGCGCTGAAGTTCTACGTGGACCGCACAAAGAGTTTTCGGAAGACATCACAGCTGATTGTGAACTTTGGCCCTGTGAACCAAGGGAAGGCCCTTTCCAAGGCTTCTATTTCCAGATGGCTCTCCGTCTGCATCATGCACTGTCACCGGTTGGCAAAGCGACCGTTACCAGGCTGTCCGTGAGCCCATTCGACCTGAGCGACCGATGCTACTAAGGCGTTCTTGCCTGGTGTGCCCCTGCTGGACATCTGCATGGCAGCTACGTGCAGGTCGGCGCACACCTTCACGAAGTTCTACTGCGTCGACTGGGATTCCAGGGAGGAGTCCAGAGTCGCCAAGCAGTGCTGCGCAACCTGTTCGCTTGAACGTGAACCTGGTGAGGAGGTAAGAGATGCTTAATGTTGATCCTTGCCACCTCCCGTGGTTGTGCATGTGTGTACTGCTATGTATTCTTGTATTCATGAGCATGTGAATCCATGCTAGACCCCATGCTGGAGAAGGAACAAGTTACTTACCTGTAACTGTTGTTCTCCAGCATGGGTCTGGCATGGATTCATTATCGAACCCCCCCTCCAACCCCTCTGCGGCTCTTCTCTTGGTCCTACTTCCACTTTACGTGCTATCAAATCTGAAATGGCTGCCAGGGGAGGGGTTTAGGTAGAGGGCAGTCATTGGCTGGGGGCAGTATGACCCAGAGACCAGTGATTGGTTATTAGTAGAAAGACAGTTCAGAAACGAAACTGAAACTGATTTTTTTTCTTTGTCGAGGATTCCCAGCCTGCCAACGGGGAATACTCATGAGCATGTGAATCCATGCCAGACCCATGCTGGAGAACAACAGTTACATGTAATTGACTTGTTCCTTGGGTGTTAGTATCTGCTGAGAGTTTATGGTGTGGCTCCCTTCCTTCGGGGGAAGCTTTTAGCTCTGCCATCTGGAATAACTGGTTTTTGAGAGCTTGCAAATTCAGGCCATGTGTTTTAAAATCTTTATTTTCTTATTTTGGGTCCTGAATTAAAACAAACCTGTTGAATAAAATAGCCTATGTGTGTGTTATCACCAACAACAAACCCCTTTATATTGCTAAATAAGGCAGGCTTTCATTCAACAATTTCCTTTTTAAACGGGCCATTCATTTTTCTTTAGTTTGCAAAGGCCCACTTTTACATGTGTGGTGAAAAGCTATCATTGCTTTCTTTAAATTCGGTTTGGCAGCTCAATCAGATTCCCACACTGTCTTTGCAGCAAAGTCATTTTCTTGAAAGCAGGAGTTTTGTCTGAAGCACAGATATATTGAAACTGACCTGGCTCAGAGAGTTAGTCTCTTAGAACTGCTGAGCTTTGGATACTTTTGGAAATAAATAAATGCGTTTCCTGTGCGAGTAAAAAGTGAAGTTTCTGGTTGAGTTGGTTTGTCTGGGTCCGTCATTCAGGAATTATGCCTGGTTTTGCTGAGGCACAATGAAATATCCTGGGCATGGCAGGGCCTTATTAATCACAGTGGTTTCAGAGAGAACAGATGGAATTGGCGTCATAGCAGCATTTTTAAAGGGTGAAAAAGTTTCATTTTGACTGGGAATTCTGAGTTTTCAGCAAAGCAGTGCTGCCTTTTCACTTTATTCCATTTATATGTTTCAGAACACACTGGCACGCTCCTTCAGTGAGTCCCCTTGTTCCATCCGGCCTGAAGTGTGCTTGGCAGGACGGTGCAGCCATCTTTTTGTTGCTGCAAAAAATGCAGTTTTGAGGTCTTGGTGCGCACAGAAGCCAGCGCAGGCATTTGCTGTTTTCTGCAGACAGGCAGCTTGGTGATGTGGTGAAATACTGTTGAGTGGGTCAATATATCCCACAGTTGTTAAGGGTCGGTAGTCGGTAGTTGGTAGGAGTGGCGGGGTCAAGAGAGGTTTTCTTCAGGAGTGGGGTTACCCAGGCTTCTTTGATGCTGGCGGGGACCGAGTTGGACGAACATCTTAGACCGGGCAGCCGATTTACAAATTCAGGAATGCCTCGACTCAAATAGATTCCTCGGTCTCCGTCAATCAGGCTGCCGCCTGAAACATGGCACCGAGACGTCCCTCGTAGACCTTAAAACACAAATACAGGACATTAAAGACAAAGGCAAGATAGCCTTATTACTACTACTTGACCTCTCTGCAGCGTTTGACTTGGTCGATCATCAAATTCTCTGCTGTCATTTAAAAACCGCTGCCCATTTTTCAGACGAGGCCACATCATGGATTAGGTCATTCCTTGCAAACGGAACCATGCGTGTTTTCTCCCCAACCGCGTCAGCGGATCCTTAACATGTTACTTGTGGGATACCACAGGGTCCAGTGTTTCCCCAACATTATACAATGTGTTTACTAAACCCTTTTGTTTCGTCGAAGAACAGTGAGCACTGCATTGAACCAAACATTGCTTGATTTGGAATTGCGGGGTATTTTGGACGTGAACTGCATCAATGGTTGATTTCAGGCAGTTATGATAGATCGAGGAGATACTATCGAGATTGGTGTTGGAAGTTGGTTGGGTCTCAAGGGAAATGGACAAAGCAGTGGGTGGATTTTCTGCTTTGTTTGCGGGTATTTCTCACCATAATGGGGCTACGTGTGGGTAGGGGTACACATTGAGTATTCGGTGTTAAGATATTGAAGCATATTAAGAAATTATTCAACCAGGTGATTTCGGTAATGCCTTCTAGTGTTAGATTAATGTTTAGTGTTAGAATCCAGTCAAGAATTCTGTCTTTGGAATGGGTGGGTGAGTTAACAATTTGGGTAAAAGCATCTCCTTTAAGGCCATAGAGAATGCAGTAGCTTTTTTTATTATTTATTTATTTATTTATTTATTTATTTATTTTATTTGTATGTGGTTTTAAAGAAAAAACCTTTACAAACATAGTAAATAAGCATTGAACATCACATTTTCATAATGTAAAGTAGATATAATACCTTACAATTAGAAGTCCTTAAGCCGATCAAACATACATATTGAACAGTGTGCAAGTTCTGCAAATAGTTTTGTGCAAAGTCGCAAGTGTGCAAAATATAAACTGAACAGTTGATATAAGAACTAAAAATAAAGTATTATTTAACATTAACATTCATTAAGGTTAAAACTCACTTTCAGATGTAGTAATGGTGTTAATAAGAGATGATGGTAAGATTTGCAACAGCAGAATTTTTAATATTAACCATTCATGAACTGACTTAATGGCATTAATGATAGCCAATAGCGGAGTAAGTGCTAAAACCAAGGAGATGTTGTCCCCCCACATGTACCGTATCCACAAAAAATCTCTAGAAAGCATAGTTTCACCAATGTTACATTTGTTGAGTATCATCATTCTGTTAGATTCAAAATGAGAGCAAAACATAACCAAATGCATAAGGGTTTTAGGTTCTGTCGAAGACGAACAAAACCAACACACATCAAATTCTAGGTTGGCTGGGTTTTTGTGCCACTGGTGAATACGCTCAGGAGTTTAAAATTGATTTTACTTGAATTTGAGAAATAAGGCTTGAGCACTGTCGTAAGGGAAGCTTAACTACTTTGATCGAGGTTTTCTGTTATTTTGCAAATCGAGCTTGCTCCTTATGAGTCTTAAATTTGTTATTGAGCTCGATTGTAAGCATCTAATCATATTCATAGACTTTGTTTTAATGTGAGGTAACCATAGGTATAGGTCTTGCGTTTTTACATTAATTCTCTCAAGTAGATGCTTCATTTTAACAGCAAATCTCACTAGGGATTTAGGTTATGAATCATTAAGCTTCTGTCCAAGATCTTGGTACATAGTTACAAGGAGGATTAAGCATTTTTGCATTATTCGACAACATACGCCATTGATGTTTAGAGGATAGAGAACCTAGTCCTAACTCATGATGTAGGATGGAATTGGGTAAGGCGGTAGTTAGGCCCAAGATGTTTTTCCAGATCTTGCACTGTATATTATCTAGGATGTTATCTAAGTCCAGCAAACGCATGTCTAAGCCGTGTAGAACAATTGCTTCAATTTTCAAGATGTAAAATTCTATTAACGGCAAAACTGAATATTTGCAAAACTTTTTATAAATTATTTTCACCTGAGATTGCAAAGGTCTGATTTTCTGGTTTAGAGCAGTGGTCCACATAGTTAGAAATGAGTTACTGGATAAGTTGTACCCAAGATATCGTAGGGTAGAAGTACGTTCTATTGGAGTGGTTTCAATTGACCATTTAAAGGCCTGTATTCTTTTCCTATTCGTAAGGATGATTATGTTGGATTTGGAGGGATTGGCCTGGAGGTTGTGTGAAAGCATAGCTAGAGAATGCATTAATTTTGTTTTGTAGGCCATATGCGGTCTTGTCGAAAAAAGATGATTGTCGGCAAACGCCATCCAACATCCAATGGAGATGGAGTTTGCTGAGCCAGACCCCAAAGATGTTATCTTGTTCACATATCACACAGATATAAGTTGAATAGAGCAGAGGCCAAGTAGCATCCCTGCTTAACTCCAATGAAGGATGGAATTAATTGCGTGAGCGCACCTTCTTGATTTATTTGAACACAGAAGTGGTATTATGGTGAAGCATAGCAATTAAAAGGGTTAGATCGGGAGGAATGCCTAAGCTTATCATGTTGTTCCATAAGTGATTGCGGATGACTTCATCAAAAGCTGCAGTCATGTCTAGTGTAGATTACACCGGAATCAACTTGCTTGGAAGTTTCCAAAAGGTGAGCAAGAATTGTCGCATTTAGGGACGTCCCCATGTATTTACTAAATCACACCTGATGTCTGGAAAGTAGGTCGTGTTCTTGAATATGATGTTCGACATCCTTAAGGATGAAAATAGAATAAACCTTGGAAGATGCATCTGTTAAGGCGATGGGTCTAAAAATCAGTAATGTGGTTTGAGTTAAAGATGTGGCCATATTTTGTTTTTAATACTGAAGCCCAGAAATGCGGGTCTGCCTTGAGAACACAGGATGAAGACCATCAGGTCCAGCTGCTTTAGAGAACTTGAGTATATTAATTGCCCATTGAATGTCTTCAAGAGTCCATGGACAGTGTTGTGAAATTGCAGTGTTGGATGCGTTGAATAGAATATTTTTCTTTGCGTCATCTGAAATTTTTGCAAGATATATTGGTTCCAGAGCTCAGCTGAGAATGACACTTTAAGGTCAACTCTACCAGTGCTAGTCGAATTTCTCAAAACTGCCCAAACATTCTTGTTATTGTGCTTGCATAAATTAGACACCATATACTGATTGTCAGCTATGTATTGATGATCAGTGCTCCAGATAAGATTTTGTGGTGGGAGTATTTTACTCCCTATTTGTAAACTTTGGGAGTAAATGTGATTTCAGGAGAGTAAAATGTATGTGACATCCAGCCGACGTGTGCAAAAACTGTATGGAAATCATTACTAAGTGGCAGCTTTCTGCGTTGTGACAGAATGCACCTTTAATTATTTCCCTAAGGTCTTGCCATTTGATCTCTCCTGTATATATTTAAATGTTGAAAACATAAAAACCTAGCCAATTACATAGTAAAGCACACATGAATAGCATCATTGTCTTTTGGTGTTTAAGAAAAGTCCTCATTTCCTGGAGCTATTACGACCTAATGGTATGCCAATGTTATGATACAACAGTGCAGGGAGGCAAAGACGCCATGCTAAATTCTATATCTAATCTCATGGTCAAATGGTTATTTATATAGCGTTTTGGCAAAGAGCTGTACATAGAACATATTTATCACAATTATCATCAAAGCAAAGTCCGTACTCCTTTATTGACCTAGAAAGCATGAAAGGCTAAGTTGGCCTTGCTGGGATTCGTACCTGCAACCTACAGATCAGATACAGATTGCAGCAACAAGTGCTCAACCGGCTGAGCTATCTTATTGGCTAACATCCTTCAGAGGTCAGTTAACTGAGTATCAACTGAGGTATAATAATCACAGTGCCTAGATGTTGGACGAACCATGTATTAAGCGCTACATAAAGTTAAATACCTAACTGGATTATCACAGGGACAGGTTATGCTGAGTTTCTATTTCAAATACAAATTTAACTTTCATTTGTTTATTTTTCAACAGCGCTTGCACTTCCTGCAGAGTCAGGTTTTGGTTGTTTTTAATTGTAGTCTTGAAGATTTGAGAGGCTAGAACACCTGTGATTGGTGTAATGGCAATCACTCACCCTTGAGCAAAGACTCTGCTGCCACTGACTATTTATAGTAATGTACCCCAATGACTGCAAGGTTGAATGGATGTAAACTAGACCGTGCAGTCATCATTTTACACACACTGTAAACTTATAATTAGAGTGTAAATTAAAAGTGTAAAAATGAGCTGCATGATTATGCACACAGCACAGGAACTCTAATAAATACAATTATGAAATACTGGTTTGCTTTCACTGCAAAAGAAGCATACTTTTTTACAAAATGTTAATTCTCAAATGCATTTTCCATCTTATTAATTATACAATCCTGAAATGCTAGGAAAATAAATATGTACAGTGCAGTTTGCTCCATGAGCAGCACCACAGCAGAAGCTGAATGGAAATAAATCATTCCTTTTAATCGCTGTGTACAGTATTTCTTTTGAAAGGCTTCAGAGAAATACATTTGGTTTCAGAGGCTTTTCTCCATTGCTTGCAATTACAACTATGTAGATAAAAAAACAAAAATGTTCTGGCTTGTGTCAAGTACCCTGACCTTTGCACTGCCCTCTGCTCTAAACTTGTGTGTAAATGTACACCGGAAAATAATAAAGCTGTTGTTTTTCCAAGATTTTCATGCGTAAAAAGGCCTGTACACACTTTATCTGGAGGCCTGTAGATGATATTTGATAACTTTTAAGTTTGTTTTTATGAAGTTGACATATTTGACACTTATACGACTTGTATATTCTGCGGGTGACACAGACAATGCTTTAAGGGCTATTATTTTTTAGTTTTTCTGGTGCTTGAGATTGTCGACTTCTGAGTTAAACGTGTGATTATGGATTTTCTGTATCATAATCCGCGTTAGCCATGATATTCAAATGAGATTTGAATAGATATTCCATTCCTCCATTGATTGACCATCCATACCATAGAAGTTCATATCGGATGCACAAAGAATTTCTCTGCTAACCTTATAGGTTAGCTCGCAACAGTTTTGGATTCCATTGAACAGATATTGCATGTCTATCAAAGCTAAAGCTATTGCTGACATTCTTTGAGTGTTAAAGGGTATGTTCACGTTTAGTTTAATGGGCAAATTGTCACCCCAGTTTGAACTAGCAACTGACAGGATCACAAATACTGAGCAAGTCGCAAGATACAAAGAAATAATCAATGTATGAACTACAGGACCCTCTTTGCCAAGTACAGTGACGATGAGAGGCTTCCATCTCAACAATCTGGATGTCCCATTCAGCTAGGTATTGTATCCATATGTGACCTTTATGCGAGGAGATGGTTTGACCTTTGGTTATAGATTTGTGTGTGTGATGGTTTGCTAGATTAAGGCAAGAGGAATAAAATCTCGACAAATGACAACGAGGTAATTTGGATATCGAATAAAGGCATCTTCCAAGATGACATTAAGCTGGGTAAATTTAGTAGCAAGGGACACACTAACATGGTTCCAGTATTTCTCCAGCATGGGGTCTGGCATGGATTCACATGCTCATGAATATTCCCCGTCGTCAGGCTGGGAATCCTCGGTAAAGAAAAATCAGTATCAGTTTCGTTTCTGATCTGTCTTTCGTAGTAGTAACCAATCACTGATCTCTGCGTCATACTGACCACAGCCAATGACTATCACCCTAAGCCCCGCCTCTGGTAACCATCTTCAGATTTTTACCGCACGTTCAAGTGTTGGGAGTTCTCGTGCTTGGCTCTCGAGCTTTTGCTGCGTTTTCGCACTTTTTCAGGTGAATTTTCACATTTTTCGGTTAATCGAGCCTCAAGCTCCACTGTTTCTACTCCCGTTAACGGGTACCCGTTGCAGGATTTTCCTATGCCCCTCAAGGGTGAAGATTTCGTCGAATCAACCTTTTGGAGGATTCCAGAAGATTTGCGGCTTACTTCGAGATGGCCCAGGACGCAAGTTCGTCACCCGGACCCAAGCTGTTAAGCAGCTGTCCTGGATGCGGGCTGCAGAATGTGTTTGAGGACGAGCATTCGCGATGCCTCTACTGTCTTCATGGGGACAAGACTCATGTAGGACTGCCAGTTCTGCAAGAACTTGTCGGAGCGGACCATGAGGGACTGTCAATCCCGTCTCGCCAGCTGGTTGGAGAAGGGCTCAATGGGTGAGAAGAAGAAGAAAGGGTCCGAGCGGGCTTCTAAATCCTGTGCGGGTGCCCCGGCGATGGGGGCCCAACACCAGGCCAAGCGCCGCGAGTCCGCTGGCTCAGAGAGCGCCGAAAGGTCGGGCTCTTCGGTCGCCAGGCAGGGCGCACCTTCCCCGGCACCGTCAACCACGAGCCAGCGCTCCGTTTCGGGGAAGAGTAAGTCCGAGACCCCGGGTAAGCTTCGGGAGAAGCCCCGTCCGATCTTGGGAGAGGGGGGGAGCGAGGCGTCGCCCCTCCGCCTAAAGAGAAGGCCCGGGACGCACCTGAGGTGGTGAAGGCCCCTACCCAGCAGGCAAAGGCCTCTATCGAGGCGATCGCAGCGATTCTGGCCTAGCCGGAAGAGACCCCGCCAGCGGAGACTGCCTCCGGGACTAGAGTTTCCCTGCCGCCAAGGAGGGAATCCTCTTGTTCAGCCCATCGTCATGGCCACCATGATGGAAGAAGCGAGGGGGGGCACGGTAGCCTCCTCGAGCTCGGAGTCAGCCTCGGAGGAGGAACTGACCGAGGCCGTGAGGAATCTCGAAGTCCAATTCGAGAAGGTTTGATCCCGTAAGGAAGGTCCTCGGGAGATAACCGAGGAAGACGACGATGGCGAGGAAGAGCAGCCTTCCCTTCCGGCGCAGCCAGAACCTAGGCCTCAGGATAGCTCAGCGGCCATTTTGTGTGCGATCCAGTCCTTATGCTCTGAGATAAGGAGGAGATTACCACGGCCCAGGCCGGAGGACCCGCAACCTGGTCCGTCGGGAAGTCCTCAGACAAACGACGGAGGACCCAACCCTCAAACGGAGTTTGCCTACGATGACGGGGTTGGCTCCGGGCGACCGACTTCCGTCAGGACGTCCAGACCAGGGTGTTGGACATGCCGTTCGACGGCAGCAACTTGTTCGGGAAGGCGGTGGACGGCCCGCGCCCTAGGAGCCCTTCAGCAACGACGGCCCTTTTCTGAGCTTTGGAGGCAGACAGTGGGCCTCCAAGGGATCCAGCGGTGGCTCGTCGTCCTACCGCCAGGCGGCACGCTCCTCGTCTCAGGAGGCCTACAGGGGTCGCGGCAAGCAGGGAGCGTCTCGCCGCCATCGGCACCCTGGTGGGAGGCCGGCTGACGAATTTCATCGGTGTATGATAGTCCATCTCCACCGACCGTTGGGTGCTGGATACCGTGGCAAGAGGACACTCTATCGAATTCCTGAAGAAGTGCCCTCACGTTCCACCTGTGGCCAGGAAGGAAAATCACGTCCCGCAACTGCTGTTGGAAGTACGGGCGATGCTCAGGAAAGGCGCCATCGAGCTCGTCCCGAAGAGGCTCCGGGGCTCCGGGGTGTACTCAAGGTACTTCCTCGTCAGGAAGAAGACGGGCGGCTGGCGCCCCATCCTGGACCTTCGTCGTTTGAACAAATACATCAGGTCACAAAAGTTCAGGATGGTCACCCTCCAGCACGTGCTGGGACAGCTGGAGGAAGGCGACTTTCTATCGTCGTTGGACCTGGAGGATGCATACTTCCACGTTCCCATCCTCAAAAGTCACTGAAAGTTCCTCAGGTTCGTCGTCCAGGGACGCCACTACCAATTCAGAGCACTGCCGTTCGGATTGAAGTCGGCCCCCAGGGTCTTTACCAAGTGCCTAGCACCTGTGGCGGTGCGGCTGCGCCTGCAGGGGATTCACGTCTACCCCTACCTGGACGACTGGCTCATCCGCTCAACGACGAGGGAACTCGCCGTCAAACACACTGCGAGGACCATCCAGCTACTCACAGACCTGCGATTCGCCATAAATTACCCAAAGTCCCACCTGGTGCCGTCGTAGGTGGCCCTGTTTCTGGGAGCGAAGCTCGATACAGTGAGGCGCCTGGCAGCACCGTCGGAAGAACGGACAAAGACCATTCTGGGCAAAGTGCAGCGCCTGCTAGCCACGGACGTGGCCAGGTTGAGGTCCATCAAGTCCCTCCTGGGGATGATGTCCTCTTACATCTACCTGGTGCGCCTCTGCAGACTACGGATGCGCCCTCTTCAAGAATTTCTCGACGCCCGTTGGATGCAGGCGACGGACACCTTCGAAGACAGGGTCCCCCTCAATGAGGTGTTCCGGCTGGCGATTCAGTGGTGGGGCATTCGAGCACACCTCACGGACTTTCAGACGCTGGCGTACCAGGAGACGGTGACGACGGACGCCTCCCTGGAAGGTTGGGGCGCCCACACCGGAGATCTCCACGCAAGAGGCCTCTGGCTCCCGGAGGAGAAGCTCCTGCACATCAACATCCTGGAACTCCGAGCAGTGTTCTGGGCTCTCAAATCGTTCCTCCCGTCGCTCAAGGGCAAGGTGGTGCGGATCTTCACGGACAACACCACGACAATGTTTTACATACGGAAGCAGGGAGGCACCAGATCCCCAGCCCTATCCAAGGAGGCACAGGATCTGTGGCACTGGGCGGTCGCCCAGGGGATGTTTCTGGTTCCCTTCCACCTGGCAGGAGAAAGAAACTTCATTGCCGACTCGCTCAGCAGGGAGCTGCGCGCGTGTCACAAGTGGGAACTGGGCCAGGATCAGGTGGATCAACGATGGGGCAAACCCCAAATCGACCCACTCGAAGTGCCAGAGGTTCGCCAGCAGGTTTCCCCAGCCGAGAAGCATGGGCGATGCGTTCTCGTTCCCCTGGGACGGCCTATACCTGTATGCGTTGCCTGCGTTGCCGTTGCTGCTTCGACTCATCAACCAGCTCAAGAGGTCCCGGTGCAGGATGATCCTCGTCGCAGCGGCATGGCCGAGGCAGATCTGGTTCCCGGACCTTCTGGACTTGTCAACGTCCCCTCCCATCAAGCTGTCGGCGGACTTGGATTTTCTCTCCAGAGAAGGAGGCGCCATCTTCCACTACGACCCGCCATCGCTGAACCTGCAGGCTTGGCTCCTGCAGCGCTAGAGTTTGGAGGGTACAATATACCGGCCGACTGCATAGAGGTTCTTGCAAAGGCCAGGGCATCCTCGACTCTCAAATGCTACGGTCACAAGTGGAAGAGGTTCTCTATCTGGTGCCGAGCACAGAAGATCAACCCCCTACGGATTACGGCCCCTCAAGTGCTGCCGTACCTGCTATCGCTGGCAAAGGCTGGGCTAGCCCATGCCTCCATTAAGATTCATCTGGCGGCGATCTTCAGATATACCTGAACCACAGGACGGACATCCCTGTGGTCCCATCGACTGGTAAAAGAGTTTATGAAAGGACTGTTCCGGTCGTTCCCGCCAGTGCAGGCCCCGGCCCCGGCGTGGGAACTTAACGTGGTGCTGACCAGGCTCATGGGGCCCCCATTCGAGCCGATGCACTCCGCACCAATGAAGTTTGTGTCGTGGAAGACTGCATTCCTGGTGGCCATTACCTCCGCACGACGAGTGGGAGAGATCCAGGCCCTATCCTGCAAAGCACCGTACTTGACTTTCCATGCCTCGAGGGTGGTGCTTAGGGCGCACCCCTCCTTTATGCCCAAGGTGCCGTCGGACTTCCATCTTAACGAGCCCCTGGTGTTACCTTTTCTTCCCGTCTCCTTCGTCGTCGGCCGAGAGGACTTTGCACTTGCTGGATGTGGCTAGAGCGCTGAAGTTCTACATGGACCGCACAAAGAGTTTTTGGAGGACATCACAGCTATTCGTGAACTTTGGACCTGTGAATCAAGGGAAGGCTCTCTCGAAGTCTTCTATTTCCAGATCGCTCTCCGGCTGCATCATGCATTGCCACCGGTTGGCTAACCGACCGCTGCCAGGCTGTCCGAGAGCCCATTCGACCAGAGCGATCGCTGCTACTACGGCGTTCCTATCTGGTGTGCCCCTGCTGGACATCTGCAGGGCTGCTACGTGGAGTTCGACGCACACATTCACGAGATTCTACTTCGTCGATCGGGATTCCAGGGAGGAGTCCAGGGTCGGCCAAGCAGTGCTGCGCAACCTGTTCGCTTAAGGTGAGCCTGGTGCGGAGGTAAGAGATTGCTTAATGTTGAGCCTTTTGCCACCTCCCGTGGTTGTGCATGTGTGTACTGCTATGTATTCTTATATTCATGAGCATGTGAATCCATGCCAGACCCCATGCTGGAGAAGGGACAAGTTACTTACCTGTAACTGTTGTTCTCCAGCATGGGTCTGGCATGTATTCACATGCGAACCCTCCCGCCTACCCCTCTGCGGCTCTTCACTTGGTCATACTGCCACTTCACGTGCTACCAAATCTGAAGATGGCTGCCAGAGGCGGGGCTTAGGGAGATAGCAGTCATTGGCTGTGGTCAGTATGATGCAGAGATCAGTGATTGGTTACTACTACGAAAGACAGATCAGAAACGAAACTGATACTGATTTTTCTTTACCAAGGATTCCCAGCCTGACGACGGGGAATATTCATGAGCATGTGAATCCATGCCAGACCCATGCTGGAGAACAACAGTCACAGGTAAGTAACTTGTTCCATACATATGATCAAAAAGTGAAGGTTGGTCTTATCAGTAGGGCTAAATTGTATGACCAATAATGCTTCTGAACTAGTGATGAGTTTGGATAGAACGTCAAGGTTGTCATCAACTAGAATTGTAAGTCCCCCTGATGGTCTACCTGCAGCACCTATGTTAGCTATTTGCATGTATGAAGTGAAACCATTTATACAGAAATGTAGAAGTTTCATGTAAAAGTACAATTGAGGGTTTAATAAGTACAGTTGTAGAATTGAACCAAGAGATTAGGTTGGTAAAACCACACAAATTCTTGGATTGGATAGTAATGGCTTTATGGCTATGCTTGTGCGTTGGCTTTTTTTGATGGAAAAAAAACTTTTTATAAGGGGTTCAAGCCATGACCACTCCTTAACTTCGCTAGTAAATTAAGATAGTTGTGCTATCAGCTCTTCATTAGATGATTTAAGATTTTTGCCATTAGGTGTGGACCCGTTGTCGTCATCATTAGAAGCTTAGTGTATTTCTACTAATTCAAGGGCTTGCTCTTTGGTCTTGAATAAGTGTGGAGAAAGTCCCAGTTGTGCCAGGTCGGATTTTTGCTCCCACACTAATTTCATAATGCTATGGGTATAAAATGTTTGATTGGGACTGTAAAGGACTGTCCTCAACTATATTACTGTCCTTATTGGATTTAAGTACAATTTCCATGACTGTCTGCAAAGGTATAATGGTAGGTGGGTCTCTAGACTAGTCCTGAGTGGCTGTTGTCACATTTGGGTTAGCCTTGTTGTTTTCATGTTGGTTCTTTGTGGTCTCTTGGCAGAGAGACAGTGTTAGATCTGTGGTGATTGGATCTATCGGGTTGATGGTTTCCAATGTAATGCTGGATTCAATTCCCGCACTTTTTTATTTCCAGTAATTGGAAAGAATTTGGATAGTTGCGCACGTTTCATGTTATTGTCACTAGTCAAAAGATGATATGGTACCACTATGGTACCACAATCAAATCGATTGATTTAATTCCACTTGATCCGTCAGCAGAGCAGGCAACTTGCTGAGGAATGCTATTGCCTAGGTTTGAAAACAGCAGATGAAGGTTTGTCAATCATGCTTGGTTCATGTAGTTTAATATCTAGGAGTGTTTTGGATTCCTCATTAAGTTGGTTAAGATCAAGGATCTCGTCATCTTTAGAGATATTACATATATTGTTCATGTTCAAATTGTGGCCATTAATGTTTGCTGGAGTTTGATAACTTTTTTGTTTTCTGACTTTTTTAAGTTGTTTTTTCCGATTTAGTCTTCTTTTCTGGGCTCTTAATTCAAGGAACTTCATTTTGCGGGAGAAGTGTAGATTGCCAGTTTCATTGGTCTCTATAATAGATGCAGCTTCCGGGATGTCTGGCACAGGTGGGTCTATTATATTGTTACGGTCGATGAGGTCCGTCAACGGGGTGCGACTATTAGGAGCACCAGAAAACGATACTGAGTCCATGCCGTTCGCCTCTACCGGTATATGGCAGTTTCTAAGTTCCTGACTCTGCAGGTCTTTCAGATTTGTTTGTGATACTCATTCAGATATTTTTAAGATTCACAGCTTGTAGTAAGTCATTATGTTATTGATCAAAGATAGATTCAGTGGTGGAGAAGTCCCCGTAGTTTGCGCTTAGGTCATGAGATTGGGAACTATTATCATGAGTGATACCAGGGCCAACATTTCATCTAAATTGATAAGAATCTGTTTGAGTTCCAGTTAGAGTATTACCATGAGAATTAAAGCCCCTCGTTTTGGAATCAACCCGCTTATTTGATGCATGTGAGGGCGAGCTAGTAGTGGGGCAGATAATTGGATATTTCAAATAAGTTACCAGAAGAGGATGCCTGTTCGATCAATTTGGCATCAGAGTGGTTGTACAGGCATATCTCCAACATCAGAGGGAAAGTGAGAGGCAGGAGTAGTTGGACCAAGTGAAACTCTTATACGTTTGCCTAATTCGGCCTTTACTGCTGGGCCCAACATTGATATATCTGAGATATGATTGTAAAAACATTTTAATGAATATGGAGATGGATAGTTTAACTGGTATTTAATGTTGAAGGCTCAGTGACGTCCACGTCATCTACTTCATCTAGTGCAAGGTTGGCAAGCTTTCAGTGAAAAACGGCATTGGGGTGAATTTGGGCATGTACTGAAGGTTGCAAGGGAACTGGACCACTAGACAGTGAGGAGCAGGTTTCTTGTTGATCATCGAGTGGGGCAAATTGAGCCACAGAAGGATTTTTTTCGGGGAAAAGTTCAGTACTTCAGTTTCTATGGGGTCGGGATAATGTGAAATAGTGACATGTCCAATTGTTTGGTTCCAGTAGACTCCTTAATTCCTTTCCCGATTCTGAGCCCTCTAACCATTATAATTTTACAAGCGTGTGGCTTGTTAAAAGCTCACAAATAAAAAACAATATACATAGCAAAAGGGCTGACAACACACTCCTTTTGAATTGTGACAATACTTCAGGTTTAACTCATTAAGACTATTTAGGAGACCCTCTTTCAACTGGGTCAATACTCAAGATTTAAGTCGATAAGAATATGTGTGAGACCCTTAAAGTCCTCCTGTAGTGAAAATGGCAGACGAATGAAGAAATAGCAAGTACAACTTTAAAAGGTTAGCGAAGGCACCAGTGGTGAATGACGGCGTTCCGTGTTAACAACCATTTTAGAGGATTAAGGAGGGTTGTGATAAAAAAGAGATTGCATCAACACCTGTGTGAACAGCTATAATTTATGAAGCGCTAATGCAAGTAGGGACAACATAGCGAGCGAATAAACAAGGATACAATATATCTGTGTTGTTGCGCTTGCAGAACCACTGAGCTTTTGTAAAGGCTATGAATCCAATACAAATAAAAAAAATATGGGTATGGATCAGAATTTGACTGTTGTAAAGACAGTAACAAAGGCACGTATTAAACGCAAATGCCAAAGTGACTCAACGGCACATGAACACCCAGCCACCCAGGACAAATTGGCCCCTAGAGTGTTCAGAAAGTTCCTGGCACTGGTGGTGGCCCACCTTCGTCTACAGGGTATACATGTACACACGTACCTAGACAACTGGCTCATCTGTGCCCGCTTGCGAGAGTTGGCTGTCGGACACACAGAAGCGACCGTCCAGCTACTGACGGATGTGGGATTCTCCATCAACTATCCAAAGTCCTGCTTGAAAGCATCACAGAACGCGCTGTTCCTAGGAGCCAGACTTGATACGGTGTCCTGCCTGGCGTCATCCTCCGAGGAGAGGGTAGCTGCTATTCAAGGGAAGTTGTAGCGGCTGTTATCTATTAAGACCGCCACGGTGCAAACCATCAAGTCGTTGCTGGGTATGATGTCGTCCTGCATTTACCTCATACGGCTCTGCAGGTTACAGATTGGAGTTCCTGGACGCTCGCTCAATACAGGTGTCTGAAAGCTTCGGGAACAATATCCCGCTCGACCAGGAGTTCCGTCGGGTGATATGGTGGTGGGGCGTCTGCTCCAACATCCCCAGGGCACAGGGTTTCAAAATCCTTCATACCAGGAGACGGTCACCACGGACGCTTCCTTGGGAGACTAGGGAGCCCACACCGGACATCTGCACACCAGAGGTCTGTGGCTGCCGAAGTAGAAGTATCAACGTTCTGGAACCGCGGGCATTGTTCTGGGCCCTCAAGTCATTCCTTCTGTCTCTGAAGGGCAAGGTGGTGAGGATCTTCACGGACAACACCACCACCATGTTCTACATCAGGAAACGGGGGCACTGGATCCCCAGCGCTCTCCAAGGAAGTGCAGGACTTGTGGCACTGGGCCGTCGTACAAGAGATGTTCCTCATCCCTCTCCACCTAAATAGAGTCAAGAACACCATTGCAGACTACCTCATCATTGAATTGTGCTCCTGCCATGAGTGGGAGTTTCGGCAAGACCAAGTGGACCGCATCTTCGCAGAGTGAGGCAGGCCCCAGATCTATCTGTTTGCGACGGCGGCAAACTCCAAATGCCAGAGGTTTGCCAGCAGATTCCACTAACTGAGGAGCCCGGGGGATGCGTTCTCCTTCCTGTGGTAACGGTTTCTGTACGCGTGTCCTCCGTTGCCTCTCCTGCTACGAGTCATCTGCACACTCAAAACAGTGCCAATGCCAGATGATACTCCTCGCCCCGGCGTGGCCGAGACAGATTTGGTATCCAGACCTTCTCAGCCTGTCAGCGTTGCCTCTGGTCAAGCTTCCAGTGGTTCCGGATCTTCTCACCAGAGAAGCCGGTGCAATCTTTCACCACAACCCAGGATCGCTAGACCTAAGGGCTTGGCTCCTGCAGCCCTAGGGTTTGGAGGATATGAGTTGCCTGCGGACTGCAGGGAGGTCCTCACCAAGGGCAGGTCGTCTTCAGCTTTGAAGTGTAACAGTCACAAGTGGAAGCGTTTTGCTACGTGGTGCCGGTCTCAGAAGATTCCCCCTCTAAGGGTCACAGCCCTGCGGATTCTTCAATACTAGCTATCCTTGGCCAAAGCCGGACAGGCGCACGCCTCCATCACGGTGCATCTGGCAGCTATTTCCCACTACACCAGGTCTCCAGGAAGATCTTCACTTTGGTCTCATCAACTCGTCAACGAGTTCCTCAAAGGACTTTTTTGGTCTTTCCTGCCGGTGAAGGCTCCTGCCCCGGTGTGTGAACTCAACGTGGTGCTGACGAGGCTCATGGGCTCCCTGTTCGAGCCTATGCATCAGGCCCCTCTCAAGTTCCTTTCGTGGAAAACAGCTTTTCTTGTGGCCATCACTTCTGCCAGGAGGGTAGGTGAGATCCAGTCCCTTTCCTGCAAACAATAGCTGACTTTCCACAACTCGAGAGTGGTGCTGCGGACACACCCCTCTTTTATGCCGATGGTTCTGTCGGAATTCCACCTCAACGAGCCTTTGGTGTCACTGTTTTTTTCCCAAAGCCTTTGTTACCGGCTGAAAGGGCCCCGCACTCGCTGCATGTTGCTCTTGCCCTGAAGTTCTACGTGACACGCACAGAGATTTTGGAAAACATCTCAACTGTTGGTGAACTTTCGTCCTGTTAACCCTGGGGAAGGCCTTGTCCAAGGCGTCCATCTCAAGGGGGCTCTCAGGCTGCATCATGCACTGTCATTGGTTGGTGAACCGACCGCTGCCCAGCCGTCCAAGAGCCCACTTCACCAGAGCGATCACTGCAACAACGGCGTTCCTGTCTGCTGCAACCCTGCTTGACCTCTGAAGCTGGCTACGTGGAGGTCTACGCACACCTTCACAAGATTCTACTGCGTCGACAGGGATTCCAGGGGGGAATACAGAGTCGGCCAGGCAGTGCTACGCAGATTGTTCGCTTGATGTCAGTCTGTTCCAGAGGTAAGAGTTGATTGCTTCTGTTGAGCCTTGCCACCTCCTGTGGCAGTGTAATGTTGTACTGCTATGTATTTGTCATTCATGAGCAGGTGAATCCATGCCAGACCCCATATGCTGGAGAAGGAACAAGTTACTTATATGTAACTATTGTTCTCCAGCATGGGTCTGGCATGGATTCACATGCAAACCCTCCCTCCTACCCATCTGCGGCTCGTCTTCATCATACTGCCTCCTTATGTGCTTACCAAACCTGAAGATGGCTGCCAGAGGAGGGACTTAGTGAGAGGACTGTCATTGGATGGAGACAGTATGATAGAGGACAGTGATTGGTTTAAGGGAGAAACAGTTTGTAAGTGAAAGTGAAACTTTTGTTTTCTTTTACCGCGGATTCCCATCCTGACAACGGGGAATATTCATGAGCAGGTGAATCTATGCCACACCAATGCTGGAGAACAATAGTTACAGGTAAGTAACATGTTCCCTCACGATGGATTATCCTTTGCATCGCAGAGTGCTATCAATCTGCTGGTAAAGAATTTCCTTCCGGAGTCAGGGCACACTCCACAAGAGGAGTCTCGGCTTCTACGGTTTTACAGAGGGGGGTCCCCACTAGGGATATTTGGAGATATTTAGCAGGCACTATTGTCTGGACGTTGCACGCGTGGCGGATGTGCGTTTTGGTAGGGCAGTGCTGCAAAATCTGCTACTATGACACTTTATGACCACTTCGGCATCCTTACTGCTTGGAGAGTTAGCAAATGAGGAATCTGCAGGAGAAAAGCAATCCATCCACGGCTCACTCTACTAAGGGTGTGGCTGCCTCCACTGCTCTGCAGAGAGGTGTTCCGATTCGCAACATTTGTGAAGCAGCCACATGGGCCTCTGTCCATACTTTTTTGAGACACTATTCCTTGGATTCCATCCATGGGCAGGATGTGGCCTTTGGTAAGGCAGTCCTCTATTCAGCCATTTGATTGGGCATTCTAAAATTCTAAATTCTTTTCCCACTTCCATACGTTGGTACTGCTTTGGGAGTCTGTCATAGATGTGGAATACTTCGGAGAACACAATCCCCTCGAAGAACAAGTTACTTACCTGATCTGGTAACGCTCTTTCAATTGGATGCTCTTCCAACTTATCCCACATTGCACCCTCCCAGCCTGCCCCTCTACAGAATTTCTTATGCGATTGCAGCTTACCTTTCCGCAAGGCTTTCTGCAGTCATACTGGCAGGAGATTGGTGCCACACGTTCTGGGGAAAAAACTACAACTGAGGCTGCAAGCACCGTGCCTCCTAGATATAACATACAGTGATGTCGACCCTCGACGAAGGCCCTCGTTGGACAACGTATCAACGTCATTGACGAAGGACGCCCTCTTCCGAAAATTTTCCAAAGCGGCACAGCTGTGGTCATTACCTGTCATAGATGTGGAATACGTCAGAGGAACATCCCATCGAAAGAACATTCCCAGATAAGGTAAATAACTTATTCGATTTCCAGTTATTAATTTGACGGAGTTCACCCCTATGGGAAGCTTCCCATTGCTCTGTTTTTTTACAGGCAGATTAGCCTTGCCTCCCATCGTTTATCCTCTACAGTGTTCAAGCAGAGGAAAAAGGGGGGAGCTGAGGTATGGGGCGTAGTGACGTGGTATATATACAACGCCTGACGTCACTTACAGAGCCGACGATCAAGCACCAAGCAACACGGATCGATGATGGACAGCTGATTTGAGGTCCACTACACCCCCTGTCGAAAAGCTTTCCGAGCAGCAGAGCTGGATGAGAATATCTATCGGATCTTGAATCTACGGGAGAAGAATGCATAGAAAGATGATTACGGTAAGTAATTTCTCCTTTTAATAATAAATAGGATTAATATAGTCAACCAGTGACCTGTATCTTCATGGGGACAAAACTGCCATGAGAAAACTGTAGATCAGTAAAACCAGAAAGTTCATTCTATGTTTTCTCTCTGCAGAGAAACAGATGTAGATGGTACCAAAACTCAATTTCCCAACTACTGATCACTTTACCATACATGATATTAAATAACTTATCTCTAATCCATGTCTGTGGTGTTCTTGAAATAAACCCCTGAGGCTCACCTGCTCAATTAGATGTGTAGCACTGGATACAGGAAGAAAACCAGCTTCAGAAAACCGGCTTCTGTCCTTCACTCGCAATTCATACTGATTTCTAGATCATGTGGTATCCCATGTGATGCGTTACGTGATGATGTAATGTCACTGTCCTAATCATTAACATCAATACGTACTGTGGTGCTGTGAGCGCACAGAGATAACTTCATGCTGTTCATTCCTGTAAGGTTTGGAATTCAATCCGATAACCTTAAGAAAACAAAAGATAGAAGTGCACGGCCACTTCAGGAGAAGTATGAACATGCCTAATGGTATAATCTATAAGGTTATACCTCAAGGAAAAAGGGCAATTCGCAAATTCAAATACATAACGTTTTAAATATAAAAAGTAATGTTGTGGCTGCTGATTGGCTACATGACATTTGGACATCCCACCTCTTTCTGTGGATTTCAGCTCCTTCATAAATGGGACGGTTGCCTGAAATCAGCAAAACATCAATGTGCTCGTAAAAGGACCAGTCTCGACATGAAGAAAACTAGAGATCCTTCTAGGACCTCAAAATCTTTGTTTCAAGGCCCTAGGCTGCACGGTTTCTGAGATATTTCCCTCGCAACAAACTCCACCATGCCGGGGTGAGGCGACAGGTGGGGAGAAAGCATAGAAGTTCCCAGTATGCAGCAGCACACCAACTCTCTCCTCCCTCCCAACGTCTCTGAGGTATATCGGCCAACCACACTTGCCCCTTCTTAGTGTAGTTTACTTCACAGTGCAAAGCACATCAAGCGAATCGGAACAGTGATTTACAGGATCATTGATTTTCAACAATTGATGAGCGTTATCATGTCTGTCTGCAGAACCCGTTTGGAGAACGTGTACTTATTGCTAGTTTATTATAGAATCGCCATCTTGAGATGTCCAATAGATCGCATTATACAATCAATACATTCTTTTTACATCTGAACTAGCGAAAGGAAGTAACATTACCGAGAGGTCAGTAATATGTTCATCTTAAACAGAATAGAGTTGCTTCTTTTATGAATGGCTCTAGCCTAACCTCAATGTAAGATGTTGCCCACTGTGACAATGTAGTGAACCTTGTTAAGGCTCCTGTTACAGGGCTGGACCCGTCATCCAGGTTGTAAGATAATCTGACTTAAAAGGGTCTCTTGCAGGTTGACACTTCCTTAAACTCAATAGACCCGTCAAGGTTTCTTATTTAACCCCCGGAAGGATGATTGAGTAAAAGGCCAAAAGGAAGATGCAAAGCACATCTTGCAGGAGCTGAAAGGATACAAAAGGACAGGATTAGTATGTATACAATAATACTGATCCAGTAGCCCCCAGTATACCCTAATATACCTGGTAATGTTCCAGTTGGGATTTTGATGTGCAGTGGACTTGAATATCAGGAGAGGGACAGGCCAGGTCCCTAAGAATGTAATAGGAGTCAGGTCTAGGAAACAAGACTGTGCCGAACGGCACGAAGGTTGCCTAAGGGACATGATGAGGCATGAAACAGTAACAACAATCCAGAAAATATCCTGTATTCCCAGTTTCGAAGTAGTAAGGGAAAAGACCCAATCTCAGTACTCCTCAAAAAGAGAAGGGTAAGGACAAAACAAAAAAAGGAAAAAACCCAATGTCTCAATCCACAGGTACAAAAGTGCAGTTCATCCAGGCAGAACAATCCAAACAATGGTCAAGCGATACCAAGTTCATAACAGGGTACTTATAGAAAATCGAGGAGTTGCGGCAGCACAACAGCGTTTCAAGTCAGCTATGAAGCACCAGATACTCGCTCATGTTGGCTTTTATGGTGTGCAGTGAGTAATCTGGTGCGTCCTGATGGTGCCGTGTCCTGTGACTGAGCGTGCGTGCGTGCCTGCGTATATCGGAATGCGGCACACCATGTGCTAGGGCTCCTGGGAGTTGTTTTTTTGTGCTGCAATAAGCGCCAAGATAATTGCCATGCACAGCTTTCATAACAAGGTACATGTCAAGGTATCAGCTGTAGGAATTCTGAGTTCCATATCTGAATCCATGCTGCCTCGCATGACCTGCAGAGCATATGTTTGCACTGCCACCAACCAGGAAGACAACAGTACTGGTGAGACCAAGGGCCAGGCGGGACTCGGTACCAATTACCCCCAACTCCACACTGAAAATATCTTCTAACAGCTAGCTGGATTAGATCTCCCAAATGTTACATTGGTCACATCTTTAAGGTTTATATTTTCTAACATACCCCCCTTTTAAAATACAGACTATAAGAATACAGGTCATCAACACCAGTTCGGCATTAGGCCTCAAACCATGCAATGCAGATTTTTGAGCAAGGTGGCAAATCTGCAAACTAGCTTCCACACTGTTGCAAATGTTCACTGAGTGTCTTTTGATGGCAAGTAGACTTAGGGGTGTGTAGATGTAACAGGTTTGTATCTTTTTTTTTATTACTATTTAGAGGGATTACACATTCATTGTAGTCACCTGAAAAGTTCTGGGGACAAACAAAGTGTATTATGGAATGTGGTATGAAGCTATTAACGTATGACATTATGCAATGAAATTGTCAAGCACAGCAAATAAACTATACCATTCTTCTTCATACAGTACATAATGGCATGGCCACTAACAACTAAAACAGATTGATAAATCTGCCATTTTCTCGATGTTTTCTGTAGCTTTGGGTAGCCTGCTCACCCTTATCCAAACATTATGTGTGTTTACTTCAGGGAGTGCTTTTGACGGCATCAGCAGAGAAACTGATTTGTCTTTCCCATGGATACTGGAAGTGTTTAAAATAAAGCCCTATGACTTCTATAAAGTCATTGAGAGTTTTATCAAAGCAGAGCCTAGCCTGACAAGAGAAATGATCAAACATCTGGAAAGCTGTGAACATCGCATTATGGAAACGCTGGCCTGGCAATCAGTAAGTGGCAAACCAAAAGTCTTTATAATTTAAATGTAGTTTCTCACTAATTCTTGTACATTTCGATTGCTTAGCAGAAGGATGCCTAAAGACTGAAACCATTTTGTATTTGTTCAAAACTAGGCTTACATGGTATCTTGTTTAATTTTGCGCACCTACAGTTTAATTGTGAACAGAGCAGTTTACGTCGTTGATAATATGAACTCTTGATGTTGGAGGTTTGTATAGTCTCTGAAGAAGACTGAACATCTGTGCACTCTACTAGATAGGTTTGAACATCTAATTTCTCTATTAACACTGTTTATCGTCAAAGCATTAATTGGCCTACTCTTTAAAAAAAGCATTGCTACAGATTTTCAGATTACCACTGTATTTACTATGCCATCTTTGTGGAACCATGTCTACAATAGATTTTGTTCATTTGATTCTTTCCCTTCATAGTTGATTTTTAATTGTGGGTACCATAATCACAGATTTTTCCAGCACATGTGTTTACTCATTTTTTTTTAAGTTGGTTGAGCTTTTTTGAGAACAGTGTTCCTATGGGAGTGCATTTGTTTTGCTCAGCTAAGTCTTGAAAAATGATAACCAATTGCTCCCAAAATGTCCACGCAGTTTTAGCAAAATAAGCATTGTAAAGTGATTTCTTAACAGGGTTTACTATTATATATTTGCAGATTAATGATTGTTTTTACTCTTTTTCTCGTATTTTTACTTCTCTTGATGCATGTGAAATGCATGGTAAAATTAATTGCCAGTCTTTGTTTTGTTGACATGAAATGGTATTGGTCCTGCCCATAGTGCCCCTGTTGTCTGCTTTTGCAAGGCCCTCTTATGGTACGATGTGATGTTTATCTTGCTCATCATTGGGTTGGTGTAACACTTAGTGGCATCCATGGCAGACTACTCGGAAGATCCAATGGTTTTGTTAAAATATATTGAAACCAGTGAATATACCAATCCAACCCCAAGGTTCTAAATACTTCAGTGTCTATCAATTGCTTCTATTGACAGATCAAAACCCAGAATTAAGGCATCCAACCATATACTGAGGACATGCCAGCCACGAGGATTCAAAGCCAAATATATTTATTCAATAACAGCATTTGATCAAATGGATCTCAGCACCCCACGACATGTAAGGCAGACACCGTGAGGGGGGGAAGAGAGAAAGCATCAGTACAACAGTCACTTATTTAGCAAACTTGACAGCATTAGAAGGCATTGCCCAGCCCCCTTTGTTCAGTCATCATCAGGCTAGGGTTCAAGGGGTTACTGTGTAATTCATTCTAATTAAACATTATACATTCTTACCGCCAGTGTCAAGACAATTTACTATCTGAGAAACGGGTGCATCTAGAGGGAGGAAGGCATATCATGTTCCCCATAACGAGGTGATATGTCTTGCTTTACCAGCTAACGTTCTCTTTCTGTGCTAAGGTCACAGTTCTGAAGCAGAAATGAATAACCGCTCCCGTGTAGGAGTACATACAGCCATACATAATTCTTTCTAGCTTCCTGCTATAATGGCCTAACAAGACTGGATGGCACCTGGGTTTGCTGATTAGTCGTGCTCATTTACAGCTTCAAGGTTCTCTCATTAGTGCTATTATTACTATTCTTGACACCGCAACTGTTTGTAGCTGCCGCCATGCAACATGTAGTTGGCACCATGCTCTTGCCCACCGAAGCTGACCATGCAACTTTATGTAGCTGCTGCCATGTAAGATGTGGCTGGCACCATATACTTGCCCACCAATCTATGTAATCTCTGTTATGCTCTTACTGTAATTGTCTGAATCTATCATCTATGTATGTATGCCTTCTAACTGCACTTATGTAACTAAGCAAGCATTCTTAACAGCGCCACAATACCTGAGGGCAGTGGACGCTTTACAAATTCAAATAAATAAAATAAATTATAAGACAAAAAATTCATTCGAGGGGATTGGGTCCTCCGACGTATTCCATATCTATGACAGTAATCACCACAGCTGTGCTGCTTCTGAAAATCTTCCTGCGTCGATGACGTCGCTACGCCGTCCTCGAGGGCCTCCATCGAGCCGATGTCACCGGATGTTATAAGTAGGACGCACAACGCCCGTAGCCTCAGTTCCGTTTTTTCCGCGAACGTATTCGCTTCAGAGATCTCGGCGCGCCTCGATTCTACTGAATCCTGTTCTTTCGCTTCTTCGAACCTGTTTCTTCATTGCTACTTGTAAGCACAATGTCTTTGGCTTCTTCCACCCCGTGGTCCGGGTTTAAGAAGTATCGGGTGTGCGGGTCCAAGATGTCGCTAACGGATACGCACGATGCTTGCCTCTGGTGCCTCGGGGAGGACCATGATGCGGACGACTGTCGACTGCCAATGGCTCACATCAAAGGCCTTGAGGGAGCCTAAGAAGAAGCTGTCGGTCGGGAAGGTGGCCAAGCCCCGGAAGTCGCATTCCACTGGTCTTTCGACGGACGATTTGAGGGGCGACTCTCAGCATCGTCGTCGTGAGTCCGGGGGTTCTCAGTCTGGGAGTCGGTCCCGCCATTCCTCTGCCTCGTCAAGGCACTCAAGGAAGCGTCGTCATAGGTCACCTTCCCCGTCCTCTTCTGAGGACTCTGCCCGTCTGCGGGGTGCTTGACCCAACAAGTATTCCACTCCTGAGGAATGGGATTCCTTCCGAAAGGAGATGTTGGCGATTTTTCAATCGCAGGGCTCGGGTCCGTCCGCGCCGCCTGAGGACGCCGGTCGTGGCCGTGCTAGAGACACCGCTCGCCCGCCTGTGGGCTCGAGGATGGTCGCTCTAGGCATGCCCGTTCCAGGTCCCGGTCCTCGACGCCCTGGCGACCGCGAGAACCTGTGCAGTCTTCGAGGAAGACTTCAACGCTGGCGGTGCCGAGGTCGTCGACGCACTCTCTCGAGGCCCCGCCTCTGAGGAAGTAGTCGTCGCCATCGGCGCCCAGGCTGTTGAGAGACACGCTCGGAGCTCCGCCCTCGAGGCCTGTGTCGAAGCTGTCGGCGCTGCGCTCGACATCAACGCCAATTCCATGGACGCCTTTCGAGGCAGCTTTTTCGGGGATGCCTCGTGGTACGGGGGAACCCCCTGGAAAGGCTCTGGCTAAGGCAAAACATGTCTTTGTTCCTTTTTCAGTTCCCTCTTTCCAGCCTCTGGACTATATTTCTGAGGTGGATGAGGGGTCTGAGGATGGTGAGGTTCGTGCAGGGGTTCCTGATGACATTGGTTCTGGTCATAGTCAACTTGAGGACCTGCGTCAGTCGCTGCACGACGCCAGTGGTCTAGACACCTCTCCGGAGGTGGATTTTGGTAGGCCGGAGCCTGGCACGCATGCCGAATCCTCATACCGGCGCCTCATGTCGAGGGTCACGGATTACCTGGGGTGGTCTGCCCCCCCCTGGGGATTTTCAGTAGGATGACCTGACCATCCTGGACCAAGGTCCTCCAACTGACCCGGTGCTGCCATTCCATATGGCCTTGCAGAGAAGGGTGGCTGCGGCTTGGACTTCTCTGGACAGTCTCCCGGCAGTGAGCAAGTCCTTGCCGGAGATATATCGCCCAGCCAGAGGCGACCCCTGCTACTTGACCACGCACCCTATTCCGCAGAGTTTGGTGGTGCAGGCGGCTATGGCCCCAGCAAAGCAGGCGTCAAACCCTACCATCCCTCCTGATGGGGGCGGCAAACGTTTTGACGGCTGGGCGAAGAAGGTATTTTCTTCTGGGGGTATGGCGCTTCAGGTGGCCAACTCCGTTTGTGCCTTGTCCCGTTTCACGCACACTCTGTAGAACTGTAATTCCTTAGCGGCTGATCATATTCCTGAAGGGGAGGAACAGGATAGTTTCCTTGCTATTGTGCAGGATGGCAAGGATGCCATGTGTGAATCTGTTCAGTCGGGTCTGGACATGGTTGATTGTGTCAGCCGGTCCATGGCGGCAAGCACCATAATACGCAGGTTTGCGTGGTTGCGGATGTCGGGTTTTGCTCCTGATGTGCAAGCCCGGCTCCTCAACATGCCTTTTGATGGTGAAAATCTTTTTGGCAGCAAGGCCGACGAGAGTCTTGAGAGGTTGCAGACCTCCAAAGCTGCAGCAAAGTCGTTGGGCGCTGCAGTTCGCCAACCTCCGCCTTTTTGTCCTAAGGGACAGCAATGGAGGGGGGAGGTTCCTTTCGATATTACTTGTCCTTTAGTAAATCGAGAGGAGTTGCAAGTTAAAGGGGCAACCGTAGGAGTGCCTGAGGTGGAAAACAGGGTACTCGCAGTGCCAAGGCCGCGCAAGCAGTTGCCTCTTTGCCCTCAGGCACTGCCGCAGCCGCTTCTGCTCAGTCATGAGGCCCATGCTTATCCGGTTGGGGGAAGGCTGGCTCAGCATCTTGTAGAATGGCGTGCCATTACTTCAGATGTGTGGGTTCTGGAGATCATTGCCCACGGCTACTGTCTTCCTTTCCGGCAGAGGCCTCGCGACAATCCACCAGGGAATCTCTTTGAAGGGTCCGTATCAGCTCCTTGCGCAGGAAATTCAATCCCTTCTGGAGAAAGGCGCCATAGAACTGGTGCCTGTAGCGGAGAGGAACAAGGGACGGTATTCCCCTTATTTTTTGATTTTGAAGAAAGACTTGGGGATTGAGGCCCATAGTGGACTTGGGCGGGTTGAACAAGCTCCTCAGGAAGGACAAGTTCAAGATGGCTACTCTCTCTCTCAAGTCCTCCAGGCCCTTCAACTTTAGGACTGGTTGGTGTCTCTCGACCTCAAGGACGCTTATTTTCATGTGCCGATCCATCCCAAGCACAAGAAGTACCTGAGGTTCGCGGTTGGCGACTCGCACTTTCAGTTTCGGGTCCTGCCGTTCGGATTGACCTCCGCCCGAGGGTTTTCACCAAGCTCATGGTGGTGGTGACAGCGTATCTCGGGAAAGGGGGGGATTCACGTCTACCCCTACCTGGACGATTGGTTGATCAGGGCGCGCTCTCCCGAGCAAGTCCTGGATCATCTGTCCGTCACCTGCCACTCCCTTCACAAGCTGTGCTTCTCCCTCAACTTTAAGAAGTCCCACTTGACGCCAACACAGCGTCTCCATTACATCGGAGCAGTGCTCGACACGTCCCCGGGGCGGTGTTTTCCTCCCTAGGTGAAGGCTCAACACATTCAGCAGATGGTGCACAAGTTTCAGCATGCCCAGTCTCCCAGCGTTCGAGTTCTTGAGGTTGCTCGGCCTCATGGCATCCTGCATTCTTCTGGTGCCAGAGGCCAGGTTGCGGATGAGATCTTTGCAATGGGCTCTCAAGCTCCAGTGGTCACAGTCCTCCGGCAGGATGTCGGACCCCGTTCATGTGCCACCCTCGGTCGCCCAGGACCTTCTGTGGTGGGCCGCCGAAGGCAATCTGATGAGGAGGGCTCTGTTTTCGCTACCCTGGCCGGAGGTGACAATCGTGACGGGCGTGTCCCTCACGGGATGGGGAGCTCATGCCAACAAGCTGACAGTCAGCGGTCGTTGGTCTCTGTCGGAGTCCAGACCCATATCAATCTGTTGGAGCTGAGGGCCATCAGGCTTGCCCTGAAGGCTTTTCTGCCGACTGTGCGAGGAAAGAATGTCCTGATTCTGACAGACAACACAGTGGCCATGCACTACCTCAACAAAAAGGGGGGTGGCAGGGTCGCTTCCTCTGTGCAGGGAGGCGATGCAGCTCTGGTTCTGGGCTATCCAGCAGGAAATTTCGATCTTGGCAGTTCATCTGGCCGGAGACGAAAACGAGACGGCCGACGCTCTGAGCAGGCAGCGATCGCTCACGAGTGGGAATTGGCTCAGGAGATTCTTCTGGAGATCTTCACCCTTTGGGGGACCCCTCGAGTGGATCTCTTCGCCTCCAGTGTCAACCGGAAGTGCGAAAGGTTCTGCTCGCGGGAATTTCCTCCTAGAGGAGCCTTAGGAGATGTGTTTGTAGTGGATTGGTCCTTCCCACTGCTGTATGCATTTCCTCCAGTCCCCGTCATCCCGCAAGTGCTGCGGAGGCTACGGAGGTTCGGTTCCCGGATGATCCTCATTGCTCCGGAGGACGTGGTACCCGGACCTTCTCGACTCTTCCATCTGCCCTCCACGTCGTCTTCCCTACCGAGACGATCTCTTTCACAGGGGAGGGGGGGGGTCCGGTTCTCCATCCAGAGGTCAGATCCATCAACCTTCACGCTTGGCTTCTGAAAGGTTGAGGTATAAGGATTAGGACCTCCCTGAAGACGTGATCGAGGTGTTGCTTTCGGCCAGACAGCCGGCAACAAAGTCCTTTTGCCGTTGGAGAAAGTTCTGCGACTGGTGCAGGGTTCAGAATGTGGATCCTTTTTCATGTGACATTCCTGTGGTTCTGTCTTTTTTGCTTTCTTTAGCCCACAGGGGCTTGCAAGTGGGTACCGTTAAAGGTTACCTGGCGGCGCTGTCCATATTGAAGCGCTCCTCTGAGGAGTGTTCTTATTTTAAAATTCCTTTAATTTCTCAGTTTTGAAAGGGCCAACGAATGTGTTCCCTCTGTCACCTTTCCAGGTGCCCGGTTGGGATTTGAACCTTATCAAGTTTCTAATGGGTGCTCCATTTGGGCCTTTACATTCTTGTCCTTTGAGACTGTTAACCCTTAAAACTGTATTTTTAGTTGCGGTCACTTCCGCTCGCAGAGTGAGTGAGTTACAGGCACTTTCAGTTAAGCCACCCTTCACTGTTTTTCATAAGGACAGGGTTGTCCTTCGAGTTTGTCCTTCCTTTCTTACAAAGGTGGTGTCGGAATTTCATTTAAGCCAGAAGGTTATTCTTGCGGCATTTTATCCTCCTCCATATCCTGGTAAGGAAGAGGAGAGGCTCCATAGGCTGGATCCTAGGAGAGCCTTAAGTTTCTACATTTCACGCATGTCCCGGGTCAGAGTGGACGATCAGCTCTTTATTGGTTACGCTGGAAGGTGTTTGGGACAAGCTGTGACTCAGCAGACTTTGGGCCTCATCACGAGTTGGGCTGTATTCCCGGCTGTAATACCGCTGACTGTAATAGCCCTAGCACCGACCGGTCCGGCTGCATTACCGCTGGATCACGAGTTGGGTGTTAACGGTAAATCCCCATTCCCAACTGGGTCCATTGGATTCAATGGGGTATTTTCAGTGCTAGTTATGCGGGCTAATACAGCTGGCGGTAATACAGCCGAAAACAGGGGATTTTCACCTCCAGAGAAAGGCTGGAGGTAAAACAGCCCATTTAGCGCCCAACTCGTGATAGGGCCAGCCCTTAAATGCGGCTGTAATAGCCCTTAAATGCGGCTGTAATACCGTTACCACTGCATTTAAGGGCTACAGCCCAACTCGTGATGAGGCCCTTTGTCTAGATGGATTATCAGGTAAGGACCCTCCTGTAGGCTTACGGGCCCATTCGACTAGGGGTATGGCTGCCTCTACTGCTCTGCAGAGCGGTGTTCCTATTCGTAACATCTGTGAATCAGCCACTTGGGCTTCGGTTCATATTTTTGTACGTCACTACTCTCTAGATTCTTCCCATGGGCAGGATCTGGCCTTTGGCAAGGTGGTACTTTACTCTGCAATTTGATTGCACATTCTAAATTTGCATATTCTAAATTCTTTTCCCACCTCCTTACGTTGGTACTGCTTTGGGAGTCTGTCATAGATATGGAATACGTCGGAGGACCCAAACCCCTTGAAGAACAAGTTACTCTCTTACCTGGTAATGTTCTTTCGATGGGATGGTCCGACGACGTATTCCATATCGCTCCCTCCCTGCCTACCCCGGTACAGAATTTCTTATGCGATTGCAGCTTACGTTTCCGCAAGGCTTTCTGTGGTCATACTGGCAGTAGATTGGTGCCACACATTCTGGGGAAAAAACTACAACTGATGCTACGGGCGTCGTGCGTCCTACTTATAACATCCGGTGACGTCGGCTTGACGGAGACCCTCGAGGATGGCGTATCGACTCAGCATGCAGACACCAAAAGATTTCCCGAAGCAGCAGAGCTGTGGTGATTACTATCATAGATATGGAATATGTCGTCGGACCATCACATCGAAAGAACCTTACCAGGTAAGAGAGTAACTTGTTCTTTGGCGGCCTGGCATTCCTAACTATGTAAGCAACTCAAAGTTCAAGCAGCGGTCGGTTACTGTGCTCAAGCTGAAAACCAGAATATATATGATGAGCAGCGAGCAGAACAAAACTGAAAATGGCCCCCTCTTACACAGAATGGCTTCTCGAGCAATGTTTTTAGGTTCACGTGTTGGGACATTGTTTCATGATGCGAAAGTGATGCGAGTGTGCTTAGGCCAACAGATAACCAGACGGCATTGTTGCATTTATGTTTTCACACTATAATACTTAAAATTACAATTTTGTGTTATCGTCCATTGCACCAAGTTGCATAATTATGTAAATTCATGCATTCTACATCTATATTTTAAGGAAGCTTGGAGGGAGTGCTTCTCTTTTTCTTGAGAGGCTGGATTGCACTAAAACCAATATTGAAACGCTCAACATCTAAATGTCTGGAGGAAACTGATAACCTTGCTTTTACAGGTACACGACTAGTCCCTGTTTGTATGAATTAGCAAGTGGAAAACCAACGTGTGGTTTACTAAGCCTGTTGCAAAACGCAGCATGGGCGGAGATAGGGAGCCGGGAAACCAACTTTCAATTGGTATTGCGCATGGCAAGGCTCGGCAAAAACAGTGCTTGGTGCATACTGTAAATCGGATCATCGTCGTCTGTGTGGAAGCATGGGGGCACATTCTTAAACATGCGTGCAAATATGTGTGCAATGCCTTAAATGCGGAGATGCTTGCCATCGCTGGGCGTAGTTGTGCTAATAAAACAATGGCCAAGAATGGAGTGATGATGAGGTAATGCAAGTGGATGTTAAGCAGGAAAGTTTGTAGCCAGGTCCCTGCAGCGGGGAACTGTGTGGAAGTACCGGAGGGGTGCCAGGTTGGCCATGGACGAACCAACAGTATTGGGCTACATGGCAGGTGGGACCGAGAGCAGTGCTGTACAAATGATGGCATTAGGGTGGTCAATGCCAGGGCAGAGTCGTTGTAGTGGCTATCATAGGGTGCCCATAGGGTGATCTGTCAAGTTGGTCTGGACAATCCCCAAATACGTATGTCCTGTGTGTGGTGTTGGCCTAGCGAGTAATAACTGCCAGTTCCTGCCACTGTATGGCCTCGTTGAGCCCCTGTTGACACGTATTAATTCGGAAGATCCACCTCTGGCCTTGTCTGAATAGGATGTCGTGGAAGTTGCCCCCACGTAATGGGGGGCTTGATCTTCTCAAGAACGGTATCTGAAATTGTCTGCAGTGTGGCCCTCAGCCAAGAAATCTGAGACTAATGGTGCTGTGACTTTGCCAGTTCTGATGCATGAATGTTGTTCTATCATGCGCTTTTTACCTTCCCGCATAGTCATCCCTATGTATCTGAGGCTACAATGACATGTGATCTTGTAGGTCACACCTTTCGTGTTGCAGTTGGTAAAAAGTTTCTTGACCCACAGGGTTTTCCACCCAATGTCCAATGTGGTAGTACGTGTGGTCTGTGTGCACATGGAACATTGGCCACATGGGGAAGGACCAGTGACTGGAGTGGTGTTCCATAAGGTGGACTGACTGGAACATGGAATGGCATTGCTTGCAGATACAGTATTGACCAGTGTATCTCTGCTATTGCGTCTTCTTTTTAAGGCAAAAAGGGGTGATGGTATTTCAGTTTTTCCAGTGTTGAGAATGGGACATAGCTTTTTTTACTTCCTTTTTTATTTTGTTGAAAAGGGGAGAGTAACTGAATACTGCTGTGAGACATGGATCATTGTTTTTTTTTCTCATGTTGTTCCAAAGTGCATGTGCGAAGGATGTTCCTGGTTTACATGTCTGACAATCCTTGTAGGATAGCCGCACTGTCTGAGCAGTTTTTTAAGTGCTTTTGAGTCAACAGTGTAATCGGTGGTCCTGCTGCACAGTCTCTGGTATCTAAGAAACTGACCGAAAGGCAAGTTGTCCTTGAGTGCCTACAGATGATAGCTTGAATAGCATAGGAGGGAATTCCTGTTGGTTGTTTTTTTGTACACCCTGGAATTGAGTCCCCCATTGTCTGTTGCAATGGCCAAATCAAGAAATCAAGAAAGTTTCTTTTTTTTTTATTGGTTTATACAAACCTTTAAAATGCACCCAATTTGTCAGAACCCAATAGCCAATACAAAGCAAGACAAAACAAAGCATAGGCATGAGATAAAGTTCCGTCCTTTTGACAGGGATCAAGCCTTTGGTACCAAAGGAGCCTTATCGGGGAGTGCCCAATGTGCTTCATCCGAAGGTTAAGCAATGTTAAGCACTACCCTAAAGTCCTTATAATTCGGCATCAGATAACTCAAGGCTCCTTTCAATCTCATGCAGAAACAGGGCCAACACCCTTGTCAGTCTTGTATTGGAGCCCATAAACATCAAATGCCACCATTCTTCTGCATTCCTCAGTGAGTATTCATTTAATATTTGGCCAAGATGTTTAGTTCTTAGGGATCTAAGGAAAGGGCAGAATAGGACAAGATGTTTAAGTGTTTCATTGCAGGCTTTACAAAACCCGCATACTGTGTCTGACTTGTCCTTTCCAGCCCAATTCTTTGTTCGTTCTTTTGTTCTAAACAGATTTAGACGAAATCTCATAAAAGTGGCCCTCCTCCTGTTGTCTGGGAATAAGACCAAGTAATTTTGCAGTTTAAGCGCTCTTGCTTCAGTAGGGGCATCTCTCATTGTTTTCGAAGACCTTCGCTCTGTACTGGTTTGAATCCAGTCTAATTCCCAGATCTTTTTCTTTACCAAAAGCGGATTGTCCTGCAGCATTTTGGTGTTAGTCTCATACATGGTCAGGAGCTCTTCACATTTTTTAGACCATATGGCTAACAGACAGTCTGGGTTCGCGTTTCCAGGTTTGCTCAATATTTTAAATTGTGGAGCGGCGTCTGGCAGCGTGACTTTCCTAAATAAAGCCAGGGCGTTCCACGCGATCCGAGCCTCAATGGATATCAAGCCTAGCTCATAACGTAAGCACACTGTTGAAGTGCTGTTTGGTAAATGTAAGGTTTTCACCCAGAAAATGTGTTCTAGGGTTGACCAGAGTTCCGCTGGACACCCAAAAGCATTTTCGGCTCCGTATATGAGAGATGGGACAACCTTCTGCTGATAAAAGGTTATCACTGGCTTAAGCGAAAACTTCCCATATCTTTTGTTTAGGATCAGGGTTTGAGAAGCAAAGTTTCGGCATTTTGTTTTCACAGTCTCCATCCAGGGGCTATCATTTAAGTTGTGTTAATTTGCATGCCGAGATATCTTGTGCTTTCCACCGTGGTTAATTTTTCTTTTCCTAGATGCCAATTAAATTTGTTGTTTTTCCGATGGCGGCCCATTTGCAGGTTTTGCAGCGTCAGAATTTCACTTTTTGAGTTGTTGATATACAGACCGTTGTTTTCCACATAGCGTTCCACTGATTCATTTTACGCTGAAGGCCGATTGGAGTGGTGTCTAACAAGATTAAATCGTCAGCGTACAGCATCCAGCTCAGGGCAGAGCCATGTATTTTGGGGGAAAAAGATCGAGGCTCATCAATTGGTGATGCCAATGTCCGAGAGAAATAGATTAAATATAATTGCCGCCAGAGGGCAGCCCTGTTTAACTCCACAAAAGGTGTTGGTTTCCTCTGTAAGAGATCCACGTTGGTCAAGGCGCACTCTGATGGTAGTTGCGGTGTGGATTTCTTTAATGGCGGCTAATAAGATCTCCGGGCAGCACCAGTTGGTCATCTTGGTCCACAGAAGTTCTCGGTCGATGGAATCGAAAGCATGAGAAGTGTCTATCCGGGCTAAGTAGACCTTTTTGCCAGATGTAATTGCTTCCATCTTTAGCAAATTTATTAACAAAAGGTTTAGCCCACAGCCGACCCCTTTTACAAAGCCCGTCTGTCGTACGTCAAAATGGTTGCTATCAGCAATCCATTGTGACAGTTTCTGTTGGAGCATTGTTTCATACACTTTGCCTAGTACGTCCAGGAGCGCTATTGGTCAGTATTTTTTGGGCTCGAGGCGATTTCCTTTTATGAAGATGGGGACTATTATTGCAGACTTCCAAGAATTTGGAGTTTCACATCTTCTACAGATTCGGGCGAATAGCTCTTCACAAAACTCTGCCCATTGCTCTGGACTTTGCTTTATAGTAAAGTTAGTGAGACCGTCCGGCCCTGGAGCCCTTGAGGCGCTAAAATTCTTAATAATTTGAAGTAAATCAGCTTTGGGGAAAGTGAGGTCCCATTTTGTCAGATTTGATGCCGTCTGGGACGACCATTTCCCTTTTTTGCTGTACAGATTTTCGAAATGTGAGGTCCACCCTTCTTCTGAAACCATGTTTGTCATCAGTGCACTTTGAGGAGCGCCTTCATTGTTAATTAAACTCCAAAATTCAGACGAGTTTTTGTTTCTCATCTTTTGTAGCATCAGTTCAGCATCGTATTGGAGCATTAGAGCCTTATGAGATTGAATCCAGTTTTTGTATTTCTGTTTTGCAGCATGTTTTCCTTGCAAAAAATTTGTGGGATCTCTGAATTTTATGTGTCTGATAGTTGCACGAAGTTCCCTCTTTCTCCTCATAACCTCAACATCAAATTTGTGTTTGTTTGCAAATCCAGGGTTTCTCGATCCGTGTTTTTTTTCCACAAACAATTTAAGAAGGTGGACATATTCCACTCCAAGGTCAGTCTTAATAAATGTCTCTGAGATTTTAGCGACTTTGTCAGGGTGGAGTGACAGCCTCACTTGATTAGGCTCAACCAAGATCCGGTGATTCCAGCATTTGTCAGGTGGTTGTTTCGCGACTCGCAAGGTTAGAATTATCATCTCATGATCGCTTTGAGTCATCTGCTTTACTACAAAGACAGAGTTGATTGTTGAATCTTTTCTGAGACGGAAAAGTAATCCAAGATAGATTTTTGTGCAAGTCGTCTTCATGTTGGTTCGGCAGGTATATCGCCGACAGTGTTTCCGTTAAGCATTGCCAGGTCTCTGGCTTCCATTTCCACCATCCATTTCGCGGCCAAGTTATTCGATGCATTAAGGACTTTGTTGTTTTTCCGTCTTATGTCCATGCAGTTCATATTCAAGTCTCCGCATATAATTATGTTGTGTGACTCATTTTTGAGCATTAGGTCGTCAATTATTGATGAGACTTGATCGATGAAGGAAATTGTGCCGGCCTGAATATGGTTCCAATGTAGATTCAATAGCTGGAAATGGATCACATTGTCCGGTTTAGGCCCTGCCGAAACTAATGTTGTTACTTGAATAAATGGCGACAGATTTGAAGTGTTTATAATACGGCACCCAGAACTTTTTTTAACAAGTGTCAGCAGGCCTGCCGTGGGTCTTCCTCTGATTTTCTTGGAGGCCGGGTTAAATGCCACTTCATAGGTATCCACGGTCGGACAAGTAGTTAGCCATGTTTCCTGAAGACAGACCACATCGAGCTCATCCGGCCAGGGATCTTCAAAGAGGTGGGAGAAGCCCCTGGTGTTCCAGGATCCAATCCTGAACTCCAGTTGCTCCTCTGCCACATGGCATTATCTTCTTGAGGATCTGCATAGGGTTTCCGCCAGCCAGGACCAGTCTTTTTGATCAACACTTGAGTTTTTAGGGGTTATTGAGTCACCACGACTTTGTTCATTGGCACCGGTACCCTTGATAGTGATCTTGATATTGTCATCTTTTGAGAGTTTCCCTAAGTCATTCCCAGTGAGACTACAAGATGATTGCATTTTCTTGTTGTCGGGTCGAAGATGTGATTCACTCTCACTAAATATTTCTGAATTATAGTACGAAATGATTTCGGACTCTCTATTTGCAAAAGACAATTCTTGGTGCACAATATCAGGGTTAGATTTATGAATTTCTGGCATATGATCCGTTTTGGCATTCTCAGACACTTCTGAGATGTCGTAACCCATGGACATGAGTGCAGATGCAGCATCTGTGACAATGTTCAGGACGATTCTAGATCTAAAATGGAGGATGACTTTATCATTTTGATCCTCGTTCTTAAATTCTACGGTCTTGATGTCGTCGGAACAAATCGTTCTAAGAGATGGCACGTGCTGAAATAGGCATAGAACGTTTGTACGATTTAAGATGAGATTGTCGCCATTTTCTTTGCGTTCTAGCCGGGCTTTGTGAAGTGATAGGCCTTTTTCGCTGCGTCCTTTGTCCATCCTGTTTGTTTGGTACCATTCATTTTGATCTCGGCCATGACCTAAATCCTTGGTCTCGTGTCGGACCGGTCTTCATCTAGTTTTGTTCTTTGTTGAGATCAGGCCCGTCATAAGTTTTTTCCCTTTTGGGGCGCCATAATTTCTTAGGCCCTCTTCCAAATCTAGAGCCCTTTTCGTCATCAGTTTAGAAGTTGACTGCAAGTGCACAAGAGCTTTTGGTCTGTCCTCCAAAGTTTTAAAAGTAGGACTCACAGGGACAGAATTCGGCATCTCCTGTACAGTGGACATTTCAGGTAAAGTACATATTCTTGAGGCTCCAATTGGTAGTTGGATGATTTCCAGGTCATGCTCATCGCTTGTTTTTTTCTGTGATTCAGGGGCAAATGCCTGGACTTCTACTCCCGTGTCAGCGTCTAAGACCTCGGATTCCAAGTCCTCGTACACAGAGAGATTAATGAGGTCAATAGAGAGGTCGTCTACAGGTTCAGGAGCCAGTGCCGGGATCTTACTCTTTATAGTTGCATTGTCAGTGGGAAGATCTTTTTTCGGTACAGGGCCTCGCTCATCTGTGAGAGTGTTGTTGACAGTGACGTTGACAGTTTTTAGATTCCAGAGAAATTTTCTTGAGTTATTTCCAAGTCTTTGATTTTTAGTTTTTTGATTTTTTTTGTTTTTTTCGTCTGTCCTGGTTTGGAGGCCCTTGGGCCTGATTTCTGAGATGCGGTTCCTTTAAATATGTCAAATATTTGACTTTTTGGCGCATCTGTTTGTGGAGTTGAGGACTCCCCGGACACACAAGGGACACCCGTGTCCGATGTAGGTGCTGAAGTCAAGGGTGTTTGTGGGTCCAACGTCGCAGAATTGTGTGAGCTCTTGCTACTTTCCAAGACACTAGCAAAATTAATTTGTTCGGATACGTCGTAGGTCGGTTTTTCTAGACCGAGGACAGGGGCCTCCAGCAAGGATTTTGCGATGTCAGGTGTTGGGCCCTGGTTGCACCAGTTAGCAGGTGCTGAGTTAGTCAAACTCCCCATAGAGCTGGTCGATTTGTTTGGGACCAAACAGTCAACGTTTTGTGCTGTTGTTTTTAGAACTTCTGTTGGCTCGCCAGAGAGCTTTGTAGATCCTAAAGCTTCTATATTGATTTGCGGCCTCCGAGCTCCAGTGTCCTTATGAAGGTTGCTGACAGGTATGGGGACAGGGAGGTCAGTGAACAGTTGCCCATTGTAATTGTTTTGGTGGCCTTGGGGCTCCAATCTCGCTTGTTGGTTCGCATCCTGATGTAAGACCTGTTGATGTTTTAGCATGCTTAGTGCTTCTTTGGCGATCTCAGCCAGTAGACTTCTGTCTAATTTGTTGTATTCTTTCTGATCTGTTAGTGTTTGCAAAGCCGAGGTTGTTTTGGCTTTTATACTCTCCTTTTCCCTTTTCTCAGCATTCAAATCTTTTTCGATGTTAATTAGTTTCGAGTTCATAAGCGCCACTAACTTTGACAGGTCCTTCACATTGTCGTTCAGTTGCTCATAGAGCTTTAGAAAGGGGGCAATCGAAATTCCAGTAGATGACATTAATACTGATTGAAGTTCTTTTATGCAAATCGCGTCGAGCCTAACGTTTGAGCAGCGATCTCTTTTATGTAGGTGAGCTTTAGATCTTCTGACTTTTGGATAATCACTTTCTATGAGTGAAGAGACAGAAGAGCGGGTCTCAGACGAAGACAGACTGGAAAGGGAAGAGTCGCATGCCACACCATTTTGTGCACTCATGTGTTTTACACTTCTAGAGTTAATTGGTCGCATTTGCAGAGTGTCCTGCCTTTGAGGAGCCCGCGCTTGAGCGCAGGATAAACTAGGTGAGGCCGGAGACACAGATTTTTCTTGGTGAGGCGGTGTGTTATTCAGAGTGAGCATCAAGTTTTGGTGTAAGGTGGTCCTGTCTGCCCCTAATTGTGCCTCGTGAATGGGCACTGAGGGTGTCCACTGTTTTTCTCGACCAGCTGGTGGGCTAACTCTTCTAGATGCGAAGTTGCGGGCTCTGTTTATTTCTGAAATTCCTTGTAAGATTTTATTTACCACTTCAAGTGAGTCTCTCCTATTGTTCATAGGTGCCGGAGAGCGCATCCTTCATGTGGTGTGCTTAAGGGATGTGGGAGCGTGGCCAGGCCACGAAATACCTCCTCTTCCATTTCGCAGTTTTTCTCAGCATTGCCCGGCTCTAAGTCAATTTGGCCACAGACTTTCGAAACTGCTTTAGAGGGCGCACAGGGTGGGGGGCACATTCGTGACTCAGACGTCTCTGACCGATTTAGGTCCAGTCCACCCTCGATTTTATCAGTATTTCCACAGTTTTTCACTGTGTGGGCACGCCACGCTAATACCATTAATTTAGGCAACGAAGCTGTGGGAAGGTTTCCGGCGTGGTGCAATATAGAGGGTGGTGAGTAAAACTCGTACAGGGAGCACAGGGAGTGGGTACAGCTTTCCGCTCCGTGTCGCACACATCCGACATAGGTGCAAGCACACGGGATTCTACTCCAGACTTTACCTCCCACTCAGCGTCCGCTGTCGGGCCAGACGCAGACTCCCCCGAGGCAGAGGCAGGCGAACACCAACGGGGAGCAAACCCCGTTCACGTCCGCAGACCCAGCCACAGGACCGCACTCCTCCAGAGCAACCCGACAACCCCTCGAGCCAAGCCACATGGCCCAAGGTAAGCGGGGTGCGGCGGTCCCGGGTTTTCTGCCGTGAAGCAGTCAACGTGACCGCCGGCCTCCTTCCCCTCAAACCCCCCCTCCTTCCCCAGACACGGTAACAACACTCGCAATGAGGGGTCTTTGGTGCCCTCCACAGGATTGCGTAGTGGAGAGCAAGGGAGAGGGGTGGGCAGGGTACCAGGCGATGAAAAGTGCTTTGGGTGAGGGTGGACACACGAAGGCGTGTCTGCAGATGAAGGCTTGGAAACCAATGATGAAATTAGAGGCTGAAGGGCGTTTTTCTTTGCCGTTCGATTCTTAAGGCACAGCTGAATCGGCTGAATCGAATGTAGGCCTGCATCTGCATGAGCTCCAATGAGACACTCAGGGAAGTCTTTTACAGGTTTCATGACAATGTCATTGGAGAGAGTTAGTTTAGTACTTACACGAGGTGTGGCCGATACTTCAGTGCAGTTGTGAGCAGCCGCGGAATTCCAGCGCCGCCGCTGCAGTCTGGTGTGGGGGGGGGGGGGGGGCAGATGGTTGATGTCAGCTTTCCCGCGGTGGTTGGACAAAGTTTCTTCCATCGATGAAGAACTACCTGCCCCTCACCCTCACATCCACCCTCACCTCCACACCAGAACACCAAAACACACTGCGCACACCGCGCTCTCCGAGTGTGTTGGGGGTTTTGAACTACTTCCTTCTGGAAGCAGTAGCAGTAATGGTAAACAGACTCCACAGACTCCAGGTAACAGGTATGGCAGCAGAAGAAAGAGCCTGGGCAGTCTCAGGCTCACCAAAACACACTGAGCAAAGTGTTTCATTCGTGTCCATTTCCATAGTGAATTGTAAGTGTGGGTTCTGCTGGTTCAGCCACACATGAAAGGCAAGCAGTTCGTCCCTCTGAAGATGACAAAAATGTCATCAATCTAGCAGCGCCAAGTGGGGAGCTGTACAAGGAAAGGATTGGTATCAGGGTATATATGACTGCGCTCGAAAAAGTCAACATATAAATTGGCCAGGCTGTGGGCAAATGTAGCCCCCATGTCCGTCCCAGATATTTGTTTATAGTAATCGATGTTAAACACAGACATTTTGGTTAAAAGCAATTTCAGCCAAGGAGGATATGAAGGAAGGCGGTACTCCATGGAGGTCGATGCCAGAATCTAACAAGGAGGAGCGTGACCAAGGTGTCTTGTTGTGGGATTCTTGTGTACAGTGATTCAATGTCAATAGTCGCCAACCAATCCAATTCAGGCTAAAAAGGCAGCAAGTTCAGTAAGACCAGCATGGCTGTAGAGTCTTTGATGAAAGATCGCATTTTGGGAATTTCATTCTTAATGAAATAGTCTACATACTGAGATAGTGGCTCTAAGATGGAATTTATGCCAGAAACAATTGTCCTGCCCGGTGTGGGGGTAAGCCCTTTGTGAATCTTTGGGAGTGCATACATGGCTGGAATTGTGGGGTGTGTTGGTATCAAAAAGGCTGCTTCCCTTGAGCTTATGTAGCCTTCTGCTTTGGCTTCTTCAATTATTGGGGATATCTGTGCCTGTAGGTGGCAGGTGGATACGTAGTGAGTACTTTGTAGCTGATGTTGGTAGATTGTAGTTAGCCTCCAGAGGCCGCTTTGATTGCGTTATATATTTGGCACCTGTACGAGACAGCTGCCCAAACTCTTTTCAGAGCCTTTTTATCATATCTATTTGTGTCCATTCATGTAGCTAACCTTTTTTATTTTATAGACCTTCATCCAGGGCTCGCAAAGTGTTTTCTTCCGCTTGCATACGCAAGTAGATTTGAAGGGGCGAGTACCATTTGCAAGGAATGTTTGAAACTTTTATTTAACATGGACTTTGTTTGCAGTAAATGTCAAATGTTTCACTGAGCATGGCTGGTCTCTGGGTGGCAGCAGTGTGTAAAAATTAAAGCAGGTTTGTTGTGACATGCACCATTTTACAGAACTTGAATTTAAATTTGTTGTCGTCTGTTGCTGTGGGTCGAGTGCATTTCTCTTAGGTCGAATAGGTAAACTAACCTGCATATCCAGCTGAATTTTAAAGAATTTGCAAGACCCGACTCCTCTTATTGTCTTTTTTCAGCGGTATGAAGAACTGCTGTGGTGTTGCTCATTTCATGTCTTGGGTACAAATGACTTCTGGTGAAATTGACAATATTAGTACAACATTGCTAATCAAATGGGTCTGTTTTCTAATCAAGACAATTTTTATTAGCAAACTCTGCTAATCAATTTTTGAAAATTAATTCATGCCTTCGATGGTGAATGTGCATCCTCCTAAATTGGTCTTGCCATCATTAACCACTCGGTTTGGCCGAGTATAGCATGTGTAAGGGTTCAGAAGGAGGAGACTGACAGAAAGGTGGCATGATGTTTGGTAAATACTTTTATTTTACATGAAAAGAACGAGAAAAGCCCATCTGTCCCTATTTGTAAGAGGGGTTTCCCTGCCTCAACTAAAGACTAAAAAGGATATGTCAGAGTGTCTTTGTTAAACTTAAGTGTCCACCGTTCCTTGTCAGAATCCCTAGTTTTGTACCTCACACTTATAACTAAAGTAGATGAGGCTATACTGTTTGTTTCCCAGGAGAATGGATCCCTTCTCCTGGTTTTGTGATCAGTTCAGTCTGGGAATTTCAACCGGGGGAATGGAATGACTCCCTTCACCTGACTGCAAGCTTGTTCTTACTACTACCTCTTGATATCAGAAGGACCCCCCCCCCCTCCTGGTGCTTCTCATTATAACAGGCCACTCACACCAGACCCTGGGGGAATGATTCCCTTCCTCTGGACACTGCAGTGCCTCCTTTGTTTAATACCATATACATTTCCAACTGTGATTGGTGCCCAGACACAGGTGATTCTTCTTTGAGTTGGCACACCTGGTTCACTAATCTGCCAAGTACTGCCACGAGGAAGATGTCTAATGTCTCTCTCTGGATTTGGGTCCTCGACCTGGGTTTCTCTTCTTGGACTCTGCTTGTTGGTTCACTGCCCTGCCAAGTACTGCCACAAGGAAGATGACTCGTATTATTCTCTTGGTTAGGGTTATTGACCCATGTTTCTCTTATTCATCTTGGGTGTGGGTCCTTGACCCTTCTCTGGTGGCCAGTGGAATTCCCTCATTCACTGACACGAAGAAGAGGAACTTTCAGGTAGGTCTGAGGCACATGAGAGCCAAGCCGCACGCCTCATCAATGGTCTATACAGATACGACCACATCACCCCGGCCCTCATCTACCTTTGAGGCACCCACTGCATGCACAAATCACATTCAAGTCTTGCAGCATCATCTATAAGGCAGTCACCCAGCTGCCTTGCAGAGAAACCCCTCTCCGGTGGACAGCGCACCACCAGAAGCCAGGACACATGCAGACTATAAATCTGCCGCTGCAAAAAGGAAAGGACCAGAAAACAAACCTTCTCTGTCTATGTCTCTAGATTATGGAACCTCCACCCCGTCCGCATCAGACTTGCCCCCACGCTCCTACAATTCAAAGAACTCAAGATCCACCTCTTCAAGGAATCTCTCCTCCTCACCACCTAGGCCATCATGTTGCCCCTCATAGCACCTGATTCGCTAGACGCCACCCGCCCCTCTGTGTCCTACCCCCGCTGTATATCTGTTCTGACCTCTGAAAAGCACTCGGTTATGCATCTGTACTGTTGTATACCTCTGTAAAGTGCTCTGTTGCTTCTCAAAGCTAGGCCTGCGCTCAATAAATACCATAATAACAATAATCTGGGTCTCCCAACTATTAGAAAAAGGGAGAGTCTTTAATGCCTGCCTTTCTTCTAACCCAAAGTCCCCTCGGGGTATCCCGTACCTCCTTTTACCTTCACAGGGAAGGCGGTACGTCGCTGGGGCTTCTAGGGACAGGGGTTCACCTCTCTGCTGCGTCTGGCTTCTCTCTGCGTGTGTGACGACCGTGCAGCTTCCCTCTGTGCGGATCAGCATCTCTGTGGTTCTCTCTGCATCTGCGACAGCAGTGTATTCTCACTCTCTGCAGCTCGGCTTCGTTGGGTTTCTCTCTGCATCTCCCACCCCAGTGCAGTATTTCCTTTTGCGGTCCTGCTTCCTTTCGGCCTTCGGGACCTCTCCTGCAGTGACGGAGAAAGAAAGGCTGCAGCAACTCCACCACACCCTCAATGCTTCTCCTTCTCTGGCCCCCCAAGCGGCTTTGAAACTCTTGTGCCTGAGAGTTTCCACACTGGCTGCCTGTATCGGCTAGAGTCGACAGGTATCTTTGTCCCTCTTTGGTTTTTATACAGTCTAGCCGGTTCCCAATTGTCTCGTTGTAGAAGTCCTTCATCTCTTTTGTTGTTTTGACGTTGATACGGACGCAGGGCCACCTCGTACCAGTACCTATGTGGCAAGTGATCTTCATGTTCCCAACACTCTTCCTCGTCATAGTACTTTCAGGTCCCCAATGGTTCTCTGCCTGATAACAATACGTTTACTCTCTAAGAAGTGGTGTGAGAAACCTGAGGGTGTCCTCACATCTACTCCCCGGGGATCTTCTATTCTGGTGGCCAGGGAAGGGCCATTGCTTTTGGATCCCGACCCTGGGGGCGGACAAGCGAGGGAGGATCAACTGGGTGCAGAGTGCTTGGGGAGGGGTGCCGGACAGCGAGACATGGCATCCCCCCTTTCCTAACACTGACCTACCCTACGCTGCCTCAGCCTTATGAGTTATATACAATCCCAACCCATACCTCCCAATTTACCCCTACCTAGTACTGAGACGAAGAAGAGGGGACTAGGAGTAATGCTCATTTCCTATGTGAAACACCCCTCTAGTATTCAAAGTCAAAGACTGATATGCAGGTATCCACTACAGAAGGTCAGGAATGTCCCAGTAATTGGGTTTGTTATGGTCGGGCAATACCAGCCAACAACACACACCTGAGGCCCCTTAACAAGGCCCAGGTGTATAAAAGGTGGAGCCCAAATCAATTTTGGGAGAGGGAGCTGTTTGTTGCAATGAGACCAGGTGGTCTGGAGACTGGCAATGATCCCAGTGGATCTGCAAGACCCGGAGTGAGCGAGTCGCATGGTGGGTGCAGAACCCGGAGCCTGTGAAAGTGAGGGACGACAGCTGGAGCTGCCAAACAACTGAAAACTGGAACAACTGCAAGCTGCAACCGCTCAGATTTCCGGCATGTGCAGAGAAGTGCCCTGCGAGGAAGCGGAGTGAAGACAGTTTGCATCCCGGCTGGCGGGAAGGTGAACGGGGGCAGCAGGGACCGCATTGGTGGAGACACGAAGTGCCGATGAGCGTCGGAGGACACGGAAGCACCGGAGCGCTCCCAGAGAACCGCAGGCAAGTAGCGGTTCACGAAACAGAGTAAATATGAGCAGTATTGAATACCAAACAAAAAGTACTGGCTGAATGAAATTGAGCAATATTGAATACCAAACTCAACCAGAAGTACTGTTTGAAATTAAAATATGAACATTGGAAAATAAACTGACAAGGAATATCAAATTGGGTGAAAGCAGCACTGTGAACAGAACAATAGCGAATAGGTTGATACACCAATGTGCAGAAGACTTGTACGTTTATGGGAAAAGCAAAAGACTGTACAAGATTGTTTCTGCAATTAAAGAGAATTTAAGTGTGGTTAACCCGAAGCCTTAATCAGAGGAGGCTTTGAAGGAGTTAAACAAAGCCAAGAGGGAACTTATGATTGCGGGACCTGTGTGGGTGGACTGTGTGGTCTGACCACTGCGCCTAGACCAGGGTGCCCTCAATGGTGACAAGCAAGAGACTTTCTGAAGGAACCACAGTGGCGTTGGAATTGAAGGCTAAAGCAAGCTAGCCGGCAGGTCAAGTGGGCCTGTTATTTTCTTACAAGGAACATTTAAGCAAATGCATGTCATACAAGTACTACAGTACAGTCTTGGGGAAGGTAATCCTGAGAATTTAAAGAACTGAGAAACGCTGTCTTGGGGAAGGGAACCTCAAGACTTGGCAGAACATTGGTAAGACAAGCAGCTATTGGAAACTGTATTAAACTTGTGAAAGAACTTAGGCTGAATACAGCTGAGACTTTACTTTTGAACACTATTCTGTTCGCCAAGAAGAACCCCAAACCATGTGTATTTCTAGATTTGAGGGCAAGCATAGGTTTTGAGGCACTTACTTTTCATTTGGACTTACAGGCACAGACTTCCCTTAGTTTTCTTTAGGAAGGGAAATTCCCACCAGTTATAGGGCAAGTTAGGCGTTACACCATCCGGATCCTTAATAAAGATTTCGATATTGAATTTTACAGCTGTATTCTGTGTCATCTCTTGATACCATGTCTGTCTCACAGAGGTTATTCAAAGAAAGAGAGGTTAGAGTGTGTGGTGGTGTGTTGATGTTACCACGGCTGTACCGTAGATGGTTGTACTCATCCCTAGAGAGGGGGGGGGGGGGGGGAGTCCCTCGCCATGAGATCCTCCCACATTCTACAACCCCGAGGGGGACTCTCGAGTAGTGGCCTCACAGGAAAATGCTCCCTTCAGAGAGAAGTGACAACAACTACTGAATTGTCGCACAGGGCACACAATTTGCTCTTGAACTGTTTGGCTTTCTGTCTTCATTAAACTTCTAAAAAGATTTTATTTGTAGCATAAACTGCTCTAGTGAAGTGCGGAAATATATCTGAGGAACCTCTCTTGTACTGCAGTTTTTATTTATCCCATGCCAGCATAATTGTCTCATGGTCCCTGAAGTCAAGTAATCTTGTAGTGATCGGAAGATGGAGTGTACCTGGGACCAGCTAGGGAGGAAGTGACCGTTGTGCCCTCTCTATTGTGATTATGACAGACATCTGAGAGGTTTCAAACAAGTCTCTGAGCAGCAGCTGCTCCACAAAGGACTCCATGCTACCCAAGTCACAGTAGTCCTCATTTCCATCTATAACTTTCCGTATTGCTTGCATTTTCTTGAGCTCTGTTACCTGCCCATTGAAGGAATCATCCACCACAAAAATTATTTGTTGTAATGGAGTCCTCCTTCCCACAGATTCCACATCTTTGCGATCTATCTCTCAGCAGGTGTCTCCCCAACAAGCTCTGCTTTTCCTTTGCTGTTATTCCGCATCAATGTCTCCTTGGCTGGAGAACTCCAACACTGACTGCTTGTCCCCACAGGAAAGAATACTGCTATGCGTGCCAAGATTGTGCGCCTTGTGTTTTCTGGCCTCTCTATCATCCTGTGTTTCTCTAGCTCTGTGTGCTCCCTGGTCTTCTCTTGTTCTGTCTCCCACTGCTCGGCACACTTCGTCAGCTCACAGAGCTTCTATGTCTCTCTGCTCTCTATCGGCTTCCCCGTCTCTCTCGATTGGCAGTCCTCCATTTTTTATTTTGGTCTCATGACCACCCCTCTGCAGAAATCTAGACTCTGGTTGTTCATTCTTTGTGCTGCTCGTCATTACTTTTGAGGGCCACCTAGTCCTAGTTGTTGGGAGACATATAATCTTCATGTCTCCACAAATCATCATCTTCCCAGTATTTGTTGGGGGGTCATGAGTCTAGCGTTAAAGTAGCACATAGAGGTGCTAAAGAGTGTAAGAGGATTGTTGGTGTGCCGGTTGTGAATCAGGTAATCCTCCCTATCCCCAGAGAAGTGTGTTCCCCATGAGGTTTTCTTGCATTAACACACCCCTAGTCTCATGAAAAGGGGTTCCGCCCTTAGGAAAAGTGCAGATGTCTAGCGAATTGCCACATAACACTAGGCCATGTCGGCCTTTCCCAGCAAAATGTAAAAATTCAAAACGCACAAAGATTCAACCATGATCTAGTATAAAAGCAAGTGGTCCGGTTCTGTTTTATGAGCGAGTGATAAGAATATCAACCCTCTCACTTGCTCACTGGACAAGGTGTTAACCTTTTTTGTATATCTAGCGAAGTCGGTGTGCTGGTCGGTACTTGGCACAAGTACCTGGCCGCAATACTAGCATACAGGAATTCTGAGAACTTAATATTTTCCTCACGTAAGTAACCCTGTGGTTAAGAGGTATTTACAAGGATTGGCTAGGATTGTACCTCCCAATATCTAGGTGGCCTAATCCATCCTGAAATATCTGTGTGGTTTTGGCATCTCTGGCTCATACACCCTTTGAATTTATGAGTTCTGCAGATATTAAATTGGTTACTTGTAAAACCGCGCTGTAAAATTAGCGAGATCCAAGCATTGTCTGCTAGCAAACCCTATACAGTGCTTCACAAAGATAAGGTGGTCCTCAAGACTCCACCGAAGTTCTTGTCCAAGATTGTGTCATCTTATGATCGAGAGATGGTGCTTCCATCCTCTTTTTCAGACTCTAGTTCTGAGGATGACATTCCCTTGACATTTGTAGAGCACTAAAATTATGCTTAGATAGGACCAAAAAATTCAGAAAGTCAGAAGCACTCATCACCCTTTGGAGGCTCTTCCCCCGTGGTCACAGGTTTGTAAGGCCTCAATAGCTAGATAGGAGCTGCCATTATGGAAGCCTACAAACTCCAGTACAAATCTCACCCAGTGGATATGCATGCTCATGCAGTCTGAGCCAAGGCTACAGTGGTGGCATTTCAGCGACAAGTCTTGTGGGATGGAATTAGCAAAGCAATAACTTGGGACTCGCCATCCAATTTCTGTAAGTATTACTGTCTGGATAACAATGCCAAGTAACAGCTGCATTTGATAAAGCAGTGAAAAGAAACCGGTTTCCCAACAAGCCATTGTGAGAAACCTAAGGGCGTCCTCACATCTACTCCCTTTTGGTCCTCTTCTCAGGTGGCCGGGGAAAGGCCGTTGCTTTTGCATCCTGGCCACGGGGGCAGAGAAGCGAGGGAGGATCACCTGGGTGGAGGGTCCTTGGGAATTGGGGATGAGATGTCCTCTGGTGAGATGCAGTATTCTGCACTTGTATTCTAGGGGGATCCCTCTATGCCAGAGGCATTTATGGGGTATTGTTACCACTGTCACTGACCAAGGAAATGCCAGAAGGCAGTACCAATCTCATAGCCCCAGGAAGATGGAGAAGGTTTAAGGGTGAAACATGGTTTCCCCTTTTCCCCTCAAAAACCAATCTAACACTCCCCCAGCCTTTTTGGGCTACTTTAAGACATCTCCCTCATTTCCCCTCATTTGATATGTTGCAATACTGGGACGAGGAAGAGGCGACTAGGAGTAGTGACCACCAATAGGTATTTCACCACTTTGGTAGTGAGTTGAAGAAGACTGTGAATGAAGACCATTGGGGAGGTCAGGCTATTGACCTTTCTGAACCACACCTGTGGACCCTAGATACCCCTAGGGAGTATAAGGGGTGAGGCTGCACACCATGGAGAGACCTTGTGAGAGAAGGGGATGGAATGGGCTGGAGACAAGCATGTCTGAGCCAGGATTGGGAGCCGTGTGAGTCCGGAGATGGAGAGAGATGCCTAGGCGGAGTGTGCGCCATAAGAGGGTCTAAATATCTGGCTGGGCTCCTTATAGCTCTGCCCGAAGCCCACTGCGTCTGCAGCAAGTAAGAGAGCAAAGGAAGCTCTCGGTCGCAGCTGTGAGAGAGGCAAAGCTTGTGGATCAAGGAAGATCGAAGAAGAACCAGCAAAGCTGCAGAGAGCGGTCACGCATAACCCAGTGAGTGTAATCCAGGGAACTCTGCGTGGAGTGCTCCGCTAATTCTGCCATGTGTTCTGAGAATGCAGAACGAACAAAAATAACTATGTCGATTGATCTAAAAGTAATTGGACAAAGTCCTGAATAGCAAATTGAACATTTTTGAATATCAAGCAAGTAATGAACATTTGAAAAGGAAATATTAAGCAAATATTGAATACCGAACTGAATCATTGTGGGCAAATCTAAGCGATGATTGAAGTCAAATGGGACAGTGCCCATTTAGAAGATGAGAAATAAGAGTGCAAGTGTGAACGAGCATGACAGAAAGGTGGGGAATAGATAAGACCACCACAAAGTGAACATTATGAATAAATACCATGTGGCAAGGCCAACGACTGGCAGAAGTTGTATGACACACTGTGGCAAAGCCAAGAGGCTAACCAGGAGAAGCCAAGAGAGTGTGAATCTACACATAAAGCCAAGAGGCTGACAAGAAGAAGCTACGTGAATGTGAATCTGTGGGCTGAAGAGCTTAGGGTTCCTGGTTGCGTGACCTGTGATGGGTGAACAGTGTGGCCTGGCAACTGCACCTAGACGAGGCAAACCTCAACTGTGAAATATAATGACGTGGTGCAATAAACCAAGAAGCATCACTGTAAGTGAACTGTTAATGCGATCCAGAAGGAGTGTCAAGTTGACCGGGTGTTGTGTTGAATATTGGACGTTTGAAACCAAGTATAAGTTGATACGTTGGAGTCTTTGGGAAGGGAGCCCTGAGGCTTGATGAACTACATTGCTGAGGACAGATCCCTCAAAACCCTTTTCTTTGAAACTGTGGTGCCTTGAACTTGGGGAAGGAAACCCCAAGGATTGTGTGGAACTGTGTTGCCCTGAATTTGGGGAAGGGACACCCAACAAGGATTTGTGGTACTTTCTTGAACCTGGGCAAGGGGAGCTGAAAAGGAAGCTAAGAGCTGGAAGAAGCTCTGAACTTTGTTTGGGCACCATTTCGTTTATTGTTCATATCCCTACACATGGTTTAGCTTTAGCTGTGAGGGCAAGCATGGGTTATGGACACAGACAGGCGCTTTTAAGTTGAACTTTCTGACTCGCTTTCCTTAATTTTGTTCAGGTAGGGGAAATCTCACTTAGCATAGGGCAGCTTAGGCCTTTATCCACCCTAACATTTGATTTATTAAAACACTTTGTTTGGCACTTTGAATCTGTTGTCTGTGTCTTACTTCATGATGCCTTCACACCATGAAAGAATGCTGTCCTCCTCCCAATCTTGATAGTGTGTTGTAATCGCCCTTGCAGTATTGAGGAAAGGGGACAGGAAGTAGGAGTAATAAAACATCAATCAGAGTAGTGACTGAAATACTCCTAGTCCATAGTCCCCTTTCCTCCATACGCCCCACCCACCATCCCCCATACTAAAAAGTTGCCATTGTGGACCGTTTTGCTTCTGATGCTACAAAGCTGACTAAGGTGAGGTGCTGGTAGGCAGGGCTAGCAGTGCGTGGTCACTGTCCCACCCATGCGCATGCTAAGGGAAAAAGCACTTTTGTGCAGGTGAAATGGTTCTGGTTCCCTCCATACGCCCATGCAATATGGAGGAAAGGGGACTGTGGAGTAGGAGTACTTCAGTCACTACTGCAGGTAACTTTTTATTTCTGCTCCAGGGAATCTCCTCCTCAGGGTTCTCTGGCACTTAGACCTGCTCTATGCGTTTCCACCGATCCCTGTCATTCTGCGGATTCTTAGGAGACTGCATCTTTTCAGGACCACAATGATTTTGATCTCTCCGGACTGGTCCCAGAGAATGTGGCACCAGGAGTTGTTGGACATAGCGGTCTCCCCTCACTGGCGCCATCCGTAGAGGAGGATGATCTCTCACTCTCGGGGTGGACGGTCCTGCACACAAACCTCTGCAGCCTCTGCACACCTAGCTGCTTAACGACTGGGATATAGGGAGTGGAATGTGTTGGAGAACATTCTAGACATTGTCCTATCTGCTAGAACAACCCACCACCAAGTTCATTTAGGCCTGCAGATGGTGGCAGTTTTTGGCTTGGTGTTGGGAGAGGGATATGGACCCTTTCACTTGCTCCACTTCCTCTGTGTTGGATTTTCTTTTATCTTTGGCCCGGACTGGTTTATAAATTGGTACAGTGAAGGGGTATCTTAAGCCCATTTCGGTCTTAGAGGATCCTGAAGCAGGGCTACTTTTTCATATCCCCACAATTGTACAATTCCTGAGGGGCCTTACCAGTATGTTTCCCCACACCAGTTTGTTCTGGCATGCGATTGAGCACCTGGAGACCATGAAAATGGCAGCGATGCGTGGTATAAATCACAATAACATAACAATTAAATTTAGTGTTGACACTTTTTAATGGACACTCTTTTTTTACATCCCTTCATTCTTGTTCTTTAAGGCTGCTCACCATTTGGTGATTTTCCTGGTTGCCATTACTTCCTTTGGACTAGTGAGTGAGCTCCAGGCTGTCTGTTAATATTCTGTGCTTGGTTTTCTCCAAGAAGAAGGCAACATTGGAAGTTCGACCCTTGTTCCAGAGAGCTAAAGATTTTCATCTCACTCAGAAGATCCATCTACCAGTCTTCTTTCCTTTGCCTCACCCTTCCAAGGCAGAAGAACGGTTCCATCGGTTAGACCCTGTTGAGTTGTATGTCTCTAATACTCAGGAGCACAGGACTGATGACCAGCTTTTCGTTGGTTACGTGGGTGCCCGTGCAGACAGGGCTGTTATGAAAAAGACCCTGTCTCCATGGATCAATATTTGCATCTCCGAATGCTACATCTGGTCGGCAAGGAGATCCCTGGGGGTCTCGTTTCACCAGACATCTGGCTGCCACCTCGTCTCTGCAACGTGGAGTGCCTGTTCTGGATATTTCCTTGAACAAGTTTGCTAAGCATTACATTTTGTATTCTATGTATGCTCAGGACGCTCGTTTCGGCTGAGTGTTCCTTCAGAGTTTTGCGGTTTAGGTTGTGTCTTTGCTACCCTCCCTTGTCCAGGTCGTTTTACTGCTTGAATGTGACCACAGAGGTGTGCTGGATGCTGGGGGAACATCCGCACACTCAAAACTGGAAGGCGGGTGAAGGAACCACACTGCAGTGGCGCAAGCAACTTCTGAGACGCTGATATCATTGAATCTGCCCAAAGCAGCTGGGGACAGCGGGACGTTCCGACAAGCGAGCTAACAAGTGATTGAATGGTACCTGATTTCTAATGTAGAACATATACAAAGGCATAGTTTGTTTGAATGCAATTAAGGCAAAGTACAAACTCAAGAAGAATGAATGCAGACAAGACAAAGAGCAAAGCCCAACCCCAATCAAGTGCAAATGCATGAGACACCAGTCTGGGGGAGAAGTTAGAACAAATATGTTTGAGAAAATATTACCATATATAGATTTCTCGAGCATTGGATGTTTCATGGATTCACATGCTTTGAATATTCCCCGTCGCCAGATTGTGAACCCTCGGTATACTTATAAAGCCGTTTTCCATAGGAAAACTTTGACACTTTCGTGTTCTATCCACGTCGTCTTTGGGGCTGCGCACGCCTGCCCCAATAGGACGTGGTGGTATAAATTCCCCGCCCCGTGGCGCCCCTTCAGATTTCAACCGTCTTCCAAAGTGGTGGGATCACCTTGCATCATCTACTCTTTGGTCAAGATTGTTCGTTCTTGTTTTTTCCTGATGTCGGGAAAAGCTCTGTTCCGACCGTGCGCTACGTGCAGTCTGAAGACTGTATACAAGGGGGACGGACAGATGGACTGCATTTATTGTCTACACCCTCACCACTCGGTAGATAAGTGCGACATATGTAAGGGCTTCTTCCAAAAGACTCTTAAAGACCGGAGTCGGTGGTTGGTGTCCTGGTTGAGTGATGGGTCTGGTGCGTACCCACCTTTGGAGGTAGGCTCCACGCGCAGCATGGCCTCTGCTTCAAAATCCTCAGTGGCCCCCCGCCCTTCGACATCGGCTGAACCCCCAGTGAAGAAACCACGCCCGATGGAAAACGGGTCTTCGGGAATCCATTCCGCAAGGGAGTCTTCCCTGAAGAAAGCCTTATCATCTTCATCATCGAAGAAGGAAAAGGAAAAGTCTAAATCCTCCTCATGTGATCACCATAGATCATCCTCGAGTCGAGAAACACAGGTCAAGTTCAAAGAAGGCGGAAACGCCTCATGGAACTGCGCAGGCACCACCGTCGTCGACGGCAGGGAGATCGTTGACTCCCTCACTGCCGATGACGCAGTCGGCTTCGTCTATGGTTATGCCGCAGGTGGTGGCTAAAACGACGGCTGGCCCAACTTTAGCCTCGTCGACCGGGATCCCGCAGGAGGCCTGGCGGCCGGAGGTATTCGACCCGGTTTTACCGGAATCTTTGCTGCAGCAAGAGGCGGCCTTGTCGGTGTCCTCTGGGGAAGAGGAGTGTGAAAGGATAGCTGGGCCTGCAGAGCTCAGATTGCAAGGAGTTAGCCTTTCCAGCGGAACTAATATTCCGGTCCCGACCTCTCTACTTAGACCGCAGTCGATTCTATCACTGGAAGTTCACACCGCATTACAGACCTTGTTAAAGAAACTGGACGAGAGATTACCTCAGGGGGCAACTCCGACCAAATCGATCGTCGACGAACCTGGCCCTTCCCGTCGGCCAACTCCGATGTTGACGACTGTACCAGCAGGCCAGGAAGAGGGAGAGCTGCTGGACTCAGACTCTGACGTAAGGCCCTTATCGAATGTGTCGGGATCCCCCTCTAGGGATCCAACCTGGGAGTCCGAGGCAGAATTTGAAGCCCCAAGGAGCCCAGCTCAGCCGTCTCCCCCGCACGACATTTGGTCCTTCCATGCCATGATGAGCAAGGCATGTACCGAATTCGGATTGGCGCAGGAGGAGGAGAAAAAAGACTGTTTTCTATTGGACCACATGGGAAAGAGAATGAGGTCGATGTTCTCGGTACCCATCCTGGATCATGTGTGGCAGGAGGGTTTACAGACAATGCGGCATCCTTTCTCGGAGCCCGCAATAAAAGGTAGGCTGGTGAAGAAATTTAAGGCTCCAGAATCCATCCCCAAATGCCTATCCTCCCAACCAGCACCGACTCGGTGGTGTCAGCGGCGGCGGCGAGAAAAGCAAGGGCTCAGCACAAGTGTACGACTCCCCTGGAGAACGAGGCCAGGAGGCAAGATGCCTTTGGAAAAAAGGTGTTGTCAGTGGGTGCAACGACAGTGAAGGCGGCCAACTCTCTGGCTATAATGGCCAGGTATGATAGAGAAATGTGGCACCAATTCTAGAGCATCTCCTAGAGGAACATAGGAAAGTGGCGATGTTACTCGTCCGAGAGGGTAAAGAGGCCTCAAATCATTCCATAAAAATTGCAGTGGACCTTGCAGAATCAGGATTCAAGCAAGTCAATGTCATGATGCCTACCTCCAAGGAGCCAGGTCCGACCCAGCAACCCCAGAGGCAGGCATCATTTCCCCCAGGGGAGTGCCAGCGGGCCCAAGCTGGGGCCCTTTGGACGCAGGCCTGGCGCCTTAGGCGCCAGGCTCATGTTGGACCTCTGTCCTGGCGCCTTAGGCGCCAGGCTCATAAAGCTAGACGTGTGTTCAAGTGTTTTAATGTGCACTTACCTGATGCAGACCATGCTGCCACATCCAGGCCCTCTTGAGGCCTGAATGGAACTACTTTACCTGTGGGACTACTTTCCACCCGGGTGTGGTCGGGGAAGGATACATACCTGATCGGTGGAAGGATACACACTTGGAAGTTCTTCCAAAGCTATTTAAACCACACCCGATCAGCAACTCACGCTTCGCGTTGTTCTGCTCCTCGCAGCTGGACGCTCACTGTGTCGGCTCCTGCATCTGGACCTCAGCCACGCCTGTCAGTATCCTGGGTCACCTGCAAAGGGAGACAAAAGACCTTACCTGCTAAATCAGCACCACAGAGACATCACACCGATGATCCTGAAAAGGAAGACATCATTTTTAAAAGCATTTCGCTACGATCGCTGCAGCGCTGCATTTCACTCACCTATCCTGGACGCCACCATCCTCAGCAGCGATCATCCGGATCCACAGCCACTTCCCAGAGCCTAGAGAGAAAAAAACGAGAACAAGGTGAGAGAAGGAAGGGAATAGGAAAAGTTCAGTTTCCTTCTAAGACTTACCTGTTGGGTCATTCCCATTTCATTTCGGGTCTTGCCGCTTCCAGGCATTTTCCGGACCCCGGCCCCTATGGGGAAAAAAGACAAAGACATTGAATGAGCGAATGCAAAGACATTACCAGAGCGCTCATCCAGAACTTACCTGTCATTTACTGGAACTGCACGTTTCACTTCGGGTCGGCGCCACATCTCCGGCATTCCGAACCCCGGCCCCTAAGGGGAAAAAGACAATGAACATTATTATTAAGCTTGGACTTTTGAACTTGCAACAGAACTTTTACAGAGCCTTACCTGAATAGTCAAGCTTACCTGAACACCCATCAATCCTCAATCCAGTGAAGTAACTGGGTTTCAACGCGCCCCTGCATCAGAAGCAGGATGGAGAGCTCATCCTTCCTGACCCTAAGGTGAGACTTCACGGGGAATCGTGGAAGGGTATCGTGGAGGGTTGGAAGAGAGTGGGAGGCTTGAGCATAACTCAGTCAGTAGGTAATACTCCCTTTTCACGCACAGGGGAATATTCCTGCGAGCCAGAGAAGCCAGAGTAGAGGGGCCCTTCCTGTCCATCTTCAGAGTCCTGCGCTTCACCATTGAAGAAGCATCAGCACTCGAAGCCAGACCTGGGCCTCCGTGGGAATCAGGTGAGCGTTACAGTCAACAACGGGGTGGTTTTACGAAGGCAAGCGTGGCTTAAATGCACCAACTTTAGACCTGAGGTGCAATACAAGGTGCTGGATATGCCCTTTGAAGGAGACTTCTGTTTGGAGAAAAGGTGGATGACGCACTAAAGGGGATGAAAGAGAACTCTGACACGACGCGTTCATTGGGTGCCTTCCAGACCGGAAGGAATTTTCGTTCATTTTGCCCCTTTAGGGGAGCATCAGGGAACTCCAGATTCTCAGCATCGAGAGACAGATCCTTCATAAACAGGCATACCCCTTTCAGGGCTACAGACGAGCTTCTCAAGCGGCAAAGCGGCGTAGGGATTATCAGACCTCCAGGAAGAGGACGGGCTACTCGTCGACCAGAGATAAGGAAGCCAAAGACCAACAATGACGGGCGCCAGAGCGTCCTGGGAGGCAGGGTATCGCATTGTCGACGAATGGGAGCAAATAACCACGGATCAGTGGGTGCTGGACACCGTAAGATTTGGACATTTACAGCAATTCAAAAGCAACCCTCCGCATGTTCCACCAGCGTTCTTAGTTTAACCCCATCTGAGCATGTTGCAGCAGGAAGTAGTGCTTATGCTACAAAAAAGGGGCTATAGAACTAGTTCCTGCATCACAGAGGGGTCAGGGGGTTTATTCCCGGTACCTTGTAGTGAAAAAACCAAACGGAAAATGGCGTCCCATTCTCGACCTTCGCGACCTCAACAAGGCGTTGAAAAGCCTAAAATTCAAGATGCTCACACTCCAGGAAGTGATCCGTCTAAGAAGGGGATTTTCTGGTGTCTCTAGACCTTCAAGACGCGTACTTCCACATACCAATGCTTCGGCGACACAGAAAGTTCCTAGGGTTTGTGGTAGGACGTACTCACTACCAGTTCACAGTGCTTCCTTTTGGGATAAAGTCCTCTCCCAGGACGTTCACCAAATGTTTGGCTCCAGTTGCAGCTTGGCTGAGAAAGCAAGGCCATCACGTGTACCCGTATCTCGACGACTGTTGGTGAGGGGATCCTCCCCTGTAGCAACTCAAACAAGCCTGCAAGCCACGACGGCTGGGATCTGGAGTAAACTTCGAGAAGTCTTCCTTGACTTCGTCGACAAGCTTGGTGTTCTTAGGTGCACAATTCGAAACCCAGTCAGGGTTGGTGAAACCATCCGTCGACAGAATCCACAAACTCCTCCAGCTAGCAAGTCAGTGGAGGATCGATGCCAGAGTATCGGTGAGAAAATAAATGTCAGTTCTGGGCGCTATCGCTTCTTGCATTCCTCTGGTGAACAATTGCCACCTTTTCATGAGGCCAATTAAAGAGTTCCTAGCGGACCGGTGGACCCAGACCCAAGGACTCTGGTCGGGCAAACTGGTCGTCGTCGACAAGGGTCTCCTGCGAGCCCTTCGGTGGTGGCAGAGTTTTCAGAACCTATCCAGGGGTGTACCCCTGAGGGAACCGGAGTTTCGTGTGACGATAGTCACGGACGCGTCCCTAACGGGCTGGGGAGCACACATGGACACTCTCCAAACACAAGGTCGGTGGTCTCCGAGGGAATTGCTCCTGCATATCAACATTCTGGAGTTGAGGGCAGTGCGCTGGGCCCTGAGATCTTTCCTCCCACACATAAAAGGATTGGTAGTGAGGATATTAACGGACAACACAACAGCAATGTTTTATCTGAGAAAGCAAGGAGGCACGCGGTCCAGAACCCTTTCCACCGAGGCTCTGAAAGTATGGCAATGGGCTCCGAAACACGATATAACCATCATAGCTTACCACCTCCCTGGAATAAGGAACGACCAAGCGGACTCCCTCAGCAGGAAAATGGACCAAATACACGAATGGGAAATAGACAGTCTTCAGTTATCGAACGTCTTCAAGAGGTGGGGACGACCGTCTCTGGACCTCTTTGCAACCAAGGAGAACAAGAAATGCGAATTGTACGCCAGCAGGTGGCCACAGAGGGGCTCGCTGGGGGAAACGTTCTCCTTCCCGTGGACGGACAAGTTCCCTGCAATGGATTCGCAGGTAAAAGTGTCGAGTCATCCTGGTGGCTCAGTGTTGGCCGAGACAGGTGTGGTTTTCCGACCTCCTTCGACTGTCAATAGACAAGCCGATAACATTTAGGAACCTCTGAACCTCCTGTCCAGGAACAAAGGGACAGTGTGGCACCACAACCCGGACAGTCTCAACCTCACAGCTTGGCTCCTGACTTTTCGGAGTTCGGTACCCTAAGTATTTCGTCAGATTGTCGAAGAATCCTGCAGGCCGCGCGGGCCCCTTCCACGAACACGTCGTACGCAGGCAAGTGGAAGAGATTTTGTATGTGGTGAAAAACTCAGCAACCCTTAATGTAACTTCGGAGCAGCTTCTCCCATATCTGCTCCATTTGGCAAACAGCGGATTGTCTTTTTCGTCAATAAAGGTACACCTAGCAGCCATCTCGAGGTTCACAAGGAGGAGGCAGTCGTCTCCCTTGTTTAGCGACAGACTCATAAAACATTTCATGAGGGGTCTATTCCGTACGTTCCCTCCGATTAGACGCTTTCCACCGACTTGGGAGTCTTAACTTGGTGTTAATGGGGCTAAAGAAAGCGCCCTTTGAGCCGATGGCTTCCTCGTCTATGAAGTTCTTATCGTGGAAGCTGGCTTTTCTAATAGCTGTTATGTCAGCTAGGCGGCTCTTGGAGATGCAAGCGTTGGTCATAGATCCACCGTACATGAGATTCTTTAAGGAGAAAGTGGTACTGTCGACTAATCCTCGTTTTATTCCAAAGGTTCCTACAGTTTTTCATAAACATTCGTCAATTGTTCTACCTAATTCTTTCGCAAATCCCTCATCGCCTGCGGAGAAGGCCCTCCATACTTTGGATGTGAAGAGAGCTCTGAAATTCTACCTTCATCGGTCCCAACAATTCAGGACTACGCAGCAGCTGTTTGCGGCTTATGGCCCGTCGACGAGAGGAAAGGCAATCTCAAAACAAGGACTGGCCACAATTACATTTTGTCACTCTGTCTTGAAAGGCAACATGTGGATGATGTGCAGATGGGAAGAGCAGACTTACGCCATCTGTTCCAGTAAGGTAAGCCCCTTCCAACAGGAACGAATGTACATATATATGTGTATGTGTATGTATGTGTGTGTGTGTGTGTGTGTGTGTGTATATATATATATATATGTATGTATTAATGCTTCCTTATATATGGGTAGCAATGTTAAGCGCATATGGTAATTATGTCGGATATTGTGGTGGCCGTTCTATGAATTGGCCATAGATAGATATATTTCTGAGGCTTGTGGAATCTGCTTAAATCACATGCTGTGCATAGGCCGACATCTAGTGGAAGCTGCAGAGTATTAGTTTGTTTTTCGAAACTCGAAAAAGGGCGTCGACACAGGGCGTGCCAGTAATACTATCCCTAGTGTGACGTCCACTGTACCCATGATCCCTCACGCGTCTAGGACCCTCAGATTGTTTTTTTCCGCCATTCTGGTCGGAAGCATTTCGCGGAGTTCCCTGGCCTTAGCCATACTTTTGCTAAATATTGTTAAATTTACCCATTTCTCCACCCCAACGTCAAGTCACCGAACTTCCACACTCACGACGGCCCGGAGAAGAATTCGACCGTCGACAGCTGCACGAAGGATTTGGGCCTCGGAAGGCCGCTGGCCTCGGCCCTGCAAGTAGGGAGAGTGAGGGGTGGACATACTCTACACTCTTTTGGTATATAGGTACATTCTTATATATTCCTACTCTTACAAGCCCGCTGCCATAAGGTGCGTATGGAGGGTACCCCTTTCCAATTCTGCCCCAAGTGCAACCGCAAATACCCTTGGGTCGACAGGCACGCCACGTGCAATCTCTGCTTGCCGAGGGACCACCCCCAGGCGAACTGCAGAGCGTGTAGTAGGTTTAAACTCAAAACACTTAAGGACCGTTCGATCAAGCGTTGGGCCCATCACGCCAGGCGTCAAGAGGCCATGGCAGCGGAGGGCGCCTTCAGCAATGGCAGCGACGCTGTGCTTTCAGCCGGCGAGGGCATTATGGCGTCGAAAGACAGCCGAGCGCAAGTCTCCGACCTCGGAAGGTCGTTGCAGGGCGGCTATGGGGAAGACTCCCGGCGACACAAGCCCTTCCCACAGCACTTCCACAAAACACATGAAGTCCAACCGGGACTCGACGCGCACGTCGAGTTCTTGGAAAGAGGCACATAGAGAACGGTCCGAATCGGCGTCCTCTGGGCGTTCTCGATCACGATCGCCGCATGACTCCAGGCAATCATCCACTGTTGCCAAGAGTGCCTCGCTCCCCAAGGTAACGGAAGTTCGATCGTCGGAGGACGAAGCCGACTTATATCCCCAGACCGCACTCCAGGAGTCGGCGCCCGCAGACCGCGTTACGGCGGCTCCCGAACCCCTACCTCCACACTTGAAGGATAGGGACACTACCCCCGAACCTCAACGCCAGGTATCGAAAGGCTCCGTAGGGGCGAAAAAACAGGGTGAACACTCTTCCACTCACAGGGAGGGGGAAAAACAACAAAGGAAGCAGCCTCTGCCTACTTCCACACCTTTAAGACACTCCACTCCTCAGAAACAGACAGACAAGTCCAAGTCTTCTGCTATCACAAAAAACCCTACTCGGACCTCCAAGTCTAGTCAGGATAAGTCAGAGAAACTTCCAGAAAGGGTAATCCCCAGTTCTAGAGAATGGTCTAGTGATGACAAGACAGGGTTACGCAAAAAACCCTGAACACTTTCTCTCATAAACTCCCGACGGGTCAGCACCCTCAGGCTCTAAGGATCCTATACCTCCAAGTAAAAAGTCCCGGTTTAAAACACCAACACGGTCTTCGGACCCCTTCTATGTACAGCCCTACTCTCAGTATCAAGGAGAGACATCCTTTTGTGAGGATCCAGATTTGGGCATGTTGGAAGAACAAACTGGTACGGGCTACTATGGGGATGATGAGGACCAAGAAGAGGATGAGGATGACCCGGAAACCTACAGAGTAGATTCACCGGTATAGAAGGAACCCCCGGTTACCGACTCCCCTGTCGGCAACCAACCTCTCCTGAATGAAGTGCTGTCTCGAGCAGCTGAACATTTCCACATTGACACCCAGGGTGCTCAAGAGGAGAGGGACTTCGCCGAAGAGTTAGTGGGAGAAAGGATGCCTGTTGCTCAGGCCATCCCTATCCTGAAGTCTATTCAAAGGAGAATAGACCCTTCACTCCTAAATCCTAACCTCACCAGAGCAGTGAACCCCAGGATTGAGAAACTTTTCAGGGCAGCCCAATCAGACCCACTGTATATAAGGGGGCATCTGAATCCGGACTCCCTAGTTACAAACACACGTAAGATGGCTGGAACACCCTGGTCATCGTCCGAAGCTCCTCCCGACAAGGAGAGCAAGAAGCTGTATGGGTTGGGCAGGAAAGTTGCCTCCACTTCCGCATACCAGGCAAGGATTGCCAACTCGACCACCCTGTTGGCCAGCTACAACTGCCATCAATGGGAAGAAGTTGCGGCACTCATAGACTCCGCCCCAGAACCCTGGAAACCAGAAAGTTGGCACGAGTTTCGGGGGAGGGAAGAGCCGTGTCCGGTTGCATTCTAAAGGCAACCTTTGATGCCGCGGGTAACACCGGCAGATTGATAGCAGAAGGAACTGTTATCAAGAGACACGCTTGGTTAAGGCAGTCTGGATTCAAGGCTGAAACCCAAGCATCATTGTTAGATAAACCGGTGGAGCCGTATCTGTTTGGTAAGGCGGTCGAGGACGCGCTGAAAAATGCCAAGGACGAGTATGAAACACTCAAATCCCTAGGCCAACTAACCAATAAACCCCCTAATCAGAGAGGGAATGGCAATTTTCGTCGCCCACGCGGCCAAAATTCCCAGAGAGGATCTAACTATTCCCAGGCACAGGGTACACCGTGGAGCAATAATAACCAACAGTCTACCCAGGGTTACGGCAGGGGTAATAAGAGAGGACGTGGGAAAGGTAGAGGCAGCCCCAGTAGAGGAGGTGGCACGCCTCCACCAAAACAGTGACGCTCAGTTCAGGGTCCCTTCTCACGCAACCCCGGTAGGGGGACGCATTTCCAACTTCACCCAAGCTTGGGAAGGGATCACATCAGACAGATGGGTGCTGCATAGAACTGTTAGAGCGTCCCCGAAACCATCCTCCACGACAAAGAATACATTCTTTGGACCACCTGAAGATCCTCCTCGAGGAGATCGTCAATCTGCTAGCAAAGGACGTGATTGAACTCGTTCCGGGACACCAGGTAAACAAGGGTATTTATTCAACTTACTTCCTTGTGCCAAAAAAAGATTTGACAATGCTCCCAGTATTGGATTTACGGCCTGCAAACAAGTATGTCAAGCCCCAAAAGTTTTGCATGACTACTCTCCAGGAGGTAATCCCCCTCCTAAAAAAGGGGGATTACATGGCAACATTGGACATGAAAGATGCCTATTTTCATATTTCCATGTTCCCATCGCACAGAAAGTACTTGCGCTTCAAGGTGGACAGTCGGCACTACCAGTTCAAGGTACTGCCCTTCGGGATAGCTTCGGCTCGGTATTCACCAAGGTGGTGGCGGCAGCACACCTACGCAGGGAGGCAATCCCGGTGTACCCTTACCTGGACGACTGGCTCATCACGGAGGAGACCCCAGTAATTTGCAGAGCAAACATTCAAAGGACAATCGACCTCCTCTTCGAATTGGGTTTCTCAATAAACGAGAAAAAGTCAAGTCTCGTGCCAAGCACATCCAAACAGTTCCTAGGAGCTATCCTAGACACTCAAGAGGGTTTGACCTTTCCTTCCGAGGAAAGAATTCGGAATATACTGCTGCAAATTCCGCAAAATCAGTCCAGTTGCCAGTTAACGGTACGCAAAGCAATGCATTTGCTGGGCATGATGGAGTCATGTATTTACCTGGTCCCCCACGCGCGCCTGCGCATGCGTCCCATGCAAGAATGGTTGGCGAAACAGTGGTCTCAGGCAAGTGGTCAGTGGGACGATCTAGTAGTCGTTTCGCTAAACCTTGTACAAAGCCCTCACTGGTGGACAAGAGAGAATATGTCCAAGGGGAAACCCTTTTACGATCCCGAGATACAGGCAGTAGTCACAACCGATGCATGCCTGACGGAGTGGGGAGCTCACTATCTCCACCACACAGCTCAGGGTCTCTGGTCGCACTCAGTGGCCAAGAATCAAATCAACCTGTTAAAGCTTCTGGCAGTATTCAGAGCACTTCAAGCGTTCGAGCCCTACCTGTTAAATCTGTCAGTGCAAATCCGGACGGACAGCACTACAGCCATGTTCTACCTGAACAAGCAAGGACGGACTCAGTCGCCAAATCTGTCCAAGCTTGCCCAGAAAATCTGCATATGGGCACTCAGACGGAACATCTTCCTGTCATCGCAACATGTTCCAGGGGATCTCAATTCCCTAGTGGATGCTCTGAGCAGAGACCCCCCCCCTCCCAGAGGAACACGAATGGTTTCTACACAGAGAAGTCGTAGAAGATCTCTTCTCTCAGTGGGGTTTCCCCACTATAGACCTATTCGCCACAAGCGAAAACAGACAATGCCCAGGATTTGCATCCAGGTTCTCCCAATCAGACTCCCAGGGGAACGCCCTGTGGATGAACTGGTCAGGGATGTTTGCGTCCGCTTTTCCACCAACTCCGCTAATCAGGAAGGTGGTCAACAAGATGAACAGAGAATCGATGACGCTCGTCCTAGTTGCTCCCATGTGGCCAAGACAACCGTGGTTCCCACACTTACGCAGATTGGCGGTGTGCGAACCCATCAAACTTCCGGACTGGTACAACCTACTGTTCCAGCACCAAGGTCAAACAGTGCGCCTCAACCCAACTCGATGAACCTGGCAGCATGGCTCCTGAGGTCAGAGTTTGGACATCTCAATTTACCACAGAGGTGTATGGACATCCTAAAGGAATCTAGAAAACCTAACACAAGGCACTGCTACTTTGACAAAAGGAAGAGATTTGTTATCTGGTGCCAGAATAAACAAATCAACCCAATTGATTGCATTCCTTCCACTATTGTTACATACATGCTCCACCTGCTGGACGCAGGACTGGTTTTTAACTCACTGAAGACACACCTGGCAGCCCTGTCTGCATACACCACTTCCCATAACAAGGTGTTGTGGTGGAAAGTACCAGTAGTTAAAGCCTTCATGGAAGGAGTAAAGAGACTTCACCCTCCTATTTCAAACCCACCACCAGGGTGGGACCTTAATGTGGTGCTATCTAAGCTCATGGGGCCCCCCCTTGTGAGCCCATGCATAAAAGCAGTCTCAAACACCTGACTTATAAAACGGCCTTCTTAGTAGCTATTACTTCCATAAGAAGGGTCAGTGAAATTCAGGCTCTGTCAGTGCAGGATCTCTTCTTTACTGTCCATAAAGACAAACTGGTTTTACGCACACACCCTAGGTTCTCACCTACGTTTTATATCTAAATTCCATGTAAACCAGTCCATCGAGCTTCCGGCTTTCTTCCAAGACCCTCAAAGCTCGACTGAGGTGAAACTACACACCCTAGATGTGCGTAGGGCGGTCCTCTACTATGTAAATAAAACCAGACCGCTAAGAAAAACAGATCAACTGTTTGTCTCCGTAGCTACAGGCAGAGAGGGGGAATCGCGTCTCTAAAGGTGCCATTTCGAAGTGGATTATTAACTGTATCCAGCTGTGTTACTCATTCTCTGAAAGAACTCTGCCTTTCACGCCAAGAGCCCACTCTACTAGAGGCATTGGGGCCACTCTGGCTTTCATTGCAAATGTACCCTTTGACACCATTTGCAAAGCAGCTACTTGGAGCTCTATTCACACTTTTACTCAGAATTTACTGCATTCCAAGGCAGATACACAAGTGGGACAAGCGGTTCTAAGACACTTATTTGCTCATGACCCTTCCCACATCCCACCTCCTTCTTCAGGTACTGCTCGCTAATCTATGCACAGCATGTGATCTAAGCAGATTCCACAAGCCTCAGAAGGGATACATTACTCACCGTAATCGTATTTCTGATGCTTGTATCTGCTTAGATTCACATGCAACCCACCCTTCCTCCCCTCTGAGAGAAGGCGCATGGTTGCTTGTAGTCTTACCTTTCTATCTATCTGCTTGGATTATCTGTACTCGCGCTACTCCTCATGCTACCTCATGTCAGAATAAATACAATCTGAGGATCCTAGACGCGTGAGGGATCTTGGGTACAGTGGACGTCACACTAGGGATAGTATTACTGGCACGCCCTGTCGACGCCCATTTTCAAGTTTCGAAAAACAAACTAATACTCCGCAGCTTCCACTAGATGTCGGCCTATGCACAGCATGTGAATCTAAGCAGATACAAGCATCAGAAATACGATTACGGTTAGTAATGTATTATATATCCGCAGCTTCCACTAGATGTCGGCCTATGCACAGCATGTGAATCTAAGCAGATACAAGCATCAGAAATACGATTACGGTATACATTACTAACCGTAATCGTATTTCTGATGCTTGTATCTGCTTAGATTCACATGCTGTGCATAGGCCGACATCTAGTGGAAGCTGCGGAGTATTCGTTTATATATATAATTTGTTTCTTTAAAAAAAAAAAGTGTGTGCTAATAATAAGGTTAACTGCATTCACACCGCCATATCAGAGTTTACTGCTGTGCAATCTATTCTAAGCATGTGAATCCATGAAAGATCCAATGCTGGAGAAGGGAATAGTTTCTTACCTGTAACTCCATTTCTCCAGCATTGGTATCTTTCATGGATTCACATGCGCCCGCCGGCCTCCCCTGAATGCAGTGTACAGGCTGCATTCCCCCCCCCCATGTTCTTTGGAGGGGTTGAAATCTGAAGGGGAGCCGCGGGGGTGGGGCATTTATACCGCCACGTCCTATTGGGGCAGGCGTGCGCAGCCCCAAAAACGATGTGGCTAGGACACGAAAGTGTCGAAGTTTTCCTATGGAAAAACGTCTTTATAAGTGTACCACGCGTTCCCAGTCTGGCGACGGGGAATATTCTAAGCATGTGAATCCATGAAAGATACCAATGCTGGAGAAATGGAGTTACAGGTAAGAAACTATTCCCATACCAAGCGCCTCACAGTAAATGCTATTGTGGTAGAGCTAAAGAACTGTAAAACACAATTTGAAGTCCTGGCAGGCGAGTACACCAGGCAGTTGTAATTGTATCAAGATTCCTGGCAGGGGAGTAAACGAGGTGATCTACAAAGTTACAAGAACTTCTACAGAAAGGCTGTTAAATAACTCTTTTTGTTTGAACAAGAAATTTGAGAGTCCAGTGAAGACTAGACATTTTTGCCATCCTGTTTAAGAATCCATGAGGTGGAGGATCACCCTCTGGATCCAAGGGTCTTTACCTTGGAAAATATTTTCATTGGAGTCATTCTTTTACTTTTGGTTTTGAACACTTTTTTAAAACATTTTTTTTTACTTTGTTTATTAAGGGAACGGTTCACAGCAAGACAGTTCTCATAAACAGTGCAGTACAGCATGTGCATAATATCGACAATGACATACATCTGTGGCAATTCGGCAGGTACCGTCACCTAAGGTGACGGGGTGGGCGTTACATCAGCATCAGACATGAAATCACATAAATACAGACGTAGCAGCGACCATATATCTTTAGGACGACAGGGCGTCGGGACTGATGAGACAAAAAAGTTCCTCATCATTCACCGTACACAAGTCTTTCAGGAAATTGGATCGGGTAGGCCCTGCAGTAGATTTCCAACATTTAAGGATGCAGCGTTTGGCAATAACACATGATATTAAATAATCTTCTCGTGGTTACCTTCACCTTTCCAATGTCACCAAGCAGGTATTTCAGGGGGGACAGAGCGGCTGGGATCACCGTTATCTCCTCAAGGAGCTCAGCCACTTCTTCCCAAAAGTTTGCAATAACAGGGCACGACCAGTACATATGATACGCTCCAGCATCAGGAGTGCCACATTTCGAACATGTCCCTGTGTAACTCTCCACAAATTTCGCTAGTCTGGCCGGGGAGTAATGTAAGTTATTCAGGATTTTAAATTGGATCAGTCAGAGAGCTGAGTTCATGGAGACTGATTTGGTGAGCTGACAATATCGGGCCCATCTCGCGTCATCAATCTGGGTACCCACATCTCGCTCCCAGGTTTCTCTGATAGTGTTTCGTGAGGGGGAGTGTGTTTGCACCAAGGTGTATAGCGACGAGATTCCCTTATCATGACCGTCCGTTGTCACCATAGCTCTGATACATTCATATGCCTGGGGTTCTGCCGGAAGGAAGGCCATTTGGCAGCAAAAGCGGTTTTCATACGATAATATTGAAGTTGCTTAAGCTGAACCCCGCCCCCCCCCCCCTCTGTTGAGTCTGCAAGTTCACAAAACGTGCCATCAGGGAACATATCTCGCAACCTGAAGAGTTTATTCGGGTCCCAGGTTTGCTGAAGGGCCCTGTCGAAGGTCGGGGAAACACTAGAGAAGTTCCACAGGGGTATATCTGGGTCATAGGAAATTTCCAGGCCAATCCTTTTGTAGACTCTGGACCATGCTCATGTGGTGACGTATACCGTGTCGAAAGGGCAGTCATTACTATAAGTGGGGTTCAAAAGGACCGATCGTATATCATTAGGGCGGACTGCATGCTTTTCAAGGAGAATGTGTGGTGCTGTGTCTTCGGGGTCAAACCAATGCTTTACAAATTGTGCCTGTGCTGTTATGCAATACAATTCAAAATCAGGGGCCGCAATACCGCCCTGTGAGTATGGCTCCACCATCTTATCCCACCCCAGCCTAGCAGTTTTTCCGTTCCAAATAAAGGAAGATGCCAATGATCTAAGTTTCTCAAAAAAGGGTTTACCGGGCCAAATCGGAACGTTGTTGAAGAGATGCAAGAGTTCGGGCAGAACTACCATTTTAAGTAGGGCCACTCGGCCGTATAGGGACAGAGGGAGGTTAGCCCATAGGTGGAGCTTGGTCGAAAGATTGAGAAGTAGTTTGCTGTGATTATGCGAGTACAGCAGCTGTCTATCTCTAGCCACCATTATTCCTAGGTATCTCACCTGCGTGGGGGCAGGCTTAAACCCTGCAATGCAAGATAAGTCACCTGTATTAGGAGTCAATGGAAAGATTTCAGATTTGGGGACATTGATTTTATATCCCGAATATTCCTAGAACTTGTGTATGTCAGCCATGATGTGTTGCACAGTCTCATGTGGGCCCGGACATACAACAGCGTATCATCCGCATACAGAGATATAATTTGGGGAGGGCCAGTCATCCTGAGACCCCTGTGCGAGTGGTGTTGACGAATATATTCCGCCATTAGTTCAATAGTGAGGGCAAACTGAATGGGCGAGAAGGGGCAGCCCTGTCTGGTCCCCCTGTGCAGATGGAAAGAAGGGGACAGGGTGTTATTGGTTAGGAACTTGGCGGATGGTTGGGTATATAGCAGCCGAACGCATTTAATAAAATATGGTCCAAGTCCAAACCTCTCGTACCAGGGAAAGGTATGTCCAAGAGACGAAATCAAAGGCCTTTTCGGCATCGTGGGCCACTACGGCCGCTTTAGCCTCCGGGTCTATTTGTGCCAGCACATTAAATAGTCGTCGCAGTTTTAAAGCCGTGGATCTGGTTGGTATGAAGCCAGCTTGATCAGGGTGGACCGGGATTGGCATGTACGGAAGGAGTCTGGTGGTCAGTACTTTAGCGAAGATTTTCGCATCAGTGTTGATTAGGGAGAGTGGCCTATAGGAGGCCATATCTTGTGCTGGTCTACGTGGCTTCAGAAGGACCATAATAACTGCTTCACGCATAGTCTGGAAGGATACAACAATTCATGGCCTCTTCCCACACTTTCAATAATAGTGGGGCCAATACACCCTGAAATTCTTTGTACAGTTCGGCAGTCAGGCCGTCTGAGCCGGGGGGGGCGGCCACCAGATAAAGATTTAATGGCCTCGGTGAGTTCTCCGATAGTCACGGGTTGATCTAGAATGTTTTGTGTCGTTTGAGTGAGTGTTGGGAGATCAAGGGAGTCCAGGTACCTGAATGTGTCTTCCTTGGTTTTAACATCGTGATTGGAATATAGAGCAGAGTAAAAATCAGCAAAAGTAGTGTTAATGTCGCTTTCTTTATTGACCGTGACCCCTGCCGGTTTCTGGATGCTAGCGATTGGGTTAAGGTGCCTGTCTGTTTTAAGCATGTTGGCCAGAAATCTCCCCGCCTTATTGCTCTCCCCGTATCTGCGGGCCTTAGCTGGGGCAGCCATGTACAAGACTTCCCTATTGGCTAGTTCATTGAATTCCTTGAGGGAAGCGTGCATCTTAGATAGGGTTTCCTTGTTCAATGTGGTGCTATATTCCGTCTGTAATGTGTCTATTGTGGCTTCAGCTACACCCAGTTCCCTCCTCACCGCTTTCAGCATACCTGTGGATTTACCCAGTATAGTACCCCGGACCCAAACCTTGAATGCCTCCCATAGGATAGCATAGGTGCTCACAGAACCCTTGTTCAACTCCAGAAATTCCTTGATTTCAATATGTAATGCCTCACAAATATAGTGGTCTCTAAGGATCGCAGAGGGCATTCTCCATCTTCTAGCTGGAGGTGGAGAGTCATCCACGCTGATGTCCAGTGTTATCGGCGAGTGGTCTGAAAGCGTGCGGGGGTGCATTGTACATTCATCGATCGCTGTAGAGAGGGACGAGCTAATAAGCCAGTAATCTATACGGGAATGGGAGTCATGAACAGACGAGTAGAAAGTGAATTTCTTAAGTGGATACAACGTGCGCCATGCATAAATTATGTTGGTCTGTTCCATCATCTGTCTAACAGCAAGAGCCGCTTTGGACGGGGCCCTGGGGGAGGTAGATGAGCGATCCAGGGAGTGATCAAGAATCATATTGAAATCACTGCCCCATATTATTTGCTCCTCTCCCGATGTGGACAGCATATCAAGGATAGCGCGATAAAATAGCGGGCCGTATATAAATAATAAAATATTAGGACCTTATGTATTAATCAATAGAATTTGCCGTCCTGCCACCTCCCCCCATACCAACACGTATCTGCCCAAAGGGTCTATTTTACTAGAAAGAAACCTGAAGCATAGCTTGGGGTGTATAAGCGTCAGGACTCCCCTGGATTGTGTTGAATACTCTGTAAAGTACCTATGAGGACCCCATCGTGGGAGGAATTTGTTGTTGATACTCCCCATCGCATGCGTTTCCTGTGTCAAAAGGATGTGGGGATCATGGCGTATAATGTATGCAGCCATTTTCCTTGCCTTAACTGGATTATTGAGACCCTGAATGTTCCAAGAAAGTAGTCGAATGTTCAACCCACCTTTAGCCTGCGCCATAGTTGCCTATCGAAGGGGGCATCTGCCAAGTATGGCGTCATTGGAAGAGTCCTGCTGGAAAATAGTCCCCTGATTTTAACTTTGTAACATCCCCAACCATGCCTGGCAGAAGACCAGGACAAACTTTTACCCGCTTCCCCCTCCAACCCCGACCCGCATCATCAACCCCAACCCGATGATGTATCCCATCAACCATAACTTGGGAAGTCTACTGGGGGTGTGAACTGTACTCACGTGACCGAACGCCATGGGGGGGGGGGGGGTTTCACGGCCCTACCAACAACATATGGTGGACAGGGCCACCTCGCTGTCAACGGGTTGCTGAACTTGTGATAAGGCAGTGTAGAGCAAGCCTCCATCAGCCAGCATGGTCCTCCGGTTCCGCAACCAGCCGTGCCGGCAGGTTACGGTTAGTTTCTCTGCTCCCCGGGGGAAGGGGGATTGCGGCCTCGACGTACATCATGGCCTCCGTAGGATTCTCAAAAAAGTGTGCACGGCCTCTGTGTTGGATGCGCATTTTAGCCGGGAAGACAAGTGCATATGGGATCTGGCGTAATCTCAGCTGTCTCTTGACCGGTTCGTAGGATCTCCTCAGCGTTTGCACATTGGTCGAAAAATCAGGATATATGTGTATCCTGTTTTCCTCATAATCCAGGGTTCCTTTTTCTCTGGAAAGTCTCAGGATATTGTCTCTATCTCTATAATTCAGGAGACGGGCAATGATCATGCGGGGTGGTGCTCCAGACATAGGAAGGGGGGGGGCCAGGGTGCGATGGGCCCGCTCCACGAGGAAATGATCGGAGAAAGCATTGGGGCCCAGGAGGAATTTCAGGAGGTTTTCCACCTGGCGCTCCATGGAACCCTTACCGAAGGATTCAGCTACTCCGACCAGGCGGATATTGTTTCTCCTGGAGCGAAATTCCAAGTCTTAGCACTTGTTCAGGGTTTTCTGTAGCTCTCCCTTCAACTGGGCAATATCGCGGGTGTGTTGTGCTATCGAGTCCGCGTTCACTCCGATTCTGTTCTCCGCCTCCGTAGTGCGTGCTCTTTCCTTATCAACCCTTGCCTTCAGAGAGCTGATCGTGGCCCCTATGTCGTCCAGTTTGCTATTAACCGCCAGGAATCTACTTTGGACCATCGATAATAGTTTATCCACTCTCACATCCATTGGAGACTCCGGCTGGCTGCCCGAGGGCTCAGTGGGTATCTCGGCAGGCCCATGTGGCTGGGAGGTGACAAAGGAGTCCATCTGACCAGTTTTCTTGGGGCTCATACTTTTCTTCTCGCTGCGGCCCATGGATAAAGTCTGTTGGGTTGCGTCTACCCACGTTCCGGTGCCCAGTGGTAGGTAGTGGTTAGCGATCGCTGGCACTTAGATGTGTGGCGTACACTGCTTATGGGTATATGTAAAGACAAAAGCACCAGGGCAACCCGGAGGAACCACGACAGGGCACCCACCTTATGATGTTGTCAGCAGGCCCCAACGAGCGAGCGCAGCCGGCCCGCCGCCGTCGATCAGGTCCGACCCGGTGGTCAGTCAAGGATCAATCCGCGGGGCAGCATCCCGCTGGGGAGAGCAATGTTCCGTCCGGGCCAGGCGTGCGATGTACACCCAGGAGGAGGACCGAGGGCCAGCAGGATATATTCACGGGCAACTCAGAAAAGGCGCGCAGCGCGGCTCCTCCCCCTTCAGGCCTGCAGACGAGCCAACGCCTCCGGCCGTCGCGTTATTTCTCCTGGAGCCGTGGTCCGGGTACGCCGCCGCCTTGTTCACGGTGTAAGTTTCCAGTCTGATATCTCAGGATTGAACGGGCGTTTCTACATGGATATCGGTGGAGTGATGCCGCAAGCTTTCCACCGCCGATTACAGATGTTTATTGGCGTGTAGGTGTAATAATGGGATATGTTACGGGCCGGAGCTCTCCCCTCAGGCGGCCATCTTCGTCGTGCGCAACAGCGCCCCCTTGAACACTTTTTCTAACATCAAGTTAAAGACATTTCCTTGCACTTTGTTTATAGTGTGAGCGTCAGGATAGGACTTTGTGTACACCTGAAAGGCTTTTCAGTTACTGACATCCTGACACAGACAAAACCTTCGTTTTTGATTTCTAGGTAGGAAAGTCACTCTTTAGAATAGGTCCAGAGAGGTGTTTTTGTTTAACCAAAAACACAACCACTTTGTTTCCTCGCAGCAGACGTTGCCCAGATGGATCATTCTCTGCATTTGCGAGTACTCGGATCTGGCCTATAAACTGGTGGCTAAGGGTATCCTTGCCCATTCCATAAGAGGCCTGCTGCCTTCCAGAGTAGTGTCTGTGTACTATCTGTCAGATGCCTAAGTGGGCTTCTCTACATGCGTCCATCAGCATTACTGCCTCAATTCCTTTGTCAGGACACATGCTTTGGTTGTGCAGTAGCCCAGTGTTTCCTGGTGTATGTGATGATTTCCACATCTGCTTCCTCTTCCAGTTTCTCTATTACTTTGGGAGCCTTTTTAAGATGAGGACTCGGTGGGGAGGAAAGAATACATTAGAAGAAAAAATCTTCTTACCTTCTGGAATGTTATTTATTCCTTCAACAAATTCCTCATGACCTTCCCAGCCTACCCCTCATTGCAGATAACTCATACACCAATTGCAGGTCTGCTGTTCCTCAGCAACGGATTGTGGGGAGAGGGGGTCTGAACCACGGTCATGGATACAGTTGGTTCTGTATATATATCGCCCATGATGTCATGTCCATAATTCAAGGTGCAAAGGCAGAGCCAAAGTGTGCCCCCTAGTGGCTGAAAAATGTCTGACTAATGTTGAACATGGTATTTCCAACTTGAGTAATCTGTCAGTGGCCTATTCGAAAGAAAGAACTCGACTTTACAAATTTAGTACTCGTATATCCTGTCCCCTTTCCTCCATCCTTGTGGGTGTCCCCCAGACCCTTTGGCAGAGAAACATTTAGCTTTCCCTTTAAATTTAGTATAGTGTGCAGCCTCGGGTATGACTTGCAGCGGGCCTGCACTCCGGTGGCTCACTTCTGTCCCTTATTCCACAGGGACGGTGTCTGAACTGGCAGCCAGCGCTGAGACTTTTTTAGATTGCAGATTTCTCCCCTTTTAGTTTTTTCAATCTTATTTAGCTTCGCTGTGGTGCCTCGCCTCCCCTGGTGGATGTCGGCTGCAGGAGGATTCACGAGATGTGCCTCATGCGACTGCTCGTTTCTGGCCTCGGACCCCCATGCACTCAGTCTAGAGTGTTTGGTGCCTGACCACCGCTGGGACACATTTGGCTTGCCGCGCTCTCGGTCACAGGGCATTAGAAGAATCAGTTGTTGTGGTGGAGAAAGATATTTCACACTTCTCCTCCACCCAACCTTAAGGACTTTGCCTCCAGGATCTCTTGTCAAGACAAGGTAGGCCCTCTGTTCACTACAGCTAAACAGTGCGGCAACTCCTTCCCCGGGTTTGCCACACATGGGTTCGTCAGATTCAGATTCTGGCAGGCCGAGGCCGCTAAGGCTACCGGGTCCCAAGCTAAGGAGCCCAGGAGCTCTTCCAGGTGCTTCGTGGGGAGACTTGAGGCTACTGGCTCAGGGGCTCAGTTGCGCTACCAGGCTGTACTCGGAAGGGGGATCAAATTCGTCCTCTTCTTCGAACACAAGGCATATGGGATCATCTAGTGCAACCTCGAAGAGTCTGTCCCCAGCTCGATCAAACACAGGTGCTGAGGGTGTCCAGCATACCGGGGGCACGCTCTGAGGTAATGAGTCGTGGCGTTTGACTACTGGCCGATAGTCGTAACGCCTTGACTCACGACCCGGGTCTCGGCTCCTTCCAGAGTGATCTGAGGTAGCCGCTTACGCTTCGGGTGCAGCACTCTAGCTGTATCCTCCCGTGTCCCAGGCCTCTCGTGGCTCAGGGCCTTCGTGCCCAGCACCTGGCGCAGGCTTCAGAATGGCAGAGAGGCACATGGCAGAGCCTGCAAGGCCAGCGGCCATCTTGGATCCAACTCGGTGCCCACCCATGCTTTCACCCATTGAATGGGCTTTGCATGATGATCCCAGTCCCCTTCCCTCTGGAAGCGGCAGCGAGTTGTACGGTACCGACATCTGGTCTCCTGAGGGATAGATCTACCCATCACAGCCTTACGGCTACATGCCTCGGCACCTCAGCACTTTGACCAGGAGCAGAGGCCCAGTGCCTCAAAAAGCCAAGCACCTAGGGACCTGGCAGCTTGCGAGGATCCTTTCTTTGAGTGCTTCCTCTTCTTCATGCAGTCTGCTCCGATGAAAGGGCTCCTGAAGGATATAGTGAAGGTCAACCTGCAGGTTCCAGTGCCGGTCCCCAGGCCCTACCGGTCGTTCAGACCCCTCCACCTCTTACTGTACCACCAATGCTTCCCCCTCAGGTGCCGTTGGACTTGTCTTTGGTGCTGGACTGTCCCAGGACCTGGACTCCCTTTGGTCTGTAAAAAAAAAAAAAAAGGGTGGGGGCGGGGGAGACGACCATGATGATGTCTGGAGCGATGAACCCTCTGCATCCGTTAAGGCCTTTCATGACTGCCTTCAGGGCTTGGTGGAGTTCTTGGGGGTCCCTCTGCCAGAGGAAACCCTCCAGGAGTCAGGAGTGCGAGCAGGGGTCTTGGGGAAACTCGCCACGCTCCAGTCTGGCATCCCTCTGCAGAAGGATGTCCTGCAGGGGGCCCAAAAGGTCTGGGAGAAGCCCAGAGCCAACGCCCAGATGAACAAGAAGTTAGACGGCAGGTTCAGGCTGACGGACGGGGAGCTAATCCTCCTGGTCTCCCATCCGCAGCCACTTTCTTCAGTGGCATTCCTATAAAGTAAACCATTGTTTTCCTCGACGCGAGCCACCTCCAGTTGTCTTTCCAAGGAAGGTCCTCGAGTCTTTGGGAAAGCCCTTTATTCCATCTCAGGACGGCATCTGTGGCAAGCCAACGCAGGTGCCCTCTTGGCTGTGGCTAACCAGAAGCTGTAGTGGGATCTCAGGGAATTCCTGCCCGACCTCCCTTCAGAAGTCACAGTTGTGCCCATCTCAGGATCGGGTCTTCCCAAGGTTGTTTTGGGACACTACGGTTCAGAGGGTGTTCCCTACACCTGAGAGGCTCCTGTCCCTCTGCAAGACAGTGGGGCACTTTCTGGCCAACTCGACCACCCAGGCATGGTGGTTCCAGCATATTTTGGGCATGATGGCCTCCTGCAGGCTCACTGTACAACACGCTTGCAACAAGATGAGGTGCCTCTAGCTCCACCTGGCGGCCAATTGGGATCAGGAGACGGGGTCTCAGTCGGACACATTCCCAATACCACTGCTCCTACTGCCCAATCTTCGCTGATGGATGGCAATGTAGGAGCCTCCTTCACCTGACAGAGCCTTCCCTGGTGGTGACGACAGACTCCTCTCTTTCGGGCTGGGGTCACTCTGGAGGGCTGTGCGATTCATGGAGCATGTTCCAGGTTGGAAGCCTTCCTGCAGATCAATCTGCTCGAGCTGTGGGCTGTGGGCCTGACCTTAAAGGTGTTGTTGCCCCTCATCCGGGACAGGTCTGTTCTGGTTTGGACAGACAATTCTACTACGATGTTTTACCTGAACAAGCAGTGTGGCACCAGTCCTCTTCTCCACCCTCCTTACCCACCTCCTCTGCATGGAGGTAGTATTGATCGGTAATGGGCCCTGACGGAGGGAGTTTGAATTTCAGCAGTCCACCTCCCAGGAGACAGCAATGCAGAAGCAGACCAGCTGAGCCGCTTGGGGTTCAAAACCTACGAGTGGGAGTTGCACACAGACTCCTTGTTAACCCCTGTTTTAGCATTGGGGGTGCGCAGACCTGGATTTGTTTGCATCCCCCCAGAAAGGGTTCCATGTGTTAATATCCTCGCAAAAATATTGCCATATTTTTGTTGCGATATTAAGGCATGGAACCTGCGGGGGACACCCCCGCCCCCTCCTGCTCCCAAAAACCACAAAAAATATACCCCCAAAAAAATATTGCCTATGGCCGTTCCAGACAACCATATATACAGCAATATTTTTGGTGGGTAAAATATGTAGTGTTACCATTTTAAGTACTCCGAGTTTTGCTTCATGGGCAGGACAGGGTTGGAGGTCTCTGGGATCTCCCTGATCTGTTGCCACGGCCGCAGGTGTTAAGCGTTTCCACCCACCCCTCTGCTCCAATGGACCCTCTGAAGGTTTTGGGCTTAGGTGGGTTGCAGCCTCATCCTGATTGCCCCCCACTTGCCTTAGAGACCCTGGTTTTGGGATCTGCTGCAGTTGTGCTCCCAGGGTCCCATCCACCTTCCAATCTCCAGCAGGGAATTCCTGACGCAGCAGGGTGGGGCGGTGGAACATCTGGACCCGGTCAAGCTGGTGCTGGCGGCCTGGTTCCTGACCAGCTGAGCCTTCAACATGCTCAATTTTTGGATGACAACTGGGACATCCTTAAGCAGGCCAGTAGGCCCTCGACTCGGTCCCAGTATAAGAGTAAATGCACTAGGTTCTGCAATTGGGCTCGTGACAAGGGTCTGGATCCTTTCACCTGTCTTTTGGATGATGTACTGGCTTTTTCAGCACACCTGGCTCATTCTGGAGTTCAGGTGAATACTTGCCGGACTTATTTGGCGTCCATTGGGGCTCATAAGAATTCCCCAAAGTATTTTCTGCAGCTAATCCAGTGGTTAAGGCCCACCCTAAGGGCTTGTCTTGGGTTTTTCAGCCAGTTCATAGGCTGCACCTGGTCTGGAACCTACCTCAGTGTGGTTCTTGCAGCTTTGCAGCGCAAGCCTTTCGAGCCGATGGCCTCTGTGAACATCCGCTTGGTGACATTAAAGACAGTTTTACTCGTGTCTCCTCTCCACGGGCAGGTTTAGTGAGCTGCAGCCGTTGTCCTTGTGCGAGCCCTTCAGCACATTTCACGACGACAAGATCATCTTGCACAGTCAACCAAACTTCTTGCCCAAGGTGGTCTCTACATTTCATCTGATTCGAGATCTGCCAGCCGGTGTTCTTCCCGAACCTGCAGTCAGAGGCAGCAAGCGCCCTGCATTCCTGTGACCTCAGGAGGGTCCTCAAGTTTGATCTCTCTGATAAACTCCTTCAGGAAGTCTGAGGCATTGTTTGTGACTTTTGGGGGCTCCTCCCCCGGCTCTCAGGCTTCTATGGTTTCCATAGCCCGTTGAATAGTTGTCCATTTCGGAGGCGTACACAGCCGTGGGGAAACCTGTTCCTGAGGGGATTCATACCCATGCATTCAGAGCCAAGGCTGTCGTGTTCCAGAGGCATGGTTCTTGGGATGTCATCAGCAGGATGGCAACTTGGGCCACTCCGTCTGCCTTCTGTAAGCAATACTCACTGGATACCAGCTCCAGACGCAATGCAAAGTTCGGTCATGTGCTTCTGAACAAACTTTTTGCTTCCTTCTAGATATGCGGCACGCTCACAGCTCCACCCTATGTTCTTGTTCGGTGGAATCGCCCACAAGGATGGAGGGCAGGGGATGGGACGTAGGAGTAATTAAAATTACTCACCAAGTCGCTTGAGTACTCGGTCCCCTTTCCTCCTTAGCTCCCACCAGCCTTCCCCCGCTAGTATGACAATGGCTAATATGTGTTGAGCATAGCTGAGTATCTAAGCATCCGTTGTGTTCAAATGGGACTGAAGTGAGGCGCGGGATGACGGGGCCTCGGTGAGTTGCAAGAGAGCGGGGCCTTGGAGGGGCGTTCTCAACGCCAAGGCCACGGCCCTGCACGCTATACTAAATTTAAAGGGGAAGCTCAATTTTTTTGCTGCCAAAGGTTCTGGTACTGTCCCCATGTTGAGGGACTCCCACAAGGATGGAGGAAGGGGGACTATGAGTACTCTGGTCACTACGTTGAGTAACTTTAATTTAGTTTTCATGCATGGGGTCAAATGTTTTGGAAGAACATTTTTTCAAATTTTTCAGTGTAAAGTATCCCAGTCTCGGGAGAATAGCTCAGCGGCAACACGCTCGCCTTGGAAGCAAGTCGACACAGAGCAACACCGGTTCGATCCCCAAGTCCACGCTTAGAAACCTCTGGGAATTAAACGCGTCATAAATAACCTATCATATTAGATCATAACCTCAACTATTGGGCCTGTGTTCTAGCAGGGTTGATTCCGTGTATATAAATGTAATGAAGATGCCCATGATGTGAAAATTATTCATGATATATTTCTATGGCAAATAAAGATATGTCATTGTACAATATGAAGCCTAACAGTTACACCAGTCATCCTAATTGAAAGCAGCAGATTTACTAACTGCATACTTTCATAAACATTGACTAGATAAAGTTGAAGTACAGAGGAAGACCTTTTAACAATGTATATTTTTTGTGTCAAATTTTTATTTACCAAAAAGCTAGCCAACAATGTTTCGACCTTCACGGGCTTCTTCTAGGCAATGTGTAATCTGTTTGGTCTTAATAACTGTGAGCTAAGGAATTGATTGGACCTTCAGTAAAAACAAAAATAACAAGGACCATGCGAGTTCTGGCTTGTAAGTAGCGTCTTTGCCGAATGTAACCAAAGTACGTGTGACACGCCGAAAGGCTCCCATAAGCAGCAGTAGCTACTCTGTATTTTCGGGGGAAAATAGATTGGCAACCGTGAAGGTCGAAACACGTGTTGGCTGGCTATTTGTTAGTTGAATTTTTCACAAAACTGTTTTAATTATCAGTGCAGTTTGATCATGCAACTTTGTTTTTTGTACACTTCTGGGGTCTATGGGGTTTTTAGATTAATTGATCATTTTGGGTCTAATGATGGATCAATATAATTAAATATGTTTCATACCTTTTATAAATAATCCCCCCTGGAATCTCCTTTCAGTAAACTCACATTTCTCGATTCTCCACTCCAGAGGGTAGAGAATCCCCCCTGCCTTTTCAGAAAAAAAGCATAACCAAATATGCATGGAAAATAAATGTTGAAAAAGAATGTTGATATTCTGGATGGCAAAATGTTAGAAAACCGAGGAGCAGTAGGGCAGAAAAATAGAGCTTGAAAATTGTTTTGCATGAATTATTTTGACCCCATAAAATGTTAGCACATACGTTGATGTCCTACCCCAGCAGCGAAAATGTTTTGTAAAGTGCATATCTAATACAGCAAAGTACTACTTTGTCACTTCAGTTTTAACCATCTTTTTAACAGGTGTCGGCGTAAAGCTCAATTATCTTGGAACACTGGCCACTGTTGCCGGCAAAGGTAGTCAGTATTTGCTCCCGTTTGGTTGTGGATTTGGGGCTAGTTCTCAATAGTTAGCCGTTTGTTTTTTCTTCTCTTACTCTGAATCTGGAAATATGTACTTGAAGTCCCAGTCAATGGGGATTTGTTCCAGTTTCTTTAAACACTTCTGAACAATTGAGTGTTAGTTCCCAGTAGATGCTGTCCACTCTTTCTCAGACATAAGGGAAACATGGGTTTCATTCCACACAGTAAAAGCTTCTCTAGTTTCCATTACTTTACATGCAACCTCTCTTTTGAAACACATTGGGAATGCGACACCACTACATTTCCTTCGAATATTGTGCACCAGTGCTCCTTTAGAGATATGGGCAGTATATACCTTGGATGCCACAATGGAACACTTGTTCAGTTTCATTGACTCTGCAGACATCTTCAGAGGTATGGACAGTATGAACTTCAGTTTCCACACATTACTTCTCCACTCAAACAGTTTAACCTTAGCATCCCCTACTTGGAATGGCTGTCGTTGAGTAGTCCCTGCACCTCAGCGTCTGGTTAACTTTCTGCTCTCCCCCACCCTGCCCCCTCTTGTTGCTGCTCTTTTCTAGTTTACAGGACCCCAGGTGTAAGATTTGGACTGCTGTAGATCATGAGTGTCATGGTGCATGCTCCCAAAACCCTAAACCCGTGAGCCCAGCCCAGATTCTGGCTTCCTTTGGGACTTCCCAGGTCCCAGCTAGGCTCACCTGGGCTCAGTCCTGGCGCCAGGCTCATGGTAAGTGTTAAATACATGGTCCATTTATTTGGCTCTGTGATGCTGAGCCATTCAGTACAGGGTGTGGCTTGGAACTACTTTACTTGAGAGACCGGATACGATGAAGAGAACAATTTTCCTGGAACTACTTGCAAGGCTATTTAAACCGCACCTTGCAAACTGAACACGCTTCGCTTTAATCTGCACTCGCGCATCTCGCACAGCGCTCTACTTACCGGCAAGAACCCTCCACGTCATTGTCAGGAGAGTCAGCCATCATCCGAAAACCGCTTTTGTGCTGCACCTGAAAGACAAAAAAACAAACATTAGATATCTTGCATGCAAGGACTTAAGGCCGCTATTACAAGGAGTTATTGGAATAGAGACTTACCTGCTTACTCCGGTCCATCCACTTCAGCAACCTCCATCGGATCAGTGAAGTAACTCGATACTGGAACTACAAAGTAACCACGCCCCTGCCAGAGAGTGTGCAGGACGGAGAGCTCACCCATATAATAGACAAGGTGAGCCAGGGAAAGAGAAGGATAACACGGAAGGAGGTGAAAACCAAAACCAGCTCCACACAGTTGGCTAATATCTTGTTTCAACTTCCCGATGAACATCTCCTGAGGCAAGACAGAAGGGAAGACGCAAGCAGGCCCTCATTAAACAGAACAACACCAGTGCAGACATCATCCTTCGCACACGAGCACGCCCCCGTGGAGACCAGGTGAGCGTGACAATGAGTTCTGCTTCCCAGTGTGAAATGACTTTGACGTCTGTCTTTAGGGTTGTCCACTGCCTTCTGAGCACCTCTGCATCTCCGATGACTTCTTGTGGTCTATATTTGAATCGCTTTAGCAGAGATCCCACTCTCGTTTCACCTGGTCTGGCGGATCTAGGTTCTTGGCACTTACTGTGAGATGCTCTTCTACTGCCTCCTTGCTACTACGCAAGCCATCAGTTTCAACAATTGGTGAATGTTCCTTGTCGCTCAATCGGTTCAGCAAACTCCTCTTGGTCCGCACACTAAGGTTTGATGCTCCATATTCTTCTGCCAACAAGCCCTTTTGATCCCTTTGTGTCATGCCACGATGCCGGTCACTTGCCAGTGGACAGTGGAAGAATGTTAACGATTGCAGGCATTCCAAGGTTTCAGTTGCAAATGAGAAGTTAGTGTACCTAATTAATTTTTAATTAAAAATCTGTTTATTGGCATATAAGTATCATCACATTACAGGAGGGATATCAGACGGATGTAGTCCCAAGATACAGATGAACCGTAACTAACAAACACAATTGTGCGTCAGTCTGAATTTAGTATTACAGTGGTGTCATGAGAGCTAATCAGGGGACCACCTCCCCCCAGTGGGCACAGGAGCGTTGTTCAGGGCTGCCGCCATTTGCATGGGCTAGGGGCGCCACTCAGGAAGGGAGAGCAACTGCACCATTTTCATCATTTAATGAGGCGCTCAAAATAAATCACAAAAGTCACACAGACCTGTCATCCGAAGGACCAAACATGGCTATCGGGGGGGGGGGGGGGCATTCCAGGCCTCTATGTTGGTGGTACATTCCCTGAGGCCCTCCCCTATGGTTCTGTGCCACACGACAGACTCAACAGTGCTCCACCTAAGCATGTCTTTCAGCCATAATAGGTAGTTTGGGCCATCCGCCAGTTTCCAAGCAAGCGCAATTCTCCTTTTCACAAGGACTCATGCCAGATCATGCCATGTCTCACTATATGCGGCCTACCACATATTCTCAACAGACATTCAGTAAGTGACCACTTAAATCTAGTTATGCCAGCTCTCTCAAGCATCACTTGAACATAGTTCCAGAGTGCCAAGACCTTCAGGCAGCCCCAGAACATGTGCAGCAGGTCGGCAGGGGCATTTCACCACCACGGACAGTCGGGCAACACTCAGCTATTAAATCTGGCAATCTTAACACGTGTCATGTATGTTCGGTGTAGGACATTGAGCAATAGCAATCTGAATCGTGCATTCCTAGACATGCACTTAACAAAAAGTAACAGTTTCCCACTGCGTGTCGTCCAATTCTAGCCTGAGGTCCAACTCCCAAGACATTATAACCTGTAAGCTAACAGTTCTTGTCGAGGACAGGAGTCCGCTGTATAGATGAGATACCGTTTCCAGGCATCTTCAACGTCGTACAGCAGCATCAGTATCTTGCCGGGCTCTGGTTTAGCTGGCAAATCAGGCTTTTTCCTATTGGCTAGCTTCATGACTCAAGTATCGCAGGCACTGGCCGCTATGCAGCCCAGTGCTGGAAACCAGATAATCTAAGTCCTTGAAGGCCCCTTCTGCATACATATCCCCCCACGCAGATACACCAGAAGCCCCCTATCACCTAGCGACCAGAAGCTCACTACAGTCATGACGGATGTTATCTGCCCATGGCAGTCGAGAGGGGAAAGCCCCACCCAGCTGGAGTAGTCGGATTGTCCTGGCCCATACTAGTCTACCCAACCTTAGCATGTGAGGCATAGTGCCAATACATTTCTCGTCAATCCACAGCACTTCCTTCAATGTGCCTGGTTTGATATACTCTACCAAGAGTCTAGCGTCTTGCGTGGTTTTGTTCGCCAACCAACCAGCAAACGATCTCAGTTGCGCTGCTAGGTAATAAAGTTCAAGCTATGGGAGCCCTACACCCCCATCGCCCTGACTCCGGTATAGAGTGGATATCGCAATCCTGTGACGACCCACTCCCCAGAGGAAGTCCCTGAAGGTAGACTCAGCCCTCCTGAAAAACTCTGCAGGGATAATAAAGTGCACATTCTCGAAATAATAGAGTAGGCGAGGCAGTACGATCATTTTTATGATTCGAAACCCACAGACCGCGTTACCCTTTCGTGAGCCCAGACAGTATTGCGCAACTGCATCTCCTCAGCTGATTATAGAATGCGAATTCCCAAACATCGAAACTCCCGGGTCTCCCATCTAAGGTCCAGCTGCGGCAAGTCCCGATGGTCCAGTCTTTGCAATTAAGCCAGAGGGAACATACATACAGGATTTATCTTTTGAAAATCTAATTCTGGAGATACCTGCAAAGTTATCCAACATCTCCAGGACTAGTGGCAAATTGTGCTCTGGCTCACAGAAATATAGGAGTATGTCATCAGCATATAGCGAGATCGGGTGTCTGGAATTACAAGCCCACACACCTGCCTCACCGAAAACCCAGGTGAAGGAACACTGCAAGGGGCATCAATGCCAGGATTTATAACATCGGAGATAACAGACAGCCTTGCTTGGTTTCCCATAGGATCTCCCAGGCAGATTAAATGTGTTTACCAGTGCATACCCTTGCCCGCAGCTTGGTGTATAGCAACCGCACCAAAGGTATACATCCTGGGCCAAACCTGTGCAGCACCATGTAAATCCATTCCCAATAGACTGTGTCAAATGCTTTGATAGCGTCAATCGATATGACGGCGTAATTTGCCTCCAGATAGGACGCCCGATCCATAATGTACTGCAGTCTGCAAAGGTTCATGTGTGCCTCACAGGGACCAACCCATTCTGGTCCTCATGGATCAGGGACCCTATGACCCAGTTAAGGCAGCCAGTGAGCAGTTCCTTAAGTAACTTAAAATCCTGAGATAACATGAACAGGGGCCTGTAAAAGTCCCATACTTTGGGGTCCTTCCCTGCCTCAAGTACTGGAATCACCATTGATACCCTCATACTGCACAGCAACTGGCTTTGCTCTAACGCCTTGTGCAGGTCAGGGTCCAGAGTGTTGCTATACTCCTTATTGAACTCAGAGGGCAGACCATCTCCCCACAGAGTCTTCGTGGACTTCAGGGACCGTATAATTCCCAGGATCTCCTCTACCATTATAGGCTCATCTAGTGCATCCACTTGTTAGGTAGCGAGCCTAGGAAGCGTATTCTAGGACAATGTGTGCTCTGCCATCTCCAGATCGGTAGTCTCGCCTCGCCCATATAGGGTGCGATAGAATGCACTAAAGTTGTCATAAATTTCTGCCTGCAAACGCCAAGTTTTGCCACATTTGTCGATCACTACCGTGATCAGATATCTGGTTTCACAACCATGCTAATGTCCAAGCCGCCTTATCAACTTCAGCATGTAGCCTGTCGGTGTAAGTACCATAGTCAAATTTGTTGAGCCTCTCCCATGCAGAGGTGCACCGAAGACGCAAGGTCAGCAATTCCGCCTCTGTCTCTGCGCCCAGGGCCCTGACACTCAAGTATGTGGACACAATCCTACAGGCTCTCTAACTCCCCTCACAGAGTTCTCCTGATGCCCACCGGCTTTGGCAATTATTTCCCCCATGCTACCACTTTGAGCGTTTCCCCCACAGTCTACCATCGAGCGACACTACCCACATTACTCTCTAGGAATCATGTCAGAGCGCAGTCTGTGGTTCCTGAAGGCTTTGTCAAGGAGAGCTCCGGTAAGCATACGCCAGGTCGGCACCGGAGGACGGGCAGCAGCACAGACCCATTGAAAACTAGGCAGAGAGTGGTCAGATATTGTATGGCCAAGGTAAGTTGCACCTAGGAACTCTGACGTGCTCCATCAATTCTGGAGTATAGCCTATGCGGTGTAGAGTGATAGGAATAACTCTGAATATCCCCATGGAGACCCCTCCATTTATCTACCAATGACAGGTCATCAAGCACTGCATTCACTGCTGTCGAAGCAAGCCGTAATCTAGGATGTGAGGCTCTAGATCTATCCATTACATGGTCTAGGGTACAATCACAGTCCCCACCTCCCACAGAAACATAGCGTCTCTCATAACAGCCAGTCTCCCCTCCCCCACCCCAGTGAGCGAAGTAACGTGGCCGTAGCGTGTGTGGGTGGTTAAAAATTCCCTATATACACCGCCCTGTGTTCAGTAAAGCCATGTACTACAAGTCTGCCCTTGTTATCTTTTTCGTTGTCTATCAGTTGGAAGGGGACAGAGGCAGGAATCCACACCACGACTCCTCGAGAATATCTCGAATAAGTGGAACTATATCCTGTACCACCCCATCTGGCCACAACCTTCTCTTGCTCAGCCAGCATCAAATGGGTCTCCTGTAATAGTGCTATTGAAACATTCTTTCTGCACAGGTATGATCTGATTCTGTTTATTCTCATACAGGAGTTCACACACCTGACGTTCCACATCAGTACCTCTAAGCGTGGCCATAGTGGCAACATGTGCCCCCTCCTCTAAGCACCCCTGCCGACCAAGGCCATGGACATATCCCCAAAAGACACCCAGCGTTTCCAGCATCTCCCAGTAAGATGCCCGCGAAAAAGAGAACCAGCAAGGAAAACCAAAATAACCAACAATAGAAACACCTGTCAGAAGCATCCTGACAACCCACGGGCCCAACAGCACAGTGCTGTTCGGGGCGACCTGCCATCTACCTTCAGACGACTGCGCTCAGGGGGCAGGCAGCGGGTGGAAAAAGTACGGGACCCGCCACTAAAGGTAGAGTGTGGGAAACTAGACCGTCACTTGCCGCACAGATCATCATAGCCCCTTCCTGCAGTCCGACAGACATTGGCTTACAATTCAGGGTGCATAGTTAAGGAACTGGGTGCAGTAAGCCAGCATCCTAAACCCAGACAGTGAGGGTCGTATCCTGTCAACAGTTATGGCCTCCCCGCAGACCCGCCCCGTCCCCCTTGCCATCTGCCATCACATTATGATCCATCCAGTCGGCCTCATCTGGAGTATCGAAGAAGAGGGTTTTCCATTTTATTAAGCACTTTCAATTTGGCTGGGAAAATCAACATATATATTAAAGACCATGGAGCCTCATCATCTCCTTGGTTGGCACAAACATATTGCGCTTGTTCTGTACCAATGGAGTGTAATCGGGGGAACAGGGCAAGCTTCAAGTTTCCCAACAGATGGAACCGCCATCTCTGGAATATTGCAATATAGCTTCTCTGTCCCTGAAGTTGAGAACCCTTGCAATTTATAGGTCTTGGGTTAGCTCCCGGTGGGGGTAATCGCTGCAGCGAGCGATGTGCCCTCTCAATTGTGAATCCCTGGGATAGTTTTCCCGGGCCAATCTCCTGCAGAAGGAGGTTTTCGATGAACATGGTTTGGTCGTTGCCTTCCTCTCCCTCCGGGAGGCCCAGCACATGGATGTTATTGCACCTGTATCTACCCTCTGCGTCCTCCTCCAGGTCCTGTACAGCAGCGTCTAGGGTTGCAGTGGTGGTCACAGGATCAGCCAAAGTGGTTTCCATGTTAGTCACCCTCTCTGAGAGTGAGCACACATCCTTGCGCAGCAGGGTCATGTCCACCTTGATCTGGTCGATTCTACCCTCCAGCGAGCCTCTCAGTGGCACTACGATAGCTAGAACTCTGTCCTCTTGCTCACGAGCTTGGGCATTCACAGTGGGAGGGCCAGGCCTGTCTGCAGCGGCAACGGGGAACTTCAGCAGGGTTTTAGCTGAAAACAAGTCCAGAATGGTGCCCCTAACGCCTCCTTTCCCTTGTTAGATGGCATTGTGAATGCCCCTGTAGCCCCCCCCTCGGGGTACCTCCACACAAGTATAAGTAGTGTCGCCCAGGTCTGGTACAGACAGGGCGGCCCAGTTACAGCACCAGCATAGGCCACTAGTCGCCGTCAGAGGGTCCCACCCAGCCAGGTCACCTGAACTCACAGCTCGGAGGCAGCACACCCCAGGCCCACCAAGGTCCCCCTTGAGCCAGCACTGAGGGCCCCAGCAGCCAGGACAGCGCAGTGCGCACAGTTAATGAAGTCCAGATAGGATACCCAAATGTACACTTCTGCAAGAGCAGATAATATAACGTCACACAGAGCAGGTCCAACAGCTTGAGGCATTGAACAGAGTCCGGACGCAGAAAAGACAGGAAACCAAGGAGAAATGGCTATTGGCTGGGAGGATGAGCAGGGGAGAGCCATCTCCACAGAAGCACAGTGTGCAGGTTGCGCCCTACTACACCACAGCAGTCCTCATAGCCCTGCAGGGGCTCACAAAAGCGATGATCATGCGGGAGGTGGTTGATGCAAATGACTGAGAAGCAATGATAGCATGCCGATCAAGGATCCCAGGGCACCACCGCTCACACAAGCAACTCAGGGCACCAGGGCGCAGAGTGTCTTGGTTCGCAGTCTGCCTGCGGCGCCCGCAGCGTAGGTGCTGTGTGTGTCTGCTGGAGCGCCGGCCACGCCAGAATCAGTCCATGGCGGCCATCTTGGAAGGGGCCTCTGGCATGGCCCGACCCAGGCAGGCACCCCTTGTATGGGCCACTTGCCCTCCGCCAGGCACTCTCAGGAGCAGGTTGCCAGACAGCAAAACCCGTCAGCAATCTGATTTAGCAATCTTGGGCTAAATCATGATCGCACAATCAGTTAGGATCATCAAAACCCGGATTGCCCCAGGAGCGCCCTTTGTGTGCGTCTTCACAGCATGGTACTTTGCCATGCCCCAGTTAGTGTTCCTAATTATTGTATACGGCACTTAGATACAAATAACATGCCAGCTTGGGGTGGACTAGGCAAAGTAGCATCCATGTGATTATGTGCGCCTTTTTTATTTTATTAAACCGTTAAGAAGCTTGTGATTAAATGTTCTATTGTTTTCTGCTACATTGTGCAGCTGTTCTTTTTAAGAAAAGTGTTTGTGCTCACATTTTCCTGTTCTACAAATTTCAGACATCCATCGTGACATTTAAGGCGGTTCCCCATTGTGCTAATTTCCTGTTGAGTGTTCTATACGTAAAAGGAATTGTGTGCTCACAAAGACTCAATTCATTTGCATACTTTTGTATCAACATGGGGCACTCTGCACTGGAAAATAAACAATTTCTGCCTAACAAAACCTCATGGAAACATATTTTTTGTAACTGTTTTTGTGCAATATGTTATTTTTTTAGCATCCGAAGTGAGTTGGTTTTAAGTTGCCGTTTGATTCTGACTTCTTCTGTAAGGTGTGTGGATGGTTGAGCAGCTGCAAAGTTATAAAGTTTTGCATCTACTGCTATTAATATTTTGTTTTCTATTGACCTAAATGCATGTTGTGTAATTTGACTCCTAAACCGTGCTTGAGGTTTTACCCTTTCCAGTTTCTGATTTGCTCTCATTGCTAGAGTTTTTTCTCTCTCGTTTTTGAATACCTTGTGCATTTGCTTCCAATGTATCGGTATGTAAATATTCTATTTTTAGTAAGCACGCAATAGCAAAATTATGTTAACCCTCATCCTGAAAATGTCTTTTTTTTTTTACTTGGATATTAAATTGTGTACCCATCCCTTTTCTTTTTTCATCATACTCTGGCAATGCCATTTTGACATCTTTAACTCCATGTTCATTTTTGATGTAGATGGTTCGACAAATTCAGGTTGAAACTAACCACCCCTCGCTTACTTCTGTGATTCATTCTGGTTGTTTTAGGTAATTAAGGCAGCAGGAAATTGTGAAAGCTGAAGGTTAATGTTCACTTTTTTTTTTCTCTGGCAATTGGTATCCACTTTCTGTGACGTTGTCCTCACGCAACCATTGCTTTTGTGGAACCAGGTTACTGACAAAAGTAGTGTTTTCAGTGAGCTACATAGGTCTACCGAAACCCAGAGCCCTACTTACCTAATTTTGGAATGCCAAACAAATTGAGCATGTCTTTTCCTTGTTCCCTTTACTGACATAGGATTGAATACCTTCCTTTTTGTGACTTTATTTTTAGCCTGCCCAGCATGGTGTGGTCTGATGACTATGCAGTAGTAATAATTTGCCACAGTAAAAAAAAAATACAGCAGGTTTTCATTTCTAGCAACGCTTGCAAAAAGCTGTCAATGCCATCATTTTTAGAATGCCTCTGTAATCACCTCTCATTTGATGTATTTAGACAATATGACCCGAGGGGAGGGGGGCATTACCGGTTGGGTAATGCCCCTGGGGCTATAGTTAGAAGCCCGAGTGAAGTGAGGGCTTTAACAGAGCCTCGGGGGCATTACCCGACCGGTAATCCCCACCCCCCTCTGAGGGTCATATTGCCATTAGTACCCTGGCACGTCGTACTGGGGTGCTAATTGCAATCTTTCTCGGGTCGAGAAACGGCGCTGCAACCTTTTCTCGATGCGAGGAAAAAAAGCAAAAAAGAAATGGCCACCAGCAGTCGGGGAGATGGGCGGCCATGTAAACCAATGCAGGGGAAAAAAGTGAACAAAGAAAATGGCCACCATGGAAAGGGCGAAGGGACTATACATAGTCCCTTCTTCCTTTTCATGGCGGCTGGTTGCGGAAAGCACTCTGGGACGCTGCAAAGGCTCTGAGCCTTCTCAGGCGAGTAAGGCCTGGGCGAGGGCCAATGATTTACAAGCTCATTGACCCTCGTATGGATGCAACTATAAGTCTTATAATATAGTTCTGTGCCTGATTTTGGGAACCAACGAGGTGGTAATTCCGTGGGCCAAGTGCCACCACAAACCAGTGGATGTTGGGGCCTGAGGTTGGTAGGGAGAAGAACCCCTTGTGACCCCATCTTGGTCCTCGTCACATTGCAGGGAGCAAGTACAGGGATCCTTCACAGACAGGTTTTGGGGCCTGGATGCCCTCCACCTAACCAGCTTAGTAGGACAGGGCAACACCAAGAGTGAAGATCTAGCCGAAACCCATGGTGAGTCCCTGCAAAGCAATATTTGCGTAAGCCCTTCCCTATTGAGAGAGCCGAAAGCTTGAATAAAAAGACCCAAACCCCCAACAGTAAAATGGATAGCTTTCCCTTTAGGGGGGAAAATATTTTTTTTTTCACTTGACAATGGTAGTAAGTGTTTTGGCAACCTTAGCCAGCAGTCTAGCAGGGTAATTACACAAGGTTGTGGGACGTGCGCTGAACTCTCCTTTCCTGCTGATACAATGTTGCCAGTTGAAGGTTCAGCAATGGAATAGTTACCAAAGGATTGCTCTCCTGGCAAGAGATTTTCATGCAGGGGATACAATGTTGCAACGTCCCCACATGTACAACTGAATATGCGAAAACCGTTCAGGAAACTTACCCAGTGTATATCCAGCTTTTTATCCACATACAGGAGCTCCAGCGTTCGAAATTGCGGGAGCTGGGAGCTATATAGCGCCTGTTTATAGCATAGTTAGCTTGAAAACAGCTACCGGGAACTACTTTTGGCTCCTAAGGCCAACTGGTGCCTTCCAAACATGTAAATGTAACATTAACTTTGAGTATTTCAGAATGTTAATAAAAACGAATTGGAACACATCTAATGCACATGTAAATACAGGGGTTCATATAAAATGGACAAAGTTAAAGGAGCATCTCTGGTAGTTCCTGGTTCTCCTGCGGTAGCTCCTGCCTACTGGGTGACGCCCGACAGCTAGGAGCTGGTTTTAGCTCCTGCTCACAGAAGCTCAATTTCAAACCCTGAAGATATGAAGCATCCAGATAAGTGCAGATAAAATCAGAGGGGGAAGTGGTCATTCAAATCGGGAACAGGCCTCATATATGATTGATCCTTTAATCCTACGCAGTCCCAGATGCACTCATGCAGAAATACCAATCCCAGCCTTTACCCATTTACCAGTTACTGGTGCCAACCCTCACAAGAACACCCATCCAGGTGGAAGAGGGAACACACTATAAAAGCACTCGGCTCTACTTGGGCAATATGGGTTGTATTAGCAGGCGACTAGTGTTTGGGGAAGGTGTGAGACTGGTGTAAGAAGCATTGGCTTGAGAGATGAAGGTGAGTGGAGAGGTGGCAGCAGCGGAAAGCAGGAAGAGGTTTTAAGAGCTAAGATTAAATAGAAAGTTGTGGGAGTTTAAATGTTAAAGGTATTTGTACCGCGCATCGTCACCAACGGAATTGGTCCCCAGGCGGATCTGTAAACGATAAAGGTGGGATGGGTTAGTAAGGTGAAGAAGGGAGTAGGATAGTGAGAGGAGTGGTGTTCTGTTGGCAGCTTCAACTCTGTATACACCGGGTGCTGAGCTTTGGTGAGGGTATTGGATCGGAGTCAGTCCGCGTGTGCTGTTGTTCCGGATTATGTGTTGTTGCAGTGTTGTGAAGTGCATTCAGCTTGTTGTGCGAGAGATGGTTGTGTGAGTTTTTTGAGTGAGATAAGTATGCAGAGTTTGAGCTTATATTGGTTATTGGGTTACCTGACCTGTACTATGCTAACATTCACAGTTCTGTCTGAGTGTGGCACTTACCGGCCCTCACATTCCCATCCAGACGCGGCGCAGGCCAGCGCTCAGGACTCCATCCAGGTGTGGTCATGCCAACACTCATACTCCCACCCAGATGCGGCGCAGGCTAGTGTCTGGAGACCCGTCCAGGTGTGGGCATGCTAACATTCACAACTCCATCTGAGTGCCACACAGGCTGGTGTTCACAACTCTAGGTGTGGGCCATGTTAGCATTCACGGTTTTCTAGGTGCGGGCATGATATCCTTCAATCCTATCCAGATGCGACGCAGGCCAGCGTCTATCTAGATGCGTCTGCCATTCTGGATATGTTCGACCGGTACGTGCGAGTTTAGAAGGAAAAGGGGGTGACTTTAGCAGGTGAGTCGGTAAGAGAAGGTATTGCCCTGAGAAGAGTTATTAACAGCAAAGGGAGCAAAAGAGGAGGTGAGAATTAAGAGGGCAAGAGGAGGTAGTAACATCAGGAGAAAGGACAGTGGCATGATAAGATGCCATCAGTGCAAGGGAGTGGAAGTGAACTTGAAAAAATGATTATAAGATTATCGACAAGTGTTATGCCATTTGGGTTGGGCACGAGGGGAACGTGAGGAATTGTGATTTGGCCTTTAAGGGCAGAGAACACAGTGTCGTCAGTGGGTGGAGCACGCTCTTGTTGATGGTGGTGAGCCAGAGAGGTTGGTGGAATGGTTTGAGAACTCTCATGGTTTTGGAGAATTTAATTGAAAATTGACGATAATTGAGAAATTTACAAAATTTACAAGGTATTCAAACTTGTCGAATACCCCGATTTGAGGTCAAGTAAGTATCGGCAGTCAGAAAGTGACGTGCCACCATGGTGGATACACCCCTTCAAAATGTTGTGCAATTGCCTTCCGCGATATCAAGACAATAGGCACGTATTGCGTGGAATGGACTCTCGATACAGAGGGCAAAATGTCAAGGGCAGTCTTTTCAAATATGTGCTGCAACAGACGACCACGTATTTACATGCCGCCTACAAAGGGAAGAAACTGAGTAACCGATTAACTATATTGGAATTATGGAAAATGTTTCAGGATGGGGAAGAGGACCCTCCCAAGATAGAGTGGATCCTGAGCCAACGCGATACAGGGGGGGCGAATCACCCACGGCTCCTCCTCCTTAAACCACATACCCCACCACAGAAAGTCAGGGATTTTACCCCTTGAATTAATTAAAAGCAGTGGCAGGATATACCACACCCGTTTATGCACCACCTGCTTATAGCAGCGAGGACACGGTTAGCGGCGCGAAGCAGACAAATCAGAAAATAGAGGCTATAAATGACAAATGCAAGGAGTGCAGTGGCTTGCAAGCAAAACTGAAGGGAGACAACGGATGTTGGCACATAGTGGGAGTAATGAAGCGACAGTCCCAACAAATGAGTGGGTAGAGGGCCAGATATTGCTCAAATTGGATGGAAGGACTGCAGATGAGCATAGACATACAGCAGAGGAAGTTCCGAAACAGAAGAGGAAGACAGCGAATGGGCAGAAATGATGGAAGAAGTGAAGAGAAGAGATGGGGAAGGAAAGAGCAGAAAAGGTGATGAGGAAAGCAGAGGAAAAAAAATAGAAGCAATTGCAAGTGAAGAGAGAGAAGAGAAAATTGGAAATTGAAATACTTGTTAAAGAGCGTCGACGCAGAGAGGAAGAAGAGAAGGATAAGAGACTGGCGTAGAGAGAAACGTCTCAGGGAGATAGCAGACATCATGATGGGACTGACACGTCTAAATGACGTGGAAGAGGGGATACAAAGTAGAATAGGGGTGCTATATAGGAGCAGGCGGGATAGTGTATCTGCCGAAGACAAGCGGGAGTATGGCAGGGTCTCTTTTGAGGGGCGGGGGGGTGACAGGGGAAACGCATGTTGAGACTTAATTTTGAAGACGAGGGAGGAGAGGACAGCGATGATAGCATCTGGACCAATAGTGTCAGATGCTGTTAGGGAGAATTCTCTCTTTAGGCTGAATTTCCTAACCTAGTGAGTCCCCCAGCAGCTTTGCTGGATTTCTGGAGTTTGTTTTTTTCTCCTGCCAAGAGTGAGACTCTTTTTTCTCCCACTCTTGGACATGCTTTATGGTGTTCCTTTGACTATTAATGTGTTTTATGGGCTATGGGGTCCTTTACTCCATAGGGTCTCATGTGTTTTTACTATGTGTGTTACACAGCACCCTCCGTGCAGTCACACAGGGGAGTCATAGTGACACCCCACCATAGACTCCATACCCTGGGCTGACTACCGTCTCCCAGGGCATGTAAAGTCACCATTGGCTTTACTAGTCCCAAATTAACAACAGAAACCAGTACAAACCATCATATTGTGGACGTACTGGTCGGGGCAATTTGATTGCCCCGGGGTCTGTTAGTCGAGGGGGCACGTCTCTGTCCCCCCGGATCGAGTTTTGGCTGGTGGCAGCGGATACTACTTTTTATATTCGACCGCGAATATATCCCTATGGGATTTTCCCATTGTTCGAGGCTACCAACTTTAATTATTTAATTCTCATAGCCTCGAACATACCGCCGGTTTATTTATTTAATATTGATTCGCCGGTTGGTATTTTTTGCCAGGACTCGATTCTAAAATGGTGTTTGTGTTCTCTTCTTTGACTCCAACCAAAGTCGAGCCCTTTGTTCCACTTTTCGGCGTGCTTCTCCACAGAAGCCTCCAAAAGTGGTGTCACTCTGTCTGGGTACCACAGGGGGTGTGGGAGGGGGTTTAGGCACCCTGGACTGAGTTACCTTGGTAACTCAAGTCACACTCTTGTGTGATTGGCCCAAGTGGTGAGCCGGCCAGCTCACCACTTAGCATGTTTGATTGACAGCTAGGCTGAGTGAATGGGGGTGTGCTGCATAAAAGCAAGGCTTTGGGGACTGGAACTTCAGAAGTCGCCACAGGACCTGAGAATCAGACGAGGGAGAAGCTGAGCCGACCTACCACGACGACACCACTGGTGGAGCCCTGCGGAACCGACTCGCCACTTCCCGACGACAGAGAAGATCTCCCGGCTGGAGGGGCTTCTTCCCCTGACTGGTGGGCACAACCAGTTTACCTTATTTTCTTTGCATCCCAGAACGTCTTGTGGTCGAATAGCCCGTGCCAAGCACCCCGGCAACCGGATAGCCACTTACCACTGGACCGCGAATCAAAGGACCTCTCCTTTTACCTGAGAAACTCCGCTGCTGGTTTCTTCCCTGGCAGTGCAACGGACTCCTGTCGTCGTCCTCGACGAGATCCTCTCTTCCCCCGGATGAAGCACCGACTTGCATCCGCTGCCAGGAACAACTGCCCCCGCTGGAGTATTCTCACCACTTTAAGGTACCGTGTCCGCCAGGCCTCCCTTTCTAAAGGTTGCTACAAGGTAATAATAACCCCTTAACCTTCTGGACTGGGCTGGCCGCCTTGACCTTCTAACTGGTCCCTTTCTTTGGTCCAACTCTTTTTGAACCTTTTCAAGACTTTTTGCACTGCAACCGTTTGACCTTGGACACATTTCGTTTGATCCTATTAAAGTGGATCTGGCCTATTGACTCTGAACTTGCGGTATTACTTTGCCTTCCTCTCTTGTTGTGTTTGTTAAAAAGTGTTGATCTGTTTCAATTTATTCTCTGTTTTTCTCTCCCTTTTAAAACAAATTATTAGAGTGCCATCTGCGTGAAGTGCTCACCGCTGTCTGAAAATAAGTGGGGGCTTTACTTAAGACTTGTCTAATATTCTTCTAAGGGAGTGTATATCTTTTAGTGACCGTGTTTTTGAATTGCTTACTATTAGTGCCTGTGTGTTTTTCTAGATGTGGTTTTAAATAAATAAATATATCTCTTTTACACCAAGCCCTGGTCAGTGTTTACTTGTTCTACTGTGTTCTTTTGACCTATTGTGAACACTCTCTATACTGCCTAATTCTTCTTGAGAGAAGTGTGACTGCTCAGCCACAGCTACCAAGTGAATCTGTGTGGTACAGACTGCTACCAAGTGGGTTTACTGCCAAACACCTGTAGTCTTAAATCTTTTGCAGTGGTCCCAGAGGGGAGACGTTGGCGATAAAGAAGGGAGGAGGCCTTGCGGCCCTTCCAGGGAAATAAGCCCCAAAAGAGACACCCAGAGGAAGGTGCTGAGGAAAATGAGTGAGAACCTGAGGGACGCTCAGAGCGTCCCAGAGGCAGATCGCATAGCGCAGACAAATTTACCCCATATTCACAGAGGCTCAGTGCCTTACCGGGACAGAAAAGAGAGAGCAGGACGAGTGGCTTCACAACTACCAAAGACATTGGGAGGCATGACAGGGTTATTAGAAAGGGGTGGCAGACGACCAGAGTATATACCGTGGCAACAGATTGACCAGGATAATTTAAGGTTTAAGTTACTCTTGTTGACTGCAGGAGCAGGAAAATGGATTAATGAGTTGGAGAGATTGACGGCAGGGACAACACTGGCAGTGGGCGACATGAAGAGCTTACTCTCTTGCCGTGGTAGCTGACGATATTTGGAAATAGGCAGGGTATCCTGGAGTGACGGCAAAGAGCACGGCACATGATGGTGCACCGTTCAATAACTGCAGAGCAGCCATATGGCAAGCTCTAAGACTACAGTGCCCAGACACATCTGACATAAGTGTGATTATGACACACAATGCGTGAGGACAAAGACCCATTTGAATATATTCAGGAGATCCAAGAACGTTCTCGGTTTGAGACGAGAGAGCCATGGGATTAACAGTGGGGTTATTTTATAACATATTAAGCTATGGTCTACCAGAGCAGGTACAGAAGCAAATAAAGACATTGGTGGGGATGGAAGCAGAGTCGTGGTCAGAAATTCAGCAAACTATAGTGCATTATTACCGATTAATGCAGGAGAACACGAGAAAAAAGCACAAGCAAAGAAAGCAGGAAGAAGCGAAGTAAGCGCAGAAGAAACTATTGAAGTATACACTGGAAGGGGTGATGTTGACGAACGGAGAGGTAGTAGTTACTCAGAACGCACAAAATCGATCACAGGTAGCGGGAGTACATTTTGTAGGAAGAAGTGATGCCAATTATTGGCCATGAGGACGGGGAGCAATGCTCCCAGGAAGAGGGTTCTGACACCCAATGCTGGTTTAACGGAGGACATCAGAGACCGGTGAGGGGCAGGATCCACCACAATGCTGGAAGTGCAGTAGAATGGGTCACATATCACGACTGTGCAGAAGCAGGGGTGGGGTACAGCAGAATGGGGGGGGGGGGTTGACGTACCAGCCAGTGTATCAGATGGGGCTATTATGACCAAGATCACAAGCAGGCACATGCGCTGCAACCAGCGGCAGCACTAGGAACACCAATACAGTCACATTAACCCATGGTATACACACCGCAGGCACAGGAATACAATCATCACAATCCGCACTGCAGAACATTGTAGCCTTGAGACACACAGACTCTACTATTCAGACTCCTGTACGAAAACTAGGGGGAGCGACTGTGGTGGGAGGTAATCCCCTCATAGGGAAAGGGATCACTCTATACCCACAATAGGACATCCCACAGCCGACGCAGTAGTTTTATTTACAAGTTCCCTTTCTGTTTTCGCATTACATGCAAATGCAAGGAGAACACGACCACTGGGTCTCCCCAGAATCCTGAGTGCTCCAGGTGAGATACAGTTACTGTTCCAAGGCATATAATAAGCAGTGTCGCATAGCAATTTGCTATTCAATTCTGCAGGTTTGCTAATCAAATGGATACTTGTGTAGAAGAGTTAGCTATTTAAGTTGACCTCTTCAATCAAAGCACAGCTTGCTCTGCATTCCTCTCTTGCCTTCAGTGTTCTCTTCACCCTCTTTCTCTGTTCACTTCAAGTGCTAAGGGTCGAGTGCATTTCTCTTCAGTTGAATAGGTAAACTAAGTTACTCGACCCGCAGGTCTAGCTGAAGTTTAAAGAATTTGCAAGGCCTCACTCCTCTCACTGTCTTATTTCAGCGGTATGCAAAACTGTTGTATTATTGCTCATTTCATGTCTTGGGTACAAATAACTTCTGGTTACATTAGCAAGATTAGTACAAAATTGCTAATCAAATGTGTCAGTTTGCTAATCAAAAATGTTGTAAAGATCAAACTCTGCTAATCAATTTTTGAAAACTGTGTGCCTTGCATTCTACTGCTAGAGTTGTAACAGCAGTACGCCCAGCAGCTTTATCGATCACTGTATGTTCTTGCTTTCAGTAATGACACAGAGCGCATTTAGGATTGAGGCTTTTTTTGGATGCCAGTCATGTTCGTTTTCTCCCATGTTTTTCCGTTTCCCTTGTACCGAGGTAGAAAACTACATAGTACAACACTGTAGTCTAGTTCAGCCACATACATATAACACGGGGGTAAGAGCACAACAACTACTTAACCCTTGGCTCCTGGCAGCTGCACAGGGTTGTTTTTCCTTACAACCCTCTGTCACTACCGGGGTAAATACGCGAATAACTCCATCGCGGACTCCCTCAGAAGGGAGTTGCGCTCCTGCGACGTGTGCGAACTTCGGCAGGACCAAGTGGAACACATCTTCACCAAGTTGGGCAGGCCCCAGATCAACCTGTTTGTGACAGCGGTGAAATGCGGTGAAATGCCAGAAGTTTGCCAGCAGATTCCATCAGCTGGGAAGCCTGGGAGACGTGTTCTACTACCCATGAAAAGGGACGTTTCTGTATGGGTTTCCTCCGTTGCCTCTCCTGCTACAAGTCATCAACAAACTGTGTCCGTGCAGGATGATACTCATCCCCCCGGCGTTACCGAGGCAGATTTGGTACCCGGACCTTCTCAGACTGTCAACATTGCTGCCGATCAAGCTACCCGCTCCAGAGGAGGAGGCACAATCCTGTATCGTGACACAGGATCGCTCAACCTGAGGGCTTTAGAGTTTGGAGGAAATGAGTTGTCGGCGGACTGCAGGGAGGTCCTCGCCAGGGCTTCATCAACTCTGAAGTGCTACGGTCACAAGTGGAAACATTTTGCTACGTGGTGCAGGATGCAGAAGATTACCCCTCTGAGTCACGGCCCCGCAGATTTTTCCATACTTGCTATTCTTGGCCAAGGCTGGACTGGCACACGCCTCGATTAAAGTACATCTAGCGGCTATCTCCCGCTACACCAGGTCTCCAGGAAGGTCTTCACTTTGATCTCATCAGCTCATCGAGGAGTTCCTCAAAGGACTTTTTTGCTCTTTCCTGCCGTTGAAGGCTCCTGCCCCGGCGTGGGAACTCCTTGTGGTTCTGACGAGGCTCATGGGGGGCCCCTTTTGAGCCTATGCATCAGCCCCTCTCAAGTTCCTCTCGTGGAAAACAGCCTTCCTCATGGCCATCACCTCCTCCAGGAGGGTGGGTGTGATACAGGCCCTGTCCTGCAAACAGCTATTCCTGACTTACCACAAATTGTCAGTGGTGCTGCCGACACACCCCGCTTTCATGCCGAAGGTTCCGTTGGAATTCCACCTGAACGAACCGTTGATGTTACCTGTTATTTTTCCTGAAACCTTCGTCCCAAGCTCAGAGGGCTTTGCACTTGCTGGACGCTGCCTGTGCCCTGAAGTTCTACGTGGCACGCACAAAGAGTTTTCAAAAGACTTCACAGCTGTTCGTGAACTTTGGTCCTGTGAACCATATGAAGGCTTTCTCGAAGGCTTCCATCTCAAGGTGGCTCTCCGGCTGGCTGCATCATGCACTGTCATTGGTTGGTGAACCGACCGCTCCCCGGCCATCTGAAAGCCCATTCCACCTGAGCGATCATTGCGACAACAGTGTTCCTGGCCGGTGTGCCCCTGCTGGACATCTGCAAGGCTGCTACGTGGAGGTTCATGCACAGGCATGGGCGTAATTTTAGGGGTGAGACGGGGGTGTTTGTCCCCCCCAACTTTCATGGCACACTATTTTGTCCCCATTCATTTGAATGGGGCACCTTTTCTTCAGAGGTCATGTTCCCCCCCCCCCCCAACATTTTCAGCAAAGTTTCTCCACTGTCCACAGGGATTACGGGGAGGAGTCCAGAGTAGGCCAAGCAGTGCTGCGCAGCCTGTTCGCTTGACGTGTGTCTGTTCCAGATGCAAGAGTGAATTGCTTCTGTTGAGCCTTGCCATCTCCTGTGGTTGTTTAATGTTTTACTGCTGTGTATTCGTTATTCATGCTGCAAAACGAAGAGGTGGGTTTCCCCTACTTCGCTGGCAGAGGGGAAGCAGCGATCAATATAAATGAAAAACCAGCCAGCGGAATAAACTGAAGATACTCAAACAGGCCGCTAAAAGGCCACCAAAACAGGGGAGGACCCCCAAGGGTCACAACACAGATCTATCCACTAAGAACGAAACAATCGTTAAAAATACTGTATTTATTTAGAATTTGTACTTGTTAAAATAAGTATTAAGTCATCTGAAATTCTATACAAAAAATACGCAAAGTGACAACATTAATGCATCAATCATAAAGTGCATCGTGTAAAGTGACTGCTAGTTTCACTGTTGGCTGTAAGTGAAAAAGTCAGAGAAATAAATCACAGTAGACCTAGATGTTGCTAGATTGATCCCAAAAAGGGGTTTCCCGTGCGAGCGAAGAAAATCACTCGGTAAGGGAAACCACAATCGCCTATTCAGATCTGAAGGCAAAAGGGCCAAAAAATAAATCAACAAAGGGAAATCTGGTCACTAAAGGATCATGCAGCCAACCGCAATGGTTAATTGCAGCACTGCACAATATAATGAACACATAAACATTGAAAAAAACACTAAAATTAGCCAAGGGATGCTATGCGTCAACTACTCTTGTGTCAGGACAGAAACAATGTGACATACAGTACAATAGACCTGGCACAATTAACAGATAGTAGTTTCGATGGAGACAGCACATTTAACTCAAAAGCCGACGATATCCATCTTCATCAGGACGTGGCATTCCTGTAGGCGTCATTCTTTGAAATTCATCTGTCTCTTAATTTACACAATGTATTTAGTAAACAGGGTTAAACATTTCACAATGTATAAAACACACCTAAAATGTAAACACAGAGGAAAAATGGAAAATATATATATTTTTTTTTTACAGTTACATCAACAATATGAAAAATAGACATATTAAAGTGGATGATCTGTGAGTGAATCCCAAAGGGCCCAACCCGTTAACCATAGCTCAATTGCGTCGTGAGGTCTGAAAAACAATATGGGAGAAAAGATATTTACCATAGTCTCAACCAGTTAGGCTGGTCCCGGAATCCTGTCGATAAGTCCAGGAAGTATTAATCAGGCCGTGCCATAGCCTAGGTCTCTATAAATTAGACCTAGATGTAAGGGTATAAAATCACACATGAATGTCTCCAAAGGTTTATGTACAGTGAAACAGGAGTATCCAAAGTGGCAAATTCAGCTACATATAAAACAAGATGTAAGAAAAGATAGAGGATTTAATGTAAAACCATTTATATCCTAAAAGTGCACTGGGAAACGAAGCCCTTCCCAATTGGAATACCATATATGTAAAATACATATCAATGCGAACATTAAACTCGCCAATGTAATGCTAGAACAAATCCATGGAGTCAAGTCAGTTCCAAAATGTGTGGTTTTCTATGGTTCAGAAGAAATATTATAAAACGGGCAGCATCCAAAAAAGTGTGCCGCCAATATGACCATTTGAACTGTTGCAGTGGAGGCCAGCTTTATAGAGCCTCAATACTCCAGCTATGTAAGGATAAGTCCAACGAAGGGCTGTGAAACAACTGTTCAAAAATAGCTGTGATTAGAATGCGCAAATTAGTTGTGGGGTTAACAATAATGCATTGCAAGCAAATCACCTCTTCCAGTTTCTCGGGGCATACAATCGAAATGCCTAGCGGCTTCACCGTCCCTAGAGGAATTTAAGCATGAACAAACGAGATCTTTGTTGCTAACACCGATCCCCAGAGAAAGAGAAGTCCCAACGGAACGAAAATCTACTCCATAAAGAGCCCCAGCCTGGGAGCGGCGTGTACACAGGCGCCGCGGAACGCGGCGATAATCAGAGCACACTGCGATGGAAACCATAAAAGGCATAAGTGCCCTCATTAGCGCCGACGAATCAAAACGGCAACTATTCAAAAAGAAAGATGCTAAAATAACCACACTTGAAGCGGAGGCTAACTCGAAACGTGCACCTACAGGTATCCTCCACCTTACCTTGAATTAGGAAGTCCAGCGTTCAGACGGCAACATGCCCGGATGTGACATGCTGCCGTGTAACGCCTGTTTTTTCATTTAAAGGCACGTAAAGCGCATAGGGCGTAACCAGTCTAACATTCCGTAAAAGAAAACGGAACTAGACTGCTCGCAGCGCTGAACGTCATGTGCTTATAAGGAATAACAACATGCGGTGGCAGCAGCGGAATCAGAAAAAAGTGCCATTTAAATAATAAGGTGAGTTACCATATTCAAAAACGCTAAAAAGCAAAAAAATAAATGTGAAAAATAATAATAAAAAGCAACAACATGCCATGGCCGCGGCAAAGTCAATAAAAATTGTACCATGAAAGTAGTGGAATAAGTTCCCGTTATAGAATAACAGCCAAGAGATTCAGGCTGTCGATTGATGGAATACACCCTCAGGGACTCAAAACGCAACGAGGTAGCAAATATACGTAAAATGCTGACAAGTAATGTCACATAACCAGAAGGACCTATCTCACATCATGAAAGATTCATTGTATCTAGGTGGATGAGATTGCCTTCTAATTAAGAATACGTGGGCACTGTGCAGGATCTCCCAGCCAAAGCAAAAAACCCCTGTCAACACTAGTATCTGGGAGTCCTATTGAACACTGATTGCCATTCCTCCTGAGCGTTTAATCCGGATATATGGCTTTGAGTATTATATATCCACCATTGTTCGCGTGAGGCAAGTCTATTAGCCGTAGCATATTGGCCAGGCTCTAAGAAACGCTCTAGGCACCACCATTGTAAGTCCTTACAACTATGTTGATAGTCAATAAAATGCCCCACTAAGGGCAAAGACAAATTATGCATTCTGATACGGGATCTGTGCTCTGAAATCCTCAATTTTATAGGTCTCGATGTCTTGCCTATATAGGACTTCATGCAAGGGCATGTTAGAACATAGACCACATTCTTGGAATTACATGTGGTGTGGTCCCTCAATTTCCAAGGCTTGTGGTTAATGGGGACTGTGTTGGTAGCCGTAGTAAATCCGCACTGGCAACACTGCCCACACGGGTAGTGGCCAGTGACCTTCTCCATGCCCCACATTTGAGTGATAGTTAATGGTGCTTTGGTGGCATGCGACCTGTCCGCCTGAGATAGCCAACTCTTGAGGTTCTTTCCCTTTTTGAAGGCATACATCGGACGCTCAAGGTCTGCTATATTCATTTGGAGCAGATGCCAATGTCTGCCTATAGCCTTCTTAATCTCTGCATGGTACGTGCTGTAAGTCATAGCACAGACCATGTGTGAGTGGTTCGAATTTGCACAAGTGTTTTTGGCCAATAGTACCTCACGGTGTTGGTAACGCGCCCTTTTATGTGTCTGCCGCAGTATATGCCGAGGGTACCCTCTCTTGGAAAGTCTATCCTCTATAGTGTTGGATTGTGTCACAAAATCCTTCTTGTCTATACAATTCCGTCTAGCCCTGCGGAATTGTCCATAGGGGATGCTCTCCCTTAGGGATTGGGGATGAAAACTCTCAAAATGTAAGATCGTATTGCGGTCAGTAGTTTTACGATACAAGTCTGTTATAATTATTCCATCCTTTGTTTTTAGTTGGAGATCCAAAAAGGAAATAGACGTACTGCTGGTAGACATAGTGAACCGTAGATGGTCATTTTGGGAATTAATCCATGTCAAAAATTGATCATGGTTTCCCTTAGTTTTGTCCCAAATAATGATGATATCGTCTATATATCTCTTATAAAAAAAATGGATTGCTGATAAGGATTGAAATCGTCAAAAATGGAGACCTTTTCAAAGACCCACATAAAGAGGATCGCGTAATTGGGAGCAAAAGCTGCACCCATTGCGGTTCCCTTGACTTGTAAGTAAAAACTATCTTTAAACCTAAAGCAATTTTTAGTTAGGGCAATTTCTAGCAAATGTACAATAAATTCACTAGGGACCAGCTGTGGATCACTTCGAAGGTCCAGGAAAAATTTCATAATCGGCAACGACTCAGACTGTGGGATATTTGAATATAACGATTCCACGTCTAAAGTAATAAACAAATTATTAGCAGAGTCAAAGGGTAGGCCTTCCAGGTGGACAATTTACCCAAAGGTTCCAAAATAGACCCCCAGAGAGACACAATCGGTCTGCCTGGGGGATTAAGCGTATTCTTATGAATTTTTGGAAGAATATAAAATAGAGGGGCCCTTGTACCTTTAGTCGTGAGGAATTGGAATTCTTTGGAACTCAAAATTTCAGCATCTTTGCCCCGTGTAGCAAGTGCTAGAATTTCATTCCATTTTCCTTCTGTGGGGTCCCCTCTAAGCTTGAGGTAAAAATCGGGATTATCAAGTTGTCTCAATACTTCGGCGTCATAGGAAGACGCATCACAGACTACCACCCCCCCACCTTTGTCAGCCTGCTTAATAACGATAGTTGTGTCTTGCTTGAGTTCTTGAAGGCTAGTCCACTCCTTTTTAGAGAAGTTGTAGCAACGGTTATGTTTAGAGTCAACCGGAGAGGAGAAAATATGCATGAACATATGAATCCATGCTAGACCCCATGCTGGAGGAGGAGCAAGTTACTTACCTGTAACTATTGTTTTCCAGCATGGGTTGTGCATGGATTCACATGCGAACCCTCCCTCCTTCGCCTCTGCAGCTATTCTTGGTCATACTGCCACTTTACGTGCATACCCAATCTGAAGATGACTGCCAGAGGAGGGGCATCGGAGCAAGTCATTTTTCTTCAAAGATTGGAGTGCTGGAAGGTGGATGATAAATAACTAAAATGCAAACAGTTGTGTTGTGAACAACACTTAAATACGTGTTTATTCCCAGCTTTCTAGAGGGGAAAGGGGGGAAGCAAGTGAACATTTAATATAGCTCTAAGAATAGAACACAAGCGTTGTCTGGAGTCCAGGATGGCATGGCCGAGTCAAGAGGAGTTGATGTCGAGTCGTACCACGCCCCTTGTCAAAAAAGCTTTTCTGAGCAGCTGACACTGGAAGGAATATCTATCAGATGAGGACTCTGTGGAAGAAGAATCCATAGAAAGAGCCTTACTGATAAGTAATTTCTCCTCCTTTGGATGTATCCATACTTTTACAAATAAAAGTATTATTTGGTCTAAGATAACAAAGCCAGTAAGCTTGCGTTCATTACTATTCATTTTGACCCACCAGCAAGTGACATGGGCTTGACCTTTGTGCTACTAAAATGATTTATTGCAGTGTGCATGCTCTGGCCTGGCTTATAGGCTGTTCTTTATTGTGGACCACTATTGCTGCTATTTTACTGGTCCCTCTAACGAAGAGATACAATACAAACGGTTACTTTCTGATAGTAGTTCTGCATCATATCATGTGACGTTGAATCAGGTTTCATCTTAATCTGTGGTTGTAAGCAACCTCCATGCAGTTGATGCACTTTAAAACATTGTCTTTATTTTCAAATGTGCAGGCTAACAGGTTTCAACCAGTTATTACGCCCATTGTTTTTCATCTGTTAAACAGTGTTAGGCAGAAACCTGTGCAGTTACCTTAGGGACCACTGCAAAAAGTTTAAGACTACAGAAGTAAGCAGTAAACCCAATTGGTAGCAGTCTGCACCACCCAGATTTACCTGGTAGCTGTGGCTGAGCAGTCAGACTTCTCTCAAGAAGAGTTAGGCAGTATATAGAGTATACACAATAGGGCTGAAAATACAGTAGCACAAGCGAACACTGACCAGAGCTTTGGTATAAAAGTATATAATTATTTATTTAAAAACACACTTGTAAAAATACACTGGCACTAATATGTCAGGCAAGTTCAAACAGTCACTATAAGTATATACACCTCCCTAGTTAATTATTTGACAAGTCTAGGTTAAGACACCACTTATTTAGCAAAACAGAGGTGAGCGCATAACCGTAGATGGCACTTCCAATAATTTGTTTAAAAGGGGAGAGAAAAGGTAATGTGTTATTTTCCTATTATGCCAACACTTTAAGAAACCACGGCAAGTCAAAGGCAGGGTCTACTGTATAGCAAAAAGTTCATAGGCCAGGCCCACTCTTGGAGAGAGCAAGGCGGAATGTGCCCAAGATCACACAGTGGAAATGCACTCAAAGTCTTTGCAGAAAAGTCAAGAGGTTGGATCAGTTCAGAAAGATAAAGTTAGCAGGTCCCAGGTCAACCCAGGATAGAGAGTCAAGGATTTACTGGACACCTTGGAAAGTCTGTTGAAGGGAGACCAGGCGGAACACAGTACCTGAAATGGTGAGAAAGCTCCAGCGGTGGCAGTTGTTCATGGCAGCGGGTCCAAGTCGGGGCTTTGTACAGGGGAAGAGATGATCTCCACGTGGAGGAAAGCTGGAGGTTGTTGCACTGCCAGGGAAGAAACCAGCCGCAGAGTTTCCCGGTTAAAAGGTACTACCCTTTTATTCGCGGTAGTGGTGAAGCGTGGATATCAGGCCGCCGGGGTGCTTGGAACAGGCGATTCGACCACGAGACGATCCAGGAAGGCGAAAAAGGCGAACTGGTTGGTCCCACCAGCTCAAGGGGAAGAAGACTCTCCTGGAAGATCATCTCCTCTGTCGTCGGGAAAGTGGTGAGTTTTGTACAGAAGGGCTCCACCGGTGGTGTCATCGTTGTAGATGGCTCACCTTCTCCCCTCTTCGGATTCTTTAGGTCCTGTGGCGACTTCTGAAGTTCCAGTCCCCAAAGCCCTGCTTTTATGCAGCAAAAGCCCCATTCATCAGCCTAGCTGTCACTCAAACATGCTAAGTGGTGAACCGGGCGGCTCACCACTGGGCCAATCACACAAGAGTGCGACTTGAGTTGCCAAGGCAACTCAGTCCAAGGTGCCTAATCCCCCTCCCACACATCCTGTTGGCCCCAGACAGAGTGGCACCATTTGGAGGGCTTCTGTGGATAAGCCTGCCAAAAAGTGGAACAAAGGGCTCGACTTGGGTTAGAGTTTCAGAGGCGAACACAAACGCCATTTTAAAACCGAGTCCTGGCAAAAATACCCAACCCGGGGAATAAATATTAAATAAATAACCCGGCGGTATCTTTAACATTGCACCAAAAAGTGGTGCGTTTAAAATGAATGGGAAAATCCCATAGGAAATATTCCGGTGGAATATTTCGCGTGGTATCCACTGCCACCAGCCATAAACTCGAAAAGGGGGAACTGGACAGTGCCCCCTTGGAAAACAGACCCAGGGGCAATCGAATTACCCCTACCAGTACTTCCACAATATGATGGTTTGTACTGGTTCTGTTCACAATTTAAGACTAGTAAAGCCAATGGTGACTTTAAATGCCCTGGGAGACAGTAGTGAGTCCCAGGGTATGGAGTCTATGTTTGGGGGTCACTATGACACCCCTGTGTTACTGCACTGAGGGTGCTGTGTAACACACATACCAAAAACACATGAAGCCCTATGGAGTAAAAGACCCCATAGCCCATAAACACATTACAAAGTCAAAGGACATTCTCAAATCATGCCTAAGAGTGGGTAAAAGAGTCTCACTCTTAGCAGGAGAAAAAAATAAACCCCAAAAAGTCCAGCAAAGCTGCTGGGGGACTCACTAGGTTTGGGAAATTAGCCTTAACGGAGAATTCTCCCTAACAAACAGCTTGCACCATAATTTGATTATCGAAGTCGGTGATTGGGATAGACTTAAAGAAGGTGGCTGGTATCTGCAACCATCATAGCTGCTCCTTTGGGAAATTGTTGAGCCTTTGCACTAAGCCAAAATGTACTGCCACGTAGATGAAGAAACCTTTAAAGAATTGTGTCCCTGATAGCTTAGGTAATAAGATAGCTCCTCTGTGCTGAACTGTAAATCATGGTAATTTCACCCGTTTTCCACGTACACCTGAAGCAATTTATTTTTGTTATATTGTGGTATGGTTACCAATTGCAACCTTTCACAAACAGACAAACTCGCAAACATTGCTATCGCAATAGAAGCAGTTTGCATCCCATTTGTTCTTTGAAAGTTAGAGTAACAAACGAGAACCGGGCTTTAATTTTCGGAAAGTATCGCATGATTGCATGTCTTCCTCTTCCCAGGTTATGAAACATGTTGTGCAATTTTGGTTTACAAATTATGGTACTGCCGCGTAGATGGCGTTAAAAAACTTGGTGTCTATTTTGAGCGTCGTGAAACCGCAGTTCTTCGTGCCATGTCACGTGATTTCAAGAATCTCGCGTGTTAATCTGTGATGTAATCTAAACCAATAATAAATGTATTTTTTCTGGCTGTTGAGGCCACACCTAGGCTAATGTATAAACTTGTATGTGTTAAAATGAGTAGCTTTTTACAACAGCCTTATCGAGTATCTTTACAGAGCGCAGGTTAATATCGATCATTTGAAAGTGTGTACAGTTGTTTTTTATTTTGAATGCTTTACAAATGAACCATAGAATTTCAGTAAAATTACCAGTTTTTAAAAAAAGATATTTTGGAGGGAGGGAGAGAGAAAGATGGGGAGACGGGTTGCAGACACACCACTTTCTTCCTCTTCATGGTCACTGTCCTTAGTCATTAGATGAGCCGCACTTCCCAACACAGGAAGCGTTGCCTCATATCTGATAATATACATGTATTATTGGGGAAAAGTTTTTTTTTTTTTAATCCTATACGTTTCTATAGAATACGAGGACCCTCCAAACTTTATGATTGCCCTGTCTCTATACAGAGGTGCCTGGTAATGTAACCTCCACCAGTTATCTCTGTTAATGTTTACCAGTTTATTTTCCAGAGTTAATGGACGAGTACTTTGCTCCCAGCCAAGAATTATTCAGAGTAGGCAGGAACATAATCTCACAGATCAGGGTGCCTTCGTTGCACACTCCTCATGCTCTCTCAACTTTGGCTTCCTCAGCTTCTGAATGATATTCCTATCCGAATGGAGACGGGGCCTGATACTGTCATAAATAGGCATGCTGGTCTTTTGGATTTGGTTTCGGTCATGGTACCCACAAGGAGTGTTTGCAACCGTGAAAGCTAACGTGAATGTTCTTCCCCTGTTGGCAGAAGGAAGTTTTTTGTGAGTTATGCCTTTAGCCAGGAATGTCGTACATCGCAGATGGTTGTCTTCACAGGTCCAACCACGCATGAGAAGCTGGGCCTTCGTGTCTATGATGATCATGGTCGTGTCTATGAATGGGTATGTGTTTTTGGCCCACTCCTTTTGCAAATTAAAGTTTAATCAGTGGATAACGGTGTGCCAAACTTGGTGTCTCAACGCTCATGCAATGAAGTATAGTGGCTATGAAAGAAAAACAATCTCATTGCAAGGATTACTGAGCAAAATCGGAACAGAAGGGTCTTTGTTCTCTTAAATTGGATGAGGTCTGCAATTCACCCTCGTGTCTCAGATTACTGTGCAGGATCTACCAAAAACTCTAGATCTATTAAAGCTGGGAACTAATAAAGACAGATGCAATGACGATCTCGGGTCGGGTATAGCTATACCAGGAAAATCACTGATTCGTGTATTTTGGAGCAATGCCATACAGTGTGTAGTGGATCATTGTCAAGATTTTGAATTGTGTTCTGGCTTGTACAGGAAGCCAGTGGACCCTTCTCACAACCTGATTTATGTGGTTTCATTAATGAAAGATTGCGTTGCCTGCTGATTTCTCGGTTCATGTAGCATGAAACTCTGTATTGTGAGGCATTATTGACCCGCCAGTCGCAAGGGCCTCAACGAGGTCTGGCAGAGCATTAACCCCAAAGCTCACTCCTCAGCCAGGCTTAACGCTTTTGACACATGTTTGGGTGCTGATAGTGTGCTTGTTTATTTTCTTCTTAAAATCTGACAAACAAAAGCTGATGTTCCATGCAGAGCCCTTCTTCCATATATATGGCTGAGGGTGTGTGTTGACGGTTCTGCGAGAAGGTGAGTGTGTCCTTGTGGGGTAACTGGTGAAAGGTGTGGCGTGCTCTGAGAGGGGGAGGTTTGAGGCTAGGGGACGGAGCTTCTATGCTTATTGGGGCAGGTGAGGATGGGCTGCACAGTGCACTAGGTCACAGAGAAGGAACACAGGTGTTTACTGCCTGTCACACAGTGTTGTGCTAATACTGTTCTTAGTCTCTAGGTGCAGGGGAATCCTGGTAGAAAGCATCACCCCAGAGTAAACATCCTTGCCTTGTAGGTTCAGGTCTCCTTGTGGTAGAGATAGGAGATGAAACCGACTTGTTAGTAGACTTTAAACCCACAGAAGGTCCCCCTTTTCCCAGGCAGCTATTATGCATAGGAAGGGGCCCTCTTTCCAATGGACTCCTTCCTCCCGCAGATTCCTCATCTATGATTTCTATCGCCTAGCACCAGCTGCTCTTCGGAAGCCACCACAGGTGCACTGCGGCTCTGCGTCGGCTCTGCCTGACACCTCTGCAGGCCCCGCACAGGACATATCGGGCTGTGACCTCAGTTCCTTTTTTCCACGTAATCTTTCTCTCGGAACACCGCTCTTGATTCTTATTAGTTTACTGAATATTTGGGCTTTTACCACTCTTGAATTAGTCACAACTCCGAAACCGGCAAGATCTTCAGGGTTCAAATCCCGCATGGATTATGGGCATCAGATGTTTTTTTCGGACCTTCAACGCATCTGTCTTTACTTCCGTGGTGGTGGCTGCGATGCGCAGGACTGTACGTCATGCCATTCGATGCACCAGAAGGCGCTTCAAGAGCTTGAAGCTAAACTTTTCACCTTCCCCCACAAGGAAAAAGGAGATAAGCGGACCGGTTTGGGGTTGCCGGGCATGGACCGTGGCAACCAGGAATGGTCCCCCGTCCGAAAGGACAAAAAGAAAAAACGCTGCAAAAGCTTGAGATCCCTTGGCGGTTCTTCATGTCATCATTTATTTTTCGTTTTTGAAGAAGAGGAGCCACCATTCCATGGACGGCCGAGAGGAAGAGGACCTGCAGCTACCTTTTCCTATCCAATCCTCTACCCCAGAGGAATGGGAGGCCTTCCTAATAAAGATGCTAGACATCTTCGCCCAACCACCGGCGGCTCTGGCCCCGACACCAGCGTTCACGGCATCAGTGCTGACTGCTTAGGCCAAGCTGGCGCTTCGCACGGCACTTGGAAGAACCGGCAGGGACTCCGCAATGAGACGTGACAAGGTAGCAACAAAGGGGCACACCTTTCCGTCTCTGTATGTTGGCCCCCTGACTTCAGGTCCCTGTCCAGATGTGCCATCGGCGCTGACCGTCGTAAAAGCATTCCCCCTGCTCCCCAGAATGGCATACATGTCCCATTTAGAGGATGTTTATGATGAGGAAGAGGGTTCTGTCCCTTTTCGGCTGGAGCCCTTCCACCCCAGGGATGTGGGAGACTTCCCAGAGGAGATTTACGGAACAGGATGAGTTAGTGGACCTGGCTGCTGAGTTGCAGGCGGCAAGTGGCCTGGACACCTCACCAGAGGTAGACCTGATCCCTGCTGCCACCTTGGCAAGCCATAGCCTGCTTTCCAGCACTTAATGGCGAAGATGGTTGACACTGTAGGGCTCCGTCATGTCCAAAGGTACAGTATGACAAAAATCCTGGATGAGGGTTATAAATAGGAGACTAATTGCCTTTCAGTCCAGCAGTAGAGGAGCCAGTGGTGGAACTGTGGGCCAAACAGGCTTCAGTTTGCACAGTGAACTGTGACCTAGCCAAGAAGCACAGGCAGGCACCTTCTGACCACATGTTACTTTCTGCCCATGCTCCCCCATAGAGTTTGTGGTGCAGGCCCCTACAGCGAACCTTAAAACCACCTCTTTTCTGTCCTTGCCCTCAGAGAGGGAGAGCAAGAGATTGAACACATGGGGTTGAACAATTTTTGGCTCCTCGAAGTGGATGTCTGCCATCTGTCCCCTTTCGGAGGCAGAATATCATTATTTGCAGAGGAATGGAAAAATACCACCTCGGACGCTTGGGCCTTATAGGCCATACAGCAGGGATACTGCCTCCCTTTTGCCTCTTGCCCTCCAGACCACCTCTCCATGCTACCAACCCTTTTCTCCAGAACCTCTCCTCCTGGAGGAGGTCTGTCAGCTTCTGGCACAAGGTGCCATAGAGATGGTACCATGCCCGGAATGAGATAGGTGTTAGTACTCAACATACTTTCTGATGCCAAAGTAGGACGGAGGTCATAGACCCATACTGGGCCTGCAGCTTCTGAACTTGTACTTGCGCAAGATCAGGTCTGGCCCAGATCCTCCAGGCCCTGGACGTGAACGACTGTCTAGTTGCCTTGGATTCCAGGATGCCTGCTTAAATGGCTGTCCACAAGAAGCAAAGGAAGTACCTGAAATTTATAGTGGGGAACAGTCCTCCATTTTGATCTTTATTTCGGCACCCAAGCTCTCCACCAAGCTGCTTGCAATCGTAGCGGTTCGACTAAGGAGGGAATGCATTCATGCGTTTCCCTACTTGGATGACTGGCTCGTCCAAGCCCACTCACCAGATCTAGCATCGGCACAGCTGTACCTGACGTGCAACCTATTGCACAGCTTAGGGCTCTCCCTAAACTTCAGGAGGTCTCAGGTTTGGCCATACCCCTTCCTCCGATTTATCGGTCTGGTCTTGGACAATCACCTGGGCAAGCAGCTTCAAGATGGTCCAGGTTTTCCAACCACAGACGAGAGCTCCATCTTTGGCTTCTCTGTGCTCGCTAGGTCTTATGGCCTCATGCATCTTTTTAGTGCCATAGGCCTATCTGCGCATGTCGTTGCTAAAGTGGTTTTTGAGCCCACAGTGGTTTCAGTTTGAGGGACGAACTTCAGACCTTCTACTAGTCTCGGAGAGTGCCTGGTGACCTGCAATGGTGGTCCTTGAAAGACAACCCCCCCCCTGAAGGGGTCACTATTTTATCAACCTTGGCCACAAGTGGTGACTAGTGACAGATGCATGCTTGAAGGGCTGGGGCGCTCAACTCCAAGACCATACAGTGAGCAGACTGTAGTCTCCAACAATGTGTTGAGAGCACATGAATATGCTGGAGCTGAGGGTGATCAGGCTGGCTCTGGTCGCTTTCCTAGCCTCTCTGAAGGGTAAGACGGTATTGTTCCTGACCAACAATACTGTAGCCATGCATTACCTGAAAAAGAGGGGTGGCGTGGGTGCCTTGCCTCCATTCAGAGAAGCAATGCGATTGTGGCTCTGGGCTTTGGAGAAGAGCATGTCAGCGGTACATCTGGCCAGCAAGCAAAACGTACTAATAAATGCACTCCACAGACAATCATCGACCTCCCACAAGTGGGAACTCTGCCAGAAAGTTCTGGGGGAGATGTGCCTCCACTGGGATACTCCCCAGGTGGACCTTTTCACTTCCAGTCTGCTCCAGGGAATGTCCTCCTCCTAGCTCTGGTTGACACCTTGCTGGTTGAGTGGGATTTCAACCTACTCTATGCGTTCCTGCCAATCGCTGTCATGCCGTTAGTTCTCAGGAGACTGCTCCTGTTCAAGTCCACATTGATTTTAATTGCTCCAGACTGGGGCTGGAGAATGTTGTACCCAGAGATGCTGGACATGGTCATCTGTCTTCCCTGGTGTCTACCGCAGAGAATGGACCTCCTATCCCACTTATAGGGGAGGTTCCTGCATCCAAACTTCTGCAGTCTGCACCTTCATACTTGGCTGCTGATAGACTGAGGTATGAAGAGAGGTATTTGTCGGGGGACGTTCTGGATGTGTTCATCTCTGCTGGAAGACCCGTCAACAAATCCATGTATGCCTGCAGGTAGCAAAAGTGTTCAGCTTGGTGCCTTGAGGCGGATCTGGACCCTTTTACTTGCATCACTTCCTCTGTCTTGGAGTTTCTTCAGTCTTTTGGCCAGATGGGCCAACAGATTGGTCAGTGAAGGGTTATCCTGGAGCCATTTCAGTCTTCAAGAGGATCCCGGATCAGTGCTCCTTGTTCACGGTCCCCATGGTCCTTCAATTGCTATGCGGTCTTTCCAGTATGCTTTCCGTGCCAGTTTGTAGGGTGTGGAATATGAATTTATTGTTGACATTTTTGAGTGCTCTGTTTGAGACCCTTCATTCTTATTATTTAAGACCTCTCACCATTAAGGGGATTGTCCTGGTTGCCATCACTGCAGCTAGACTGGTGAGTGAGCGCCAGGCTCTGTCTGTTAATCCTCCATAGTTGGTTTTCTTCAAAGAAAAGGCAACGTTGAGAGTTAGACATTTAAATGGATTGCTTTTCTTCTGCAGATTTCTTGTCTGATAGATTTCCTCATTCAGCTCTGCTGCTTTCGAAAACTTTTACAGAGGGCGTAGTGTACCTCGACTTGGCGTCAATCCGTCTTGCTCTGTGATCCATCGTCGACTCTGAACATGAATCTGGAATCGTACATATACTGTGTCACTACACCCCATACCTCAGTTCCTTCTTTCCGTGTGCTCGACATGCTGCTGTGAGGAACACAACCCAACTCTTCAACATTGACCACGATGTCTGCTCCCCGGAATTTGGATTTTAAAAGGTGCACTGACTGCCATTCCAAAAAGTCAATGACCGACCCCCACGCCATTTGTCTCTGGTGTCTGGGGAAGGATCACAACACTGGGGGATGTGCGTTGTGCGCCAAAATGCACTTGAAGTCACTGCGCAAACGGGGACAAACTTGCTTTGGGTCAACTATCTACAAAATCCCTGGCGCGGTTGATCGTCCGGTCCTCTGAAGCCGCGACTGAAGGGCCCACTTCCGAAAAGGAGAGGGAAAAACATTGGCGGAAGGCTAAGAATCGGTCACACACGAGCCACTCTTCCATGTCGTCTTCGCACAAGAAGCATCACAGTCGTTCACACAAGTACAGCTCGTCGCCAGCATAAGGTAGGCCTTCCTCTGGGCCTACCACACAAGAGTGGAAAGATTTCAAGAGCCAAACGCCGGCTATATTTAAAATGCAGGTAGCTGCAGGTGCGGGTGCACTGACCCTGAACAGTAAGCCTTGGCGGCGGAAGCGAGGTTCGGAACTCCTGACCCCTCACGCGCCAAACTGTCGACACCATCGACGTCAAAGAAGCCTTCGGGCTCGATGCCGAGAAAGGCGGAGAAGCCCTTGACGTCCAGTCTTTCCAGAGGCCATCGAGATGCTGACGTTCCTGACATCAAGGTAGTACCCAAGCCCCGATCGATGCTGCCAACTATTTTATCAGCGCCAAAGGATACACCGTCTGCGTCGACTGTCAGTGACAAGTCCTTTGCCTTCCTTTCCAGGTTGAGATTCTTCTAGTCCATGACGTTTATTTTCGGCGCCTACCAAGTGTAGATCAAGAGGACATCAATCCCATATATACTGGGGCAGGAGGAGTCTATTTTTACGATGAGCAGGCGGACCTGTTGGCATTGGCCCAAGGTCTACATGATGCCAGCGGCCTAGACACGTTTTCAGATCTAGAGCTCCAACAGGGCCATCCCTACACTCATACTCACTAGAATTTCAGTGCCCTAGTGGAAAGGGAGGTATATACCCTAGGTCTTAAACCAGCGTCAGTTCCTGCTCCGAGGCTTCAAACTGATTGACATACTGGATGAAGGTCCTGTGACGGAACATAATATGCCACTCCATCCGGCAATTGCTGATCCCCTAGCCTAGCCACAATACACACACCAGACTTGCGACCTCCACTTCTAATCTGCCCCCAGATCGAGAAGGTAAAAGGTTGGACGCAATGGCCAAGAAGGCGTTTACTTCTGGCAGCATGGCGCTGAAAGCCACCAATGTAGCCTATGGATTCACAAGATACTCTTTGGCTTATAGAATGCTGTGGAGCTTGCAGCGGAATACATCCCTGAAGGTGCAATGCAGGATGGATTTTTACAGCTGGTGGAAGATGGGAAGGAGGTGGCCAGCAGGTCGCTGGAAACGGGCCTGGAAATGGGCCGACTGTGTGGGCCGTTCAATGGGATCGGCGGTAGTCTTGAGAAGACCAACGTATTTTAAAACTTCTGACTTCTCCCCAAATGTTCACAATAGGCTTCTGGACAGCGACGTCATTTCACCAAAATGCCAGGGGTAACTGAAGTGACATCTCACAACCCTTGCCCTCCCTGATGACATCACAGGAAGTGATATCATTTGACGCCACCCCCAACATGACATCACATGAAGTTGCATCATATGCTTTCATACAACTCGAATGACACTTTGCACAACACTTCTGACATAATAATGCAGCTACCTTTCACGACACAAGTAAGTTCAAATTGTATCTACACACATAATGACTGTCCTCTCCCATATCACTTCTAGACTCCCTCTACCCACCCACATGCCAACTAGACATGGGTGGCTAGCAGGGACTTTGCCACCCCTTCATATCCTCGTATTAATCTGGAAAAGTTTCTGGTTCCCTTAAGGATCAGCAGTTAGGGATGTGTAAGGGGCAGGGTGTAGACTGCTGCAATTATCTACAGGGCATACAGGCTCTGTTAATGCTGTTCCTTTACACAAAGTATTCATTGCAGAGCTTCAATTCCTTTTCACACCAGCCCTCTTACTTTTTTGTGGATGCGCAGTGGTGGGTGAAAATCTTGGCAATGGCTTTCGGCATGAGGCACAGGTCATGGGCGCTGCCATCACCCGCCACGCCGCCTTTATCTCAGAAGAGAAGCAAGTCTGGAGAGCTGAGCAATGTCTGGCTCTGCGCTTTCGCACGCTCTTGCTCTCTCCTTGGAGTGCTCTTAGAGAGTGTTCTCTGTGCTAAGGCCGGGGTCTATGGACCTTTGAATGCGAGGTTTTTATTGTGCACATCCAGATGAAATTGGGCGCATGAGGCTGAAGGCAGAATACAGGCATGTGAGGCTGCATCTGGGCTTATAAAGCTGTGTGTGACGTGGGGCATATGCAGAAATACTGGGCTATGAGTGTTAAACTAGAGTTGATGGTGTAGAAAATGGACATGCGAGGCCGAAGAAAGACCTGTAAAGATGTTTCTGGCATATGACAGTGGTAAAGGGGTGTGCAAGGCTGTAACAGGGCACATGAAAGTGTTCCTGGCATATTAAGTGTGCACACTGAAACGTGATGGTGTACCTGGGCAGATCACTGGATGTCTGTAAATGTAATGTGGATGTAGGGCATTAGTAAGTCACAGTATTTAGCTGATGTTTGAAGACACTGCCATCGAGTATGTAGTGACCACTCGCAAACCCCTTTTAAATTGTCATTTGAACCGCCCTCCCAAAAAATAAAAAACTGGAGGCAGGCTCTTTAACTGGTGAGTATTAACCACCTGTCGGTGTTAGAGAAAGAAAGGTCATTCGGGGCACAAGCCTGCAACCTGCAGCCTGAGGGCAGCTCTCGGTAGAACCCACTGTTCAGAAATATCATCATATAATGAGTCGTATTACGATAGTAATTATAATTCGAGGGGATTGGGTCCTCCGACGTATTCCATATCTATGACAGGTAATGTCCACAGCTGTGCTGCTTCGGAAAATCTTCTGCATCGATGACGTCGATGCGCCGTCTCCGAGGACCTCCTCCGACGGCCAACATCACCCGATGTGATAAGTAGGACGCACGACGCCCGTAGCTTCAGTTCCGTTTTTTCCGCGAACGTGTTCGCTTCGTGAATCTAGGTACGCCTCGACTCTTTGGAGTTTGCTGTATTCTTCTCGGTTCGTTGAACCTGTTTGGTTTTTGTGAAGACCTGTTTGTGGCAATGGCAACCCTGCGTCCAGGCTTCAAGAAATGCGGGGACTGTGGGTCCAAGATGTCGGTCACGGACTCGCACGACACCTGCCTCTGGTGCCTCGGGGAGGCCCACGATACGGACGACTGTGTCGACTGCCAGTCGCTCACGGCCAAGGCCTTGAGGGAACGCAAGAAGAAGCTGTTGGTAGGTCGGGTGTCTAAGACCCACAAGTCGAGGTCTACAGGGCTTTCGACGGATGACTCGAGAGGCGACTCTCCGTGTCATTGTCGGAAGTCCAGTGGGTCTCCTTTCATGAGTCGGTCTCGCCACTCCTCGCCTCTTCGAGGCATTCCAAGAAGCACCGGCATCGGTTGCCTTCCCCGTCCTCTTCCGAGGACTCCGCCCGTTGGCGGGGCACTTATCCCACCATGCAAGCGACACCGGAGGAATGGGCTTCTTTCGGGAAGCAGATGTTGGGGATTCTTGAATCGCAGGGCACCGGTCCGTCCGCGCCTCCGAGTGGGGTCGGTCGGCACCGGTCGAGAGACACCGCTCGTACGCCTTCGGGCTTAGGTGGTCGGCATGGCTCGCGGGAAAGGTCCCGCTCGGACAAGGGTAGCCGTTCTTGCCATGCCCGTTCCAGGTCTCGGACCTCGATGCGCTCGAGATGTGTTATCCTGTGCCGTCTTCGAACAAGACATTGGCGCCTGTGGTGCCGAGGTCATCGACAATTTCTCTCGAGGCTCCGCCTCCGAGGGGGTTGTCGGCGCCTAGGTGGTCGAGACACGCTCGGAGCTCCGGCTTCGAGGCCTGTGTCGATGCCGTCGATGCTGGCGGCACTGCAGCTGACGCGTTCGGCGCCCTCGACGCCTTTCAAGGCGGTGGTGTCAGAGGGGCCCCGTGGCACGGGGTTAGCCCCTAGAAAGGCTCTGGCTAAGGTCAGGCATAGCTTTGGTCCCCAGGTGTCTTCCTCTCACCACCTGGAGTACATTTCAGAGGGTGATGAAGGCTCTGATGACGGCTTGGTTCCGGTTACGGTACCAGATGAACTTCTCTCAGGCCATAGCCAGTTTGATGACCTGAGGCAGTCACTGCATGATGCCAGTGGACTGGACACCTCTCTGGAGGTGGAGTTATGTAGGCCGGAGCCTGCCACTCATGCCAATTCTTCATACCGGCGCCTTATGTCTCGGGTCACCGAGTACTTGGGATGGTCGGCTCCCCTAGGGGAGTTCGTTCAGGATGATCTCACGGACATCCTTGATCTTGGTCCCCCCCACTGACCCGGTACTGCTGTTTCATATGGCTCTGCAGAGAAGGGTGGCGGCGGCTTGGACTGCTCCGGAGAGTCTTCCGGCAGTGGGCAAGTCTTTGTCGTGAAAATATCGTCCAGCCAGTAGCGACCCCTGCTACTTGGCCAGGCACCCCACTCCGGAGAGTTTGGTGGTGCAGGCGGCTACAGCCCCGGCAAAGCAGGGGTTGTATCCTACCATCCCTCCGGATAGGGACGACAAACGTTTTGACGGCTGGGCCAAGAAAGTGTTTTCTTCAGGGGGTATGGCACTTCAGGGGGCCAACTCCATATGTGCCTTGTCTCGTTTCACACACACTCTGTGGAACTGTGTTGCATTAACGGCTGAACATATTCCCGAAGGGGACGAACGGGATGGTTTCCTTGCTATGGTTCAGGATGGCGAGGATGCCATGTGTGAGGACGTTCAGTCGGGTTTGGACATGGCAGATTGTGTCAGCCGGTCCATGGCGGCGAGCACCGTAATACGCAGGTTTGCGTGGTTGCGGAAGTCTGGGTTCGCTCCTGATGTGCAGTCCCGGCTCCTGAACATGCCCTTTGACGGTGAACATCTTTTTGACATCAATTCTGACGAGAGCCTTGAGAGGTTGCAGACCTCCAAAGGTGCAGCAAAGTCGTTGGGCGCTGCAGTTAGACAACCTCCGATTTTTCGTCCTAGGGGACAACAATGGAGGGGAGGTTCCTTTCGCTATTACTCATCCTTCAGTAAAGCGAGAGGAGCTAGCGGTCAAAGAGGCCACCATAAGAGTGCCAGAGGTGGAAAACAGGGTACTCAAGGTGCCAAGGCCGCTCGAGCAGTTGCCTCTTTGCCCTCGGGTAACGCCGCAGCCGCTACCACACAGTCATGAGCCCAGGTCCCATGGTTCGCCGGTTGGGGGGAAGGCTGGCGCAGCATCTTCTAGAGTGGCGTGCCATTACTTCATATGTGTGGGTTCTGGAGATCATAACCCATGGCTACTGTCTTCCCTTTCGGCAGAGGCCTCATGACAATCCACCTGGGAACCTCTCTTTGAAGAGTCTGGATCCGCTCCTTGCGCAGGAAATTCGAGCCCCGCTGCAGAAAGGCGCCATAGAACTGGTGCCTGTAGCGCAGAGGAATAAGGGATGGTATTCCCCTTATTTTTTGATTTTGAAGAAAGATTGGGGGATTGAGACCCATCATGGATTTGTGCGGTTTGATCAAACTCCTCTGGAAGGACAAGTTCAAGATGGTTACTCTCTCTCAAGTCCTCCAGGCCCTTCAACTTCAGGATTGGTTGGTGTCTCTCGAGTTCTAGGACGCTTACTTCCATGTGCTGATCCATCCCAAGCACAAGACGTACCTGAGGTTCGCGGTTTGCGACTCGCACTTTCAGTTTCGGGTCCTGCTGTTCGGATTGACCTCCGCCCGAGGGTTTTCACCAAGCTCATGGTGGTGGTGGCAGCGCATTTTAGGAAAGGGGGGGATTCACGTCTACCCTTACCTGGACGATTGGTTGATCAGGGGGAGCTCTTCCGAGCAAGTCCTGGATCATCTGTCTGTCACCTGCCACTCCCTTCACAAGCTGGGCTTCTCCCTCAATTTAAAGAAGTCCTATTTGACACCAACACCGCGGCTCCAGTACATCGGAGCAGTGCTCGACACATCCCTGGGGCAGTGTTTTCCTCCCCAGGTGAGGGTTTACCACATTCTGCAGATGGTGGACAAATTTCAATTTGCCCAGAATCTCCCAGCGTCCGAATTCTTGAGACTGCTCGGCCTCATGGCATCCTGCATTCTTCTGGTGCCAGATGCTCGTCTGCGGATGAGATCTTTGCAGTGGGCACTCAAGCTCCAGTGGTCTCATTCCTCCAGCAGGCTGTCGGACCCTGTTCAGGTGCCGCCCTCGGTCGCCCAGGACCTTCTGTGGTGGGCCATCGAAGGCAATCTGATGAAGGGGGCCCCATTTTGGCTGCCCTGGCCGGAGGTGACGATTGTGACGGACGCATCCCTCACGGGATGGGGAGCTCATGCCAACGAGTTGTCAGCCAGCGGTCGGTGGTCTCCGTCGGAGTCCAGACTCCATATCAATCTGTTGGAGCTGAGGGCCGTCAGGCTTGCCCTGAAGGCTTTTCTGCAGATTGTGCGAGGAAAGAGTGTCCTGATTCTAAGGGACAACATGGTGGCCATGCACTACCTCAACAAAAGGGGTGGCAGGGTCACTTCCTCTGTGCAGGGAGGCGATGCAGCTCGAGTTCTGGGCCATCCAGAAGGAAGTTTCGATCTCGGCTGTTCATCTGGCCGGAGACGACAACGAGACAGCGGACGCTCTGAGCAGGCAGAGCACGATCTCTCACGAGTGGGAGCTGGCTCAGGAGATTCTCCTGGAGATCTTTGCCCTTTGGGGGACCCCTCAAGTGGATCTCTTCGCCTCCAGTGTCAACCGGAAGTGCGAAAGGTTCTGCTCGCGGGAATTTCCTCCAAAAGGAACCTTAGACGCGTTTGTGGTGGAGTGGTCATTCGCACTGCTGTATGCGTTTCCTCCAGTCCTCATCATCCTGCAAGTACTGCAGAGGTTACAGAGGTTCGGTTCCCGGATGATCCTCATTGCTCTGGTGTGGGCCCGGAGGACGTGGTACCCGGACCTTCTCGACTTGTCCATCTGCCCTCCACGTCATTTTCCCTACCGAGACGATCTGCTCTCACGGGAGGGGGAGGGGGGTCAGGTTCTCCATCCAGAGGTCAGATCCCTCAACCTTCACACTTGGCTTCTGAAAGGTTGAGGTAAGGATTGGGACCTCCCTGAAGACGTGATGGAGGTGTTGCTCTCGGCCAGGCGGCCGGCAACAAAGTCTCTGTACCGTTGGAGAAAGTTCTGCGACTGGTGCAGAGTTAAGAATATGGATCCTTTTGAGTGTGACATTCCCATGGTTCTGTCTTTTTTACTTTCTTTGGCCCACAGGGGCTTGCAAGTGGGGACCATTAAAGGTTACCTGGCGGCGCTGTCCATCTTTAAGCGCTCGTCTGAAGAATGTTCCTATTTTAAGATTCCTTTAATTTCTCAGTTTTTGAAAGGGCTCACTAATGTGTTTCCTCTGTCACCTTTTCTGGTGCCCGGTTGGGATTTGAACCTTGTTCTTAAGTTTCTTATGGGTGCTCCGTTTGAGCCTTTGCATTCTTGCCCTTTGAGACTGTTAACTCTGAAAACTGTGTGTTTCGTTGCGGTTACTTGCGCTCGCAGAGTGAGTGAGTTACAGGCACTTTCAGTTAAGCCACCTTTCACTGTGTTTCATAAGGACAGGGTTGTCCTTCGAGTTCATCCTTCCTTTCTTCCGAAGGTGGTTTCGGAATTTCATTTGAGCCCGAAGGTTGTTCTTCCGGCGTTCTATCCTCCTCCACATCCTGGTAAGGAAGAGGAGAGGCTCCATAGGCTTGATCCGGCTTGATCCTAGGAGAGCGTTGAGCTTTTATATTTCGAGCATGTCCCGGGTCAGAGTGGACAATCAACTTTTCATTGGTTACGCTGGAAAGCGTTTGGGACAAGCTGTGACGAAACAGACTGTCTTGTTGGATTATTTTAGCTATCTCCGAGTGTTACCGCTTGGCGGGTAAGGACCCTCTGTCTGGCTTGTGGGCCCATTCTACCAGGGGAGTGGCTGCGTCTACTGCCCTGCGGAGGGGTGTTCCTATTCGTCACATCTGTGATACAGCCACCTGGGCTTCAGTACATACTTTTGTACATCACTACTCCCTCGATTCCATCAGAGGGCAGGATCTGGCCTTTGGCAAGGTAGTCCTTTATTCCGCAATTTGATTGGGCATGCTAAATTTGGGTTCTAAATCCTTTTCCCACCTCCTTGCTTGGTACTGCGTTGGGAGTCTGTCATAGATATGGAATACGTCGGAGGACCCAATCCCCTCGAAGAACAAGTTACTTTCTTACCTGGTAACGTCCTTTGGATGGGATGGTCCGATCGCTCCCTCCCTACCTTCCCCGCTGCAGAATTTCTTTTGCGATTGCAGCTTGCGTTCCGCAAGGCCTTGTGTGTCTGACTGGCAGAAAACTGGTGGCACACGTTCTGGGGGAAAAAACTACAACTGAGGCTACGGGCGTCGTGCGTCCTACTTACCACATCGGGTGACGTCAGCCCTCGGAGGAGGTCTTTGGGGACGGCGCATCGACGTCATTGACGCAGGACGCAGACGCCGAAGATTTTCCAAAGCAGCACAGCTGTGGATATTACCTGTCATAGATATGGAATACGTCGTCAGACCATCCCATCGAAAGAACGTTACCAGGTAAGAAAGTAACTTGTTCAACTCATAAGTTTATTGGGAGGAGCCCCAAGGAGGCCAACATTTTTCAATCGGGCATCTTCGTGTATGATTCCATGTAACATTCTGGAATCGTACACGAAGGTGTAGTCAAGGTTACAGAACGTATATACATCAGGGTTTATAACTATGTACAAATACATGGTGTGTTAAACATCACAACATCTTCCCCTCTATAATTAAATAAAAAAGGTTTGTCTGTACCTATTGTTTGCTATCTATAAATTTAAAACAGTGTAACAACATGTATGACTTATATATTTTTTTAAAAAAGAAACCATCAAAAGGATACATGTATGCATTGATGAAAATGGACACAATTATAAATTTTTTCCTGTGTCCAAGGATCTCATTCCACGAAAGATTTCAATAATATATATAGTCTTCTTTATGGTTCCACACCCTTCTCCTGGATCTTGAGGATGAATGGATATCCTCCATTGTTTTCTCATGTGTTTCTCTATTTTTTAACTTCTCATTGTTCATAATTCTTGAGTCATTAGACTTGTCTTTAAACATCTCTCCATCTGTATTTTGTTCTTTTTCATTTCTCAATACCTCCCTCCTCCTTTGCTAAGATTACATCATCACACGACCATTTCTTTCCATCTTCTAGAATTACAGACTTTTTAAAACACTCTATTACTCTTTGAGGAGGGTGAAATCTAGATTCTCCTTTCATCACACGTTTGGGTTCTTTCACTCTAACCCAGTCACCTTTCTCGATCTTACTCTCTTGAACATGCTTTTGTTTATCATAATCATTTTTGTACTCTTCTTGTTTTCTTTTTACTTTGTTGACAATTTCCTGTAAATGTATTTCCTTGTTCCTCCTTTTTGTTAACCAGGCAGGTCTAAGTCTGTTTGTAGCGATCCTTCGTCTCATCAATGTAAATGGTTCCTCCTCAGTTACAGAATGTGGGGTAACCTTATACATGTTGAGTGCTTCCTTGATGATATAAGGCTGTGGTATTATGCTTAATGGCTCTTTCCCTCAAAAATGTTTGAATTTCTTGTGACATAATGTAACGCTCACCTGGTTCCCACGGAGGCGCGGCGTCGAAGGCGCAGAACTCTGACGATGGACAGGAAGGGCCCCTCTATTCTGGCTTCCCTGGCTCGTTGGATACCCTCCTGTGCGTGAAAAGGGAGTATTACCAACTGTGGAACAATGCTCAAGCCTCCCACTCCCTTCCAACCCTCCACGATACCTCCTCCACGATACCTCCTCCACGATTCCCCGTGAAGCCTCACCTTAGGGTTTGGAAGGATGAGCTCTCCATCCTGCTTCTGATGCAGGGGCGCGTTGAAACCCAGTTACTTCACTGGATTGAGGATTGATGGGAGTTCAGGTAAGCTTGACTGTTCAGGTAAGGCGCTGTAAAAGTTCTGTTCAAAAGTTCAAGCTTAATAATAATGTTCGTTGTCTAATTGCAGCAAGCGCTAATGCTTATGTCTTTTTCCCCTTAGGGGCCGGGGTTCGGAGTGCCGGAGATATGGCGCCGACCCGAAGTGAAACAGTTCTGGATGAGCTCTCAGGTAATGTCTTTGCATTCGCTCATTCAATGTCTTTGTCTTTTTTCCCTATTGGGGCCGGGGTCCGGAGATGCCAGGAAGCGGCAGGACCCGAAATGCAGTGGGAATAATCCAACAGGTAAGACTTAAAAGGAAACTGAGCTTTCCTTATTCCTTTTCTCCCTCTCACCTTTGTTGTTGTCTTTTTTCCTCTAGGCGCCGGGGCGTAGCTGAATCCGGAAGATCGCTGCTGAAGATGGAAGCGCCTTGCAAAGGTGAGTAAAATGCAGCGCTGCAGCGATCTAAACGAAATGCCTTTAAAATGATGTCTTCCTTTTCAGGGCCGTTGGAGAAATGACTCCGGGATGCAGATTTAGCAAGTAAGGGCCTTTCTTCTCCTATTCTCTTCCTTTCTCCCCTTGCAGGTGTTCCAGGGTGCTGGCAGGAGCTGACACGGTGAGCGTCCAGCTGCTAGGTGCAGAACAACGCGAAGCATGTGTGGCTGCTCGGGTGGGGTTTAAATAGCCTTGGAAGAAGTTCCTGGTATGTATCCTTCCCCGACCACACCCGGGTGGTGAAGTAGTCCTACAGGTTAAGTAGTCCCATTCAGGCCTCAAGAGGGCCTGGATGAAGCAGCAAGGTCTGCATCAGGTAAGTGTGCACCCAAGCACTTAAACACATATCCTCTTCTATGAGCCTGGCGCCTAAGGCGCCAGGACTGGGGTCCGCTATGAGCCTGGCGCCTAAGGCGCCAGGACTGAGTCCAAAGGGCCCCGACTTGGGCCCGCTGAGACTTCCCTGGGGAAAATGATGTCTGCCTCTGGGGTTGCTGGGCCCGGCCTGGCTCCTTAGAGGTAGGCATCATGACACATAAATTGAGCTCCATTGTCAGATATTAATTCCTGCAGCTCACCTTCCCTGTTAAAGATCTCTTCTAAAAACTTCATTACTTTCATAGATGATATAGATTCTTCAATAATTCCACATTCCACCCATTTGGATGTATAATCAACTAATACAATAAAGTAAACTTTTTGTGGTTCTAACGTTTCATACGGTGCAGCTATAACAATTGCCAGTTTAGTCCAAACTGTACTGGGAACTTCCACTGGTTGCAATGGTGTTATATGTGTTGATTTTCCTTTGTCACTTACTGCACACGCAGTACAATCTCCGAGTAGAGTCTCCAATTCACCCCACATGTTGGGCCACCAGTAAGCCTCTCTTACTCATCTTTTAGTTAGATTTCTACCAGTATGACCTTCATGTGCAATGTTCATAATTCTCTCCCTCATGCTTGCTGGAGGTATTATCCGATCTCCTCTATAAATGCACGTATTGTCACTTGTCAGTTCATCCTTTAATTTTTCCCAGGATTTGATATTTTCCTCACTATCTTTCCAGCTACTCTCAATAGCTTTTCTCAATAGTCTTTGTTCAGGGTCCTGTTCTCTAGCTTCAATCCATTCATCTTTTGAAAAACTAGGATGCACATGTGCAATTATACAATCCATGTTTTGATCATCTGTTAGTTCTTCCTTGTCCTCACCCTCATTTGTGTTACTATCACATGGTAAGCAAGAAAAACAATCCGCCACTACATTTGTTCTCCCAGGAGTATATTTTATATTGACATTGTACTGCATGATAATCAACGTCCACCTACCTATGCGTGGGGATGTCATGTGAGGGTTTTTCTGTTAGTTCAATACATGTATAAGTGGCTTGTGTTCCATCTTGATTTTAAGAGGTATGCCCCAAATGAGTCCTTTTTAGTGTTCTAAGATCCATTTGCCTCCCAGAGCCTCCTTTTCAATGGTCAAATAGTTTTTTTTCAGCCCCTCTCAATGTTCTGGAGCCAAAAGCAATGGGAACTACTTCACCTTCTTGCAATTGCTCTAAGACACCGCCTAGGCCTATGTTACTAGCATCCACTGATATCCTTGTTTTAGCACTTGAGTCGAACATTTTGAGTGCTGGTGCTTTGTTGATTAATGACTTGATCATTCCAAACTCCTCCTTGCAACCTTCATACCAATTAAATGTCACACCTTTGCACATGAGGTTTCTGATCTGTTCAGTTCTGTCAGAATAATGATCCACGAATTTCGAATAATATTCTGTCAACCCTAAAAAAAACTTTGAAGTTGATCTTTATTGATGGGATCGGGAATTTTAAGAATGGTGTCAACCAATGATTCTTTAGGCTTTATACCATCTGCATTTATACGATGACCCAAGTAAGTCACTTCATTCCTCTTTATCTTGCACTTCTCAATCTTAAGTGTCATGCCTTTTTACTGTATAACTTGCAACACACCTAACAACTTTGCATCATGTTCTTCTTCAGACATTGCAGATATCAAAATGTCATCCTGGAAATAATGCACTCCTTGGAGACCGTCAAACAGATGATGCATTAATCTTGGAAATACGGCTGCTGCCGAAGCCAATCCAAAAGGCATTCTTTTATATCTGAATGCTCCCAATGGCATTAAAAACTATGTCAAATGCCTGGATTCCTCGTCTAACACAACTTGGTGGTATGCTGATGATAGATCTAGTGTTGTGAAGTATTTCGCCAGCTTCATCGTGGTCAACATCTCTGCTATGTTTGTTAGAGGATGGCGATCTGCCCAGATGTTGGCATTTAGATCTTAGGTCGACACACATTCTGATTGATCCATCAGGCTTTTTAACAATTACAATGGGGGATAACCACTCAGAGCTTTCAATAGGTTCAATGTCTTTTTGCATGCGCAATTTCTCTAATTCACTCTTTAATGCTTCTCTTGTGCCAATTGGTATGTTCCTGACTTTGTGTACCACCGGATTTGCTCCTCTCTTGAGTATGATGCGATGTTTGAAACCCTTGAGAATTCCAATTTTATCATTAAAGACTTTGGGAAAACTCTTGGCTAGATTTTCCGATGTGCTGCAACTGTTTTCATTGATACAAAGAATGGGCACATTTTCACCTGGATGTATCCTGATCTTCAAAGACGCTTGTTCCCACCGTCCGACTATAGAAAATCCATTTTCAGCAACATACAATCTGCAGTATGTCTTCCTTCCCTCAAAATTCAAGTGTACCCACGCTTATCCAATAATATTGATAAGTGTCTTTCCATAACCAGTTGCTTTTATTTTGGTCAATTTCAAATCCTCAATTTTTTTTAAAAAACATTCACATATGTTTCTATATACACCATGGTATATGGAGAGCCTGTATCCACCATAACTTGTAATGTTGTTCCATTTATTTGCATTGGCACCCAAGGACCCAGACTGCCCTCGCTAGGTGTGAAAGCTAGTATTTGTACTTCATCTTCAAATCTATCTGTAATTGCCAACAAGCTACTTGGGCCACCAATTTCCTCCAACGCCTTTATGCTTGTCATGGTCGCACCTCTTCCTCTACTATATCGACCAGCATTTCTCACATAGCGGTTATTAAATCTACCTCTTCCCCTGCTGTTGCGACACATTTTACCAAAATGGCCTATTTGTCCACATTTATAGCATTCTGCTGACGAAGCTGGGCAATCTTTCTCCGCATTCAAATGTCTGTACCATCCACACTTAAAGCATTTGTTGGTTGGTCTGTATGTATTTTCTCTCTTGTCTAGATCCACCACTTATATCAGACTTGACTAATCTTCTGACTATGGCAATTAAATCCTCTTCTGCCTTGCCACATTGTCCATCATCTATTTCTTGGACCGACTTTATTTCTGCATTCTCTACTTTGTTCTGGACTTCTTTCATACACTTCTCGCCTAGTTCAATGGACCTTGCTATTTCGATTGCTTGTTCTAACGTAGAGTTCTTTGCCTGCCACAAACGTTTTTGAATGCGTGGATCCGCTACGTGCAAAACCAGTTGATCTCTCAAGTATTCATCTGCCACCCCTGTGAAAACACACATAGCCAACAAACCTCTCAATGCAGCCAATTTGGCATCTGTGCCCTCCCCCCTTGTTTTGTCTCCTTGAAAAGAACCTGTACCACTCTAACACAATGTTGGTCTTATTTCGAAAGTGTTTATTTAGCTTGGCGATTTCTGTCATACTTTCTGGCCCCACTTGAGGATTCTCCTGAGCCGCCTTCCGTATGGTCTAAATCAGGCAAGGTTCTGAAAATCCTGAGTGCCTCTGCACCTATACATTTGAGAAGCGTAGCTTCTTTTAAGTCATCGCTGAACTTGGATCCACCTATTGCCCTCAAGTATACCTGGAAGTTGTCCTGCCATTGCTCCCAAGGACATACTGGATTTCCAGGTAGTGCCAAAAATTTAACTGGAGCTGTTATGTTCTGCATAATGTACACTTACTCATTCAACAGCTAAATGTCTCAGTGTTACTTTCTTTTCTAGTATTAATGTCTGTTTGTCCAGGTTGTGGACACTCACTGCTTAGTAGAACATTTGTGCATGTTTTTTGCGAAAGCGTCTCACTATGAATTTGTTTTCATTTACACCATTAGTCTGTCAAATCCTTCTGTTGTATTTTGTATCTTTCACTTTGTTCGCTTTCAATCTATTAATTTGAGCACTAAGTTAATATCAGGGCAATGTCTGCAATTAATAGTCTCCAACCTTGTCACGTTCGCTGTATTCCAATTTAAACACACGTTTATTTCATTTGAACGCTTCACTTCCTTTCGCTTTACTTAATGAAACACATGCAGGTTGGCTGTGACTCATACCATACGTCTTTCTGTAACACAACGGCCCGTTGCATATTCTTTGTCGTTGCTAAGGCAACGTTCAATGTCCTCAAGATGGCGGCACGCAAAGCACGTAATAGGCTGCTTTTCTCTAATGTTTCCTTGCGGTTGGCCCAACGTCTCGCACATCATTCATAAGATGCCGATCGACAGTAAGCTCATACAAAGTGCTTTTCTTTTATATATCTGCATGTATTTTGCGCCGCTCACCTTTCCACTTGCTTTTTAAACGTTGCGCTCGTATTTTCGATGGGTTCGGCCGCTCTGCCACTTGTTTGAAGCAGTTAGTTATATCCGGGAAACTTCTGCTTTACTGCATCTTGGGGCTCCCTCCCTAACAAGTCCTCATCGCCAATTGTTAGGAAATATCATCATATAATGAGTCGTATTGTGATAGTAATTGTATAACTCCTACGTTTTTTTGGGAGGAGCCCCCAGGAGGCCAACCTTTTTCAATCAGGCATCTTTGTGTATGATTCCATTTAACATTCTGGAATCGTAGTCAAGGTTACAGAACGTATATACATCAAGGTTTATAACTATGTACAAATACATGGTGTGTTAAACATCACAACACCCACTTATATCTGTGAGTTACCTAGCTGACAAATTCCACCAAATACGAACATTATTTTGGCATCCTCATTTTAAAACGTGTGCGTTGGGGTTCGAAATATGCTGCCTGCTCAGGACATCACAATTTGAGGATTATAATTTTATCTGAGATTTCTGTTGTCACAAACGCACGATTATGATGTGTCCTGCCAGCTGTGTTGTCACAGCAACAGTATCATGGCGATATTATGTTGTTTGATGTGTATTATGTTGCACATGGTATTATAACATACCCATGGACCCATGGCTGGTAAGGGAGAACTGTGGAATGTGCTGTGTCACGAGACGAGCTGTATCTGCAAACCCTATGGGAAAGTCAGGTCTCTTAATAGTTAATTGCCAGGCTACAGCTGGACATTTATTAGCCAGCTACATAGATTAACTCATCCCAGTTGCAGCAGGCTGACTTTTTAATTGCATGCTTTGAAGCAGCTGTGTTTGTCCGTGCAAATTCATGGCTCCGAAAACAGATTTTGGCACATGCAACCGTAATGTTAAGAAAGCCAGGCCTTCTTTTAACGCCGCTTCACCCTGCAATCTTATTTCGTGATTACGGTTTGGTCGTGCTCTTGCATTAACCCGTGCCGGTATTATACATTAACACTGGGAATGACAGATTTCTGCCACTGTGCGAAGCTGCTGCCCAGTGCCCAACTGTTGATCATTGGTCCTGGTTGGATTATAATGATTTGACCTGCTTCAGACCCATGTTCGGGTCCCCCGTTCTCACGGAGTGTGCAAATAAGCATATATAGCGCTGGTTTAGACGCCTTAATTCAAATGTAATTCCACTTAAAGGAAGGGTTTGGTCAAAAAATGTCATTGTCCCTATTGGTAGGCCATGTGTTTTTAAGCCTAAGTCGCTCGATTTTAGAAAAATTTCCTATGGACCGTACCCGAGTTTTCGTCCATTAAATGCACGCGAAAACAGCTGCCATTTTGTGATAATCCTATCACTTGCCGCATCGCCCTGGCTGACCTGCTTTTGCGGCACTAAATCATATCCCCCGCCCCTGAGCCTGACATTATCAAAACATTCATGTTCCCCGCCTCTCTCCGTGACGTTACTGTGCTGCATAGGCAAACGCGCCCAGTCGTCTTCTACGCAACTTCACACAGAGCCCGGAAACTAACACAGATCAACTCCCAACACAGCGCGCCACAATTCGGAATATGAAACTGTACTTTCAAATCAAACAGCAATATGGTACTTTTGGTAAAGAACATTTATTTGACATTAAATGTTTAGAGAATGTTCAGCAATTGCCATATTAAATCGGAATGGAATTTTTTTTCTTTTCTCTCCGCAAATCCGGAAAAGTTTATTGTGAGTCACGCGCTGTTCCTTTATGGTACACAGGGTGTTGGTTTTCGTTAAAAGAAGCACTTTGGACGCACGGTGAACCGCAAGGCTGTTCCATCATCTAGGCACTAGGCCACCATAATGGTCGATATGTTGTTTCTAGCCGCTAGTACCGCTTAAGGGCATATGGCCCCTTGGCGATCGTCCCATAAAATGGTCAATGTAGTGCAGTTGTTTACAAGAAGCTGCAGCTGGCGGTTGAAAAATCTGTCTGCCACGGTCTGAAATAGGTGGCAGTGGCAGTACGGTAGGATGTACTTGTTTAGAAAACATAAAATTGAAATTAGTCTCACCAGCCGATCTTTATTACTATTATTCATTTTATTTATTACGGGCGAGCTGAAACTATTTGCTTGCGAGGATAGTGCAATGGAGTATGTTCGGCTCTAAAAGCAATGTGAAAACTAACTAAATAAATCGAGAGAAACACACAAACTAATGATTTTTTTTTAACCATTGAACCACTGAGAAAAGACTGTCTACATGCGTGTCGAATGGGCGCATGCATGCCCATGTGCCCGGTAGAAAGACAATCCCACAAATGTTGTACTTACTATTCATTCATTCCGGTATAAAAGCGTCTAAAGAGTTACTTACATTATATTTGCCATTTCCATTGTATCTCTGCATAATGCAGTCCGTAAATCCCACTGTGTTCGTGCCAACGATATTTCATATACTGAACTAACATGAAACTCGGTCTAGTTTCAGAATTTTCAGCCTTATCGTCTCTTACGTTATTGCCCCCCTCCTTCAAATGAAGTCCTTTCGGCATGGTCCCTGTCTCTCAAGGTCAAAAAACAATAGAACCTTATACTGCCAGTGCAATTCGCGGGCCTCTTCAGCCCGCGAGCAAAAAATCAAAGACGCTGACCTTCACTCTGCATGAGCGTACATTCATACTTTGCAACATCCCGTCTAAAGCCATCTGTGAGAACTTGAATTTTCGACTCCATATTTGTACTAGGCCTCAATGTGCAAATGCAAACTGGCTTTTCTCCCATCTGCAAAGCCTCGCTTGGCGCGTTCTAAGGCCCACAATTTTGACCTCTTTGTCCGCAAGCTTTGCAGCCCTAGAGAACCATAACTATTTTTTGGGGCAAGGTCAGGGAAAGTATAAAGTATCCGAGGAGTTGAGTTGAAAGTGAGATTTATTATTTATTTGTTTTATTATTTGCAATATGCAAGCCTCCCCTCGGTTAACAGTGCGCAGCATTTACATGAGATTGTGAAACTTAGTTACAGCAACAAAAATATATACATACACATATTCACAAGGTCAGCGATATGAGGTGAATAGAGAGAGAAGTCAAAGATGACACCCATGTTGTTCGCCACCCAGGATGGTGAATGGATGGTTTAGGGTTAGCATACTTTGTATGCACACTGTACAATAACATTATTTTCAAAAAGACAATCAGATTACAATGATTTATTTAAACCGGATTTGAACTTCTCAACAAGCTCTGCTTTGGGTGGACATGGTACAGTGGCAATGTTTGGTGGCAATGCATCAGTGCTCTGCACAGAGACGCTCAAAATTCCATATCTGTGCTTCTCTAGTACACTAACAATAAGGGCTTTAACAAAGTCGAACTCCATTTCCTCATATACTGGTTTTACCCCCCATTTCTTAGTTTTTTCCAAAGGTCGTAGTGTAGCGAGGCATCCCTACATTTCCCGTAGTCCTAGACTGTTCACGGCCCACATTCTCGTTATGGGCCAAGACCGCTAGTAGAGTCCTATGTTTCATGCTCTGTAAGCTGAAATGCAATCGCTTTGGCCTGTACTTTAGGCACATATTGTGGAACACCTCCAATTCTCCTGTGTGACAGAATTCTGTCAGTCCCCTCAAATCTTTTGATAGAGTTTTATCGCAAACAATCTTCTCAATGGCTTTGTGTGTAGGTGAAGATGCAATCGACCACTTCTTCTTCCGTGCCTCCTCTGTGGACAAATGGCAATGTTCACATTGGTGGAAATGTTGGTTTTCTGTTCAGCGGTGAAGGTTGGTACAGTGGTGCATCAGTGACCGCATTTTTCAAGTAGGATTTCCACTGACCCTTCACAAGTTTTGGAGCTCCACCAAAGATGGTTGCTGATTTCCAGGTAGTGCCAAAAATTTCACTGGAGCCGCTATGTTCTGCATAATGTACACTTACTCATCCAACAGCTAAATGTCTCAGTGTTACTTTCTTTTCTAGTATTATGTCTCTGTGTTTCCAGGTTGTTGACACTCACTGCTTAGTAGAACATTTGTGCATGTTTTTTGCGAAAGCGTCTCACTATGAATTTGTTCAAAACCTTTTTTTTTTCCCTGCAGCCGAGATGTTCTTATTGATTGATTTAGCAAGATGCCATACGTCAAATTTATGTTTAATATGTGGGAACTGCTCTCTCATTGTCTTGGCAATTAAAACATGTCTGTCCGTGGCTATATTGTAGATATTGCAATGATTTTATAAATCCTAGTTTCTCCATGGCCACTGAGGATTTACATTGGGACACCTGCACGACCACCAAACTCACAATTTTCTTACTATCCATATCCTGAAAGTTGTAGGTGCAGTACCTGGCAGAAAATCCAGGGCTGTCGCACTGTCCATCGCCGGCTAACGTGAATCGTTTCCCTTCGAATGTACTTCCTAGAGACAATTGTTAAATTTTCCAATTTTCCAAGCTTCACTAATGGCCGGAAACAGATAATCATGTTGGTATTTGTAGTGCTCAGTTTTAGAAATGAAATGGAGTCCTACAAACTGAAAGAAAGACTCTAACTTTCTAAAACTGGACCCACTAAAAAGTGAGGCAGCTGCACACAGTAGATTGCCTGCTGGCAGCTTCCCCAGTATCGGTTGTGCAGACCATGGGAACGCATGATTAAATCTACAGGCGGCATGTATTTTGACGTTACTGCCTTGTTTTTGACAAGTCACATGAATCAATGGCTCCCCACATACTTTCCCTCCAACTGAATGCCCACATTTCAGCATACTTAAAATATCCATCAAACAACTGTCAAATACTATGTATTTGCCCTCTTTCATTAGACTGTCATCCGGCATTAAAGTTGTTTCGGACTGTGCCGTTGAGGACATATCAACAAATTTGAAAGAAATATCTCTGATATCAAGTTCTGATCCGTCGTTGGGTGCTGTTGCTGATTCATTCTCTGTCATTTCAACATCTGTTACTTCAGCATTGATGGGAGAACACAACAATGTCGACAGCTTTTTGGGTGGCATTTTTTTGGCTGGTGTAGATTGTGTGAATTGATCTGCGACTACTTCAGAGCTATGTTCAATACATTCAGTATCATCTTCTTTTGGTGGTGCAGTCGAACTGTAGCAATGGTCCAATACAACTTTACTGGATTCTCCGGACACATTCAATTCATGTTCTGGCCATTGGACATGAGCATCTCGGGTCACAACACGCCGCGTCTGAATTAATAGTTCCTCCATAGTGTAAATGGTCTGGCAAGCAACATCTCTCATTTGCTTCACTGTCTGTGTATGTATAGTTCGTACACCCACGGGTAACTAGAGGACCAATTGGAAAAGGGATGTTAATATTAAACACAATATAAAGTATAGTACAATTGACAGGAAAAAAACATAATATAGTCCCCAACACAAAACAATTCCTAAAATTATGAACTGTTTGTAACTAACCTGCTCCAGCATTGGATCTTTCATGGATTCACATGCTTAGAATATTCCCCGTCGTCAGACTGGGACCCCTCGGTACACATATATAGCCTTTTCCAATAGGAAAACTTCCGACAATTTTGTGTCCTATCTACGTCCTTTTAGGACCCGCCTACGCATGCTCCGTAGGCTGTCCCCGTATAAGAGGCCCGCCCCCGCGGTTCCCCTTCAGATTTCAACCGTCTCCAAAGTAGTGGGATCTCCTCGCGTTGTCTTACTATTTTGTACAAGGTTGCATTACTGGAATTTGAGTACAGAAAATGTCCTCCGTGTCAGGAAAAGCGCTGTTCCGCCCATGCGCGACGTGCGGCTTGAAAAAAGTTTGAGGGGGACGGACATATGGATTGTATATATTACCTCCACCCTCATCATTCGGCGGATAACTGCGACATATGCAAAGGGTTTTCTCAAAAAACCCTCAAAGACCGCAGTCGATGACTGGTGGCATGGCTGAATGATGGAGCGGGGGCATACCCCCCTTCGGAGGTAGGCTCCACACAATCGGCGAAAACATCACGCCGCGCTACCTCGTCGGAACCACCGGCGAAGAAATCTCGACCGACGGAAAAAGAGTCGTTGGGAAGTCACTCAACTAGAGACTCCTCGTCAAAGAAATCATCTTCATCAAAAAAGCATGAAAAGGAAAGGAAATCCTCCTCGGGCGATCATCATAGATCGACCACGAGTCGAGAGTCGAGTAAAAGCAAGCCAAGTGTGGAAAAGGCGGGACCGCCAAAACCACCTGCTAACTCACCGTCGTCGACGGCGGCCCAGTCATCGGCATCCACCCTGCCACTTACGCAGGTGGCATCCACCGTCCCACCGACAACGACGTCGACGATGGCCTCGTCGACGGGGGTTCCACAGGAGGCCTGGAGGCCTGAAGTTTTTGATCCGACCCCCCCTGATACTTTACTACAAGAACAGGCTGTGTTGCTGTCCTCAGAGGACGAGAATGAGAGAATAGCTGGCCCAGCAGACCTAGGGCTACGAGTGGCTGACAAGTCGTCGACGAGGGGATCCGTTATACCGGTATCTGCCCCTCTTTTCAATCCTCAATCTGTTTTGTCGTTGGAAATTCTGTCCATGCTTCAGTCGTTGTTACAGTCGTTGGACCAGAGACTACCTCAGGCAAACCTACCACAGTACCCGTCGACGAGCCAGGCCCGTCCCGTCAACCGACGCACCTACGCACGCCAATCTCAGCGCTGGCACAAGAGGAAGGTGAGCTGCCAGATTCGGAGTCTGACAGGGGAGCCATGTCGGATATCTCATCATCCCCCTCCAGGGATCCAACCTGGGAGTCAGAGGTGGAGTTGGAAACCCCTAGAAGCCCAGCTCACCCGTCCCCTCCGGACGACATTGCGTCATTCCATTCTTTGATGGAGAAGGCATGCAAAGAATTTGGTTTGTCCCAGGAAGAACAGAAAAAGGACTGTTTTTTGTTCGACCACATGGGTAAGAGAAGGTCTGTGTTCTCGATACCAATACTAGACCATGTATGGAAGGAGGGGTTGCAGACAATGCGTCACCCGTTTTCAGATCCGACAGTGAAAGGACGCCTGGAAAAAAAGTTTAAGGCTCCAGAGTCTACCCCCAAGTGTTTATACTCCCAACCAACGCCAGACTCGGTGGTGTCGGCGGCGAAAAGGCGAAGGCCCAGCACAAGTGCACGACGACTCCTGAGAACGAAGCGAGACGCCAAGATGCCTTTGGCAAAAAAGTGCTATCCGTGGGAGCGACCACAGTAAAGGCCGCAAACTCTCTGGCAATTGTTGCCAGATACGATAGGGAGATGTGGCACAGGCTAGCTCCGTTGCTTGATCATCTTCCGGAAGAGCATAGGAAGGCAACGATGTTACTCGTCCGAGAAGGTGAGGAAGCCTCAAATCACGCAATAAACATTGCGGTGGACCTCGCTGAGTCAGGCTTCAAGCAAGTCAATAATGGGGTCGTATTACGTCGACAGTCATGGCTTAAGTGTACCTACTTCAGGCCAGAAGTACAATACAAAGTTTTAGATATGCCCTTTGAGGGAGACCTTCTTTTCGGTGAGAAGGTGGACAAAGCCCTAAAGGGAATGAAAGAGGACTCGGACATGGCACGTTCATTGGGTGCCCTCCAGAGTGGCAGAAACTACAAGTCTTTTCGTCCCTTTAGAGGGGCTTCAGGTAATTCAAGATTCTCTGCATCTGGAGACAGATCCTTTGGCAGATCAGCTTACCCCTCCCAGGGATACAGACGTGCCTCCCAAACGGCAAACCGTCGCCGGAACTTCCAGACTTCCAGGAAAAGACCATCATATCCGTCGTCGTCGAGAGACAAGCAAAATAAAGATCAGCAGTGACATACAACACACCGTTCTGGGGGGGGAAGAGTTTCAGCATATGTTGACGAATGGGAACGAATAACGACGGATCAATGGGTGCTGGATACTATAAGAAACGGACACTCTCTACAATTCAAACACAGCCCTCCGCAAATTCCACCTGCGTTCACCGCTCATTCCCATCTGAAGATACTGCAACAAGAGGTAACACTCATGTTAGCAAAGGACGTGATAGAATTAGTTCCAACATCAAAGAGAGGTCAAGGAGTCTACTCAAGATATTTCGTCGTAAAAAAGCCGAACAGCAAATGGCGTCCCATTTTAGACTTACGCGATCTCAACAAGTCTTTAAAGAGCCTAAAATTCAAGATGCTCACTCTGCAGGAAGCTATCCGCGCCGTTCAAGAGGGGGATTTTCTATCGTCCCTGGATTTACAGGACGCGTATTTCCATATTCCAATGTGTCGGAAACACAGGAAATTCCTAAGATTTGTAATAGGGCGGACTCGCTACCAATTCACGGTTCTTCCTTTTGGGCTCAAGACCTCCCCCAGAAAGTTCACGAAATGCCTGGCTCCAGTAGCGGCCTGGCTAAGGAAGCAAGGCCACCATGTATACCCATACCTCGACGACTGGCTGGTAAGGGGATCCTCCCCAGCGTCGACCAACACAAGTTTACAAGCCACCATGCAGCTTCTACAACAGCTGGTATTCGCCATAAACTTCGAAAAATCCTCTCTGCAGCCATCGAGATCGCTGGTATTCCTGGGGGCACAGTTCGAGACCCAGTTAGGGCTAGTGAAACCTTCTCTCGACAGAACCTCAAGACTCAATCAACAAGCATGCCGACTACGGCGAAACACCAAGATCTCAGTGAGAAAATATGTTTCGGTCCTAGGGGCCATGGCATCCTGCATCCATCTGGTGGAAAACTGTCGCCTATTCATGTGGCCAGTCCAGGAATTCCTCGCGGACCGATGGACGCAGGCTCAAGGATCGTGGTCAGACAAGATAACCATCGACGAGAACAAGCTGCTTCGGACCCTTCAGTGGTGGCAGAGTTTCCACAATCTGAACAACATCGTACCCCTACAGGAGCCGGAGTTTCAGCGAACCATAGTCACGGACGCGTCCTTAACCGGATGGGGAGCTCACATGGGTGCTCTCCAAACGCAAGGTCGCTGGTCTCCAACGGAGTCACTCCTAGACATAAACGTGTTAGAGCTCAGAGCAGTACGATGGGCCTTGAAGGCATTCCTACCACACATCAAGGGCTCGCGAGTACGAATACTGACCAACAATACAACAGCCATGTTTTATCTGAGGAAACAAGGAGGGACGCGATCAAGAACTCTTTCCATAGAAGCCCAGAAAACATGGCATTGGGCTTTAAAGCACAAAATTTCCATCATGGCTCATCACCTTCCAGGAGTGAGGAACTCCCAAGCAGACTCCCTCAGCAGAAGCATGGCCCAGATACACGAGTGGGAAATGGACACAGTTCACCTGATGAAAGTGTTCGAGAAATGGGGTCACCCCCCTCTGGACGCCTTCGCGAGCAAAGACAACAAGAAATGTGAGCAATTCGCAAGCAGATGGCCTCAAGAGTGCTCCAGGGGGGAGGCATTCTCCTTCCCATGGACGGACACGTTCCTCTATGCTTTTCCCCCGTTCCCTCTCATACGGAGGACAATACAGTGGATACGCAGATACAATTGCCGGGTAATGTTAGTGACACCATACTGGCCAAGGCAACCGTGGTTCTCCGACCTGCTTCACCTGTCGCTGGAACATCCCATAGGGTTTCCCAAAGCCCCGAACCTACTATCCCGGGAAAAAGGCACGGTGTGGCATCACGACCCAGACAGTCTCAACCTTACAGCCTGGCTCCTGACTTTTCGGAGTTCGGTGCTTTAGACGTTTCGGAGGATTGTCAAAAAATTCTGCAAGCGGCTAGAGCCCCTTCTACAAACAAATACTACTCCTATAAGTGGCAGAGGTTCTGTGAATGGTGTAGGGGACAACTGGGCCTACAACCGTTGTCGGTGACGCCGGAACAAGCTCTACCTTACCTGCTCCTCTTAGCAGATAGGGGATTATCCTTCACATCAATAAAGGTGCACCTGGCGGCCATCTCGAGGTTCACAAGGAAAAGGCAGTCATCTCCTCTATTTAGCAACAGACTTGTAAAACACTTCATGAGGGGTTTATTTCGAGCTTTTCCCCCGGAAAAACGTTTCCCCTCGACTTGGAGTCTCAACACAGTGTTGGCAGGCTTAATGAAACCGCCTTTTGAGCCTATGGCCACGTCCGACATAAAATTCATTTCGTGGAAGTTGGCATTCTTGATTGCTATCACATCAGCTAGAAGAATCTCGGAACTGCAAGCGCTGGTCGTAGACCCGCCATACCTAAGATTCTTTAAGGACAAAGTAGTCCTGGCAACTAATCCTATGTTCGTCCCAAAAGTTCCGACAGTGTATCACAAACACTCGTCCATTGTTCTCCCTACTTTCTTCACCACACCATCATCGGCAGCAGAAAAAGCTCTTCATACCCTGGACGTTAAGAGGGCTCTGAAATTTTACCTACATCGTACACAGGAATTCAGGTCTACTAGACAACTGTTCGTCGCGTATGGTCCGTAGACGAGAGGAAAAGCAATCTCTAAACAAGGATTGGCTCGATGGGTCTCATCGACGATTGCGTTTTGTCACTCTTAAGGCCAGAAGGCCACTGCAAGGACATCCTAGAGCCCATTCTACAAGATCAATGTCCTCCTCAACAGCTTTATGGGCAGGAATTCCGTTGACGGACATATGCCAAGCTGCGGCATGGTCAGTGCCCCACACGTTTACCCGCCACTACTGCCTTGCCAGGCAGCATGCGGACGAGGTGCAGATGGGAAGAGCTGTCCTGCGCCATCTGTTTCAGTAAGGTAAGCTCCACGCTGTGGAGAATCTGTTGTCTACCTTTTTAATGACAGTTTATTTTATGTGGGTAAGGTTATATGAGGTAACTTATTCCTACTGTACATATGCATTGTGTAGTATGTTGAGGGTATATTACATTACATTCTCACCGCCGTCTCAAGTGTTACTGCTATACAATCTATTCTAAGCATGTGAATCCATGAAAGATCCAATGCTGGAGAAGGGAATAGTTTCTTACCTGTAACTCCATTTCTCCAGCATTGGTATCTTTGATGGATTCACATGCGCCCGCCAACCTCCCCGAAATGTAATGTATTTAATTGATAAATTTAACCCTTCCTACTTTGGAGGGGCCGAAATCTGAAGGGGAACCGAGGGGGCGGGCCTCTTATACGGGGACGGCCTACGAGCATGCGTAGGCGGGTCCTAAAAGGACGTAGATAGGACACAAAAGTGTCGGAAGTTTTCCTATTGGAAAAGGCTTTATATGTGTACCGATGGGTCCCAGTCTGACTACGGGGAATATTCTAAGCATGTGAATCCATGAAAGATACCAATGCTGGAGAAATGGAGTTACAGGTAAGAAACTATTCCCGTATTTTTGTTTCTTTTATTTGCAACTTTCTTGACTCGAACTTCAACATCTGCACGGTGTTGCTCCGATTCGTTTCCGCATGTCTTCCCTTCCTCTTGCGCTGCAACAACTATATTTTCTGGATCCGCATAGACAGCAGGGAATGACGCTCAATCGACTCCCTGAAACATAGTACTTTCATTACTATGTATCACAATATTGAAAACACAAAACACATGTGAGGATGAACACACAGGTACATCTCAATAGCTAAACACAAATTAAACATTATGTAGAACAATCAAACGAGCTCTGATGATCTAGTTCGATGGAACTGTCAGTATCCATACCTCTGGCTCCGCATGGACTGCCATGAATGGTTGTATTGGAGAGGAGGTATCAGCAACTCCCTGAAACACAGTACTTGCATTAGTATGGTTTTCAATATTGCAAACATAACACACACTTGGGGTCGACGGCACAGGTACAGGTACATGTAAAGAGATAACCGCAAATGATGCATTGTCTAAAAGAATCAAGGAATATCTAAATATGATCAGATTTCATCGACATATTTCTCTGATTTATTTACATCTGCATCATCTAAATGGGATGTTGTTGTTGTAGTGGAACCTCTGTCGTCTCCCTGAAACACAGTACTGGCGTTAATAGGGAAGAAAGTATAGCAAATGGAATCACGTTATATGATGACGCTAGATGGAGCAGTCAGTATCCATACCTCGTGCTGCCGAAGAATATGTAGGGATGTTGTAAATGTAGTGCGCACTTCCGAAAGCTGTTGCGCCGATTCGTATACGCAAGGTCCTGCTTCCACTTGCCCTGGAATAACTTGAATGTCAGGCTCTGCATCAAGTGCAGGGGTTGACGCACCATCAACTGCCTGAAAGATAGTACTTGCATTAGTAAGGATTCTAATATTGAAAACATAACACACACATGGGGTCGACCGCAGAGGTACATATCAATGGTAACCACGAATGAAACATTGTGTAGAGCAATCAAACAACAAGTATTCCAGCTCTGATGATCTAGTTCGATGGAGCTGTCAGTATCCATACCTCGTGCTGCTGAAGAACATCTAGGGATGTTGTCAAAGTGGTGGACGCTTCAGCATCTCCCTGAAAGATAGTACTTGCATTACTATGGATAGCACTAATCATAACTGAAAAGAAACACCAGTGGACGATAACTAAGGTGTATATCAATTGGAAAGCACTAACCAAACATTCGGTAAAATAATTACACAATACAATAAAAATATTACTTGACATGCATAAAACAAGTCTGTAGCGGAATAGCCAAGTAAGATTACCTGATGCGCACTAGAAGTGGTTGATAACTGCGAGCACGTCATGGATGTAGAATGTTCTTGCTTCAGATTCCAGGGATAGTCGCAGTTGTAAAGGTAAATTATTGATTGATAATGAAATGCCAATATTAAAAATTGCCATGTAAGGAGACAGAATACTTGAGAGTAATGCTATTGAAAATGCGCAATATAGCACAGTTCCCTGTGCCCATATATAGTTTTCGTTTGTGGGTTATGAAATCGAAAAACAATATATTGATAAATGTCATTATTCAAAAAGCTATACACTCATATCAATGTTGTAAGTATTACAAGGGACACAACACCTAAAATATCAATGAATCCATTCGGCTACCTACACACTACCGCAAGGCCTAAAGCTAAATCCAGACACTTGACTCACCAGTGGCGGAATGTGGACGAATAGAGTGGGAATAGCATTCGCGAGCAATTTTCGTGTCGTTCGCCGTTTATTCTTCTTTGTTACCCAAGATGTTGTGTACATGTTCGAGGAAAAGTGCCAGCTGCAGATGCGGTATCGATCACCCCTCTTGTCCTCTAAGACTTGTTGGACTCTACTTTCTAGTTCATCCAGTGGATATCTGCAATGTCTGACCAATTCTCTTAATCGATCAACAGTTTTCGGGAATACATGCATTGTAGTGGCTTGAGATTTAGCATGGGTCTTCGAAGGGCAGCCGCTAATCGAACAGGCAGGCATTGTTAAATTCTGAAAAGTAAATATTGACATTATTATACAATCTTGATGAATAAAAATGTGATACAAAGTAAATGAACCATAAAATGTTCAATGCAAGGTTTGTTTTGGTCGCAGGAACTATACCAGTTCATCATGTGCGGCTTAGTATTTGCATAAATTGCAGAAATTTATAAATGATGTGACTAAACTCTGAACATGTGACTCGTCCCTTGGATGTTCTGTCTTGACAATTGACACAGATGAAAATAAATAGATCTATTGATAGCATAACAATGGAAACTCAAGTCAATATCAATGAGACCAATGAACATAGCACTATTGAGTACTCTACTCGCAAATAGAAATTTAAAAATCAACGAAATATGACTAGGATACATGGCCTTACCTTGACCAACAAACAGTTGGATTCAGCAAGCAGAGCAGTATGTTGCAGGAGAACAGGTAGATGGCCACAGGTAGCACACTGACGAGTTTGCTCGAAGTGGTCACAGAAGTTCACGGATAGAACGACGACGAGCAGATTAGCATAGATCTCAGTGGTTCTCAGGTAGCACGTTCAGGAGTTGACTTGCAAAGCACAAAGATGTTCTCATGAGACATATCAAGTGGTTTATAAAGTTTTACAAACAGGGGTGTGTTTGTGAATGAATGACGTGTGTATGTCATGGTATTATGTGGTTTGTTGCCGGGGCCGGCCAGTGTGGGGGGTGGGAGTGTCCTGGCCGGACACACGGGGTCTGAGGCGGCCATGTGAGCGATGGGCCCTTGGTGTGGGATACCTTTTGAAGTGTACATGCTGTTTGGCACCTTGGCCATTCGTGCCCCTGACAGCCCCCCATGGCAGCGCGCATCCACTGGCGCGAACCGCCTTTGATAGAGGGGGTGGGATGGATGGGCTTGCAGCCCCCCATGGCACCGCGCATCCACTGGCGCGAACCGCCTTTGATAGAGGGGGGTTGGATGGATGGGCTTGGGGCGTGCAGATAAGGCACAGGAAGACTGCTGAATGGAGACACACTTATGTGGATTGAAGGGGGGCAGCCTGCTTCAAGGGGGAGCCCTGCCTGGAGACACATAGTCTGAGGAGGCCATGTGAGCGATGGGCCCTTGGCGTGGGATACCTTTTGAAGTGTACATGCTGTTTGGCACCTTGGCCTTTCGCGCCCCTGACAGCGCGCACCCACTGGACTTGTTCTTATGGACTTTTGTTTTTGTTAAACTAACCACTTGTTTATACTTTATATAGTTCTCCAGCATGGGGTCTGGCATGGATTCACATGCTCATGAATATTCCCCGTCGTCAGACTGAGAATACTCGTAAAGAAAAAATCAGTACCAGTTTTTTTTCTGATCTGTCTTTCTTAGTAGTAACCGATCACTGATCTCTGGGTCATACTGCCCCCAGCCAATGACTGCCCTCTCCCCAAGCCCCGCCTCTGGCAGCCATCCTCAGATTTTTACTGCGCGCTCAAGTGTTGGGGAGTCCTTGTGTTTTAGCTCTCGAGTTTTTTACTGCGTTTTCACGTTTTTTCCGGAGAATTCTCATTTTTTCGGTTTAATTGAGCCTCAAGCGCCACCGTTTCTACTTCCGATAACAGGGACCTGTTTCGGAATTCTTCTACGCCCCTCAAGGGTTAAGTTTTCGTCGAGTTTACACTTCTTGAAGGATTCCGGAAGATCTGCGGCCTACCTCAAGACATGGCCCAGGATAAAGGGAGCTCGACGCCCGGATCCAAGCTGTTCAGGAACTGCCCTGGATGCGGATTATATAACGTTTTCAAGGAGGACGAGCATTTGCGATGTCTCTACTGCCTCCATGGGGACAAGACGCACGTGGAGATGGACTGTGCGTTCTGCAAGAACCTTTCGGAACGGACCAAACAAGATCGTCGTTCCAGCCTCGCAACCTGGCTGGAGAAGGGCACAGCAAGTGAGAAGGCAAGGAATTATTCTGAGCGGGCTTCTAAGTCCTTGAGGGCGCCCCGGCGACGGGGGCCCAACAGAAGGCCAAGCACCGCGGGCTCTGGGAGCACCGAAAGGTCGGGCTCTTCGGTTGCCAAGCAGGGCGCTTCTTCCCCGGCACGGTCGACCACGAGCCAGCGCTCTGGGTCGGGAAGAGGAAGTCCGAGAACCCAGGTAGGCCGCTGGAGCGGACCCTGTCGATCTCGAAGGGGGAGCGAGGCGTTGACCCTCCCCCCAAGGCGAAGGCCCAGGATGCACCTAAGGTGGTGAGGGCCTTGATCCACCCGGCAAATGCCTCTACCGAAGTGGCCTCTGCGACCCTGGCGGAGCCGGCTGAGACTACGCCAATGGAAACGGCCTCTGGGCCCAGAGTATCCCTGCCGCTGCAGAGGGAATCCTCTTTCCAGCCCATCGCTAAGACCCCTGTGAAGCCCCTGGCTGAAAAAGAGGGGGGGGGGGAAGCCGGTGGCCGTTACAGCCTCGAAATCAGCCTCTGAGGAGGAACTGGTGGAGACCGAGAGGGGCCTCAACGAAAGGTCCATAGGCCTCAACGAGAGGTTCATAAACCTCAATGAGAGGTTCCAGAAGGTTCGATCCCAGGGGACGGTCCCTGCTGACGTGATCGATGATAGCGACGAGGACGGCGAACAGGGCCCACTGGAGCGGCCATCCCGTCCGTCGCAGCTATTGCCCGAGCCCCAGGATAGCTCGGCGGCCATTTTGTTGGCAATCCAATCCTTATGTACCGAGATGAGGACGAAATTACCACGCACCCCGACGGAGGAGACAGAACCAGGCCCGTCGGGAAGCCCTCCGAACAAGCAGAGGAGAGTCCACCCTGCTCCGCCCTTCGTGCCTGCGAGACCGGCGGACCCCTCATCCCCCTCGCTGGCGACGGACGACGATGGCGGCGACGACACAGTGGACATCCCATCGTCAACCCCCCCCCCACACCCCCCCTGTGGACGTCCCCAGCGAGGTTAACCAGGGTATCCAAGCTCTTCCAGCTCTGCCCTGAGGAACAGAAAAAGGAGGGGTTTCTGTACCAGCGACGAGAGGCTAAGAGGAAGACGGTCCTCGCGGTGCCTTTACTCGACGGCATCTGGGACGAGGGGCTTGCTGTCCTCAGGAACCCTGCCACGACACGCGCCAATAGGGACAGGTACGAGAAGAAGTACAGAGTCCCCGAGGCCGCCCCCTTGTGCCTCAGGGCCCAGCCCACGCCAGACTTGGTTGTCTCGGCAGCGGATCAGAAGAAGGCAGCGGGCGCGGCTGCTTCAACTTCCACCTCCCCGCCGGACAGCGAGGGTAAGAAGTTGGACTCTATGGGATGACGAGTCATCTTGGCGGCAGCGCCAACGATTAAGGCGGCCAATGCCTTAGCGATCGTGGCCCGCTACGACAGGGAGCTCTGGTTCAAGATAGCTCCCCTGCTAGATTTCCTGCCTGATGACAAAAGGGCGGAGGCCCTATAGATTCTGCAGGAGGGCGAGGTGGCGTCGCATCACGCCATTACGGTGGCAACAGACATTGCCGATACTGGATTTCGCCAGCTGGGCAACGGAGTTTGCCTCCGACGACGAGGATGGCTCAAGGCAACAGACTTTCGCCAGGACGTCCAGACCAGAGTGTTGGACATGCCGTTCGACGGCAACAACCTCTTTGGTAAGGCAGTGGATGAGTCTCTACAGGCCATCAAGACCGACTCAGAGACGGCCCGGGCCCTTGGGGTGCTTCAGCAGCGACGGCCCTTTCGGAGCTCTGGAGGCAGACCGGGTGCCTCCAAAGGATCCAGCGGTGGCTCCTCCACCTACCGCCAGGCGGCCCGCTCCTGTTCCCAGGAGGCCTACAGAGGTCGCGGCAAACAAAGGGGTTCCTGCTGTCGTCGCCAAGGAGGCAAGGCCGTCTCCAAGCAAGACTGACCCGGCCGTGTTGTCGGGCCCCCACCGAAGCACCCCGGTGGGAGGCTGGCTGACGAAATTCATCGGCATGTGGGAGTCCATCTCCACCGACCGTTGGGTGTTGGACACCCTGGCCAACGGGCACTCTCTGGAATTCCAAAAGAAGTGCCCTCGCATTCCTCCCGTGGCCAGGAAGGAAAATCACGTCCCTCAACTGCTGTTGGAGGTAAGAGCAATGCTCAAGAAAGGTGCCATCGAGCTCGTCCCCAGAAGGCTCCGGAGTGTACTCGAGGGTACCTCCTCGTCAGGAAGAAGACGGGCGGTTGGCACCCCATCCTGGACCTGCGCCGCTTAAACAAGTACATCAAGGCACAGAAATCCAGGATGGTCACCCTCCAGCACGTGCTGGGACAGCTGGAGGAAGGCGACTTCCTATCGTTGCTGGACCTGGAGGATGCTTACTTCCACATCCTCATTCTAAGAAGTCACAGGAAGTTCCTCAGGTTCGTGGTTCAAGGACGCCACTACCAATTCAGAGCCCTACCATTGGGATTAAGGTCGGCACCCAGTGTTTTCACCAGGTGCCTGGCACCAGTGGCGGTGCGGCTGCGCCTGCAGGGGATCCACGTCTACCCCTACCTGGATGACTGGCTAATCCGGGCAAGGTCAAGGGAACTCGCCGTCGATGATACGGTGAGGACTGTCCGGTCGCTCACGGAGCTGGGGTTCTCCATCAACTACCCCAAATCCCACTTGGTTCCGTCGCAAGTAGCACTGTTTTTGGGGGAGAAGCTCGATACAGTAGAGCAATTGGCCTCCCCTTCAGAGGAGAGGACCAAAACCATCCTGGTCAAGGTACGGCGACTGCTAGCCACGGACGTGGCCAGGGTGAGGTCCATCAAGTCCCTTCTCGGGATGATGTCCTCATGCATCTACCTTGTACCCCTTTGCAGACTTCGGATGCGTCCGCTACAGGAGTTCCTCGACGCCCGCTGGTTTCAGGCGGGGGGCTGCTTCGAGGACAGGATCCCCCTCGACAAGGAGTTCTGTCGGGCGATCCTATGGTGGGGCACGCGGGCTCACCTCACGACGGGCACGGACTTTCAAACCCCAGCCTTTCAGGAGACGGTGACTATGGACGCCTCTCTTGAGGGTTGGGGGGGCCCACACCGGAGATCTCCACGCAAGAGGCCTTTGGCTCCCGGAGGAGAGGACCCTTCACATCAACATCTTGGAGCTCCATGCAGTGTTCTGGGCGCTCAAGTCGTTCCTACCGTCCCTCAAGGACAAAGTGGTGAGGATCTTCACCGACAACACCACCACGATGTTCTACATACGGAAGCAGGGGGCACCAGATCCCCAGCCCTATTCAAGGAGGCCTAGGATCTGTGGCACTGGGCCGTCGGCCAGGGGATGTTTCTGGTTCCCTTCCACCTGGCAGGAATAAAAAACACCATCGCCGACTCACTCAGCAGGGAGCTACGCTCGTGCCACGAGTGGAAACTGCGCCAGGATCAAGTGGATCGACTCTTCCAACGATGGGGCAAACCCCAGATCGACCTGTTCGCGACAGCGACGAACTCCAAGTGCCAGAGGTTCGCCAGCAGGTTCCCCCAGCCGAGGAGCATGGGCGATGCTTTCTCGTTCCCTTGGGACGGCCTGTTTCTATACACGTTCCCTCCATTGCCGTTGCTGCTCCGCCTCATCAACCAGCTCAAGAAATCCAGGTGCAGGATGATCCTCGTTGCACCGGCGTGGCCGAGGCAGATCTGGTTCCTGGACCTTCTGGACTTGTCAACGTCCCCGCCAGTCAGGCTGCCGGAAGACGCCTATCTTCTCTCCAGAGAAGGAGGCGCCATTCTACACCACGACCCACAGTCGCTGAACTTGCAGGACTGGCTCCTGCAGCACTAGAGTTTGGAGGGTATGATATCCCGGCTGATTGCAGAGAGGTTCTTGCAAAGGCCAGTGCGTCTTCAACTCTCAAGTGTTACGGTCATAAATGGAAGAGGTTCTCTGTCTGGTGCCGTGCACAGAAGATTAACCCTCTGCGGATTACGGCCCCTCAAGTGCTGCTGTACTTACTGTCGCTGGCCAAAGCTGGACTGGCTCACGCCTCCATAAAAATACATCTGGCTGCCATCTCCCGATATACCAGAACTACGGGACGGGCATCCTTGTGGTCTCATCGCCTGGTAAAGGAATTTATGAAGGCATTATTCCGATCATTCCCACCGGTGAAGGCCCCTGCCCCGGCGTGGGAACTTAATGTGGTGCTGACCAGGCTCATGGGGGGCCCCATTCGAACCTATGCATTCAGCGCGTTTGAAGTTCCTGTCATGGAAGACAGCGTTCCTCGTGGCCATCACCTCTGCACGACGAGTGGGAGAGATTCAGGCCCTATCTTGCAAGCCTCCACACTTGACTTTTCATGACACGAGGGTGGTGCTGAGGAAGCACCCCTCCTTCATGCCCAAGGTGCCGTCGGACTTCCACCTCAACGAGCCCTTGGTGTTACCAGTTTTCTTTCCGTCGCCTTTGACGCCGGCCGAGAGGACTTTGCACTCACTGGATGTAGCTAGAGCGCTGAAGTTCTAGGTGGACCGCACGAAGAGTTTTCGGAAGACATCACAACTGTTTGTGAACTTTGGGTCTGTGAATCAAGGGAAGGCTCTCTCAAAGACTTCCATTTCCAGATGGCTCTCCGGCTGCATTATGCATTGTCACCGGTTGGCAAACCGACCGCTGCCCGGCCGTCCGAGAGCCCATTCGACCAGAGCGATCACTGCTACTACGGCGTTCCTGTCTGATGTGCCCCTGCTGGACATCTGCAGGGCTGCTACGTGGGGGTCGACGCACACCTTCACAAGATTCTACTGCGTCGATCGGGACTCCTGGGAGGAGTCCAGGGTCGGCCAAGCAGTGCTGCGCAACCTGTTCGCTTAAGGTGAGCCTGGTGAGGAGGTAAGAGATGCTTAATGTTGAGTTGTTGTATTGCTTAATGTTGAGCCTGTTGGCACCTCCCGTGGTTGTGCATGTGTATACTGCTATGTATTCTTTTATTCATGAGCATGTGAATCCATGCCAGACCCCATGCTGGAGAAGAAACAAGTTACTTACCTGTAACTGTTGTTCTCCAGCATGGGTCTGGCATGGATTCACATGCGAACCCTTCCACCTACCCCTCTGCGGCTCTTCACTTGGTCATACTCCCACTTGGCGTGCTACCAAATCTGAGGATGGCTGCCAGAGGCGGGGCTTGGGGAGAGGGCAGTCATTGGCTGGGGGCAATATGACCCAGAGATCAGTGATTGGTTACTACTAAGAAAGACAGATCAGAAACGAAACTGATACTGATTTTTTCTTTACCGAGGATTCCCAGCCTGACGACGGGGAATATTCATGAGCATGTGAATCCATGCCAGACCCATACTGGAGAACAACAGTTACAGGTAAGTAACTTGTTCCTTATACTTCGCCTTTGATAGGGGAGGGGGTTGGAGGGGGTTGGATGGATGGATGGATGGATGGATGGGCCGGTGGGCGTGCAGACAAGGCACAGGAAGACTGCTGAATGGAGACACAATTGATTCATTTAAAAAATCGAAACAACCGTTGTTAAAATATCTGTGGTGTTTTATTTTGTTTCTTTTTTTGATGGCACAAAAATAAAAAACTTTACACATTGTACAGGTCAGCAGCACAGCAAGGGAAAATCCCCTGTACTGACCGCTGTCACTCGGGAATGTTTCTCTTATGGCATGAACGGCACAGGCGGGTATTACTCTGTGTCCAAGCCTCCTTTGAAGCCACCATGTAAAGGAACGATAGGCCACCAGCCGGTACCGCCTGTGAAAAATTATACAAATGGTTTTTAAATGACCAAGATAAGTTGATTAAGTGTTTGTTGTTAATGATAATTCTTGTAAATAATGGCATTCTGCTCAGACAAATGCTATCTAGACACTGCACACTATTGAACGACTTTCATGCGTTACAATGATATGTAGGTGTAATTTTGGATATAGGAGACCACCATGACATCACAAGCAGATTATACTTACTCGTTGCTCGGATTAAGAGGACGAACAGTTGCGCGAAGTTCGTGCATAAGCACCATCATTATCCTCAACACGGACCGTGTGAGGCAGGCTGCCCTGAAGTCTGGCAGCTCGGTGATGCATTGCAGTTGTGGCTCGCCTTCTGAAATGTAGGCAATGCATCCCGTGTTTTCACAGCAGTAGCAGTTCTCCTCCTCGGTTGGCGTTAACTCGCACCGATTGCATGTGCACCAGGTGGAAACACCGTCCATGCGACTAGGTCCAGTGTCTTCATCCGTTGATTCGTCCTGCCTACTGCCGTCCGAAGCCCCATCGTTTTCACGTGTTTGCCTTGCCAGTAGTTCCTCCTCGGTATACTCGGGCTCATACATGTAGGGCATTATTATAGCCATTGTGTGGTAAACAAACTAAAATAATTTATAGCGATGGTACAGGTGTTCACACGGGCTACAAGCGGCAAAGGTAGCTGACCAGAGCACAGAAACGAGTCACAGAATACTCAAAGTAACACAGAGAAGAGGAATGGAATCAAATCTGCTGCTGTGTGTTGTGAAACAGTCTGTTTATACTTATTGAGGAAAGGGGCGTCTTGCCATTTCCATGGCGACACGTCATTAGCTGAAGCGCAGCGATTGTTGACACGAGACATGCTTTGGTGTTGTGAAATGGGCGGTACGCGTCTGCTGATGACAGGCTCAGAGGCGGGGGATATGATTTAGTGCCGCAAAAGAGGGTCAGCCAGGGCGATGGGGCAAGTGATAGGATTATCACAAAATGGCAGCACCCTGGTGCCTGTTTTCGTGTGCTCGGGTAAGGTCCATAGGACGTTTTTCTAAAATCAAGCGACTTAGGCTTAATAACACATAGCTGACCCGTAGGGACAATAACATTTTTTGACCAAACCATTCCTTTAATACTTCCTTTCAAAACAATGGTAGAAAGTATTTGTTTCAGTGCACTTTTCAGAACCTGCACTGGCTTCCATTGAAACGTGTTCATACATGCAGTGTGGTTGATACTAGTTCCCATCCGAGAAACGGACCATCGGTTGTTAGGGCCATTTCTCAGATGGGAAATAGCTGCTTCAGTGTGAGTGGGCTAGTTCCCATTATTGTGCAGGACTTGGCCATTAGGGGCAAAAAGTGCCATTTATCTAATGGGAACTAGCCTTCTCAGTGTGAGTAGGCCAGTTCCCATTTATTCTGCAGCAGTTGGCAACTAGGGGAGCAAAAGGGCCATTTCTCTAATGGGAACTAGCCCACTCACACTGGTCAGCTATTTCCCATCTGAGAGATGGCCCTAACAACCGATGGTCCGTTTCTCGGATGGGAACTAGTATCAACCCAGTGTGAGTGGGCTAGTTCCCATCAGACGAGGGGACCGCTTGATCTCCTGTTGATCATCAACTTATCCCAAATGTACTCTTTCTGATAATGTTCAAAACAACACTTTATAGCCAACCCTCACAGTGCTGTAACCAACTCCTCAATGGTCTCACAATATTTCTGTGTCGGATGGCAAATTGATAACAAGCCAAAATGTTATTCCCCTTCAACTCGTAATGCTTGTCCATCTTGGCTGTGCATATATCAAACTGGTTGCCCATCTTGATGCATTCAGCTAGTTTTAAGAAATTGTTGTCTAGCCTGACCTCGACAATGAAACAGTGCCTCTTTATATTTACTCAAATAATTAGGACCATATACTGCTAACATATACTTCTGGAATCTTACTTTCCATTTAATAACCTACGAATAACCCAGTGCCTGCTATATTTGCCATAATCTTTGAATTCGCTTTTGTTGCTACCCTATTTTCGTGCTCTTGGTATTTGTCACCTTGTTCACAGGGACAAATGTCTGTAATCTCCCTTTTTAAGGTGCAATGAAAAAAAAAATAAAACTCTCAGAGCAACAGCCATTTGTGCTACGGCATGCGCCCTTCTTTATATGTGCAAGTGTTTCTTTTGGTCGCTACAGTGCATGTGGGACGGGCACAGCACGCAGCGCAGTGCCCGCAGTGAAGGCCTTCAGCTTGTTACATAGCTAAGCAACAGACATGTCCACTCCTTATCCTGTCTAAATTGCTAGGTAACAACTTGCGACACCGGATGATGCGTCCTTGGATCATGTGTTGTGTCGCCTGCATGCACGGCTATGCTGCTAGTGTGCTTCCTGTGTACTCATAGGCTCACGCACAGCCCAGATAATCCCCAATACATGCCTGAGGAGTCCCACTGAGCCACCATTCGACTGTGCAACTAACCCAGTACCGGCTCAGCCAGGGCAACCACAATCAATGGCAACTGCAGGCTCTTTGTCATTGCCGCAACTCATCACCAGTTAAGGAAGTGAACCAGAACACAGGCAGTATGTGTGACTTAATTTCGTTTAGGTTCATCTTTATGCTGTAACAACTCTCTCCGTCCTCATCCTTACACCAACCACCATACAACTCTCCTTGCATTCTCTTCTAGTGTTCTCTGTTCACATTCCACACCCATAGCATTCCCTCTGCTGACATTCCTAACACTGTAAGGTAAGGAGTCCCCCTTTTTTCTAGAGGACTTTATTCCCATGGCCACTTTCCGTATTCTAATATTACTCAACTAGAGTTGTATTGCCAATGTTGGAATGGTTCAGTTAGTCCCCCTCTAGTGCTCTATATGAGCATGGGTTGACCCTCCTCGGATTGACGACGTATTGGCCCTATTAGGCATGAAGATTTGTTTGCTCTCCTGGCCAGAAAGACCATTTGTCTGTCCTGAACTTGAAGAGGTGCTGGCACTCCTGGGCTTGAAGACAAAGATGGGCCCTTCCAGGGGTCAGAAACTGATGTGATGCATCGGCAGGGCCAGAAACCGAAGAGAGGCCCACTCAGCTTGGTGTTGCGAGTTAAACCACAGTCAAGTTGGTTTACCCAGGGTACTGCACTCCTCCTTGTCTTTCCAATACCCCTCTCTACTTTTGATGGGCTAGTTATTAGATTAAGATGTACAACCAGGCACCAGCTAGCATACTTCTTAATGGACACAGGCCTTCTTCCACAGCATTTACCTTATTTTCAGGGTCCACCTTCTGCACTTCTTCCTTTCTCCACCTTCCTTTTCTTCATTACCTTTCAAAAAATGTTCCATCGGTGGCCCTCATCTTCCTACACCAATATGTTGTCTGTACCTTTTAAACTGTTCTCCAAGTAATTTCCTCCTTTCTCTTGTGTCTCACCTTCCATCTCTCCTTTTCCCCTTGCTAGCTTTCCCCTCTTCACGCTGCTCTCCCATACTAGGCCTTCTACCAAAGCCTCCCTGTATAGTCCTGCCCCTTTTGATACTGGAAAAGGAAGGGTGTTAATGTGCCCAACTCCTTGTGTGTACGTGACAAAGTGATTGGCTCTACTGAGTAACTCACCATCTTCAGATCTAGTGATTCGTATCAGTTATAAATTGTCCGCTGCCAACTTGAAGCCAAGCAGCGCTGTCATGGTAGCTGCCTGACCCCACCATGGTGCTTCCTGCAGGCAGCTGCACAATAACTCTGCCAATCTTGAGCCTCCTCATCTGCCAACTTCATTGCATACCCAAGCTCAAGTAGGTCTTTTCCACAGTCCATCCTGCAGACTGTGTATTCAAATGTACTTTTAGAGGGATCAAAGACGATGCCCACAGACTTTTTGTCCTTCTAATGCAGAGTTGTTCATTCTTCAAACTTCTACCAGGTCTTGAATTACAGACTGGTACCTGGCAAAGGATAAAGTGGATAGGGTAGATGCCTCGGGAATACCTTATATAATGGCTATTATCTTTCTGAATGTACAGCCCCCCCCCCCCAGGGTCTCGTAGCTCCATTCCCATATGTCCACCTAGAAACATGGTCGCAGTTCTCTCCTTTTTTTATGCTGTCACTCAGTTCATTGTTGTACTCAATATGTAATTCTTTTCATTGACAGTTTCATATTTTCAGTCATTTATAGTCCATGAATGTATTTATATTGTTAAAGTAGGCCTTATTTTCACTTATTATATTACTCGAGTTATTACTCAAGTTATCAGTTCATGGTTTTTACATATTTATCATATTCAAGAGTTATAACCATTTAATTGGACCAAAGTGTGCAATATCTTAGCCGTTGGCATAATTATGGATCTATGTGTTGAAATTGAACCTGAACTAGCAGAACTTTTTCCAAATGTTTTGTATCTAAATCTTTTTAATGTCAGATTTTGGGGTAGGTCGCCCCGCCACCACCCAAGTCCTCCAACTCCCGACACAATCTAATATGGCCTGACCCAAACCCACCATCTACCATCAGTGGTATACAAAATGTAAAGAAATTGAGGGAAGGGGGCAGGGGATTTTCAACCAGTTTTGGCGGGGGGGGGGGGGGTCGACCAACATCCATAAACCTATAATTATTCTGTTAAATGGTGCTATGGTCACTAATGGTCTTAATAAAAATCGGCCCCTAGGAAGGGGCAAATGTGTTTTTACTGTGGTATGAGGGTTACTAGACTACCAGGGATGGCTTGAAAGGGGGGAGGGGGGGTGGTGATCGGAGCGTGATAATTATGATTTCTTTTTGCTGGGCTGAACATAGGTAATGAATGTTTTTTGTTTTGTTTACAGGTTTCTTTACGCAAGGTGCTGCAACGTTATGAGAGTAGTTTTTTATTCTATGGGATTGGGCAGTCTGGGGAGGTATTTTGGTGGGATGGGACACAAATGCAGGGTCAGGCCACAAATTCCCACCATGCCAGCAAAACAGTGTTTACCTGGGAGCGACTGTCTCCCATGTGGGTTGACTGTCTGCAAGCCCAGGCTGCACCTCTGGCTGTGCTGTGTTACAGATCTCACCTCTGTGGAAGAATGGGGACCCTTCGCCTCTGAGGAGGAATGAAGACCCTGCCAGGGCTCCCCAGAACTGCAGCTGGTCTTGGGGATGGTCAACCCACATGGGAGGCAACCACCCAAGGCCAGGGGAATCACAGCCACCTTCCTGGAGCTCTGGCTGGCCTGCATTACAGCTTCTCCAGGGCCCCTGCCAGGGCTCCCTGGGACAGCCACTGTGCTTGAGGATGGTAGACCCAAATGGGAAACGAATGCCCAAGGCCAGGGACAGCACCCCCAACCGTGCTGGAGCTCTGGCTGGGTTTCGTTGCAGCTTCGCCCTCTGGAAAGAACGTGGACCCTGCCGAGGCTCCCTGGAACCGTTGCTGGGTTTGTGGACAGTCAAACCACACGAGGACAGCCACCCAACGCCAGGGACAGCACCTCTGACCATCCTGGAGCTCTGGGCTGACATGCATTATACAATTTCAATCTGTGAGGGGGACCCTGCCGGGCCCCCTTCAGCTGCCACTGCACTTGGGGGATGGTGGACTCACATGGGAGACAGATGCTGAAGGCCGGGGACATCACCTCCAGCCGTCCTTGAGTTTTGGCTGGGCAACATTACAGCTTTTCCCCTTCGTGGAGGTATTGGCACACTGCCGGGGCTCCCTGGTGGGGGAAAGCTGTAACGGAGGCTAGCCATAGGTCCAATTTTGTTGGAGGTGATGTTCCCGGCCTTGGGCGGCTGTCTCCCATGTGGGTTGACCGTCCAGAAGCCCAGCAGTGGTTCCAGGAAGCCCCAGAAGAGTCCCACTCCCTCAGGGAAGGTGACCGTCAGGGCTCCCTGTGACAGCCGCTGCACTTTGAGATGTCAATCCATATGGGAGACAGCTGCCCAAGGCCAGAGGGCTTCTCCCTCTGGGAAAGGTCGGGGACCTTGCCGGGGGGGGCTCCCTGGGAGTGCCGCTGCACTTGGGGATGCTGGACCCACATGGTAGAGTCATCCAAGGCCGGGACATCACCACCAACCATCCTGGAGCTCTGGCTAGGAGGCATTAAATAATTTCCCCTCAGGGAACGGATGAAGACACAGAGACCCTGCTGGTGCTCCTTGGGACTGCCGTTGGACTTGGAGATGGTCAACACTTTCTTTTTCACCCAGGTAGGTACACCCACACATGAGGTACTGTTTTCATCCAGACACCTGTGGGAATGTAGGCCATGTGTTGTTGGCGGTATGTTTCTCCAGCATGGGGTCTGGCATGGATTCACATGCTCATGAATATTCCCCGTCGTCAGGCTGGGAATCCTCGGTAAAGGAAAAAAAAACAGTATCAGTTTCGTTTCTGATCTGTCTTTTGTAGTAATAACCAATCACTGGTCTCTGCGTCATACTGACACAGCCAATGACTGCCCTCTACCTAAGCACCGCCTCTGGCAGCCATCTTTAGATTTTTACCGCACGTTCATGTGTTGGGATCCTCGTGCTATTGCTCTCGAGCGTTAGTGCTATTTTTTCACGTTTTTTCTCAAAACACTTCGTTTTTTCGGTCAAAAGAGCCTCAAGCTCCACCGACTCTCCATCCGATCAACGGGGACCCGTGTCGGATTCGTCTGCGCCCCTCAAGGGTGAAGATTTCGTCGAGCTACGCTTTTGGAGGACTCCAGAAGTTTCTCAGGCCCGGACATGGCCCAGGAGAAGGGAAGCTCGACGCCCGGAAAGCTGTTCAGGATCTGCCCTGGATGCCAGCTGCAGAACGTCTTTAAGGAGGACGAACACTCCTTTTGTCTCTACTGCTTACATGAGGACAAGACGCACGTGGAGAAGGACTGTGCGTTTTGCGGCAACATGTCGGAGCGGACCATGAAGGACCGCCATCAACGTCTCGCCAACTGGCTGGAAGGGAAGAGCCCGTCAGGCGAGAAGAAGAGGAAGAAATCCGAGCGGTCTTCTAAGACCTTTGAGGATGCCCCGGCTACGGGGGTCCAACACAAGGCCAAGCACCGCGAGTCCGCTGGCACTGGGAGCGCCGAACGGTCGGGCTCTATGGGCGCCAGGCAGGGCGCACCCTCCCCGGCACCTTCAGCCACGAGCCAACGCTCTGGGTCGGGTAAGAGGAAGGGCGAGCACCCGGCGAAGCTCCTGGAAAGGCCCCGGTCGAGCTCGAAGGCCCCATCGGAGGGGGAGCGAGGCAGTGTCCCCCCCTCAAGGATAAGGCGGTGAGCGCACCTAAGGTGGTGAAGGCCTTAATCCATCCGGCCAAGCCCTCTATCGATACTGTCGCGGCGCCCCTGGCTCAGCCTGTGGAGGCTACACCAGTGGTGGCGACCTCGGGGCTCAGAGTCTCCCTGCCACCTCGGAGGGAGTCCTCTTTTGTGCCCATCGATAGGACCCCCGTGAAACCCCCGGCGGGGAAGAAAAAGGGGGGGCAGGGCGTCGTCGTAGATTCGGCCTCAACCTCAGAGGAAGAGCTGATTGAGGTCTTAAGCCACGGCCTTGGCGTGGAAGAAGACCGGCCCGTCGGGATGGATCCCGACGCAGGTGACGACGACATCGTCGAGGGTGCCGACGGGGCCCCTGATCGACCCGTCGGATTCCCCTCTGCCAGTGCCGCAAGACAACTCGGCGGCCATTTTGTTGGCTATACAGTCCTTATGTTCAGAGATAAGGACAAGACTACCGTTGCCGACGGAGGAACCTTCCCCGTCGGGGGATCCTGAACCGGGACCTTCTGGTGCTCCCCCGCCCAAGAAAAGGAGGATTCACCCTCCACCTCCTTTTCAGCCGTCGCGCCCCGTCCAGCCCTCCTCCCCGTCCACCCGAGGGGATGATACGGGGACTGACACGGCAGCGACGGGTACGGACGACGAGGTATACGACGAGGATCTACCGTCGTCACCTCCCACCAGGGCTTCTCCGCCTGACGAGATTGGATCGTTCCACTCCATGATCGCCAGGGCATCCGAGCTTTTCCAACTCTGCCCTGAGGAGAAGAAAAAGGAAGGATTCCTTTATCAACGGCGTGAGGCCAAGAGGAAGACGGTCCTCGCGGTGCCTCTACTGGACGACATTTGGGATGAGGGCCTCGCCCTCCTCAAGAACCCTTCCACGACGCCAGCTAGAAGAGACCGGTACGAGAAGAAGTACCGGGTCCCGGACGCGGCCCCCCTGTGCCTCCGGGCGCAGCCTACCCCAGACTCCGTCGTCTCCGCGGCGGCCAGGAAGAAAGGGGGGGGGTGCGGCCTCCACATCGACTTCCCCACCGGACGGCGAGGGAAAGAAATTGGACGCTATGGGACGCAGGGTCATCTCGTCTGCAGCGACGACGATTAAAGCGGCCAACGCCTTGGCTTTCGTGGCCCGCTACGACAGGGAGCTATGGTACAAACTGGCTCCCCTGCTGGACTTCCTACCGGACGACAAGAGGGCGGATGCCCTGGAGATCCTACAGGAAGGCGAGGTGGCGTCGGACCACGCCATCACTATTGCGACGGACATCGCCGACACTGGGTTTCGCCAGTTGGGCAACGGCGTTTGCCTTAGGCGGCGTGGATGGCTCAAGGCTACGGACTTCCGTCAAGACGTACAGACCAGAGTCCTGGACATGCCGTTCGATGGGAACAACCTGTTTGGGAAAACAGTGGACGATTCCCTTCAGGCCATTAAAGGACACTGAGACGGCCCGGGCCCTTGGGGTTCTGCAGCAACGACAGACGCCCTTTTGGAGCAGCGGAGGCAAGGGCGCCTCCAAAGGTTCCGGCGGCGGTTTCTCCACCTACCGTCAAGCGGCCCGCTCGTCGTCTCAGGAGGCCTACAGAGGACGAGGCAAGTCTGGCGGACCCCGCCGTCGTTGCCAAGGAGGTCAAGGCGGCAAAGCCTCGTCGAAACAGGATTGAACCGGCCGTGGGGTCGGGCCCCCAACGAAGCACCCCGGTGGGAGGCCGGCTGGCGAGCTTCGTCAGCGTGTGGGAGTCCATCTCCACCGACCGTTGGGTGCTGGACGCCTTAGCCCGGGGCCACGCGCTCTAGTTTCAAAGAAGGTGCCTGCGCGTCCCCCCCGTGGCCAGGAAAGAGCTTCACGTCCCTCAGCTTCTCCTGGAGGTAAAGGCGATGCTCAGGAAGGGCGTCATCGAACTCGTCCCAAAGAGGCTTCGGGGCTCCGGAGTTTACTCGAGATACTTCCTCGTGAAGAAGACGACGGGAGGATGGCGCCCCATCCTAGACCTGCGACGTCTGAACAAGTTCATCAAGGCGCAGAAGTTCCGGATGGTCACCCTCCAGCACGTCCTGGGGCAGCTGGAGGAAGGAGACTTCCTGTCGTCGTTGGATTTGGAGGATGCCTACTTCCATATTCCCATCCTAAAGGGGCACCGAAAATTCCTCAGGTTTGTGGTCCAAGGGCGTCACTACCAGTTCAAAGCCCTCCCCTTCGGACTACGGTCGGCACCCAGGGTATTCACTAAGTGCCTTGCACCGGTGGCGGCGCAGCTGCGCCGTGAGGGGATCCACATCTACCCCTACCTGGACGACTGGCTCATCCGAGCCAAGACGAGGGAGCTCGCCGTGGAGCACATGGCAAGGACCGTCCAACTTCTCACGGACCTGGGATTCTCCGTGAACTACGCCAAGTCCCACCTGGTACCCGCGCAAAACGCACTGTTTCTGGGAGCGAAGCTCGACACAGTGTCCCTTCTGGCCTCCCCGTCGGAGGAAAGGACCAGGTCCATTCTGGGCAAGGTACAGCAGATGTTGGTTTCCGACGCGGCCAAGGTGAGGTCCATCAAGTCCCTCCTCGGAATGATGTCTTCTTGCATCTACCTCATTCCCATGTGCAGGCTCCGGATGCGCCCGTTGCAGGAGTTCCTGGACGCGCGCTGGATCCAAACAACGGGCGGCTTCCAGGAGAGGATCACACTCGACGAGAGTTTCCGCCGAGCGGTCCGGTGGTGGGGCAACCGCGCGCATCTGACGGCGGGCATGGACTTCCAGACCACCAGGAGACAGTGACCACGGATGCCTCCCTGGAAGGGTGGGGAGCGCACACCGAAAATCTGCACGCGAGAGGCCTTTGGCTCCCGACGGAGAAGTCCCTCCACATCAATGTCATGGAGCTCCGTGCAGTGTTCTGGGCCCTCAGGTCCTTCCTTCCGTCCCTCAAGGGCAAGGTGGTGAGGATCTTCACCGACAACACCACCACCATGTTTTACATCAGGAAACAGGGCGGAACCAGGTCTCCAGCGCTGTCCAAGGAGGCGCAGGACCTGTGGCATTGGGCCGTATGCCCAAAGGATGTTTCTGGTGCCGTTTCATCTGGCAGGGATAAAAAACACCATCGCCGACTCACTCAGCAGGGAGCTGCGCTCGTGCCACGAGTGGGAACTACGGCAGGATCTAGTGGATCGCCTCTTCCGACGGTGGGGCACACCCCAGATCGACCTGTTCGCGACGGCGACGAACTCCAAGTGCCGGAGGTTCGCCAGCAGGTTTCCCCAGGCGAGGAGCATGGGCGATGCCTTCTCGTTCCCCTGGGAGGGCCTGTTCCTCTACGCGTTCCCTCCTTTGCCACTGCTAATCCGGCTCGTCAACCCGCTCAAGAGGTCGCGGTGCAGGATGATCCTCCTCGCACCTGCGTGGCCGAGGCAGATATGGTTCCCGGACCTTCTGGACTTGTCAGCGTCCCCGCCAATCAAGCTGCCGGTGGACGCGGATCTACTCTCCAGGGAAGGAGGCGCCATCCTCCACCACGACCCGAAATCGCTGAACTTGCAGGCCTGGCTCCTGCGGCGCTAGAGTTTGGAGGATACGACATACCGGCCGACTGCAGAGAGGTTCTTGCAAAGGCCAGGGCGTCCTCGACTCTTAAATGCTACGGACACAAATGGAAGAGGTTCTCTGTCTGGTGCCACGCACAGAAGATTAACCCTCTACGGATTACGGCTCCCCAAGTACTGCCGTACCTGCTGACGCTGGCCAAAGCTGGACTGGCACACGCGTCCATCAAGATTCATCTTGCTGCGATCTCCCGATACACCAGAACCACGGGCCGGACGTCCTTGTGGTCTCATCGTCTGGTGAAAGAGTTCATGAAGGGACTGTTCAGATCGTTCCCGCCGGTGAAGGCGCCGCCCCCGGCGTGGGAGCTCAACGTGGTGCTGACCAAGCTCATGGGACCTCCGTTCGAGCCTCTGCACTCGGCCCCGTTGAAGTTTCTGTCGTGGAAAACAGCGTTTCCTGTGGCCATCACCTACGCACGACGGGTGGGAGAGATCCAGGCCCTTTCCTGCAAGGCCCCGTACTTGACTTTTCACGACACGAGGGTAGTGCTCAGGACGCACCCCTCCTTCATGCCCAAGGTACCGTCGGACTTCCATCTCAACGAACCCTTGGTGTTGCCTGTGTTCTTCCCGTCGCCTTCGTCGCCGGCTGAGAGGACTTTGCACTCGCTGGATGTGGCTATAGCGCTGAAGTTCTACGTAGACCGCACGAAGTGTTTTCGGAAGACGTCACAACTCTTTGTGAATTTTGGACCTGTCAATCAGGGGAAGGCTCTCTCGAAGGCTTCCATTTCCAGATGGCTCTCCGGCTGTATCATGTACTGTCATCAGTTGGCAAACCGACCGCTGCCTGGCCGTCCGAGAGCCCATTCCACCAGAGCGATCGCAGCTACCACGGCGTTCCTTTCTGGTGTGCCCCTGCTGGACATATGCAGGGCTGCTACGTGGAGGTCGACGCACACCTTCACAAAATTCTACTGCGTCGATCGGGATTCCAGGGAGGAGTCCAGGGTCGGCCAAGCAGTGCTGCGCAACCTGTTCGCCTGAGGTGAGCCTGGTGAGGAGGTAAAATGCTTAATGTTGAGTTTGATGTAATGCTTAATGTTGAGCCTTTGCCACCTCCAGTGGTTGTGCATGTGCGTACTGCTATGTATTCTTTATTCATGAGCATGTGAATCCATGCCAGACCCCATGCTGGAGAAGGAACAAGTTACTTACCTGTAACTGTTGTTCTCCAGCATGGGTCTGGCATGGATTCACATGCGAACCCTCCCGCCTACCCCTCTGCGGCTCTTCACTTGGTCATACTGCCACTTCACGTGCTTCCAAATCTGAAGATGGCTGCCAGAGGCGGTGCTTAGGTAGAGGGCAGTCATTGGCTGTGGTCAGTATGATGCAGAGACCAGTGATTGGTTATTACTACGAAAGACAGATCAGAAACGAAACTGATACTGTTTTTTTTTTCTTTACCGAGGATTCCCAGCCTGACGACGGGGAATATTCATGAGCATGTGAATCCATGCCAGACCCATGCTGGAGAACAACAGTTACAGGTAAGTGACTTGTTCCTTCAGTAGTTTCCAGGTTGGTAATGTCTGAAAATGGTGTTTATTTTCCCTAAATTTCAGACTTTGCCTGGCTTTTGGGTAATAAATTCTAGGGCAATATGCGCAAGTCAGACCTCTGTGGGTTCCTACAGGAGTCTGCTCTCCTGAAACACTTTGGTTACCAGTGGTTTATCCTTTTCCATTGGCACCCAGTTAGGTGCACCGACACATGAGGTACAGTTTTCGTCGGGACACGTGTGGGAATGTGGGAAGGTAGGACATTTGTTGTTTTCTCTAGGCTTAACATTTTTATACATTTGCTACTGCACTTTGTTACACAACCCTTTAATTTCCCAAATGTGAACTACATGTAGTTGCTGATTTAGGCACTGTATGCTTTTGTAACCTGCTCAAGCCACCTACCATTCAAAAGGTCTGCCTGCGCTCTTTCAAAAATGGTATGCTTGCCACTCCTCACATTTTTTTTCCTTATTTACACATGCTAAGTATGTCTGTTTAGGCTGTCGGCATACCATTCCTCTGTACTATGGCTCTGTTTTTGGCTAGCTTGTTTTGTGAAACAAATCAGAAAAATATGCAATTTCCTAACTGGAAAACTCAGGGGAAATATAGCGGGGCATTGCTTTTCTCAATATTCAGAGGCCATTACCTTACAGGTCCAACCATGTCCAGCACTTACCTTTTTTTAACTGTCATTTTTCAAATCTTTCCCCAAACTATGGGCTTTTTCCCTACATAGATGTTGCCTGACCTGCGCAAATCACCCTTACCTAAACTTGGAATTTTGTCTACTTTTCAGAAATGTATGCCTTGGTCTTCCCTTTCAGCTTTCCTACCCTCCTCTTCCATTCCGTACGCGCATGGACTATTGTGGGGGGAGGGGCTGGGTAAACTCGCATAGCTCTCAGAAAATTAATGGTAACCTTATTTTTCGGATTTCCACTCAACCTGTTCTTGAAAGCCTGGAAAATGCAAATTCAGCACAGCAAACCCTTTGTTCCTAGCTCTTACAAGGAAACAACCACAGGCTTCTTTGTACATTTTATTGGCATTTTCCTAGAAAATACGAAATGTGCTCCCTTTTCGGTTATTTTATCTCCATACCGCAAGCTAGGATTCCTAGGTGGCATTATGATCGCCTACATGTGGGAAGAAAGGGGGCCAGATTTGGGCGAGATATCACATGTAAATAAAAAGTTACAAGGGATTGAATGGCAACATACCAAAACCACAGAAAAGGGCTTGGCGCACAGGTGGGCTGGGGGGAAATTGGCAGTTAAGGGGTTAAAAACAAAACACATTAGCTTAAAGAAATAGACAATAGGGTAATTGAAGTGTTTTTATTATGACAAGTGCTTACACTCTAAAGCAACAAATAATACATATACATGTGTAAACCAAAGATCAAATTGGTGGAACCTTATGGAGTGAACCTGCTTTACCTGGGGGATTGGAAGAAAAAGAAGCCGAATAGTGAAACATTTATGGAAAAACAGTTCTCATAACTGCATATGAATAGCTGAAAGAATTGGATAACAGAAAAAGTAAACTTTATTATTGCAAATGTTCACAATCTTTTGTCACAATATTTCCTGTAAGGGCTCAACAGATATCACAACTTCACACCTTCAGCAGGTGCACGATGATACGCAGTGCCGGAGGTTTGTAACGCAATTATCGATCTATAAATGATTTGCTTTTCATAGTGGTGCTGTAGTGTGAACAAGTACAGGTAAACTATAGACAAATAAAGGGCTCTGAACATTTCCAATTTCAAAATGGACAGTGAGTTAAAATAACATGAAAAGCAACTCACACTGCCTAAAATTAAAAATGCGATTAGAGTGGAAGGAACTCAGAAACACTTGACACTTTTCTCAAGCGCACCTGGCACTTTTTGAATCCGTTACACTGTTTGCACTTTAGTCAGGCATTTCCAATAGTTACGATTTGCCTTGAAGTAATATGGTTCTGCTTTGACTTTATGATGCATTTTGCACACAGCACTTTTATAGGAATGTATATTGGATTTATATGTACAAGGCAGTTTTGTCAGTATTTAATATCAGGCATTTACCAAGCGGAGTGGCCGAGGGGGAAGCCCTGGAGGAAGTGGATCCATCGTTGACAGAGGCAGCAGTCGGAGGAACCCCTGATGCTGCCACAGGGGCAGGTGGTCACGAGCAAGGTGCTGCAACAGTGCTTTAAGGCATTCAGTGACCAAATGACTGCTACCCTTCAGACGCAATTAAGCCTAATACGCACAGAACTTGCACAATCTCTGCAGGAAATCAAAGGCGACAGTTGAATTGATACAAATGAAAACACCATTTAAGAAATCACTGAAAACACCCGGAAGATAGATGTATTAGCGAAGGAGCAGGCGATAGTGACACAACGTGCAGCTCCAAGCCAAGGACTTGGAGAACCGCTCTGGAAGGTCCAACATCAGGGTGAAGGGACTGCCAGAAAGTGTGAGCGATGCTGACCTCAGGGAAACAATGCAGCACGTGTTCAAAGATTTGCTGGACATGGCTGGGGGAGAAATCCTCATAGATAGAAGGTCCACAGCGAGAAGAACCCGGGGCCATGCCAAGAGAAGTGGCGATTGCTTTACAGCGATACGACCAAAACAAATCGATCCTCCAAGCGGCGAGGAAAGCAACCCTGATAAAAGTGAACAGCGCCGTCATGGAACTTTTCCAGGACCTGTCCAAATCCATACTAACAATGAGGCGGCAAATGGGCCCGGTGACCAAAGCCCTTACCAAATCCCAGATAAGATCCAGGTGGACATTCCCCTTTGGAATGGTCTTCAAGTGGGAAGGGCGCCAACACCACATCACTATGTTGGATGAGGGACCCACGATCCTGAATATTGAATAAGAAGGGCATGGAGGCGGAGGACTTAATAGGAGGCCAGAACATGAAGGCCACCAAGAGAAGCCAGTAGAAGAGTAGAGAGGTCAAAGTCAAGACGCAAACAACTGCGGGGGGTCGGGAGGGGGCTCAGCAACCGAAGCCCCAGGCTGAATAGGCTGTCCACTTAACAGCAGCGGTGGGGATCACGAGACAAGGGTTAAGACACGGTGGGGTTACACAGGGAATGTCAGACTAAGGGTTGGTTCCGGGAGACAGGAGGGCGGGGGGTGACGGATCTTGGAAACAGGGGAGAGCAGAGGAATGGCTCTTCCCGCACAGTTATTCTCTGGGAGGGAAATGAGATCCAGCAACCTAGGACAACGTTCCGGCCTGGGGAAGTTGAGCCGAGTCCAGCCGGAGGGGGCGATGTTACAGCCTGGGGAAGTTGAGCTAAGTCAAGCCGGAGGGGGTGAGAGGGAGGGTTGGGGCTTAAATCGAGGGGGATCGCTTCGACATGGTTACTCTCAGGACGTAACGGGGCATGGGTAGGGATCCAAATACTAAAACTCACTGTTAGAGGACTAAACACACCGACTAAAGAGATGGAAACTGGAGAACCTCCTCCAGGATACCAAGCCTGACATTTTGATGCTCCAGGAGACCCATATCAAGCAAGACAGACAGAATGAAGTTGAGGGTACCCCCAGGTTCTGCAGGCCAACAACAAGAGTAAAGCTTGAGAGGTCCTCATAGCATTTAGCTGACGTCGAAATAATAGGCACAAAAGCTGACAAGGAAGGTAGATTCCTCTTCGTCCAGCTACAATGGGGGGGTGGCCTCTCACAATCGCCACAGTGTACACCCCCAACTCAGGGTAGGACGAATACTTGCAGGGGGTTTTGGAGAAGCTAGACTAGTTAACGAGCCAGCTAATACTGACAGGGGATTTTTACTTGGTGTGGAGCCCATCCACGGACAGAGGCACGGACAGGACACCCACATCTAAAGGCCCATCTAGTAAACTACAGGCTAGCATAACAGAATGGCATTAGCGGATACATGGCATGAACTAAAAAGGGACACCAAGGGATATACTTACTATTCACATGTGCACCTAACATTCTCAAGAATTGATTACATATGGGTTTCGGTGACACTGCTTTGCCAAGTACGGGTCATAGAAAAGGAAACCATAGCCCTGCCCGACCACACTCCCCTGCAGCTAGAAATCCAATGGGAGTGGGGAGGGCCTCTGGAAGTGCTGGTTCCCCTGACATCTCCTGAGAGATGCAGTAATTTGCGATGAGATACACAAGTCCATCCGCAACTTCTTTGGGGAAAATAAGACCCTGGACGGGTAGGAACATGTAGCATGGGACGCCTTTAAGGCAACGAGGCAGGGGGTGGTCATAGCAAAGCAGGCATCTCGAGCCAAACGGGAGAAGGCCCTCCAGGTGGACCTAGAACAGGGGTAATGGAGACTGATAAGGGGGGGTAATGATCAGGAGGCAGTATAGGCATTTCAAAGGGCAAATCAATATCCTTCTAGCTAAACAAGCAGTAAAATCACTCCTATTCTCGAACTATTACCTCCAGGAAAACAAGACAGGCCGGCTATTAGCCAGGTTGGTTAAGCAGAAGGATGTGGCAGGTACAATACGCCACATTCAAATGGTGGAGGGACAGGAAACCACACGTACAGAAGAGATTCTGCAGGCGTTCTCAGAGTTCTATACGAGCCTCTATTCTACAGAGGCACCGGAGAGTAACCTCCAAAAGGCCTTCTTAAAATCTTGCTGGCTAAAAAGATTAGAACAGAGCCAGCATGACGCTTTAGAAGGGACGATTACCTAAAACGAGGTGCATGCGGCGATCCAATCGCTACAACCAAAAAAAGCCCCAGGCCCGGACGGGTACCCCGCCACATTCTATAAAACATTCCATACCACATTAGTCCCGTTAATGACATCCCGGTTCAACTCCTTCTCCGATACGGGCTGCATCTCCCAGTCCATGGAGGAGGCCAAGGTAATCCTCTTCCCTGAGCCAAACAAGAAACAAACCCGCAGTAGCTCCTACTGCCCCAATAAACCTTGATGCCAAAATCTTTACACAAATTCAAACATCTAGAATGGATAAAGTAATCACCGACCTGATCCACCCGGATCAAGCAGGCTTTGTCAGGGGGAGACAAACATTTGACAACATTAGGCGAATATCCCACCTGATAGAGAAGTCAAACAGGTCAGTCCTGAGGGCAGGGGGTATTAGCACTAGATGCAGAAAAGGCATTTGACCGAGTCAAACCGTCATTCTTGTTTGCTACCATGGTGGTTATGGGGTTTGGCCCGGGCCTTCTCCACCTGGTCAAAGCCAACTATGGAGCACCACTTATCAGGCTAGCTATCAATGGGCATGTCTCCCAGGTGATAAGGATCACAAGGGGTACTAAGCAGGGCTGCCCATGTCACCATTTCTGTACGCAAACTTTCTCGAACCCTTCGTAGCTGGAATTAGACGGGAGAGGGGAATAAAAAGGATTACTTTTGGTGGGGAAGACCATAAGGCAATGGCCTTTGCCGACATCAGACATGGACACTTATCTCCAGAGGTTAACCGCACTCCTAAGGGAATTTGGCAGAGTGGCAGACCTGAAGACCAACAACAAAAAATCTGAACTAATGGTGCTACAAGAAGGCACGCATCAAATACAGGGCAATTCGCACGAACAGAGGGATCCCTTCGATCCCTGGGGGTGACAATAACCAGTACCCTAGAGGATATGTACCAAGCAAACTATCCCCACCTGTTGAAAACTATCAAGACCTAGCTGGGAGAGAGGAGGCTCCTTTACATATCATGGATGGGCCGCATCAATGTCATTAAAATGATCATTTTTCCCAGAGCGCTATATTACTTTCAGGCTCTCCCCCCCCTGGCGTTCCCCCAGAAATTCTTCAAAAGCCTGAATGAACTAGTACGTAACTACATCTGGCAAGGGCAAAGACAGAGGGTGGCCTTGAGAGTCATGGTCAGTCCCACGGGGCATGGAGAATGGGAGTTCCGAACTTTCAAATGTACTACCAACGAGCAGCTCAATTGAGGGTCATCCGAAACTGGTTCAATGGGAATCCTGACAGCATCTGACGAAGGATGGATAGGGCAGTGGTGGGAAAGGCCCCTAGACAAGGTCCTGTGGTGCCCAAGAGTGGACAGCCCCCCTCATCCCCTCCCCCCAACATGTACAGAAGCCGAATTGCAGCCCTGGTGGGGGATACATGGGATGCTATGGTTACAAAAGCAAAGATCATGTCCTACCCATCTCCGTTCACTCCCCTATTTACCCCAGGGCTAGAGAAAGGAGCATCTGCCAGGTGGGAAGAAGCGGGCAGCATTCACACAAGGGACATGGAGGGACAGGAGGTTATCATTCCAGCTCTGCAAACAAACCATGGGTTTGCGGGAGGAGGATAGGTATCGCTATGCTGGACTTTGGCACTGGCTCTCTTCTCGAGATACGAAACAATCCATTACCAAAGAACTAACTCGGCTAGAAAGGTACTTGCTAACAAATTCCGGTCATAGACAAATGATTAGTAAAACGTACAAATTATTCACCATGCCAGAGGCACAGGTCCAGTGACCCTATATGAAACAATGGGCAGACACGCTGCCCCTCCTGATCTCCGAAGAACAGTGGTGGGAAGTGTGGCAGCGAATCCCCAAATTTATGAGAGGGGTGCAGATCAGGGAAATGTGGACCAGGATAATAGTGCAATGGCACCTAACACCGGAGAAGCTACATAAAATATACCCCTCAGTATCACAGATGTGTTGGCGAGCTGCAAAGAAGTAGGCACGTGGCTCCATGTCTGGTGGTCGTGCCCCATCCTAAAACCGTTCTGGGAAGTGGTCAACAAAGAAATGAAAGCCATCTTTGGTCCCCAAATATGGACAGAAAATGGAGAAACTATGCCTAGCCTGAGTGACATGCTGGACACACTGCCGACGGTGTCCGGTCAAAGGGTCGACTACAAAGGATGAAATGGTCAAAGGATCGACGCATTAGGGCCGAAAACAAAAGGATCGCATTTTTTTTTAATTATATATTTTTTAGGGGGTTTTCGTGTAGGGAAAAAAAGTGGTTTTTACCACAAAAATGGGGGTTGGGGGAGGATCCCCCCCCCCATCCCCCCCAAGAAATGGAAAAAATAAAAATAAAATTCAATCCTTTTGTTTTCGGTCCTTTTGCGTCGATCCTTTGACCATTCGATCCTTTGTAGTCGATCCTTTGACCTATAACCACTCCCGACTAAACCACAGAGGAAAGCATATATGGTCCTAAGCATGGCGCCCCTCTCCCTAATTGCGCAAAAGTGGAAATAAACCACGATCCCCAGTGAACAGGAATGGATAGCAAACATGTGGCATTACACTTCACTGGAATGGGTAACATTCACTATCCATGGGGATTACGCTGCATTCATGAACGAGTGGGACGCCATCCTGAACTTCCTGTACAAAGACTACCGTGAACAATGGTGTCCTCAGTGACTAAGACTATTGGATATACTATAGACTACGACCCGTTATGCCATGTACATTCGCCTCAGAAGATATGCAGTGCAGTGATCCGGGGCGGGGGGAGGGGTTGTCAATGTTCAAATCTTTAAAATGGCAATAAAAATAAAACATTTTAAAAAATGAGAAATGGAAGAAGCAAAATGGGATGGAGAGGCCAGGGGGAGCCAGCGCCGACTGTCCCGCCCGCCGTAACGAGACAGCCCAGCTACCAGTCTATCTTCCCCACTTGGGTATCAGCTGAGATCATGAGGGTTTTAAAACAAAATAATAAAAAAATCCAGGCGATCAGCCCAGGAAGCCTGCCCGCCACCTGCAGCAGCACGGCGGCAGGGCTTCCTGAGGCTGAGGCAGGGCGCTCTGCCGCCGTCCCATCCGGCCCGATCCCGCTCATCCTTCCGAGCCCCTACGCCATTCCCCTTTCGGGGGTCGGATGGAGAGGCGGACCAGAGACAGCACATGCAGGGAGCGTGGGGGTCCGGTGTGATTGCTAGAATCTTCAAACCCCAGCACGGGGCTGAGCTCCAGGGACCTGGGCAAGAGGGAAGGTTGCCCGCTGCGCCGGCGGACCTGGCCATCGCTCGCCCACGGATGTGGGCGGCAGGAACCTAGACACCCGCCTGCACCATAGCTTGGGGCTCGCCGGGCCCCTGTCCAGCTTTGGAGGCGTCCCTCGAGAACGGGCGTGCTTCCCTCAGTTCCCAGCTGCTCCCACTCTGGACTTCCCTGCCGACTGGGGTGCGCTTACCAACATCCATCTGCTGGCGGGTCAGGGTGGAGAGGCACACCCATGCCTAGCAGCTCAGGGGCCGCTCAGTGAGGAGAGGGTCACTCAGGACTCCCTCTTTCCGGTGACACAACATCCCCAGCAGGTTAACACAACCCATACAACTTCCTCTAGATAGTCAAGTTTGATGGTCTTCTCGCCGATCCGAGGACCTCACTAAACCATCCAATCTGTAGTAGCAACGGGCGGTGTGTACAAAGGGCAGGGACTTAACGCAATTTTATGACCCGCACTTAATGGGAATTCCTCGTTCATGGCAAATAATTAGTTAGCGTGGAGGAGTCTCGTTCGTTATCAGATTTAACCAGACAAATCGCTCCGCCAACTAAGAACGGCCATGCATCACCACCCACAAAATCGAGAAAGAGCTATCAATCTGTCAATCTTTTCTATGTCCGGGCAAGGTTTCAAGATGCAGTCTCCACTCCTGGTGGTGCCCTTCTATCAATACCTTTAAGTTTCAGCTTTGTAACCATACTCCCCTCCACCCCCCACAGAACCCAAAGACTTTGGTTTCCCGAAAGCTGCTTGGCGGGTCATGGGAATAACACTGCCAGATCGCTAATCGGCATAGTTTATGTTTAGAACTACGACAGTAGATTAATGAAAACATTATTGGCTAATGCTTTCACTTTGGTTCGTCTTGCACTGGACCAAGAATGTCACCTGTAGCGGCACAATACGAATGCCCCTGGCCGTCCCTCTTAATCACGGCCCCGTTCTGAAAAACACAAAATAGAACCGGTGTCCTATTCCATTATTCCTAGCTTAAGTATTCAGGTGACCGGCCTGCTTTGGACACTGTACTTTTTTCGAAGTAAACGCTTCAGACCCCCAGGACACTCAGTCAAGAGCATTAAGGGGATGCCAAGAGGCAGGGGCTGGGACAGGCAGTGGTAGCTCGCCTCGCAGCGGACCGCCAGCTCGATACCAAGATCCAACTACGAGCTTTTTAACTGCAGCAACTTTAATATGCTATTGGAGCTGGAATTACTGCGGCTGCTGGCACCAGACTTGCCCTCCAATGGGTACTCGTTAAAGGATTTAAAGTGTATTCATTCCAATTATAGTGCCTCGAAAGAGTCCTGTATTGTTATTTTCTGTCACTACCTCCCGGAGTCAGGATTGGGTCATTTGGCCGCCTGCTGCCTTCCTTGGTGTGGTAGCCGTTTCTCAAGCTCCCTCTCCAGAATCAAACCCCGATTCCCCCATTACCTGTGGTCACCATGTTAGGCACAGAAAGTACCATCAAAAGTTGATAGGGCAGACTTCTGAATGCATCGTTGCGGTCACATGGATGTGCGATCGGCCTGAGGTTATCTAGAGTCACCAAAGCGGCCGGGCAAGTCCGGATTGGTCTTGGGTCTGACAAATGCACGCATCCCGGGAGGTCTGTGCTCGTCGGCATGTATTGGCTCTAGAATTACTACAGTTATCCAAGTAACAGATGGAGCGATCTGTGGAACCATAACTGATTTAATGAGCCATTTGCAGTTTCACTGTACATGTCGTTTGTACTTACACGTGCATGGCTTAATCTTTGAGACACGCATATGCTACTGGCAGGATCAACGAGGTAGCCGCACCTGCTGGAGGGTGTCAACGGGGGGAGCCGCGCGACTGCCTCAGAGCCAACCTTCGCACCCTCTGGGGCTGTTAGGGAGAATTCTCATTCAATGGCTAATTTCCCTTACCTAGTGAGTCCCTCAGCAGCTTTTCGGGATTTTTGGAGTTTATTCTTTCCACCTGGTAAGAGTGTACATCCTTTTTCCACTCTTACATGTGTTTTGGCCTATGTGTTGTTACTCATTGTGTGATCTTGGGCACTGGAGCACACCACTCCAAGTGCCCCTGTTCTTGTATTGGTTGCACAGCACCTTTAGTGTAGTAACCCAGGGTTGTCTTTTAGACTTCCCTCTGACTCCATTTCACGTCCCCCAGAGAAAGGTAAAGTTGCCATTTACTTTACATAGTAATTTTTACCACAGACCCAGTACACCCCATCTTACATGGAGTACTGGAAAGGGCTAATCTGTACCCCTTTTCTGTCTGTACCTCCCTGAGCATTGTTTTACTCTTTTAACATTTAGACTTGGCTGGTGGTAGTGGTATGTATCTACCCTAACTTTTTTACCGCGACTATATTAGATAAACGTGGTACTGTTCTTGGCTATTATATTAGCCTCGAACATAAACCCGCTTGCCCAAATCATCTATTTTGGCTCCGGTTGGGTTTATTCGCCATTTCTTTTTGTTAAAGTCCTTCTTGTGTTTTACTTTGCGCGGCAAACTAGGTTTGCCTTCTTTGTTCACTTTCTTTTGGCGGGCTTCTGCAGAGAAGCCCTCCTCTTGGCGCCCCACTCTTACTTGGGTTTTGCCATGTGTATTTAATTTGTCTTTGTGATTGTGGTCTCTGGAGTACACCACTTCAGTAGCCCCCTTATTTCGTGTGTTAACACAGCACCTTCAGTGCAGTGACACAGGGTTGTCTTTTAGACTTCTCACCGACTCCATTTCTGAGGTGACTATTGTCCCCCAGAAAAGGGTAAAGTTGCCATTAACTTTACATAGTAATTTTTACCACAGACCCAGTACACCCCATCTTACATGGAGTACTGGAAAGGGCTAATCCTTAGCCCTTTTTATCTGTACCTCCTAGAGCATTGTTTCGCTCTTTTAACATTTAGACTTGTCTGGTGGCATTGGTATCTACCCTAACTTTTATACCGCGATTATACTATATAAACGTGGCATTGTTTTAGGCTATTATATTATCTTCTAACTTAAACCCGCTTGACCAAATACTTTTTTCTTTTGGCTCTGGTCGGGTTTATTCACAATTTCTTTTTGTTAAAGTCCTTCTTCAGTTTTACTTTGCGCGGCAAACCAGGTTTGCCTTCTTTGTTCATTGTCTTTTGGCAGGCTTCTGCCCAGAAGCCCTCCTCTAGGCGCCTGGGTGTCTAGGTGGGCTGAATGTGAGGGAGGGGTGTAGTCACCCTCTGCACAGGGTATCCTAGGAAACCCAAGTCGCACTTTGCCATGATTGGCTGGGGTGGTTGTCCGGGCCGACAACCCCCTGCTGCGTGATTGACAGCCAGGCTGTGTGAATGGGGGATTTTCGCATAAAAGGCAGGTCTCTTGGGCTGGAAGTCAGTCGCCACTGGAACTACAAGGAACCGAAGAGAAGCGGAGAAGAAGTCGACTGCTGCAACTATCCTGTCCCGGTGAAGCCCTGCTGCAGTCCTGAGCGATCTACCCGTCGACGACCAGAGAAGATCCAGTTTGGAGTCGTCTTCCCTTGAGCTTGATGGGGATAACCAGCTCATCTTCTACAGCCAGAGGATCCTTTTCGTGGTCGAAATTGCTGCACACTGCTGTAGTGGTCCGGATAGCCATCTGAAGAGCCTCTCCTGTTTTTAAGGAGCGCACCTTTTATTCACCGTCGCTGCTGCCGGCTTCATCCCTGTGTGGTGCAGACCCCTCCAGACGTCGTCCTTAGTATCGAAGCTCCAGGAACCGTGTGTCTGCAGGAAACTACCAGGAACAACTGCCGTGGCACCACCACCTTCCTTGAATAAGGTACTGTGTTCTGCTTGAGGAATTAGGGTGAATCCCTTTTCTTCGCCTGCAAGGCTTGCCCTTGTCTTCCCTCCTTCTTATAAGTTTTGCTTCCTCTGTTGACAATATCTAAGTACTCCTGGCTACGTTGAATCGTGAACTATCTGACTGTGTGATCCTCGACAACAGGAACCCGGTTCCACTTAACACTGGCTCCGGCCTATTGACTTTTGAATTTCTGTTTAAGAGTGTTCTCTGGTTCTGTCTGCCTTGACAAAAGTATTTCCTAGGATTTTTAGCCCTCAACTCTCTCTGGGTATCTCAGGTGCTAAGTGTGCTTTTGCCCCGGTAACATTTCTTGCCACGGATACACATTTCTTTAGTAAGACCGAACTGTCATTACTGTCAAAAAGTGATCGCAAGTGTATTCCCGGTAATGTCATTTGTTTCACAACACCAGTCTGCTAAAACATAGGGTACTTACCTTTAAAAAATACCGTACAAAGTGAATTGGTTAGTTGTAGTATATTGTACGTGTGGTTTTTGAATTGATAGAAGTGTTGTGTGTATAACAAATGGTTTAAAAATAAATGTACTTATATTTTTTACCTGAAACCTTGAGTCCGTGTTTGCTTGAGTCACAGTAATTGTGGTCCCTTTGTGTAATCTCTGCTACTGCTCATATACTCTTGAGATAAGCCTGGCTGCTCCACTACTGCTACCACTTTAACATGGTTGTACAGGCTTGTACCAAAGGTAAAACTTGTATTGCCACCTGTAGTCTTAATTGTGTGTAGTGGTCCCTAAGGGCACTGCACAGGATTCTACCTAACAGGCTGTCTGTAGGACCCAAGCACCAAAGAGCATCCCTAGACGTGTGCGGGTCGGGTGGGCAGGTTGGTCACGCGGGCGCCGGCGGCCTGGCCTGCTCTGCCATGCAGAGTGGGTGGGAGGGAGAGGCCAGGCCAAGGCACAACTTGAACCGGTAGGGGGGTTCGGCAGCACGCTGCCACTGGTATGGCGACAGAGGGGGTCAGCAGCCAACGTGTGTTCCGAACTGCTGGAGAAACGTGCTTGGTGGAGGAGGAGCCGCGTCGTGGCTTGCGAGGGGATCCCGTCTGATCCGACCACTGGGGAGTTGCCGGGCTGCTCGGCCTTCACTCTAGAGCTGCCCACACGAGGGGGCCCTCCCCGAGTGAAGCACACCCCTGACACAGTGCCAAGGCGGGTGGAAGCAAATTACTTGAAACAGCAAAGGCTGGCCAAGCAGTCGAACCCTAGACGGACCAAGTGCACCAAATCAATCCCATGGAGTGCTCGGAAGAACACCCCTAGCAGGCCAGTGTCTGCTGGGGCACGCCCCCCAGCCGTCCCGGGGAGGTGCTGTGATTTCACCATGGGGTCGGGGTTGGGCAGCGAGAACCAAGAGGAGCTCAGATAGGTCCCTTTCACCCAGTCTATAGTAATCCGGAGGAAGGCGACTAAGCTTTTGTCATCTGTGTACCTAGAGGACCTCTCGGCAAAAGCGTTGGGTAGACCCAACTGGAGAAAAATTTCAAACTTACGCCCATCGGGACTTCCAGAGCAGCCCAGCCGCCTGGTCCATGCAGACATTCCTCTGGCCAATGGCCAGATGGCCGGGCTCGCAGAGCAGCCATTGGTAGGTTAATGCATTCCAATGGGCCTGGACAGGAAGGGCCTTTGCCCCCCCAACCCCCGCCTGACAAAGGACAGGGGACCGGCAGGTGCCCAAAGGCATGGGCCAGCGCCAATCGTCCTCCTCGAGCTCTGACCAGACCACATTAGTCTCCCCCCCACCCCCCGACATAAGGTTTTTCATCCACCTTGGAGCTTATCCCTCCAGAGAGGGACAGTTGACCCACATGTGAGACAGGTACCCAAGGCTGGGTGCTTGGGGGGACCAGCACCCCCCCCCCAGCCAGCCTGGAGCTTTAGCAGGGCCCCTTTATAGTTTCTCCCTTCGGGGCTCCCCGCAACTGCCGCAAGGCTTGGGGACTCTCAACCCACACGCACAAGGCTGGCACCCAAGGCCAGTGGGGGCAGCTGCCCCGGACACCCTGGAGCTCTGGCCCGGGCCGCCTTAGAGCTTCTCCCACCACATTAGAGATTTACCCTCCGGAGAGGAACAGGGCTCTCCACGATCACCACCGGGCTTGGGGACAGTCAAACCAGACGTGAGACAGGCGCCCAAGGCCAGTACTCCCCCCCCCCCCCCCCCTCCTCCCCCCCCACCAACCTTCCCAGCCACCCTGGTGCTTTAGCAGGGCCCTTTTAGAGCTTTTCCCTGTGGGGAGTGATGGGAACTCCACCAGAGCTCCCTGCAACTACCACTGGGTTCGGGGGATTTCGCCCTGGCTATCTGGCCGGGCCGTCCTCAGAGCTTCTCCCACCACATTAGAGCCTTTCTCTCCAGGACTAACCCACAAACACTGTGGCCAGCCACTGCGAGCGCATTTATCCCCACACAGAGGAAAGGCACCCGCTCAGGGCGCCCCTTGACATACGCACCTCGTCTTGGACCTGACCACATGTGGTTGGTACTTGCCCGAGGACTGGGAGCAACCCACGAACGCCATTGAACTGAAGGCTGTAATTGCGCCACAGCCACCCTGGAGGCCGCAGGGTGGCACTTCCATGCCAACCAGAGACAAATGCAGGAGTTAGCCGCGGCAACCACAACTTGGGCCATCTGGGTCTACTCCCCGGGCCAGATGGCCCGGTGGCCGTGCCTGCCCCCACCGTCCAGTGGCACAGGCTTAAGGTACCACCCCAGCACCCTGGGGTGGCTTGCATCCTCTCTTCCCCTGCCCTGTCCGGGGGCTTATGGCACCACCTCGAAGGCGCAGGCCCAAGGCCATCTGGTCCGCCAGGCTGACCAGGAAAGGTGAGAAGAGTGCTCCCTACCCAGCCCGCACACCCCCGCGTGTGCGCACCTAGAGTGGGTGGTATTTTACTGTGCGTCCCGCGGGCCCCAGGAGGAAGGATGGAGAACCTTGGCGACGGTGC